>NC_142204.1:12134893-13567393 GCF_049639895.1 Pseudopodoces humilis | reverse complement strand
AACTTTTCAGCAGGATTTTCATCTGTGATTTTCATCTCAGTAGCTCCCAAGAAAGGATCCTCACTGCCTTTCCATGCAAAGAAGCAGGCTTTATAAATCCACCAGAATTTCAAATATGTTCTCTGGTGGAAGAGGAAATATTTCTGCCAGTCCTTCCAATGAAACTCACCCAGGAGTTGCTGTCAACTGCTTGATTATGCCAAACTAATAATGCCATGGGACAGGTGAGGAAATCGAGCTGTGGGCATGTGCTGCTTCAGAGTGACATTAAAAACTGGCAGGAAAAAGCATCCTGGCACAATGCAAGGCTGGAATACAATTAATCTGCCCCAATACCAAACCATACCAACATTATTCCAGCTCTAGAGCCACATGAGTACACTGAAAAGAAGAATAATGCTTTAGAAGATGGCTTTGTATGGAAAATGGTCCGGCTGCAGATCCTGTTAGGCTGCTCTGTTCCTAGGTGGGAACTGTGGTCTTCTATCCCATAGTGGATGCACACAAAAGACACAACAAAATGAGCAGTGTCTTACTCCACAGTGATGTATCAGGAGGGAAGAAATCCATCCTAAAAAAGCCCTGGGCAGGAGAAAGGCCAGGGTCTCAGTGGTTTCTCAGAGGCAAACATGGTGCAGGAGGGAGTCAGCTGTGATTAGGAGACACTTGCAAGACAAAAAAGCTCTGTGCTTTACAAAGCAGCTGGATGAGGCAGCAGCCAGCACCAGCCCCTTCCAAGTGTCCATCTGCTGGAGCAAATACCCAAGAAAGGTGTCCAGCAGCTCTGTGCCACTGCAAGATTCCTTCCTTGGATGATGTTAGAAGCTGAAAGGTTCTCACCCGTTCCAGTAACACTACTGGTGATGGGAATGGGTCATGAAAGATTCTGCAGCAGCTTCATCTGGAAGAGGAATAGCAAATCCCAGCTAGTGATGGCATTGCCTATACAAGTTCCCTTCTCACTACTGTCCATCTTAAAAAGCACTCAACAGTATTCATTTTCTGCATTTATACTCTCCAGACTACTGATTTTTTGGCTATTTCCCACAATAAAGAGAAGGGCTTTTCAGCAACTGCCAGTTTCTGCTGTGGAGAGGTACCACACAGATACATTAATTGACTGGGGAGAGCTTTGAGACTGGCAAGCAAAATATCTAATCAAAGTTTAGAAAACTCCTCCAATTGCCATTCCCAAAGTTTCAGCTCCAGGTAGTTTATTTCCAGATGGGTTTCCTTCGTTTCTCTGTGGTTATAGTAAGGACTAATGCTAAGCAATCTTCACATACAGAAAGCCTTCGTGAGTTAGGCCAGGGTAAAGCAGCACACAAGGGCATTCTGGCACATTTCACTGGTGTGTTTTCTGCCCCTTCTCCCCCAGTCCCCACACCTGAGCCAGTTGGTAAAAGTGTTTAGACTGACAGAGCTCCAGACTCCCCAGCTTTCCTCAGCTGGCTCTGAAGTCCTTGACCTGTAGAGTGAAGCATGGCCTTGGTAGACTAGTTTTAATGGGTAAGTCTAGGATTTTAACCCCAGCTGCTGTAATTCACCATACATTTTTATTTGATCTATAATCCTAAGAAAAGCCACTTCCTATGAAACCAGGTTGCATAGGAGTGACTGCTCTTTTACTGGGAAGTAAAAAACCAACAACTCTCACAAACTGCAAGAGGCTCTGAGCCATCAGATGTGCTCTCCAGCATTTATTATCTGATTTGATGTGTTAATGGCTGGTTATTCTCATTAGCCCTTCTCTGGATTGACACAAGCTGTTTTCCTGCACTTAGGCTGTGCAGCCTAGTGTGTAAAAGCAATTAGCATGGGGCCTATGGATTAACTGGGGAATCAGATGTCAGCTGTGTTCCCATTCTCCAGCAGTGGCCTTAAGGACATGCTGCTTCTGCATCTCACAGTGTCAAGAGCCCCTGGCTGAGGTGAAGGCACTCATGTACAAACAGGAAGGCAGGCACTGCCCTTCTGAACTTGCACCAGGGAAAGACAAGACAAACAAGGCAGAGCTGAAGCAGAACGGTAGAGATTGAGATATTAGTTTAACAAGAATGTGCCGGGGGGAAGCAGGGCTTTGCAAACACACTACTGTGCAGGAGAGCACTGGTGTTAAAGCAGTTTTACCTGGCTGCTCCACTTGCTGTGACTGATCCCTCCCTTGTGTTAAATAAAAACTGTCCACTGTGTTAAGGAAACCTGTGCAAAGCTGTGTACAAGAACCAATAAAATATCAACCAGGAGGGAGAACTGCAGAAAGCTACAGCACTTACAAAGAGAAATCTTTGTCTCACGAGGGCTGACATTTCAGCGCACAGACATTCTCTTGTTGTGTGTGAGGTAATGCTGTCCTCAAGGGCAAAATCACTTGAAGTGATATGATATGCAAGAAATATAGCACTTCACCTTATTCTGAAACCATCTGAGAACAGAAGCCCTTTTGTTTTGTCCTATTGTTAGAAGCTGGAAACCAGAGCACGAGACACACCTACATTTGATGCTGAAAAGAGATTGTCTCCACAGCTGGAACAAAGAGCCGACAGACTTCAGCTCTCAGGCATAAAATCCTTGCCCAGGCTGCATGAAACCTTTCTGCTGGCAAAAAGTGTTACAAAAGGTGGGGCCATATCCTAGAAGGGGGCCTGGAAACAGATCCTGCTGCCCAGTGTGAAAGAATTTCTCAAGTGCTGCTGCTGGGTGAAGCAAGGCCAGCATTAACAGCCTGCCTGCATAGCATACCCAAGACCCAAATAAAGAAAGGTAAAAAATAGCACATACAGAAAGCAAAATGTGAATTTTCAGATTATAGGAGGAAAACATGAGGAAAAGCATAAACGATGTGTTAGAAAAGCTGAATCTCAGTTTGGGATCTTATAAAGTCTGTGGGTACAAGACTGAGAAAAGAGGGATTCAGGCTCACCTAGATCCCTTTGAAAAGTCTAATAGGACTCAGCCTAGGTTTGAGTCTAAACTGAACTTAGAAAGCCAGAACAGCCAAGGCAGCCATAGGGGCTCCCTGTGTTGAACATGAGGGATGCAGGCAAGAGGAGGATGTCACTGATGTACCGGGCTGCATCTGCTGGGTCCCCAGAGAGGCTGTGCAGCTCAGCATGGAGGTGCAGCCACAGCCTGGCAAGGAAAAAACAAGCTTCTCACCCACACCCTGGCATCCCCAGTGCCTCACACCTGGTGGGAACAGGCCACTGTCCTGAGGACACTGCTCTGGGACACCCACAGTGGGGTCATCCCACTGCGAGGTGGTGTTGGCTGGTACCAATTCACAAATGCAGCTCCTTATCTGCTACAAATCTATCTACAACTATGTTCTGGTCCTAAAATTAGCTCCAGAGCACAGCAGAGTAGCCATGGTGTGGATGTGATGTCTGCTTTGAACCTGAATGAGGCTAAATCCAGGCCAAATGACTCATGCCCATGCATTATGGCAGCCAGTTAAATCTACTACAGCTGCCCAGAAAAAACCATCTGCATGCAAAAACTGCATGGATCTGATGAATTGGCTGCCTGTCAGTCAACAGACTCTTGTGTTCTCCTGATATACCCAGCAACTCACAAAAAAACTTTACCAGGTCCTTTTAGAAGAACCACCTAAAGACACAATGCACTGTACTCTGAGACATGAGTAAAGGCTGAGGGAACAATTGGGATTGGGGAAGAGAAGGCTTTGGGGTGACCTCATTGTGGCCTTGCAGTGCCTGAAGGGAACTCACAGGAAAGATGGAGAGAGACTCTTGGCAAGGGCCTGGAGTGACAGAACAAGGGGCAATGGCTTCACATTGACAGAGAGCAGGTTTAGGTTGGATATCAGGAAGGAATTGTTCCCTGTGAGGGTGCTGAGGCCCTAGCACAGGTTGCCCAGAGAAGCTGTGGCTGCCCCTGGATCCCTGGCATTGTCCAAAGCCAGGCTGGATGGGGCTTGGAGCAAACTGGGATAGTGGCAGGTGTCTCTGCTCTGGCAGGGGGATTGGAACTGGATGATCTTTAAGGTCCTTTCCCAGGCCATTCTGAGATTCTATGAGTCTGTGAGGTAGATTATTTAATCTATAAAAAGTTCTGATCAGCAGAAGCATCTCTGTGTCTGCCCTCCTGAGGGAATCTTCATTATCATGGTCAGGCTAAAGATGCTGAAGATTTCACCTGTACTGATGGTTTGGAAGGTGTGTGCAGTGTATCAGCTGCTACTCCTGAACTTGGTTTGGCCATACCTGGGACCAGTATGGATCCATAATGTGGGTCCCTCCTGACAACAGCTGGTTACACATTCCCTTGGAAAAGATCTCTCTGAAAAAGCACTGTGTGAACAGAATCCAGCAGAAGTTGTGGGGATGAATCCGGCTCTTCTGCTGCAGCTGTCCTACAATGGCAGCCTCATTAGTTGCAGGAAATTCAGAGAGAAACCATGTGACAGTGCACTGAGTATGCTGACACTGATGAGGAAGGGCAAATCCTCTTCTCCTTGAGACAGAAACAGCATCAGATATTGATGCAAGGGGGTGAGTGTCATGATTAGAGGGAAATGCTGAACAACACAGGTGCACGGGCATCTGAATACAATCCCACTGCTCCAGGGTAACCACTTGTCCTGTGGGATGACACTGAGGGGGCACACACTGGTGGCCTGCAGAGCCATCTCTTACACTCACATTCTTATAAACTTAGAGAAGCAGCCCCAGCCTTTTGAGGAATAATCACAGTGGGCACAATGTGAGAAAGAAGCAACCTTATCTGCTCATTCCCATGAAACCACCCAGAGGCAGACAATGAACGCAGTGGTGGGCCCTCAGAGACTCTTTCACATTGGTAACTGAAGTTGTCAGCTACAAGCAGCTGTGACAGCTTTTTAGACAAGCCAAGTAGTAAATTGATGGCATGTAGTGACACGGATCCAGTTCAGCCTCAAAACATCTCAAGTGGGGGCAAGAGGAGAGCGAGCCACACGCTGCTGTCAGCTGTGCCACCACGTGTGACAGCTGGAGACCCTGGGCTTTGCCAAGCTGTCAGCCATATGGCAAATGAGGTACAGAACCATTAATCTGCATTCCCACTAGAAACCTCTCTGGATAACACAGGCATGGGGCCGTCCATATCAGTACTCACCAGACTTTGCTACACTTCTCTCTAGCAAAAGCAAAACCTGCACACACATCCCACATGCACCTACAGTTCAGGTAAGAAGGGAAACAGCTCACAGTGCCATTGACCCAGCCACACAGTGAGTCACCAGCAGGATGCTCTTGGCACGGCAAGGTCCTGCCAGTTTGGCTTGTCTGAGCTGCCTTGCCAGAGCTGGATACAGCCCTGGGCTCTTCTGCACAGAGTATTTTCTCTGAAATCTTAGGAAGGTTATCAGCTATAAAACCAGGGCTAAACTTCAAGGGATTTGGGATTAAAGAAGGATTTGAATTTGGCACTGAAGCCATTGAGAGGGAAGGCCCCTTTACCCCTGGTTGTTGGAAGTTGATGCAATTGCCATCTTTGATTTTTGTTTTCAAGAGTTAACAAAACCAGCAAACCCTGATCTTCCCCCAGGGTTGAGCTACAAAAACTGGCTGGGATCAAGCACTTCAAACTCCAGACAGATACTGTAATAAAATGTGGAAATTGGATGCAAATTATTTAATACATTTATGATACCACATTATTTACTGGTACTGCAGTTTGACAATCACAGCAATAATTTTCAAATTACCTTTGCTCAGCATTCACTTTTATGAGTACTGAATTGCTTCTTAGTCTTCGTAAGCAGAGAGGATTTTTAACAATTGACCCGTGCTTTTCAATTGAAACAACTTGCAAATGGCTATGGAGGCCCAGTGAAGGCTGACTTTCAAGAGCACAAATGGCAGTGAAACATTATTTCTTTACGGACAACAGGAAATTCAACTAATGACTTGTTGCAGACCACATGGGCAGTTTTACATAAAACACAATGTTAAATTCATAGCTCTCAACTCCCGGTTAGTGCAGGGAAAATAAACAAAAAGCCACTAACCCAACTTTCTTCTCCTACAGTGACTGGCTGTGTGTTTCTGAAGAGCACAAGTCCCTGAACCCAGTAGAATTGAGTTGATAATCTGCACCTGATAAGCTGCACCCTGGGACACCTGTTCAGTATTGACTTGCTCAGGCATAATCGTTGGCTGCGACACATGGTAAACCAGGACATCAGATACCTACTGGGAGGAGGTGGAAGATCAGAAATAGGATCTGGCAGCCAGTATCTTACCATCCTACATATCCAGGCAGGCAGGATTGTAAAGTTGACTATGAACAGGAAACTTTCCTCTGCCTTGAAATCAATTATCCATCAGCAAATTAACCAGAACAACAGGACAAGATAGGTCTGAGTACTTCAGAATAAACACAGCAAGGCAAGACATGCTGAGCCTCACAACTTCTAAGAGATGCACAGGGAAAACAATCTCCCAGAAGCTATCCTCCATCAAAATTATCTGACTCAATATGAGGAGATACTGAAACATAATTATTACATGATTATCATCCTTCAGTTGTGCTTTCCTGATGTCTGCACCCTTGGATAAAGGTAGACATGGATTACTTAACTGATGATGCACACAGTGTGTATTTTTGTCCCAGAGCCATCTATAAACAAAAACACATTTATATGCTTATTATGTACAATGCAAGAAAAAATAATAAAGCAAACCCAAAGCAATGAGTCACTTTCCTGAAAGCAATTTGCTTAATCACGTGCATGGTCATCCTGAGTGATGCTGTTGTGAGTACACTGACACATCTTCAGCTTGGTTTTCTCACTGACTAAAAGAGAAATGTCTGTGAAATACTCATCCACATCAGCAATTTAATGTGTTGTCTCATTCTTGTGCTTTTGCTAATTAAGGATGTTGTGCGTGATAGGCCAGGGCAGCAGAGAGTGGTAAGATATGAACAGTGCTGTGCTCTGTGCCACACATCCAGAGCAGGAAAAGCCTGGAGTGAACATAAATAGTGCTGTGCTCTGTGCCACACACCCAAAACAGGAAAAGCCTGGAGTGAACATAAAGCTGCTCATGAGCTTTCTGAGGCACTTTCTGAACTCCCAGTCACTGGAAGTGACCAGCCCTTTTACACACCTCTGCATTGCAACTTTGGCTGCTGCCACACAAAGATGAAGTTTCTGTCACCTAAAGCACCAGGTGTCTGCACTAGTTCTGTGAGCTGCCTTTCAGGGTGATGGGGGAGAAGTCCTCAGCTAATATCTACACACAGCCTCTTGGAAGAGCCACAGGAGCTTGCAGGTGCAAAGTTTGCCAAAGGATTAAGCAGTCAGCAGAAGCTGTCTGTCAACATAAAATATAAATTAGCATCATCATAACATATAAGCAAGCACAATTTTATGGTGTTGCCTTACCCTTACTCCAGGACTACAATCCTTATCCTCACTGGAATAAGTCATATTAGCTTCCTGTGGTCTCTATCCCATAAAACTTCTCGGTCTGCAGCATCCTCTGAAGGCTAATGATGCTCTCAGCAGAACAAACCAGCTGGATGTAACCAAGCCTGAAATTACCCATAGATTTCAAATTCACCACCTGTATTTTCTTGGCCCTGTGTGTTTGACAGGAGGTTTATTGCTCAACCAGACTTGCAGAATTACAGTGCGGGCTTTTGCTCACAGGACAGAGTAGATATTTGTATTTTGCAATCTGCATTTATTTGACAAACTCAGTGAGAGATTCTTTTCTACTATAACCACAGATTGTCTTATTTACAGAGTAAAATTAACCATTAGTGTAGTGAGACAACTAGGCAAACACCATTGATTAGCAAGTGTGTAAACAAAATAGGTCTGCATCATCATTCACAAAGCTGAACCTTTCCACCACAGGGAAGCCTTTGCCTTTTGTCTGCTTTTCTTGGATTTGCTCTCCAGTGGTAAGGCTCAAACAGCCCACAGGGTGCCCCTCTTGTCATCATCCCACTACTGTGAAAACTGCTCCCGTTTTCCTGAGGGAGATAGGGGAAGAGTGTGAATCAAATCTAAACATAGAGGACCTGTGGAGAGATACTGAAATGTTTAATCACTCTCTGCACACACTGAGCTCCCATCTTAGGCTGGGTGTTTTCTTCTGGTAACACAGACTGCTCTCACATATGGATCCAGATCTCACAAGTCCATCATACACTGGAGTGCTTCTTGTTATACTCAAGGCTACATTTTCAGTTGATTCAGCTGATTTTTGGAGATCATAAGAATGTCTGATCTCATGTGGAGTACTCAGCAACCCCAAAAATCCTGTCAAGTAGAATAAAGTGCATGGAGCACCTGTGCAGGTAAACCATAGCACTCCAAAACCCAGAACAAAGCAGAGAGGAGAACTCTCTGCTGAGAGTTCATTCCCTTTCAGAAAAACCATTGGTTTCTCAGTGTCACTGTATCTTAGTGAACACACATCCTCCCTTTAAAGATTTCATCCCAAACCATGAGCCAGCAATCCACAAGAAGCTATAAATTTTTTATAACACTCTTAAGGGTCTATGAGATTAATTTAGTCTTTTGGTTTCCCCCTGATCCAGACTTTTTTTTTTGTCAAGAATCAGCTTTCAAATAGTGGAAGCTCCATGTTTTGGAGGGATGATCAGCCCAGTCCAATTTTGTTACCTCCTGAGGCCTTCCCACTTCCTGAAGGATCTCCTCTGTACACGAATTTTGTAGAAATTTGATGGAAATGCTCTTCAGTCTCCAAGTCTGAAAAGTGCAGATTTCAAACACACCTGGTTTTATTCTGGGAAAGATCACATGCAACAGGTTTGCATCGCTCCACGTGGGATTTGCTGATGTGTTGGGATCAGAACTGGAGTGAGTGCTCATCCGTGGGACACCTCCCATGAAATGCCTTGAACAGAGAACCCAGACAAGAGCAAATCTTCCTAAGGGAGCTTTCCCCCCTCCTTGCTTGCAGGGGCTACGGGTGCTTCCTTCTGCACCCATAAATTCCTGGCACACCTGTATTTGCTTGTAAAGAAATATAGGAGTGCTCAATCTGCACTTTAGCCCTGAGGCATCTGCAAGACAAAACTGGCTCTGGCTTGTTCAGCTCTGATTCCAGGAAAACAATTAAATCAAACCCTGAACCATACACAGGATGACGACGGATGTGCTTTACCTGCCTTTGATAAATATTTGGTCACAAAAAACCTGTCACAGGTGGGAACACAGATTTTAAGTTGCAGCCCTCCATGCTTTTTGCCCTGCTCTTCTCTGTTTCCTTAGGAAAAGGACAGTTCCTTGGACAGCTCCTTGCTCCAATACTTCTTCATGAGGGATACAAATGGAAGCAAGCCCCACAATGGAAACCTAGAGTTATTCAGGCCAAAACACAAACATGACTGGCATTAGGAGATTTATTTTTACAGCCCCACTGCAAACCAGTAAAATTGTGTTTTTAAAGTGCGTATCTGCCTTAACATGCAGCTGAAATAGGATGCAATTTATCTTTGGGTTTGGGGTTTTTCCTTTTCCTTAATATGTTAGGAGCTCACCTGGATTAGGCACCAGACCCAAAGAGTTTATGCAGAGGGAGAAGCACTGAGAAAATCACCTACTTAATCTCTGCACTGACTGTGGGCACTCACCTTAGGCATACTTCTCTGCATTTCCTTCTGGCTGGTTTGGGGAGTTTCTTGCTTAACTGACTGCTTTCTCAGAATCCCATTTTCCAGTGTCCATTTACTGCAGTGCATAAACCCATTTATGGGTTGCTGTCCCACAGAGTTTGTAAAGCAGACAGAAAAATTTTACAAATCCCATGTTCACAGCATCACGTTTTCTAATATTTGAAACAGTAATAGAGAAACTGAAGGTTTGTGAATATGAGCAGGCAGCATAAATTCCTTCTTTAGTTTAAAGACTGCAGTCACCACGAGATTGGTTTTATAAATCCTTAGTCATGCAGCTTCCACCCCTCACTTCTGATGCAGTGAAAAATATAAGGAATTATTAGTTTATTACTGTGACCTCTGCATTGAGACTGCTGCTTAATGATGCAATTCCCAAGGTTCAGTTAAAGCCATTTTCTTGCTGTAAAATCCCCATGTTGCATTTGAAGCATTTCCCTCTGATACATTAAGAGCTTTTATAGCTGACAGGTGACAACTGAGACCGATAAATACAGGGCAACTCTACCCATTCCAGCCTTGAGCTCCTTTCTAAAGACAACCAAGCAAACAGGAAAGATGCTGAGTGTTTTCACTTTAGTTTCTCTTCTGATGTAAAAGCAGATGTGAAATAGCTTGACATTAGAAACAGCAAGGCTTGTTTTCAGTTCCTTACTGGAGATTTCTTTTGGAACAAATTCTACTTCTTTTTATGGGGTTTTTAAGCCTTCTTGGGATGAAACTGAGGGGTATTTGACTGTGGTTGCTAAGCACTCAGACAATAAAAAAGATCAAAATGTAAACTATATTGAAGGGAGTGCAGACTTAAGAGTTCTAGGAATACAGTTCAAGGGAAGTTAAATGTAGGGTGTACTTTTTAATGAATATAATGAAAAGGAGAAGTATCACATAGGGAAAAACAGCCTATTGCCTATCCAGTCTTCTTTAAAATTAGACAAAGGAATAAATTTCTGGAGCAAAATCCCCAATCAGTAAGGGAATACTCAAGAAGATGACAAAATGTAAAGGGATAGTATAAAAGCAAGAAATGGAAAGTACATATGAGACCATAGATGAGCTACTAATGCCTAGGTTGTACAAGTTCCCATCCTATCAACCTTAAAATTACAGTCCTGTTGTTTTGCAGAATTTCACAGTAACTACCTTAAACACAGTAACCAGTTGGAGAACAGCAAATCTTTGAAAATGTCTCCCCATAAAGACAGGCCACATTGTAAACGGCAGTTCCTCAGTTGTGCGAAGAGCTCAACACACTTAACCAACAGTATTCAGAATTTATACTGTACTTCCAGTTGCAGAGGCTTCACAAATACTGGGCATAACTAGTCCTCCCAGTCTGGTGCTTTATGGCACAAGCCAGAGGTTATCAGTCACTTCCACTGGTGTAAGGTACATTGCTCATGTACCCTCATGAGCAGTTCTGGCAGCCAGAGGGGTGGCAACATCCACAAGGAATAACACAAAGCAGAATTTTCAAGTCCTTTTTTCTTTTTCTCTTTAAAATGCAGATCTGCTCCTGACCTTCCCTTTGAGAGACAAGTAAATATTGTTACTCCTAATGGCAATAACACTCCAGTCTCAGATCTTCTTTTGGAGTATCACTGCATCCAGAAAAATTTCCAGACTGTTCCCTCTCCTATTAAAGCTATTGACAAGGTAAATGATGATTTATTGATGCTGTGTTTCGCAGCACAGAATTTTAGCAGCAATAAATCTCTGTCCAGATGGATGATGTAATAATCTGAGCTTTCTACAAATGTCTTAATGTTTCTTTACAAATGACTTAATGTTTCTTGGTGGTTCCTAGAACAGTTCATATTTCCTAACTGAATGAGGGAATACATGAAGTAGTTTCAGTAAAAGGTTAGATTTTTAATTTAATTTTATTATCTTTCCTGTCTGGGATGGTAAATTGGTCCAGTTGATGATAAAAAAAGATGTGCTATTTCTCAGCCTTTTCCATCTGTGAATTTTCAGGTACTTTGTGACTCATACAATAAAACCAAATGGAGAAATACATAAACCAAAGGGCCAGATCTGAATCCACACACTCCACCCTTCTTAAGGAGTGTGAGTCAAACTTCGTTCCACCAGCACTGGGATTTTGATAGATATTTTTTTTTGTAAACCCGATTCCTTCAAGTACACATGAATACACACACATCCACACACAGACACTCTAAAAAGCTGTCCCTTAGCACAGCTCCTGAGAGCACCTGATAATTTCCTTAATGCTGGTCAAGTTTTCTTCTCACACTCAGGTAAAGTTTAAAAAGTTCCTTTTATTGTGTGTTTCTAAGATTGGCATTGAGTACAAGATAAATTGCCTTCTGTTGGCAAGATAGGTATTTCATAAAAAACACCAACAACTTATTGCATTTCTAATTCCTCTTATTTCAAGCACCTTAGCTCAAGAAGACCTGCAGTTTGGCTTGCTACATTCCACTAGTCAACTTTCCTTGCAACATAGTCGTTCTCTTCATTTTTCATTGAAATCTCATCATTAGAATGCACACAGGAGGAGACAGGTAAAATTAACAGGATCCTTTCCACTCTGAAGAACAACTGAAAGAAGATGGCTGGTGATATTAATGGTGATAAAACCCATTAATGAGAGAGAAGAGGCGATGTGTGAGTGATGTGGTTGCTGCCCTCAGCTCTGTCACTAAAGCATGCGCATGCACAGAGGTCAGGAAGGCTTCATCCCACAAATGGTGCCAGAAGGGAACAGCCTCACTGCAGGAATAGGAGGGCAGAGGTGACAGTGGATCAGAAGAGCAGCATCCCTTGAGTTCAACAATGTAGGACTGAAATTCAGCTGAGAACTGGAACGGGTAAGTGCTGCCATGTTCTGTCATTGACAATGACATGGATGGTGCCTGCTTCTCTCAACACCTTACCTGAAAAGATCTTATTTTGGCATTAATCAGGAGTCTTGGTGAAGAGAGCTAATAAGTTAATAAGAGAGATTAAGAAAGTGGGCTGAGAGTTTCAGTGCCTGATTTAAATATTGCAATAGCTTGAATTTTTTGTCAATAGCTCACTTTTGGGAGCCGTCTCTCTAAGGACAAACTAGCTCAGAGGTGTCACTTGAAGAAGGGTGTGATGAAATTTTCACAAGCAAAGGGGTGTAGTCTTGGCTGCAATTTTTAATTTAAATGCATTTGTTGTTTTTATTCCTGATTGCCTCACTGATGTTATTACACACCTCAGAGCAGCATTATAGGCAAGAGCAGAAGAAATATGTCACCTGCTTCATTGGCCATTGCAGCTATCCAGTCTCTGAGAACCTCTCCTTCTTACAGCTGATGTAGTTTTACAAGTAACACGTTAATCCTGCAGATCTCCATCTATTTGCCCTGTTTTATCAGTGCTTGTATCTATCTGCTCCATGATGTAGATGTAAGTACATGCCAGAAGATGTGGCAACTCCAGAGTTACTGTGCCAAAAGTGACTTGCCACTGCTCCACAAAGAACTGTGACATTTGGCTACTTGCTCTGGCTTACAGAAGGTATTGCCTGGTGCTTTAGACATAAGAGGAAGAAATTGCAGCTATTTAAAACAAAACCAGGAAGTTTTACCATTAGATAAGTCAAAATTGCTGGACCAGGTGTGGCAACACTTGAAGCATAAAGCAGCTTTATCAGTAGGTTACTTATGAATTATTCCTTGGTGAATGTTCTCTTTTCCAAGAGTTTTTAAGTGACCTTTCTTTTGCAATTCTACTTGATTCAAAATAGTTCTTGGACAGGGGAATGGCACAATCGGACAGGGTAATAACACAATGGCATAAGCTCTGCTTTCTTGTGTATAGTTGTGCTACATCATGGTTTTTTTAAAAGTCCAGCTACTGAAATGTGATTTTTACTGGCATGAGAAGTAGCTTTTCATCTTTTTACCTAATCAAGAATAGTAAAGAAATCCTGGACCAGACTGCAGACAATTATTTATAGCACATATAGTTTGTTCTTTGACAGAATTAGCTCTGTTCACATAGATGGTAGACTACGAATTACATGCAAAATACAGCATGTGAACTTGGAATCAAATGAAGAGCAGATATAAAAGAGCAAGCTCCAATAATCACAAATGTAGTGATCACTTGGCTAAAATTAATGGTGTGGCTTAGTATGACAAGCCAGAACAGCAGAAGCATAAAAAAAACCTGCTTGAGTAGATTTTTTTCTTGAAATGAAATGAGGGGAAAGTAGAGGTGTTTGCAGTGTTCAGTTTCACCAATATTTTGTAGAGGACTGTAAGGAATTACTTTAACATGATTTTAATAAAATAGGTCCTTCCAGAGTGGGGAGGAACAAGCAGAGCACTCTGATCAGCATCTCTTGTGATAAAACTTCTATTACTACACCTGGACTCAGTGTGGAGAGTCAGAGCTTTGGGTTTTGCCCAAAGCACCCCAAACCTCAGGGTACAGAAGTGCTCAGTGAAGTCCACTTTCACAAAATGTTTCACCTAAATACCTGCTTACTGCAAAGTATGTTTTGTGCTTGTTTAGGCAGCAACTGACGTTGTCTAACAAAAAATCATCTAAAAAGGCAAAATCAGATGAGACTAGAGAACAAAACCACCCTCAGGGGCAGCCTAAGAAACACATTGACAGCAGTTCAGTGCCAGCATACCATTGCCAGAAAACCTCTAATGGTCAATAAAAGGCAATGAAAGGCCTGACTAAATCTATGCAACATTCAATGTGCCATCAAGAGCTCTAAACTCAGGCTCCAGTACAACTTCTAGGGGGAAAAAGATCTCTCAGACAGATGGTTTAATAAGAATATATTGCATCAGTCCTAGAGCTCTCTAGAAAGCTTCCAGGTAATCACAGAAGCTGAGAGCAGTGTGATTCTTACAGTATCCCTAGGCTTACTTGTAGAAAAATGAGTTTTCAGATATGCTGAATTAGATTATAGCCACTGCCCCTTTCAGGGAATAGTAAAGAAGCAACACCTCTTGATGGCCACTGCTGACTGAGGATTATCGGATGCAGAAGCAACTCACAGTCCCAGCTATGAGATTTAAATGTTTACCATTTGATTAGTAAGTTTTTAATATAGAATACAAATGCCTCAAAATGAAAAGAAGGCATTTAATCCTAAAGAAAAAGCAAATGCCTCTGTATCTCCTTTTTCTACTCTCCTCTCTCTGACTGAAGTCCTTGGACCTCACAGGGTGTGCTCCTCCTGCAAACAGCCACAGGATAAGCAAATAGTCCTTGTGTAGAGACCCATTCCCCACTGCCAGTTACAAAGAGGATCACACAGCAGTTTTGGCATCTTGTAAGGTAGCATAATCATTTAAAAATGATGCATTAAAAAGAAAACAAAACTGCTTGGAGTGGAGCTACAAATATGTCAAGCCAAAGAGACAAATTCCCAGCACTGTGAGATGGTATATGAAGATGTGGAGGCCACAAACTGTTCTGGGTAATCCAGATTGGACATTAGGGTGTTTTTGGTTGCAGGATAGAAATACACTGCAGTAGATGTTCTTGGAGGTTTTCAGGACCTTTCTAGATAAGACAACCCATTGTAGAGTTGGTGACAGCCCCAGCTCAAGTGGGTGTTTGTACATAACAATTTGCAGAGTCCCTACCAGCCAGTGCTGCTATGCTCCAGGTTCACAGGCACAGACAGGTCTAGAAGGGAATTTAGAGAGTAATTCCATTTATGCTAGAAGGTAAACATGATGTAGTGGTATTTCTGCCTTTTTTCATGTTATTATCTTGTTGGTGTATGCTTCCAGATCTTATTTATTGCAACAAATGTTTATGAGAAGTCAGTTAAGATATTATTTTCCCCCTTCAATTATTTGACCAATTCTTCACTTCTGAAACATTTTCTTCCGATGAGAAATCTCTCCAGCTTCTCTGAAGAATTTGGTTGCTGTTTGCTTTCAACACATTTTTCCTCTCCATATTCACTGCCACGAAGTTTTCTTAGTAGGCAATACTTAGAGTAGAGAAATAAAGGTTTCAGTTGTGATTTTACAGTTGCTCTGTGTGTCAGTACCCCACGTCTGTATGGAAAAGAATTACAGAATGGTTTGGGTTGGAAGCCCCTGCCATGGGCAGGGACACCTCTCACTATCTCAGGATGCTCAGAGCCCCATCTGGCCTGGCCTTGGACACTGCCAGGGATGGGGCAGTCACAGCTTCTCTGGAAGGAGGACGGGAGTCATTAAAAAGCAAGGTTTCCTAGTTAGTTTAGCTGCTGAAAATTTTCCAGCTAGTGGAAGAACTCTAATATATGCACTCTCTTTGGAAATAGCCTTGGAGCTATGTTTTTTACTAAGGAATGCTGCTGTCCCAGGGAGACAGGAGACTAGTTAAACCATAGAAATTTAGAGAGTTTTTGTCCATGCTTATGCCTTTTTGTATGCACTCCCTATCATCTGACTGTTTGCTCTAACCCTCACCAAACCAGGTCAGATATTTGACTGCTTCTTGTCCTTCCATAGCTACCCTCTTTGGTCACTAATCCTTCTGAGTACACTGATTTTTTTTCCACAGTTTTGAGTTAACTCAGGTGGTCAAGCTGTGGTCATACATGGCTAATTACAGTGGAAGGAGAAAAATTAGTTCTTTGATTAACATTCTGTTCCTTTGGAGAGACTGAGAAATGGCTTTGACAGCTCCAGCTCCACTGACACCCTTCTGGCAGCTTATTGCCCATGCTTCTGAATTGCAGTAATTTCTGGAAAACGTGGCAGATCCATGACTGGTAGCTGGGAGGGTAAGAACAGAGTTCTGGGGATTTGATGTTTGATGCAGTTTTAAAAAGCTTTTCTTCCCTGAGCCCCCTGTGGCCTTTCTCCACAGCAGGCTTGAGCACTGCAGGATTAATTACTCTCTCTGCTTCCATTGGTGCACAGAACTCTGTGCTCCTGAGGGCTCCAGAAGAATTCCATCCAACAGGACAGTCAGAGAGATGCAGCATGATACAACTGGTCCAACTGGTCCTGTGTAATATGCCCTAGCTGAGTGCTCTGTCTCTGTGGCATTGGACCCATTCAGGGACAATGCACAGAAGGCTCTGGAATCAGTCCATGGAAACCAGATCTTTTGTTGGCCTAAATTAGAACCTTAAACATACATTTTTTCTTTAGGGTTCTGCCTCATTTTTATCAGACCCAACTATTTTCATCATGGTGTGGCAATTAATTGGATTATTTTCGTTTAAAGATCCAAGCCTGCAAGATAAGTGGAATGGAACAGAATTGTTTTCCTTTCCCTGCTCTCCCTCATTAGTAGTCTAAACAAGTGTGAGGCTGCATTAAGTTTGTAGCTATTTTGTTAGCTTGAAATCACTTTCTTCTCTTCTGCAGATGGAGACTGTTTAGATCATTATATTCCAGGATGCAGTTGTGGTATATTAAAAGTGAAAAGGCTACTTACAGAATTTATGCTTGCAATTACCTTGATAGTGAACAAGGACGGCAACAAAAGTAAGTTTCACAAAGAAAAGGAACAAAAAGGAAATCATAGCATTTCTACTTTTTTTTTTCTTTTTTTTTTTTCTATGAAAAGTGACATAAAATGCTGGCTGAACAAATCTCTAGGCTAAATTCAGCAGATGTCAGCATCACTGTAAACTCTGCCTGCAACACAGGTGAGCCTCCAAAATGTCATCCCATTTAGCAGGTTGGTCTTCACAGGGTGATTGTCTCAATTTCACATGGATGCAATGGTTGACCAGTCCGTCTCCTTAGTAACCTCTGAAAACTCTTGCTGGAATGCCAGAGCTTTTGGGAAGCTGTCAGAGCTGTTAGTGCTTCATCTGGAAACCTTCAGAGGGTCACTTTTGGGATGAATGGGAGAAGGTACGTGTTCTTTATTGACATTAAAACTTCAGAATGCCAGAGGTTTCGCTGGGTTAGGCCAGTACACTTACATCTTCATGTGCCAGATTCAATTACAGACTGTGTGTGGATGTGTTTCTAGCTAGGACAGATAAACGGACAGGGATCCCACAATATTTCTGTCAACTGAGAACTGATTCTTGATAGTTTATCAAGACTTCACCAGCAAAACAATTAATCTTCTCTTAAAAATGGGTTAATTTTCTGTATATTTATAGTGAGTGTATATTTATTGTGTGAGACATGGAAAAACTGGCTCTTAAACTCCTATTTCAAATGAGAATTACACTTTGGTTTTGAAATGTTTTGCCTAGAATCTCCTGCTTCACATTAGGTGCTGAAGGTAGCTAAGCCAATTTGCAAATCCAGCTCATTTCAGAACTGACCTTTGCCAAAGTGAGAACTATAATTTTCAACCCTGAAGATTTTTCCTGCATTTCATTGATTTGTGAGAAATACCCAGACCTCAAGAGCTGACAGATCTAGTTCTGCAAAGAGTTTTCTCTCTTTGTGTAGCAGAACCAAAGCTGAGTAGTTGCTGTCTAGGTTGGAGAAGTGCCCTTTCTGCAGCTTTGTCACTGAAGATCAGATTAGCATTAAAAACCTAGAAGAGACTTCTGCTGTTAACCAACAGCAAACAACACGGAGAACACCCCTATCCTGTTCAGTATGAAGAACCAGTGATAAAAGGCATGACAAGAACATGCTTCACACACCCTGGAAACAGAGGAGAACCTCTGCCAGGCTGTCAGTGGCTGGGGAAAGGTAGTAGGAACAGTCAGGTACTGTTAAGTGGACTTAGGGAACAGGGAATGCTCTAGGCAATGGAGCTGGAAGACAGTGAGTGAAAGGACTGGAAATGTAAATCAAGAATGCAGCAGAGCAGGGGTTGCATCTCTGTGTGAGTATTCAGGATAGAGTTTTTCAGGCTTTCAATTATTCAATTGAAAAGGAGAGTAGTGGGGGAACAGGGTAGAAAAGATTAAATAACCAAAGTATTTGCCTAAACCCTGGGATTTCATCACCATCATCTCCTTTTTTTCCAGACTTATGGCTCTGTGAACTTGGTGAAAGTTTAGGAGAAGAGAGCTCATTTAAGATTTTTGAGCCCTTAAGGATTTGCAGTGCTTCCCTAACCTTGGATTAGCTTAACTTTGGGTTAGAAAAGCTTCCCAAGATCTTTCTGGTGATCCCTTTACACTGTGCTTGCCTCTTCCACCATGGAAAGCAGCAGTCCTGCTCCTGAGACTCCTTGATCCTTGGACCTGTGTTTTTTTCAGGTTGTCTCTGACCATTGTTCTGATCTCTTCCCTCACCAAACTCTCCTCCCTTCCATGCAGCTCCTCTGAGGTACAGCTGGATCATCATGTTAGCAATGGAGTGCCTGAACATGACCACAAAACTTATGGTCTAAGCTTATACCAGTCCTTTTTGCACAAACCATTCATAGTTCCAGAAGTGCTTCTTCACAGCCCCACTGAGATTTATCCCATTTCCTTGTAATCCATCCTCTTACCTCCCATGCTGGCTCCATATATTGAGCTACAGACTCTGGAACCACAGGTTTTGAGTCTCCTGCAACTGATCATCAATCTATGAGATATCAAGAGGGAGAGCTTGTCACTTCAGCCCCATTCTGTGGGACCAGAGACAGACTGTACCCTGTGGCTGAAGTGTGGTGTTCTGAGTTAAATCACATGGCATGACAGCTCCAATTCCAGTCAGGTTGGTCAGTCTCTGTGCCTCCTGTGCCTGTTCTGCTGTCCTTGGTTCTCCTGTATCAGCTACACCATGCTGTGATGCCAGCCAACCCTTCCAAACAACAACATCCTCTCTTTAGGCTCTTCCAGAAGCTGTGTTCACTGGGATAGTTCCTGGGACTTCAGTATCAGGCCCTAAAATAGATGCATTAGGGTTGAAAAACAGGGAACAGAATGTAACAGCAAGTTACATCATTTTATTTACATCTTGTTCCAGTTTCTTTTTTCCCCTAATTTATTTTGAGAGCTTTATGTCAGACAGAAAAGCTGCACTTGATCACCATATAGGAAGCAAAAGTTGAGTAAGAAGACAGACTGTGTGGTTAAGCTTGCAACACACAGTGATCTCCCATGTCTTGGGATAACATGAAAAAAACAACGGATTTAGCAAAGAATCTGCAGAGAATCTTTGCAAAGAAGAAAATAGCATATGATCACCACTGAACCAGTGTAAGAACAGATCAAATATATTTACTAAGAAATAAGTTGTCTGGAAAACACGTGTATTTTTTGTTTAGTATATTATTTTGTATCCCTGGGATTGACTGGAAAAATTGTCGCCTTCATTTTTCTCTGGAATTTTAAAAAATGGACAGTGCTGACTGTGCTAATGGATGAATAATACTGAGCTTCCTTAATTAAAAATAGTTGTTATTATTAATTAATGTATTTGTTAACTGTTTTGTTCCAGACTTTCCATGTTTCTTTGTTTGTGGAATAAAGATCATGTACTAAATATGTCTCTTGCAAGTCCACCAAGGATTTTTTCCAAGGAGAATCCAGGAATAATATTTTAAGAGATGATGTTGTTTAAGCGAACTCAGCTAAAAATATTTTAATTGCTTACAAAATGAATCAAATTTGTCACATCCTTAACTCCTGCCTGAGGAATCTGGTATCTCTATGCCAGGAAGAACTATGCTGTGGGTTCCAAATTGCCTGCAAAAGTCACAGCCAAGCCAGAAATTCATGCTAAAAAAATAATACTACTCACATAGGAAAGAAGTAATTTCAATGGTATTGAAAATTGGCGAAATCCTGGTTTTGGAAAGGCTGCTGGGAAT
The DNA here is from genome assembly GCF_049639895.1 of Pseudopodoces humilis. Classification (NCBI taxonomy): domain Eukaryota; kingdom Metazoa; phylum Chordata; class Aves; order Passeriformes; family Paridae; genus Pseudopodoces; species Pseudopodoces humilis. The sequence continues at coordinate 13,547,035 of NC_142204.1, read as the reverse complement.
TGCTAAGATGTTCAGGATATGAGTTGACAGTCTGTAAGGTGACTATACCAATTTCCTTGATTTTGTAGAGCTGAATGAGTTGCTTTGTTCCTTAGACTACACACATGGAAATAGAAACGGTTTCCCTGTGACATAGATGCTATTAATATAAAGAAAGTTATCTGGGCTTTCAGGAAAGTATAAACTAGAACTTTCCCAGAAAGGGTGTGGATATAGAACACTCTGTGGTTGCCTGTATGGAACAGAGCTGGACTGTTTCAAATACCCTGAAAAGGCACCTCATTTTTAAAATTGAACTAATATTACTTATTTGTTGACATCATTTAACTTTTTCCTAGTTTTGAGAGACATAGAAAATGATGTGTTCTGCCTCTAGATTAAGAGGTGAAGCAAAAATTAAATACCCCTGGTTAAATTCATGTTTTGTCCACACTTTGAATAGTGAAATTCTGGTTCCTTCCAAAAATGTAATAGAAATTGCAACATGGCAACATAGAGGGTATGGAATGGCTTCCAGGCTAGGAATAAAGAAAACTGAAAAGGAACAGGATATAAAAAAAAAGTAGCACTGCCAGGATGTACATGGATTGACAGTTCATTGTCTATGCTGGTAACAAAATCAGGATTCACATCAAGATGCTCTCAGAACCAGGTTCAGGACAAGCAAAAGGAGGTGAATTTCACACAACAGGCTTCCCATGTGTTGGTAATACAAGATGTTTCCAGGTTTTTATGAATAGACTGCAAAAGCATTTGGAAGAGCAAAACCCTTGGAGTTACTATTTAGACAACATCAGGCTTGGGATAGGTGAAGGGTGAGAGGGTTTTAAAGGAATCCTTTGTAAATTTTTTCCATTCTTCCTTTTCGCTAGATGTCAGGCCATGATCACCAGGAAGACAAAAATGTGACCAATACAGTGCAGACATTCTGATGTCGTTAGGTATTTTTAAATATTGATGATTTCCTAAAAATGGAGCATGGCACAAAACAACTGGGTGAGCAAATGTTAATTCTTTGAATGGTCTTGCAGAAGTAAACCCAATTAATTACTGAGTTGTCTCATTCTTCAAGAGTGTGCAGACCCAAGATCTTAACTGTTTATTTCAACTGTGAAACACTGCATATGGAGTACGACCATATGTGCCTCCTTTTAAATTTGCATTTCAACTATCAAGAAATTACATTTTTGTCTATGCTGCAGCATTTTCTGAACATTTGATTCACTACTGTGCCCCACTGGAATCAAGCAACTAAAGATCTAGAGTGCACTCAGCAGGTGTGAAATCTTATCAGAATTGTGTAACTGCACTATGCTAAAGTGCCATAAAGTAGATTAAAGCATTCCAGTTTTTTTCTTGGCCTTCTACCTGTTGAATATAAAAAACATACGCTTCTGTTATTCAGACAGATCAGGGAGTTACAAATAAAATTTGGATTACAAGTAGTATCAACAGCAGCTAAAAAGGTCATAATAAACCAGTAGAAAAATTGTGGGAATATTTCTGAATGGCTTGCACTATGCTTACCTAGCTCTGCATTATTTCCTGACCAATTTTAAGTGTTCTGGAATTTTCCTGGCTTATTTTTAAGAAATACACCTGAACTATATCAGGAAAACAGTAAGAAAGGAAAGTCAGAATTGATTCCTGAATGTTGATTAAGTAGCTAGATGCAAACGATTTGTGAATTAAACATTTCTAGGTTATTTCTGCTGCTGAGGAGCTTTCATGGTTAAAACCCCCTGTGAATCTTTCCAAGAGACATCTCCAGCATGACTCTGATACAGCAATTTGGATTTGTTACACCAATTGACTGCAAAGAAAGAAATGTCAAACTCTCACATAAGTGTCCTTTCTCTGACAAGCTCTCCCTCTTTTGAACTACAATGACGAGGACAACATTGTTTTACTTTGCCACGGACGTTCCCCTAAAGTTTTTTGAAGGCCTCAGAGGTTCGGTGGAATTTGACAAGAGGTATTTGGGCTTTTGTGTTTGCCTTTAATTACTGTGCCCCGGGGTGGATGCCACTGCTGCTGCTGCTGGAGCAGAGGGAGCAGGACTGCTTATCACAACTCGCAGGACTGGGACAGCACACAGCCTTCAGAAGATTGCATGCTCAGAGCAAAGATTTTGTTTCAAAATGTTTGTCTAACTCCTATGCCTGGCAGCTTAAAGAGCTGCTGCCCTTCTACACGGCAAATAGGTGCTTATATTTCTATATTACAGGCTAGCTCTGGAAATACATAGAAATAAAACTTTATTGGTCTGTTGGCAATGGTTACACTGTGTCACAGTTTGGGTTAAAACCTTAGGTATTTCTGTCAGCTCTCCGATAACAAACAAACTTCATCAGCCTGCTCAGACACTGCAGATTTGGCTCTGCCAGGCTTAATTTCAGGATGAGCATTTGGTTGTAAGTTTCTTTAGGTGTGCAGACCTTCAAATACTACAGACAAGCTCAAATATTCACAAGGCCCACTAACTTCAACTGCAACAGTGGTGAACCCATTAATCAGACTTTTATAGCAGTGAGATAACCTTCTATGTGTACAGCTCTGTTAAAAACATGTATTTAAAATTAGAAAATTAAAATAAACCATGTGTGTTTTGCAATGGAATGTCCGCTAATATAAATACTTTCATAGCCACATAAAAATAGAAACTTGGAACACTTAGTTTTTCCATAGGTCTGTTAAGCAACAGCCAGTGCTTTTATTAATATATTGTTTCTCTTTTTAATTACACTCTTATTTAGAAAAATTAATAATCATGATTTATGAGGAAAGTTACATGGAATCATACAGAAAACTCGAAATGCAAAGAGACATGCCTCATTCCTCTAAAACAAGAGACTGGTTCTTTATAAGCTAGTAATTTTTGTAGTCATAGGGAGCCATTTGTTTCCCTTTCTCTCTTGGAAATAATTAAATAAATGGGAGTTTGCCCCACTTCCCCCCTCACACATCCGCATACATGCACAGGACCAACAAAACTCAGTAATTTTCCACTGGCACAACAGCCTTTCAGTGCTTGCCATCTGCTGCGCTGGCAGGACCCACAAGAGGAGCACCAGCAGCAAGGCAGGAACTGGAACGTCACATTGTGAATATTCATTCCATTTTCATTGTCACAGCTGGGCCTCATCATCTCTCTGAGACTGACTTTGCCTTCCCCGACTTCCCTGTGGGAGCTTTGGGGAGCAGACAGGAGTAAGGTACTGAAATCAAAGCTTGCAACTCACAAACACCCAAAATGCCCAGTCAAAACCAGTCCCCATTCCTGCTGGGGGGTAGGGATGTCTGTCATTCCCACTGACCACTGTTACTGACACAGATTTTTAAGGACTTCTGCTCTGGGAAGAAAGCTTTAGTGAAATACCACTTTTCTAGATCCATAACCAGTTTAATTTATTTATTGTAGAGTGTCTTTCCCCTCTTGCTAATTCTTTTTCTGGGTTATGTGTCCGTGCTTCCAACATGGTGATGGTGAGTGCAGAACTTCATTACCTCTGGTTTCAAACGTGGGACCAGAGTTCAGATGTCACAAAGGACAGTCAGTCTCTTCAGGGAGCACTCCTGCACCTCATCCAAGTTAAAGCATGCTAATTCTAGGCTTCTGTTATTTCAAATCTACCAAATCTAATGCTTTCAAAACCCGGTCTCAGCAGGTAGGTTCACAGTGCTCAGGGAGGTCCAGGGATTTTCTGGGTCTGCCTGTAGATCCTGAAATTTTAAGGTCTCTGGGCAAGAAATCCTCTTTAGTGCTCAGAACTCCTAAGTTCCTTATCACTACATAAAGACTAACAAGGTAAAATAAATCAAATCTGTCAGTTAAGTCCTCCTCATCATCTAGTTGAGGAGTCAAGTGAAGTGATGGTATCAAGATAAAGAACTCACTTCCACACACTCCCTGTCGTGATGAAAGCAGATCATTGTCCTTTGCCATTCCTCCAATCTGAGCTCACAGACTTGCCTTCTGCATAGCTGAGGCCAGTTTAACTCCTGACTGTGAGACCTGTCACAACCACGAGCCCTTCAGTGAGTCCCGACTGGCAGAGCTTGCTGAGTGCCAAGGTTTGTGCTGGGCTGGACAGACAGGACCGTGGAATGCATTGGGAAGAGCACGGATTGTAGGTAGAGGGAAGTCATTCTGCCCAGCCCTGCCAGGCACATCTGGAGAGCTGTGTCCAGCCCTGGGCTCCTCAGCACAGGAGGGACAGGGAGCTCCTGGAGCAGGGCCAGCAGAGGCTGCAGAGATGATTTAGGGCCTGGAGCATCTCTGACAGGGAAAAGCTGAGGGAGCTGGGGCTGTCCAGCCTCGATAGGAGCCCCAGCTGAGAGGGGCCCTCAGCCCTGGGTGTCCCTGTGAGCAGGGAGGGCTCAGAGCAGGGCCCAGGCTCTGCTCCGGGGGGCCCAGCAATGGCACCAGAGGAACGGGCAGGGACTGATCCCAGGAAGTTCCACCTGGACATGAGGCAGAACTTCTGTGCTGGGCAGTGACCGAGTCCGCAGAGGATGGCGAGTCTCCCTCGCTGGGGATATTCCAGAGCTGTCTGGACACAATCCTGTGCCTTGCGCTCCGGGATGGCCCCACTGGAGCGGGGAAGCAGCACCGACTGCCGAGGCACCGCTTTCCCCTCCCGCCCCATCCCGGCCGCCGCTGCAGAGGGACGCGGGGCTGGGCAGGGTGGGCGGGGCTGGGCGGGGCGGGGGGCGCGCTCCGGCGGGCGCGGCCAATGGCGGAGCGGGGCTCGGCGGGGCGCGGCTCTCGCGGGAGCCGGCGGGTAAACATCGGCCCCGCCGCGGGCCCGCCCGCTGCCATTAGCGCGGGGGCGGCGCCGCGCTCGGACCGGGCGGTAGGTGAGTCCTGAGGCGAGCCGGGTCCTAGGGGAACCGGGCACCCTCCGCCCCGGCGCTGCCCGCGGAAACGGCACTGGTACGCTGCCGCTTGAGACTGGGAATCTCGCCCTGCCTTCCTTCTTTCCTCCCCCCCGCACCGTGAGGCAGCAGGAGCAGCCATCGCCGTGGAGGCTGTGGAAGCGCAGCCTCAGCCTCGGCTGCGGGGACGATCGGGGGTGGCTCTGGGCTGCGGGGCAGTTCGCCTGCCTGCCGCTCGGGTGATTCCTCCCGCAGCCCCTGGGGTGTCTCGTCTGGCTGCTGGCGGGGTGACTTGTCCCTCTGGGAGGAGGAGGTGCCCCCGGGGGTGTCGGCGCAGGGACAGAGCAGGGCCGGGGCTGTGCGGAGACCCCGCCGTGAGGGTCAGGGCTGGGCTGTACTCGTGCTACAGAGTGTGGCTCTAGGCTTAAGGGTGTCCTGCCTTCTTTAGAAATAAATAAATAAAGGGACGAAATTATCTCCGTAATGCGCTTAGAAAAGCAAACAACCTTCACAAGTTTCCACTCGCGGGAGGAGCAAATCCCAAACCTTCTGCCGAGCCGGAGGTGTTTGGGTTTGAGGCCCCTGTGGATTGGCTGTCCGGCTTGTGCTCTGTGTCTTTAGACAGTTCTCATTGACTCAGGTAAAAGTTAAATGCTAAGAACTTACAGTTGTTTGCTTTGACTTGATCTGGAACGCTTTGGGTTAGAATAGAAGAGTTCACACGCGTGCCTCCGCTGATGTACCTGGCTTCCTCTTGCAAAATCCGGACTGGGAATAAATGAGCCTGCTGTAGCCTCTGAATCAAAAGCAGTGCCGACGTTTGATTATTTTTAGTTTATAAGAGAAGTTTCCTGTAACATATTTGGTGGGATGTATTGGTTTTGCTTTTACCTTCTTTTTGGAGGGCAGTGAGATTTTGGTTGACTGTAGATGTTGGGGTTTGTCAGGTGTGCTGATTCAGTGTTTTGATTACAGTTTTTTGAAGTCACTTAAAGCGGAAGGGTCTTGTTTATGAGTGTTTATAAGGCTAATAAATCTTGCTAAGTTGTTGTGCCTGCTCCATTAAAGATGCCCGAATATACACAGGAATCTGAAAAATTGTTTTCATTCCTTATCCCTCAGGAATGAAAAAATGTCAGCTTTAATTTTGCTCTGAAGAGCGGAAACAAACAGGAGCCCACAGGCTACTGACCTAAGAGGTGATGATCAGTGGGCACCCTCACTGAATGTGAGAAATCTGTTACTGTATCCAATAGAACTGCTGCAATTTTACCTTCTGTGCATATGCAGACATGTTTTCCTGTTGTTTTTTTTTTAAATTTCTTGGATAGAAAAAGTCAAATAAATTTGCATAGCTGTGTGAACTCATTTGTTTTTCATGGCATACTGTATGTTCAGTTTAAATACTTTTGCTTAACAGAGCTTTAAAAAATTCTAAACATTTATTTCTCAAGTGTTTCGGGGGACGACAAATCCCAAGCCACTGGCTAAGCAGAATTCAGAAGCAAATATTTACAGGGGATAGGTATCTTACTGTATTTCCTTCAGCCCTTTTTTTTTCCAGAAAGTTAGTCTGTCTTAAAAAAAAATCCAAACAGCAAACCCATAGCCCATCATTGGGCCTGGACTTGGACCAGGCCTATGCTCTTGGTGAGGGAATGTTCCCAGGGGAATAGAAATTTTGGATTTCTGTCAGATGATCTGTTGTCGACCTGCTTGTGTGAGCTTTTTGGTGCTGATCTTGGCAGGGTCTGATCCACAGTGGACTCCCTGGTTGGACTCTCCTGGATAGGAACAATATGGGATGTCACACTGGAGTTCAGTGCATGCACAGAGCATGTGGCTGAGATTTGCTTACCTGTTTTTTCTCAGGAGTTCTGTGTAGCCTCCCTTGGCTCATCTGTCTTTTTGTCCCTGAAGGTTGAATGGTGGGCAGGAGTTTTTTAATGATTTAGGTTACTGCTGTAGTTTGGGATGGCTCTTGAATCCCAAGATTGGTGACCACAAGGAGCTTAGTCACTGTGTGTGTCCGCTGGGTTTGTCTTGCTTTCAAAGCTTATCTTCTCCCTACAGATTCAGTTTTTGCTCAGTCCATGTTTATTCCAATAAAAATGTTCTTCCCACCAAGTTTAAGCTGAGCATTAGTTAAAATGTGAAGCCAGTTGATAAACTTTGATATTTGTATTCCAGGAGATGCAGAGTAGATATGGAAATTGCTATGAAAAGAATTGCTTCTCTAAATGCAATATTCATCAGCACAAAGCCTGCTAAGCTGATATTATATGGTAAATGGTTCGCTTTTAGTCTCCCAGAAAGAGGCTTTGTGTCTTAGGGTAATGGCAGTTGACATAAATCAAACATACAATTGTCCACAAAATCATTTAATCTTCTCTTGTTGCTCATTTCAACATATAGCTGCACTTAGAGCAGACCTGCCACTAGTGGTAATTGCATTGCTGTGGCTTGAAAATATGGGTTTGATAAATAACTGGAGTCTAATTTTTGAGATGGGTTGGTGCAGAATTTTTCTAAGTCTGGTGATAAAATAACAGCTTTTGTTGTGCAAAAATTTGTTACACTGGGGTAAGCCAATTTCATGTTGTGGGGTAGGAACTTAGGGAAGAGTTATTTATTTAATGTTATGAATTTAAATAGCAAATTGTATTTAAGATGGCAGAGTCTTGTCTTGAAGACTCAGAAATCGGTTGTCAAATGCAGCAGAGCAGACTTTATAATTTGATTGGTACAGAAAATCCTGCAAGTCTGCAGTTTAAAACTACAGAATAACTTCTGGCAGTCTCACTGTTCCTGTATTTGCATGGGGAAGTAATAGAATATTTTCCTTTTAACAATATAAAACAGGAACTAGGAGAAGAAATAAATTATCAAGAAAAGCTTTTAATTAATTAATAATTTGATCAGTATGGGAAGCATTAAAATGGGCAGTTGTCATAGTTAATACTGCCTTACTTGTGAAATCAGGTAATCTTGTAAGGCATGCATTGATATCTGATTAAATACTTTTTACAGATTAAAAAAGCAAAGGAAAACAGTGGATCAGGAAAAAATACTAATTTTTATGCTTCAAATATCTGATTTTCTGATTTCTTGGTAATTTAGGTGTTGGATTTTATATTCTGGTCTAAACTGTAGACTTGAAACTTAGTTTGTTTTGTATTCCTTTAATATTTATACCTACAAACTTGTAAATTTGTTAGCTGACCCATGGTTTTATGAGAGTTACAACTGATCAGAATGTGAAGAAAAGAGATACCTAGAATTTGGAAGACTACTTCTGTGGGATTTTGTTTGTCTAAGGAACAGTTGTCTTTATGTTTTTACTGGTAAAAGGAGCAGTGGTTGGTTAAAATGGTAGCCTGTGTTTATTTGATTTCACAAGAGTGAGAATGTCCTGAAGTAGTAAAAAGGGAATCAACTATTCACCTTTTAGTAACACGCAACAGCCAAGATGAAGTAATAGTTCAGTGTGTGCAGGTTGTGCAAACAGATGGAGTTTATCAAAGGTGACAGAATGAATGGGAGGGAGGAAGTAAAGGGATAACTCGAATCTATATGGGAGAGGAAGAGTTGTATTGCAACTTATATTAGCTATGCCTCTTATGTTCCAGAGTTTGAGCCTGTGATCACTGACTTGCTGTAGAGGAGCTCCAGCCTTAGCAAAGACCTTGGCATATTGGAGTGTGTTAAATTTCCTTCCACAGAAGGGGAAACAAAAATTATTTTTCTTATCTTTGACCAGATGAAAAGTTGTGAAACCTTTTTCAACTCTGTGTAATAAAAAGCTGTTTACAATTCCGAGAGCACTGTGTGTAATGTCACATTAAGTACTGCATTTATGAAATGTGCCAAGGTATTTTAGCAATTAAATCTGGTAAGAAAACAAAACCCAGCTGACCAGCCCCCGGACAAACACTTGGAAAACTTGGCCTTCCCAGAAAGTTGTACTTGTTTGTAGGCCTTTTTTACTCTATTCACTGGAGTAGAATAATGCTTATGAGAAACACAGTTGTGCATTAGTTGGTTGCAGTTAAAATGAAGATACTGGGTCACACCAAACCATAGGAGTTGCAAAGATGCTCAGCTTCTGTACACAGGAGTGTATGGCAAGGACAGTAGTCACAACTTCCATTCCCATAACCAAGGGATGAGGAGGGAATGAAAGTCATCTCTTCAGTAAAACACCTGAGTACCCTGAATGACTGCTGAAGGCAGAAGCAACAAGGGAAAGGGGCTTGGCAGGAGCAGCTTGTCACAGGTGGGGAGCTGTGTGTGCTTGGGGGGCTCTGCTGGTGGTACAGGCTCCCTATCCCTGCCCCTGACACAACAGAGAGGGAGACTGCATCTCTGGTGTGCTTGTGCTGTGCCATGAACTTCCTCTGGGATCACTGAGAGCCCTCCAAAGGATAGATGGGGCCTCTTCCTCCCAGATCACTGCCACTTGGGAGTCTCTTGAGTCTGTTCTTTGGGCAGAAAGTCTCAGTGTTTTTAGGACATTACTGGTAAAAACCTACTTACTGCTGAACTGATAGGTAAATTCCAAAGGATATTTCCTTGTCTGCAGGGGGGCTGTTGTGTGTAACAGCCAGCCAAGATGTGGATGGCCTCATCGCAGAATCCCCTTATTCTTGTTTGAAGCAGAACTTGGAATTAGATATTTTAAATTTACATGGATCACAGGTGTGCACAGAGCAGGGGACAGGATGCAGGTGTTCCAGTATTACCCCTTTATTACTCATGCAGAGCTGTCTCTTTGGGTTATTAGCTAGATTTGAACCAGACTCTGGAGAAGGCAGGAGCAGTTCACAGGCTTCAGTGTTCCACTTTTCCCATAAAAACTAAGGAAAATCTTTACTTTCAAGAGAAATGGCAAACCTTAGGCCAATGGTATCAGGCTCCTTTTGTATTTTGTATATTAGAAAAGTGTTTATTACAGACATTTCTTAAAATTTCTTTTAATTACTTTTTACAATGAACAGTTGCATAATGTGTTCCCTGCCCTTCCCTCTTGTTGGTGCCTTATAAGGGAGGTAACCAGAACGGCAGCCAAATATCAGCCTGATGATGAAAGAATTGTTCCACTTAAAATGTCACTAATTTTTAGCCTGCTGAGTCCTGTATGAAGAGGAAAGCTTACATTAGTAGCTTCCCAGACAAAAGCATTGCACTGCTTTGTTTAAAGACAGCTGTTTCTTGAAGTTAACAATTCCTCTGTTCTGTGCTCTGTGGTGTTCACAGAGCAGGAAAGGAGAACAAATTTAATCACAAGGTAAGGATTTAGTGGGAGTACCTGTTTCTTCAAACAGTAGCAACTGGATATGTAGAATGAAGCCTGTTTAACAGTAATTAAAAGTATAATTTAACAAGCTGTAAAATCTGGAACTATAAGGGAATTCTGCATTCTGCATACGAGATTCTCTGTAGGACGCAGTCATTCAGCAATGACAGCCATGGCTGGTACAGACAGGTAACAGGCAGCTGTTAAAGCACATTCCTGTTTAGTGCAGTAATGGCTGTTCCTTATCAGACACTGGAGTAGCAAATACTCTTGGTGAGAGTTAGCAAGACAGTTTAAAAGGCCAGGAGAATTGGGATTGTTCAGCCTGGAGAAGAGAAGGCTTTGGGGTGACCTCATGGTGGCCTTGCAGTGCCTGAAGGGAGCCCGCAGGAAAGACGGAGAGAGACTCTTGGCAAGGGCCTGGAGTGACAGGACAAGGGGCAATGGCTTCACACTGACAGAGAGCAGGTTTAGGTTGGATATCAGGAAGGAATTGTTCCCTGTGAGAGTGCTGAGGCCCTGTCACAGGTTGCCCAGAGAAGCTGTGGCTTTCCCTGGATCCCTGGCATTGTCCAAGGCCATGTTGGATGTGGCTCTGAGCAAGCTGGGATAGGGGGCTGGAATTGGATACTCTTCTAAGGTCCCTTCCACCCCAACCATTCCGTGGTTCTCTGAAGTAAGGTTGCTTTGTGGTGCAGATCCTACTGTTGCATGTCTTGGAAGGCGGTCAAGTGCATCACAGCAAATTCTGACTTTCAAGATAAGGTGAAAGAAAGCAATTTTATAATTTCTGGTGTAATTAACTTGCATCTTAATCAGGTTTTGTTTGTGCTTGGTTGGTTTCACTAAAGTGCTAAAGAGCTCTGGTTGAACTGGTGAGTGGCTGTTCTTTGACTGACTTGCCGTATTTCACTTGTGTAAATCAAGTTTTATTGTGCCTAAAGAAAATGTCTCTTGCTAAACTAATCTGTCTGCTGATAGTTCATTTCCTTCACTTCATGAAGTTAGTTATAGCATGTAGCTCCATTTCCATGAATGCTGTAGGAAAGGAAATATTAATATTCAGGTTTACTGGGGGGAGAGGAGAGAAACAAACCAACCAACCCTGATGATACACAATTTCTATTGAAGTCTTATTGTTTAGTCCTTCCCCATCACAGCCATAGGTAGATAGTCTTAGGAAACAGTGACTTAAGGGCAGAGAATCGCGGTTTATTAAAACAGGAGTTCTTCATAAATTTGTCTCTTAAATTTCTTGTGAACAAAGAGTATAAATGACCACTTTGTTGAAGTGTATTAGATGGTTCCTCTTATGGTTAATTATTGTATGGACACTCCTGCTCTGTGTTTAATTTAACAGAGAAGGAGAGATCATATGAAGTCTGTATCACTTGAGCATCTTAGCCCAGTTGTAGTCTGAATATGGTGACCTCACTGCACAATTGCCCAAGTAACAGTGAGAAATTTTTCTTGGGTTTTTTTTTTCCTTTAAAAAAAAAGAAAAAGAAAACAACAAACAGATCCTTAACAATTATGTTAAGAACACTTGGAATAATGTTCTGTAAGTTGCTTATTCTTTGTGAAATAAAAGTGAAGTTGAAGTTGGACAAAATGACAATAAGCAACAGAGATTGAGGCTGTGGTTCCCAAGTCCACTGAGTCCCAGACTGCTGTCTAGGCACAACACATTCCCAGCCCATCATCCATCTCCCAGTCTTCTGGACCACAGGTTGGAAATCACTAAGTTACGATGGACTGTGGTAGTAGGAATGAGCATCTTCAGAAATAGTTTCAGGTAAGAGATTGAATTGCAGGAAGATTTTGAGAAGGAGATCTGGAAAAATGGTAGCAGTTGCTTGTAAGATGAAGGGAATACAGAAGGGGATTCTTCTGCCTGTTAAATATTTTTCCTCTCTTTTCTCCTTGTTTTTGGTTTGTTTTGTGGTTTTTTTTTCCCCTCCCATGAGCCAGTGATAAAGGGAAAAGAACAAAGTGGAATGCTATAAATTGTCATACTTTGCTGGCAAGTCTTCAAAGAAATTGGGAAATTTTTTACCTTTCTTATATTGCACCAGTTCTTGACTGCTCTAGCTCTCAGTAATGAACAGTGTTTGCAGGCAACGTTCATCCATTCCTTCAACAGGAGGAAACACACTAAAGTCACTGTGAGCCCTAGGTGCAAAGTCATCTCCAATATTTGAGGGCATGTAGCTATGGTAGTTTACAGGAGAACAAATCTGAGATGAATCTTTAGATTCATCATGTGCTGGCATGGTAGTCATATATGGAAGGATGGAGGTATCCAGGTGAGGATTAGAATGTGTTTACCAGCTAATCAGTTTGAGCAGGTAAATCCTGGCACTTCCAAAGGGTTGGTTATACCTGGCATGTAACTTAGATGCAAGTGAAGTTAGTTTCTCGTGACAGGAATGATGATGTGTGCTCTTGTCTTCCCAGCCTTGCTTTGGGCTTTGTCATGATGAGAAGTGTGAAATGAATGGCATATGATCAATGCAGAGAATTTCAGGCCATGGATGTGCCGGTGGGCTTGACCAATACGTAGATATTTAAGTTAATGTATTTCAGCTCTTATCCCAGCTTCTTCCATGAGGATCTGTGGTGCTGATGCTGCTGTAGGGTGGCCTAAAGGAACTTTCCACTTGGTTTTTCCAGAGGCATCTGAGTACAACCTGCCTTGTTTGCTCCCAGGTCAGGCTGAAAGCTTTGTGAGCATTGTCTCTGGCAGCTGGGGTACATTCATAATTCCAGAGTCTCAGGCTCACATTTAGGTGTCTTTAAGCCCCGTTTAATCCCAAGGGGTATCTCATTCATGGAAACTGTTTGTGTTTGCTCACAGACATGTAAGCCACTTTTGTAGTGGCACATGAAAAAAGAAAGAACAAATCCCTTTCAGAGTTCAGGAGAAAGAGATGAGCATTGTATCACCAAAACCAGGGAATAGAGTATTTTCCTGTCTGAGTACACACTGACCTACAGCACTGACTGGAGCTGCTGCTCACAGCTTGTGCTGCAGCCTGGCTGCTGGCAGAGTAACTTTGCTGAGCACCTCTGCTGCAAAGAGGTTCCTTGGAGCCTGCCAAAAATACTGCTGCTTTCACCTTTGGTCCTTAATAAGATGCAAAACTCTGGCCTTTGTGAGGGTACAAAGAAGAAATATGTTTGCCCTTTTTATGTTTAAATAAGCAAAATAACATTCTGCTCTTTAAAAAAATATTTACAGTCAAAAGGAACATTTGGGGAACGACCAATGGACACACATACTTTTTTAACGTCTACTTTGGATCTTTGCATTTGAAAAGATTGAAATCATAGTGGAAGGTCAAAAAAGAAAGAGGAAGTAATGATGAAGTAATTGGGGGAGGGGGGAAATTGTTATACTCTAATAAAGACAAGTAATTTTAGCTAATTTTCTATCTGCCTTTTATGTTAAACAAGCAGGAATATTTAGAAAGCCAATTTTGGTTTTGTTTAGGGTTCAGTCCAGTTTCAGGTGTTGACCCCCACACACGGAATGAGCTTGTGCTGCTTAGGGAGCAAGGGCTGCAAGAGAAGAATTATAACAACAATTTTGCTTATACTGTTTTACTTTAAGGAAAAAAAAAAATCCAAGAAACTGGAAGCTATTAGTGTTATTTGTATTTTTTCCTTATAGAGGCTAATTTTTGAAATTAGTCCTGACAGCATCTTTCTTATTTTTCTATGTCTATAACTTTCTCAGTCTGAGAACCAGAGCATAAATGTGTTTTCTTGGTTCTTTTGCTGAAGCACTCCTCATCGGTCATGCCATCTTTAAAGATGTACAGGCTGAGAAGATAAAAGCTTCTGTATCCTTACTTAGGACATTAGGGAGAATGAATCTGCATCTGCCTGTGTGTGGCTGGAGAATGCAGTTGCAGGATGAGATTTTCATATGACAGTGTGGAATCCAAGTGCTTTCCCTCCCTCACTTGCTTGCCAAGGCAAGGCTGGGTTTTGCCACAAAGATTTGTTAATTCAGGGCCACCCACCCCCCCTTCTCCTTGAATCCTAAAGTAAATCCTCCTCAGATATTGCAAACTGGTAAACCCCAAGTAGGAGCAATGCAGCTCACGCTCCATATTTGTCTTGGATGGAAGGCCAGACTCCTGTCTGGAACATCTGAATTGGTGCTTTGGGTGCAGCTTCCTTCTATTCAGGGGTGGGGATGATCTTGTCAACAAAGCACCTGTTTTACAGGATGAAGTCACTGAAAAAAGTGGGCTACCAGTATTAATGTGCATCAGGACAGGGAAACGGGCTTTTTGTCCTGTGCTATAGCAAGCACCTGCCTTTGCTCTTCCTTTCAGTTTTCCCTTACTTGGATAGATCAGGAATGTAGTCTGTGCTTGACCCAGGCTGCAGGGTCTTTAATGAAACAAAATTTAGCTAAGGAAGCTTTACTGAATGCATTCCAATGGCTTTCCAGGTTAATGGCATTGACTAATGTGTGAGTAAAATAAACACCTAAGAATTTCTTCTAATTCTTGATTTCCTTTGGTACCTCAGTCAATGCTAATTCTAACCAAGAAACCTTTTTTTATTTTTTTAAATAAATCTACTACCCATTTTGAATTTGATGGTATAGTTCTCATCAGCTTTTAGGGAGAGGGGACTGACAAAGAATAATTGTGCCTCTGTTGTGGATACTTAGCACACTTTTTGAAGTGCCAGGCAGATATGAGTGTACTGAGATGTTTTTCATGAGTGTTTTTTCAATATTGAAATGTGGTACTCTTTGAGGTACTGACCACATTTGACCCTGTGTACTTCACAGGCATCGTTCAATCAGTTTAGCAGCTGTTTACAAAGCACCAAAATTCAGAAGGCTTTTGCATCTCTGAATGAAACACATTCTTTTTGCTCAGCTTGGCATCTCTAAATTTACTGAGCAGCACCAATCCCCTAATAGTGATTAGATTCAGTTACCCTGTGCCATCCCAATGCAAAAAGTTCCAGTTAATTAATGGAATCAACTGCTACTTTCAAAGCTATTGCTCTGAATTGTGTTTGTGACGCATGCAGCTAAAATTACTTTGTTTTCTTAAAGCAGAATCTAAAATATTGGTACATAGTTTTCTAAATTTGTATCGCTTGCTTCATGCCCTTTTACTAGCAAGATACAAGGCAAATACAACTAATGATTGAATTGTTTGAAATGAAGTGGTTGGTTCAAGGTGAACCTCTGTTTCTGTGCTGAATTTTCTTAAAGAAAAATGCTTGAGAGCTCTGAAACTTTTGTTGGCTCTAGAAAGAAATACAGTTAGAATGTGGAATGGGAACATTCCTACTCTCCCTTTGCATGGTTCTAGCATGTTGGAAGCCAGCAGGTCTTGGGCTTTACTACTGGTCAAGTGTTAGGTTTCAGGTATTAAAGGAATACTTAGATTAGTTCATAGTTAGTAAAAATGCACTGGGACACTTTCACAAAAGATGCTGGATAAAAGCAGTTTGTGTTTTGAAGGAGAATGCTATTTTGAGGGAGGATAATTATTTTTCCCTACCTTATTCAGTCCTTGGCTTTTAGAATGGTATCAACAAAGGAAGTGACTCTTACAGATGCTTTTGTGATGTGGTTCCTAATTTGCTGGAAGCTGGACTGAGATCCCTTGAGTCATTTCACGTAAGCCATCAAAGAGTTATTTCCAGCTACTGCCTGGACCAGGTCTTGGAGCTGAAAGATGCCATCTCTCCCTGCCAGCCATGCCTCACAAGAAACATAACAAGTTGCATTTCAAATATTTCAACATGGTAATTCAGCCTTTGAAGTTTTGGCACCTATTTGGCAAGGGATGTCTCCAAAGAAGTATTTTTAGCAAACACTATATATAGGGCTTCAGATCTTCATCTTCTTTCTTTATGTGGAGAATATTTTTACTGTCTGTGAGGTGCCCAGAGTTGAAGGCTGTAAAAATGACAAGATGCTCAAGCCACAGTTGGATTCAAATTGTCTTAAATTTGGTGGGAGCTGTGCCTATCCACATTACAGATTTGCTTGGCACTCTTTTGCTGGAGGGTCCAGTGTCCTGTGGTGCAGATGGGGAGGAGGGGTGCCACCTATTTTGTTTGTTTCATTGGGCTTTTTGTACATAATTTAACTGAAAGTGAAATCTGTTTGCTGTAGGACTGTTTGCTGAAGATGGCTCTTGAAGGTGCTTGAGAAATCTGTTACAAGCATAGCCAACAGTTAGAGGCTTTGGAGATTATGAGGAGAAGCAAACTGCTGAATCCAAAGACTCATTCCAGATATCCTCATCACAATGAGAGTTGGCATTGGTTCAGATGCCAGGCAGGATTCATCTTCCTGTCCTTGGGTGTTTAAAAGTTGCACATCCAAGGCAGTTTGACATCTTAAGTGTCCTGGGTAGTCAGTGGACTTGGAAAAGTACTGGGAAGAGATGTTTGCTTCTGTCTCCTGTTAGGGTGACTACAGATGGAGAAAAACACGGGTGCAGGGAAGGGCTAGGTGGACTTGCAGTGATGCTGCCTCAAATGAACACCCTGATACCGCTGTGTGTTCTGAGTAGCTCCCTGTAGCAGATGAAATGTTGACAGTAACAAGATCTAGTGGGTTCACTTTTGTCAGATATCCCTGCGGGTGCACGTGAGAGATTTTGAATTCCCAGCCTCCTTTTGTTTTGCTAGCAGGTGGTCAGGATCTGTTTTTCTCCGAAGAGAAGAGTGTGAAGAATGTGTTCCCTCAACAGCAGCTTTGAGAGCCCCAGGGTTCCTGTGATCCTCTGCAGTTGCACCTCTGAAAAATCCCTGGGCTCAGGTCAACTGAGCTTTTTCTTCTGTTTCATGGGGTAATTCTAGATTTTCCCACAGTCCATTGTGGCATTTAGTGTTAAAAATAGGATTCCATAAATCATTTTTATGTTCCTGAAGTGCACACACTTTATTTTTCAAATGTGTGTCCGTGTGAAGCCTTGCCAGAGGAGCAGCCTGTCTTTGCCCAGCACTGACCTGATCTGACTGTAATACTAAACTCAAGGTGGGATTCAGAGCTAATGCACTGGTACTGTGTCTCAACTTTTCCTTCAGGTTTTTGGCAGCTTCTGCAAGTTAATCTTTGTGCCTCAGATGCTGGTGCTGCATAGTTAACTTTTGATTTAATTTAGTTTTTGGTGACTCTGATTAATTTTGTTATGCCTTGCTTTATGCATTTCTGAAATCAGACACAAATTGTCTGCATTTTTTGAGAACTGTATGTGGAGAGTGCTATGTCAGCGTGTGTGGCTCACCATCCTTGAAAAATCATTTCATCATCAAGAAATTATTTTAGGTGGCACTTAATGCTGTGGTTGAGTTGACATGGTGGTGTTTGGTCAAGGGCTGGACTTGATCTTGCAGGTCTTTTCCACCCATGATGACTCCAGGATTCTCTGCTATCTAGGATATATTTCTGCTACTAAATGGAAGGGGTCTGTTCCCTACAGGCTGTGGCAGATACTTCTTACTAGTCAGGGATCTTCCCTTGCTCCTACACCTTCAAAATGCTGCCAGGACTGAAGGCTGGGTTTTCTTCATTTCCTTCTCAGTCTGGGTGATACGCTTGCTGACTTGCATTATCAAGATCATGTGTTTTATGTTTCAGTTTTTAAAGTACCTCAAGATCTGGTTGGGAAATATTTTAAAGGGGCAAAACATAATTTACTTGAGGGCGGGGAAGAAGGTACATGACACAGGGAAGCAGAATAAAGCCTGCAGCTCCAGTTCATTGCAAGATGGAGATCCTTTCTGGCATTATTAATACAAGGGATAACCCAGAGGAGAAGAAAGCAGCTTGAGGCTTGCCAGCAACCCCAAGAGACCTTTGCAGCTTTGGGCATGCTGCGAAGAGGGAGGGCACACCTTCCCTCCTGGAGGCTGCCAGTAGACCAGCTTCCCTGTGCTTTCAGGATTTGCTGAAATTTCCATAATTTGTTTTACAAAATTTTACTCAAGGGAATGCAAAAAAAAAACCCAAACAAAAAAAAAGTAGACTAGCCTCCAGATTGTGCTTCCAACCCTGAGTTACCATCTTAGATCTGGGGAGAGTAATGAATTTTTTATTATGGATCTAGGCTAGGGAGGTAAGGCTCAGTATCAATGGAGCATAACCTGTGGAGTAAGAAGTGCTTGTTTTTCCCAGACCTTTTCTTACTGCTAGGAGTAGTTATCAAATAAAGGATTTAACTTGCTTTTTATTTTGTAAACGAGTGCAAGTTAAAATATATTTTAAGACTCAATTGAAGCAATAATTAATCATCTGAGGAATCACAGATGTAAATGTTTTTTATTCTTTGCTAAAATTACTTTATTAGACTACTTTCTGTTTATTTTTTTGTGCTCCTTGCATTTTCAGAAGTGAAGAGAATAGAGCAGAGCAGCTGCTTCCTTGTGATTTGTGAAATTGGGACATTCTCCCTTACCCTGTGCTATATCAGTGTGACAAACCACATTCCTGATACTGCGTGTGGCTTTACTGGGAAACTGTAAAACTTTCCAAAGGTTGCCTATTTATCAGTACTTTAAAAGGCAGCTGATTAATGTTATTTGCATATGGGCAACAGAGTATGTAAACGTTGACTGAGTAGTCATTGGAAGAATGCTCTCAGCTGGATTCACAAGAGCAGCGTTTCTCCAAGGATGTTGTAGCTCAGCTTGGAAATGCAATCACCAAATTTGGCCTCTTGCAGAGCACTGCTATTCAGTGGTCCTTCCTGCTGATCTTTCCCAGATATTTTCCCCGTTTCTGAATTCATGGTGAGATTTCAGCCCTGTCTTTGGAACAGTGCAAGCTGTCTCGGGTGCTTATCTTGCCACACACCCTTCTTGCCCACAACATACAGATCCATGCTTGGCTGCAGCCCTCAAATGGGCAGCTCACACAGGTGTACTTACAAAGGAAGGCCCACATGTCTCATATGTTTTGGGTCAAATAATGAATTTTCAGAATGAATTAATAACTTCTTAATACTTAAGACCTCAGTCCTTTGTGCCCATGAACTCCTTACGCCTCCTAACATGACCTGCTGGCTACACGAATGACATTTGCTTTCTTGTAGGGTAACTGAGGCACACCCTAAGTACATGTTTTCTTTTTCTTTCTGTATGGTTTGTTTTTGCACATAGGAAATAAAATAGAATCCAGATCATGTTACTTAATGCATTTTCCTGTGTTGTAGCCACAAGAGCATCCTTCCTCTGTACATACATCATCTGCAATTAGAAACAGAAAAGTCAAGATATTCATGACTTCAACGTTTGTATCACTGGCAAATGACAGCAGTTTAATGTGGTTTTATTTTGCAGGATTTGACCACTTCAAGTCAGCATTAGAGGTTTTGTTAGGGATATTTGAACTGGTAACTCTTCTGGGAGAGTGGTAGACTGAGAGGAGATGCATTAAGGAATGAGTGAGAAATTAGGATGAGCCTTTTAAGTAGATGTTACTGCTGTGTTCCCATAGATCAGGTACCAGGCATTGCTTTAAGTGACCATAAAACTATTCAGGTTTAAGTACAAATTGTGTCTGCTGCAGAGTGAGCTTCTGCTGCAGCTCAGCATTGCTGTTTGGGCTTGCTGTCCATGCTGGGCTTTGCCCAGCATGTGGGAACCAAGCAATGCCCCAAGAGGAGAACTTGGGAGAGCTCATCAGTCAAATGGGAGCAGCACATGGTACAAACCCTTCCTAGAATTTGTAAATGTGACTGGGGTGATCCGTGGAGAGTTCAGCGCATGGATGGGTGCTCAGCTGTTCATCATGATTAGCCTCACCCTGTTTCCATCAGAATCAAATGGATTGTGCTCTGTACTGTTGCAGCCTGAAGTAAAGGGAATGTCAGCCTGTGTTTTGAGAGCTTTGCACAGCTCTCCTCTCCACCAGCCCATTGCTAAACAGAGCCAGCCAAAGTGGGGGCAAGAGGGATGTGATTCATTGGTGAGAGTCAATGTTTGTGTAACAGTTGTCACCCTTGGGCTCTGGGGTTTCTGTTGCACCCAGTCTGACATAAATGGCCTCTGTCCAAAGGCACAGCCCTGTCCTCCCACTGCCACAAATGTATCCAAACTTGACTGGGATGTAGTCCAAGTCTGGCTGCTTGTAAAAGGGGCATTGCTGTTACCCACTTGTCCTCTATGCCTGTTCCTATTTAATTGCTCCTCTTTCACAAACCAGTGTGGGACAAACCAATATGCTGATCTTATGGAAGAATGATCTCCTTTTCACAAGAGCATGGGCTTGTTGGTAGCTTAATTTTGGCAGGCTGCTGAGTTGCCCTAACTGGCCTGTGACTGCATTATTAGGAAAACTGTACGACTGTGTGGCTGGGACTTCAGGGGTCAGCCCAGTGGAGAGGAAGGGACTTGTCTTTCTAAGAAACAAATGTAGACCTGCACTGACAAGTCCTTGAAGCAGGACTTGGCAGCAATGTCTGTCCTTTCTGTGTAAGGGCCTTGAGCATAGGGCCCATCCCCATACGGAAATGTTAACGTTAAATAATACTTCAAAAGTGGAAATGACCTCATTCTTCCTACGACTTATTTGGGTTTTTCTCTGGTTACTATTTATGGGAAATAGCTGCTTGTATGCAACTTGTCAAGCAATTCAGATCACTGCCTGAAAGTCGTCTTTATTTGCCACCCACCACTCTCCATCTTGACACATTGTTTGTAGAAAACTGGTATTTCCGTTCAGATTTCCTGCAGGTAGCTCCACTTATATTTATCTGCACTTGACAGATAAAGAAATGGAGGCACAATGACACTTGGTCACCTTACAGGGCAGTAGAGACTTTCACCTTGAAAAGGAGCAGTGAGAGCCTTTCTGTAGGAACACAAGTGTTTCTTCTCCTTTGCTTTAGGTGACCCCTGTTCCATGAAGAGTCCTTCTTGTACTGATAAGTCCTGCTCTTTTTCTCAGTCAAGAGAGTGCTTAGACCTCAGGACATGCTCCAAGGTTTTCTGTTATGAAGATATCCCTGGTGGGAAAGCTTTCCTCCTAGAGAATTTTTTATATTTTTCTGCTTTTCTTGCAGAAAGAAATACTCTATTTCATTTTGAAAAACATGGGAAACTGGGCTCTTAAATTTTATTTATTTATTTTTAGTCCGGAAATTTACTCTTTCGTGTATGTTTAACATACTGCCTTAATAGAAACTTAAGCAGATTTCTTATGTTCCTTTTCCCTCTTCCTCCCTTGCAGCTGGATATAGCCAGAGCTTTTATCCACACCCTGGTTTGCTTCTCTTTTCCTTTAACTTGGAAACCAGATAATAGAATCAAATGTCTGAGATTCATTTAAAGGAAAACAACACCCATTCTGAGTGAACTTTCCCAGGTCAAGGCTGGTAGGTAACAGGGAGGTAATGCCCATCACAGACCTCATAATCTTTCACCTACATGCAATTCCTTTTTTGCCTTTCTCCTCTCTTCCTAGAAGGGTGAATATGCAGTTATGTGGGAGGGATCATGTGGACATGCAGGCTGTCATAACAAAGCATTCCTGGTGTCCTTCAGCCCTGGAGGAGATGAGCAGTTGGGACGTGAAGGAGAGGCTGCAGGAGGACTCTCAGATTTCACAAGGCAGTCTGCCTCTGCAAGAGCTGTTTCCTCTCTACCTAAACCTCTCAATCTCAGAAGGTTAAACCCCAGCTATGCACTTGCTGTATCTTTGTGATGTATGCATTGTCAATGTGATAGAAATGTTGAAATATAAGACCACAGCTGTACTGACTGTTCTCCCCTATACCAGTCTGATAATAAGGCACAATGGTAAAGCTTTCTCTTCTCAGTTATTCTTATTATCACTGTGGGGATTAGGTATTGTCATTATGGTTCCTTTATGAGATAATGCTTCAATTTCCACCTCTGGTGCTGGTGCTTTGGTGGTAAGAGTATGGCTCAGCTCCATCCCCACCGTTCCAAATTTGCTTTCCAGCTCCAGGCACCAGGAGGGTGGTACCACGTACTCATCTCTTACATCAAGAAGCTACACACCTCTCTGTCTCTGGGCCCTCACCAAATTAGTCTGCTTTGTGTGCCAACAGGTGTCTGCTGCTCCAAATATCCCAGTTAAAGGAATGAAGTGCTGTAGTGGGATTTGAATGGGCAAACATCTGTTCTTCAGTGTTGTGTACACTGACAACAGACACTACCTGCATTTACAGTTTTGCAGGGCTAGAGTGATCTGTTGTGCTCATTAACCCTGACTGCAGGCACTGCACAGGCCATGGCCAGGCACTGATGTTCTGCATCTCATTTAGCAATCAGCTCCTTTCCTGGCACAGACTTATCATGTGTAATTACTTAATTTGATTGATGTGATCTAAAAAGAGCCTGGCAAGAGTCAGGGATTTGAACATACATCAGTGGAAAAGAAAAGCAAACTTGGTGCCTTTTTCTCCAGCACTCTCCAGTGCAAGAGTCCCTCCTAATTCCCAATGGTCCTGCTTCCCTAGCCTCCTTAGGAAGTAGAAGGGCTTTATAAAATACCTAAAATCTAACAGTAGAGCTTCTTGGATGACATCTGAAAATGTAATGCAGTTTCCTTGAAACTCATACTGGTGCTGTGTTGAAGCTTCTTTGCTTATTCTTTGCTCCTATCCTAACTTGTGCCTCTTGGTCACAAAAGGTTAGAGAAATTCCCTGTGACTGTTACCTTTGGACACTTGTACATATTTTTCATTGGACCTGAGTAGGACTTTATCCAGAAAACCAATATCTGAGGAGGAAGCAGATTTATGATTGTTGACCTTGCTCTGTAATTATTTCATGATCCAAAACACTGCAGCAAGGTATTTAACGTGGCCTTTTTTTGTGCCAGTAATTTTAACAGGTCTTAATGTTTTCTTACACCTGGATGCAAGTACCTGCTAAAAGCTGTGAAAATGCTTAAGTGCACAGGAATGCAATTACTCCAGTAAGTAAGAAGAGCTTCCTGTTTTTAGACACTTCTGAGAGACTAAAGATTTGCAGCACTGTAAAATGTGGGGAGAGCCAGGAGAAAGGACAGATACAAGTGAGGTGAAGCAAGGTATGAAATGCTATTTCACAGTAGAGCACTGTTAGCTTTCCTGCAAGCTACTGATTTCTCTTGTCCCCAGGAAATTAAAATGGACCCAGTGGTAAACACTGGAAGAAAGGAGTGGCTGCTTGGGACTGCAGGTCTGGTTCCCTCATCAGGTCTCATGCTTCATTTAGTCATCCAGAGTGTTGTCCTGAGCTGACCTCCCGCTTGGAGCACTCCTTGGAAAACAGCAGTGTGGGGAGACACCAGCACCTCTGTTCCCTTCCTGTTCCTGGCTCTTGCCCTCGCTCCTCGCTGGTGGAGCCGAAGTACAACCCCTGTGTGTCCCCTCTCTCTGTGAGGTTGGGGTGGGTGGGGGAGTCCTGCCCACAGCCACACACACGTGCACAGTGAGGCAGTTTGAGTGGGCACTGCTAAACCCCAATGCCTGGATTGTCTTAAGAAGTAAAAAAAAATAAAACGAGTTGTTTGAAAGAACTGAGCTCAGGAAGATTTTGGTAAGTCATTGCATATCCTTCAGTGCTGAGTAAGTGTTTTAAGTATGGAATATCTGGAAATGTGCACCTCACTTTGGGACAGAGCTATTGACAGTAGAGCTTAAAGAATGTAATCACCAAAGGCTTTGTATCACCAAAGGCTGATGCAAGTGGAGCTGAGATGGAAGTGACCTTATTAGTGGATTTACTTTTTTAAACTTCAGATGGCCAGTCTCCCATTGTTTGTGAAAGCCAAGGTTGTGACGTTTGGATCAAAAGTTTCTTTGCTTCTTGAAGCAGACAAAAGATTAACTCTGAAGGGGTTACATCGTTTATGGATCTTACATTGGTATAGGTAGATTTAGTTTACGCATATATTCCCCTGTATATTCTTGTATACCCATACATAGTTTCAGCCTGTACCTTTTCCTGTTAGGGAAATGAATTTGTGCTTGCTGCTCGTCAAAAGCAGCAGAGTGCTGAATCTCGGCTGCTGTTCGTGGGAGACTTCTGCTCCTCAGCTGTGTTGAATAGCAGGAAATCCTGGAGTGCAGCACAACTCCAATATTTGGTTTTTATTCCATATTAGGAAATATTTCCTTATAATTACTGTGGGTGTGTTGGAATGATTTCTGAGATTAATTTCTGTGAGCCAAATTAAAAGACAAGGAGGCCTTGCCCTCTTATTTCCCGCTTTTGGACTGCATTGGAAGGACCAAGCGTGCTCAGCCTAGGGCAGGGTGGCTCTTGTCAATTGCTGCAGGTGAAACCGGCCTCACCCAAACTATTTTAAAAAGAATTTATTTCAGCCTGGTAATGGTTCCTCAGTGTGAGTCGTGCAGCTTCTCGTGCTGGCGCAAAGCATGGAGCGGCAGCAGGAGGGAAGCAAACAGATGGTTGGATGGAAAATGGGACGGCTCCTTTCAGAGACAGTCCTGGCTTGTGCCAGCTTACAGCACGCACACAGCCCTGGCCTGGGCTGGGAGGGGTTCCTGCTGTTTGGCAGAGGGATTTTTTGCCTGCTCTAATCAGAGCCCCACACTGCTATTTTGGGATGTTTTGAGGGTTAGGAATTTACCTCAAAGCAGAAAAGTACCTTCCTCCATCTTGAAAATAATCTTTATTGGGTGCATTAAGATCTTCTGGGGTTTAGGGAACATGTTGGAGCTGGATGCTGACACCCACAAAATGCTCTCTGGGTCTTGCTGTCCCCTGGGTTTCCCTGGGTGTCATCATCATCACCACCACCATCACCACAGTGGCTGCAGGACTCGTGCAGTGTTTGCATCCTGAATCCTGTGTGCCAGAAAACCCTGGCAGTGTTTCCCCAGGGTTTTCTCACAGCCCTGGGGATCAGGCACAGGGAGTGTCCACTCCTTTTGGTTCACGAGTCATGGAGCACTTT
Source organism: Pseudopodoces humilis (assembly GCF_049639895.1). Lineage (NCBI taxonomy): Eukaryota > Metazoa > Chordata > Aves > Passeriformes > Paridae > Pseudopodoces > Pseudopodoces humilis. The sequence goes on along the minus strand of NC_142204.1, from coordinate 13,521,932 downwards.
CTGCTTTTAGCTGGGACTATAACAGGCGCCTCACCCAGATGCCCCGTGGGGGAAGAATGACTGAAAATGGCTAAAACATTTGAACATCTTAGGCTTTTAAATAGCAAAGCCTGTTCCAGTGGGGCTAATTTTACTCAGTTTATTATTGGTACTTTAAATAGAACAAATATGATTAATTCTGGCACATTAAAGTAACAAAACTTATTCAACCATAATGCACATTGGGTAAGGAAAGCTAAAGGAGATGATGTAAATAAAGGTAAATGAAATACTGGTGTCAGTGATGCCATGTTGCGGTATTATTTTGTTTTCCCTTCCAAAAGGGAGACTGTTATAAAAATTGAAGGGTGTCAGAAGGATCTGGTCATGGCAATAACGTTGAAGAAAAATCTGCTCATGAAATATCCCATTTGTTTTATATAGCAGGGAATGTTTCTTCCTTTAGGTAGCAGATTAAATAAAACAGAGGCTTGTGAATGGTGATATTACTGAAAACATGAATTATGGAGGAACGAAATATTTATTTTTCTGTCTGAAACATACCCCAGAGCAGTGCTTGGCAAACATGCTGATCTGATAATTAGGAATCTCAGTAGCAGCAGCTAGCATCATCGTGAGGCTGGAATGGGACTATTAGGTCAAAACCTATTGAGCTGAAGGGTTTTTGAAATGGACATGAGTGCACTTTGGACAACATTCTGTTCTAAGTACAGAAAGCTGTATTTAGAAATAACACAAATATTAATATCACACCCCAGGAGTTGAAAAATACTGGCCCATGATTGGCATAGGTGGGACTAGTGGGGTTTTCTTGTCAGCTTGCTGCTTGGGGACTTCAGGGTCCTGTCAAGTTTTGGGGGTTTCTCGAGGTTAATCAAAAGCTTTGGAATTGTATTTAAAGTGGATTATAGAAAAAGAACAAAGAACGCCCATGTGCTGGGCTGCACTCAGAGCCCCAGGGTTGCAGGGGAGGGAGATTCTGCCCCTCTGCCCGGCTCTGCTGAGCCCCCCCTGCAGGGCTGCATCCAGCCCTGGGCCCAGCACAAGGAAGGACAGGGAGCTGCTGCAGCCAGGCCAGAGCAGGGACACCAAGGGCATCAGAGGGATGGAGCAGCTCTGCTGGGAGGAAAGGCTGAGGGAACAATTGGGATTGTTCAGCCTGGGGAAGAGAAGGCTTTGGGGTGACCTCACTGCGGCCTTGCAGTGCCTGAAGGGAACCCACAGGAAAGATGGAGAGAGACTCTTGACAAGGGCCTGGAGTGACAGGACAAAGGGCAATGGCTTCACACTGACAGAGAGCAGGTTTAGGTTGGATATCAGGAAGGAATTGTTCCCTGTGAGGGTGCTGAGGCCCTGTCACAGGTTGCCCAGAGAAGCTGTGGCTGCCCCTGGATCCCTGGCATTGTCCAAAGCCAGGTTGGATGGGGCTTGGAGCGAGCTGGGACAGTGGAAGGTGTCCCTGCCCATGGTAGGGGTTTGGAACTAGATGGGCTTTAAGGTCCCTTCCAGCAGGGGTCGTTCTGTGATCCTCCATAGGATCAGTATAAACAGTGTAAACTGTTCAGTATAAACAATTGGATGGTGAAAATATGCACAGCACAGCTGCCAAACCTGTGCGAGCAGAAACTGTAGTGCAGAAAGTAATTTTCCCTCTGGGCTGATGGTACTTTCTCCTTCTGTTTCTGGAACTATCAGCTGTTTTACGGCATTTTTATCTTTGTTCTCTGTTTGCTTATCCCATGAATGGCTGCATGTCTCAGAAACTGCTCAGAGTACGTCCCACCACATCATCCTACTGAGCTTCAGGCTGTTTTTTTTCATTTATCTGGCCCTGCCCACTGCCCCTTGGTGTGAATCATGCTGTTATTTGTGTATGGTGGGTTGGGTTTTTTCAGTTTTATATATATCCTGTCTCTCTTTAGGAGAATTCAAACAGTTTGGAGACTGCAGGGCTGGTGCTTGTGCTCGAAGCTTTGCCATGTCTTTGCTGCTTTCCTAGATAGCACCTCATTTTTAAAATATAATTCTTGTCATTTTTTGAATATAATCCTTGTCAGTCGTGGGTTTTAGTGCCCAGCTTGGTGAGTTGTTGGGCTGTGTTGTCTGAAAGGTGCCAAGCAGAGTCTGCTCTCACTTCTCACCCAGAAGAGCCCCAGCTCTGGACACAGTGGTGACAGCTGGAATTTCTGAAGGTACCCACTTGATTGTGCTCTGTGTCTGCTTCATCTCTCCTTTCTCTTTTACTTCCTAATTCTTGAAAAATGCCATTTCTGTACTTCATTTCAGGAGCAAGTTCAGTGTCATGCTGAAGCAATGGGAATTTTGAAAGGCAAAAATATGTTTTGGTATCTGCCTTATCCAGAGGCTTTGATTCAAGAGGCAAATTCTTTTGGAACGTCAAATGTAAACTTCATAAACTTGGCAGTTTTTACTGTAATAGCAAACTGCCTTCCTAAGTGCTGGACTTTAGGGGTATGCTTGCGTGGATAAATTAGAATTACTATCAGTCTTTCTGTAAACTGATGTTATTTTGGAGGGAGGATTGCTCTTCCCTGTCCTGCTGAACATGTGTGTAGCTTGACATTGTAAATCCAGGTTGGAGACCCATCCTTCTGTCATGTGGAAGAAAGGTGTTTTTCCCTCTGGCAGAATTGGATGTGGGGTTTGCTTCCTGACTTAAGTACTCACTGAGTCCTGAGTAAATTTATTCTAGGGCTACTGTGTAACTATGTAACATGTGGCTTCAAAAATAAAAATGTTTCCATTGTGTGACTTAGGTTCAGATTAGTTCGGTAGTATAGACCCAGCCTGATTTGACATATCCTGTGGCTGTTCTTACTGACAGAGCTGTGCAGGAGACTTGCCTGTGCAGGAGGCTTGGATTCTATCTTCTTATCCCTTCCTGATTAGAAAGTGATCCCACAAAGTGCTATGTTTCAGGGCAGAGCAGTTCTCCATTTGGTTTGATTTCTTCCATCTCTCCTCTTCAGAGCTGCTGCAGCAGGTGGGATTGGATGCCTCAGTGATCTTGCACTCATTAACAGGAGACTTAATCCAACAGTTTAATAAAAACATTAATGACAGGCTGTGGGAGCTGCCAAGAGGTGCCCCAAAGAGGATGTGGGGTTTGGAGTTACCAGTGGTATAGCAGAATCTGGGTGTGGAGGTTTAGACAGTGGAAACTCCGGGCAAACAGAGTTTGATTTAGAGCTGTTGTGACAAATGGGAATACGGATTGAAGTTGTAGTCAGTGCTGCTTGGCATTTCTCTTCTTCCCAATCAGGAAAGGTCTAGGAAGAAAAGGGTCAAGTGTATGCTACCAGGAGGGAGAGGACCATTCCAGCTGACTGATATTCTATTCAGTGATGGATCAGGAGAGAGTTGCTTGGAGACATCTCTTGAAAACTCCAGTTCAGTAGCATTTGGTTGCTCTGCCCTTTCTGTAGCTGTTCCTGCTCTCCTTCATCCTAGGGAAACATCCCTCCTCTCCTCCCCTCTGTGCTGTTCTCACCTCTGGTGGCAAGACTTTCCCCAGCTGCTGCACATCCATAACTCCTTATCCCCGTGCTGCAGGTGCCGAGCTGGCATCAGGAGAGCTCAGGCTGTGATTTCAGCCATCCCTGCGGGAGGCACAGGCTCATTTCCTGGGCCAGGCAGCACATATGGCATCCCTGCTCCTGCAGCTCCAAGCCCTGGTCCCACGGGCTCAGCAGCTCCTGTCGATTACATCCGTTTGATGTCTTTCTTCCTCACACTTGGGGATGTTCCAGGCCCTTCAGAAAGATCCTTTAGCCAGAACTCCTCCTGTCAGCCGGAGGTGTTCTGGCTAAATGCGGCCAGCTGGTTGAATATGATCTTTTTCATGGTCCAGGGAGCCTAAAGTAATTCCGGTGATGCAGCAGGAGTGGAATGGTTCCATTATGGAAGTGGCATGAATTTGGGTGAACTAGTAGGCTCATCAGTCACTTCCAAGAATTATGGGTGGCACCTTTTCAGAGCATTCCCGTTAATGTGGTGAGGTCAGTACAAGTAGTGTGCTGTCACTAAAAGGTCCTATTTTGGATCTCCTTCCTTCCCACCCCCATCCCTCTGCATCACTTGTTTTTAAAGGTCATGCATAAGGACTGTACTTGGTGACTTCCAGCTGAATATTTTGTCTGGGATGTGGATTTGTGTTGTGTTTGAGGGCTCGTTAGTGGAAGCAGAAACACAGGACGAAAAAGGCTGAAGAAGTTTTCTCAGCTGTGAGTTCACATAGGATTTTGTAGGATATCTGGTGCCTCCTGCCAGGTCTGTGCTCTTTTTCATTTACTTTGGGGACTCTGGAGAGCTTAAGGCATCTCTTGGTTTTACAGATGTTTTCCTTCTGGTGGTTTTGGGTTGGATTTTTTTCCCCATAGTGGCAGAGCTGAGAACACTCATCTGTATTTCCCTCCTGTGAAGCATTTGAGGGTCAGCCCTGCTGTTCATAGTGTGGGGTGCCAGCGCTGGAATTGAGATCTCCTTTCTGCAAGTTTAATAAAACCCAGTGACTTGGATTTGCTGTCTGGCAGTGCCTGCATTTGTGAGTGCAGAGCATGGGGAAAACAAATGAACAGGAAATCAAGTTGCAGTGTTCTTTTATCCTACCAGGAATACAAGACATGCAAAGGAGAAATAGTCATTGTGAGAGTGTGCCCGCCATACCATAAGTAAAGGTTAATCCATTTCAAGCCTGGGTTAATGCTGCTCTATCCTGATGTTCCAAAATTATCAGAAGGCAGGTTTTTACTCTGTTAGGCCATTTCTTAAAATAACTTAATCACAGGTGCCGCTGTGTGGTCAGCAGTTGCTCTGTTTGATTTCCTCTTAACAACTGTTTTGTATTCCCATCTATTGAGGGAAAAAGTGTAAAATTGTACCATAAACAACGAGACCAGTGCTAAGTTCTCCCAGCTTTTGGAGATGTGTCCAGCATGGGAGATGCCTCTGTGTGAAGAATAGAACTGCCTAATTTTTAGTAAACACTACTAGGAATTGACAGATCTTATCTTTCTTTAGTAGAAAACTGAAGGGGATAAAAGATTGATTAAAAAACAGAAATACTGGCATCACTTTGAAAGCAGCTGTAGTGCTATTAATACTTCTTTGTGCCTTTATGGAGAGATACATTTTTATTCTCAGAATTCTGGTGTCTCGTGCACTTCAAAATAAACAGCTAAAATAATATCTACATGATGCTATAAAACGCCTTTATTTGTGACACAGCAGCTGCGTTTCTGGCAACAAATATCCTATTGTCACATCAGATCCCATGGAAAATCCACAGGATAAAATCCCACCCTCTCTGAGTGCAGCAGGCAGAATGAAAACAAAGAGCCTGGAGCAGAGTTCAGCGATCTTCCTGCCCCAGTGTGGACGTGCGAGTTTTCTTCTGTATGAAACCCCTAATCAGTTCACCTTAAAAGCTATTAGGATCTGCTTAAATTAAGCCTAACTCTGGATTTGTCTTCTGCACCATCCCCTGGTAAAATGGAAGGATTAAGTAAATAATAAAAAGGAAGCCCAGTGCCTGAAGGGAACCCACAGGAAAGATGGAGAGAGACTCTTGACAAGGGCCTGGAGTGACAGGACAAGGGGCAATGGCTTCACACTGGCAGAGAGCAGGGTTAGATTGGATATGAGGAAGAAATTGTTCCCTCTGAGGGTGCTGAGGCCCTGTCATAGGTTGCCCAGAGAAGCTGTGGCTGCCCCATCCCTGGCAGTGAACAAGGCCGGGCTGGATGGAGCTCTGAGCAATCTGGGATAGTGGACGGTGTCCCTGCCCATGGCAGAGGGCTGGAGAACAGGACATTTGAGGTCCCTTCCAGCACAGGCCATTTGTGTTTCTGTGATGTGTACTTCTGTGTAATTTTCCAAAACTAACCTCAAAACAACCCGACCAAATGGGAGTGGGGCTGAGATGCTGCTTTTCATGCTTTTTCTTCCATGAGGCTCCCCTAAAGTGCCTCAACCCACTTCCAGGTACGGCATGAATCTTAGGACAAGCTGTGCTGGTTTTTTGGTTTTTTTAATCTCCTCTGGCTTTCCTGGATCAGCTGCAGGGCATTCAGAGCTGCCCCCGAGATGTCTTTTTCCAGCATTAAAAAGTGTTGTTCCAGTACATCCAAGTTCTTTGGGTTCAGGATGAAAGCTCTTAAGGAGAGCAGCCTTTCTTCTTTCTGCTTTCTTTCTTCTTCCTTCCCAGTTTGGAGGTGCCCAGTGACCATGTGCCCTAGACTTTAAGTACTACCTGGCCATGTGCAACTTTGTGGAGCAGCTTTAAAATTCAAATATATTTGATCCTCTGGACTGGGGTTAGGGGTTTGGTCCATTTGCTGTCTCATTTTATCCTACCTTTTTTTTTTTTTTTTTCCTAGAATTTTTTGAGTCTGAAATTGTCACAAAGTTGTGACAAGTCCAGCTTTGGGAGCTGCCTGATCCTTCTCTCTCCTTCCCCTTTTCCTCTACCCTCCCCCAGCCTGGGCCCAGGTCTGCCAGAGGAACATGTTCCTTATTTGTGGAGAAGCGCAGCTGGGTGAGCTGCCCAGAGCATGCAGTGCTCTTTGCTATGATTCACTCTTTGTTTTGCCAACATGTTGTTATTTTTTAGAGAGTGGGTAGCACATCCTCCTGCTATCTTTATAATAATAGTAATTTTATAAGGCAACTTTTAATAGGGTTTTGTATAGCTAAAGAACAGTGCCTTTCCTATGAATTCTGGAGTGCCTAAGAATTTGGAGATGGAGAGTGGGAAAGAGGAATATATATATACATATCTTTAATTTTCTTTTTGAAGTGAGTAATGATTTGACCTGCTCTGTTTCAGTACATGTTACCATGGCGATGACTGCAGGGACTACAACATCCTTTCCCATGAGTAACCACACCCGGGAGAGAGTCACGGTGGCCAAACTCACGCTGGAGAACTTCTACAGCAACCTAATTATACAGCATGAGGAGAGGGAAACCAGGTACTGCCTCTGCTTCCTCTCACCCCTCTGCAGCTTTTCTTGCTGTTTGTTCAAGGGCACTTCAATCCCTAGGGATGGGACAGCTCTGGGAAGTTTTTCTGTATGTGGTGGCAGGGAATGAATTCCTAGAGGGCGCAGGCTGTCTTTGTGGGGACCTGTGAACAACCCAGTCACTGAGTGATCAAGGAGCTCCACTTCTGATGTTTTCATGCAGTTTACCTCCTCATCAGTTATTCTGTGCTCTGTACAGGGGATTATTTTGCAGTTCATGTGAGGTTTCTTCTTCTGTGTGAGGTTGGTGACCTCTGATTCCCTTGCATCCGCAGGGAATGAACTCTGCAGAGCTGCTGAGGGGTGGGAGCTTGGTTTGGGGTAAGGCAGTGGCTTGCAGTGTCTGTTCCTGCTCTGCACCAAGGAGCTCATGCCAAGATTCTTAAACCCTGCAGGAGGGAGTATATAGGAGATAGGGAATAGGACTGAGAGGTGTTTGATGGGGTGATGGGGTAAGGAAAGAAGGCAAAGAGCTGGCATGGAAATAAGGGGCAGCAAAGAAATAAGGGGTTGATGATGGAGGGTTTGAGGGGCTCTCAGGTGGGCAGGGAGACTTTTGGGGATAATGTAATCCCCATTAGTAAATTCTTCTTGGGTGGTGCTGCCTGCTATTCCTTGCATGGGAGTATGGGATGGTCATCACCACTCAGCTTCTTCCAGCAGTGCCCAGTCGTGTCTCTCAGGTGGTCAAGTGCCACTTGAATTAGGTGTCAAAGCACCAGGTGTTTGATCATAATGAATGTTGTGTTGGATTGTCATTAGTGTGTGAAATTATCATTCTCCTGGTAATACATTTTTAATTGAAGGGTTTTCAGTCAAGCAGCAGGGTTTCTCTCTTCATCATATTTAGTCATTATTCCATGTAATGGAGTTGCTTTTAGTTAGGAGAATAGACTGTCTAGCAAGGGCCTGTAATTTAGAAGATCCTGCTGTATTTCCCAACGTGCAGAAAGGCACCAGCAGCCTCGCTCCAAGTCTTCAAATCCTTGCCTGCTGCAGGGGGTAACCAGCCTTCAGAAAGCTGCACCGTGGCAGCTGTAAAGGAGCATCATGTGTGTGGACAGAAAGGGGTCCTGCAGCTACATTGCCTTGTGCTGAACCCCTGCCACCTGTGGGGTATTCCCAGGCTTTGCTCCCCACTCAGAGCCTCCCAGTCTGGCATGGCATGGTGGAAGAGTTAGAGCCTTGGCCTGGGCAGGACACTGGGAGGGAGAGGATGGTGCATTCAGAGGGTAGAGTTTAGTTGGCATGGGAGGAAGGTGGGGGTGGAACCAGGTGTGTGACCAGGGGAAGGTGGTTACACAGAGGGGATGGAATCTAGAGCTGACTGGTGTGTGGAAGATGGAGCTGAGATAGAAACGGTGAAAAAACCCATTTTTGTTAGGTTTGTAATCCTAATTGATAAGAACAGCCTCAATTCAACAAGATATAATCACTCTAATGGCGTACTTTGTCATATATGTTTAATCCTTGATTCTGTGAAGCAAGATAAGCATATGCTTAAATTTGCTTTTACATTTTCCTCAGCTTTGTTCACAAATGAGTAACTGGGTGGAGTGGGGCTGTCTGCCTTCAAATTTCCATTTGAGGAAAATTCTCCAGTACTTGGAGTATGTGAAGCAAAGGTGTTGACTTGCTGTTGTGTTATGTTTGGTTTTAATAAATAATAAAGGGTGCAATCCCATTTCTCTCCTTGGCAGGCAGAAGAAGCTGGAAGTGGCTATGGAAGAGGAAGGCCTTGCTGATGAGGAGGTAAATACTGCTTAAGTAACCTTACAAGCTGCTTTGCTTTTGTCCCACTGCTTCAAATGGGCATTTGAAGAGCTCACAGAAACATCAGACAGCATGACAGATTTTATTTTGTACATGAATGTTGCCCCTGTTTATAATCTGTTTATTAGGGAAGCTGGGAATATGCTTGACTGATACTTGCAATAGCTATCCAAGGCTTTTCATTCTGCCCTGTAGTTCTTATGAGATATGGCCACAGCAAGTATCTAGCAAGCTTTTCAAGGATTAAAATTGTTTGCTTTTGTATTTGGCATGAAAAAAAAGTGGCCTGTGGGTAGAAAGCAAAATGCTGAACGATTTTTTTCTTGATTTAAACAATAAACCATCACACCTTTGTTCCTTTTGGATACAGCTGAGAAGGGATCTCAGTCTGATTGCCACCTCAGAACTTTGGTCAAAAGTTGCTTTTCTGAGGTCCATTACACCATGTCTGCCTTCAGGACAGGCTGGGAAATAAATAGGAAGAGTGTCTCAGTCCTTTTGGAGTTTTTGTGGCTGCTGTAACTCCTGAGAAGTGGGAAAATGAGTGTGGGTGTGTATTGCCATCTTGTGGCTTTAAAGGATGCTGTAATCCCAGCACGGAGTCTGGCAAGTACCTGTTCCAGGGACCTCCTTGCAGTCTCTGAGATCTCAGCATCTTTGGGAGCAGCATTTATCTTCTCTCGGAGTGAATACCAGTGACATTTTTGTCAGACAAAATAGATGATGGAATTTTGACAGATTTTTCTTGCAGAATTGAGTGCTTGCCTGCCATAAACCAAATGGATTTTGTTGTAGATCTGTAACCAGGCCTCTGCTGCTTGGTAAGCTCCTTGCTGCCTCTCATCACTCTTTTTGGTGCAGTTCAAGTTTCAGCTTTTATTGATCCTTCACACTGCCCAAAATGAAGAGTCTTTGCCTCAGGCAGTGACTTTGGCCTTGGGACTGATACACTTTGTTTGGACTAGTATGATAGCTTTTCTTTTCTTTTCTTTTCTTTTTTTTTTAATAATTGAGTAATAAAAATAAAATACCACCACCCACCAAAAAAAGGTGAAACTGTGCCTGAGGCTTCTATAGAAAAGACCATACTTGAGGATCATACTTTGAGAAATTCAGAAAGAAATGTAGACGGAGAAGTGTCTCTCCTGTTGGGATTCCAGAGAACTTCCCAGGAAGGGAAGGTGCATATCTTGACTCTCTACTGCCAAATGACTGACAGATTCCTGTGCCTGTGTCCTCAGAAAAAGCTGCGCAGGTCACAGCATGCTCGCAAGGAAACGGAGTTCCTACGGCTCAAGAGGACCAGGCTCGGCTTGGATGACTTTGAGTCTTTGAAAGTCATAGGAAGAGGAGCCTTTGGGGAGGTTTGTGGCATTCTTGATTGAACAGGAGATTAAAAGGGAATTGACCACTGTAATGAAGCATTCTAATTACAATTTAATGAATGGTTTTACTGCAGAACGGCAGCTATTTTTGCAATTCTCCAGGTGTGATAAGTCTAGTGATTAATCACATGCATTGATGTCCCAAGCCTTCTGGAAAGACACTTTGTTTCCCATGGCTTCCCATGCTGATATTGCCCACATGGCCCTCTAAAATTATGGATTTGCAGTGGCACAGCTCCTCTTGATAAGCCTCCCTTCTGCCCTGTGTCACATCACTTATTCCTCCTCCTGGATTTTAACCTACACAGTCCAAGCTGCCTGGAATTCACTGTGCCTGCTGCCTTTTCCTAAAACAAAAACAGTTCCTCACTAGTGTTACTGTTGTACATGGTGCAGAATAATTCCTTTTTCAATATTTAACATACTTAAATGTATTTTTAAATATTTAACAAGAGAACTTTTCCATGCCTGGCAACTGGGAGCTTTCCAGTGGATTTCTGAGGAAGAGAAGTCTGACTGGGTTCTCTCTCTTGGTAAAGGTCCGCCTCGTTCAGAAGAAGGATACAGGTCACATTTATGCAATGAAGATACTGAGAAAAGCTGATATGCTGGAGAAAGAGCAGGTTTGTGATCTATAAGTCCCCTAAATTTCAAGATCATCCTGTCTATAAAACGTTTTCCTCCTTTGAAAGCCCCTGCAATGGTCTGTCAGTCCAAAGGGTCTGTGGTGTTGCTACCACAGCACCTAAAGCAGCAGAAGTTAGGAAATAAGTTCATGTAACTGCATTTAAAAAATACTTTATTTACAGCCAATTTGGAATAGTGAAAAAGATTTTATTTTTTTCCCCATATCAACATGGATCTTATAGTACTGAATCTGTAAAACTGCATTTAAAGGAAAATACTTCCGGAAAAATAATCCTGTGCCAGAGTAAAAACTGAGGTATTTGATGTTTTCCTTTAAAGAAAACAAGCGGAAATCACATGGTTCATCAGCTTTGTCTTCCCTGGGTTTGCTTTATAGTTGGATCTCATCTTGTTGGGGTTTTTTTTGCTTTGATTTTGTTTGTTTGTTTTGGTTTTTGTTTTTACTTTTTAGCTAACAATTCACTGTGAGGACTCAGCGAGTACTTTAGCACCGCAGAGCAAAGAAATCCAGGGTGGGTGTCACAAGATACAAGGACTTTTTTCTTACTAGTCCAAACCTTACCCATCATTTGCACAGCATTTCCTTGCAGAAGTGGTACTTTTTTTTTTTTTTCCTGGCACAGATTATTTTGTCTTCTGCAGCCCATGCCCTGAATTTAGGGAACCAGAGGAGCAGCAGGATGTGCAGAGCAGCCAGGTTTTGTGTGGTGCTGCCCCCATTTCAGAACCTGATGTGGGAAGGAGTCTGAGCTCACGCTCTACATTCAGTTTGGGACAGTGATCTTCCCTGGAGAGTGTTTATCTGCTGGAATTTTTATTGGCTTGTTCTGTAGAGAGCAACAAAGGGCGCACATAAAAAAAGAAATAATCCAGTATTTTTTTTTGCCAAGCCTGGTAGTACTGGGAGAAGTCCTGGCTATTTTTAAGCAGAGTTTTCCTATCGCATTTTAGAGCTGCATTGAGGAGTGGAGGGTGGAAAGAAATACTTTCCCCAGTTCTACTGGTTCAATACTAAACTAAAGGGAACTGGGGAGCAAATGCAGAAGGCTGTTTGCTGCTTTTCTTACTAGAAATATTTTTCCATGCATATGTCTTCGATTTTTCCTCCAGGATGAGGGTGCATTTTAGTGGAAACACATACCTCTCCTCCAATCTCCATTATTCTTTATTTCCAGCAAATTATGGGTAGCAGCTTTCCATATATTTTCCAAAGATGTAGCTGGAATTGGAATATCCTGAGCAAGGTCAGATATTCCTGAACTTACTTGCACTTTTCCCACTAGCTTTGTTAGTTGTTTCTAACAAACGGAACCAGCTTAAAAAGCTGTGCTGTGTTTCTAGAGAAACCCTAGGATCTAGGACCTAGGATCTTGTAAAAAATAATGGAAAATATGGGTATGGAAAGAGCTAGAAAAATAACCCTTTGCTAAAGGTCATGAATATATGCTGTAGGGCTAGGAGTGTAATGTGATGTTTCTTGTTGAAGTATTTCAATATAATAATAATAATAACTTTTTCAAAATTTTAGGTGGCGCATATCAGAGCAGAAAGAGATATTTTGGTTGAAGCGGATGGAGCCTGGGTAGTGAAAATGTTTTACAGCTTCCAGGATAAAAGAAACCTTTACCTGATCATGGAATTTTTACCTGGAGGTAAGTTGGGTGCTGTGCATCAGGTGATACAGGTACTTTTTCCTTAGCTTTTGTTGTCAGCTTTATAAAATATTAGAAACAAAAGTGCTGTATAATTTGTGAAGATAAAAATGTTAACATTCTTTTAAATTAAGTTCCACTCATGTGACCATTCCTGATTTTTAGGGAAAGGAAAGAAGGTTAAAGGGGTATTAAATAGACTTGAATTAAACAATTATTCTAATAGAAATTTCTGCTTTTCGTGACTGAAGCTGTTAACAGAAAAATAAAACAGCAGAAAAGCCCTTGTTCAAACAGTCTGTGCAATAAATTTAATGTGTGTAAAAATCAACTCCTTTTTCCCAGGCTGTTCAATTAAAATTCCTGTTTAGGAATTTCAGCCATAAAAGTAAGTTGGATTTGTAGGTCCTTGCAGTAATAGTTTTATAATTAGTAACTATACGGGCAGTTACAAGGTTAAGTTTGGATTCTACTGGGGTTTCTTACAGTTTTGTGATTGAAAACGTTCTGATCCCTAAGCTGTATTTTCTTCTTTTTGATGAGGTGACATGATGACCTTACTAATGAAGAAGGACACTTTATCAGAGGAGGAGACCCAGTTTTACATTTCTGAGACGGTGTTGGCCATTGATGCCATTCACCAGCTGGGATTTATCCACAGGGACATCAAGCCAGACAATCTCCTGCTGGATGCCAAGGCATGTACTGGGCTCAACAGCTACTGGTGTTTCCAAGGTCCCAGGCTACACATCCTGCTGCTGAGCAGTGGGAGCCACTGTACCACCCCAGAGATTTAAACTGTCTGGAGGGAAGGCAGGGAATAGCCACTGTCTTTTCCTTGGAGAACACCAGTCTGTTTAAACAAAGCTAAATCTTACTCAGATGCCTTTTAACCATTTTAAGGCAAGGCTTTTAAGGGAGAAAACCCAAGCAGGGTGACCAGATGCTGATTATTCATACACAGGTTATGATTATTCATACACAATAAAAGGTGGTACCCTTCCTTTCATGCATCTTGAAGCAGCTATGGACAATTCAGACAATGCTAAATGTTCAATTCCTACAGTTACATTTATTTCATCACCCTGATGAAATAAATTCACCACTCACCTGTGGAAACTCCCTCAGTTAGACTGACCATTCTGACCATGAAATGCACCCAGTAAGCATCACCAAATCATGGAATTATCTAGATTGGAGAAGATCTTTAAGAACATGGAGGCCAGGCATTATCACAGCTTGCACAGGTCTTTCAGGTTTGATGGGTTCTATCTGCACTGATGTCTGGAAGCCAAGGTTACCATCAAAACAGAGGAATTTTGTCCTGGAGGCTTTCTCAGTCACAGTGCTATCCAGTTCAAAACAAAACCAGGGAAAGGAGCTGCCCTCAACTGTTGGGAAATTGTAGATACAGCCATTCTGAGGGGGCCACAGCCTTTTATAAAGAAAACAGACCCTTCCAGTACACCAAGGTTCAGTCTTTGCTTGCCTTCTTGTCCTGTGCCAGTCCATCAAGGCCTGAGACGGCATGTGCAGTGATTAAAACTTTTTTTTTTTTTTTTTCCAAGCACTACCTATCTAAATAATGGTTTAATGTTATCTGGTTATTTTTTTTTAGGGTCATGTAAAGCTGTCTGATTTTGGGCTCTGCACAGGTTTAAAGAAAGCCCACAGAACAGAGTTCTACAGGAACCTCACACACAACCCACCAAGTGACTTCTGTGAGTATGAGCTGTCCTAGTTTAATATGTAAATGGTTTTGAGTTCCAGCTGTACATTATACCTGTGTTTCTGCTGGGATAAGCAAGATGGGGCAGGCTGATTGCATTTAATTGGAAAACTGGAAATGCTTGTTCCCTAGGTCATGGGAGCATTTCACAGGCAAGAAATGATGATTTCTGCAGTGGTCATGTACTTTTTCATGTTTGTACACAGATATGAATACACATAACATAATGTATCTATATTTAATGTATTTTTCATAATGTCAGTTAAGTTACAGAACTGCTCTTTCAGGAGGGACATGGGTTCTATGTGCCAAAGGACTAAAGTCAGTGACAGTCTCATGAAACTTTTCAGAAACTGATCAAAAAATTCTAGCAAGTTCTAATTTAGAATTGCTCATATGTGTCCTACTTACATGAGTTTCAACTGTGCATTGAACAGCAGTTATTCTCATGTTCCTGTTTTCAGTTATAATCAAGTGTTTGTTCTAGACTAAAGGATTCTAAATAAACAAAATAGTTATTTAAAATTGGAACCCTATAAATGTTTTTTCTCTAAATTCTCACAAATACATTTGTTATTTAATAACTACTTTGTAAATTAGCATTTCAGAATATGAACTCAAAGAGGAAAGCAGAAACATGGAAGAAGAACAGGCGACAGCTGGTGAGTTAAATAATGTATAATTCTTGTTTTGCTTTTAAACTATTTACAGGAAGTGTTAAATTAAAACTCAGTGCTAATGCTCCTGGTTTTTAAAACCTGCAAGGCCCTCATATGTGCCTCTCTACAAGCTCCCAAAATCACAAATAACTCAAAAGAAGGGGGTCCAGGTTGGAATAACAAGCCCCTGCTCTTCCCTATGCCTTTGTTTGCCTTGTGAGCATCTGGCCCAAGCCCTCAAGTGTCCTCATTCCCTTGGCCAAGGTGTGTCTGGAGCTCTCTGAGCACAGACCTGGTGTGGACCATGTGGACTCCTGGCTCTGTTTCCTGCAGCTCAGTTACAAGCAGATGTGTAGCTGCAGGATTCCTTTTTAGAGAACTCTGGACAGTTCCCATTCTGCTGAATGGGAATGTGGTGGAAAGGCTGTGAGAGGCTGTTGGTGCTGGAGTGCTCCAACTTGGTTTTGTGATGAGGAATGGTTACATAATAGGGGGACTTTTGGCATGAACTGAACCAAAGCAAAGTGTCTGACAACCAGGATTTCAGACTTTCATCCTTGCCCATGATTTTCACCAAAAAAACCTCAGCTATTGCAAATTTTGCAATCTTTTATTTTTCCACACCCTTTTAAGAAAGTGATCTACTGCAGTATTCCCCAAAAGCTTTACAGTGGTCTCTTCTTTCCTCATGAGACAAAAATTATATTTTGTTGCAGCCACCATGCTGCCTCATGAGGCTGTATTTCACAGCCTTATTCCAGCCTGGAATTAGATCCGTGAAAAGACTTTATCTCTAGTCCAGTAAAGGCTGATGTGGCAGAACTGTGTGGTGAAGAACAATCCCACAGAGATAACAAAAGGCCAAAATGACAACTTGCATCAACACTGTTGGAAAAGGAGCCACATTTTTGGTTTTCCATTGGCTCAGTCCTGAGTTTCTCGCGTCAGCAAAGTGCTTCTTTATGGTCAAACAAATGAAAGTAAAATATTGTTGTGGCAAAACTGCTTTTAGGGGATGTTTTGATCTGTAAGGGATTTTTGTTTTGGTTGGATTTTAGTTTTTTTTCTCTCCCTCCTGCTTCATGGAAGATTTTTCGTCAGTAAAGAGGAATTCCCAATACACAGCTTGTGTATCATCAGCGCCACGCTTGGGAAGCTACCACTGATTATGCCTTTGAAAATAAACAAAGACCACAACAATAGAACTTCTTGGGTATTTTTGTAAGGCAACTACCCGAAACTTCAGCCAAGATGACCTTCTGATACTGCAGTTGCAATATTCTATGAATTCATCACATTAAAGAGCGTGAATTTCATTTATTTTTGAGGTTCTTTGTGCTTATTAATATAAAAGAATAATATTCTTGGGGTTTTAGTTCCTGTGAATTCTCAAATTAAGCATTCTTGCTCATTCAAGCAACAAGATCCAGTATGTAAATCCCCAGGAAAAGATATTGCAAAGTGTAAAATCTCAGTATTCCTCTTCTAAAGAGATGATTCCTTTTTTCCAGGCATATTCTACTGTGGGAACCCCAGACTATATTGCTCCAGAAGTGTTTATGCAGACTGGGTACAACAAGCTGTGTGACTGGTGGTCCTTGGGAGTGATTATGTATGAAATGCTAATAGGTATGTTTAAAACCCCAACTTAAGAGTTGTTCAAAGGTAACAGGATCCATTTGTTCAGAAGATAAAACCTCTGGCTAATACTTATTAAATTTGGGAGCCCCAGTGACAGAAACAGAGGCTCAGGTCACTGTTCTCCTGGAAAAAGTTTTATTGGCTTTTTATTTGTGCAGGGTATCCACCTTTCTGCTCAGAAACGCCACAAGAGACTTACAGGAAAGTTATGAACTGGAAAGAAACGTTGGTATTTCCTCCAGAGGTGCCCATTTCAGAGAAAGCAAAGGATTTAATTCTAAGGTTGGTAAGAAAAACCCAATTCTGGCCTCTTGCCCAGCCAGGGTCATCTTCCATCAGGGTAAATTCCTGTTCTGTGTGAAGGAAGCTTTATGTTGGAGGGAAGGCTGGTTTCTTCTGTCACCATCCTTGATGGATTTTTTTAAGTCTTTTTCCCTTTGCCATTTGTTTCACATGAAGGAATAAGCTGGAATGATCTTGATTTGTACTATGGCATAAGAGCAGACCAAAACTAAAGTGATCAACACAGAATTTTTTTTCTTCTCAGAGGTGGCAAGAAAATAACCACTCACCAGCATTTAATACACTGACCAGAAACCTTAGGATGTTTTGGATTTACTCACTTCTTTCAAAATACCAATTTTTATTAGTTTGCATTGAGGTTTTTGTGAGGGTTTTGATGACAAGGACAGGTATAAATGCTCTCTTGTCCTGGGAGGGTTTGGGGTTTGATATTTGTTCCTTTTTTTTCCTTTTCAAAGCTAATGTTACAGCCTTATAGAATTCTGTTACAGGCAAAAGGGGAATGTACTTCACAAAACTAGAATTTATTATTAGTTCCAGCAGTGCTCCTACAAGACCTACAAAAACATAACAAATACAAGAAACAGTTATCCTTCATCCAGCTAGTGATATTAACAGCTCAAATAATTGAATTGTTGCTAACCCTCATTAATAAGTTCGTGTAAAACAATTATATTGCATTTTCAGTATCTAGCTCTTTACTGTTCTGCTCAACCTTCCTTGTCAGCATCCCAAGTTCTTTGCTGAACAGAATACAGCATTAATGCTGAGGATTTCTTCCTCCTCACAGCCTTCCTGGCTGTATTTTTTTAAAGATTTCAGTGTATTTGTTAGCATGGCTTGCTCATGCATCTACTTACACAACTGCTTGAATTTATCAGTTTGCCCTCACAAGGAGAAGGGTTAAAATTGGGGTGAAACATCTTAGTTATAGGTAATCTATTAAAATTAGGTCAAAACAGGTTGGAACAGCAGCCACCTGAGCATTTTGGGTTCTTTGTCCATTACAGCTTGGACAAGTTGGGCAATGTGTGTTTTAGCTTAAAGGGAGATGCAGAGAAAGCTAAAGGGTTATGGATAGAGGTAAATCCAAACTAAAATAAGCTCAAGTTCAGACAAAGTCTGACAAATCCTGTGTGAGTGTTGTTAAAAGGTTTGAGGACTGTTGTTAGTCCTTGGCACCACCCAGCCTACTGGGCTGCAATACAAATACAGGCAGGTTTTCTGCCTCTCAGACACCAAACTACAAGCAAAAGAACTTTATAATTGGCGACAGTTTATAGCCTAACCTGCTGTGCTACATATGCAGGAGATGGCTGGGATTTAATGAATTCCTAGGCAAATGCTGGTATTCCCATCTCCTGGATGAAATACTTGAAAGGCTATTCCAGTCTAGAGGAGAAGGGTCAGCCTCTGCTGCTCCCTGGAACAAATCCTGAGGTCACTGAGTTGTTGTCAGAGAGTTTCCACCTCCCTGTTTTCCTTCTTCAGGATTTTAGGCTTTTCCTGTCTGGCCTGCTAGAGCAGTTAACAGCCCCCATCTCACCAATCCTGTCTCTGTCTCCAGTTTCACCTTTTCCTTCCTGCTATTTCATGTCTGCTTCTCATAAACTGACAATTTCTTGTGAGGTCTGAGATTATGCAGGTTATGTCTGTATGAGAAACAGGCCCTGGGTCTTTGCATCACCTCCACCTCTGAGGAGAGGGAAGGGGTAGAATAGGGACATGGCACTTTTGGAATGGGGTAGCTCACTGGCATTCCAAAATATGACATCAGAGAGAAGTCCTGATATACAAAGTATATCTATTTTTCATAGTATGACTTTGAATCAGGGATGTTTAAATAGTTGAGAACATGCCAGAGGAGTTCTTGGGAAAGCCTCCATCCCAAACTGATCTTACAGGACCAGAACATGCAGCAACTTTTCACCTGCAAGATGGGGATGCAGCAGTTTAGAAAAGGTGTTATTGGCATCATAGCTTTTTGTTTTGGGATTTAATGATGTTCTGCTTCTACTATTTCTCTTCTCTCCTAGAGGCATTGGCTGCTTTGATATTACTCCAAGTGGTGGAACAATTTGACAGAACTTCTTGAAATTCTTGATACTGGGTACTGTTGCTTAGGTTCCTGTTCAAATTTATTGTAACATTCCCTTTGTTCTTTCCCCTTTTCCAGGTTTTGTATCGACTCAGAAAATAGAATTGGTAGCAATGGAGTAGAGGAAATAAAAAGTCATCCATTTTTTGAAGGAGTAGACTGGGGACATATTAGGTATGTATATACACATGTTTTACAGGGAGAATAAAAGCCATGAAAGCAAGAATTTCATGTAGTGCGATGTCAAGGACAATTATTTCCAGTTTATCTTTCATTTTGAAAGGCAGCTACTGGCTATAGATGGGGGACATTGAAGGTTTCCAGGCTTTGCTGACATTCATAGAAATTATCAGAATTTAACTGTCTTGAGATACCTCAGATTGCTCCAGACTGCCCAGAATGGAAAAAAAAAGTTGTAGGGTGGCTGTGGATTTAATTGTAAGCGGAGTAATTAGAGCTGTGGTGAGTTTACAGGTGTAAATCACTGCCTTTCCCACAGTTCTGTGTCCCAGTGTGAAGGTTTTGGTGGAACAGATTCCTTGGGGCACTTTTGAAAACCACCTTAAAATTCCTTCAAGGGCTCCCTGACTGTAGAGGTGCTAAAGCAGAGCCAGCCTGGTTTGGGAGAGAGCTGCTGAGTGTCACAAAGAGGAGCTACACTGCAAAGCTTTTGGATGTGGTCCAGGCTGATGAGCAAGGAATTGTAAAGTTTTGGGTGCAAGTGCAATTGTGCTGGGCTGTGTTTGTGAAACAGGCAAACCACAGTGGTGGCTGGTGATAAGATCATGGTCATAGCCGTGTGGCAGGTAAGTGTGGGATGCTCTCTCACTTAATGGGAAAATGATGTTTGCCCCAAGCCTGCCAGGAAGACACCAATGGGGACGGGGAACCAAACAATCTCCCCACGGTGTCAGCAAACAGGAGAGTCAGATTCATCTGTGATGCACTCAGTGGAACCCTTGTGCTCTGCATTAAGGGAAGTTGTAGGTAAAAAGCTAAGTTAAAACTGGAACTTAATGTCTCATTTTCCAATATTCACTCTTCTGACATTTATCTTTATTTGCAGGGAAAGACCAGCTGCAATCCCTATAGAAATCAAAAGTATTGATGATACTTCCAACTTCGATGAATTTCCTGAATCGGACATTTTACAGCCAGGTGAGACTGCCATTATAAATTCCAAATCTCCATCTGTGACATGCCAGAATACTGCCCAGATGCCTTTGTTGTTGTTTATATTAATTTTTATGATGCCCCAATCAAGTTAGCATCTAGATCAAGTCTCTATATTTTCTTTGAAATTTGAGCGTGAACTTGTGATCTCTCATAGCTGCAAAGCCCAGTGTGAGTCAAAGCCATTGGTAAAAATGGTTTGCACAGGTAGTGAACACAGAAAGCAGTGGAGTTTTCTGCCAGGCAGTCTGTCTAACCAGATTCTGGTGAAATGTCATGCACTGATTTGCTTTTCATCTTCAGTGACTTTTGAGGTTTGTGCCAAACATAATGGTTGAGATATTTGTGGGTAAGAATTTTTAGACAGTTGATTACTTAACACAGTAATTCATGAACCTGAGTGGCTCATGTAAATCACTTAATCAGTAAATCACTTCAAGGTTTTCTTTAGGTTGGTTTTGTGACATACGAATAGTCCCACTGTTTTCAGTTACTTGAAGATTGGCAGATGTTTAACAGCGATTAACTGCTGTCTGCTAAGTGTAGCTGTGTTACCAACAATAACAATTATCCAAAAGCTGTTGATTATTTTTTTTTTCTGAAATGGCTTTTATTTAATGGTGAGGAAGTTTGTCCTTTTGATGCAAAGCAACCCATCTCCAGTGCCTGAGCTGGTTAAGTCCATACTTGGATAATGCCAAGAACATTTATATTATGTTGGCATTTCAGACCCACTGAAAATGGTATTGTACATGTAGATACATAAAAATCAGAACATCAGAAATGTCATGGGGTTTGTAGTTTTCTGTCCTGTAGGTTTGTTCAAGGCTTCTGTCAAGGTATGGAAACCTAATAGAGTGCGTAAACATAATGAAAAAAAAAAAAAAAGGAAAACAAAAACTCCTCTCTTTGGAGTTCTAGCCTGAAATTATGTCAGACCATTGACAAAAGGCAACTGACCTGATTAGAAACAGGATTTCTTCCAGGAGTTTCTGCTGACTAAAGAAATAAGAGTTCAGGGCTGTTTAGCTTTGTGAAAAGTCCTCTCAGAAGCAGGCTGGGTTTAACTGCTTTAATGTGTGTTTGCTTTTGTTTCTGAATTGTAGTGCCAAACACGACAGAACCTGACTACAAATCCAAAGACTGGGTTTTCCTCAATTACACCTACAAGAGGTTTGAAGGGCTCACCCAGCGTGGCTCCATCCCTTCCTACATGAAAGCTGGGAAGTTGTGAAACAGAACACAACCCCCAGAGGAAATTACAAACACAAACCTCAGGTAGCTGCATCACCAGGCCCGCTTGGCGTTAGTTATCAACACATCGACTCTGGTGCGCATCAATTTCACATGGAAATTCTACAGGATTAGGATTTCTAAGACTACTACAGGAATTAGTTGGCAGTGCCAGCTGGCTTTTTTTTTTTTTTCCCTTTTTTTTTTTTTTAATATTTGAATATTTTTGTTAACTCTATAATACAAAGGTACTGGAATAAAAGGAACATGCATCCCTTTTTCTGCACTGCCTACATGTGGATAACGGTTAATTATGCCTCTCTGTACTGTGGCTTTGTTTGTACTGTAAACCATCTAATCCACCCAGGAGGAAAACATATCATTTGATGCAGCATTGTTGTTGTACTGCTCACCTGGTGGGGTTTAGATATGCAGTATAAAGAAAACTGTCCACATTTGCAAACCTCCCTGAGCAGTTGCTCAACGGTGTTCCATTTGTGGTCTGCAGATCCCCCATGAGTATAGCACATGGAATTATTTTAAATAGCAGTGTCCTCTGGGCCTCCTTGTGTTCTGTGTGCCCTCTCTTGCCCCCAGTGCAGGACTTTATCAGCCCTTTATCATCATCCCTTCTGTCCCTTTTCCCACAGTGTTGTGGCAGTGAAGCAGTCCCTGTGATCTGTTTAGTGGTATTTCTGCATTAAATGATTGTTGGCAGTATTGCTGTTAGAGGTGGTGATGCCTGCCAGCAATTTCAGAAGAAAAAAAGGAATCTGAATAAAAAGTATGAATATTTTTAGCAGAAGGGAAATGTTCTGATACAAAGTTTTAAGGAGATTGCAGAGTTTCCAAGAGTGCATTCCTGCCTCTGCTCTAAAGCAGATCATCTTTGAGCTGCTCATAATTCAAACACTTTCTTCTCTCTCTGCAAAATATGTTCCAGAGAAGTGATCAGATTGGTGCTTTTTCTTTTTTTTTTTTCTCCCTGAGCAGCTGCAGGCAGAAGTGATGATCCTGCTCTGACCTCTTCAAAATCGCAGCCTCTGCTCATGTAGAGAAAATGGAGTGTCCCACTAGACTCAGACTCTCCAGTGGGCTCTTTTTCTTCCAGGATCTCCACCTGGCATGGCCATGGGATTAGAAGGGATCAGCTGAGCCCTGCAGCCCAATTTCCAGGGACCATCTAAATGTTCTTGTGGCCAGTCTGCAGGATGGTGACAACCTGACAGCTGAGCCAGGTCTTCCCATAGGCAGAGGAAACAGAAGCAGAAATACCTCCATGTGCAGGCTCTGGTTTCGTTCATCAGCGCAGCAGCAGCAGTTCAGGACTGATTTGTACTCCCTAAGCAGTTTGCAATTATCTGGTCACTGGTGTCTTTCTCTGCCTGTACTCACAGCTTATCTGAAGGGCTTTGAATCTGTCAAAGTACAGCAGAGATCTCTGCTGTCATTTTCTGGTCAAAAAAGATGTACAGCAATTCCCCAGTGGCTGAGCAAGCAGAGTCACTGTTGCTGTTTCCCTCCTCTGAACACCAATGAAAGGCACCCTAAAACCTTTGCAGCCTCCTCTGAGTGGAGCACAGGATGTTTTGGCATACAGCAGGAAAGATTCCATTGGACAGTCTTTCGTAGCAGTATGGAACCTACTGTTATAAAGCCATTAGAGAAATATTTATTGCTGTTAGGCACTATGGTATCAGCTGTTCTGAATTAGTTGCATGCTCTGAAAAACCTACTGGGATCTTCACCTGTTGCATAAGAGCCCATTTGCCAGCAAGATTTCTGAGCATCAGTGCCTGTGATGGACAGGTAGTCTTCTGTGATCCAGCCAAGATCCCTGATCCAGCCTTTCCTCCATGGTTTTGTCTCCCTTGAAGCATCCAATACCTGTTATTTATACCAAACAGTTTCAGTCTTCAGCTTCTCAAAGAGGAGGCCCATCCAGTGTTATATGAGAGCAAAGCTAAGCTGAGCTTCTGCCTGAATGCTGGACTGAGGTGGGAGCAGCTCCTTGATCTTCCAGATTTGCTTTCCAGACCTTTCACTAATTAACATCCCTTTACTGCTGCTGGGGCAAGGTCCTTAAAAATTCTCCAGTTGTTCTTAGCCTTGTCAGTATGCTGAGGCTCAACCTGTGGCCATCCAAAGGCTGTACAAAAACAGTAACTCACTTAAATCCACCTTTCAGGCATTGTTCTGCTTGTGCCCCAACAGCTCCTGAGGCTTCTCAGGAAAGGAAATGCCTTTCCTAAGGTCTTGACTCCAAAATAGGGAAGGTCAGACAGAAAAAAAATCCTGAGATGCAAACTTGGTCCCAAAGGACACTGCTATTCAAAACTATTTTCATTGGTTTTAATTTCCAGTCTCATCCATGGGGCACTGTGTGCACTGGAATTGGAATTCCTGCAAACACCACCTTTCAGAAGAGCACAGTAAACCCATTAACGTGACCTACAAAGAAGTCTTTGCTCAGACTTGTTGAGACAAGCTCAGTTTCATGGAAACTGCAAATGCTCAGTGATACTGGTGATCTATTTTTTCCTGTGGGGCTTAGGGGAGGGCAGAGAAACACACACTTAATTTAAAGCTATCTATTAAACAACTATGTCTGTACATACTCACTGGTTTACAAACTCGGGAAAAAGCTCAACCCTTCTACTTGCAACACTAAAGATAATGCTAATTTAAAACTGCAGATGATTAATCATATCAGTGCTCACATAGGAGTTATATCCATAAGGAAACAGCCTGCAGCCTATCTAGCATAAACTCCTGTATTGTGGTAGTTGACTTTTAAATTTTTTTTTTTGTAAACATAGCATTATTTTAATCAATAAGTCAAGTTAAACAATATTAACTACTGCTTTTAGGATGATAGGGGTTTTATTTAAAGGTGAAACTGTGACACTGTAATGGGTTAAAGAGAACAGCAGGTTAATCTGCACTGGCTTTCAAAAACAAAAAATGGAAATGTAACATATCTTTAATTTTGTTATTTCTGTCCGATTCCTTTGGATGGTTGTGTGTTTTCCTTTGGCAATGTTTGTCACTGTGCCATTTAGTTTTCTTATTCTTGGAGTACCAAAGATCCTGAAATGGCTTGATGATTGCAACCATGTGAAAATTTATTTTCTGGAAGTATGTTTTGTTAAACTTTTGTTAAAACGTGAAATTGTGTATGCAAATTGTTATCACAGGTTTGCTGGGACATTTACCTATTCCAGCAGGGAAAACTTGAGTGCATCGATGGAAGTGGAGAGCCTGAATCCAAATTCTGGATCAGAATTCCCTGAAAGTGGGGAGGAGGCTTGGATTGGGAACTGCAGCTGAGCTTTTGCACTTTGTTCCATCTCCAGTCAGCATGAGTGAGTGGCCTTAGGTACAGGACATCAGCAGAGGTTGTCTCATGTGCAAAAGGAGTTAAAAACAAAATTGCCAGCATTCAGAAATCAAATCTTGTTGATACTGAATTTGCACTGTTCAATTTGCCTTGCTGGAGAGTTAAAGAAGTGTTATTTTTATAGGTCAATTGTTCCTCACCTGAGCCGTTGGAGACAGTCTGGGATAAGGGCACCTGCTGGGGGGAGTTCAGCCAGGGGGCACCAGGAATGGGCACCAGGAACAGCACCCAGCTCTGCTGTCAGCTCCTTTCCCTGGTGACATTCCTTGCCCAGCAAGCAGGGAATGCTGCAGTCTAGCCCAGGTGATGCTTAGGAAGTGCTCTCACTTTCTCCATAACACGAGCAATTACAGGCGTAACACACCGTACCTTGTCCTTTTACTGTTGGATCTCACAGCAGCTCGTTCTTGGAGTCAAAATGGTAACTGCTATATTTTTCCTAGACTGTTTCATTAGTTGTGGTTGGGAAAGTTACATAGAAGCATTATAAAAATTTATATGAGGCTTTTTACAGCATTTGAAAATAAATGTAGCATTCTTTTTGTAAAGTTGCAGTTTTCATTTCTTTCACCTCAGTGTACTGGATTTCTCTTCCAGAATGGGAGACATCTAAGGATTTGAGGTCCTATTTTGTGGATTCTCATCTTGAATTCCACGGACAATGAAACATCCCAGTGTTGTTACACTCAATCAGAAAGCAGAGAAAGCAAATACTATTTGATTTATCCCACCTGCAGTCACATGAAGAAGCTACTTCTCAAACGGTTACTGATCTTCTCCAGAGTCTTACCTCTCCCATAGGCTGTAATTTATCTAGGAAAGGCTTCCAGGGGCAGTTGTGTCCTTTCATCTACTATAGAAACCTTTCTGTCCTACTGTTCCACTTTCCCTGCCAAGTTCAGAGCAGCAGCAGAAGCAGTGAAAATTGTATTACAAAATGATCAGAGTGGAGCAGCTGAAAGCCAAGAGAAGTGAGCAGACACTGCCTGGCCTTGTCTGGAGCCCTCCTAAGAACAGGAGGCCTCCTTCCCTCCACTCCAGAATTGCTGCTCTCAGTAAAGGTAAAAATACAACAGAATTTTGCAAATTCTATTTAATGTGATCATCCTTTTCTTCCCTTGACTGTATATGATTGTATGGCAGAGCTACACATTATAAGGAAATACAGATTTAGTTCTTTACCTCCTTGCATTATCAAATCAGGTATTCCTCAGAAAAAGCACTTGAATGGCAAATAGGCTATGCCTTCAGCAGGAGTAAGCCTCTTTTTAACTCTTATCTTAGTTTAGGGTTTGTAAGACATACTGCAAATATCTACGTTTTTCACTCCTTTGTTCTTGTATGAAGTGTGCCTGGTACCTAAGCAAAACAATAATGCTTTAGGCAAAAAAAGGTTTTTTCTGACAATCTTCCTAAGGGATGAATATCCAAAACTGTCTGTCTGTCTCAGGAGTGAGGACAATAGTGGGATGCAGCTCTGGACTAGGCAAGGATGTGTTTGCAGTTCAGGAAGTGCTTCATGTATTTGGAAATGTAGAAGGCTTTGGAAGGGCTGCCCAGGGATGTTTGGAGTCTCCATCCCTGGAGGTTTTTAAGGAAAGACAGGATGTGGCACTCAGTGCTCTGGGTTGGGCAACAAGGTGGGGATCAGTCACAAGTTAGACCCAACAATCTTGGAAGTTTTTTCCAACCTTCATGGTTCTGAGATTCCATTTCTCTAAAGTAATGTGATTCATCACACAAGTAAATTGTAAATATCAGAGAGGTACTAAAATGCCTGTCCCATAGCTGAATTTCACAGGTGAAAGTGGGTTTTAAAGTCCAGCCTGTGAGTCATGCTGGTTTCAGCCATGCCAGGCTCTGCAGCGTGGAATGCCTGCTCCTAAAATCCACCAGGTTCCAGGTGCATTAATATAGGGACAGCTGAAGGGCAAATTGGTGTGTGTCACACACAGGGTTTGGACACTTCATCACTTCATCACTGTTGCAGTGGGTGTGAGAGGACATTAATCTCTCCAAGAGAGAGAGAGTTCATCCCACCACCTCCTGCTCCTCCCAATGCCACTCCTCAGGTTATCTGAGCCCTTGGAGGAGGTCCCTGTTCCTGGGGGAGATGGGGCACACAGAATTCAATCTCTTCGTGTTGAGGAAACAAGCATAGGTTTCTCCTTTCCCAACCAAGCCCCAGCTCTGCTAGGAACAGCTTGTTTCAGATCTGAACCGACCCTTGGTGGCACATCTTGTTTCCATACCGGCTGCTTTAATCTGTTTCTAGTGAGACACCATCTGCTGTGGCTTCTCCCTCCTCCAGGAATATGTGCTGGCTCTCCATGCTGTCCCCAGGCAGTTCACTTCCACTGGCAGCAGCTCCTTCCCCTCCAGGTGCCTCTGCCCATCCTCCCTGCTCCAAAGACAAAATCTTTGCCCTTGTCTCTACATTTCCTGCCCTCGGAACTGAATAATGAGAGGGCAGCTTGTCAGCAGAGTTAGCACTGAGCCCTTGAAGCTGTTGTGTAAAAGTGTAACCACAGCCCCTGCTCCACATCTTGCAAGAGAGACTGCATCTACAGAGAAAGTGTTACAGACATGTGGAGCCTGCCTTCCTTCCGCCACTTCCTTCCGCCACTTCCTTCCTTCCTTCCGCCACTTCCTTCCTTCCTTCCGCCACTTCCTTCCTTCCTTCCGCCTCTTCCTTCCTTCCTCCCTTCCTCCCTTCCTTCCTTCCTTCCTTCCTTCCTTCCTTCCTTCCTTCCTTCCTTCCTTCCTTCCTTCCGCCACTTCCGCCACTTCCGCCACTTCCGCCACTTCCGCCACTTCCGCCACTTCCGCCACTTCCGCCACTTCCTTCCGCCACTTCCTTCCGCCACTTCCTTCCGCCACTTCCTTCCGCCACTTCCTTCCGCCACTTCCTTCCTTCCGCCACTTCCTTCCTTCCGCCACTTCCTTCCGCCACTTCCTTCCGCCACTTCCTTCCGCCACTTCCTTCCTTCCGCCACTTCCTTCCTTCCGCCACTTCCTTCCGCCACTTCCTTCCTTCCTTCCTTCCGCCACTTCCTTCCTTCCTTCCTTCCTTCCGCCACTTCCTTCCTTCCTTCCTTCCGCCACTTCCTTCCTTCCTTCCTTCCGCCACTTCCTTCCTTCCTTCCTTCCTTCCGCCACTTCCTTCCTTCCTTCCTTCCGCCACTTCCTTCCTTCCGACACTTCCTTCCTTCCTTCCGACACTTCCTTCCTTCCGACACTTCCTTCCTTCCGACACTTCCTTCCTTCCTTCCGACACTTCCTTCCGACACTTCCTTCCGACACTTCCTTCCGACACTTCCTTCCTTCCGACACTTCCTTCCGACACTTCCTTCCTTCCGACACTTCCTTCCGACACTTCCTTCCTCCCTCCCCTCCCCTCCCCGCACCTTCCCTTCCCTTCCCTTCCCTTCCCTTCCCTTCCCTTCCCTTCCCTTCCCTTCCCTTCCCTTCCCTTCCCTTCCCTTCCCTTCCCTTCCCTTCCCTTCCCTTCCCTTCCCGCACCTTCCCGCACCTTCCCTTCCCTTCCCGCACCTTCCCTTCCCGCACCTTCCCGCACCTTCCCTTCCCGCACCTTCCCGCACCTTCCCTTCCCGCACCTTCCCGCACCTTCCCTTCCCGCACCTTCCCGCACCTTCCCGCACCTTCCCTTCCCGCACCTTCCCTTCCCGCACCTTCCCTTCCCTTCCCGCACCTTCCCGCACCTTCCCTTCCCGCACCTTCCCTTCCCGCACCTTCCCTTCCCGCACCTTCCCTTCCCGCACCTTCCCTTCCCGCACCTTCCTCCCACAGGAGACAGATGCCAGGATATTCCCCCCAGCCATGTGTGGCCATACATGAAACTGACTGGAAATGGGAGCAGTGATTCACTGGGAATGCAAAACTGCAACAGTTTTGGACACTTCATTTCCCCAATTCTACTTCTGACTTCACTATGTCTATTTAATACTAGTGAATGATCTGATAACAACTTCAGAGACTGTTTTGATCAGGACAGGGTGAAATCACTGGCAATCTAGACACACACCTAGATCTTCAGTCCAGCAGGCTTTCTTTGAGGTCTCCAGCTCCCATTGACGTCAGCAAAAGATCCCTATCTAAAGCCCAAAGAAACCAGGAACAAAGATGGTCTTCAAAGCAAACTGGTTGCTGATGCCATGCTTTGGTGTTCCTTACAAATGAGACAATGAGATTTCACTGTGTATACAACTCAGCTGGTTGAAAAACAGCATGTGGAGAGGAGGCCTTTTGGCTTCAAACACTGGTGAGAAACTTGCATGGCACTGCTGCTGTTAAACAGGACAATATTACCTGGCTTTTAATAACCACAATCAAACTAATGCCTCGAGGAAACTCTGCAAAATGTACAATTGATTTAAATGCCACATTTAGGCTCTCATTACGCACTCAGAAACTACCAGTTTCTGCCAGGAACAAAAAGGTTATTTCAAAACTGAAGATTATTTTGTTTTTAAAACAGAAGTAGCACCATCAACTCAAAAGACTTTGGGTTAAGAGACTTACAAGCAAGTGAATTATTTTGTGGGCAAAAACCTCGCCAGCCTGAACTCCAAAATGAAGCAGGCACTTTGGAAAGCATTAATCCTTTTGACTGCCTTTAATTTTGATAGAAAATCACACACTAAATTACCATCCTGCTGGCTCCAATACTGAGATTAAAGAGGGGTAGCAAGTAAGATTCAGATGCTCTTCTCAAGTTAAGCTTGTTTCATCATGCAAGGAATTTGTCTGTGATTCCCAGATGTCCAAGGCCAGAGTATATCCCTGTCACAATCCAGCTGGATACTGCAGAATATAATCCATGCTCCTGCTATTGTGCCAACACAGCACAGTTCATTGCTAGTGAGGCCTGTTTTGGTTTGTTTTTTTGTTTTTTTTCTGTGTGCTGTTTTTGCTTCTTTAAGGGGCTTCCATAGTAATTATTGAGCAAAA
This sequence comes from Pseudopodoces humilis, assembly GCF_049639895.1. Lineage (NCBI taxonomy): Eukaryota > Metazoa > Chordata > Aves > Passeriformes > Paridae > Pseudopodoces > Pseudopodoces humilis. Next base: position 13,492,224 of record NC_142204.1, on the reverse strand, counting down.
ATAGTTTTAAAGAGTTTATTTTTACTACTGGCCAATGACAGTATGATTATGCTATTTATATAATTTTTGAAGCAAAAGACACTCTAATTTGGAGAATAACTTTTGCTTTAAAGTGACAGCAGATTTTACCCATACATAGACACAGAACTTGTAGCAAAGCCAGTAAATTGCTTGTGGTAAGAAATCTTAAAAGTAATCCAGTGACCTTCAAGCAGAATAAAACACAAATAACAGACTGAAATATATTTAAAAAAAAAAAAATTAATTCTTGTAACTAGATAACTTTATCGCTTGTCCTCCACAAAACCACACTTGATTCTGTAGTTTCAGCCATGTGAGATCACGGTCTGAGGGGAAACCATAAACATTTGTGTTCTGGGAGAGAAGGTTATGAAAAAATCTCTGTTTGTACTTACAAAGCTGAGTCACTTCAGTTTCCTGCTATTAAGTTTCAGCAGAAGAAAGTTCTCTGGCTCACCCTGAGCAGTCACCTAGGGATGATTTTGTGAGAAGTAACACAAGGCACCCTAATAATGGAGAATGACTCCTAGTGTTCCCTCTCCCAGATCTCGTCAGTGAGGTGTGTGTGGGGCCAGTTTGGCCCCAGCAAATACACAAAGAAATCCATATCTTCAGGACAGCATCTCCCACGTCCTGGGAAACAGCTAAGACATGCCATGCTTTGGAGGAAAAAAAGGAGGAATAATAAAGACACTTTAACTGCTCAGTCTCAGGCTATTATTTAACAGCCCCGAGGTTTGATTGTTATTTTTACCCCTTTAGCACGTTGTTGTATAAGTTGTTTGGAGAAAAGAGGCTATCTGTGGCTTACATAAAGAGTCCTGTTCCCTATTTTATTGCTGAAAGCTACTCAAGAGAAAGTGCTCACCTTAAAATGGGGCAAAAATATCAAGTGTGGCCTACTCAAAATCAGTGCCTTACATAAACTGGGATCCTGCTCTGCCAAGACTGGCGGATAACTGTGCTATAAAGACCAGTTACTGTCACGTATTAAAGGTTCAGCAAAGAGCCCCATCATCACCTTTGAATAAGAAATGAGTATAAAAATGATGTCTCAAATCTCTGTTAATGATTTGGCAGCGCTTTCTGTTTGTAGGAGTTATCCAAGTGCTGGGTGACATGACACTGACCATGGACGAGGAACATGACAGGCAGAAACACTGCCAAGAGACTGATCTGATTTTCTGACCTGATGCCAAAAACATCTGCAGTGAATTGCAACTGCACTAAAAAGTATGAAATAAAATGTGAATCAGGTACAGTAGTTCTGTTTCTAGTGAGTCAGTAAAAAAAATAAATTTAAATGTCCTCATTAATGTTCTGATGTGAAGAGAGATTGTATTTAATAGCTGTTTATCTATTAAGCTTGTTAAAACAGTTTTGGGGAACTATTTAAATGTTTGAGCTTTATAACAACCATCTTCAGCTTTCTTTGGTTCCTGAGTCCCTGAAGCATTTTCAGTCAGTGTGTCTGACTCACTTCTGAAATCCCCTTAACATTTGGGTGTCCACTGATGATGCAAACCTGGAGGAGGGAGCTCCCAGCTTCAAAACTGGGGCAAGACAGTATTTTAGCAGAACAAAAGATGATGTTTACGCTTCCTGGGAATAAATCTTTGAAAATTTTCTCAGTATCAGTTGTGATATATGAATAAAATAAGTGCTAATGGTTTTCTCAAAGACAGCAAGAGCATCTTAACTCCTGGTTTTTAGCTCTCCCTTTTGTTTTTTATTTCATTTAGGGCAGAAAGGGTTTTTAATTCCTTCTGTTCAATGCAAACTCTGCAAGACCAACTGAACCCAGCATGATGGAGATATACATACATACATACATACATATATATATATATATATATATAATTAATTGCAGTAGTAACAGTGGGATTACATAGAACATGAAGCTTTAAAATGAAAAGTCAGATTTCCAAGGGAAACAAAGTACCTTATGAATAAGTGTACATTGAGACTGTCACAGAAGCACCATGGGATTTCTTCAACAGCATCTCCAGCTGGGAACCATGATTCCCTGGCCTATTCTCTGGAATATTCTGTCAGAGCCATGCACCCACTCCTTCCACGTGCTCTAATCCTTGCGCTCTGCCACGGGCAAGATGCTGAGCTGCCCACTCCCACACAGACAAGGAGCTTCCACATCAGATGGGAAATGTGTTGGGAGCTTCCAATTATAAAAGAGGTCACAAATGGAGCTCAGGATTTCATCTGAGAAACTATCCTCAACATTATAGTTGGGAGTTCTTCTTCCAGATCTGAAAAAATTGATTCCTTGTCTGCAGCTCTAAAGACATAAATTTTAACAACTTAGATACTGACTACTAGAACTGATGATGAAAGAACATAATATTCTCTGCAAAATACTACATCTACTCTTGCCAGCTCCACATCCCCATTACTAATAACAGACAGGGGAAAGCCCCCAGAACAGTGGGAGAACACTTGCAGTAGGAGCTTTCTCCACACGTCACGAACCCTGTAGCTCTGACCTCACTGGTGAGCAGTACCAGCTGTACTTTAGGTTCCCTCGTACCCAAGTTTATAGAATCACGGGGTATTCTGAGTTGGAAGGATCACTGAAGTCCAACTCTTGGCCCTGCACAGACTAGGAGCATTGTCCAAACACTCCCAGAGCTCTGGCAGCCCTGGGGCTGTGACCATTCCCTGGGGAGCCTGTTCAGTGCCCCAGCACCCTCTGGGGGAAGAACCTTTTCGTGATATCCACCCTAACCCTCCCCTGACACAGCTCTCACCATTCCCTCAGTTCCTGTCCCTGGTCACACAGAGCAGAGATCAGGGCCTGTCCCTCCTCTTCCCCTCATGAGGAAGCTGCAGACCTGCTGTGAGCTCTGACCTCAGTCTGCTCTTCCCCAGATGAACAGACCAAGTGCCCTCAGCTGCTCCTTGTGTGGCTTCACCTCCAGGCCCTTCACCATCATCTCCATAACACTACTTTGGACATTCTCTGAGAGCTTTAGATTTTTCTTATATTGTGTTTCCCCAACAGAGAGAAGCAGCAGCTGTGCAGCTCATGGGGATGGCTCATGTCAGGATTTGTGTGCTTGAACAAAAGCCTCTTCCGCCACAGCAAGTGGAACTGAGCGGGCACAGGCTGTGCCAGCGCAGGGCTGGACAGCGAGACTGTCATGACTTCCTCTGTCATGTGGAAGAGGCATTACTGAGGTTCATATGCATTGCAGAGGTTTCATTTCTGACTGGCTCTAGTGGGAAATGGAATTGGAACACGCCAATCTTTTACAGGTGCACCTTGAAGTCTTTGTACAAAAGGAACACACCTCACTCACACCAACACTCCAGTGTGTGAACCAAAGCACCATGACGGGCAGGTTCACTCGAGAAGTGCATTCCTGGTACTGCCAAAACCCAGCTACAAGTCTGCTAACACAATTCGATACACTTGTGAAAGGTATCCTTACTTTATGCTACTTTGCACTCATAGATGTGACTGCTCTCTGACTGCTCAGAGAGGCCTTTGCCAACCAAAACTGCTCCAAGATCCTGATGCTTCCTCAGATGAAGCATCATCTGTTCAGCACCCAGAGAAAGGAACACCAGCCCTACCCAGCCCGGGGATGCGGGCAGGGCACTGGCCCGAGTGCTGACGAGTGGGGAATATGTCAAGATTAAAATTGTCAGAACACTCTTTCATGATCTTAAGATCCTTGTACATTTCCAAGCCTAACCAGCAAGAATGGAGATCTAACCATTGGAAGGGGCAGCTGCCAGCATCCCTTACTCAAGGACATCCTGGAGCTAACATATTTTAAGGATGTAGCAAATCAGTGTTGTATGATGTATCAAACAGATACAGATACATATCAGATGTATGTCTGTATGTACATTGCTAACTTGGCAAAATACTCCAGTTCTATGTGTCAAAAAGACCCTGCCTAGGTGAAGACGTGTAGAAGTCAGCTGCATGGGAAACTTAAATGGAAAATCCTAAACAATCCTAAAAGAGGTGCTGTGCTTAGAAACTTACTCTGAATTTCCGTATATAAATAATGGCATGAAAAGTCCGCTGGTAGTGCTTTGATTTGCGGTACTACCACAGAGCACCCAAGCTTGGGCAGCTCTGAAATAAGCCATCGGTGTGTCTCTCGAGTACTTGGCGTTGGCTGCACTTATAATCGAAGCTGTCGGGCGGCGGCACGCCGGGGACCGAGCCCGCTCTGGAGGGATTCCGTGAGGGACTCCGTGAGGGGCTCGGGCGGTGCCGCCATGGCCGCACATCTCGCGAGAAGCGGGGCGGGAGCACGGTGGGGCGGGGGCGCTGGGGGGGTGCAGCCCGAGCCCCCCCCCGGGCGCCGGCGGCTCCTCCTCTGCTCACCTCAGCTCACCCCCTGCATGCCGGCGGTGCCGGGGGCGCTGTGGAGCGGGGCACGGGGCCGCCCGCCATGGCCGAAGCAGGAGCGGGAAGCGCCGAGGGCGCCGAGGAGGAGCGGCGGGCGGCGGAAGGTGGGAGCGGGTCCGCCCCGGGAGCGGGCGGTGGGTGCCCCGTCTCCCTCTCCCCTCTCGCGCGTTGCTCCGTGCGTGGGGGGCGATGTCGGGTGCCGTGCGTGGGGTGTGTCTGCCTGTCTGTTTGTGTCTGTCTGTCCCTGTCTGTCTGTCCGCCCGCCTCGGTGATGTGGCACGGGCGGGTGTTGTTGTGGGGCTGGTGCCCCTGGGACACTGCCATCTTTCCGTGAGGGCGCTCGGGGCTGGTCCTGAGCCCGGGGCCGCTCCGGGGCCGCTCGGGTTTATGTCTAATTCCCGTTGGGCGCTACTCGCTCGCTGCTCCCGCTCAGTGGAGTTCAGTGGAGGTGCCTGGAGCGCCCACACGGAAACTCAGGATCACGGAATGGGGCTGGAAAAGACCTCTGGAGATGGTCCAGTCCCACCCCCCCGTGCCAAGGCGGGGTCACCTGGAGCAGGTGACACAGGAGCGTGTCCAGGTGGGTTTGGAATGGCCCCAGAGAGGAAGACTCCAGGCCCTCCCTGGGCAGCTGTTCCAGGGCTCTGCCACCCTCAGTGTACAGAAGTTCTTCCTCTCACTGAGGTGGAACTTCTAGTGTTTAGTTTGTCCATTGCTCCTAGTTTGTCCAGTCCTGTCACTGGGTAGCAGTGAAAAGAGCCTGGCACCGTCCTCTTGGCATCCCCTGTGTGCTGTACTGCTGTGACAGATGTGTCATCGTACTGATGCTATGTGCACTGAAAAGCTCTGTTTCTTTGTTTTTTAAACTTAGCTGTTAAAGCTGTTACAGTTGTAGTTCACTGTTTCTGGTACACACGTAGCCTTGCCTTCCTAAAACTCTGGTAGAATTTTTATTTTTTTTTTTGTAGGTAAACATAATTTAGTATTTAAGGTATAGTGATTCTGGCTTTTCTCTGTGTGTATATGTGTGTGTACTTGCGTGTGCCTGCCCACGCTTGTATGGCGACCAAGGTTTGATCTTTCCTTGTTTTTAATCATAAGTTTTTGGTAGTAAATCAGGGCTGGTTGTAAACCACCAGCTGCTTGTGTTCCTGTTTGGAAATGAGTAGGGTGCTACCCCTCTCTGAGGAGAAGGGAGTGTTTTGCACGGGCTGTGGGGAAACAGAAATGACCCAATCCCTCCTGAGCCATCACTGCAGTTCTGTGCAGTTAGCACCAATTCTTCTAGGTTTAGTAGTTATTTTCTAAATGTCTCTTGGGTTGTATGTATTTTAATGTATGTGGGGATCCTGGTTGTCTCAAATCTTTGACATGTTTCTGTCTGTGCTGCTTGATTGTTTAAACACTGTTGTAAAATTTTGTGGCAAATAACGTAGTGTTTGAAAACAAAGTATTGTTTGTGATTTTTTTTTTAGTAGTGTTTTTGCAGTCTGATAAACTATGCTTAAAACTTAAAATTTATTGTTTCTGTATCATGCATATACTGAAAGGAGAGAAAGTCATTAAAATGAAGAAACCTCCAAACACACAGGCATTTCCATTTACAAGTACATTTGGGAAATCAATGAACCATAGGTTTTATGTTTTATTGTGAGTTAAACCCCCATCCCTGCTTTCTTCTGCTGCCTGTGTTTATACCTGTTCTTTTAGTGGATTTTAAAGAAACAAGTTTTGTATTTCTTTGTTTTTAAGACAAAAGCATCTTAATTGTTAGTGGGATAGGGTCACATTAAACTTACCTCCCTAATATTTTGGGGGGTTTTTTTGGTTTTTTTTAAACTTGAGTGTGCGCCTTATTGTTGGTACATTTGCACATTATGAAAAACAAACTCTAAACTGGACAGTTCACATCCAAGAATCAAATTCATTGTAAGAAGAAATAATTTGGTGGGTGATTTTGGAAGCAAATCATTGGGAACTTTTGAAAATTCCCTGTTTGGGTTGCATGGCCAGCTAAAACAATGGAAGTTCTGCAGCTGACTTGATAGGAGTCAGCATTTTGCAATCATATGATTCCAAAACTTACAAGAAAACAACTGTCCACCATTCCTCCAGGAATATATAATTGGAGAGGATTTGTGGTTTGTTTTTTGTTTGTTTGGGTTTTTTTTTGCAGAAATGAGCTATGATATATGAGACTCCCAATTCCTATCAGTGCTTTATACCTGGTGTGAACATGGAAGTGCCTAGGAAAGCAGGGTACCCTTTCCAGGCCTTGGGGAGGATCTTTTCATTAACTGGTTCCTGCCTTATTTTACTTTTTAATACACTAAGAGCTTTGGCTAAATATTTGGTGAAATATTATTAAATTTTAAAATCTATTAAGCAAATGTGTATTTAACTGGTAAGTTGTGATTCTTGACTGCTTGTCTTCCAGGTGATGAAAATAAGTAAAAATAGAAGCAGAGAGTAATCACTTGCCTGTGTTATTATTTGATTTAAATGTCCATAATTCAGAGTGTTTTAATTTTTCCTTTTTTCATTTTGTGAGATTAAAACCAAATCCAATGTTCTTAACATAGAAGAGTTTATTCTCTGGATGCTGTTGTTCATAAGATGCTTTCATTACTGAATTCTCTGTATCTTGCTACTGCATTACACATACTTATAAAAATTAGGGAAAGAATAATCTGCTTTAGTTCATACATTTCTACTATTTACAGAATTTCATTCCAAAGATTGTTGTCCCAGTTTTCAATAAGAGGTACTGTAGGTGATGATCTTGATGCCAGACTTGCTGTAAGTAGTTTGAAGATGCTTTTCCATCGCCATTTATTTAGTTTAAAGGTTTAAACTAAATAAATTCAGAGAAATATTTAGTACAACTCTCAGCTATGTGTAGAAAATATGGTTCTTTGTTTTATAGGTGTTCAGATGTGCAGGACCTTAAACTGATATCACAGAACCTGTAACTTTCTTTCTCATGCACTACTTATGTGTGTAGGCTGTGTGTGTTGCTTTCACACTCTCTAATGAATATCTGCAGCAAGAATTCATTAAAATAAACTAAAGTTTTAGAGAAGTAACTCCACAGTAAAATAAAACAATTTATATGGCATGGAGTTATTTGCCACTGTCAGTGTGGAGCTATTGCCCCTTGTCCTGTCACTCCAGGCCCTTGTCAAGAGTTTCTCTCCATCTTTCCTGTGGGCTCCCTTCAGGCACTGCAAGGCCACAGTGAGGTCACCCCAAAGCCTTCTCTTCCCCAGGCTGAACAATCCCAATTCCCTCAGTCTTTCCTCCCAGCAGAGCTGCTCCATCTCACATCCTAAAAACAAAAACAAAAACAAAAACAAAAACAAAAAAACAAAATACAAAAAAAAACCCACAAAAAAAACCCCAACCAAACAACCCCCCCCAAAAAAAACATGTTGATTGTGACAGAACTTTACAATCTAAAAGGAACTGCTCTGGCTGGGCTGCACAACCCTCAGGTACCACTTCATGCTCGCTTCTACCAGAATCTGGAGGTCTTCAAACTTGGCAAAGCTCAAATTCCTAGCTGAAGGGGTTTGTGCATACCAGGTACATACCTTTGGAAAATACACATTTTTAGAAGTCTGTGGTATCTGTGATCTTAGAAATCTGAATTCAAAGCAGCCTTTTTCTTCTCCTTTTCTTTGAAAGTATTTCAAAATAGGAAGCTGGATTAAAAGTCCCTTATTTTTGGAAAGGTTGTGCCAGTGTTAACACATTATTAATTTAGTTAGCTGCAGAGCTGCCACATTTCTCCAAGTCTCACTTATTCCCAGACTATGGAAAGTGTCACCATAAGCTTTATAAATGTACTTCTTCAATGACATTTTATTTCAAGCCCATTTTGCTGTAATATCTTGGTAGCTGAATTTGGATGTTCTTTTTTAAACTGGCTAAATGAGAGCTGACTGACAGCCCTTTTAATTAATTAGTTAATTAATACTACATGACTTTTATCTTCCTGATGATTTTTGGATTGCTAATATGTATCCTCTATACCTAGAGAGAAAAGCTAACCTTGCTGAGCGTGAGTGGTCTTGAGGTAGTGCATATTTAGGCCAATAATTTGGAAAGTGTGTCTTGGGCTTGAACTTGTTGCATGTGATGTAAACAGGTGCTGTCTGTGGCTGTTATGTTTTAAGAATTGTGTGATATTTCTGTACTTGGGGTGGATTTCATCTCACTTATCTTTAGATGTCCAAGTCTGAGGCAGTTTCTTTGGTCCCTGTGTAATTACTGACTAGGGATAGGCACTCTTGGAGTGTATCTCATCTAGCCAACTGTAGGAATCTATTTTAGATTGAGATGAATCACCCTAGAACTGTTTTATTTCATCTAGCCAAATGTAGGAATCTATTCTGGGGAGAGATGAATCACCCTAGAAATGTCTTCCTCCCTCCAAGAGGGACCAGAATGGCTACTTCAGATGTGGACATCATTATTGGTTCCCATGAATCTCCCTTTTTATGGCTGGTGGAGTTTGGCCATAAACCTTTTCTAAAAGCTCGTGTTTGCTTAAGAATTGAAAACCTTAAAACTGTTGGTGGGGAAAACAGCTCAGGAATGTGGCATGGGATTAGAAAGTACTATTGTCAGTAATTAGAAAAATGTGAAGCCTCCCCAAGCCTTGTTTCTCGATGCATTGCATGGGATTGACACGGAAACTTTGCTGACACAGGAATATGGCTGCTTTTGTTTGTCTTTATATCTCCTCCCAAAACAGCTGTTTCATGCAGCTCCTTTGCAGTTGTTCCCTTCTTTGCCAGCCCCTTGGGGGCTCTAATTATTGTTTCTTTTCCATGCAGAAAAACACAAGAATAGGGGATGCTCTTGTTATGAGAAATATATATTGATAACCATCCCTTCAATATTTTGTTTGCCCGATTATGAAATACACTAAAATAAGTGTTGGACTAGCAGTTTTTTTCATTTCTGATACACTTACTGGGAAAGAGCTATTTTCCATATGTATTTGTGCTCTTTGGGTGGTCTTTGCTTATTCAGAGAGGGAATGATTCCTGTGGAGGAGTTCCTGTATTATTCTCATTATTTTCATATGTCCAAGTGTGCATAATACGCTTTTAAAATAATTTTGATTTTTAATATAGATAAGCATATAGGCTTAATGCTGAGAGACAGACATAGATTATAATAGAAATGTATTTGAGGAACTGTTCACTTGCCATTAAAATCTGGTTATCTGTATTCCAGGGCATTAGCAATGGAACAGTAATAAAAATGTCATTTCTCAGCTGGAATTTTATTTGGCTTGCAAACCAGACTAGTTTAAGTAAGTTAAGCCTTTAGGGTGGTAAAACAAAACATCTCTAGTTGACTTAAACTGTTTCTAGTAGTTTTAGAATTTACTAATGATTTCGGTTTTATAGAAACATCAATTTGTAATGAAGATGTGTCTTTCTGGATATTATTTTTCATGAAGCAAGTGTGCTATGAAATTGGGCATTATTTCATTTTGCTTCATGTATGTTTAGAGGTGTTTGTTTTGATGTCAGTGGTATGAAAATAGTCACAGAAAATGCAAGTATAGGGAATTCAGCCAGATGCTCAAATGACAGTTAAAAATATAACTTTTTCCAATCATAGAAGCCCACCCTGGTTATTGGGGTACATTATCTGTACCTGTTAAATCCTTTTGCCAGGTCTCCTAAAGTGGTGTAGCCAGAGAGGGAAAGAAGTCTTCCATCACAGCCTACACAAGACTGGGACACTCTCCAGGGAGAGAGTGAGCACCCTGGAATCACCCAGTATAATGATGGCTGTTATGGAGCCCTCAGAGATTATTTTCCATCACCCTTCCTGAAGCTCTCGAAGCTGCCTTGGCTTTAGGAGCTGTTTCTGCACACTTCTTGCTCAGTGAGTGATAGGTATTAAAAAGATGTTCTCTCTTCTGTTAAACTCCACATAATCACTGTTCTATCATGCTTGGTTGTTCTGAAGCTTTAAATTTATTTCTCTATTTGTTTTCTTTTCCATTGTTGATGGGGGTTTGGGTTTGGTTCATGGGTTTTTTAAAAAAATATATATATATATAAAGATTATAAGCTGCATGCTGAGCATGTCAGGGATCAGTACAGATTCTTAACCTTATATTCTTGTCCAAGATCAGCCACCCATCGGACTGGCATTTAGTTTGTCCCAGGGATAGTGTTAAGTATTTCATTTATCACCTAATAATTGCAGTGTAGAAGTTCTTAATAGGTCCCTGTTACTGGTAATCCAAGCATATTTTGTTTTCTCAGTTAAGAATAACAAAAATGGGTGTTGTTAGTAAAGGAAGAATAGATAAGTGCAGTATCCAGAATTTGTTTCTTGTGTGTGAGGGGAAAAACATAGCTGTTTAATAATACTGAAGATAAATTGGAAGACCTGTAAAAGAGGCCTTGGATTTTGTTCCTTTAAAGGGAAGTGTTTGGAAAGCAGGCTGGCCATCTGTGTGCAGAGCAGTATTTAGGTCAGTGGGTCTGTGCTGTCCTGCTTTGTTCCAGGATGAAAGGATCAGTTGGGCTGAAGGCATTCTGGTCTTGAAACCATGTAGGTTGCTGTTTAGTAAGTACTCTTTTATGAATATTCATCAAGACTGATTATACTTCAATAGCTTAATCAGGAATTATAGGATGCTGTCACCTGGACAAATTAAAACTGCTCCTTTTAAATAAACAGTTCCTTTGGATCCATCAGCATTTTTTGTTTGTTTTGGAATAGTGTAAATAACAAATATAAAACAATTTTAGTTGACTCATCATAAAAATATTTCAGACATCTACCACTGTCCTATATAAATACTTACAGTATTTATTGTGTAGTTTCTTTTAATATATTTTTAACATCCCTAATTGTGATGTGTATTTGAAATAACTAGATTTTTTTTCTGTTGCAGATGTCCAAGGGTTGTCACTTACTTGTCAAGTATTTGCTGATTCTTTGTTTCCACCTCTTTTTTTGAAACTTCATGTGTGACTTAATGAGTTAAAGAGCTTTCTAAAATAAAGCAGGGGCTGACTTTGTGTTGTCTGATTTGATAGAGGGAGGATTAGTGGAAGACCAGGCAAGCTGTTGTTGGAGTATTAGCCTATTTTCATTTAACTCTCTAGAGGTGTATTCCAACACCAAGTGAAAACCTAGAAGGTAATTTTTCTGTTGTGAGATCTATTTACATTTAAGGGGGAAAAAAATACCATTGGTATCCTTGTTTTACACATTTCTACATTTTTGCAAACAGCACAGATGCTAAAAAAAAGAGAGAAAGCTCACAGGAAAGCATCCAGTTTTTCTTCTTGCTGGATTTTCAAAGTACTTCTCTTGGTTTTTGGTCCCTTAAATGACATCTCTTAATCTCTCATCTGTCCCCACTGGCACATGAAGCCTAAAGGAGTTCCTGCATTTGCTGAAGCAGAGTTAATTCTGGCTCTTTGCCTAAACATCAGCTGGGTGATTCTTTGTGATAGCTGTGTTGAGGCAGAAAAACAGTGTAATAGTGCTTATGTTCCTTGAGACTGTTCTTCTTTCCCAGTAGGTTGCTAGGATTTCTTTGGCTTGTGACTTCTCTTCTGTCCTTCCCAGAAACAACAGTTTTCCTTAAGAGGAGAATTGTGAAGGGAACTTGACAAGTTTTTGAGACTCTTCCAACTTCTATGACAGATGTTCTCTGTAATTGTGGACTTTATGTCAGGAATATGATGTTAGCAACTTCCATTTTTTGGATATCCCACTTGATTAAAATTCATAGTTCACAATATATTTTTAATGTTTATTTAGTTTGAGCCACAGTGTTTTGATCTGCTGACAAATGGCACAGCTAGTGATTTTTGCAGCAGGATGTCTGAGGTGCTGGGGGGTTTAAGTGCAAAGGTTGTGTGAGAGGAGAGCTGGTTTATATTGCCTTGGTGTGTTGATTGGCTGGGTGAGATCATTGCAGCACTGTGGGAGGGTGGTGCACTCTTTGCTGGACTTGGCTTTGCAACTTGCAAGCAGTGCAGCCTTGGTTTTTGTGTCAGAGACACAGAAGCTACAGACAACTTTTTGTCACAATGAGGATGAGAATGGACGCACAGTGATGAAGCTCTTGCTGGACACCGAGCCTTTATTCTCACTGACAGATAAATTCTCCGTGGATGGGAGCCCCTGCATTCCCTGCGGAGTGCCCAGCCTCATGAATCCAGTCACTAAACCTGCCACCACCACGTCTTTCAATGCTGCTGTGCCTGACATTCCAAGGAAACGCAAGGGAAGTGATTCTGATAACCAGTAAGTGAGTCAAATCTCTTTGTGTCAACCTAAATCTGAGGCATTTATCTGATATTTATGCAGTGTGGTCATTGTCTTTCCTTTCTCTTTTCCTTCCACCTTTCTAATCCTCTTTCCTTTGTTTATTACCATTATATTTACAACGTCTTCCAAATGTATTCTTTGACAGTCTCCAATTATTAAAAATAGAAAAAATAATCTTTATGTCTAAGTGATATATGTAGGATCCTGTAATGCCTTTTCCTGGCCTGAAGTGTCCAGATAATGTGTCTCTAATACTGAAATTTCAATCCTAATTTAAGTTTTTTTTTCCTTAGTCTTTGCCTACTAGTAAAGGCAAATTCTTAAGTTGCTTGAAGTCTCCCAGGAACATAATAGAATTTTACCTTCAAGCATGAAACAAGATGACAGGTTAAGTTTTTTGATCTAGAACTGCTGCTTCAGTGACCAGAGCAGCCATTTCCTTAGATGTGGAGACAGACCTGTGACCTAAAAATGGGGACTGTCCTCTTGTCAGTCCTAGTGCTCAGTCTTTTTAAGTGGGTCATACTTGACTGCTGAGGTGACACTGTCAACTGTTTTGTCCTGTTATGTAACTGCCAAACAGATGCCATTTAACTAAAAAAGTGAACTGTTCAAAGCTGTGTAAATCAGAAGTAAGGGACACAAGGCACTACAAGTATCTCCAAACTAGTGTGGAAAATCCATGCTTTAACAGGTGGGGAATAGGAGATTTACATGTATTTGTGATTATTAAAGCAATTTCTTTAATCACTGTGTCTTCCATATGTAGTCCATTAATCTACAGAGTGTAGCTGTACTGTGGGTGTTGATGTAATTGTCAACTCGGGGGTCATGATCAAGCGTATCACGTGAATAACTGAAAACTCCAGCAATGTGTTAGTTTCTGGGAAAAAAAAAAGTGTCTCCATTATTTTTCAGTAGCACTTGTTGATTTTTATCTGTTCAGTAAAAGTGTTGGTTCCTCAGTAATGTTTCCCTGAAGTTTGGATCTCTGATAAAAAATATTAATGTCCAAGTTGAAAAAATAATTTTAAAAGTACTGGCATATAAGAAGTAGTAACTAAGTTCTAAGATTAATAATCTTGCTGAAGAGAACCAATCAAGTGGATTAATTGATACCATTGAAATTTTTCTGTGACTTTTCTTTTTTGGTCTATCAAGTCATCTTTTTATGCTTCAAACTCCATTTTGCTTACTTTATGACCTGTTTCTGCAGGGATGTTTCTGCAGTTGAAGTTGATGGTGATCTTCAGAAAAGGTACTTTTTATGAATGAATCCATTTCTGTTTTGAGTTCTGTGAACTTGTCACACTTTGCTGTTTGGCAGGATGAGCTGTGGTTCCTTGAGGAGTGCTTCATCCCAGTGCAGGTGTGTGTACAGCACAAGGGGATCAACATCCAGCTAAGGAACAGGATGGACAGTTCCATCCAATGTTAAGGGTTCCTGATAGTTCTTTCTATGATGATGCTCTGCTTCCAGCTCTACCAAACTTGTTAGTATTGAAGTTTAGAATGGGAAGGAGTGAAAAGTACAAGTTCAGTAAGAAGGCTTAGGGAGGTGGAGGAAAGCTCTCATATTCTTCCAGGCCTGCTGAATGTAAACATTTTTGTTTGGTTGTTTTAACCTTTTAAAGTGCTTTTTAAATTAGAACTGTAATAACTGTGTTAAAATAATGCTGTTACAAGGTGGCTGTGCAGCATAGCAAACCCTTTGTGGAATAGATGTGCCAGGAGGGTTACATGATTACTTTGTTGCATTTTCTTTTTCTGTATCTTGATACCTTACTTGGGTAATACTTGTTTGTAGGGAGCCATACAGTGTTTTTATAGAATAGGCTGTTTCACTTGGAAGGGACCTACAATGACCATCCAACCCAACTGCCTGAGCACTTCAGGGCTGACCAAAGGTTAAGGCATGTTATAAAGGGCATTGTCCAAATGCCTCTTAAACACTGACAGGCCTGGGGCATTGACCACCTCTCTAGGAAGCCTGTTACAGTTTCCCTACCTTCTTGGTACAGAAATGCTTCCTAATGTCCAGTCTAGACCTTCCCTGCACAGCTCTGAACCATTCCCTTGTGTCCTAACCTTGGATACTTGGGAGAAGAGCTCAGCACCTCTCTCTTCCCCTCCTCAGGAAGCTGCAGAGAGAAGGAGGAGGCCTCAGCCTCCTTTTCTGCAGACTAGACAAACCAGGAGTTCTTGGCCGCTCTCCAGAGGACATTCCTTCTATCCCTTTCATCAGCTTTGTTGCCTTCCTCTGAATTCATTCAGGGACCTTCCCATCTTCACCAAACATTGTCTCACATTTTGGGGCCCAGAAGTGCACACAATATTCAAGTGAGGACACACCTGCTCTGAGGACAGCAGGATAATCACCTCTTTGCCCATCTGGTGTTTGATGAGCCCAGGATATGGTTTGCCCTCTGACTGCCTTAAACTGGGCCTGTTGCATCCAGCACCTCCAGGTCCCTTTCTGCAGGGAAGTCACTCTTTGGTGCATAGCTTAAAGGGTGGTGTAAAAATCTTTCTTTGGGGTTGAATTGGTTGTTTCTTCGTGAATTTTTTCCATGATGCTCATGATGGAAAGTATGACTAAAAAAACCTCCTTTTCTGCCTTTAAGCATTTGCTTCCATTTTAGAAAAAATGGGGAAGTATATTTAATAAATCAATGGAGAAAGTAGAGAAAAGCTGCTATTCTTTATTTTTTCTGATTAATACCCATTCTGTCCTTTCTAGTACCAATTAAATATACCCACACGATAGCCACAAAGTGGAATTCCACCCTCTGTTCGTGAAGTCAAGGTAGTTTTAATTTAGCTATTCATATCAGCAGCACCACAGCTGTTAGGACAGAGGCTATAAAAATCCATTGAAGGCTGGGACAGATTCCTTGAGCAGCAAATTTGTGCTAAATTTTTTCCCTAAGTGGAGCTCCTGAGGGAGAAAGTAAGTTAAATAATAGGGCACATGCTGCATTGCAGCTGGTCTGGCTCCTCCTTACCTCTTCTGTTATGGTCAGAGAATGTAAATTCAGTTGGAATTCACAGTATATGGATATTTCTGGTAAGTTTCTTTTAAAATTGAAGGAAAATATTAGTTATTGCTAACCCATCTAAATTGGAACCAATTTCAATGAATGAAAGTCTTGGAGTATTGTGAGTCAAACCTTCTGCTGTGTCTGGGTTTATCAGACTGTCTAGAAGATTGCTGGGGTCCAGTGAAATACCAGATTCTGCATTTTTAATTTGGTTTCTGGATCCTCACTGGGGTCAGTGCTCAGTTACAGGTAGCAGCAGCTTTTGGCACCTTTCCTCAAGCTCCAAGGATCCTCCTGCTTCTGTTTACTTATGGGAGACATCTGCTGCCTGCTTGGCCTTTCCTCTTGATCCTCATGGTACCAAGGCCATAAATTCTTCCCAAAGAGTGGGGAACAGTGCAGTGCCATAGGGAAAAATGAGCTTGTTGCCCTTGTTTGAATCATCCTTTATAGTTTCCTGTTGCAGAGTGTTTATTGTGCTGCAGACACTTATGACTGTGTTTCATTTACAGTTTTATTACTTTATGACTTCCCAGTCATTGCTTAAGTTTTTTGGTTTTTATTAAAATATAAACTAGGATAGCTTATTTTATAATTTGACAATAAGATAACTAGAAATAAAAACATAAATAGATAATCTCTCATATAAAATTTGAAACAAAAAAATAAAATCAAGTCTAGTCTTGAATTATTTGAATGTTCCAATAATAATGTTGTCTCCAGAATGAAAAAGGCCCCATAATTATGAAATCTCCCTTTAATATGTTCACACAACTGTGAATATTGCCAGTTGTGCTCTGGTCTCTTTCTGTTATGCATCACTTGCTAGGTCAGTTATGATTTAGAGATTTTGTGGGTTTGTTTTTGCCGGAGCCACAGTTAATTTGTAGCATTTTCTGGAATTTGTGGGAGGAAAGAAGTGCCTAGTATTAAATATGTAATGTAAAACCCTGTATTTTTTTTTTTTCTAGGAGTGAAGATGAAGAACATGTTAAAGTAAAAGATTTCAGGTACTAATTTTCAATAGCAATACATTTTGTTTGTGAATACTGAGATTCACAATAGTAAAATATGAGTTTGTGGGTAATATTCATTAAAACTATCCAATATTTTTCCCTGCTACTATCAAACTATCAAAAACTATCAAAGCTTTTCCTTTTCCCTACTAAATGTATAGTAATTTTTAAAGCCTCCTTAAGGGTTTTATTTGCTAATAATTTTGATAAAAGTTACTGCAGGATATCTCAGATGGTTTAGCAAAAACATACGGTTGAAGTTTTTAAGGTGAGAATTAAATGCAGTACACCCAAGTCATGTATAAGGAGCTGATCCTTCATCTGTATGAATTTGAGAACTGTTTTTTCCAGATTTGTCTGCTTCTGGAAGTATTTAGAATTTATTCCACATGGAAGTGGATTTGGCTAAAGCACAACAAAGATTTCTTTTTCTAGAACAAGCTCTTATATAGGGAATTATTCAAGTTTCACCATTGAACTTTGAACTCATATAAACTGAAATTCACCTAGAGCACTTGCAAGATTTGAAATGTTGTGTGACCACAGTTCAGCCAAACAAATAAAGTACAGACAAGCCACATAGTAAAACCAGAGCTGTGCTGTAAAGTCGATTTAAAAATAAGTCTCTCACTTTTCCCATGAGCAGAGATGTCAAACTAGAAACACATAATCCACTCAGCATGCTGTCAGAAGTATTATTTATATAGTATGCTAGCTAGTAATTATGAAGTGTTCCTGTAATTGAAACAAAATTAAAGAAACTAAAATGTTCCAAGATATATTTACAGTTTCACGTCAAAATTATCTTTTCTTCACAGAGTATCCCAGATTGCTCTATATGATTGTTGTACATTGCTTTAATGGCTTTTATGTGATACTGTTAACTTTTTTCCCTTACTTTTTGGTGCATTAGTTGGAGGGGGAAAAGAATCAGTACAAAGGTCTCTGGAGGTTTGCTTATCAGTTATCTCCTTGCAGTATTGTCTGAAGCTTATCATGGAACCTGCTTTTTCTCCCTTCACCTTTGTGGCTGGGGCAAGCAACAGAAGGCTTTTTCAATCATCCAGTCATCCCCTGAATTTCTGCACCCACCTGTTCAGTTTTTTATAACTCCTTATTTACTCTCAGAGATGTGGAAGGTTGTTCCCTTTCCTGGAATACTTGTATCTTCCTGAGGTTCACAGTTCAAGGAGCATACACAAGATACTACTTGATTGTTCCTGCCTGACATAAAGGAAGAGTTGGGTGAACCCATAGATCTGAGCATAACTCAAAAAATTAAATCTAAAAAAAGGCTGTCAAGAGAGAAAAGTGCTTGGCAGAGTGACCCAGAATTAGTTGTGTGATGAAGGCATTTATTGAAAAGAAAAAAATTAAAATAATAATCAGGTAGATCTTCAAAAGTGTACTTTGTTCTTTCTCAACAGGCCAGGTGTAGTTAACTTTATTACCTTTAATAGCTTCTGCTATTGCAGAATATACTGTTGCAGTATGCCTACAAGAAAGTTTTGGAGATCAATTAACCAAAACTTATTCCTCGTTTTGCATAACTATACTACTGTGTTTGGCCTCAATCAGAAAAAAAAAAATCATCTGGGTTATAATTGAGTGGCTGGTTTGTCTTCTGGGAAAGGAGGAAGAGAGTGAGTGAAACTATCCTTGATCTGCTAGAGGATGTGATGATATAGAGGGGAGGGGATGGGCTGAAAAGCTGACATAGTGCTCTAGAAAGAAGTAAAGAAAAGGTGACCTGAGCTATAAATGCACTTGTGATGTGCAGTCATGTGCCCTAGAAGTTTTCTGATGAAAACTGACAGAGAAGAGAAGCTCTTTCTGTGGCTGAGTTCTTGACAGGCTTACCAGGAGATGAAACCTGAGACAGCCTTTCAGGAAAGGGGAAGCTTTCTGAAATAATTCTGGTAATTTACACAAGGCACAGCTTTTTCTTTCCATTTCCACTCCATCTCTTAGAAGTGTGTGGAAAAGTAATGTTTATTGCTGTGGGTTTTTTTAAAAGGCAGCAGAATGAACATCCCATCTTACACAGGACAGGCAGAGATGGGAGCAGGAATGTCTTTCATTGATTCCCAATGACATCAGGAGTTCTCTGGGATACACTGAGGTGTCCAAGTCATCACTTGCATGGCAAGAAGGTCACAAGACCTTAACTCATAACTCTTATAAGTCTTCATAACCTCTTGTTCCTGCTAAATATAATCAAATTGTTGCTTGAGATATCTCTTCTCCTCAGTATTTCACATCATTACTTGGATCTTTTCATCTTTGTTGGAGTGAGTCCAGTTCAATTGTCCAATACAAGTAGCATATGAAAACTGTTTCAGTGCAGTAGTACTGGTGACAGTTCCATTCCCAAAATGGAATTGAATATTTTGGGGAAAATCATGTGTTCTACATCACTCTTTAAAAATCATTTTTCTTCTTAGAGAGGCTCACAGTCAAACAGAAAAAAGAAGAAGAGATAAAATGAATAATTTGATAGAAGAATTGTCTGCCATGATACCACAGTGCAATCCCATGGCCCGAAAGCTAGACAAACTCACAGTACTACGGATGGCTGTGCAGCACCTGAAGTCTTTAAAAGGTGAGTTTAGGGAACATCATCCTGTATTCTAGTAGGAGCTATAGTGTGTATCTCCCTGGATTTTAAATAAATCAAGAGTATTTTATTTTATATTTCCTTACTGTATTTAGTTCCAAGTCTGCTCCTCATTTAAATGTACATGTCTGTAACTGTCAGAACTTAATTCTAAATTTTTGCTTAGTATAGCAGAAAAAAGCAACCCTTCAGTGTCCCATATTTTCTGTCTGCTCAGGGCATGCCTTGCTCTTGGATCACTCCTTGATACTTTTTAGAAAGTACAGGAGTCAAAAGGAAAGTTGCAAGACAGAACATACTTCAACAGAACGATTTTCATTACATTAAAATCTGAAAAACCCTCACGTGTTAGAGAGTAGCAAGAAACAGAAACTTCTGATAGCCTCAGTCAGTGAGCAAAGCTAATCATGGATCTTAGGGAATGGTTTAGTGTGGGGATCAACTCAGGAAATATTCTTTGCTGTCCTTTTGCTATTGCTAGGTTTTGGGATTCTCCCACCCCCCCACCCCCCAAAAATCTATCCAAATACAGGTTGCAGAGTCTCAGTTGCACACAATATTTGGGGAGTTTGGGCACCACTGTTTCAGAATAATAATTTGTTCAACCCTAAGCAAAGATCAAGGACCCTCTGCATTGCAAGACCCACTGATTATGAATAAGCAGGTCTAATGAGAACCTAGTTAATTTTGGGTCAGAGAAGTGTAGAAGATTAATTATGTTGCTACGCTGACAGTAATAGAATCATGGAATGGCTCAGGTGTAAAGGGTTTTGAGGGTTTTCTAAAGGCCCAAGCAGACTGAGAGTTTTGCATGGAGAAATAAAGTGACAAACCAGCAGGGCAGTAACTGCTCTTGTAGTTTAAACAAAAAATCTTCAGCTCAAGCATTTGTATTTTAACAGGATGCGAAAGCTGGACTTCACCCAGCACAGTTGTATTTACCTCAAAACAGAAGGTTTAAGAGAATACAAGATACTATGTGGAGTTAGAGTGAATGATGAAATTGGCTGAAATGTTCAACTGTTAAAAAAAATGTAACAAAAAAAATATAGAAGTTTAATGGATAAAAGTGTAATGGACAAAGACTTATTTTATAGAGTTCTTGCCATGGGTGCTAGAACAGTACATGCAGTGAGTCATTCTCACTATATTTAGTGAGACATATGATTTAACTACAATACTCTGGTTT
This sequence comes from Pseudopodoces humilis, assembly GCF_049639895.1. NCBI lineage: Eukaryota > Metazoa > Chordata > Aves > Passeriformes > Paridae > Pseudopodoces > Pseudopodoces humilis. The sequence goes on along the minus strand of NC_142204.1, from coordinate 13,471,628 downwards.
TTTGATTGCTGGCTTTACAGTATTAATGAAACATTATTAATGCCAAAAGATAATTGATAATACTGGAATTAATCCATTTCAGCAAGGAAAATTTAGTTAAGAGGTCTGAAATATACTTATGAAATATTTCTAGAAAATTCAGTTCTCATAATACCATTTCTCTAGCAGTACAATAATGATATCTAAGCAGAAGTTTCCTTGGTTTGTATTAATAAAGGGAAGAAAAAAACTGGTTATGTGTTTGTTTTCATTACCAGTGTATGTTTGAGATTTGTTTTAATTTCATTTTTAGAATTTCTAGAACCTTGAATTTTTTTTTTTTAATTCAGCTGTTGGGGTCATAGAGAAATATTCTGAAAGACATAACATGTATAACTCCACTAAAAGTGAATTTAAAATATAACTTTTGACATGATCTCTGTGGATCATCCATTTTCCAGGTTCCAGTAGCTCCTACTCAGAAGTCCGGTATAAACCTTCATTTTTGAAGGATGATGAACTGCGACAGTTAATCCTTAGGGTAAGTGGGAGGAAACTCTCAGATAAATCATGTCCTTGTTAAAGCTCGAGTTTTTAGTCGGACAGTGCTTTTTCTCCCATATTTCCCTTCAGGCAAGTGTCTTCTTGTACTGATTTCTAAACTCTGTTCACTACTCAGGCTTTCATGAAGGTGTGCGGAGATGGTTTGGGAGTATGGCAGGCAGCAGCCCTGGAAGGGACAATAATCTGTGTACAGTCTGCCTGTTTAATACATCCATTCTTAAAATCTTCATGCAACTGCAGGGAATGCTGCCAATTATGCAGGAACATCCTCATTGTTGTTGGCTCTCTTTCATGTACACTTCTAAAGATGTACTTCGAAAAAGGTGCAAAAAATACCTGGAATAAAATCTTCCCTCTTGTTTGCACTCTTCTTCATAAACCCACACACCTCATTCACAGCTAGGTTTGTGGGTTTTTGTCCTTTGCTGCAGTAATGCTTTGCCAAGCTCTGTAAATGAAGCTCCCAAAAGAAGCTTTTTTGTAGCTGGACTTTTGCCAAAGCTGTGTTTTAAGAAACTTTAGCTGTGTATGATTGAAGGCCTCATTTGGTCCTTGCAATCTTAATTGCTTTTTTTATAGAATCACAGAATGGCCTGAGTTGGAAGGGACCTCAAAGTTCATCTCATTCCACCCCCTGCCATGGGCAGGGACACCTTTCTCTGAGCAAACCTCTCACCAGGTTGCTGAGAGCCCCATCCAGCCTGACCTTGGAAACTTCCACAGATGGAGCAGCCACAACTTCTTTGGGTAACCTGTGGCAGGGCCTCAGCACCTGGGAAGAAAGAATTTCTTCCTAATATCCAATTTAAACCCACTCTCTGTCAGTGTGAAGCCATTTCCTCTTGTCCCTCTCCAGCTTTCTTGTATTTAATTCAAAAAATCAGGTTTAAAAGTGTGCTTCTTTGTAGCCATTAATATTCATTGCTTATTTTAATTGTGTGTTTTTAAAGACTATGTCTTTATATTTTCAGGCTGCAGATGGATTCCTGTTTGTGGTTGGATGCAACAGAGGAAAAATTCTGTTTGTTTCTGAATCAGTTTGCAAAATACTTAATTATGATCAGGTAGTTATTGTTGTTTCTTGTTTGCTTTTATCTTGCATTTTTTTAGGAATTTTAAAACTTTTGTTTTTTATTCTATATTACATCAAACCAGTCCTTGTGTATAATTTCTTGGAATTTCTTTGATTTAACCTTACTCAGAGTAAAGCTGATTATCGTGTAAGAAAGTATATGCAAGTACATCAGTATTCCCAACCTGAGGAACAGCACCTGATTTCAGCTGATTATCTTTAAGAAAACTGCCAGTCTGAGAGGAAGGGATAATTTGAAGATGTCCTAATTTCTGTGTGCAAGAGATTTTCTTTCACATAGTGAAGTGATTGTGGGGGGTTTTTTTAGGCAAAGAAAAATGGGCAGTTCAGCAGTGGAAGTTAATTAAAGCTTTCCTTCGTGATGCCTTTATGCTTGGATGCACCACGTAACACATCATCCCCAATAACTATCCGAGTGTGTACCCTTAACCTGAAAGAAACTGAATGGGAGCCAGCTTTGCCTGTAGAATAAGGGAAATTGGAAAAATAGAAGTACCTTCCATTAGCTGGTGTTTAATATGGTGGGCAATTACCACAAGTAATCAAGAGATAATAATTTTTTCTTGTGTCAGTGACTTCTGTTTCACAAACAGAGGCTAAAACAGTTAGTGCTGCCATCTGTCTACTTTTGAAACCATTTGTGCGATCTTCATTTTCTTTATAAATGTACAGATAACCAATCTGGACTCTTTCATAGATTTATTTTTATCTCTTTTTTTTTTTTTTTTTTTTAAGTGCAAAATTGTCTTTTTTAATTAAAGTGAAATGATTCATCCTAGGGGAATAAACATAAAGCAGAGCTATTTTTGTTGTTGTTGTGTTGTTTTGTTTTGTTTTGTTTTTTTTTAACTTCCACACAGATTTTGTTCAAGAACTAAAAGTGCCTTTCTGGAATCACTCATGCTATACATACCTACTTCCAGACCCTTATGTCTCCTCTATTCCAGACAAGGCGATTCAAAGGACATGACTGACTTTAATAAAACCCATGGATTTATTAGCTTATTTGGGAGTTGTTCTAGGTTCTGAAATGCATGCTCCAGCTTGATCTGGTTTGTTACATCTGTATATTTTGGCAATGTTGCTGTTAGGTTATCTCAGCAGCACTCAGCAGTTCCCATTGCATTGGGATTAAATGGAGACTGGGAGAAGGCAGGAGACTGAGTATTTATCATGAGTTTGAGTCTAGAGCAGAGCTTGTCAACGCAATTCCTTTCTACTCTTTGATTTGGCTGCTGTGCTGAAGGTAAGCAGTGGAAAACCCAAACCAGCCCACTTCTATGAGAATTCCTTCCTGTTCCAAAAGAAAGTGGTGCAGCAGGTCAGTTACTTGGGATGAACAGAGTGAGCAGGTAGAAGGCATCCCAGCTGGAGACATCAATGTAAACACCCTCTGCTAAGGAGTTCTGTGGCGAGCTGAGCCCTGCTTCCAGCCTGCTCCTGGCTCAGTGGTGCCATTTTGTCCAACCAAACTGGAGCTCAGAGTCATCAGATAGTTGAATATTTCATTCTTCTTCCCCAATAATCTGAGAGTGGAGGTACTTTGTGCATAACCTTCTTTGGCTAAGACCAAGAATTGCATTATTTGCATAAAAGCATTTGGTTGTACAGAACTTGTTTAATCTCGTATTAAATCTGCTGTTTTTCAAATTTAAAAACAAACTATGTTTTTAAATAAAAATTATATTAAACAATGACAAATGAGGTAAAACAAAATATTAATGTTTGGAGTAATGTGGTACTGACTTTTTTTAGTGGTGTGGACAACTGTTTTCCTGAGATAAATAATGTGTGAGGTCCTGTTCCAAAATGGTATGGTTCTCATGTTTTGGGTTTTGTTGGTTTTTCTTTTTTTTAATAGGCCAGTTTAATTGGACAAAGTTTATTTGACTACTTACATCCAAAAGATGTTGCAAAAGTTAAGGAACAACTTTCTTCATCGGATGTCTCGCCTAGGGAGAAGCTCGTAGATGGCAAAAGTAAGTCAGAGCTGGACATATTCAGATTTTTTCAGGAGATGTTGATAAATCTAATTATTAGTCAGGATGTATTCAGGTGTTTGTATGGATGAACAAACCTGAGGTATTTCTATGAAACAAACATTTGAATGCATATCTGCTGCTTAAAATGCATTTAGAGTTGAAAAGCTAGCCCAAAAAAACCTTGATTTTAGAACATAAGAAGTACTGAAATTCTGTTAAATTACTGAAATCACTGTTAAACATTTACCAAGATGTGGTCTGACATTCTTCCTACCAGCATACTACTTTTTTTTCTTGTATTTGCTAGATCTTGTCAATACAAAAGACCTGATGTAGTCGAACATGGGATAAAATACTTCAATATCAAGAATCACTCTCTCCTCTGAAAATGCTAAGTGTCAATCCCAATGTAACCAAACCTTCTTTAGTTTACAGTTTTTTCTAATAACGAAAGCATTGTGTACTATGCAGCTAATGCCTATTTTATAGCTGGCTTTTGCAGTTCTTCTTTCTACCAAATGCAAGGTGAAAGTTTATAAAGCATCTAGTAAAATTCTATTACGAATATCAAGAAGGGTTTAAAAATAGCTTAGTAGTTCTTTCTAATTTTGGAATCTGTGTCAATTGTATTTTCTTTGCCCTATTTAAACTATTAGACTTTTTTTAATTGTAAGGACAAAATTTAGGCAGCTAAACAGTAATGACAATGTACTGGGAGGTAAATGCAGAAAACATCTTGTTTTCTGAAGTTTTATTGCTTGGTTTTGGGTATTTTTAACTACTTTACTAAATCTTTGTAAGCTGGCTTGCAAGTACACACAGATTTCCAAGCTGGACCAGCTCGGCTGAACTCTGGTGCTCGACGTTCCTTCTTCTGTCGGATAAAGTGTAGCAGGACCACAGTCAAAGAGGAGAAGGAGTGTTTGCCCAACCCAAAGAAGAAAGGTATTCAGAGTGGAGATGAAGTGGGGGCTTTCTCTCTTGAAACTTGTTTAAATTCTGAGTCACTAATGACTTTCTAGTTCCTGCTGATCTCACCAAGTAGCTGTAGAGCAGTGGAAATATGAACCAGGGACACCTTTTGAAAAACAGTCTAATTGTACTCTCTCTCCTCCCGGTGCCCTCCTGGAAAGAGGGAGGGAGGAACCTGAGGTACAGTGGCTCTGTAGGAGCATGTGGTCTCTTGTGGTCAAATTTAAGACGTCTCAGGGAAATATTTGAAAGAACTGGAGCAGATCAGAAGAATGAAACTAAATAACTTATGTCTTGAAGATAATTGAGTGAACAAAGCCTGCAAACTCTACTATTTTGAAGGGAAAAAAGCAAGTAAACCAATTTTATTTTCTGATTTACTTTTTGTGTTGTATTTAAAAGTATGAATTTTCCTTTTTTCCCCTTTTCATAGTAAAGGTAATTTATCAGTGTAATTCCATTAATTTTCCCAGTAATTTTACTTTAGTACATTTAGTATGCCTGTAGAGCAGTGTAATCTTGTCAAGTTTCCAGTGAAAATTTAAATTTAAATTTTAAAATGCAATTTCTAATTTTTCTTTTAATACCTTAGTGTTGATTTTTGCAAAGGTGTGCTGAAATTGTTTGTTCCTGAAAAAACCCTGCAAATTCTGTTTTCCAATGTAACCTGTTACTGTTGAGATACACCACAAATTTTAAGAGGCCCATGATTGTAAGTAAATAGAATTTAGTATCCCTTGATGTGTCAGATAACTCAGTGAGATAAGAATTTACCTTCTGTAAATGTTTCTTGGGAAAGCAGTTTGGAGGGAAGGCGCCTGAGCAACTGTGACAAAATCATAGTGGGATAACTCAGTTTCTCATTTTGCAGAGTTGGTCTGTGTTTTTTATAATAGAGAGGAAAATCAAAGGTATAGGAAGCATCCTCTTCAGAACAGAGATGTCAAGAATGATTTGACTTTTTTTGGAAAGACAGCTACTGTAGGACACATAATGTAAAACCTTGATGCTTTTGAGGGTGTTCACATGTTATTTAGAGAGCAAAAACGGATGATTGATAGTGTAAGCTGGAATTTAAGGTATTTAAAATATTTGTATTCCCATAAAACTTCAGAAGCCTGAGATAAATAGAAAATAAGCTGGATTGCTTTGGGTTGTTCCTGACTGGTTCTTTCAACAACTGCAGTGAGCATACGTTCAGATCATTGTGCTCACCAAAGTTAAGTTGATTTGGAAGCTACAGAGGGCCTCAGAGTAATTTTAATTCACAATCCATATGAAACCATATAAAAAACCAAAGTGATCCGTGGTTTATTGCTTTTTTTTTCTTTGTGTTTCTTAACTTTGTGTTTGAACTGCCAAATCTTACATAGGGTTAGAAGCTCTCTTTGCAGGCAAGCCCAAATTGAACAGAACAAAATTAATTGAAAAATGCTCTGTAAAATGATCTATAGCTTTGTACAGCTGGTGTAGGTAAGCATGAAATATAGTTTCTGATCTCATGGCCAACAGAATAAAATAAGTAGTTTGGTTTTCTCTTTGAACAATAACTGCTTCTTATTTAATTTCTTTCTATTAGATCACAGAAAATACTGCACCATTCACTGTACTGGGTATTTGAAGAACTGGCCTCCTAATGAGGTGGGAGTAGAAGAGGAAAATGATGTAGAAAAGGACAGTAGTAACTTTAACTGTCTTGTTGCAATTGGGAGGTTACACCCTTATATTGTTCCACAAAAGAGTGGAGAGATAAAAGTCAAAGCAACAGAATTTGTTACACGATTTGCCATGGATGGAAAATTTGTTTATGTAGATCAGCGGTAAGCGTTTTGTTCTTTAATGAAGAGAAATGGCACAACTGCTTCCATTTTCTGATAGTCTGTCAAAACTGTAATTTCTCCAGCAGGGTAGAAATTCTAATTTTAATTCTCAATTTTTGAGAATTTGTTGAGAATTCTCAAAAATTCTAATTTTCAGAATGTTTTTCTCTTCTATACAAGAAGCAGTTAATTCTTAAACTATGTGTACTTGGGCTTTGTTTTTTGTCAAATAATACATAATGTATAGAAGTGTATTGTCCTATAGAAAATGGACTCATTCATAAAGAAAAACTCAAGTTAGAGCTTCATAGCTCTGCACATGACTGAAGTAATAAACATTTAATCAAAAGTTATTACTTCTGAGAGTCTTACCATTTGTAACAGATACATTCTATCTAAATGAGGTACCAAATTACTTAATTAGAAGTGAGAAGTTCCCATTTTCTGTACTTTCTGAACCAGATTTTTCTTTGTTGTAGAGACCTAGTTACCACTTTGCATTTCAAATTTCCTTGTCATTGGAAATATTTTCAGTCTTCTTTCAACTAAAAGTGTTGGTTTAAAACTAATTCCTTTGAGTGGAAGAGCAAAATTCAGCTGCTGAGTTTTTTGTTGACTCTTATGTGTGACCAGTACTGTGACTGGCTAAGGGGAAGCCACTAAACAGAAGTATTTTATGTGTACATGTGGTTTGCATGTTTAAACACTTACTTTACCTTTGAATTGTCATTCATTGCAAAGGGATAATTTGCTGTGAAAAACATTTCCTGTTGTTTTAGAGCTGTACTAATGCATATTTTTCCCCAAACACAAACACAGGCATCTGTTTGTTTAAATATTAATGTTCTGCTTTACTGATACTGAAGAAAACAGCTTTGAATCTGCTGTAGTTCACATTTTTATTTCTAACAGCGCAACAGCAATTTTAGGGTATCTGCCACAAGAGCTTCTAGGAACTTCTTGTTATGAGTACTGCCATCAAGATGATCACAATCACCTAGCTGAAAAACACAAAGAAGGTACAAAATAGTTGGTCCTCCCAGACACTTACAGCTACGTATAACTGCAAGTGAAAACACTACAAACCCAAATTACCCAACCTCAGCACTGCCCTTCATGATGTCTGTGACAAGCCTATGTAAGGCTTGTAATAAAAGCAGGGGGAAACTTGTATTGTCTTGGCTCCTGGTGCAAGGCCTTGGTTGTGGGGGAACAATGTCAGCGCATCTGTCAAACCCTCTGCTTCCATCCTTTGTAAGGAAAAGGAAGGAATCCTGAAGAGCAGATGTGTCTGGTAACATAATTAAAGACATGAGTTATAGCTCACCAAGTCATGAGTCTCCTAGTGGTTTGGAGAAACTTAGTATTTGCTTTTTAATGTAACATTTATGACCCTGCTGAAACTATATAATTTGATTTTAGAACAGGTCCCAGTTTGTTCTGGCATGTTATTCTACATCTGGCCAACAGAAACATTTTGGTTTTATGATGCTATAAAACAGATTTATTATTTCTAACTTTACCTTTCTAAGCTTAATTATGGTGATTATAACTTTCCTTTTCTTATCTAGTGTTACAGAATAAAGAAAAAGTATTTACAAATTCCTACAAATTTAGAGCAAAAGATGGGACATTCGTTACTTTAAAGAGTCAGTGGTTTAGTTTCATGAATCCTTGGACCAAAGAGCTGGAGTACATTGTATCAAACAACACTGTGGTATTGTAAGTAATTTATATGACTCTCCATTTATTTTTTGGCATCACTACAGTTACCACTAACAGAAAATAACCTGCTTAGAAAGCAGAACAAGGCTAGAAAACATCAACCCTTTGCAAAAAGGGGCTGAACAACCTGGACAAACATCTTTTTGGCGTTTACCAGCTATTTTTGTTTCAGGCATAAGTTGTGGATTTGACTCTGAAAACTATGCTTTTTCCCATTTGGGAAGAAATGAGGTGAAAGAGTTTCTTGTTAAAGGTAGAGGGGAAGGGTCTTTAAGAAAAGTAGATTTGAATAAATGGAACTGTCAAGTTAATTCTCCTTTTCCTTCTGGTCTTTACGACCCTCTGTGTGACAGTTGACCCAATTCCAAGTGCTGCCCTACCCCCAGGTGTCGGAAGGTGGAGAAGCACAATTGATAGATGGTGGAAATGCAAGGCAGGACAGGAAGATCCTCTCCAAATTGATTGCAAGGGTGGAGCCTTGGGGACAGTAAATGCCTGTGTTTAAATATTTTTTTTAATTCTTTTTCATTCTCTGCACCTTGCAGTGGAGCTGTAATTGGGTTTGTTCCAGTGGAACAAATCCAGAGGATCTTTGCCAATGATTGGGGTTTGAGCAGGGACAGAGGGGATTTTATTTCCATTAAACAAAGTTGTTGAGGGTGCCTTTTGCCCATTCTCTATCTGGTTCATGCCTTGAGTCAACATCACCCACCTCTTCTGCCCATGTCCTTTTTCCCCAGGAAGACAGAGAAGAGCAGTTCAGACAGTCTGTACTGACCAGTAGCCCAAGGACACTTTTTTGCCTGCCCTGGAGATGTGGGCATTTGCAGTTGTCTGCAGGAGGGAAGGAGGGCAGCAGCTACTGATACAAGGCAGCCACTGACCTGTCCTTGTTCCTGGTTACCTGAATTCCCTCCTAACAATAAAAATGACAGCCCTATTCCCTTGTCATGGAACACAGACAATCCTACTGGTTTTCTTTTTCACTTGGAGAGTAGGTGGAAATTAGTACTTAACCCACTGCTCAAAAACATTACAAAGAACTGAACACAGAAATATGTGAGGAATATCTTGTATTTTCCTAGTTTGAGGATGTTAGCTTTGGTTCTGTGTAAAGTATTATTGATTATTTATGTTTATTGAAATTAAACATAAATATATGCTGGATTTTGCTCTTGAAAAAAACACCTGCTGGTTTTTTGTGGTTTGTTTTGGATTTTTTTAATTTCTTTAAATCTCAGAGGTCATAAGGAATCAGCTGAAGAAGAGGTCCTCTACAGTTCCCAACCTGCGGAAGGCAAGTGTGACTTCTTACAGTTCTTACAGATCACAGATCTTACGAATCACAGCTGCATCTCCTGATCAGTCAGTTTAGATTCATCCAGTCCAGAGATTTTTTTGTTGTGTTGTATTATTGCATTTGTATTGTTGTATTGTTGGCTGTGTGCAAGGAAGGATTAATTTTTTTTTAAAGCTAATTATTTTTCAGTGTCTAGTATCCTAATTGATATAATTCACAGAATTCTAAAAAGAAGCATATATAACCTGCTTTTAGTTTCCAGCAGCTTCTGTTAGAGATGGGGGTTTGGTTGGTAGGATATTGTGCTTCTGTCACAGACCTTTCATATTTTGCCCAGTTTTCTGAACAGATACAATTGTGCTGAGTTTATCTATAAAATACAGTGCAATACTGATACAGAACATATTTTGCTATTATTTTTATGCTATGTGTAGATTCTGCTTTCTGCATGCTGTTCTATCATCTTGCTGTCAAGGCTTTATATTTGCTTTTCAAAATGTTCTTTCAGTAACTCATTTCAGTTGGTGAGAAATCCAAGAGTTTAAAAAAAACTCATGTTCTTTGCAATGTCTGGGAGAGACACTGGAGGTGGCAATGATTAAATATATTTCACTACGGGAGAAAAACAATTTTCACCAACTGATTATTCACTTTATATTGCAAGACCCTGTGCCATGAATCAATATCTAAAGAAAAATAATTTCTGAATACATATATGAAAATATATACTTATATAGTGTATATATATATATGTATATATATATATCTAGAACAAAAGCTGCTTTAAAATGAATTCTTGCTCTGCACTGAAACTGCTCTGGGTTTAAGGTTTTGTCTGGGCTTTGTTTTTTTTATCTCCAGATGCTGTAAAACAGTCTTTAGTAAGTGTGCCTGGAATGTCCTCTGGAACAATTCTTGGTGCTGGCAGTATAGGAACTGAAATTGCAAACGAAATATTAGAATTACAAAGGTAATAAATGCAGAACATCATCATTATGCTGTTAAGTAAAGACAGGGACAAGGGATGTATGATTATGTGAGGGTTGCTCCAGGTTCACTTTTATTGTATTATATGTATAACATTTTTTAGGTTGAATAACATTATGAGATACCATTATAATTAATATCAGTCTTATGCCTGGCAGTGCACATCACTCTGCTGGTGATTCAACAGAGAGAGGAAAGTGTGCTCAAGGAATTGTGGCCCATGGCCTTTTCTGATCTCTCCTCTATTTTCTGCTACCAAAACATGGAGCAGGATAATTTAGAATCTTCAGGAGAATTGGAGACATTATTGTTTCAAATTATCAGACTCATGCTTTGTCACTGGGGAGGTCTGGTGGGTTCTGCACCACACAGTCTGTTTTTCAGTGTTTGATTAATGTGACCTGGTAAACATATGCAATTTTAGGTTGCATTCCTCACCCTCTGGAGAGTTAAGTCCGTCACATCTCCTCAGAAAGTCACCTTCTCCAGCTTTAACTATAAACTGCAGTGATGTGAGTACACCCCTGCCTGTAAAAATCCAAAATTAAGAGGTCGGTGGCAGCTCAAAACCCTGTGTTTGAGCCAGATTGCCCTGATTTGTTTTTGTGAGAGAATGTGTACTTTTAATCAGTGTTTTTGAAGAGACTTTTAAAAAAAATCTGTGCTGTTTTGAAATGTTTAAAATTGTGACTTTGAAGGTATTTCATTTACTCTTCTAAAAATGGATAGTTATGCTAACCTAGTAGTGCTTGTAAATCTACTAGTGCTTGTTGCACCACAAACTATAACTAACATAGTTATTGCCCATAGCTATGGAATAATTACCATACCTTCTTACCTAAATATGTTGTGTGTTATGTACTGGACACTGCATGCACAAACTTCTCAAACAACTCTTCTTTGAATGCAAATTTCTTTCCTGTTAAAAACAGTTTATGTTTTCACTGCAATTTTCATTTCTTTTCACTGCAATTCTCATTTCCTATAAAAAAAACCCCACTATTCTGGTCTAGGAGCTGCTTTGACTTCCCCCTTTTTTATGATCTGTTTTCCCCTGTGTTACCACAGATTTTTCTCCTTAAAGTTGTTTGATTTATATATGCTGAACTCTCTAAATTATGTAATGTCTCATCATAAGGATAATTTCATCATATTCATTGAAGTTTTTTCTTGATTCTGGGCTTTGGTATCCCATTTGTTCCTAAAATACTTCTGGAAAGCATTTTGCCTTTATTAATTTCCTGGTAGACTATACACAAGTCAGGCAATCCTAGGAATTTCTCCGGCTAAGTTACATGTATGTGTTAAATGAAACCAGTATCAGGAAAAAAATTATCTGTTTTTTGGGGTTAGGATGACTTCCATCCCTTTTGCTATGATCGATATAGTTTAATGCATATAGAACCTAGGAGGCATGAGGGCTTTTTTAATCTCTTGACTGGAATGTTTTGACAGTGGCAAACATGAGGACACTGGAATTTGCAGTTTATGGTAGTAGATGTGGGAAGTGCAAACCAGTGCATTTGGTGCTGGCTTTATTTACTGAACACAGAGTTAGACCCTCAAGCAGTGCCATCACTGTGAAGTATCTTTGACAGCTGTGTAACTCACAGATTTTATTTAAGCTAGGTCCAGTGCTATATGAACTTCTAAAAAAATTGTTTCTAAATGCAAAATATCTGCCTGATGATGTATATTTTTCACTTTCTCTATTTAGTTCTTAATAATTTGAAAGCAATCTATGATGTTTCTGTAGTGTAATATTTGTGACTAAATTTAGGATCTAATTCTGTCCTTTCTACTAATTCTGCTCTTTCAGGTGCCAAATAAAGAGTTGGTTCAGTTATGTCCTTCAGAAACAGAAGTTCTAGAGAATTCAGAACAAACCCAGGGTGCTATTCCGTTTCCCAGTAATGAACCTCTCCTCAGTAAGATCTATTTCTCTTGGGGATATTCTGGGAGTTGCAGGGGCTGACATTTCTGATCAATGGTGTAATTTCTGAGTGCACCACTTTACAACCATATATAAATTGTAAAGAGATTTGGCTGGCTGGCTGACTGTCTGAAGATGAGAGCACTCTGAAAACAGATGTGTTATTGCTGCAAGGCAAAGAGCAAAATTTTATCAGTGAGGCAATCTCATGACAAAAAACAACATCTGTAACTAAAGTTCACCATTACATTCTTACACTTTTCATGAGGCACTTTACTGTTCTCTCTCCAGAACAGAAATGGGAAGGGAAAAGTATTTCAATCTAATGTCAGGGAATTTCTTGGAATTTATGAATTATTGTCCTTTAGCACTTTGCCTCTTTCTTAGCTGCAAGCTGGGAGTAGTTGATACAAAGGACTGATCAAAATGATTTAGAAAGCATTTTTTTTGTCTTTCCCTTGTTAAGTTTGTCTGGATACAGGATTCCCTGGCCTTATTAGAGGAAAATGCCACTGCATTATGTTTAACATAAAAGGCAAAATGCTGTAAAAGCCATGTTTATGCTGATCCTGTGTTTTAGCTCTTAGAAACTTTTCCATCTCCTTCTCCCTCATTTACCAGGGATTTATTTGTTTATTTAGAACCTACAGCTTTCTTTGAGTTAACTATGAGCCTTTTAAAAAAAAATTTAAAAACCCAAACTCTGACAACCCCAAACTAACCAACCAACTAAAAAAGAAAAACACTGAAAAAGAAACACAAAGGAAAAAAGGCTAATCCTCTAATAAGGGTTTGGGGAAAAAATAATTAGAAACAACCCCAATGACACAGGAGTAATAGTTTTAAAGCAAAAGGGAGTCATGTTAGGGTTTTTTTTAACAGAAATATTTGCCTTGACTTCAAAGGCAGGTACTGCTTCAAACCAATTCTGTTTTGCAAGTTGCCATGTTCTCCATGCCTCATAGTGTCCATACTGCTTCAAACGCCCTGTTTTAATCACTGTGTAGGTGGCAATTCTCAGCTGGACTTCGATGCCATCTGTGAGAACGATGACACTGCAATGACAGCTCTGATGAATTACCTGGAGGCTGACGGAGGGCTGGGAGACCCAGCTGACCTCAGTGATATCCAGTGGGCCCTCTAGAGCTGCTTCTGGGAGTAAGGAATGTCAAAAACCCCTCATGCACAACAACCCTACATCCTCAGTACTGTACTGGAGTTTTGTAATGGTTCCTTTGAATTCAGACTTGCCGTCTCTGGATTTTTAAAGACTGAAGCCTTGTTCAGAGTGAGAGACATCTTCTGCTGCACCTGTGGACAAATGCAATATTTTTTCGTGATGAGGAAGTCTTGAAATTTTAATATTGAAACATCTGTAACTGGAATGCTTAGAACACATAAGTATATTTTTGCTAAGAAGCTTTAACCAAAAGGTACTGTACAATGTACAGGATTACTTTGTCTTAGTTTTAATACTTCAAACTTTTATTTATTATTTTTGTTTCAAGCTGCAGAATATTGGTTATCCATGTTACTTTCTGTAGAACCTACTGTACTTATATGGTTTGAGAGTATTTGTAACTATTAAATTTAATTGAAATAATTATTTGCACACACTACAGTTGTAAAATAAGGTATTGTCCTTCTCAAATGATGCAGTTTGTGATTCCTTGCACTTCTCAGCAGTGCAGTTTTTGCAGTCAAAGGTGAAAATGAAGCCTATGGTTCTGGGAGCAAGGATTGGGGGGTTGGATCACCCTAATAAATAAAAGAGAATGTTTTGAGAAAAACAATCATTTTCCCAGTACACAAACATGAGAAGGGCATAAGAAAAGAGCAACAAAAACTCTTAATTATTGTTTTATGTTATTTGTAATGTATGATTAGAGAGGCAGTGCATAGAGACAGAGAAAAAAATGCACTATTTGTAATAAAGCACTTTGGTCTTGTCCCAGAGTCTTTACTAACTAGAGAAGTTTGAATGGATAGTCTTGGCTCCAGGGTGAAGCTTGCACTCACCCTGTTGGTGAAAAAAATGTTAAAATTCTAGAGCATCTTTTCTGTTTTTGGAGAGATTGGGAGAATTTTGTACTTCTTGAGTGTGTGACTTTTAAAAATCTCTCTGTACTATAGCTGTGTAAGTAAATGCTATGCAGGATGATCTTTTGGGAACAACTTTTGCAAGGACTGTATCCCAGTTATATCAAATTACTCAAGAATGTGGCACTTTAGAGGTTGCATTAGAACAACATAGCACTAATATAGCAAGAGGATCTTTTTATCTCTGGTATTGAAGGTTTAAACAAATTTTTGCATAATTATATATCATACAATTACAGATTTTTTCATGTTTTCTTCATGTTTGGTGTTTTTTTTGTTTGTTTGTTTGTTTTTTTAATTCAGTTAATGAAAGGGTAGCATTTGAAGATACCTGATATGTGTGCATCTTTTTAATACAGACATTTAAACAAAGGTACCACCCTAACCTCTCTCACTCCAGGTGAGCATGGCAGCCTGGGCTGGTGTTTTTAGGAAGGCTGGAGTTGGGAACAGGTGGATATGGCCGTCACTAGATGTCATCCTTGTGCTGCAGGGAGCTCCCTCTGTCCTCATGAGAACACGATCTGGACATGAAGTGGCTTCCTATGCTTGGCAGAGCATGACTCCTTTTGCAAACAATGCGTTTTTGATGATGGGGATTTGCTAGAATGGCTTCTTGGATTGATTTTTCTTTTTTTTTTTAGCTCTATAGACTTTTTTTTTTTTTAATTAAATTTGGAGGTAATTTCCTGCATTCAGATCTCTTTTTTACTGACACGGGGCCAAAATCATCAGTTCTCTTGTTTTATTAGAATAAACTTTTCTGCCTTTTCTGAATTTTGGGCTATATCATGGAGCAAAGTAGGAGAAATAAACAGGCACTTTCTAAGAACTGATAGAAATCTATTTGTGTCAAAGAAATTTGAGAACTTGAGATTGTGCCATTGTAAAATGCATTTTCTCTTTTCTATTCTAGAAATAAATTCTAAATAAACCAGCAAATACTGTAGCTCATAGATAAATGACTACATACGTAACTAAAAATTATACAGACCTTATTAGAACAGTTTTTTTAACTGGATTAGTTTGGAAATGGGGCAGCTGTTGTTATTGCAGGAGCAGATTAATTCTTTCACAAGATTTATGTGTCTAGACTCAAGCCACTATTTTTGGATCCTTGGCTATCCGTAAAAAATAAAACAAAAAATATAACTTTGATTCTTTTGCAGTCAATGACAAATATTGTGATTTTCAATTCATTTAGTAGATTCTCACTTTACTATTTGTAAGGTTTTTTTCTGGCTTAAATCAGCTTTTTCAAGAAAAAGTGTCACTTGTAAATATTTCTGGTGAAACCAATAGATATTTTTGAATACAATTGAGATAGTATGTGCTTATCTTTGTATAACAACACAATTCTATTAAGATACTGGTTTGTTCCTGGCATGGTGCAGATAATGGTAGGATGTGGTTCAATCAGGTCAATAAATACTATTTTGATGCCCTGCTTAGTCTGCTGGCAATTCTGTCTGATACTGAACTGAAATATGAAGTACTTGTTCTTTCAGATCCCATGCTCCTTCCCTAAAAACATAAACAGGGATGTGGAACTCCTGTGGATTTTGGTAGCTCAATGTGATGCTCCCCAGGCATGGGAGAGCCTGTAATCCAAGCTAATGTGCATTTTTGGGGATTCAAACAGAACTTCAGAATACCCTCATGTCCTCCAGGGATGAACTCTGAGGGTGTCCACACATTAACCCTGAACTTCTTCATTTCCTGTTGCAAGCAGAAGGCCTATGAGGAGCAGCTGAAGGAGCTGGGAATGCTAAGCCTGGGAAAAAGGAGGCTCAGGGGAGACCTCAGCACTCTGCAACTCCCTGACTGGAGGTAGGTGGGGGTCAGGCTCTGCTCCCAAGGGACAGGAAGAGAGGAACTGGCATCGAGTTGTGCCAGGGGAGGTTTAGATTGGATATTGGGGTAAAAAAAAGGGTTATTAAGCATTAGTAGAGGCTGCCCAGGGCAGTGGAGAAATCATCATTCCAGGAGGTTAAAAGATGCGCAGGTGTGGCACTGATGGATGATGGGGTAGTGGTGGATTTGGTGGACATGGATTATAGCTGGACTTGATCTCCAAGGTCTTTTTTGACCAGTGTGGTGTACCTGTGAGCATTTGTCACTTGATGTTTTGGGGGCAGGGAGGATCCTTTCTGTGCTTTTGGGATTCCCTTGTAGGGTATGGTCAAGTACAGTGCTGCTGCATGGGTCTAAAGCAGAGATTGATTCCAGTTTTCTTTCCTGTGGTGTTGATATATTTTATATATTAGTAAAGGCCTGTATGCACAAACCAGCCTTTGAAATAAGTTGTGATATTAAAGGCTAAAGTCCTTGAAACCTTCCTGCAGAAGAGAGAGTAAAGCAAAACAATATCCTTGTGTGTAGGAGAAAAAAATGTAAACTGTGTGTGTTAGCCAAGAGTAGCTTGCTCTGCCTGCAGACCCTGTAAAACCCTATAAAAGGTGTGCTAAAGATAGAAATAAACGGTGTTCACAATTACTTCTGTGAAGACTGGTGAATAGCTGACTGTCTCCCAATATTTGGCACTCGAATGGGACACCCTGCGGGCAGGGGGGCTTCAGTGGATCCACGCACGGTGGGACGGAGCCTTGGACCGAGGTTGGTGTAGCAGATCTGAGAGCAGATAGACGCTGCCTTGGATTGATACCAGATAGGCGGCTCGCGAATCAACGGGGGTGAGTCGCTGGGGGAGTCCAAAGGCAGGGGCGTTGTAGAAGGGTTGCAACCTTCCCCCCTGCCGCGGGCCGCTAGCATGGATGTGGAATTTGCGGCGGCAGATAAACTGCTTCTCTGCATCCTCGTTAAACGAGGCGGAGCAGCCAGGGAAAAGGACCTGGATATGCTCATTATATGGGCTAATTATCACAGGCACTTAGTAGTGCCACCACTGCTTTTTGCAGTGAAGGAATGGACGGATTTAAGGGTCCTGATATGGGAAACGGCAATCACAGAAAAGAGCAAGGACACTGTGTCTTTTGGTCAAACTTGGCAGATCATAATTAATACCTTAAAAACCAGAAAAGCGAGATATGCTGAGGCTGTGAGCCCCGTAATTCTACCTGTGTCACAGCGGCAGATGCCTTTACCTCCCACTGCTGGGCAAGCACTCCTATCTATGCTGCCCTTGGAGAGAGGAAGGGAGAGTCAAAGAGAAGAAAATATTGTTATGAGAAAGAAGTTCCACAGCGAACGCTGAAACAACGAACAGAATCTGTTCAGTTATGGCAGGATGTGATACATCCAGAAATATTTGCTTCATTTTTGGAGTCACTTTTAAAACTACAATCTTATTTAAGTTCCATCTTTACCACCCTGGAAGAAAAGCCAAATTTAGATTGGTTTCCACCCGAACCAGGGGGACATGGGGGAGCACTGAGGTGTGCGCAGAGAACAAAGGCACCCCGGGGGTAGAAGCAGCGCAAGAAAAGTTCCAAGGCCACGCTGATAAGCTGCAATGATCGCCGCTGTTAGCACCTGGCCGTGAGAGACTTTTTGTGTAACGTTGCCTGCTTCTGTAAAATCGTGCCCCTTTTCCTCTATCGGCGAACAAGAGAGTTTGAGAGAAAAAACTGCATTTGTTAAAGTTAACTTTGTGAGGTTTTTTTTTTCTTTCTCTCCGTTTTTCCTCTCTGCGAGAGTATGTAGAGAATGTGAAGAAAGATAAGAGCAGAGCTGCAGCAGCAGCAGGGTGGGCAGTTCACCCCCCCGCTCCCTCGCTAAGAAAAAGCACCGGGATAATACCCAGTTTGTTACAAAGTCATGATTTATTGGGTTTTCAAAATGTTTTATATACCCTTTTAGAGTTAAGTTTGTGTTTTAAGTAATTATGAGTTTATGCAATTGCAGTTTTTAGAGTTTTACTGGAGAAATTATTGTGGTTCTTTGAAAGTTAAAAAAAAAAAAAAAAAAAAGTGTTTAAAGTGTTTAACAAAAGTTGCCTTGCAATAATTGGTTTTAGAACCTAAGGTTAAAACATGGTATGATTTACACCTTCTAAGAAAACCTTCCAATTATGTTATCTACAGAAGAGATTTGTGGTTTAAAAAATAATCAGTTAAGAGAACTTTACTGTACGAGACAAAGTTAAGTTAGAGCATATATTATCTATTTGCTTGTTTTTTCCACAATTTTAATAATGTAATTTTAATGTGAGTTCTTTTGTTATATAAAACACATATAACTGCATATATACCAATTTGGATTTTGGATTTTAGTTTAAGAATTGGACTTGATGTTCTTGAAAAGTGCTACAAAAGCTAAATGGCAACCTGCCAAATCCTGTGTTGTTGTGGTTTTTCTCTAGAAAACTGCACTTTAAAATCCTAACCAATTTAAGCATATACTAGGTAAATTCCTGTTATGAATAAGTATTTTTAGTAACATTTGCAGTTATTGTGTGTTATTCTTAAAACTAGATGACATAGAATTGTGATGTATTTGTTACAGTTTTATAATCTTTATAGTGAATCCATGTTATTGTTATATTGTGTTTAAAAGGTATATATCAAACTTTTAGCTGCTTTTTGTAGTAACAGAATAAGATTAAGGTATGTTTTTATTTAATATAGATTAAGTGTTAATAGAATTAAGGATAGTCAAGTTTTATAATGTTTAGGCTTGAATGTTTTTAAGTTAAGTTTTCTAACCTAGATATTCTTTTAAGATTAAGTTTGTTATTTCCTTTTGTCATAAATAATTATTATTAGGTTTAAATATTGTTGAATTTAAATTGTTTTATGTTTCATTGGAGACACTTGTTTAAACTGCATAGTTATTTTCCTAGAGATATGAAGACAGCCACAACTGAAACAGCTGTGATAGAACACTGATGAACACCTGCTTGTGGATAGAAGTGAATGCAGTCTGTGACACCCTTAACTTCACCGGGAGCTCTACTGGTTGTTGCAATCTCTGCAGTTTTGTTTGTTACAGCTTTCTTATTTTTCAGTGTTTCCAGAATTTTAAGATGTACCATTGCTGAGGGTCAGCTGCCATGGGAGAGGCTTCAGATTAAACCAACAGCTGCATGGTTTAATTAGTCTGGTACCTAAGGCTTCTGATAATTTGATTTGTACAAATGCATTTTAACAGTTTGCTGTGCTGTAAGCATCTCATAGCTGCTGCTATTGAGAACCTTGTTCTAGAAATATGTTAAGAGGCATCTTTCCAGTTTAAAGCCAGGCCCTGGCCAAGCCTTGACTTTACCTGGATGAAACGTTTGCCAACAGATCCAGATGTTTTCTGTACCAAATCAGTATTTGAGTCAGTTTTTGACTCAGCAATTTGACCTTATTAATATGACAGCCGGATCAATTTTGAAGTGGGCTTGGAGAATCATTTCCGGAGGTGGTTATCCAATCCTTCACTGATTTTTCTTGTTTCTGTTTGTTTGCTAACTATGGGATGCTGGTGCAGTGTTTTAGTAATTAATAGTAGTTTTATATTACATATGTTATTAATAATGTTTATGATTTAATTGATTTTTAACTGGTATAAGTACTTATTAATTGTGTATATGGTTTTGTGTTGATGTTGATGTTTATAACAGAAGTACATCTCATTTTTATTTTTTTTTAAGAAAACGGGGAAGATTGATGCCCTAAAAGCATTTAATTAGTGTAATTCATTAACTTCAAGGAGAGAAGTGTCTGTGTTTTGTTGGCAGGTTCAATAAGGTCACCTGTCCATCTGACCAGTCTGTCTGCCTCTGAACACATGAGATCCAGTGAACAGAGATGTCATCACACAGCCTTGGTACTCCAGACATGGATCAGAAGTGGACCTGTCAGGACACAGTTGTGTCTGAACACTACACAGACAGCTGCCAACAGAAATTTTATGTTGTTATTATGATGTTGTGTCTCTACCAATTTTTCAGGTATCCTTTGCTTTAAGATTTAGAAAGATCTGAAGAACAACTTGAACATCAAAGCCCTCAGTCACCGATTAGCTGCCAGCTGACATCACGGGAGCAGTGAACGTTCCAGGACTGAATCGTGTTAGAGAAATTCTGTAGAAGATCTAAGAAGTGTAGAGACTCCATTCAACTGTATATAAAGCAAATTGTAGTTGTGTGTTTACCCTTTCAGCAAATTGCTTTCACGCTTAGACTACATATATACCAGATCACGTGTGTTAAAGGTAGTTAGATAATAGTTTAAGATAAAGAGTTTAGCCTGTGTAGTAATTGTTATGTTAGTATAAAGTATAAGTATTCCCCCTTCAAGAGGTAGTGTAAGCATCTTTGAAAGTTCATTTAACGATTGAAGTTTTAGCTGTGAGTTTGCAAGTATGGTGTCATTTACATGGTAAACTGCTTATGGTAATTGTGCTGTTTATAGTCATGACCAACTGTCTGCTAACTAACATCCAAAAGCGACAGAACATATGGGTCACTCTGGCACATTGAACTGGCCAAAGGTCAATGTGTTTGAGCCTAACCACCCCTAGAGATCCTTTCGCACCTGTCTCATAGGAGTCCCTGAATGGGATCCTCAAACATTTAAAGGTTTAGTTAGTAATGAGACTTGACTGAATCGATCAGCAATGTTGCAAGAGTGCAGTCGCACTGTTGGCTTCACATTAAGACAACTTGAAGCCTGTTGGCAAGCAAAAATTACCAAAGTTCTCAGTGTTACAACCCTCAGAAGAATTAGATTTGTTAAGTTCCACCAATACCTCAGGTGGATGGATAATGTTTGAACCCCCGACAAAAAGTCATTCTAACAAAGTAATGCAGCACTGGGATGCAGTCAACCCTATAGCTGATCTCGTTACTACCATTGAAAGTAAAGCCTTTATTTGTGGTGCAATCTCACAGGACAATTACCAAAGTGATTACCTAGTTCCATATTCCTAATCTGTGGAGATAGAGCATGGAATTAGATTCCTGCTAGTCCACAAAGAAGACACTGTTATCTTGGGAAACTCACTTTGTTCCACCCAAGCTTACATCAATTGCTGAATGCAGCTAGTGAAATGAAAAACATCAAACAGTCAAAGCGAAGAATGAATGAAGGCCTAGCAACTCTAAAAAGGCTCGTTTGCTAGACTAAGGAAGGATTGAACTTAACATCCACAATGTTAAGTGAGCTTTCAGCGGACGTGAGTAGTGTACATCATGCAGTATTACAAAATCGAGCTGCAATTGACCTTTTGCTCTTAGCACAAGGACATGGTTGTGAGGAGTTTGAAGGCATGTGCTGTCTGGATCTTACTGATCATTCAGCTTCCATCCATAAGCAACTACAACAGCTACAGGATGGGTTGCATGCCCTGAAAGAAGATAGTGACCCCATTGGAAGTTGGTTCACCAGCTGGGGTATCACTGGATGGTTGAGGTCTCTTGTGCTAGAAGGGGGACAGACTTTACTTATAGTGTTAATTGAGATGACAGTCTAAGTTGTATGTTATCTTATCCAAAGCCTGGTTTGTGCAAAAAGAGAAAGGGGGAATTGTTGATATATTTTATATGTTAGTAAAGGCCTGTATGCACAAACCAGTCTTTGAAATAAGTCGTGATATTAAAGGCTAAAGTCCTTGAAACCTTCCTGCAGAAGAGAGAGTAAAGCAAAACAATATCCTTGTGTGTAGGAGAAAAAAATGTAAACTGTGTGTTAGCCAATAGTAGCTTGCTCTGCCCGCGGACCCTGTAGAACCCTATAAAAGGTGTGCTAAAGACAGAAATAAACAGCGTTCACAATTACTTCTGTGAAGGGTGGTGAATAGCTGGCGGTCTCTCAATACTGTGGTGCTTTGTAATTCTGGAGTCTGCTGTGGATCTTCAATTTTTTAGAATACTGGAAAATTTGGTTTACTTATAAGCACAAAAGGCTAAAGTGATTTTAGTGACTGCTCACAGCAGTTTCTGTTCATGATCCGAAGGGACAGAAAAGATAATACAGTACTTCAGCCTGCCTGATCAGCTAAAGGTAAGTTCAGGTATGTGCGCACTGCAGATAACTTTTTATTATTCATTTGCTTTCCTGTCAAAACCATCAGAAATAAACACACAATCTTTGGAAAAGGTACAAAGTTTTGTGGGAAGGCTCTACCTTAGCTGTTGCTGCCACCATGCTGGCCCTGTCTGGGTGGTAACTTTTCTTCCCTGGCATTTTCAGATTCCAAGTGTACATGACCCATCATCTGTTACATGTCCTACACCACTCAGGAACCTTGGCACAACAGAGAGAAATTCACATAATTAATAGGCTTGTGGGTAACACTCTTAATGGGTAACAGTGAGGTTTATCAGGGTACTCCTGGAAGGTGCTGTAAGGTGAGCAGCAGGACTCTGAACTCTACAACAGCTCAGGTAACGTGCAATGCTTTTAAACAAATAAATCTGACTTCAAACACTGCTGTTTTCATAAACCTTACAGACAGGGATGTATTGCAGAGAAGAAAATACCACTGGCCCTTTAATATTTAGCAAAATACTTTCAGATGAGTGGACAGAAATTCTTTTGAGAGGAATGGTTCTATCCTTAGACTTCATCTTGTCACAATAGGATAAGCAAATTGATTTCTTAATTATACAATTATAGAATCTCCTCAGTTAGGAGGGACCCATCAGGATCATAGAGTCCAACTCAAAAATCCCACCCTCTGCCTGAGAGTGTCATCCAAACACTCTTGGAACTCTGGCCACTCTTGGGGCTGTGACCATTCTCTGGGGACCCTCTTCAGTGCTTGACACCCTCTGAGGGAAGGACCTTTCACTGATCTCCAGCCTGACCCTACCCTGGCCCAGCTCCATTCCCCTGGGTCTTGCCTCTGGTCACCAGAAAGGAAAGATCAGTGTTTGCCCCTGCTTTTCCCTTGTGCTTTATATACATTTGATTTGCTAGGTCTTTAAGAATTTTAGGATTTTTTTGTTTTCATCTGTAAATGCAGTTCCAGTATCAGATACTATTTTCATTATCATTGAAGGGGTGATAAATCCCTTATCAAACAAAAAGGCAGGTGAGCTTAGTGTTGTTTCAGCAAGCTCCAGTCAGCTTTTAAAGATTTGCTCTGAACAGCTCTGGGCTGCCCTCACTTCATTCTCCATGGAATTTGTGTTCCAGCCCCTCTGGTGTTCAGGATGCCCTTTCTGCTGGGGGCAGCAATGGACACAGGCTGACTCCTAAGAAAATTGTTGCAGGAAGAGCTGCTTCTCCTCTTTTGGTCTCCTGCTAGTTTCATTTGCAGATTTCTGTTTGATTTGTGGATTGCTGCTTCTGGAGCTGCCAGAGCAAGCAGAGTTGTTTCTTATTTTCTCTCTCTCTGTTACTCGTGACTTAGATCTTTGTGACAGTCCTCCTTTATGAACCCCCAGCTTTAGAACTTTTTAAATCACAACAGTTTTCAGGGCTGCCTTGCTTGTGGTTTATTACAGTATTTTACTGCCTGCTCCTAGATCATCTTTTAAAAAACACAAACCACGTTTCTCAAAGTGTAACATTTCCTGTCCTGCTTTTGATGACAGCAATGATTCAGAGTAATGGGAAGACAATGGTCTGGAATATACAATCTTTTCAAGCAGCTGTGCTATAGCCATGGTATAGATTCCTCCAGCTGAGCCTGATGTGATTCCTGCTCATGTCAGGAGGTTTTCTCTTGCTCACATTTTACATAAAATATGCAGCATCTGATCTGTAACACTGTTCTTTGTGATTTCCAGATCCACCTGACACATCTCTGAGGTTCATGCTGCTTTCACGCTCAGTGTTCATGCTGGAGAAGTTTCTGTAGCTAATTACTTTTGCACCCTGGTGGGTATGTGAAATTGTATGGAAAGCTTCCTTGCCCACACAAAAAGGAACTAGAGTTTGCTTTTTCTTGATTTTTAGGGGCTAATTACACAAGGTTCCAGATCAAATGCACAAGACTGATCATCTGACACTGGGCACTTGAAACAATCCCAAGCACTGGGGCAGAATGGTCACTTCTTAAACAGCCTTCTGCATTTTGGGACGTTGAAACCAGAAACTTCAGGACAGAGAAACTTTAGATCTGAAATTTTGCAGCAGAGCCAAGACAGGACAGCATCTCTTCCTTCAGTTCAGCAGCAGGTTCAGTGTGCAGGACTTTTCTTTGAGTGTTCAAACACTTTGGGAAGAGCCAGGCATGGGACAGCTGAGGTCAGAAGTTTGACTATTTGGGAGCATTTTGTCCTTCATCTCTTCTGGATTATGAATCCTTTGGGCACGGAATCTCTCCTGTCCTTTTTAGGAAGAGATTGGAGGGGAATTTAAACATGAGGAGAAAAGTTCAGGTATGGATTTGACAGCTAGAAATTGTGCAGTGTCTTGTCCCAGGACTGAACATGATGTCATACCAAAGCTCAAGGCCAAAACAGTTTGCTCTGCTGAGTATTTAAAAATCAGATTACTTCAGGTAGCTGAAAGCCAGGACAGCTTTGACAGCCCAGCTACAATAGTTGTAGAAGAGCAAGTATTTCCACAATAATGACTCCCGCAGGGTCGATCCCGGGGCGGGCACCGAGCAGAGTGGCGCGGGCTGCCCAGAGCCGGCGGAGGCGCGGCCGCCCCGGGAGGGCTCTGCGCGGTTCGGCCGCAGGTAAGGGAAGTTCCCGGGACCCGCTCCGAGACCGCTCGGAGCCAACTGCGGCAACTTCGTGTCCCGGCGGGATGAGCCCCGCCGTGCCCTGCCCCGGCGGCTCCTCCTCTGCCGCCGCCATGGCCCGGGGCCCCCGGCAGCGGGGCCAGACCCGCCCCGGTCCCGGGAGCGCCGCGTGTGCCCGGAGCGGGGGGCAACGGGGGCTGCCCCAGCACATCCTGCCAGCCTCTGTCCCCCGGGCCGTGTCCCTGTCCCCCGTGCCGTGTCCCTGTCCCCCGTGGTGTGTCCCTGTCCCCCGTGGTGTGTCCCGGTGCTTTCGGCACTCCCGACCTTCTGTGCCTTGTTTCTGTGCTGGACTTGATGTAACTTTTCGGGAAGTTTTGGGGAGAGCTTGGCGGTCTCCCGTTTAATCTTTTCAGGCTCTAGTAGGGCGCTTCAGGCCCTGGTGCCGTGAAGCTGCAGTGACGAGTTTTATCTAGAGCTAACAAATGCGGTTTGATTTAAGGCCTAGGGTTCCTACATCCTGCAATTATTTTTGGAGGTCTGTTTCTGCTCGAGCCGTGACTTCTACCAGCTGAAATAGCTGTGCTTGCTCCCACCGTGGCTGGGCTGCAGCTGGAGCTGTAAAAAGGTGCTTTGCACCTCTGGGGCTGTGTCTGGGGAGGAAGGGAAGCTTTGGTGTTCAATGCTTGGCTGTTGTGTAATGCGTGTGTACTCCCTCGTGTGAGTGAGGAGCACAGGGAAGAGTTCCAGGCTGGGCTTGGCTGTGCCTGAGCCTTCGGAGGCTCTGCTGGCTCTCCTTATTCTGGCCCGAGCACAGCCACTACCAGCAGCACCGTGTGTAGGCTCTGTGTGGATTGCACTGGCAGCGGATTGAGCAATACAAGTGTCGCTGCATTCCAAAAAGTAAACAGCACAAATGGGACACGGGGTGGGAATATTCTCCATGCTTACAGTGTGGAGCTTTGGGGAGGAAGATGTCTCAGAGTGTCAGCTTGGGATTTATTGCCTCTATTAAAGGGAGCAGCTGTATCTTGAGGCTTTAAGTTTGCAAAGGACATAAGTAAAGGTTTCAGTAAAACTGGTGCTCTCAGCGAGGCAGCATGACAGGTTGGTTTGGGAGCCTTTCTGGAAAGTAGGGAAGCAGAAATTGGGTTCAGCTCTCAAGTGCAGCAAAGACTTTGGCCTCTTAACTTCTTCACATCACTAAGAAATGAAGAGCCAGGGCACTTCCTAGATTAGTTTAGTATCCATCCCAGTGGAGTTTTGGATTTAGCACAGCTCCTTGAAAAGCTGCACCAGAGATCAGCTCCTGGCAGTGACAGTGTCTGTCAGTGGTGTGCCCTGGTGCTCACACGTGCAGGTTGATGTTCCCATGCCAGGAGTGTGAAGTTGGTGCTTGCTCCTCTCCTCCCCAAAGGCAGCAGGAGCCCCATTTCCTGCCTGTGAGGGGGGCCCTGAGGAGCAGGTTCCCTCTTTGGCAGCCCATCTCCTGCTTTGAGCCCTGGGATTTCATCCATTTGCTGCATCTGGGTGCAAGAGTTGTGCTGAGGAATGTTGAAGTTGGTTTGTCCTGTGCAGGTGTGTCTGCAGCAGATCCAGGCTCTGGAGGAAACTCGGTGAGTAGCGTTTCTTCTTGTGCCTGACACGCAGGGTGGAGCACCTGGAAACCAGGGATGTTCCATGGGGCAGGGAAGCGTGGTGAATTCCATCTTTTTTCCTACGTAGATGCAAGTCCTGTTCCCTTTCTGGGCTGTGCTGCCAGTGCAGTGTGACACGCAGTGCAGGAAGGAGAGCGGTGCCGCTGAAAATGTCTGCGGAGGTGCATGGGGAGGCTTTGCCTGTGACCCGTGGCAACAGGAGGATAATTGTTAACATTCCTGGAATGACAGCCATTCCCTCCTGTCCTGACTCCTGTCTGAAGTTCCCAGGTGGTGCTGCCGGCCTGTCTGGTCCCATTGGTCCCCGGTGATGAGCAGGACAAAGTCTGGTCACTGCTCCCAAGCCAGCTCAGGGTGCCCTGAGCACAGGCAGAGCTGTGTGCGATGAGGTGCTGGGTGCGCTGTCCTTGAGGAGGTTTAGTCTCTTGGATCCATCCAAGCAGGGGTTCTCTGATGTTTCTTTCCCCACGTAAGGGAGCACTTTCAGTGAAGTGGAAATCCTTCCCCTGAAGAGCTTTGAAACCAAGGAAGGTTTAGTCACTTGTCGGTGGAGCGATTGCATCAAGGCAGGCCTTTGGCTTGCTGAGCACAAGGGAGTTGCTGTAAACTCCTTTGAGGAACTGACTGATTTGCTTTGTTGTGCTTTGTATGTGTTTTCCTGGGAAGATGGAGGGAGCACGGACAGGGGACCAGATCCCAAATCTGAGACAGATGTTCCAAAAACATATCCTGACTCTTGAGGTGGTTCAGAAGGGGTGCAAAACCCCCAAAATGCCTCTGACTGGGGAGTCTGCTGTTTTGCAGTAGTTTCCAACAGAGAAGTAGGAGCCCAAATATAAGGCAGGATTTAGGGGGGCAATAAAGCATCCTGTGGTCTTAGGGATGGTCAGCAAAGCCCCTGTCCCACTGCTGAATTTTCATGCCCTTCCTCAAGGAGGTGCTTTTGCCTCAGCTGCTAAGTGGTGATGTGCAAGTTAGGGTGGTGTATCTGAGACAGCTTCTTCTCGTACTTACCTTGGTGACTGTCAGGGCTTCAAAGCAAAACTGAAGTTATGTGGCTGCTTTAAAGTGTGCAATTATGATCTGACCTATTTCTGCCTGGCCAAACCACATCTCTGAAGTTGCAAAAGCAAGGAACATGTTTATTGGAAGGTTCAGGCAGGTTTTGTTGTGTTCTCTTGCATGGAATGTGTGCGTACAGCTGTGCATTAAGGATACATAAAAACACTTAATACCTTCATAAATAAAACTACTTAATACCTTCCTGTACTTGTCTCTGTGCATACACTTCCTGTACATGTACTCTGTGCTGACAGAGCTGGTACTTCTGGAGAGAGCTCCTCACTAGAGGTGCTGGCTGGGAGGAATTGTTTGTGGTAAGATGGGGATGTTCCTGTTCCCTTCTGTGCCTCTGCATCATTAATAAGCAGTGCAAGTTGTGTCAAGGAACAGCACCAGAGGCCACTTCAGCAGTCTCTGGCTTGTGGTGTTTGAGGAGATAAAAACAACAAACCCAGTGGCTTTAAGCAGCCCTTGGCAAATATTTTCATGGCAATCCCTGTTCCAGCAGGCACAATGTTGTAACTCTTGCATGAATAAAATCCCCTTGCCAAATGGTACCTGTGCACAAAAGGCTCTGAGGTCAAGTGTGCTGATGGAAAAGTTAGTTTGTGCTTGCATCTTTCTTTACAGGCCTTTTCCCTAAATATTAGTGGAAAACTGAAGGCTGAGACTTGAGCCGGCTGCTGCAGCATCTGAACTCCTAAGTGGAGAACTCTGTGCTGCCAGACAGCTGTCGAATTGTGTCACAGATGGGAAAAACCTGATAACCACTAGTGTGAATCAGCATCTTTTAAATCCAGCAGTTCTCATGGCTCCAAATGTGACGGATTTGGGAGAAGAACTTTGCTTTCTTGCTTTGTTACGGACACATCAAAATAAAAGTAAATTATAACGGTCTGGTCTTCCCTGCCTCGTCTCAGACTGATCAGTGCTGAAGCAAAAGCATAGGAAAATCAGGGTATATTTTATATGTCAGTGTAGAATTAACCCCAGATAGTTCATGGGCACTGCAGTGCTTGTGAAGGGAGATACAACACACACAATTTATAGTTGGTAACAGAAAAAAATACTATAAAAATAACTAAAATTACTGTAAAAGCAAGCAAACTGCCAAACAACCAAGCCTCCAACCTCCTCATTCTCAGATGTTTCCCTTGTTGTGCTCTGCTCTGAGGACAGAAACAAGAACACACATGTATTTACCCAATGAGCACCAGGATCTGTTTTGTAGACAAGGGAGCGCAGTTCTTTTCTTGGTCCTTTGACAGGCAGGAGATGTGGGAACAGGAGCTTTGCCCACTGCTTTGGGAGAGTCTCTCATGTCCCAAACCCCCAAAGAGCAAACTTCTATGGTTTAACATCCCAAGGACATTAAAAGGAGATGCCAAGCCAGGAATGGACCATGGAGCAGGGATGGTGCCCAGCAGAGCAGTGACCATTCAGAGGGTCCCACCAGTCCATCTCTGCCATCAGGTTTGGGATGATCAGGGATGTCTGTCCCTGTTTGCTCTGCAGGATGAGGAAGCCAACCTTGCCAAGGAGGAAGATGAGGAGATGGGGGGGGGATGGAGACAGAGGCCACCAAAGGCCGGAAAAGGCACAGAGTCAGGTAGGAGACATTGCCTTCCAAGGAGAGAGACCTGTCTGTCCCATTGGAATTTAAGACCTGAGGCCAATGGAGCAAAGGGTTTGAGTCTATTTTCCTATGCAGGTTCTCATGTGCCTTAGAAGAGATGTGTGAAAAGGCATTATCCCTGATGGAATCTCTGAAAAACAGGAGCTGAAGCTTTCTGAAGTGGCCCAAACCTGCCTGCATGTATCCAAATGCAGCCCAATCCCTATTTTTTTGTACAACTGGGATGAGACCTCAGCTGCTGTTATTTGCCAGCTCCCAAGTTGTGTAGCTCAGAGTCTGCAGCCCTGAAGGGCCAGGCTGTGGTTAAACAACCTGAGGTACCAGAGAGCTGGAGTAATTTCCTAGCAGGTAACTTGACTTGGAAGCTGCATTCCAGACTAGTCCACATTTATTTTATTTCATTTCCCACATGGAGGCACCGTGCATAAAGAAGCAGAAGTGGGGTGCTCCCAAAAAAAGGACATCCAAATTCATTGGTGCTAAAGGGCTTAAAATTCAAGTATGAATGGAGGTGCCTTTAGAACATTTCCAGTTCCTTATTATGAATGGAATTTAAATGAAGTATCCAAATCATGACAAGCATGTATGAACTCCAAAGCCTCTGCAAGTGTTTTACAGCCAGGGAAGGAGACAGGAGTCTGGAGTCTCTCCCCAAAAATTGGATGCTGGTTTGTTTGAGCAGGCAAAGGAATAATTTTGTATTCCCTAGGGCTGGCCCTATAGATAAAGGTTTATTTGTGTGCCCTGGGTTTATTCAGTGTATCTCCAAAACGCTGGAAACAGATTTCATTGAAATGCCAGGGGTGCCAAATACCTTCCTCAGCCAGAGCTCAGAGCCAGCCCTGTGGAGGGGGTTTAATGTCCATTTTCCCAGTCCCTCGAGGCAGCAGCACCTGCAGCCAAACATGCCCAAGGTGCTGCGTGCTGGCAGGAGGCAAATCCAGGGATTGGACAGTAGGAGTTTGCACTGGTACTGTAATCCCAGACCTGGAACTGTGCTTTACAACTCCCAGGAGATGCTGCCTCACTCAAAACCCATTTAAAGCTCAGCATCCTTCCTGGACCTTTGGAATTATTGTTGCTCCCGTTGTTGCTCTTTCCCAATACTATTATGATTATTATTGTAAATTACCACTCCATTTCTTCCATAGCCCTTTGCTTCCCAGAGGTGTTTTTTTTAAGAAAGCCTCTCCAGCCTGGGAAGGTGCTTTTGGTTCCAGAGCCATTCCCAGCCCCGGGGCCCCCCAGTGCGATGTGTGGAAGGCGCAGTGGCGCCGGCGTGTGTGAGGCAGCCCCGTGTGGGGACTGCACCGAGGGCAGGGAGAGAGGAGAGATGGGGAGTGAGGAGGGAAGCGGGAGGGGAAGGGAAAGGCCCGGTGCGGGGGGGAAGAGGGAGGGCGGACAGACGACGGGGAGATGGGAACAGATGCGGGGGTAGCAGGGTAGGGGACAGGAGAGGAAGAAATGGGGGGGTCGGGTTTGGGGGAAGAGGAAAGTGGGGGAAAGAGGGAGAAAGAAGGGGAATACCGGGAGAAGGAAGGAGGAGTAAAGGGAAGGACAGAAGGGGAGGCCGAAGCCCCCGCGCCTCACCTGCCGAGCCCTCCTCACCGTGCCCTGAGTGAGCAAATGGCGGCCGACGCCATTTCCGGGCATTAAATCTCCTCGGCCCCGCCCCGCGCAGCCGCTCCGGGGCTCCGCGCGCCTGAGCCGGGCCCGAGCCCCGCCCCTGAGGCCCCGGCCCCGCTTCAGCGAGCCCCGACCTGCCCGGGATGGGGCCGGAACCGCCGCTCGCGTCTCCGCCCATCACACCTGGGCTGGCACCGGGGTCCGGGTCCTGCCCGTGTCCGCTGGGGGTCCCGGGGCCGGAGGACCGAGGAGGGATTGGCGCTGGGATGGGCACCGGGCTCGCCGCGGGCGGGAGGAGCCGCTCCGGGACGGGCGCTGGGGCTGAGCCCGGCGCTGCCGCTCCTGCTTCGGCCCGGCCCCGCCGGGACTCCGGGACCCCCCAGACCCCGCCCGCCCCTGCACAGCCCGGGGGATTTATTTTGAACTTTTTATCCAGTCAAGGCAGATAATTCTCATGGAGAAATCCCAAAACTAAAGATACGGGGTCGGGGTAGGGGGGTCGGAGCACTGGCAGTGTTCTTTAATTTAAAATTGCTTTAAATTAAAAACGCATTGGTGTCAGGAAGATTAATCCACAAACACCAGAGGTTTATGTCCAAACAGGAGACAGAGGAGTGCTTTTACTTATTCTAATAAAGCGAGAGGACATGGGGCATTCCCCTGGGGTCTCTCAAATTTTTGGAGGATGCAGCCTCCTTTTTATCCTAATTTCCTGGCTACATTGGCTGAGGTACTTGAGAGGTACAGACTTCCCTATCAGGAATCTGCCCTATCAGGCATTCCAAAGATTCCCCTCTAAAGTATAACCCTCCCTCTTAATTTTTAATTCTTATGGAATTTATGGTGTTTTCCCATTGTCTCATCTTTCAATATCCAGTCTCATTTATCAGCAAACATACAGTTTGTTTGTAAAGGCAAATATCTTTTTTTCCATTCATCAACCAGTGGAATCTTTCCCATTGTTTCTTTTATCTCTCAGGGCTAGTTTTATTTACCAGCAGACCCACAGCTTGTTTGTAAAGACAAATCCATCATTCCTGTCATTGGGAAAAATAAGTCTGTGGAACATCTCATTTCCAGTCCTGGACCGGCTTCTGTCTGTCTGACTGTGATTCCAGGTGCTCCCATGGGATTTTTGGCCTGTGGGACTCTAATGAAGTGCCAGGTGCTGCACATGACAGAAAATAATGGGAAAACTCTCTGGATCAGGCACTGTCCCAAAGAACTGGCACTGCCCAGCATTCCTGGCTGGAATCTGTGGATCCCAGCACAGCCCCCACATAATGTCCCCATGGAGCTGACACTGCCCACCATCCCTGACCAGGGTTTGGGGGTTCCAGCACAGCCCCCCCCCCCCCCCCCCCCAGCACATCCCACTGCTTCCTCAATTCCCCTTTAAGCAGGATCATTTTTTGGAGTGGGGGCACCCAAACCCACCAGAATTTGCTTTAACCAGTTTTGGGGGACCTCCCCTCTCCCCTCCTCACTGAATTCCTGCTGCCAAAACCCAGCCTGAGGCTCAGATCCCCATCCCCTCAATCCCTCTGAGGAACTGCACTTGGATTTCCCAATCCAGCAGGGCAGCAATGCTGTTTGCCTCACTGTGCATCTGGATTGCAGTAACTGCTTAAGAAATAATTCAAAGAAATTCAGAGAATGAGGAGATAAAAAAGAGCTGCCAGCTCCAACCAAGGGCTGCTCAAACCCCTTCTCAATTATTTGCTTTAATTAACCAATATAAATGAGCCAACCAAAACCACATTGATATAGTGTTATACTTTTTTATCAAGTTACAAGTACTACAGAATACAAAATACCCTTTTAAACACCAAAACTCTTCTAGGAGATACACAGGGCAGGGCTGCACTGCACCCCCAAACTGAGAATTGGGAGAAGAAAATCCAGACTGAGATTCCTGGGAGATTGGTGCAGCTTCTGCCAGCCAGAACAATTCTTGGTCTGAACACAGAGCTGTGAATCCCAGGAACCTGGGACGACATCAATATCCTCCTGGGCCCTTTCATTAAAAGCAGATTTCCACAGAGAATTAATGAAATACAGAAAATTAAATGGAAGTGGAAAGGAGCAGCTCCCCCAGCCCATCAGGCCGCAGCATCCAAAAGAAAATGAACAAAGGTTATGGATTGGGACCATCACCAATCCCAAATCCTTGGTGTGGAATACCATGCTGCTTTGGTTTATAATCACTTCTCTTAGTGGACAAACCCTTCAGCTCTGCTTCCAATTCACTGAATTCCCAACTGTGGCCACCGAGATTTTGCTGCACCGGCAGGATCCAGGAAAACACGCAGGGTATGGTCCCATGGGAATGCTGCCCAGGAAGCACATGGACCTCATCTGTGCCTGCAGCCCAGAGGGAGATCTCTTGCCAACAGCTCCGGCTGTGCTCCGTGTGTCTCACGGTTCCCACACTGACATGCCACAGCTTCCTCCCCCTGCTGCCTTGGGGAGTATCCCTGAGGTGCCATCAGCAAAGGAGCCTCTTATGGACACAGAGTCTGGGCATTCAGGGCAAGAAAAGGAGTTTTCAGTCTTTAGCCTGATCCAGCAGCTGGGCCTGGCAGTCACTGTTAAAGCCACCTTGTCCAGGGCATTGCTGCCAGGGGCCATTCCTGTAAAATCAGGGGGAAAGGGCTGACCCTTGGAGCTCCTGGAGTTAGCCAGGAGCTTTGCCAAAGGACTGGGAAAAAAACCTCACATCCCTGGCAGAGATAAAAACGGGAAAAATGCAACCCGTGGTGATGAAAAGGGAATGGAATGATTGGAACCATTTGAAATGGACAAGAGGAAATGGTCTCACATGATCCCAGGGGAGGTTTAGGCTGGATATTGGGAAGTCTCATAGTGGAAAGGCTGTCCAGCCCTGGCACAGCTGCTCAGGGTAGTGGTGGAGGCCCCATCCCTGGGGGCATTTAAAGCTGTGTGGATGTGGCACTTGGGGACATGGGACAGTGGTGGCTTCAACAGCACTGGGGAGCACCTAGGCACCGTGATCTCAGAGGGCTTCTCCAACCTGAAGGATTCCATGATTCCAAGGACACCCTATACACAACCAGCACAGACACTCCTGTGCCTGTTGCAAGCATCATTTCACTTCCTCTCCTTCACTTGGCCACCAAATATTCACTGGCAGCAGAGAACAACAGGGAGCAGTACTTACTGTGGGAGAAGCCAGCAGGATTAGATCAAATTCCCTTCAGAAAGAGCTGACAGGATCCAGCCGGCCCTGTTCCCAGCTGCTTGGGAAGCTCCCAGTCCCTTCAAGTAGCAAAAGAGAGGGAAATCCCCTTGTGCCAAGGGACAATGACACGAGAACTCTGGGGAGAGAGCAGTAGAGACAGGAGAGGAACACCAACACCAGAGCTGTCCAAAGGGAACGCCTGCCAAATCAACCTCCAGGACCTGTGGAAAACATTTTCCAGCTTAGCTGAGTCCATCTACTCCTGTCTTCCACTCACAGACCTTTCAGACCTCCATGCCCAGGAGCCACTCTGGATGAAAGGGCCCCTCTGTGTCCATGGATGTGGCTTTTCCCTTGCCGCCCCTGTGGTCGATGGGGAGCTAAAGGAGAAGGAATGAACGGGGAATAAAGTATCCATAAATACAGCAGATATGGCCGCATGCCTACACTGAGGTCATAACAAATAATATCCCAAGTTATTGTGATTAAAGTCCCATTTAGCTGGGAAAAGTAAGAGGAAAGACTCCTGGTCCCCATCTCTGACTCCTTTTTGTAGTACCTGTCACCCTGGAGTGCCAGGACAAGGGGGAATTGCTTCCCACTGACACAGGGCAGGATAGATGGAATATTGGGAAGAAATTCTTCCCTATGAGGGTGCTGAGGCCCTAGCACGCTGAGGCCCTAGCACAAGGTGCCCAGAGAAGCTGTGGCTGCCCCTGGATCCCTGGCAGTGTCCAAGGTCAGGATGAACAGGGCTTGGAGCAAGCTGGGATAGTGGAAGGTGTCTCTGCCCATGGCAGGGGGTGGAGCAGGATAAGCTTTTAGGGTCCCTTCCACCCCAAACCATTCCGGCATTCCATGGCTCTGGCTGGAGCCAGCAGTGACTCCTGGGTTCCCCTGCCCATGGTCTGGAGTTCCCCACCTGGGTCCCCTCAGGTGCCCAGTTCCAGCCCTTTGTTCCGTGCCCCTCAGGACTTGTCATGGTCCTTGGCCAAAGCTGCCTCCCCAGCTCTTCCCCTCAGCAGATCATGCTGTGCCAGCTTTTTCCAAGCCCCTGCCCTGAGCTGACACCCTTTGCTTTGCACCAGGGGCCACCCCAGCGATTGTCCGCGCTGGAATATCCCCCCCACACTGGGTGTGTGCCTGCTGGAAGCTGGGAAGTGCCTCGGTGTTGGGTTTTTGGAAGGATGATTGGGATTTAGCACCTACTGCAAGCACTTGAGGGACTGCATGCCAGTTTGTACAAAAATGCTAATTTGTGCCCAGGCTTGTCTAAATACCCATCCTGCAGAATTCCAGGTCTTCTCCACTACCATTCTGTTTAACTGGAACCTCTGGGATTCGGAAGGCTCACAAGGAAAGCTGGAGGTTTGCAGGGAGAGCAGAGTTCATCTAATCCCACTTGATCCTCAAAGGCACGGGAGCTGGAGACCCAGAGCAGTGGGAGTTGGGGCTGGCAGGTCTCTGCTGTTGCTCCTGGTGATTCATCCCTGTCTCCTGTAGCTGAGAGCAGGCAGGGGATGGACACGGGGTTGGCAGGCAGCTGCTGTGCCCCTGCAGGATTTAATCAGCAACTCCAATCACCTCCTGCTCTTTGGGGTGTCCCAAGGTGCCCTCACAACCCAGAATAGACACCCAAGCAGGGTGGGAGCTACCATCCCATGGATCCCTGCCTTTCAGGAAGCCTATTTCCAACCTCTGAGAGCAAATGCATTTTTTTGTCCCTCGTTTGCAGACCCTGAACGACGAAGCTCCAGCTCTGGTGAGCATGAGGGGTCTGGAGCCACATTAGCCCAGGAAATGGCAAAGGAAACAGTGGGAAACAAGGATACTGCACAGTCCACACACAGGAGCAGAGGGAGAAGAGAGGCAGGGAGCAAGGGACTCCTCCCTGAGCAGGCATTTAATGCATCCTCTGGCCATTTTTCCAACTGATACCTGCTGTGCTCAAAGATAAGGTGGCCAAAAGCAAATCTCCATCAGTCAGTGCTGACGTCCTCTGACCTGAGGCAGCTCTGCTGATTCCAGTTCTGCTCTCTCCACCCCACCTGGGTTATTTTCCAGCCATCCACAAGCAGGGCTCACTTGTCCCATTCATAGGGACAGCACACAAGCCAGGCCCAGCAGCTCTGTGCTAGCAGTGGGATGCATTCAGCTCTGTTTCATGCCTGGATTGCCCACTCCTGTGCATCCCCCTGGGAAATGAAGCAGGCCTTGGGATTCAGGCTCCCAGCCCTGCCCAATCCAGGCTCACTTTCACCTCAGTCCCCTGGGTTTCTGTCCTCACAGCAAATCCTGAACTGCACCCCAGATGATACCCCAGTGCTTGTCAGCCAGCCCCAGAAGGCTGCAGAGGCATTCCCACAGCCCAGCCAAAGGAAGAAAGGGAGGCAGAACCAGAAGAAAGGGCCAGCAGGGGCAGTGCAGCAGCCAGAACAAACGGGGAGCACGGAGGGGGCACGGATGAATGCAGGGGGACACCTCAGCTCCTGGTCCAGCAGGGCTGGATCGATGCTGCGGCACAGCCATGGATCCAGGCCCAGTGGTTCCGGAGGTGCTGCTCCAGGGGCACCTCTGGTAGAGCACACGGAGCCTCCGGCACACAGAGGGAGTTTGCCTTTCCTGAACCCCTCATTTTCAGTAGCTCTGGTCTCAGCACCCATTTCTGCTGTGCCTTCTGCACAGGCAGGCAGATGGAACCTTCACTAAGGGAATGCTCTCACCAACGTGAGAGCCCCTTCTCTGCCCCTTCTTCACACAGAGGGAATGCTGAGCCTCCGAGCAAGACTCTAGAGCGACGCAGAGTTCATTGACTGCTTCCAGAAAACCAAACGGGCTTTGAACCTCTTGGTGAGACACAGGGGAGCTTCCATTTGTCCTGGCTTAGGGCAAATTTGGGAGGAAACTTCCAAAGGGGTCCCTCTAGAAAACAGACTTCCATGCAGGGACAGGGCTTTCCCCCGTGTATCCCAGCAGTGAGTGTTCAGAGGGAAATCTGAACAGAAAACACTGCCAAGGGACAAAGGTGTGAATTCCAGGTTCTTCAGAATTCAGGACAAACCTTGTGTCATGCTGCCACACAAACTGCCCTGGGATTTCAGGGGCTGGGGGCTGCACCTTAGCTGGTCCATCAGCACATGCAGTCACAGAAGCCTGGAGATGGCTGTGAGTCACCTGAGCTGAGGCTCCAGCTTGGCTCAGTGGATGAACATAGAGTTCCATGGTTAAATACTTTTCACTGTTGTTAACCAGAATCCAGAGCCTTGGCCAATTCCCACCATGGCTGAGGGCCCAGGGGCCTGAGCTAAAGCCCACAGGGGAAAGGGCCAGAGTGTGGTGCAGTCTGGGAAACATAACCCAGCTCCTAAAATAACATAGCAAGGCTATGTGACATCTCTGAGGTACCAGAGCCCTTTGAGAGACACAAATCAAATCAAAACAACTGCCCCAGTGAGTAACTCTCATAGTTCAAACTCTATACACTCAAGACACTTGGATTTTCCCCTTCCCTTTCTATTATTGAGAAAGCATGCAAGGGAAAAAAAAGCACAGTTTTCTAGTGAGCCAGCTTTTCTAAAGAACTGGATAGGTGAAGTCATACTAGTTAGAATATACCAATTTAATGCAAAATTAGTTTTCTGCAGGTTTTTTATAAGCCAGTATCAATCCTGCTGCAGTGTTGATTATTCTGCTAGTTTAAACAGGAAAAAAATCCCAATCCCCCACAGCTATGCAGGTTCTCTATGCAGCACACCAGAACTGTCTCCTCTGTCCCACCAAACCCAGCCACACACACAGAATACAATGACAGCATCTCTTTAAAAACAGTTCTATCTCAATGAACTGTTTCAGGACTGAAAGGTCACCCTTCTCCAAACCCAGCTATGTTTGTGACTCAGCAAAAATGTCACAGTTGTATTTATTTCAGTTCCCCTTTCAGATTCCCTGCCTCTGCCATGGAATGCTGCAAATACTTGTGGCACTGATGTCTCAGCCTCCTTAGGCTCTTTTTTAATGGCTTGTTAAGTAACAGCCTCTGATTCTCAGCTCTCACAGCTGCCCCCATTTTACAACTCAAATAGTAAATAGTGGAAGATGAATGTGTTTTCAAAATTATTTTTATTCTGTTAAATGACTGAATTTATATGAAAATTAGAGTCAGATGAGTTTTGCACTGACAAGACTATTCAGACAGCTATACCCAAAGTGAGTTTACCAGACTGAATATGGATCAGGGCCTCATTCACTGGTTAACAGTAAAGCAAGTAATTATAATTGTATAACCAACCCAAAAGCCTCACTTAGTCCAGTAAAAGCTGAGGGAAATAGAATAAACCAAGCCTATAAATACCATCAGCTGCTAAACTACTGAAGAGGAATTCCAAGTGAAATAATCTTGCCTCTTCCAGGTTTGCTCTCTT
Source organism: Pseudopodoces humilis (assembly GCF_049639895.1). Lineage (NCBI taxonomy): Eukaryota > Metazoa > Chordata > Aves > Passeriformes > Paridae > Pseudopodoces > Pseudopodoces humilis. Next base: position 13,432,984 of record NC_142204.1, on the reverse strand, counting down.
CTGTGCATGGTCAGGGGCTGCCTCTGTTGCTGTGATAAGGTCCCTCCCACATCAGGCCTGGTTTTTGTCCCCATTGCTTGATTTTTCCCAAGTGTTCTTTAACATCTGCCCCCTACCTTGCCCTGACACAGCCATTCAGTGAGAAAAGCTTCGCAGTTGGCCCTAACCCTGCCTTTGGTTCACACTTCAAGGCCCTGTGGAGCCTGGCACCAACGGTGGGGTAGATAATTAGTAATTCTCTCTCAGAGCCCATTTCTAGCACTGGGCAGGGCTTTTCCTCTTAATTGAAACCAGCTCACTCCTTCCAATCAGTCATTTTAAGGCCTCGTATTGTCCTTCACACTCATTGCAGCTCTTCTGACCAGCACCAGCACATTTCCATTATTACAGGCTCACCCTCCTAGGACAGAAAAAAACTGCCACACAGCAAACAAAGGCTCTGGGTCAAATCCACCAGGACCTCCCCAGAGCTCTGGCTGATAAAGCTTTCAGCAGCTCCAGCCAAGACTTAATGTCTGGCGAACAAAATGTTCTGGAAAAACGTCATGCCTTCTATAAACACATTTTTCTGGCAGGTCTGCCCTGGTGTTTTAAAACCTGGAGAGGCTGACTCAGCCTGGCTTCTGCAGGAGCTAAGGGAACACCATGGGTTGAGGGGAAGGTGGAGGGAATGGAGTGTGGGGAGGAAAGAGAGGGGGGGCAGAGCTGAGCCCTGCGAGGACCCTGCTGCTGCACGGAGACACTGCTCCTGCCCAGCTGCTCACACAAAGTTTATGTACACATTGCCCATGTCCTTCAGCCCATTTCTGGTGCCCAGGCAATTTTCCAACATGTCTTTTGTGGGCAGGGAGCTGTCAGTGCTGGTGACAAATTGCAGCAGCGCGTTCCTGCCCGACAGGTGGCATTTTTGCTCCTCCTTCGCAACGCTGTCCAGCAGGACTCCTCGGATGTCCTTGGGCTTCCCCGGCACACCGAACACGATGAACAAGCCCAGGCAGTCCCGTCCCACCAGGCGGCAGAACTCAGCCAGCTTCTCAAACCTGCTCATGTTCTGGAAGCACTCGTCGGCCAGCGCAGCCTCCCGGCAGCAATCCTCGGCAGGACCCTCGCCATGGAAGAGCTCGGCCGGCTGCAAAGCCTGCACGGCGATCTGGAGCTTGATCTGCTTGTCAGACCCACACAGAGTCCAGATCCAGTCCACTCCAAACAGGGAGGACTGCTGCTTGGTCATTTTGCTGGTCATGATCTGCTCCTCCATGCCCTTTCCCATGCAGAAGCTGATGAAGTTGACCAGGAAGATCTCACTCAGCGTGTTTGTGGCTGGCTGGAATTTGCTTTGAGGATCCACAAAACCGAGATAGTCTTCCAGCTTTCGAGATGCATGGAGTACACCCTGGCTGAAGACTTCACAGATGACCAGAGTTTCAGCCTTGTTCTCCTGGTTGTCCTCCTGGGAGACCCTCTGGCCCATTTTCTCTGCCAGAGGAGGTAGTTTCCACATGCAGATTGCCTCAGGGACAAACCTTTATTTTCCAGCAAAGGCTCTGCAGGTGCTGGGCTCAGCCAGACCTACTCAGCTGCACATGGATACCTGCAGCCTTCCCGGTGAAGGTGATGGTAGAGCTGAGCTCTGTGTGCCGGTGGGGTTCAGCCAGGCTTTCTCCTGGGTGTGTTTCTCCACAGCTGACTGGGCAGGGACCAGCCCAACAGGCCCTGCAGCTTTCACACTTACTGAATACATCTGGTGCTTGTTTTCCTTATTGTTAATTCCGGCACCATTTCTTTGGCTGATGTTATCTCATTCCGGTCTGATCTTATTTCCTTGGATCGGATCTCCTTTCTAGGACTATTGCACTGAAACCATTTTTTTGGCACAGAGTGTTGCTTGGAGATCAAACCATCTTTTCTTTTAACCTCCCAGAGAAAGGAGGTTAACACTTGGGACCAGAGAGAGTCTCTTCCACAGCAAGAAGGGACAGAGCACCCTGGAAGGGCTCCCTGTGGAGCACACGTTGAGCAGTGATGATGGCACTTCTCACCACACCAAACAACCCAAGATGGTTCAAATCTGGATCCCAGAAATAACTAAAAAGTCTTGATATAGTTGATTTCTTAGCTGTTAGTTGAGCCCTGCTACAGGCACTAGTGACAAACAAATTAACAAGTCAACAAAAAAATGTTTGATTTTGCCCCTTTTCCCTCCTTAGTTTTGAATAGAACAGAACAAGCTTCTTTGGAAAGTTAATTAGAAAATAAAAAGGAAAAAAAAAAAAAATAGGACATGAGAAAGGGAACCAGCTTCCACAAAAACACTTGGCATTTTCCACAGACTTTATTTGATTTCACATGGCAATACACAGCAGTTACGTTTTCCCTCTCCAAACCAATTAAGCACCTCGACAGTATCGACAGTGTGCACACACGCACATAAAAACCTCCTGACTTCATCACCTCTCTTGTGTCCCCACCCCAGAACAGAACCAGGGTTCAGATCACAGCTCTGAGGGCATGACCTGGCACCAGGAAAGGGTTGTTTGGAGCAGAATGCTGCTTACACTGCACTTAAATGATCACTGCCCTCACTGGTAACACTGGTAACTGGAGAGTATTTTTGGCTATTTCAGCACACAGAATATTGTGTCACTAGCTCCCTTTTCCCCCCCTGTGAATTCCCAATCCTGCCCAGTAGCCAGTAACTAGTGAGAGCCATCCAGAGGAACACTTGTTGGAAGCCTGCACCACATTTCCTAGTGCTTCCACAGGTTTTTACATTCAACTTCCATGTAAATAATAACAATATTGCAGAGTATTCACAGAAAGGGAGACCTGAATCCACATCCCAAGCATCAGCACCCTAAACCTGCCCACATTAAATTTTGCATCTTGGGACATCAATAATCACCTACACTGCACATCCTTCAGAGGTCCAGGTTATCAGCTTACATCATTCTAATGCTGGAATATGCCTCTGATTTGAGGGGAGTTCCCTGGGAAGAACCTTTATTCCTTTCCTAGCTTTGTTAACAGTGTTTTATAAACACCCCCAAAGTCAGCACGAACCCCAAATCCCCTGCATGACACCAGGAATGGTCTCATTTCCAGCAAGGAGAGTGACAAAATGAGTGACAAATGCTTGGCAAAGCAACACCACCGCAAGGAACAGTTCCAGCTGGACTTTTGTTTTCCTTTACAGAGCAAAGCAGCTTCATGCCATTGTGCTAAGAGACATGCAATGTTCAACACCATACAAATGACCACTGGAATAAAAAGTTACTTTTGTTTGTTTGTTTGTTTGCTTTTGGCTAGGACACCTCACAGTACTGGGAGTCTGACACAAGATTCCCACTGGCTAGTTAAAAATTTTAAAACCTGATGATCCTCAAAAGCAGAGGAGCTGTGCTTTAAGAAGGTAAAATGATAAGCAACACATTTGATATCTCAGTTTTGGAGGAAAAGTCCCACCTTAGGCTTAATAATATGAAATAATATATTTCCTATACATTTCTCTATATAACTTTTATTTTTTTTTTGCAACTACACCATCTTCACGTTAGTCACAGCACAGAAATATCCCTTCCACATGGGGAGGGAGGGAGTACTCTCAACTTTAAGGAAATTTTTTAAGTCATGGAAGTGTTAATAACTTTATTGAATGCACTAATTACTGCTGCTGGGGACAAGAAAGAAGACATTTTAAAATGTGCAGTTTCTGGATGAGCCACTGCCAGAAGAAACATGCTTTAGAATTGTTTCATCTCAAAATGGAAGATCATTAAACTGTGCACTCAGTAAAAAGCAACGAAAGCAAACAGTTCCAAAGGTCAGCCTGCCTTTCCCAGTAACCAGCTGGTTTGCAAACTGGCATAATTTTTTTACAACCTTCTCTCTTCCCCTTGCACACCTTCAACTTTCCATCACTCTAGCTCACAAAATTTAAATTTTTGCTTTTATATGTACCTCATATACTTTTTTCTTTTTTTTGTTTAATACAAAACAGTATAAAAATAGGAGCAACAGTCAAGAGCTACAGGGGACCTTACACAGGACACGGATCTCTAGAATCCTACATTGGATAGGGCTGAACTGGTGCTTGTGCCAAAGAAAAGCACTTAGAAAAGAGCAGTAACTTCTATTTTTCAGCTGAGAGCGCAGAGAGAGCTGATGTGCTGTATCTACAGATGCAACACTTTCACCTAACATCTTCTGTTCTTTTCAAACAGTATAAAGGATTATCTGAGGCCACAAATAAGCAAAAGGAGCACTATCATACCACATCGATGTCAAGGCAACACTCTGAAACATACCACCAGTTTTTACATTAAATAGAGTTAAAACAATTACCATTCACCAGTGTCTGGGTGTTTTTTATGGCAACTTAAGTAGGCACCTTGTTTTTTCTCCTTTTCTCTTTAAAATTCTCCACCCCTCAGTGTTACTTCCAACAAACAGAAGCAAGAGCAATGTAAAGTACATGATCTGCTGCCTGTCACGTGGAACAGGGATGTCCTTGCATGCAGGAGAACTGCCTTTGTCAGTGCCTGGTGGTGACTGTCACACGTTGGAGTCCTCATCTGTTATACTGGTGCTAGGAGAGCAAGTGGCAAAGTCTTTGAACATTTCATCTTCCTTCAGCATGTGCTGGAAAGGAAAGGAGGGAAGAGTCAAGGTTTCTCACAACTGGAGTCACCTGTCCTGTGCTGGGCAGCAAACACTGCCTGCCAGCCACTGCTTTGTTCTGCTGAGGGAGGTCTTCACCCACCCTGCTGCAAAACCAGCTCACCACTGTCTGCTGGCCCCAGTGGCTCGAGGTTTCCACCCAGAAAATGCAGCCTGACTCCCAGCTGGAAACCCACTAACCATGGGCAATGTGGGCTGTGTCTCCTGCCCTCCACGGTGTGTGTGGAGCCAGAACAGGCCACCAAGCCTCCCCACCAGGATGGGCCAGGTACATTCCTGAAACACTTGGTTTTCTTGTGCCCTCTGTCCCTGCAGAAGACCCAAAGGACCTCACTGACCCTGTTTAACATGAGCCAAGGGGCTCACACCCATCCCACAGAAACAGAGACCTTACAGCACAGACCCCATTCACAGACTTACTGTCAAGTTGTTGATGCCTTCAGAAAACGCTCCTATTTGCCTCACCGTCCCTTCTGAATCTTCCATCTATAAAAAACAGAGAATGAACCATGAATTAATAGCAACTTATTTGTATCACAGAGTGGAATCACAGAATAGGTGGGGTCGGAAGAGACCTGGGTCCAAAACATCTGGGTCCAATCCCCTGCCATGGGCAGGGACACCTTCCACAATCTCAGGTTGCTCCAAGCCCCATCCAGCCTGGCCTTGGACACTTCCAGTGATGGGGCAGCCACAGCTTCTCTGGGCAACCTGTGCCATGGCCTCAGCACCCTCACAGGAAAGAATATTTTTCTAATATCCTAAACCTCCTAAGATCTAAACCCACTCTCTGTCGGTGTGAAGCCATTCCCCCTTGTCCTGCTACGACAGAGTGACAATTAAGCACAGCACACAATTTACTGATTACACCTGAGATGTTCAGAGCAAGGAAGAAGCATGGCCTGTCAGGAAAGGAGAATTACTCCAGAGCAGGCCCTAAAAAGGTGCTGCATTCACAGCTTCAACCTCCTTGGGAGCACAGCCTTTTGTCACTAATGCTGTGTGACAGCAAGAAGTCAGGGCCTTCATGGGCCAAAGCAAAACAAAGACTTCCCTGGGGAATGAAAGATTTTCCCACCAAACCTGACAGCTCAAAGACTCAGAATTGTTAGAACTAGCTTACCTGCTCCAGCCTGTCCAAATCATCATCATCGTATACTCGGATATCCAGGCCAGGCTTAAAGCCCTTCTTCGATCCACTCCCAGATGCTCGCCCCAGGTCCATAGGACACACATACTCCTCCACATCATCTTGCTTCTTCTTCCTCAGGCTCCCAAAATTGCTGAAGGTAAGTTTCTTTGGCTTGAAAGTGAAGAGGAATTTGCCAAGGAGTTAGGGAATCGCCAAAGAATTAACAGGCCTACTCATGCCCTCTTGTGTTTCCATGACAAAGGGTCAAAACCCCAGTGCTCTCCTACACAAAACTTCTGAATTTCAGGACAGTGGCATCTGAAAGGACAATGTGTCCCCTCATTCTACCACTGTTAAGACACCACCATTTAACAGATCCCAAATGTGGTCAAAATTCCACATTAAACCACGAGCCTGTAAACAGTAAGGGACAGTCCCCTCCCAGTCATCCCTCAGTACAGACAGAAGGGCGACATCTCCTGTTTGTGCATGTCAGAGAAGCAGAGAAGTGGCCTGTTCTTGGTAGACATGAGTGTCAACCCCAGGTCTGCCAGGTCCTGCTCTCATGCTTCTTTTTTTTAGGTACCAACCCCTTTTCTCAGATCTTACTGACATGCCTTCCCAGCATGGATAAAAACAGAGACCCAAATGCCTCTCTGGAACCTCCTACCCCTCCCAGAACAAGTGGCCTACCTTGACTTTGGCAGTTGCTGTCAGGAGGACATAGTCAGGGGACTCCATGGCTTCACGTTTCTGCTGCTGGGCCTCCTGCCCCACCAGGAGGTTGAAATGAGTGGCCAAGTGCCGCCTCAGCAGTGTCTTGTTGGGTGGGATGTTCAGCAGCTGGGCCATGGTTTCTACATTGAAACGGGGCTCCAAAACCTGGGAATCCAACCATAAAGAATCCAATCACACAGAATCCATCTGAAGCCAGCACTGTCTGATGAGATGTCTGATGGATATCCAGGCCTATCTTGGTCACTCCCTAAGGCTGTTTTGAGATTTTTGTTGGTATTTTAGAGGAACTATACAACAAAGAAGAAGGAAAGAGAGTTAACTTGTTAAAGGATTCCTAAAATACTACCTACCTTCACGCTTTCCTTCTGGAGTTATAAATAGGAACAAATTGGCAGGTAAGAAGAAATTAACAGATAAATCCACCCTTAACTGAAGTACTGTGTGAAGCTGCCACAAAATGTTTACCCAGCATCATGTTCCAATTCTGGAAAAGGTAGCCAGAAGAATCATGGAAAATAAACAGACACAAAATGTCTGGAGCAGGGATACAACTCCTAATCACCACAACAAACCTCTGCAGGTGTAAGTCTCTTGTCTGGAGTATGTGATGCTAGAGCAATTAAAAACAATCGTGGTTTGACAGTGTAATCCCAAATTTTACGAAAGCTTCCTTCACAAATGAAAACCATATCCAGACTAGGAAGGCAGAAAATGGCTGTTCAATAGTATGGCAGCACTGCAGGACAGGAGGTGGAGAATGCCATACCAAAATAGAATTGTAAGGGGAATACAGAGTATTAAACCACACTACTTCCCCTCGAGACATTCATATCTTTTAAACTATAAGGTAAGAAACTTCTTATTAAGCAGAATAAGCAGAAAAAGCATGTGCAGCAAAGATAATGTCAGAACATTGACCCAGTGACTCCCAGACATCTTTCTCCTTCATAAAATGGAAGAAGCCACCTCAAAAGCTCACCATCAGCCCCCCGTGCACTCCACTGCCCCGCAGGTTGGGTGCATACTCTGCCAGATCCACGGAGCGCAGCCACTCCATCACGCGGTGGTTGGTCCACTGGGTGACCTCGGAAGGTGTCACATTATTCTGCCAACAGGAGGGACAGGCAGGTAAGGAGACATCCCAAATCAGCTCAATCCCAGCCCAAATCTTTACTGAAACGTACCTCTCCTGCCCTTAAGGAATACAATCCTACTTTGCACTTGAGAAAAAACTCTCTTTCTGATTGCTACCTTGGGCAGGGGACAGGGGTGTGTCAGATCATTTGACTATTGCACTGTGCACTAGGGTTATTTGCCATTTCTACCAATAGAGCTGAAAATTCAGCTGTTTCCATGAGCTCCTGTGCTGTTCTCACACCCTGTGAATCTAAATCCAATACACTGGGTTGTTTTGTCACCCATTGCCCCATCCAGAATTCACTGCTTCCAAAACACAATGATGGCAGTTTCCTGCCTGGTAACAGTTTTACACAGAACATTTTGGCACAGCCATCAGTTTTCCAGAGAGTTGCACAAGACTCGTGGCAACAGTGCACTGAGTTTAAGATGATTTGTGGTCCAGACAGCACATCAGAGGCTGGGCCAAACTAGCCAGCTGTTGGCTTGGAGGAGATATGGAAGACTTGGAAAGGGGGACATGAGTTTGGGGTCATGGCAGGTAGAGGAAAGAAAGTGATGTCAGAGCTTGAGGTTAAAAGAACAACATGAGAAACAGGAAACTAAAAATGAAGCAGAATGAAGAGGAGAGAGCAGAGCAGAGCAGGAATAATTAAACACCAGGGACAAAACCCTAGAGGATTCCTCTTTACAGCTTCCTCATAAAGCAGTACCTCATCAGACGGCCTCCTGCGCAGGCAGTTGGGCTCAAAGTTGTTTATTCTCAAAACCTGAATGGCTCTTTTGATGCTGAGGTGGTGAAGGACACTGATGACCTTCAAGGACAGCAGGTCATCCTGTCAAAGAGCAAGAGGGGGTTAATAAACACAGACATACTTATTCATGGGACCAGCATTCTCCTGGAGGGGACTGCTTTAGCCCCTGGCTTAAAATGGCACATCTGACACATGTGGGGGAAGTTTTTAATATGTCAGACAGGTAATTTGTATCAAACCATCTGTCCCAAGATAAAAACTTTCTGTGTTGCACTGTACTAGCTCTTGGGGGATGTTTTTCACACAGGGTACAGAGCTTAGTACAAGAAATGTGGGGTAACAAGGAAGGAAAAAGGGTGAGATAACACATCCTCAGTGACAGGATAAGATCCAGGACAGCACCAACACACTACATTAGACTCACCTGGCATTTAATCCTGCCAGAAGTTTTAATACCTCAAATGTCCAGCTAGAAGTTTAACTGAAAACAATAAATTGCCCTGAAAATTGGGACATTCTCTATGGTTAGAATAAAAAAAAATAGGAGGGAATAAGAAAAGTGTCTCAAAGTCAAAATGCAATTTGGCTAACTTAAATTTATGCACCCTTGTTCCAGAGTTAGCATGGCTTAATCTTTCAGTTTTACTTATATGTTATGAGCCCTGGAATCTATTTTGTCAGATGTTTAAGACAAGATTCTTTGCTAACCCAAACATCCCACTGTGTTCAGCTAACTTTGTGATGAATCTGACAGTAGGTTAACTATGTCATGGTTTCCTATTTCATTTAATATAAAATAATAAATGTTATTATATGAATTAATATTAAATATTAAGTATTTTATTATAAAATAATAAATGTTCACTATTATTTATTTTTAGCTGGAGTAACTTCAAAAGATAGTAACAAATATTATTTTAATACTTCGCATATTTTGTTGGTTATTTACAGCCGTTACCATAATTTGATAGTTAAACTTGCTCTAAAAATATCCCCACTGGATCTACAATTAAAGGGCAGTGACAATGGTAGTAAAGTCTCCCAACACAACATCAAACTCAATGCAGGCTGCTGGCATCACACCTCCCAGGGTTAAAAAGAAGAAACAATCTTATAATAAATAAAACCGCAAACCATGACATAAAACTTATGCAAAACACATGCGAACGTGGCATGAAAAGGTAACTCATGGTTCATGAGAGAGCAGGGCTGTGATTGAATTCTTCTTTGTTGTACAGAAAGAATGAATATTAGCCATGTTCAATTTGCATTTATATCCCCAGAGAAGGAAGGTCTTATCTCATCTTACCTGAGCCCTTACACAAAGAAAACCTGACTGGCAGTGAAGTGGGGAGTGGGGAGGTGATGCCTGTGCTAAGCACTTTGAAATGCAAAAGCTGTTAAGTGTAGCCTGCTTTCAAACAAGCTGGCTCTCAGAACTGCAATTTTCTTCAAAGGAAATTGCTTGGGTTTTCTTCACCTATGCATCCACGTAAATAAGCAAGCTGATAAATGCTTGCTTACTGAAGAAAAGGATTCCATCTGCTTCTACTAATTAATAACAACATGAACAACAAAAGCATGAGTGGCAACCACAGCATTTGCACCTTTGCATTTGTACCTTTGTGTACAATCCCTGCCTGAGCACACCGGTGTGACACACAACTGTTAAGCTCAGGATTGCCCACTTCTGATGCATGAGTCCGAATTCTTACTGTGTTTGCTCTTAGGCCAGAACCTAGTAGCTCTAAAGATGGAAAGAACTTAGGAAATGCTTACAGGTGAGCAGCAGTATCTGATTTCTATAGGTTACAGCTACTGGCATTAACACAGGGCACTCACTAGAGTTTAAAGGGGTCCTTTGAAGACCATGAAAAGGATGTCAGAAAAGGAAGAAGCCATTTACTCACCACACTCATGTAATGGAGCATGCGGCCATCCACCTTCCCCTCATCAAACTGGGTCTTATACTGGGGCAGGCCAATGTCATCCAGCCACCCTAGGGCAGGACAGATACTCCTGTCACAGTGGCAGCCACATTACCCAGCACCACTTACTGTTCCCATCCTCAGCACCCCAAAGCAGCCACGATTAGGGACCCCTATCCAAAGCCACTGCTTCAGCATGCAGTAAAATCTTACTTGTAACCCAGTGATAATCCAGTTTTCCATGGTTGTTTTCCTCTTCAGATCCCAGTGCCTGCAGTGCAAGCTGGAGCTTCTTCCGATGCAAAGGGTGTTTTATCCCAAGCTCCTGTGAAAGGAAGAAAAGCAGTAAATCTAGAGATAATACTATTTTATTCCTCCCTCTGCTGAATGACCAAGGGTTTCTAAGAATCACACTTCCACAGCACTGCATTTTCTATTTGCTGAATTTCAGCGTCCTTTTAGCACATGTTCAGCACTAGGGAAAGGCCCACTTACTGGGGTGGTTAGTTTCACAGTGTTGAAGATAAATTTCAAGGAGTGATGGATTCCAAATTGCATTAAAATGTTGGCCACAATATTCTCATACTAGGTTAAAAAAAAAAATCCCACAATACAATAAAACCTTTAGCATTCAAAAAAATACTTGCTGGGATTAATTCTTCCCCTTCCACTTAGGCAGGTAAAGTTAAAATAATTATTTTGTTAAGAGCACAGGAATGTCCCAGGAATTACTGAAATTCATTAATGCTTCCAAATGCATAACATTATTCCTCAGTTTAGTTGCAAATGCAGCCATTCCAGGATCTCTTTAATCCCATTTTCACTTTCAGCAGTGCCTGCTGGTTAATGTTACCTCTGATAACACTATTACAAGCATTATAGCACATTACATTACAAGCAAGTAACACATTACATTATGTTCATAATACTTCTCTTAGTGCAATTGTTGTGTAACTACCCAGTTGAGAAAACAGGCTTACTATTTGGTGAAGAGATTTTTAAAAAGCTGAAAATTCAACCTTTAGCAAATATTAGGGATTAAAAATATAAATTGAATCAATTTCTTCTGTATTTCTTGTTTTTAAAAATAGACAAGCAATTCTGCAACAAATAAAGACAGACACTGATCAACTTGTGTGTAACAAATCCTCATTCCTCTTTGTATAAAATGGACAGAAAATACAATCAGACCAAAACAGCACCTTTTTATACCCTTCGCACATAGGCATAAAACAACTGTAGCACATATGACTGCTAATGAAGCAGGGCTACAAACCCATATGATAATGAGGCAGTCTCACATGCATATTTTTAGAAGGTACTACAGTCAAGTGATGTGTCCATGCTTAATGAAGTTAAATCACGTATTTATAATTATTAGCTTCATTACAGAGCATTAAATTTCTACAAAACTTCAGCTGAAAAGAAACGGATTTGGCATCACTGCAGGTGACAGTATTTTGAAAACTCATCTAGCTTCCATTTTTCTACCAAGTGCACTTTACAGACCTGATTTACATGCACAGAAACGGTGATATTTTTTTTTGTACCTTTATTTGAAAGGAGTGTTTCTGGTATTCCTCACCTTTTCCAGATCCTGCTGAGAAGCCTGCAGAAGTGTTTGTCCAGACAATATCCAGTGCCTGCCACTATTGATATAAGAGCCAAGTCCTTGGTCCTGGAGCCAGTTGCAGACCTGCTCCTTGGTCCACTTTGCGAATGGCATGTCCAGCTCACTGCGGGAGATTTTACCCAAAAAAGACTGATAAATCCCTTGCTTCCAATCTCCTGTTCTCATAAATAATGAGAAAGCCAAAAGCTAAACCTAATTCACATCTTGTGGAAGCTGGGACAATCTCTGAGGGGGAACTACCAGCATGATGAAGCGCTGGGCGTTGCTGATCTATTGCGACTGTCACAATGAACACGGCCTCCTATAATCCTACTGAAAAGAGCCACCTCTGCTGCCTAGCAATGCTACAGCTCTGGAATGAAACTGGAATGTTTCACTTTCTCCTTTAATCCCTCGAAGTGCAGCAGGAAAGGCAGAGAAGGAGTATCTGTCACTGCCACATGAGGGCTCTTGCACTGCCTCAGGGCCCCATCCTGCGAAGGCAAGAGCTCAGCAGCAAGACCCCACCACTCAGCCCACCTCAATCCTCCAGAGACCCTCTCTCACAGGAGGAAGCGGCCTGTATCTGCCTGGTTTTGCTCAGAGAAGAGAGGGGATGTTTCATTTTGGCACTGGCCTTCTCCTTTGGGCCCTGTGCTTGGCCGGAGCCGCCGGGATCCAAGCACTGGCACACTGGCCCCCCTCGTGTCTTACTTGTGGGACTGCCCCAGGTCCCGAGACCAGCCCAGCCGGGGCCCTGCAGTTGCTCTTGTCCCTCCTCTTTTGAACTCCGTCTCAGACATGTCTTCTGGGTTGAACGTGGTGGACTGACTTCTTTTAAGTCTAAAGGAAGAAAGCACATTGACATTTGGCTAAGGAAAAGGCACATCACTGCCACCCACTGCAACCAACACTGGCAAGATCTCCCCCAGGGCTTGTAGCTCCTCTTCTACCTGCCCCCAGCCTAGTCTCATCTCTCCCAAATACCACACAGGCTCCTGCTCTTGGGATATTAAACCATGAAGCCACATGTTAGCAGGGGAGAAATAGGTGTGTTCCCAGCAAACCCCTGCCCAAGCCCCAGCTCTGGAGAATGGTCATCTCTCATCTTTTACTTACCTTCCAAACAACTTCTTGATTCCCTTGGCCTTTTTCCTGGAATCTGGAGAAGGTGGTGTCATCTGCAGGCTATCTGCTTCTTTTGGGCGAGGGGGCAAGCCAGCCAGATCTAAGTGGTCTGCAGATCCCTTCTCTGTTTCAGCTGTCAGAAAACAAAAGCTGTCAAGATCCTCTTATGCAGGACTGTACAGACATGCTCCTGACCTTGGGAATGACTCCTGCTAGATTACTGACAGCCACCATGTCAAGAAAATGGGGCAAAGAGGAATGGGAAAATCCATGAGAAACGCCACATGTTCCTCCTTCATGGGCCTGGCTGGTAATGCTCCAAGGCAATGCTCTGCTTCAGTTAAGCACCTCGCTTCCAAGGTGGGAAAATCCACCTCATTAATCAAGCAGTGAATTAAATCCCAAATTTACTCTTCCTGAGGGAGTGTTCCTACAGTGCTTTCACAGGAAGAGCCAAGGCACGTGGGTGCCCAGAAACAATTCAGAGCAGTGGCAGGGAACTAAACCAGAAGTCCCCAAAGCACAGAAAGCCAAGTAACCTTCCTGTGGCTATCTTCCCCAATAGTATGTAGTATTTCATTCCATGGCCAGGAAATTCTAGCAACAAAACTCCTGCTGCAGAAGGAGGGCCCTCTTTCCCTCACTTCTGCAAACTGTGGAATATTTTGTTCCTCCTCAGAGGAACACCATGGATTTTAGGCTCTGTCTGAACCGTATCTTCTGAGTGAACAAAATATCTCTGATCAGAGACCCTCAACATTACCACCCACTCTAAAAATATTAAATCCTTGATCTGTAGCTGTTTTCCATAACAACAAACCTGAGGGCTCTTGTCCCTAAAGGGGAAGTTGCCACAAAAGCTAAACTATTAAAGGAAAAAACAATTTTAAGATAATTTAAAAAGGAAACTAATAGGATTGCAGTATCTACTAGACTACATAAGCAGAGATGTGCCAGCAAGTGCCAGATAGCTGAATAAAACTACCACTTGGAGTTTATGCCAGTTGCTTGCTGGGGAAGAGTGAGAGCATGAGCTTGTTCAGCTGAAGCAGCCGTGGCAAGGCAGTCAGGCCTGGAATCACTTGCAGCATCTTTCAATATAGCTCTGTAATTAAATGATCATCACTTGTGTTTGAAATGGACTTTCAGACTTACAGGAGAAAAGTAAACAATGCATCAAGGCAGAGCTTATATTGTTGGGACATGTTCCACAAGCCACGGAGTTGATGCTGAGATGGCCACAAAAGGGCCATGACCAGCAACAAACTCTAGGCTTTGCCAGTGTATCCTGCTGGGCAAACTTCAGATGGTTCAGCCAGAATATCTATGAACGAGTCCCATTTTCCACCTTGTCAAACCTTGCAGTGAAGCAGCAAGGTCACACAAAAGATCATTTCCAGGCACTTTGGTTTGGCCACTGTCAAACACAGGGATCCTTACAGTGAGACAGAGACAGAACTAACATCAAACCAGGATGTGGCATTTGAGGTTTTTGCTTTACTTGTAGAAGGTAAAGTAAAAAAAACCAAAAACATGTAAATGGCATTCTAGAAAGAGAACACCAGGACAAGGTTGGGTGCATTAGTAGCAGAGATATGCGGGAATTGCACTGTTTGCTCCTCATACCTGGCTCCTTTTCATGCACTGACACAACCCTGTAGAACAGATAACATTTAGGGGGCCATATGAGAAAAAGAGGGCCCAAAGCCCTTGGTCTCTTCACCACCCCACATGACACAGCTCTGCTTCCAAAGGCAGGTCTGACCTGCCCTGGTCAGAATCATCCAGGGAATGCTCACATCACAAGACTGGTTTTTATTTACTATGTGAATGGCTCCTTCCCCATTTGCCCCAGTTATTTCTCATTTGTTTTATTATATCATAAATACAACTACATCTAGAAGACTAATTACGTATGCTTTCCCTCAGAACTCCCTTAAATGAATGCCTGGGAAATACAGCTCATTCCTTACTTCACCACCCTTTATAAACTCCTCCAGTGGATCTAGGACAAGTGGCAGCACAAAGGTAACTAAGCATCACCAATTCTCACCTGGCATCTCAAAGTACACCAAAAGTACTCAAAGTTTGTGCTCAAAGTTACAGCAAAAATCTCTGCAAATTGACCCGCAATCTCTCATTAGTAGCAGCTACTCAGGAACAGAACAGCTGACTTCTAGCAGAGGGCAAATGTTACGTGAAAACTCCTTTTAGTGATGGGCAGAAGTTCCGATGCAGAGCTCTGGTGCCTGGCTGTGGTTTGGGAAGTGTGTGGCCACAGCCAGCTGTTAGCAGCAGTCAGGGCACAGGGCTGGCACGGGCAGGCATGCAGGATTACTGTACCTAAAGTAGGTGCACTTGCACTTCGACTGCGATCTTCAGATATCCACACAAGGCACAAACCCACACGCAGCACAACGGGAGAGAACACGCAGAGGCACAAGGTCAAACACAATTCAAAACTCACGGTGACAAAGTACGGCACAAAAGGAGGGAGGGACGTGAGACACAAGCGCCACACGAATGCTGAATTCACATGGGATTAGGATTCACTGGGACCTCCCTTTCACAACAAAGGAGTGGAGCAGAGCTCTGTGGTGCAGAGAGAAAAATGGCACTGCACTCACTTCAGTGCAAGGGGGGTCACTTGCTCCAGGACCCGCTGCTCCTGTGAGGTGGCAAATATCTGAACAGCCACTTTACAGATGGAAGCACTGAAATCTGGATAACATCAACAACTTACTCAAAGCCACAGCACCCTGATTTAGATGACCCATCTTCCACTCCTTTATGACAGCCACAAGTACTGTGCTTTGTTAGACAAATTAATTTCAGGACAAAACAGGGTATTACACAAAAGCAAACATGAAATAAACCAAAGCAAAGAGTCTAACCCTCAGAATTGACTGTACATCTATTCCAAGTAAGCTAGCAACTTCCCAGGCTTTATGTCACAGGCAAATATAGGCAGCTTATCATCAGTGTGTAGGTATGTTACCTGTTTTGAAAAAAAATCTGAAATTCTCTTAGAGTAACAAAGAAGAAGCTATCCCCCTTCAGGCTTTTCAAATAGATAGCTAAATTCCTAAATCTCATGCAAGAGGATAAACAAAAACCTCAGGTGTCTGCAGTAGATCTGGTACAGGGACTCGCTGGATGCTTGAACTGGATCATTGGAAAGACTGCTAGAGCAGAGTAGTAAATGTAAGTAGAATTCCAGTTAGTGGCAACAGTGACTTCTGCATTAAGCAGAGCATTTTGTTTATTTCTTTGTCATATGCAAATGTCATCAAATGACAATACCAAAATACCCCCCCACCAACACTACAAGTAAAAACATCAACATGAGCTTGAATGACTTGCCAATCCTGTTCCTGTTGCCACCACTTCTTTTGAAAGGCTGCTTAAGTAAAAAAAAAAAAAAAAATTAAAAAAAATTAAAAAAAAAGAGAGAGAGAGAGAGAGAGAGAAAGACTGAGTGCTGCTGTCCTATTTCTGTGTATCTGAAAATCTTATGAAAGATAAAAGAAAATCTTATAAAAAGATATGAGGATGGAGCCAGGGGAAAAAAACCCCACAAATTCCATGTGTGAACTACTGCCAGACAGCCAGCATTTCATACAGCAGCAATCCCCTATGAGGTCCCAGGGGAGATACCACAGCAGAGTCTGAACCACATCAAACACTTCCTTACATCAGTGATTTTTTTTTCTTGTTGTTTGATATTTTCTAAACATTCTACTGTCAGAAGTGCCACCAAGTCACTGTGAGACTAAGGCCGGCTTTCCTGCTTCTTAAGGCAGTTACAGCTGTTGTTAAGAACCTTCAAAATGCACAGAATCTGAATGCAGAGGCATGGTACCTACCCAGATTGGGGGCACTTGCAGTCCTCTTGTTATTTTTTATCTTGAAAAAGCCTCTGCCAAAGGAAGACCTGGCTTTGCGGGTGCCAAAACTGTCCTCATCGCCTGTGCCACCGTGGGAAGGAGACTTGGGAGGGAGGGTTGCGAAATTATTGCCTTCCACAGGAGGTTTAACCTGCTTGAATTAGGGAAATAAAGAATCAATACAAGGGAATTGCAGAAGGCCTTTTGAGAGCCTGCAAAGTAACCACTGGCAGATTATCTGGGAAGTCCTCATCTGTCACTACAAGAATACAGAATGTAAAAACCATTAAGAAAAACATAAACAAGATCTTCATTGGAATATGTTGTCCTGGTTTGGGCCGGATGGAGTTAACTTTTTCTTAGTTCAACACTGTGCTGTTGTTCAGTCCTGTGTTTTGGATTTAGTAGGGAATAATGTGGATAACACTGGGATGTTTGGGTTGTTGCTGAGCAGTGCTTGCCTTGAGTCAAAGAGTTTCTATTTTCCCATGCTCTGCCAGCAAGGAAGTGCACAAAAAGCTGGGATGGAGCATGTCCAGGACAGCTGACCTGAGCTACCAAAGGAATATTCCACACCACAGAATTCCATGCTCAGTATATAAACTGTGGGGGTTACTGGGAAGGGGAGCCAATTGTAGCTTGGAGATGGGCTGGGCATTGGTCAGTGAGGGATAAGCAATAGTATTGTGGTGCATCATTAGTCTTTTCAGGGCTTTCTCTCTTCCTCTCCCTTTTATTATTAGTTTATTATTATGATATTATTATTATTAGGATTTTACTTTGTTTCAATTATTAAACTATTCATATCTCAACCCCTAAGCTCTATCTTCTTTTTTGTTGATTCTCCTCCCCATCCCACTGGGGCAGGGAAGTGGACCAGCTGTGGGGTCCTTTGTTGTCAGCTGGGATTAAACACTGGCATATGTTCAGGAACCAGAATAACTATCACTACCTGCTAAGAGTAAATTGTGTTCTTTAAGATGTATCTCAATTTCTGCAAGGCTGACTTAAAGATATGGCAAAGGTAAAAACAGAGTCCTGCAAGGCTTTGAACTTCTCCAGCTTTGAAGGGTCTCTGTCTCCCCCACTGGCAGCTGTAGGGGCAGTAAGTAGGAAGCAGAGAGACAACACCCCACAGTACATTGGTTCTCTGCCAAGTGTCAAGAGAGCTCTTTCTGTCTGTCACTGCTCTGCAATTTCTTAATTAATGGATTAATTGACTGTGTCCACTGCCAAAGCAAAGAGGAAATTACATATCAAGCAAGGAGTATAAATACCAAGAGCGGTATCAGACACTCCAGTTAGCCCATTTAAAGCAGTTCTTTAACCTCACCAGCTGTTTCACTGTCTCTTTGAAAGAAGGAAGCAAAACCATTCACAGCCCAAATATAATCCTTTGGCTTTTGCTGAATCAATATAGCATTCATCCTAGGGCTGGTGTCTGAGGTCTGTCACCTCTGCTCAGGTGTTCCTAGAGGTAAGGACTGCAAGATGTGGCCTTAAGGTACCACAGGGTGACTGTTCTACAATGTCGGGCTTTTCAGAAACACACTTGCTAGTCACAGGAAACAATTGAGAAACCCAAAGGTTTTTAAAGAGACACTAATCAAAGATAATTACAGAGTCAGTAAAATGCTTAATGGTTAGCTTTGCTAATTATCTTGTGTGAGAAAAACATTAGCTTAGCTGGTAACCTTGTGCAGACTGGAAGATAATCCACGTGAGAGGAGGCAAGGCCATGCTGAGCACTGAGTACTGAGAGTGGCACCCACCAGAGACTCCTCACTGTCCTGTCTGCAGGATTTCATTCCCCCTCTGGAACAGCGTGTGGCAGTTCCACACCTCCCAGCCTCCCAACACCTCCTCACTGCCTGTGTTTCTCCAAGGACACACATCACCACACACACACACACACAAACATCACACATTACCTCTGCTGGCTTCTGTGCACAGTCTCTGTCCTGTTTGGGAAAGATTAAGACATTTAAAAAGTCATGGTTTACAGCCAGTATTCAATTCATTATGATTACCCAGAGTTAAGTTCTGACAGAAATACCCTTCCCTGACCGTTCCTTTTCCCCAAAATAAATTTCTTCAGAACTTTATTTCACACAGATTAAGTCTTGATTGGTCTGAGGTCAGTGAGCCAACATGGAAATAGGGTTGCTGTAGTTCACTTTGTGGAGGATTACCTGTGCACATGATTAGTGACATGCACAATGTTAAGGCATTCACAGGTAGAGCTGCTTGAGGGACCCAGAACAGGAACCAGGCAGGGTAGAAGCCAAGTAGATAAAACATCCACAGCCTCTACTTCTTGTCTGTCCAAACAAACAAAAAACCAAAGACCCCCCCCCAAACCATGAAGGCCAGCTCTTTTCAGGTTCTGGTGACATTTTCAGTCCTGCCAGCCTCCCCCCTACACTGCAAGGCACAGGGGGTATCAGGGAATTCAGGAGCTTCCAGGAGTTCAGGCTGTCACAAAAGAGCACAGGAATCACACTGATTGGATGGCATTGCTAGAGATTAGCTGCTTTTGGTCACTTCCATAGAAACATGAACTGAAGCTATCCCCAGACATCCAACAGCTCAGTATTTTGTTTCTGACTACCTAAAACATACAGTCAGCTCAGACTGTATTTTATTGTGATTACATGGCCTTCCAAAATTATTCACCTTAAACATAGGTAGGAAGAGGTGGTGGTAGTTATTTTTTTCTTGTCTCAAATCAGAAAAGCATATCCAGTAAAGAAATCCCACCTCATTTTCTGAGCAAAAACACAGCAAGACAGTCTTGGATAAAAACCTCATACAAAGATTTTTAAAAAAGCACCTGTGTTTTCAAGGACAGATTTTCTTCTATAATAGAATGTGAAAGATGTGACATGTGTGTGACCACTGCCAAGACATGCCACAAGGAGCCCTGCTTTGACTCAGAATTTCTCAGAAGGCAACACAACACCCACAGGGTCACAACAGAGATGTCACACCTATGTACAAGGAGATGGGAGGAAGTAAGAGACCAAACCTACCACTTCAGATGTGTCTTTCCTCAAACTGCTCAGACTGCTGGACTTCTGCAGTGTGGAAGTTCTGAAACAACATAAAACCCAAGCTCAGTTATTAGAATTAAATTTGCTAAGATAAGGACCTTCAAAAGAATCACCTTTAAAGACAGCTTTATAATACATGATGAGATACACTAAACCCAATGATAATTTGAATTAAGATGCAGTAATTCAGTGCAGTAAATGCAGTAATCAGAGCTCATGCAGTTTAATGAGATACTGTAAGAACTTTCACACTGGAATAACTGCTGTTTTAGGAATATGTGGCAGAAACTAAAATTATTTTCTCATTGTAGTCAGCTGATCATCTTTCCCCCACTATCAAAAGGAAACAGCAAATCATGTGTGCATGCACTGTGGAAAACTATAAATTTCATAATATATTGACAGTCTACCATGAAATTAGAGATGCTTCACAATGTAACAGGAAGTACCATATGCCCAGATAAAGCACAGGAAAATAATGATCATGAAAGCATGGGACATGAGCAGAAACCTACCATCACCAAGTACCATCTAGTCTAGAATTAACTGACTTATTTACATATGTAAATGTGTATGCATGTGCTTTGTGGGGGTTCAAGCTGACCATCACATTTAAGTATGTCCACTGAACAGTTTTGATTATGGCACTTACACTGGACTATCACACAGATGAGTTTCAGGGGAGGAACCTGCTGATCTTCCTTCACTGTAAAAACAAAAGATACGAAAAAAGGCTGAGAAACAGAAATCCTGTTATCTCAGTCTGCTTTAATTCTGTTTTCCCTTCAGCTCTTATGGTACTAATACAGGGCAAATTTTCCCCACTGTGGTGGCAAGTCTTGTAAAAGATAAAGGACAAAGGTGAGCTCAAGAGCCCCAGAAAAGACAACTCTCACTGTAAGATGATGACAATACTGAACTATTTGGCTTCAATAAATGCAGAGGTTCCAGCAGGGTCTGCAGCAACACAAGGAGTGGTGGTCACCATCTCCCAGTCATCACCCACAGCACAGGGAACTTTGCTGCAGTTTAGTGCTTGCTTTGTTTTTTACCAGGAGGAGACACAGGTGAAATCCCTGCTGGTGATGGCTCGAGCTGCATGAGGAACATGCACAACACAAACTGAGCAAAGCTGGGCTTCTGGATCCTTTTCTTGACTGGAACTGGAAAAATCACACATCAAATTGAGCTTGCACTGATGTTTCACATTCAGATTGATGATTGTTTCAAGTCAACACTTCCTTGCCTCTGGATTCTTAGTGTTTGATACTCCTTAAGATAAAGCCAGGGATTTGGACCCAGAAGAAAAAGACCAAAGCACAGCCTTTGTTGAGCTGTGAGTCTGGGGTGCTTTTCTGTACTCCCTGCAGTGCCAGTGCAGGTCTGCAGGGATTGGGTTTCCCCCCAGGAAAAGGAGGGTGCAGGATTAGAAATGGTGGTGAAAGGTGACAGCCACTTCTCATCCAGCAGCTGTTGCTGGTTCCAAGCACGGGAACCCCTGGCTGCCACAGCTCAGCCACAGTCCCAGGCTGCAGCCACACAACCCTTGGGTTTCTCCCTGCCTCAGGTTAGAGCTGGAAGCCCTTTTGTTCTGGCACTGCCTTACAACCATCTTTAGTCACTCTGAAAAATGTCTGAGCACAAATCACCAGGGCTGGCAGAGCCTATGCCACGCCAACCGTATTTCCATGATGCAACCTAGACAAAAATAACAATTCCGTGGCCTTCATTGCATTAGATCAGCTTCCCTCTCCTTCTGCTCATTCCTGGTAAAGCAGCTGGTACAAATCATGAGCGCTGCTACAACAGCAACTGTTATAAACGAACTATTTTCTGGTGGTTAATGTTACAAATGAACTAATTTCTAGTGGTTAAGGTTACAAGTTATCATTGTTTGGTGACTGCACTAAATGTACCAGTGCAAGAGTTGGTTCGGCCCACGTGGGAGGAGGGAGGTAAATTGAATAGCCGGAATCTTCTAGAAAAGCAGTGTCATGGAGGAAGACAGCACCTTGAGGTTTGACTGGAGGAGAGACTGACCAATAAGGTGGAGAAAATCGGAAATGATTGGTCCAGGATGTTCGTCTGTAGAGACCAATGAGAGGACTGACAGCGAGCCAATCAGCAGGAGGATGGAAGAAAGCACCAATCACAGACCCCCAGAGGATATAAAGGCTGCTTCAAAGTTCCACTTGGCATCTTCTGAGGGAACTTGAGTCCGGAGGAACACCCAGCTGCGGTGGTGTCTGGGCTGTACCGGGTTTCTTTGTTATCCGATTGCTGTGCAGGCTTCTGGGCTTAGCTCAGGGCCTCGCTTTCAGACATTCTTTTTTTTTTTTTTTTAATAAATGAGTTTACTTTTTTTTAAAGAAAAAAAGTGATCGGTCTCGTTTACAACAGCAACTAAACCAGCCCTTGCTTACTCAGGATTTAATCAATTCACTTCAGGAACATTAGCTTGGTTTGCAGCAGCTACGCAAGGGAATCCTAGCCTTGTTTACCTGGCTAATGACTTGAAAATTCAATGACTGTCAGATTATTGCTCTTCTTAAATGTCATAGAATATTTGATTTACAATTGAAAAATACATGGAAACCATAATACCTCATTTCACTTGCAGGATCTGGCCTAGAGTGTGTTTTCAGCCTCTCTGCAACAGTTTCTGAGCTCTTGGATGTCGATGAAAAGGAAGGGATTGAAATCTGTAAAATGCTGGTGTGGATCTGTAAGGAATTCTCAAAAGAAGGAAGACTATATGTTACAATCTTCTGAGCTGAAATTAAGCAATCATAAATGAAAAAAGAGTAACAGATAAACCATGAAGAGAAGGTTTCAAAAGTGATTTTTTCCTTGTTGTAACAGAATGATTTACTCCTTGAAAGATGGCACTGCAGATACAACATGAATCATTGCACACCTAAGCTACAGCACAGACAAAAATCTCACAAATCTCCCAAGGCTGCCTGCTAAATCTGTCTCTACCACAGACACCATGAAGGATAGTCCACTTTTCATATTTAATTCTGTCCTCAGACACTCAGAGACTACAAAAACACTGCTAAACATTTAATTTAATTTTCTTCATAGCATGTTCTTGATGTTTAAGTCAAGACCCTGCTCTGACTCAGAGCTTAGAGAACAGATACATAGTTTTTTTACTGGAAAATGTGATTGTAAAAATCAGAGACTGAGCCACAACCTATATATAACTTAACTGAATGGATGCAATTATGATTGCATCCTTATAAATATGACTAGATATATTTAGTAAGTCTCAACATACTTCAGGTTTGTGACAAATTAAATGTACCTCCTAAAACAGTTACATTTGTAAGAAAAATAATTTCTGTCTAATAGAAAAAGTAATTTAGACCTGTTCTCATGATAAATACAGCTGTCTCCTGACCCCATTTGAGGATTAAGAAAAATAAGTTTAATTGAAATTCCTCAGTAGCTTTCACAAGAAAACTACTTTCTCCAAAAGGATATGAGACATTACAAAAAACTGTGAAACCCAGAAAACATATTTTCAGAAGATTGAGTTTTGTTATCTGCAATAGGAATCCAGCACAAACAATGTTTTCAAGGAATGATGGCATTAAATAAAGGAAAAAAAAACAACCCCAACCTACCTCTTCATGAATATTTACATTGAACTCATCATGGATTGGAGATGCTGTTACTGGGGTTGGGGATGGGCTTTTCTCTGGGTCAGTCAGACTTGGTGTGTCCAACAAACCCGTGGAAACAGACCCTGAATTCAAATCTTCACTTTCACTTTCCTTGCCTGAAGGAAGAGAACATGGAAATTTGTTGGTTTTATAAGCCTTGCTCCCGCACAAGCTGCAGCCAGTGTGCTTAGTTATGGGCCAAAACCAGAAGGATTTGATTGCTGGGGATTTTTAGGACAGACTACAATAGGAGAAAGAGAGTCACGGCCAAGTGTCACTTCTCAATTCAACCATCACAGTACAGCAGGGTTGGAACAGAGGGAGGTCTGCAAACACCCTCAGGGCATTTAGTGGCATCAGTTTTAACAAGCTGAATAAACTGGAGTAGTTCTTTCCTTCTGTCTGTTCTGGAATTTCATTCTAAATACTTTGTTTTCCTTATTTGCTAAGAGAAAGACCAGAAGGTTGAGTCTGCCTGAAACTTAAGATGTCTCTGTGGTATCTTCAAAGTACCCTGAGGAAAAATGCAGCTCACTGCTCAGGAGTCTATAACCAGCCTAGAAGTGACCACATCAGGTCAGCAGCCCGCCACAAACTGAGTGTGTCTCATTTAGGTAGTGCTGAAGACCACACCAGGGTTCACATCCTCTGCTCTTTCCACCCTGGATGCTCCTGAACTGCTTCAGTGCTACCAAAAGACTCAGACTGGCTGTGAAAGACAACCAATACTTTCTAAAAGGTGACCAGAAATCCAGTGCTTGTTGCCAAAGACCTGAGGCAAACACAAACCAAATTCTGCTCACAGCAAAAACCTCTCTTGCCCATTTTTCACCACCTGGAATCTGTGCCCATGCTCCAGGAAGTGACCATGGAGCACAGTCCCCAGAGAATCAAGGTCTGTTCTAACACCCTCCTGGTGCTTGAAGGCACAGCACTGCAAGAAAGGGCAATACTAATTTAAAAATTGCTCCCCCTCCAACACTCAGCATGGTGTGAACCTAACACCACAAAAATACATATTTTACTTCCTCACTCTTGCTGGGCTATTGACAATCTTCACCCTCTGAAGGGGTCTGGAAACCTCCACCAGTCTTATAATATATGGAATGAGCCATTACATGTTGTGGTATTGATATAGCTCTTCAGTCACACAGTTAAGCTCACCATCACAACACACCTGGAGTTTAAATGAAACAGGAGAGTTTCATTTTTTTTTGGTTGTACAATACCTTTTTTACCTTGAGCCAGTATCACCATGTCTTGGACTTTCTTGTACCTGTTCAGAGATTGCCGAAGCTCTTCTATCTTCCGATCCTAAAATAAAAGGAAGTTGTGACTGTGCTGCCTCCCCCAGAAATAATACAAATACTAGATCCTTTAGTTTAACTGGCTGTGGGACTAAAAGAAATGGGAAGTGTGTATGGGACAGGACTCAGAATACTGAGTGGCTTTGAAATATCAAAAATTGTATACAGCAAAAACTATCATCTGATTAACCACCAGAACCACCCCAGCTTTGAAAGTGGATTTCAGCACCCTTAGTAAGTCCAAGGTGGAGCACAATAAATTTGCCATGTACAAAGGATTTAGGGCTTTGGTGATCAAAAGAAAACATTCTACAAAATGCACATGCATATGAAAGAACAAAACTATGTATGAAAATAATTCATACTTCACAGAAAAGCCCTTTTGGAAATGCAGCCTGTGATTTGGCACTTGTATGGAGCTCTTTATGTTTGAAGAACACGGTGCAAATTAATCACACTGAATTCAGCAAAACAACAGTGTATGGACTCTGTACAGATCCTGTGCACACGCAGAGAGCTCATATATGCTTACAGCCCCTTAAAGGCACTGCAGTGCTTCTGACTGCAGAAAATCACAGATTCTTACAAATCTGATTCTTCTGACTATAGAAAGTCATTCATTCTTACAAATCTGATTTTTAATTAAAATGTGAAAAGCTCATACAAGAAGGTTTTCTTAGAGATTTAAATTAATCTGATGAATGATTACTGAAAAAATAATGACTTTGCTACCTTCTCTTCATTTGCTGCCATTAGAGATTCTACCGCCTTCTTCATTTTCTGTACCTCTATATCTAAAAACACAATACAATTCTCCAAGTCAATTTAAATAAGACAGTGTAACAAAATAAGAAAAATAAAAAATCCAGAAGCAACTCAGTAGCATCTGAAAGTAGATTGACAAATTTACAAACATAACATAAGTCCCTTAAATTCTTTTTTAGATGCAAACACAAAGAAGGAAGCTACTTTTCTTCAAAACCTCTTCTCTGACATTTTTATAATTTTTTCATCATTTAGGAAATGATGAAATCCAGGAAATTTCTTTCCTTCCTCCACCCCTCTCCAAGCCTTACAAGAAAGGAAAACTCAAGAGTAAAACTACTACTTGACTCTCACTATCTCCATTTTTAAAGTAACCAAATACCTGCAAAACAACAAGTTCAAAATAAAAAAAAAAATACTACATTTGGAATGCAATAAAACACATCCTCAGTGCAACAGCCAACGACCACACCAAACAGCATCTCACAAACCCACTCAACAAAGCCATGGTATTAATGGATGTGATGAAGGAAGCACCAGTGATGCTCAGCCCTAATCCAGTATGGATGGAGCAATGAGGAGGGCACAGAGAATGATACAGGTATTTGCTGTGATGAGCAGTCATGCTGGAATATTACATTGCAGTTCAGGCCTGGGAAAGGTTCCTAACACAGACAACAGTGCTTCATCTATAATCCTTATTTACCAAGAAGTACAAATACATGAGAACATGTATATTCTGGAAGTGTTGTGAACTAGGAATTCAAAAAGAATGGAAATAATCTCCATTTTTTCCTAAAGATCTACCTTGCATAAATGAAGTAAAATTCAAATTTCATTACAAATGTAAGCAGGTGGCCAAACTCACAGGCAAAAATGCCTTGTTTCAATTTCCTAAAAATTGATGGAAACCAAACAGAGCAGGAAGAACATTCTCCTCCTTAATGAAATGCACAAAGAAAAGAAGTTGCCTGACTGGCTTTCTAGATGAAAGACATTTAAACACATTGGGCTAAACCAGCAACTGATCCAGTTCCAGTGATTTTCCCCCAGTTGCTGGCTGAAAATCTGGTCTACTGGATTGCAACGGCATTTCACTGAGAGGAATCTGCTTTGTGAGCCTTCCCAAGACTCAGTCCTCTATCAATCAGGTTTTCTTCAGAAAACTTTATGTTTCAAGTGTGATGTTCTGACCCTTGTTCTCTAGTTTTACTCTAAGTGTAACTAAGGGTTATAGATGATGCAACCTAACAATGTTTGTTAAAGCAGTTTTGCAAACACATGCAGAAAGCTATTCTGGAAAGCACTTCTGGAATGCAAATGCTCATGGAAAGACACCAGGAACCTTACTTTTATCTTTGAGCTTCTTTTTACAATTTTCATCTGTGTGGGGAAAATCCATTGGATTGGAAATTAGCATGAAGGTTGTGACATGAAATAACTTTTAAGATATTATCAATACTTAATGAGTCAACTCTTCCTTCACTTCATTCAGCTAATGAGGCAGATAATTTGTTAACTGCAAACAGCATTTTTTACTATCAGTCCATGGCAGATAAGACATGTTTCATGACAGCAAAAGATCTTCTGCTAAGCTACACCAAAAACTATAAAGCTGAGGACCAGAGAGTAATAAGAGTTCAAGTAGTTCCCCAGGGAAAAAACCCCTATATAAGTAGTCATGAATGCAATGAAGTCAGAGCCTGTTCATGTTTAAATGCTCTTTAAAAAAAAAAAAAAATGGAATCACAGTTCATTGTGGTCACTTTCAGTGATCTCAGACAGCGGTTTTGAAAACACCATTTCATGAAATAAAATGTGACAATCTACACACAGCATATTCCTCCTCAGGTCAGGGGAGGAGACTAATCTCTTGTGCATTTCTTTTTCTAAAAAACGTATTTTAAAGCACAATCTTAAAATCAGCAATAGCTATCAGTAAGATATATTTAAAATTGAAATTGTATCAGGTCAAAAAAGTCTGTGAAAAATTTCTGTGATGTTTAAAGAAAAAATTTCTGGTTTTAAGTAAGTCCTCAATCTAAGATTCCCTCAAATAAATACTAATAGTTTCTTCTTTAGAAGCAAATAAAAGAATTACCCAGCATGTAAAATTTTTTGTGCTAATTCAAGCTTAATTAATGTTTAATGAGCACACAAATCCAGAACCAATCCTTGATTTCACCTACTCACAACCAGGTCATCATTCTTTGGTCTGCAGTATGGTTTTTCCCCTTCCTAACCAGGAAGTTTCAACACCATGTTTTTGGAGGATTTGTTGAAATTAGTTAAAAAATTTCTCAGCCAGTGTAAATGGTATCTTTTGAGGCCCCATGAAAGCCACGTAAGGAGCTAATTAGGTATTTTTTTGTCTTGTTTAAATTTGAACAAGACCTTGCTATAACAGTGGGTTCAGCACTTGCATCGCCAATACCCTCTAAACATATTTCAAGAGGTAAACATCAAGAAAAAGTTCAGGAAAACTGAGATTTATATCAGTTATTTCCTCTACAAGGAAACATGACCTCAGATGAGCTGACTGAAGAGGACATGGTGACAGAGGTGACAGAGACAGGCTGACAGAGCCTCCCTTTTTCTTACCTCTGTCCAGTATTTCAAGCCCTTCTCCTTTCAGCTTGCAAACCAATTTTTCGTGCAACTTTTTCACCTCAGCTTCCTTCTGCTCTAGCTTGTCTTTCAGAGCTGACAGTTCATCCTGTAAAGACACAGAGCCACTTAGTGCCAGCTTCCACAGGCAGCTGAGATGTTTCCACAATTCCCTCACAGGAAGCACAGTGGACAGGTCCTCAGCTGGTGGAAGTGACTGAGGGTCCCTGACATTTAACATTGCCTGAGGGTGCACCCACCAAAGTGACTCTGAACATCCCAACAGACCTCTGAGCCCATAAGAGAGCAGAGTCAGCAGGTCTGTGGTCTGAAATTGCTGATCTCATGTATAATTGGAAAGAAACTTCACATCAAAATTTAAAGACAAGAGCTAAAGGGGAAAAAAGGAAGCAGTTTTCTTACTTAATTTTGCAGAGATAGAAAAAAAATGCAGGTGAAAAGGCTGAATGCTAACATTTCCATACTTTTTTTTTGTATTTATAGGGCATTTTGCATGTTTGAGCCGAACAATTCTGAAACTGTGCTTATGCCAGGCTGAGGACAGTTTCAGAAACTGCTCCTATGGAAGAAGAATCAATCACAACACCAGCAAGCACATGAACACATACAGGAAAGCAGTTCAGACAAAAATGTGATACCTCTGCAACAGTTTGGGTTTGCTGATCGAGCATTAGGAGAGGAAGCTTGGAGCTGAGATTCTTAGGAATAAGACAGATGGTGTTTGGGGGAGTTGGGGTGTATTAGAAAAATGCTGTCAAGTTTTAACTTAGATCTAACCATCTGCACTAGCAAATGACTGGCACTGATCCATGCATTTAACTTTTTAAAATTTGAGTCAAATCCTACCCAGTTTAGTAACATGTTTCTTTGATGTCCGAGGATATCTCGTGCAACAGCATCATCAAGACAAGACCCTCACTGCAACTGTACCCAACACTGAAAACTTAATTTGTTCAGTTTGTAAATAAAGCAAAACAATGCAAGACTCATCGTTTTGCCATTTACAGCTTCTAAATGATGTTTTAAATCCTTAATGGAATAAACCAAACTAGAACACTATGGCTTAGGTATTTCCTGAGCTACCCTCAGAAGATCTGGTGCAAATACACAGTGATATCTGCAACCCAAACTATGGCCCAACTACAGAATCTCCTGAAATTGGTTTGTGTTTGGTCTAAAGTATCATTAAAAAAAAAATAGATCAATCTTAAAATTGCCAAGAAATCAAAGCTCTTTCCACAACAGTGGCTGGGCAATAATTACAATTCTCCAGTGCTCCAAGTTGGCACTGATTATGATGGGATTTCTGCCAGTGTAGGATCCATGCTGCTTCAAAACAAGACCATTTCTTGGTCACTTGAGAAGCTGCTGCTATACCCACAGGCAACTAGAGCTGCATGTTGTCAATGTGTATTTCTTCCCCTGAATTAGAAACATGATATGCAAATTTACATGTGGGAGAGGGGACAGTATGAAAGAATCACTATTTCCCAGCTAGTTTTCATGAATACATTTTCTCTAAAAGGGTGATAAAAAGTTCTGTTTGAATAATGGATGTAAGCTACAGACGAGGCAATCTTCCCGTGGAAGGGGAGTGATTTTAACCCAAGTCCAAAGCCATTATATGTAACCTATGCAAGTTTCAGAGCAGGAAAATCCTCTCCCCTGCAATATAAAAGCTGTTTACAAGGAATATCTACATAAAGAGCTTTCCACATCTAATGAGGAAGGGCACACTGCATATGAACACACAGCAATTCATGAAGAACAGAGCATGACACCACAATGCAGGACAGACCAGTAAAGGGTGGAACATGAAAGATTCAAAACAGACCCAGCATTACCCAGAAACTGCCACACCTTTAGCATCTGGCTTTTTTGCTCCATCCGCTGCTTTTCATACTGCATCTGACCCACTTTGATTTTCATGCTAGAAAGTTTGGCCATTAAAGACTGGTAACAGAGACAGAGGAATGAGAGAAAAATAAAGGTAGAAAAGAGACAAGGCTAAACGGCAAAGAGAAGTTAGACACTTAGAGAAACAGGCTGCTAGAAATACTCAGGTGAATGCTTTCTCTTCAGAAGTGGATTGTTTTTAGCACATTTAGGAGAAAATAAATGCTGTTTTTAACCTTTGGAATACACCTTACATACTGCAACTGGTATTTCTTGACACACATGTGAAACAAAGGTCTAAACAGGTAATAAATTTACTGTTAACAGCACGGTAAGTTACCCTTCATAGAAAAACAATGCTCAAGCTGAAAACCACAGCAAGAAATTTGGGAATAGCCACTGCTGCTAAGTGAGAACCATGAAACCCCAGGACATAAGAGTGCTCAGGATTTTGCAGGGTGCAGGCAAGGATTAGGGAAAAGAGCGAATTCCTAAAGCCAAATTTACACCCATCTCTGCTTCTTCCACTCAGCCTCACTTACTTTGGTTGTTTTCAGTTTTTTCTCATACTGGAGTCTCTCATTGTCCATTTCTCCCACCCTCAACCGCAATTCATTTATTTCCTGGATCAAATCCTGAGTGGAGGGAAAAAGACAACCAGAAACAACAAAGAACTTCAGTAAAAAAACCAGACAAATAGCTAAGACTGTAACAACAAGAAAAGCAGGCATAAAAGGAACTCAGTACACAAAACCACACCACCCAAATCCATCACTAAGTCAAGCAACTCAGAGCTTCCTAAATATCCAGGGACTGAGTTTCTCAGTTTCTGTTACTGCAGCAAATGTAAGAGGGCAGAGGACAAAGGGAGACACAAATTGAAGTTGTGTTCCCTATGCTGAGGGCCAGGAAAGGCCTCCTGCTTCTCTGTTCAGCTGCCTGCAGCCCAGTACCAAGGATGGGCAATGGAAAACAGTGGCAGACTTCCTTCAACATGTAGCAGCCACATCCTCCCCTCTGCAGTCCCTCCCGCCCCAGGCTCACCAGCCATCACCTGCTTTTTTCAAAATATGAAGTGATTACACTGTAAAAATCTTCTACCACTTAAAAGAGCCCTCTCGCTGAGGGCTAACAGAGAAGCCATCACAGGTTTCTACAAGGAAAGGCACCACTACATCCAGGCTTTGCAAATCCAGCCTGGCTTGGAAGAAATTCAGAGCCATCATAAATTCAAATCTGAGCTCTTTAGCAGACCAGCTCAACCTCCTGGCCAGCCTTTTGGATCCTGCCAGGTTTGGGGGTCAGACATGAGCGCTGAGTCTGACTGCTCCATCAAGACTCCTCATCCTCTAGGTCAGGGAATGGTTTGGGTTGGAAGGGATCTTAAAGCCCATCCAGTTCCACCTCCCCTGCCATAGGCAGGGACACCTTCCACTATCCCAGGTTGCTCCAAGCCCTGTCCAACCTGGCCTGGAACACTGCCAGGGATGGGGCAGTCACAGATTCTCTGAAGAACCTGTGTCAGGGCCTCACCATCCTCAAATACAGAATTTTTATGGTCCTTAGGCTTGCTTTCCTTCCTACATCTGAGGCAAACCCTATCCATGGCTGTCATGGGGTAGTAATGCTGTACATTGAACTAACAGCTTTAAGCACAGTTTTTCAGATCTAATAGTATAATTAACAGGGATTTATATTTATAAATTAACAAGCCAGGAGCTGACATTTAGAGGGTATTCATGGGTCTCTGATAACGCCTGCCTTCCAGCCCCACACCACACTTCCTAAGCTTACAAGCCTCTAATTATTATTAATGAACCTGATGCTAAGAGAGCAGCATCTGTCTTTCCTCAGAAAGATCCATGTTCAATTCTCAGAACTACAAGGAAAGTGAAAATACAGAACATTTTAATGCTTTTAGTAATTACTACTTCTAATCTATGACTCTCTAATTCAGGTACACCTGAAATTCCTTGACAATTGATTTGTTTAGGGCTGTTCTCTCCTGCAGCATGATCCAATGTCAAAATATATTGTGTGGAACTCACTGCTGAGGCTGTTCTCCACATATTTGTCACTTGAACTATATGACTTTTAAAATACTCAGTGTGAGCCAGAAAACAGAACAATCTTGTAACCAGATTGGAGGTGATGGTGGATAAATCACAAAGAATTCCCTGTGACTGAGCCAGTTTTACCCTCTGGCTGCTGCTTCAAAGCCCCAATCTGGCTATGGACTCCTTCCTAAATAAACTCCCTTGCAGGGTATTTTCTTACATAAACTCAGCCCAACTCAGACCACCCATGTTCCTCAAGGAAAATAATGTTGGTGTCTGCTGAGAAAGTGGAAATACTGGAATAATTCAAAGAACAGAACAATTACAAATCTCTATTGAGTACACAATTAGCTTTGAAAAAGCTTGGTGTTTGTGAACATCTAGACAGAAAATCCTAGAGCACGAAGACCTAGTGAGGCATCTGTTTAGACAAAGAATAGGGAACACGAGTAACCAACCAAGCTGGAATGGGAAGTTGCAACAACAGACATAAGTAGCACATGGATAATATGAAGGATTTAATCAGAATGGTAATTCTGTAGGAGACAGTAGCTCCACAGGTTGTCAGACACCAATTTTTTTCTTTTCCCTAAATAAAATCAGAAGCAATATTCATAGTTTTGCTTTCCCAGTTTGGGTATGAATCTTTTTCCATTTCAATCACTCCCCATAAATGCCATTATGTGTTTTAGGGTCAAATATTTTAAATATTCATTTAAATACTCAGCTCTTCTAAAATAATTTATAAACAGCAATATAATTAGATCAACACCGAATAAAATACTGCATACTTCTGAATAAGTGCTGCCTCCAAAATATCTCTTAGAGATTTTGTAAGGGCTGAGACCCTTACAACTAATTAGACATTCATATTTTCACTAACCAAATGGAAATTAAGATATAATACCTCTTCCAGTGTTTAAGCCTAAGTGTTTTTACAGCTACAAAGTGTTGAAATAGACAAGAAATAATATAATAATATATATCACACTAAACTACATCATTCTGGTTTTTAAATGGAAGGAGAAACATTTTAGTAATAGTTCATTAGTTCTGGCATAAATACCCTTGATATAAATCCATATAGTCCCTATTACAGTAACTACTATTTAAATAAAATTTAGGTTATTTTTATCAAAGGTATTTAGTGTATTTGAAAGAGGAAGGTCTTCATAGGAGATAAGCCTCGTGCACAGAGATTACAGATTTGCAGTTCATGGTGTACTCCCCACACTGGCAACATTTTTCTGGGAACCTGTAGCTCCATGTCCACCTTCTTGGTATGCTGAGCTGTGCTATGAAATTATGGAGAGACTGCAGTTCAGGGGGAAACAAAGAAAGGGAGAGTCCAGGAGAACTGTACAATATTCAGTAAAAATAAGGAAAGCCCAGTGTTATAGATACATATTATATTGTTGGCTTTTTGCAAATATTGGAATGAATGTTACATGTATAAGGTTAGAAAACTTTGTTGTATTAGTGTGGTTCCTTCTGTTTCTGTGGTTGATGAAGCTTAGAAATGGTAGTATAATATACATA
Source organism: Pseudopodoces humilis (assembly GCF_049639895.1). Lineage (NCBI taxonomy): Eukaryota > Metazoa > Chordata > Aves > Passeriformes > Paridae > Pseudopodoces > Pseudopodoces humilis. Next base: position 13,399,074 of record NC_142204.1, on the reverse strand, counting down.
TGTGTTGAGCTATGGCATGGTATTGGAACGGGGACTACTTTTGTTTGTATAACCCAGGGACTAGAAGAGATGGTTGGAGATCCCCTCCATTCTTAGATTACCTTGTCCAGATGAGGACAGCAGTAACCAGAGCCCTGGGGGAGGAATTTATTTCTGTTATCAGGGAATGTGAAACTCGGTGGAGCCAAGAAGATTGATTTATTGAGAAGGGGGTGAGTCAAAAACTAAGCAAAGAAACATCCAAAACTTAAGGAGAATGTTGGAATCATGTATGAGAATTTATGAATATGCAGTAGGATTCTGTTTTTAAGGGACAATCCTTTGTTAGTAAGGTGTGCTCTCTTGGCTGAATGCAGACACCCGGCCGTATCTGTACACTTTATTTTTATTTCCTAATTGTCTTTCTATTAAACCTTTAAATTCTATATAAAAAAATACGTGAACCTCGTTTTTCACACCCAGTCACGCTTGTTTCCAGTTCTGGAAAGCACAAGAAACCACAGGGTGTTTGCAAATGAAGATACAACAGAACCCAGGTCAGAAAGCACCTGCTCCCCGTGGTCATCTGGACCAAACCTTGCTTCCCCACAGCCATTTACTGCTGGTGCCAGCCTGTTTATCCCTTACTTGGGCTGCTTAGAGTAAGTGTCAGTCCACAGAGAGTTATTTGCTGTGTGCTGTAATTCATGAAAGAGCTGAGCTCTGTGTGGGCAGAGTCCCAGAAGTGCTGTGAGAGCAGCCAGCTCTTACACACACCTCCCACGGATGCAGGAGACCTTCAGTGATTCCCTCCACCCTTCCCCCTGCCAGCTTCTCCAGCAATGCCATGCACAGAGCTCATCTGCAAAAATCAGCTGCTTTGAAGTGCTGTGATACTTCACATAACACCTGTTACCAACTAGAGGGAAAGGTAACAGGGAATCCATCCCACAGCTTGGCAGCACCCAAGGAAAGGTGCTGCACTGCAGGAATGAACACTACTGTCACTAGCTAAAGAATCACTTTCAAATCTAACAGTGATACAAGTCATTAGTTTTCAACCTGTGGACTTCTTTGGGTCTGCAGATTACTTCACACAGGACCAAAAGAGCAATTCCAAAGCAAGTCTGACTTCTGTTCTTGTGCTTGCAATACAAGTGCAGAATGGTATTTTACTGGAAACTGAGGAGTTGGGAAACCACTGGCAGAAGTGGAAAGGGCAATTTTGTGTCCTGTCATGGCAATATGGCTTCTTTCCTTCTAGAAACAAATGACATCTGGAACATCCACAGTTACAACAAACACCTGACATTTCAGCTCATTTATGAATCCAGAACTGCTTCACAGACAGACTGAGGTATTTCTGATATGGGCTTTCTCATCCTGTCAGGACAGCTTAGCTGATACTTGGGGTTTCCTGGGTTTGCCCACCTGCTTTGAGACCTTCTGGCTTCCAACATGACTGAGGTTCAGCCACACAGACCTGCAGCACAGAGGGAAATGCCCCAGGAGAGCACTGCCAGGGATGGCAGCTCCACCTGGCTGTGTTCCCTCCAGCCTCTTGTCCTGGGCTCTTGTAAGGCTGGGGTCTGAAGTCAGGCTTCTCAACAGCTCCACAGTGAGTCAGCTCACTCCCTGTTATCAACCCCAGAAGTTCTCTTACTGTGCTGTGTCTCTGCACATGGGTGCTTTTGTACTCACACCAGGCTGAACCACTTGCCTCAGACATGCTTTACTCAGTAGGTGACATTTTCATGTAGGGTCATGAGAGTGCAGTATGTTCACTATTTTATTTAAATCCAGCCTAAATCCATCCCTTCTGAGACCCGACAGCCAGAATCAAAAACTGCCTTTGGAAATCTTCCTTTGTAAAACCAGAATTTAAGAAAGAGGACACTTTTTACTGTAAAAGGAACATGTTTTAACCTTAAAGATGAGTCCCCTTCTTGCCTGACAAAAAAGAGAAATCCCAGAAACTGCTCAGGTAATGTGAAGATACACACAGCTTTCACAATTTATCCTGCCGGGGTTTACTCACCTCTGTGTCTCTGAATCTGTCCTCAAAGTCCAATCTATCCTTCTCTACAGACGTAAGCTTTAATTTCAGAGTGGAAATCTCTGCCATAAGATCCAGCTTCTGAGTTTCAAGGGTTGTTCTGCTTAAAAGCTCCTGATTGAAGAGAACGGAAATTATTTACCCAAGGGGAAGAAACCAGTAATTTATTCTGACAGCTAAAGGTCTCCTTCATGGCGAATAGCATCACCCTCCTCCTTGCACTATGTGAAGCCTGAGACACAGCTATTATCCATCTGACAGATTCCAGGCACCTAGGATGCATCTGGGATCACGGGGGCACTATCATGGGCTGGCTGCCAGGACAAGGAAAAAGCCTGTCTGTCATCACAGTCACTCTGGGCAGCAAGGAGCTGTGAGGGGAATCCACCCATCCTGCCAGGAGCTTTAATCTAAGGCTCTTTGAAGTTCAGGGGGGAAGGACTCAAAGGAGAGCAGAACTGGATTCCTGCAGTGTAAAGTAGCACTGACATTACTAAGTACAAAGACTTTAAAGCCAATATGGTAGAAAAATATCCCTTAGTTGAGAGCCACCAAGGGCTGCAACACCTTGAAGGGCAGTGCTCTCACCAAAGTTTGTTAAGAGAGCAAGACAAGGAAGACAAGACAGACATGGAGCTGTGAAATACCTGCTGCAGCATCTCCTCTGTGGCATTCAGCTTCTCCCTGTGCTCCTCCAGGCAGAACTCTAGATCCCGGATCTTTTCTCCTTGGGCCTCGACCTGGTCTGTAAGCACACTTACCTGGACAGCAGGAAAAAAGGGATGCATGTTTAAAACCTTGCCATAAATGTCAGCTGAAGAACTGCAAGGGAGCAACAGTGCGGGTTGGGCCAAAGATTAACTGGGACCATGCAGGGAGGAAGAGGAGAAGCAAAGCTCTGCAGTGGACTCAACATTTGGCAAAGGAAACAGGAGAGGAGGGAAGGCTCTCCCCTCACACTTACTAGAATTTCAGCCAAAGTTCTGGCAGACACATCGCAATTCTGCAGCTCTCTGCCTCACTGGAAGTTTTCATAAGGGGTGGCTGCTGCATTTTACTACCAATAATTATGCCTTTGCTGTGACAATACATTAACTCAACCCATTAGCTCCTGTCTTAACCACCACATAAACCTTGCTGCTTATAATTTATTCTCCCTCCCAAGTGATTGCACACAATGTACCGTAACAAGAACTTTCCTCTTTTTAGAACAATAAAAGCAAAGGAGGTTAAAACACACAGCCAGAGGCTGGGGAAGACCAAGACAACATTTTTAAGACTGCAGACAGATTCCCATTTTGCCTTCTCTGAGTAATTTTTTTCATTTTCAACAGGTTCTTCCTGCAGTACTGCTGGGAAGGAGGGTGAGCTGCCCAAAGCAGAGCTCAGTGCTGTCACAGCCCCTAGGCTGGGTCCACATCAGGGAATGCCACCTGTGCAGTCCGAGGGGTGCCGGGTATTCCCGGCTCCAACAGCAAGAGGAAGCCAGCAGTCAGAGCAGCCCTATCCAGCCCAGCAGCAGGTGAGCAGGACCACCAAGGGGCTGCTTGTCTCCTCCTGCCCGCTGGCCAGTCCTGCAGCTTTTGTCACCTTTCCTAAGGACAGGACAACTCTCTCCTGGTGCAGACATCATGTGAATGCGCCAGGAAATAGTGATCTTAAGGATATACATGGATGTAAGTAGGTGGCTGCTCTGAAGACCTGCTCTGCTAACAAAATTCAAAAAGAACAGATACACAGACAGAAAGACCTTTAGGTTTTTTGCTGCAATCTAAATTCACACCTTTTCCTAATTTGGGTTAATTCTCACATACCAGCAAGTCTTCTGAACACTGTCCAAGACATCACAACTCCAAATAAATTCTCAGAAGTTTTATCACATACTATCAGACAGTCTTGTGAATGCAAGAGCAGAAAAAAATAATTTGGGTGACAACTCACTTGCAGAACAAGAGATTCCTTATCATTTTCCAGACGAGCCAGCCTTTCTTGATAAACATCTCCATTCCCAGATATGTGTCCATTAGTCTGGAAAAGACAACAAATATTGCATACACAACATATTGTGCCACAGTGTCATCCAATGTTACCAAAACATTTAATGAGTATTTTTAGTCTGCACAGCTTAAAAACAGGTTTGAAGTATTCTCCAGCCCCATAAGGGTTATAAATCAGAAAAACTGTCGAAAAAGGACACACAACCACCATTCAGGACAGAATTGTTCAGGGGCTTAAAGATGAGAAAGGAAGAACCTTCTGGTGACCCAGTTCTGCAAAATTCACTTACTGCGCATTCAGCGTTTTGCTAACAAAACTTGGACTCATTGCTGTACAATGCTAAGCCATACTTGCAAAGAGACAAATACCCTGAGACATTCAGCAAGCGAAAAAAGCCAAACATACAATCTACAAAATGTTTATTATGCTTCTTGCAAGTCATACACACAGTCAGAGACATCCTTTTATATCAGGCACATTCTACTGGGTATGGGTGAACGTCTGCACTCTAAACACATCTCTTCGTAAAGCTGCCTGAGGCTAGAGAGAAACAAGAATACATGGTAATGCTATCAGGGAGTTCAGAGGAATCAGCAACTTTCTTCATAATAACTTCAATGCTCTTGAGCAGCGGGAAGGATTTTGTTCTATCTATATTCAAAGCTGTCTCAAAGCACTTTGTGATCCACGCCACAGTCAGATCTCAAGCTCAGAAAAGGAAATCTTGTTCCCATCATGGTATAAATCACTTAGAGGAGTCTGAGAAGCTGCTCTGAAATCCAGGGTGCTCAGCAGAGACATCCAACAATGTTGAGGGGCCCTGATTTCCTCCTGAGTATGTGATAAAAATAAACTGGGGGAATAATCCTTCTGCCCCCACGAGCCTACAGTACAACCCTGCCTTAAGAGGCCACCACCACTCAGGAGCTCCAAGCCTCCAGCTCTTGCTTTGAATCAACCCTGATTACAGAGGATACCTCCTGGCTAAAACTACTTTTCTAAGTTACATGTCTTACCTTTAGTGGTGGGAGAAACTGCCTTGTTTAAGCCTGAAACAATAAAACTCCCTCCAGCATCACCTAAAGATCCGACATAAAGCAAACAGGAGGAGGTAAAAGTGTTTGACCTCACCTGAAGTGCTCTCAAGAAATCAGGCTGCATCCTGGCAGGTCTTAAAACACTGAGCAGTACCATAAGTGTCTCCCATACACGAAATTTCACTTGGTGACCATAATACACCTCCACCAAAATTTGCTCCAGCAGACTAAGAAAGCATGCTCTCTAGTAATTTGTACCAGTACCTCATCACAATGACCTGAATTATGACCTGTGTCTGAATTATTTAGCAGCATAATACTAAGCCACCTGACCACCCAGACAGTAAACCCCAGGGCAAAATTCCTCTAAATGTCTGAGTTTGCCATATTTTCCCCCTGATCTCTACCAGAATTTAGGTCATGCCATTCAAGATCAGTGAGATCTTCTGCTTTGTAACACTTCAATTTATGTGAAAGAATTCAAAATAAAATAATCCTTTTAGCTGTTCAACTAGTAGATTATGCTTCAGATTTTGTGACCTGAGTTGTTTGTGAAAACAGAACTGAGGGTTTTGTCTGCTTTTGGTGTTCTGCAGCTTCCTTGGCCTTTAAGTCCTCCAGTACATCTCAAGCACTTATCCTGCATAAGAACAGCATCTGTACTTTGTAATATACAACACATTTATAAATCTGGTGCATGTGTCTGATGAAGGAAAGGAGTATCCATACCTCACTACGGGCAGCAGAGCTTCAAAGTCACCTCTCCAGGCTGCTGGGGCTAACATGGAATTCCTTGCCAAAGCACAGACTTGACTCCCTGCCTCCCAACCACCACATCAACACCTGAACCACTGACCCTCCTGATAGCTCCAGGCAGCATCACTAGACACAAATTAACTAAAACCAAAGTCTGCAGGAAGAAAATGTGGGGAGGGAAGTCTTGGCTTCACAGCACGATTAAAATGTCTGTGAAAACCAATGAGGTGTGAAAGCAGAATGTTAGTCATTGTGCAGAACATCTTGCCAAGACACCTTTGTTGTTAAACTCAGTTCACATTTCTCAGGAAAAATCCGCCTGGCTCATCATGTCAGCCTTGGCTTTAAAGCAGGAGCATTTGGAGAGGGAAGGTTCAGGCTGCAGCTGCACATTGCCATTAGAAAGAGGTGATGGGAACCCCAAACAGGCCAAGTGCAAAGGCTGCTCTCCCACAAAACAGAAATTAATGCTAATAGAATCACAGACTCGTTAAGGCTGGAAAATACCTCTAAAATTAAGCCAAACCATCAACCCATCACCACCACCATGTTCACCACTAAACCATGTCCTCAAGTGCCATATCATATGCACTTTATAGAGTGCCATATGCACTTTTTAAAAGTCCCTCCAGGGAGGGCGACTCCACCACGTCCCTGGACAGCCTGCTCCAATGTTTAATAACCCCTTCAGGAATAAAATTTTTCATAATACCTGACCTACTCCCACTCTCGGCACAACCTGAGGCCATTTCTTCTTATTCTGTCAACACTTAGGGCAGTTCGTCTATTCTTTGGGAGAAACCTTGCAGAGATGTCTTAGTTTTGCAAGTTGTGTGTACTGGTGCAAAGATCTCTTCTGGGTATTGCTAGAAATATTGTCTGAGATCTGCATAAAACCAGACCTCCTGTGGCACACCAAACCCAGAAAGTTCTGTGTGCAACACAAGAACTGTTTGCTTTTTGCCTGAAGTGTTGTAACTTCTATATAATACCTGTGACTGACTCTTAATTTGAGGTATGAAAAGGCAAGAAATCCCCTGACTTTGGTTTCAGTGAAGAAAATTATGATAGTTGGAGAATGTATGATAGAGAAAGACCGTGGCAGCTCTTTCCAAGAGAGCTACCTTAACAGTGCTCACAGTGGTGCACAGACCCAGGACCTGCAGGCACTGGACCCACAACACTTTCCCAGATCTTTGCTCTGGACTGTCTTCAAAGGTAAAAAGTTGATTCCTGGCACGATATTCTTCCCAGAGAGATAAGGAAGGAAGAGGGGAGATGAAACATATGAAAAGAACAGAGCAATAATGGTAGTGAGCAGGACTGAAGAGAAATGGAGTGGGAATATGCTCAGACACTGGATTTAGGAAAATAGTGCATCAGGAGATGTGGTGGAGGGAGCCCCAACGGGCAGGAATGGGCAGCAGGGAGGTCTGAAAAATGCCAGGAGACCTGGTGTGTGCAAAACCTGGGTGAGCAACACTCAGTGTGTCCCTCAGAAGCATCTCTCCACCAGCAAATCTGCATACTCCCCTCCCCCTGAGACTGAGCCTGACAACTACTCACCCTGCTCTGCTTTTGGGAGTGGGGGGCGGGGAGGAGAGAAATGAAACAATAAGAGAAGCAAAAAAGAAAAGCAAATATTTGATTGAACAGCAACTGCAAGCATATTTAGAGCACTTGGTAGTTCTGGATCAAATTTGTATCATTTAATAAAATAAAGGATTAACATACTTTACTAGCTGTGTAAGAAAGGTTTTCCATTTCCCAAAGAAAGCTTTTTTCATTGGCAATTTAAAATCTATCTTCAATTAAGCATCTAGATTTTGCTTGTGTTTTCAATGTTAGTGATTAATTGCAAAACACTATATGGGAAGAGAATGCAGATTTACCAACACTGATTTTAATCTTAAAAACAAAAGAAGAGTTGTCACAATGGCACTGAGACTTTGCAGAAGTTTGAGGTCAAGCATTTATTTAAAATGCCTTGTAAGATCAGAACCCAGTGCACTTATTAAACTCTGCAAGATCAATCCACAGCTAATCTGATAAACATGTGTGTAAAGCTTTGTCTGTAATCATCTAAGTGTAAAAATCCACGCTGCTCTGGAGGGAATTAATCCTGTACTAAGTAGATGCATCACCAAACTTTCACAGCTTGCCGGCCTTCAGTCTTTAATCCCTTCTCCCTGGAAGTGAGTTAGCATTCCAAACCGCAGGAACATTTCTAGTAGCTGCTGGTTTAAACTTCCTAATAATAATAATTTAAAAAAAAGTTAAAAATCCATTTCCTCTCAGTTGCTGAATTCTCCTTTCAAAAATAAACCTCATTTTTAGCCTACCTCAGTTGATACCCTCATTTTCCTTCATTTTCTCTTCTGCTTTGGAGACGAAATAAGCAGCACAAATCACACTGCTCTTGCTGTATGTGCTGTTTGGTTTGTATAGAAGGAACTGCCACTCCACAGCATCATTTCCCTGTACAGCAGATTGCACTGACTGTTTTGACCACCACAGTCAAGTCAACAGTTGGGCAAGCGAGCCTTTCCCAACACCTCTTTCCTGACCATCTGGAGTTAAATTAGAGCTCATCAACATGCTTACGTGGTTCAGATCATTACAATACACATTACCTATGCTCAGTTAAACAAAGCTACTGCTGTTCTGCTTGTTTCCTCAGCTTCAGAGCCCCTTGCAAGAGGGCTCCTCCAGCCTCAGCTACCTCAGCATCACTTGGTGTGTCTTGGGAAGAGCCTCCAGGTTTCCCAAGCCAAGTATCCACCACCTGTGATACAAATCTGTGGCAGCTTTACCCTCTGTCAGCATCAATCCCATCCCAAATTCATACTGGTCATACTGTCTGAGCTGGTGTGTAACCAGTTTATGTGGGAGCCCACCTCTGCCCTCTCAAACCAGCCTCTCCTGCATTTCCCGCTTCCCTGCTCAGAATATTTGCAGCCTGTTCCACATACTCCAGCAGCAGACCTGCTGCTAAGCTTTTCCAAGTTTACAGGTTACTTCCTCCCCAGAAAATGAGAAGGGGAGAAATAAAAACAACTACAAACCCACCCAAAGCCCCCCACACTGTATTTTAAAGGCTTCACCACAATAAAAGTGAATTCTGAAAGAAAAGCAGCTGAACACAGCCCTTCACTCTGAGGCATTTACCTGAAACATTTTGTAAGCATAAATAACACGCTGCTGAACAGGGAAGATGCAACCTCTCCACAATACTCGGTTTCCTCAACAGCAGCCCAGCTGTGCAGGAGAAGGATGCGAGGCTCATTCCCAGTGCTGCCCAGCTATGGCTTGTCACGGGGAGAAATGCAGGAGCCAGCACAAGCAGAGATCTCCTTACCTTATTTAGCCAGACGCAGTGCCCGTGAATGTCCCAGCTATACTCCATGCTGGTCATGACTGTTTCCATGCATTCACGGACGCCAGAAGCCGTGGCTGAGGGCTCCAGGCTCCTCTGAGCCGAGGTTAAGTGACAGCAGGTCCCCTCGCCCAGCCGAGGATGGAGGCGAGTGGAGTGGGAGACTGGGAAGCAGCAGCGCTCCTCAGGCGGAGCAAACAGCTCTGGGGAATTAACACATCAAAGCCCGGCAGGAAACTCCTCCAACCCGGCACACACAGGAGGAGGATGCAGGCAGGGAGGTGCAGAGCAGCATAGACCAGGAGCAGGGACAGCCCCACGCAGGTGTCACCTGGCCATCTCCACCCTCGTTCTTGTCACCATCGCAGCCCTCTCCTCTGGACCCTCCCGGAAAGCACCCAACCCAACAACACAGGAGAAAAGAGCAATTCCCACCCCTTCACCTGAGCACAAAGTAAACGGGGAGGGGTTTCCTAATAATTGTAAAAGCTGCAGGAACACATGTAATTAATTCACTTGTAGACGCCAAGAAAAAATGGAAGAAAAAGGTGACTCAACCATCCCAGGTCTCGCAAGTAGCTTGTCCCAAGTTTGTGTCACACCTCAGAATGATGTAAAAAGCAATAGTAACAACTAACCTCTGTCCTCGGGTTCAAGTTTCAGTTGAATCCACTACCAGCAGCAGCATAACAAATTCCTAGTATTTTTGACCACAGAGCCCAGCTCCGAGAGTCCTGTGATTATCTCAAAAATCAGTTTTATCATAATGAAATGTCTACAACTACCATTGACAGAGAAAAATCTTGGAACCATGAATGCTGAATAAATCAGGAGATACCAGAAGAGCAAAGGACGAGCAGAAGCTGTGCTTTTGAAGCCAAACTGATTCATCTTGGATTGGGAATGGTGATTTTTGATGGGTTGTTCTTACTGCCAAAGAACTCATCCCAGATGCATGAAGATGCCACGCCAAGGCGTACCATAAATGAGCCCCTATTATCTTCCAGTGTTAAAAACACACCGATCTGGATGATCACCTTTAGCAAGAAGCAGGGTCCTGTGTTTCCAGAACTTTGGGAGGTGGATCTCTCAGGGACAGAATGCATTGCCAGCAGGGAGTGGATGATGACAGACTGACGTGGTATCACAAGACTCCTTTCATATTGCAACTCGAGGAGAGATCTCAAAGTGTTTGGCATCAACACCCTGCAGAAGACCTTTTGATATCTAAACTCAATATAAGCAGAAGCTGAATCAAATGACTGCACTGTACACCCACACCAAGATAATCAAAAAACAAACTTGGGATTGAGGACAAGATTTATTTTTTTTCCCACACGTAAGAGATAATTTCTGGTTAACCAAACCGCTTCCTCCACTTGGGAATTATCCTCTTGTCCAAACAGGTCAGCACACCTCTGTAAGATTACAAGCTATGTCTATGCAGCAGGGAAAATTTCTCTCTGAAAACTAATATCTCCTCATATTAACTCTCATTACTCCCAGCTATTCTCTGGAAGAACCAGCTTAAAGAAAAAATGTCAAAATCTGAAGCCGGTCTGTGAGGCAGCAGCAACACAGTGGATTGCCTAGCATGACAGCTACCTCAGTTTACCATGAGATAAACTGAAAATGTTCTGTGGTTGGACTTGATGATGATCTCAAAAGTCTTTTCCAACCTTAATGATTCTATGATTCTATATGATTCAAGAAGCCTTCAAAGGCTGTAAAGTTCTGCTTGATCCTAAAATCAGAAATTCACTTATGGAGTGAAAACAATTATTAAAATATGCCTTATTATATATATATATTTAAATCCAGAAAGTCACTTCCAAAGCCAAAGCCACAGCTGCACTTGCTGTGGGTATTAAAGAAGAAATACTATGTTATCCTGGCTCTTTCACTTCAGGGGCATGTCCTCTAAAGAGAAGAAGACACACACCAGGACCTACATACCCAAGTTCAGATCAGAAGCATGAGGAAAATGGCTCTGAGGTGTGGGAAGGCACTGTCCACCCACTCCTACCCTTCACTCTTTTTTTTAACAAGACACAGTTGGTTTCTTCTTTCTGGGAAAGTTGTTGCATAAGATGTATTTTTTAAAAAATGCGGAAAAAAAACCCAACCACTTTCAAGAAAAGTAATAACCAGAAGGAAAACTGTCTCTTATTTGTTTCAACTGAAGAAAAACTGGAGCAACGCGGATTGGGAGCAAGGTTTGCAGGAATTACTCTTCAAGAGATGGATCTATCAGCTTCCAGCTGGATGCAACAGGGCTGCCTTGATCTTTCAAAATGTGGAGTTTTGTTTAAAATGGTTTTGCTACTGTTGCTGAGTTAGAGATTACTCACACACTGCCTGTACTGAAGCCAGAAGCTCAATTTTCACAGAGTACAGTACATGCATTATTAAGGCACACATTGAAATACACTAAACATTTCTGCTGACCAAGGGTATTCTGAAAAAATTCCAGAACTGTGGGACAGTTATGACCTGGCTATGGCTTTCAGGCCTGGTTCCCAGTTAAAGCATGTAGTCCAAACATGCTTAAGCTCAGAAAGGTCTCAGTCTCCTCCCAGACTTAGAACAAATGGCTTCGTTTGTAGTTTCACCCATGACATTCACCATTCACACATGGAGACATGAGCAGGGTTTCAGCAGCAGACATCAGTTTTGAGCTGCAATGACATGTTACAGTAAAACTGACTTCTTTGTGCAGCAGAGAGTTGCTTGTACAAGTTTTCCCAGCTCCCCTTGGGGACGACACGATGGAGTCTGTTGGAAGAGCTGTGCCAGATGTCCGGGCACTGTACATTGCTCTGGTGTCACGTGGCCATCTGGCACCCACCCGTTAGAAAACAAAAAGCAGCATGAGGTGTTTTAACCCACTGGCCCTTTTTGAGTGCATGCACACACACCCTGAGAGAAGCAGAAAGGAAGATGATCAAGGACACATGGCAGTCCATTCTGGCATGGCAGGAGTGAATGCTACCTATTTTACAGAAACTTTGGGTGACTGCTGTCATCCCCTTTTCCCAGTGTGGGCACCAGTGGCTTGGCTGCAGGAGCCAGGGGAGGATTTTTCTCCTGTGACACACTGTCTGGCAGCAGCAAACACTATTTTTGTTTTCCTCTGAGACACAAGAGGCTTGCTTACAGCCCCACATGGGATGTCACACACCAGTTCCAGCATCCTAGGGGATGCAACTTCATGCATGGAGAATTAAACCAGTTTCAAACAAAGAAGGTGTCCCCCTCCATAAGGAGGGGCATAGTTGCAAAAAAACTTTCTGCAAATCATCCAGGCACTTCATGTGACACCTCCTTGCTCAGACAGGGACTGGTGACACCTGCAAATCCTGTGGCTGTAGCACACTATAAGTGGAATGGTAAGTTTTTCCTACAAGGGGCTTTAAAGATGATAGAGAATACCAGATAATAATTTGAGGCGGATTAAGGAGTAATTGAGGCACAGATAGAATAGCAATTTTCTGTAATCTTTGGTACTCACAAGCCCTGCACATCTTTCCCAGTGATTGGGAAGCACTAAACTGAATGGCACAAGAGAGTCCTTCCTCTCCCACTGACCCCGTGGGTACAATAAAAACCCACTGCTGTCTCACCACCATTAGGTGATCCACATTGTGCAGGTCTGAAGGGTCCCATTCCAGACCCCCCTAGCCAGGCACCCCTAAATCACACATCTGCCATCACAGGGGGCAATGACTAGTCTCCATCTCCTTAATCTCATCAGGCACTGCAGCCCCAGCCATGCTGCTGGGCCCCTTCACTCCAGAATAACCTGCAGGGGATCAGCACCACTAAACATGGCCTACAGATGACTGTGAACACCATGGGAAAGTGCAGTTTCCAGAACTGTTTATTTAGCTTATTTTTTGTTCATCAGAACCTGTTATGGCCACAGAGAGCAGTGAGTAGTTACAGCGATGTTCACGGCTGTATGTTTCACAGACAGGGAATGCTGATGTTAGCAGGAACTCTGCCTGTTTTAAAGATCTGATTCCAATGTCATTCCTGTCTCCTCCTCCTGATCTCAGCGTTGGCTGCCACACTTTGACAGTGAGGGCGAGATCCAGATCCCACTGGAGGCAGTGGGAGAGCTCCCACATGCTTCATTAAGTTTTAAGCATTTCCAAATGAGTAGTTCAAAGTAAAGATTTAAAAAAAAGAAAAAGAAGGCTCTCCCTTCAGATCTTTCTTCAAGGGCTACAGTAGCAAATCCAAGGTGCCCATCTGTCCCTGCACCGCTGTGCTCAGCCCTCATGACAGCAGATGGCACAAAGGGTTGCCTAGCGCCAGCCGAGCAAGCACAGCCCTGCACCCAGCAGTCCTCTGGGCTGCCACTGAGCACTGAGATCAATCCGTTTGTTGAGATACAAACACTTTTTGTGAGATCAGCCATGACTCCAGGGAGATTGAGTCCTTCCCAGGGGGTGCAGCGCCCATCCTGGGAAGGGAGCAGGCGACGGTGGCCATCTCTCCCAACAGCAGCAGTACATGGGGCACACCTAACACAGAGCCACCACAGTCCTGCAGCAGCTCCAGCCTCCACCAGGGAGTTGCACTGCAGGCACTGCAATTTCAGCAGCACGGTGCCACCTCGGCCATCACCCAGTGTGTGACACAGTAGGACCTGGCCACGGCTGCAGGATGGGTTTGAGAGCAAATGTGGAAGTGCCCACCCACCACTGTCACCATGACAGCTGCAGTGAGGCTGGCTTAAAAACCTAAGTGTAATCTCTGGGAGCAACTCCTGACTTCCACTGCTGGAGCTCCCCCAAAACCGGCACACACCTGGACCTCCACAACACAAATCCTGGCACACAGCACGAGAACAAGGACTCTTCCTTGGACCTGCTTGGAAGTCATCAGCCACAGAGCATTTGAAGGCAAACCCAGCAGCTTCTTCAAAAATTATTATTCAAAAATTAACTTTTGGTAAGTACAACATTTTATTTCCCAGAGCAATCTTCAGGTAACCTACACTCAGATAATTGATTTTTTGTGAAAATAAGTCTTGGGAAAAGAACTTCCTTGTCAGTTATATTTCTGTGTATTTTTAAAGTAAGGTGACAAAAACTGGCCGATTCACAAACACAGAATATAAATTTTGGTTTCGTATCTAGATTAAAGGGATGCAGAGCTTACACCACTCCCCTGTGTTATAAACTGGGTAAGGAAGCTCGCTGATCCCCATAAAAAAAATGCTGCCAAAAATGCTTTTTACTGAAAACTACTCAAAACAACTTCTTTCCCCCTACCTAAACATCTGATTCTTAAAAAAAAGTCTTTCCCCAGCCCTCTGAGATGAAACTGCTGTTACCAAGTATTGTTTGCTCCCTAGATTGAAGCACAGTGGTATGTCAAAGACAGCAAAGGCCAACCCATTGCACAAAGCATTTGAGCAACAGCTTGTCCAAGACTCCACAGCAGCATCTCCAAAACAAAATCTCTTCCCTGATACCCACTCTAAGCTTTATAAATAGCTGTGTGAAACAGAACCAGTCTAACCAACATCCAAAATGAGCCAGGTAGAGGTAAAACAAGGTGAGAATTTACCATTTGACTTTGGAGCCATTCGATGAGAGCCTCCGCCGTGGAGTCTGGGACCTGGCAGCGCAGCCCCTCCCTCTCATCCGCTTCCATCATCTCCAGCAAGCCCCTCAAGTCCTCCACGAGGTGCAGTGCCCGCAGGCCCCCCATGAATGGGGAGGTGGGAGACTGGCAATCAAAGATGCCATTAGAATATTCCAACGCCTTGGAACCTGCAGGGAGCAAAATTGCATGGGATGAGGCACGGAATGAGGGTTGGGCGCACCCCGAGGCTGGGAAAGGGTGGGGGTTGTTCCTGGCAAGGTTTATCCCAATCAAACTCAGCACTGGTGCTTGGGGAGGGAAGTTCCAGCATGATCGAGGTGGGCTGCTCCTCAGGGAATGGGAATGCCACAACCTGCCCATGGGGTTGAGGTGTAGGCTGGGCTTCTGATCTCCGGGATGAATTCCCAAGGGAGAAGGTGCTGCCAGGGATGGAACATCCTCTGCCAGTGCCCTAAGTCACCCTGCAGGCACTGAAAGATCCAAGTCACATTACAGTGATGGTGTCCAGAGGAAACCATGCCCTGTGTTTTCCATACAGGAATGTGTTATGCTGCTCCAAGGCACTGGAAATTTTAAAAAATAATAAAAAAGATGAAGATAAATTAAAAGACCAAATCGCTTCTGCAGGGGAATAAATTTTAAACCCAGCAATTTGATACAGCAGCACTGACATTTGCATGTTAATAAAGAGAAAAATCTCTCATTTGCATAAACTCACAGGATGCATATTTGACCTACATTAGAAGTTGCTATATATTAAGTAAGAAAGGAAACTATGAATTTAGGATTAAGGTTGATTTAAGTCAACCTAGCTAATTCCAACTGTAATTCCAGTACACTGATTTGTGACCTTAATTCTGTAATACCTTGGCACAATGACACGTGTTCATGACAGACCTTCATTTGTGCTGTCAACTTTTAGAAACTACAAGGATTTGCCATATATGCACTTCCATGAACTTTCATTCACCCCATGTGGCAAGCCACAAAAATTAAAGTATTCTGCTGAATTCCCACTGAAAACAATAAAGAGAAAAATAACCTCAACAGCACAGGAGCTGATATCCCTTTGTTATATTCCTTTATAGATCTATTCACAGACATGGGTAAATGAAGTCTGTGGTGACTTAAATCTTCCAACATCACTTTTTTTTTTTTTTTATATTAAACCTCATCCTGCCATAACCAACTTGGGTTCTTGGAAACACAAACACATGATCAGATCCAAACACCAGTGTCTACTTACAGAAATTACTGAAGTCACAGCTCACATGTATTTTTAGACATCACGATGATAAAACTGTATTCCCTTTACATGTGTTCCTGCTATGTGTCCTTAATATCTTTATGCAGAGAAGAGTCATTGTTCAAACAAAGCACACACTGTATGATTATTTTATCCCTAAGGAAAATTCCTTAAGTGGAACTACTAAAAATTTTATAACTGTGTTGCTAGACTTGTGAGGGTATTATTGACTTCTTGATCTTTCCCTCCTACGTGTTGGGTATTTATATCATTTTCTAACTCACTAGACTCAGCTTAAAAGCAGAGGTTGTATTCTTTGTGATGCCTCTCACTGGGCAACTCGCAGTTTACAGGTACTTATAAAAAATCCAAATGTCCAAGGCAATTCCAAACCAAATGTTTGGAACCAAAGCATTACAATTTTGAAAAGACAAAAAAAAACAAAAACAAAAACAAAAACAAAACAACAAAAAAAAAATTAATGTTTTAACTTGTCCGAGCTGAGGGAAGTTCAGAGTAGCCACTTTTGTCCTTGACTCTCCTGGTGCCCTGTACAGGAGCTGAACTGCATCACTAAACCACTTCCAGCAGCCCTTTGAGAGAGGGCAGGAGAAAACCCAATCCATGGAGCCTGTGAAAGTCTGTGCAATCCCTCCATTCCTGTTATTTGTTAACTCTAAGCTATAATGGAAGGCAACAAAAGCAGTTCCCAGCATACTCCCTTCTCCACCTAGAACTCTGTCCTCACAGTGGGAGAAAGAAGGACCCAAAAAGCAAAATAAACACCTGCCCCAGGTGTTTACCTGCTATAATGCCATCCATCTGCTCCAAGGCTGCAGCGAGCATGTCACTTGCATCACTCATCATCTTCTGTCTTCCCAGGAACAATCACCAGCCTAAGAAGCAGTAAAATGCCGATGGTGTGAGTTGGTCCAGAGCCTCAAGTCTGCAATTTAATCTGCAAAAGAGAATTTAATTTCACTGTGTGTTCCCTGAATTCAGGCATCACTGTTGTCAGATCAGAAAGAAGATTGGGGCCATTTGCTGACTACAAATAAAACCCAGAGGTATTCACTATGAGGCATGGACTGAGATGAAGGAATCAAAGCACTGACCCGATGACCCAGTTTCCAGTGACCCATGGCCTGCTCTGCCCATAGGTCCATGCCACTGACTGGGCATCTCACAGAACACCTCGGAAATCCCACATGGCACTTCCAGGAAGCTCACAGAGAAGACACAGGCACTGTGTCTCACTGTGTCTCCCTTTCAGTGTATCACTGAAAGGGAGCTGCAACTCAGCAGTAAATCATATGTGTGTTTGCTGTAATTTTCTCCCCAAGAAATAGAAAAAGAGAAGTCTGACCCCTTGTCTGAGATTTTTGGATATCTGATAATCCAAAAGTTCCTGGCATGGAACTGTCTCCCTCTAGACAGGATCTCTCAGGTGCCCAGCACTCACTGGATGAGTGTGCATGCATGGACTATCTCTGCTCTGAGTTTAGCAGATTCACATCATAACAATGCAATGTAATCTCACTCTCAAACTTCTACAAGCCAGAAGTGGTCCCCAAAGGAGTATTTCCAGCAGGCTAGAAAAGCAAGCCTGCCCAACATGCTGCCTGTAGGTGAGCTAGTAAACCAGAAATCCTGATGGGCTACAAGTTAATTTAAGCAGGTGCTAAGAAACTTGGCTGAAGTGGAGCTGCAAGGGCCAGAGGCATCCCCAACCCCTCCAGCCTGCCACAAGGGACACACAAACCACTAACACCGTGCAGATTGCCTTGGCTTTAATTTAATACACATGACATTCCTTCTGCTATAAATACAGCTAGGAAACAAAGCCAAAAAAAAAAAAAAACAGGAAGGAAAACTCGCTTTAACCTTTGCATGCCCTGCCATTTGGTTTTTGTATTAGCCACACCACTGCTGACATTCACCCCAACACAAGCAATTAAGAAAGTAGTTCACGGTATCTCTGGCGTAAGAGAAAAAGCCTGGAAAAGAGTCTACTAAAAACAAATCTAAACAAAAATCCACATTATAAAAAACTGATTTTCCCCTCCTACAAGTCACTTTATTGGTCTGAACCAGGTGGGAAGCAGCTCTTATTGGAGGCTGCCAGCTGGCTTTGCTGAAATGTTATCCTTAAAATGCCAACAAACATCTTATCTTCCACAACAACATTTTGATTACATGAAGTAGGTCCAAACCCTAAGGTAACCTTTGAACAACAGCACAAAGACTGCTGTGCTTTTGCCAAATGCCTGGTTTTATTATGTGGTTGTCAGAGTCAGAAAAACCAAAAGAACTTTAAACAGTCAAAATACCTGTAAGTGAAGATGCTCAAATCTTAAAAAATGCAGTAGCATTGTAACTGAAGACTTTCAGCCTCCAAGGAGGAAGCCCCCAGCTTTAAACACAAAGTAAACATTCAGCTTCAATCAGTACAAGACCTGCCAGAATATGCAGATCCTACAAGACAACTGGTTCGGTGCCTCCACATCATAAAAATGAGCAGAAAACGCAGCTTTTCCAGCACACAGATTCACTTGGACAACACTGAAGACAGTCTCTCTTTTTATCTACTTAAGATTTCCTGGCTCTGATACCAGGTTCTGCTCAAAAATGGGTGTCTGTGAAGGCAGAGTGTGAACAATCTGCTGTGGATTTCCCTCAAAGGGCAAAGGACACACAAGAAAGCCCGGGGCTTCTAAAGCCCCAGGCAAAACACTGATTCTTCACAGCTCTAAGTGGAAAAAGACCAACAACACAAAGCAAGCACAAACCCACAGAAGCAAATCAATGTTTGGGAACCAAAAGTGCACATGAGTTTTTCAAAGTGCATAAACACCTCATGGGGCGAGTGAAGATTACAGAGCCAGGCTCTTCTCAGAGGTGCCCAGTGACATGGCAAGAGACAATGGGCACACGTAAAAACACAGGGAAATTCACCTTAGAATTAAAAAGGGGAAAGAAAGAAAAGCCTAAATTAATGGAAATAATTTTAAAAAGCTTTTTTACTATGAGGATGGCAAGTAATAGAAAGGGTTGCCCTTTTGGGGTCTCCAACATTGGAGCTACTCACAGCCCAACTGGACCCTACATGGCACAGTATGTCACAGGCATCCCTGCTTTGGGCAGGGGCTGGGCTGGAGACCTCCAGTGCTGCCTTCCCACCCCAGCATCAGCAAGCTCAGTGCAGCTCATGCTCAAGCAATAAACACAGTCCTGGAGGCTGGTAGGAAAAGACTATGTAGGCTAAAAACACACAAAGGAACAGAGTGCTCCCTAACCACATTTGTTCATAGTGCACCCACCCCTTGATTCTCACTTCTGGCTAGGAAATGCACGAACTAGGGACAAGGAACTGCTAATTTGTACTTGCACAATATAGCCATGGCTTGCAGGCACAGAAAAATCACCATCCTTGCACTTCACCCAGGCGCAACCACCTCTCATGTCTGATGTTTGCAAAAAGAACTCCTTGCTTTCCTAAACAAGGGGTTTGTCCATGGTTGTTAGAAATCCCTAAGACAGCTCTACTGATGGGAGCAGACAGTGGTACCAATAGCATCCAAGAGACTTCCAGGTTACCTGGCTCTGCCTCCAAAGAAAGACACATCCATTTGCACAGAGCTTCCTCCTCTGCTACTCCCAAAGAAGCTGCAATGCTGAGGCAGCAAGGAGAAATTTTAAGATAAAAGTTACTGAAGCAAGACCCTGAAAACACACACACACCTCCAAAAACTCTTCTACCACTCATGGAGCATCTGCTAACAGCCCGACCAAGCCCACAGCTGAGAAACTTGGAGAGGTGAAATGAAAAAGAACAAAAAGCCCCTAAGCTGAACAGCTGGGGATGACACAACAAAATCCCATTTCCCTGGTTATTTAGTCCTAAAAGTGGTCATTGAAAACTAGCCTGGAACAGCACATCCTGCTCTGGCCACCTTCCCAGCACAGTGCAGCACATCCAGCAGTCAGGAAGTAAAACTGCTGTGATAGAAAAAGAATTCCCTAGCAAATCCTAGGGAAAAAATCCTAGAAAAATCCTTCCCTAGCAAAGGCATAGAATTGTTTTTGGTCTTTGCCCTCTGCCCAGCCTCTCCCCGCATGCTCATGATAGTTGTGCAAAGAGGACTTCATACACCAGGGGAGCAAAGGACCAAACTGCATGGAAACAGAAAAGACAACAAACCCCAGGAGGAAGAGGATGGAAAGGGGAGGTGCAGAGAGAGCCAAAGAAACAGATCAGCAACCAACAGCCCTCTGCAGACTATAGGAAAGTGGACAACATTAAAACACCAGCAGATTAATCCCTGTGCCTCCTGAAGGACACCCTCTGACTTCACAAACTTTGAGAGAAGCCTCAGCTGGTCACTGATGCAGCAGAGCTTTTCCAGTATGTATATTCCATTCCTTTTTATGGTTTTGGTCTAATACAAATAAAACCTAAGAGAAAACTCAAGGTTTTGGGTTTTTTTTCTTGGCAGTGATTAAGGAAAACCACACAGGTAACACGAACAAAAATCCATCCTGAAGGAGAGCAATGGAGCTCCTTAGGAAAATAATGCACAGCTAATAATGACAAGCAGTTTAAATGCCCTTCATCTACAAAAGCAGGAAGGGGAAAATCATAATTTTAACACAGATGGATCTATGGCATGGCAGATGAATGAGATATCAAGGTGCACACAGGAGACAGAGAGGCAGATGCATGAAATCCACCCCTGCCATAATGTCACTGACAACACACCTGAGAGGAAAGTACTGACAGTGCCCTGCCTGACAGACAATTTAAAATAAGTTTTCTCTTGCTTTCCAAGAAAATGACAACACTTACCTTCCTGTGTGCAAAACCAGTGCCAGGTAGCATGTGGGGGGGGCCTGTTTGTACAGAGGCAGATCCTTCTTTTAGAGCTCCCAGCTGAATACCTTGCTCATGCCAAGAACAAGCATCGCTTCGTCAAGCTTGTATTTACAACCCATCATTAAAGAAACCAAAAATAAACTACAAATGCAGCTCTCTCCACTATAATTTATGATTAATCTTATCACTAGCTGGCATTTCTACCACATCCCTGGCTGCAACAGAGAAGACATAATGTGGTCTTACTTGTTTAATGTCCCTTCCTCTGGTTCAAATGCACCAGCCGGTTGCTAGGGCTGTGCTGTTCACTTTTCGGTAGGTGGAGATTTTTTATTTTTATTTTTGAATGACATACAAACCCTCTGGCTACAGCGCTGGTGAAGACGTATTCCAAACGGCTTACAGAGAAAACAAAACACTGCCCTGAAAATAAACACAAGGAAAGCTGGGGAAAAAACCCAACAAGGGGCTCTGTGAATGGAACTGCAGTCTGTTGGATGCAAACAGGAAAGCTGCCTATATACGGATTTCAAAATCTGATATTTAATTAAGATGGCAGACTTCAAAAATGAAGGGGAAAAAAAAGTGCTTAAGCATTTTACATATGTAGGAAATGATAGTTTTCCAACCCAGAGGCTGCCTCTTTCCCAGATCAAACAGCACACACAGAGGCATCAAGGGGCAATATCTTTGAGCCCATTCTTTTTTAATTTTGGGGGTGGTTTCATTCTGGATCTCCACCTGCAAAACACACCATGCTTTAAAGCCCAGAGGTTCACAGAGTTAAAAGCAATCAGTTGCCTGCTAGCAGGTCCGAAGGCCCAGAGGACACACTGTGCCCTGGATGCCACTGCTCTGAGGAAGGGAGGGCTGGCCTTTTGTCCCACTTGCCTCCCTCTTTGTGCACATGGGCTGCAAATGCTCAGTGTTGGGAAATAATGCATATTTTTATGACATGATGCAATAAGATGGATGACCTAAGTATCCCAGCTCTCCCATTCACACATAACACTCCTTAAGCTAGGAAATCTTGATACACAGAAATTGAGAACCTTGATTAGGGCTTGTTTCTGAGAGCTGTTGAGAGTAATAGAGGACCCCCAAGAGTTGGCTGTCACTCCAGAGCAGCCTACCACAAAAGTGAAATGAAAAAGCTAAGAAGCTGCAGTCATCTTCTCTGGGGAGGGTGGGGGGAAAGAACCTGTTCCACGGCAAAAGTAAGACCCTAAGTGCTGTCATAGATTGTCCTGCATTCTCAGTCCTAACATGTACCAGATGACTGCACAAGAGGTCTAAAGCAACTTCTGAATTAATCTCTCTTGCCTCACTACACTAAAACAACACATCCCTAGCAATCAACTTTTACAAAATAAAACTCTGTTTCATGAAGACAAATGCCATTTCAGACACATTTATTTCTGCTTTTTCTGGGAGGCCAGAAGAGAAACACAAACACACAGAGACTTATTTACAAAATACATTTCAATCACAATTGTAAACAGTTTCAAATTAATTCAATCCAAATCCCTGGCACAGTTTCTCATGGGATGTTTTGAAGATGCTCAACTACAGTGCCACCAGTCAGTAGCAGTTTAACACTTACTAATGAATATATTCGGGTAATTTACACTTGGAGTCATTAACATTTCTTCTAATGTAAATGACGACTCCATTTCACTCCTTTCAGGCCTGGAAGAAGAAACTAAAATAGAAAATGGATCCTAGTTGAATACATTGCTCTGGTGTTTTGGAAGAAAAGAACAAAAAAGTCAAATTAGGAAATGCTGGAAATACCGCAATGGGAATATAGCAAAGTATCTTTGTTTGAGGCAGGGATGGGAAACTAGTAAGCCCCCAGATATGCTTTTGGTCAAGTAATTCAGACATTGTCCCCCTTACCCAAAGTCACCATGTGGAGCCAGGTGTATCCATAACCATTATTATGGATACAAACAACCCAAATGTTGGCAAACACTTACTTTAAACGGATAATGTCTATTTATTTTTATAAATAAAATTGGTTTTGAATTTGCTGAGCTGTAGTCAATGACATGAAAGCAATACTGCTCTCGTATTACGAACGTCTACAAAAAAAGCAACAAATGTCCCTTTGTTCCCTAAGTCTAGATCCTTTCTTTGTTCCCTGAATTTCATTATTTCTTTATTATACAACAAACATTATTTATTTCCTTTAACTGATAAAAATGAATGGAAGCACACTGAGGATAAAAGCACTTCCCATAGTACGTATGAAACATCTCAAGATAAAAGGTTTCACGCTGTAGAAATTACTTTAAAGTCCTTTAAGAGCACAAAACACAGAAGTCCTTCTGAAATATAAAAGTTTATACCTGGGAAAAACTTAACCTCAAATCACACAACTTTTACTACAAACCAGCTGAGCTGTATTCTGCACTTTGCCTTAAAATTTGTTAAATGCTCTGGTCATAAATCAAAAGCTCAGCCTCGACAAGATAAGCATCCTTGAGACTCTTTGACAGAGATGCCTACACAGCAAACAGCTTATGTGAACACCCAAAGTCTCTGAGTCAAGATTTATAGCTTATGGCTCATATCCAATTACAAAACAAACCCTTTATTTGGATCCCCAGCACTGAAATCACTCTGGTTGCTTATCTCTGCTATCCTACTCCAGCAGTTCTTTAGTTGTTGTTGCACTTGAAAGGAAATTTAAAAACCTGGGTTTTACACTGACAGGCAATGTTGTTTTGTCGACTCTGAGTGCTGGGTGACTGGGAAGCAGCTCCTTACCTGCAAAGCAGGTGATGTGTGATGCTAATACCTGTCTGCACACCCTCTTCAGACTCACTTTCGCTCTTTTCTCACAAGAAATACAAGGTCAGACGAAGTCTTGTTAAAAAAAACAAAACAGAAAACACCCCCCACAGACCACTTCAGGCTGTTCCTGTTCTACTGGTTAAATGTTTATTAATAGTCTTCAACTTCTCACCTCAGAGAGCCTGAATACCAATACATTATTTTCTCACTTGTTTTGCCTGGGTCCACTGATGAGAAAAATAAATGAGATATTCATCCCTGACTCCAAGACTGCTAATGCAATCAAGGAAATGCCTCACATTCCCCAGCAACATGTTACTGAAACACCGTGACCACACAGGCTACAAAACAAAAATGGTACTGTCAGGCCAAAAGGTAGTTCTTAAAAATACCTTAAAACCCACCTAAGTCCTGAGCACTGACCCACATTTAGATCCCATTTCATAGTTTGTGCCACTTTCTTTCAATGAGTTGCCTCCAAAGGCCAAATTCACAAGCCTTCAGATTTGAAAGGATTTGCCTCTAGATTTTGGACCTCCAGGTCTAAGGGATCCTAGATGCACACTTTCAGAGTCGACACCGCACAGAGCAGAAGTAGAGGGTATCACTCATAAAAAGTCCCTAAATAAATAAAATATATTTAGCCTGAACAGTGTTTTAATACATGTCTATAGAAAATAACAAAAAATCCAATGCCTTATAATTTTGCAGCATCAACTGTTACACATGGAAAAAATCTGTGTATATATTGCACCCTTCCCCTTCTATCTACTTCTGATTTTGCTGTGTTAAGATTTACCTTTCAGGAGTACTACATAAAACAAGAGTGTGATATCTGAAGCCCACGTTTGTGTGTGAGGATACTTTTGTTTTTCAAAGACTCATGATCTCTGAGAACCTGAGGCTGCCAGTACCACCACTGCCAAAACATGGTTTGCCATCTCAACTCTCCTGACATTTTAAAAATGAAGCAGGGTAAAATTCAACTTGATTAAGGGAACTTTTTTCTGCCATGTAATAGAATGGGACTGAATTCTAATGAGTAAAAAAATAGAGGAAAAGTGAAAACCAATAAATTGCAGGCTAACTTTCCCTCTGATTTTCTCTTTTTCTCCTCAAAAATTTGTGGACATCTTACTGAAGCCCTTTGCCAGTAACTCCCACTGGAGCTTTGCTAACAGCCTTTGTTTAGGTAGCACAATTGGGAATATGAGAGAGTCCACACGAAGACAAGCTGCTTTAGCAAGCACATGGACTTTAATCACTATTAAAAATGAGTGTTTTACCTTTGACATTCCTGAAATACTCCATGTGGGTTCAAAACACAGATTTCAAATTTTGCATTAGTTCTCAGCTTGGAAAGGGTCAAGTGGTTCATGGGCAAAACACTCTGAAAAGTGTGTTTGTTGTCCTCAAGCAGTGGCCTCTAATGTTTGGTAACTGTGGCGTGTGCTATCCCACAGCCAGTCAGAGCTGCCACAGACCCTGCAGAGCAAGGCTCCACAACAATGGGATGCCTCCTGTCCAGGCAGTGTGGCTCTGCTGGGATGCACTCCCTCATCCCTTCAGGATCATCCTCTCCTTGCTCTGGGACACAGCCTGTGCTGACTGCCCAGCTCCAGAGCCACACTGATGCTAGTGAAGAGGTCACACACGCACACAGGGCATTTCCCAGCATTTTCCCTGTTCTGCCCTTCCCACACTTTTTTGACCACTTCTCTTCCGCACATCCTTTTTCCAATTCTTAGTGAAAGCACAGCCCCGAGGATTTCAGTAATGCTGGAGTAAGCAAAGTTTTTTAATTCTTTTTTATTTTCAGCCAGGGAGCAGAGTGCTGTTGATTCTGTCTTGCTTTTCCAACGCCAAAGTCCCAGTGCTAAGACACGAAGGACAAAAGCTGTGTGCTCTCAGCTCTAAGAGAGGGCCTTTCTCTGCTGAATGCTGCACTGGTGAGTTGTAAGCAAACAAATCCCAAAAACCCAATACTACTACAGTGCTGCTTTAAGGAACCACATGCTGCCCACACCATTACTCGGCTGGGGAGCTGTGTGTCCTGCCTACCCTTGTGCCAGCTTTGCTCCTCAGCATAAAGAAATTTAGCACCCAGGACACAGGAATCAGCTCTTCTACTGCTCATTCCTTCTCCTGAAAGCCTACAGATGGTTCTTCGGGGTAGAGATGTTGCCTTTTCCATCCTCCTCTTGCACAACGGACACCTCCTCACCATCCCTTGCAGAAAGATGGTTTCAGTCCTGGTGCCCTGCAGCTTCCAGCATCATCCAAGGCTAAAACACTTGGTGAAGCAGGGACTGAGCTGTGCTTGGGGCTCAGAGTTCATAAGACAAAGACATCAGTGCTAGGGGAATGGAAACAATGCTGGGTAAGGATAATACATCCATAGTTGATACTGAAGGGTAGGAGGGCTTCACCTGCAAGGCAGAGGGAGACAGCAGATCAGCAGCAAGCCAGAGCTGTGGCCTCTGCAGGAATAGAGCTTTAAACACAACTGGGCCCAGCCCTACACTCTTCTTTCTCCTGCAGCAGGAAGAGGAAACTGGGGGGGAGAGGGTCTCCTTTCTGCTGTTCCCCCAGTAAGAGAGAAAGGTCTAGGGATGGAAGGGAACAATCACTCTCCATCCCATGGCCAAGCTTCTGGATGTATGTAGGAGTGCGGAAGATCCCACCCCTCACCCCATTAGCAAGATAAACAGAAAGTGCTGGCTTTGCAACTGAACAAGATGCAGTCCATGAGACGAAGACAAATTTTAGCACTCAGAAAATTAAGACACACTTGCATCAAGAGATGTCTGACACCCAGCTGGGGCAGAACTGCAGCTGCTGCAAACTGTCGTGGTTTTAAACCAATAACTAAGAAAATTACTTATTTCTTGCTGTGAGATATGGATTAGAACAAGAGCAAAACAGGCATAAAACTTAAAAGGAAAAAAAAAAGAAAGTTTATTGACAAACTACAATAAGAACACCAGAATAAACTTCCAGAAAAACCTTTTCATCCCCTGTCTACCCACTATTCCCTTGTTCACATGACAAAAGAGACAAAAACTTTGGAACTTTGATGGTTAAAACAGTCCCAATTCTTGCTACAGTCTTTTCACCAGTCTTTATAGAGAAACAGAAGTTTCTTCCTGTTAATTTATGGAGTTACTCACAAGAAAAACTATTTTTGTTATAGTTTTCCATTGCTCTAATGTTAGCTGCCCAGAGCTGCTGTTATTAGAGCCCACTCCTCCCATTTTCACATCACTCTGAAGTGTGTATGGGCCATGAGTCTAGGGATGGGATTTTTAAGGATAAGTTATTCAAAGGCAAAAAGTCTTCTTCATCTGTTTCTGTGAGCTTCACTAGAAAACAGTTTTCTCATTGCCTCTCAAGGCTTCAAATCTTCCAGCACTTCACTGTACCATAATTACTCTACTTTTTACTCAAAATTTACACTTTGAACACTCTATTCCTCCCTATTTACTGTCATGAATTAAAGGAGTGTTTTCAAGACCTTATTGTCCATTTCCATAGTTTTAACAGAAAGATATTTCAGCTTAATTAAAGCATCTTCTTAATTCTCTACCTTTTCTGAAGCTTCTTTTCTTTCCTGTCACTGGTAGTTTATAAAGTCTCTTTTCATGTTGATCACTCTCTTTTTCTCTCTCTGGATAAAAAGATTAATCCGCAAGTCTCATCTGGGAAATGAAAGAGTTAAAATCTTGCCCAGGCTGTTGTAGGTAGTTCTGTGGCCCCGGCCGGTGCAGGAGCTGGAGCTGTCTGCGATGGAAAGTTCCTCATGGCTGCTCTGGAGAGTGTAGGCGCCGCACCCAGCCCGCTGCAGGTCTAGAACCTCTCTCCTTCACTCAGCAGTTTCTAGTGAATTTAGTTACAGCAAAAAACCTGCAGCCGAGCCAGAGATCGGCTCGGCCCGGCCCAGCCAGAGCCCGGAGAAAACTTTTTCCGCAGGGCCCGGATCTCCCAGCCGGGAGACGCTGGGCCCAGCCCAGTCCCCGCCCGGCCGCATGGCCTGGGCAGGGAACGGGAGGCCTGGAGCTCTGCCACCCTTCCCAGCCAGGAAACAAAGAGAACCAAGAGAGCTCTGGTTTTACACTTTAAGGTAGGGTTCACAAGTTGATCCCACTTTTCAATGGCCTAAACTGCTGTCAATTCTCAGCAATGACCGATAATTGGTCAGGAGAAAAGACTCCAGGCAGTTCCCAGCAACTTAAACTTTCTTAAAGGTAAAGTAACTCCATGACACAAACCTACATGGATTTCTCTGGGATAACAAGGTACTGAAACTGGAGTCACTTACTACAAGTATTCTAAGTGTGGAACTGTTTTAATTATATAGAACAATGAGAAATGCCTGTTTATTTAGATACAGCAGTAAACTGTGGTTTATTACTGACCTTACCAATAGTGGGCTGCCTTTAGCAGACAGGGCTGTAACACATTAAAATGGAGAAGATAACTTTCAAGAGCAGTTTGCAAGAAAGTTTACAGTGCAATTGCAGCAGGTCAGTGTGAATACACCTATAAATCACCTGGTTTGATAATTAAAGGATAATTGAAGCAAGAGGCTACAAAACTTTCTTTGTAGGCCCAGGATCAGCAGTGGATGGGTTAGCACACAGCACTAGTGGGGCCACAATCCAAGTCAACAAGTCTGAAGCAAACTTAGGTGTGGCTAAATCCCATGACAACAACAATAATGTAGAAATACCATCACATGCAAGAGCTGAACTGCCCCTCTCCATTATTAAGTATCTGCCACATGTTTAAGCCAGTCAGGTTTATAGACTCTTCTGGAAAGCCAGTTTTACCCCACAAACTCTCTCAAAACTCGAGGTCATCCAGCGGAGTCATTCCACCAGGATATTGGTTTTCAGAAGAAAGAACAGCACTATTCAGGCACATGGTTGTTGAAGGAAGTTTTGTGATCTATGAATATTGTGAAAGTTTGAACACAGAAAGGCCCTTATTTGACATGAAATACAGTAAGGCTCAGAAGGGAAGGAAGCCATGGGGAAGCAAGATCACCTGATGTTTTTAAAGTCTGTAATAGAGAATAAAAATCCTAGACTGCTTAACTGTTTCCATTCCCTTGACCTACATATCTAATTAAAATAAAGCTTCAAAAACAATATAAAAATTTAATAATATTTTAAGATGTTTTTATTAAAACACTGAATAAAATTTCAAATATGTTTTTATGACATAGAAAGACCAAAAGTAACCTCACTGTTGTTTCAAAGTTGTATTAGGGAAAAGTGGCTCTTGTGTAACTTCATAGTTTTCTAACTTTCCACAGTTCCACTCCAAGAGATGATAGCAAGGATGGAACAATACATCTAGGATTAAAAGCTCCCAAGCCCATTATTTATATACAACTAATTAGCTCCTCCTGCACACATACATACACACCCCCGCCTTGAGCACTGGGAACTGCTAATATAATTCCTGCAATTAAAAACTTCAATGCCAGAATCCTTGTCTGCCAAAAGGAAAAACAACAACCACTCTCCCCCAGTACAGCTGGGCATGTTTGTACAGGAGTGGATGCCCAACCCTAAAACAAAGCTCAGCTCTAAGATCTGAACTCTCCCAAAGTTCAAGGTATTTATTAGAAACCTGTAATCCAGCACCACAGACCACCTTCACCACAGTAGAGCGACCAATGCAAATCAGAAGTCTGGGGAGTTTACACACTGTGGTTTTGTTCAGCCATACCAGAGATCTCTGCTGATCATGGGATAACAATGCTGAACAAGTCTCACTCTGTAACAGCTTTTGCTTTGGCTTCCCCCTCAGAGACCATGCTAACTTATGTTGTGTCAGGGATGCTGGCAGATGGGGAAGGACCACTTACTTGCCTGCCACCATGTGAAAGCAAAACTAGCCCAGAATAGTTCAAGGCCAACACTCATAAAGGCTTGGATGCATTAATGAGCATTTCCATACAAATCTTCCTCTGAATACGTAATCTCAAGATAAAGCTTCAAAAACCTTGAGGGATCAGATACACTTATAATGTTACATTTCTTTGAAGTACTTTTCCCTTTGTATTTTGACCACGCTTCAAAGTTTTCCTACTTACATACAAATCAAATTAGACATCTAATGCTAAAAGAAGCAGACACAAAGTGTTTTACACTTTCCCAGCCTTTAGGGGTGGTGGGGCAAGACTCAGTCTTGTAGAAATAAAGGTATATATTAACCATACGCTGATTGTCACTATACCAGCTGGCCAGGGGGTTGTTCTTCATGTATCAAAAGTCAAACAGAACCAGGATACACCTCCAGTCCACACCAATGGCTGAAGATCCAGCTCCCAAAGAACAACACAGGTTTAACCTGTGGGATGCAAAATGACTTGCTGCCATGAAGTGGGAATTTGTGATTAATAGAAATGCCCAGTGCATGAAGGGAACAGGAGGGAGGAGGCTAGGACAAAACCAAGGTACACCAGCACTGGCAAAGCCCTTATGAGGTTCAATTGGGGTGAGCTGATCATCTTCAAGCATTTTCTTAAGAGGCAAAAGGAAAAACTCAACCCAACTCCCAAACACTGCAACCTTTGCCATGGAAAGTGATTGGGAGTGGCTGTCAAGATGTACCAGGTTTTGTGCTTCAACCAAAGACCTTTCTGGAACCATTAGAAAAAAAAGGATGATCCTAGAAGTGTCCTCTACTACCATGACAAAAAAACCCACAGAAAACAAACCAACCAGAAGACTGCAAAACCCCACCCCAAATAACAGAAGTAAACAAATCATTGCATTTTCTCATCATGAACTAGCAGCTTCCTCAGCAACCACGCAAACATCTGGGGCCAAATCCTTTGCAGCATACATGGAGACATTGGATTTACCTGGAGATAATCTTGCATGTTCTCAAGCACTAGATAAGTTTTAAAATGTTGGTTCTTGTTTCATATATAACAGATCTATACAAATAACTATTTAAAACTATTGCCTCCTGTGCTTCCCTTTTAGGGCCTGAGTATTTTTCCATGTGTTTACTGAGCCATCACTGGAGGGATGGTTTCTGGGAGGTTATATTTAGCTCTAAAGGACTAAAGATGTTTTTTCCCTGGCTAAAGTTAGGAAGGGATCCTCCCTTGGAGAAGGATCTTACGCTAACTCTGCTGAACATAAAAAAGCACTGACACAAATCTAGTTTGCGCTTGCAGAGGACACTGGTGATGTCAATGCCTCAGCCATGATTATCCTGCTCCTTAAAATGGGAAAAGTAAATCCAAAACTGGCACAAATGTTTGCTTTATATATACAACAGAACTACAGTTTCATCCCTGTTTAGGAAAAGAAACATCACTTATTTCAGGATGGAGATTGTCACATTTTCACGCAGGGCTCATGTCACAGTACGGCTCCTCTCAGGGATAACCCAACATTTATTTACCACTCCATGGAAACAGGCTGCAGCAGGGGCATTTTGGCAGCTCTGCATGGCTGCCACTTCAGTCACTGGGCAGAAATGTGGACAGCTCTACATTGCACGCACACTGAACTGCTCACAGAAAAATCCACTGCTGCACACACCCTCCAGCCACCACCCTCCTTACAGTACCAAACCGCTGCTTACCTACATGGATTCATCCACTTCAAGGTTTTGTTGGTAAGACACAGCTACCATAGTGCTTTACCTCAGAGAGGTTCAGGTCTTGTTGATAAACTCTTATTTTTGCAAATTAATTCCTATCATAGAATCAGAGAATGGTTTGGGTTGGAAGGGACATCAAAGCCCATCTCCCTCCATCCCCCCTGCCAAGGGGAGGGACATCTTCCGCTATCCCAGGTTGCTCAGAGCCCCATCCAACCTGGCCTTGGACACTGCCAGGGATGGGGCACCCACAGCTTCTCTGGGCAGCCTGTGCCAGGGCTTCACCACCCTCACAGGGAACAATTTTTTCCCAATATCCAATCTAACCCTGCTCTCTGTCAGTGTGAAGCCATTGCCCCTTGTCCTGTCACTCCAGGCCCTTCTCAAGAGTCTCTCTCCATCTTTCCTGTGGGTTCCCTTCAGGCACTGCAAGGCCACAATGAGGTCACCCCAAAGCCTTCTCTTCCCCAGGCTGAACAATCCCAATTGTTCCCTCAGCCTTTCCTCCCAGCAGAGCTGCTCCATCCCTCTGATGCCCTTGGTGTCCCTGCTCTGGCCTGGCTGCAGCAGCTCCCTGTCCTTCCTGTGCAGGGCCCAGGGCTGGATGCAGCCCTGCAGGGGGGGCTCAGCAGAGCCGGGCAGAGGGGCAGAATCCACCTCCCCTGCTGCCCTGGGGCTCTGGGTGCAGCCCAGGATGCATCCCTTAATGCAAGTGTGCTCCTTTCTGGTATTGCTACGGCTTCAGAAGTATGGAAATAGCTTGGAAATCCTGCACTACTGAAGTGTTAGTTAGTGTGCTTCAGACACTGATCTCTTCTCTCTGGTGACCAGGGACGGGACCTGAGGGAGCAGCACAGACCTGTGCCAGGAATTTCAGGCTGGGGTTCTTCACAAGCACACACAAAGAAGAAGGGAAAATAATGCCAGAACATCTCTGCATGGTAACAAGCAGACATCTCTGGCAGAGGAAGTATCTGAGTCATGCTGTTGGATTTTGGGATTTGTTTTTTGCCCTTTATTAAAACTTTTAGCAGTTCTAAGTTTCTGTTTCCTGCAAATGGCTCGGTGATCATAAATGCATTTAGGCCTCTCCTAGTATTTTAATGAAATATCAGCTCCTGCTCCTCTACTTGACTTGCAGGCGAAATCTGCCATTTTAAGGAGATAATCTTAAGCAGCTTTCTGCAAAATATCAAGAATTCTAAATTGCCATTTCTGTGCTCTGGTTTGGGGGGGATTTTTTTTTCCCCTCTTCCCTAATATTCTATTTAAATTGTCTTTAAAAAGAAAATGGAGGGTTGCCCAAGATGTAGTAGTATGATGTGCAGTATTTTACAGATTGCAAGATCTTAATCAACATGTCAGCTAATTAAAAACCTTCCAAAATGTAGGGGTTTAACTCCCTGTTGCATTATTGTGTCTAAAAAAAAAATAAAAAAATCAAGACTTAGGAAAGTAACATGAACAAGACAATTACTTCTAGGGCATCCTGTTTTTCTAAACTAAGTCTCAGTATCAATGAAACAAGAGCTGATGTCCAGTCACACTAGTGACTATTGATGAGGAGAGGAAGGAAGTGACAGCACAAGTGTACACTTGGCAGGGAAGAAAAAGGTAAGGTACGTGGGATGTCTCCAAAGGCAGCCTCCTGAGTAAATAGGTAATGAAGCCAACCTGAGGCTTGAGGAGACATTTACCACCAGCCTTACAGTGGCTGACCAGTGACTTGTGCCCAGAGGCAGTGCTCTGGCTACCTGGGCTGCCCAGGGAGCTTGCAGGGGGAAGGAGGAAAACCAGCAGATATGGGACAGAGGACTTCAGGCTTGAAACCAATACTGAGAAGCCAGATCATGGCCAGACAGCTGCAACCCTCCTTCCAGACAGAGGAAACAATTCCACATGGTTGCTGGTGAGTTCCCATGCCACAGGCACTCCTCAGGCTGTACTAAGCAGTGCTTCTGGCAGCTGAGACCACCTGCTCTGTACTCACATAACAACTCAACCTGTGGCAACCCTGCCCAAGAGGGTCTCCTGGTACTGCAGCATTGTGGGCCAAGGTAGGAAACTTCCATCTTAGGTGGGGTCAACAATTTTGAACTTGAACAAAACAGTGTGCCAATAACATGCTCTAAAACAGCCATTATTTTCCTAATTCCAGCTGCCAAACTCCAGAGAGCTAACCTGATTAAAGACAGACATGAAGGTGAAGTAAACTGGGCAATAAATCAAAAGAAACTGCTTAGCTAAACCAGCCACCCTGAAAGACTTAGGTTAAAAGTTGCTCACCTGAGCTGGGGCTCCTGTTACTCTGGTTTTCATGGCTATTTTAAGGGGTGTGCCTACCCAGGTAGAGCACACATTCAACTTGGTGCAAAATTCCCACCAGTGGGAACTTTTCACTTGTGGGAACTTTGCACCAGTGAGGAATAAAGACAGCACTCCATGTCCAAGAGCATCTAGGAATCTGAAGCATGGCTCCACACTGCTGCTAAAGCCAAGTTCAGTGCAAGTAGATTTTCAACTTGTGCCTGAGCAATTTTTCATCTCATAAACAACCTCAACACTATACCCCACTGCAGACTTCAAAACACTCATTTCAAATCCTTTACAACTGGCCACAGTATGGGGGAGAGCAGAGTCAACTTATTTCTCACTGACAGTAGAATTGTGGTAGTGCTCTTCTGAAGTCAGAAAATACCAAGTAACAACAGAAGAAGAGAAACACACCCAGTATGCCTGTCAGAATGCACAGGGCACCACAAGGATACATCAGCAGGTACCAGTTCTGTGGTATCTCTGCATCAGCAGCCTGTTCCCTGGAAGCTTCTTGTCCAAGAACTGTGACCCAGAGTGGTGCTCCTTTGCTTGCAAGATCTGACAAAATCCCAAGATGCCAGTGTGGCTCCATGCCAGCAACCTGTTGCTCCAAGGAGCTACATGCAGATGTCTACTGCGGGTAACATGACCACGCATGTTCCCTCTCCTGCTGTAACGCCAGCAAGGCTACAAACTCCTCCTGCATAACGCAAGAGATAACACAGCCATATCCCACTGCTCCCTGGCGTGGATCACAGCATTTGCTATGGCTGTCACAACCCTCTGTGAATTATACACAGCACACACCCTTAACAACACAAACCTCAGAGCTGTCTCCACATTCTGTGGCAGCAGAGATTAACAGATGTTGACAACTGATCAGATAGGGGAAGCATTAGAGGAGACAGACGCAGCCTATTACTACTCTTTGTTGTGTACCTACACGGTTTCTCGCTGTCAGAACTGACTGCACTCATAGTTTCTCCTGATGTAGCAACGTTTTTGGGCTTCCCTTTCCCGTCTTCCCAACAGGCAGCTGCTTCAGTTGCTCAAAGCAGTACTGCCCCTTCTTTTAGTGACAGAGGGATAATCACTGGCTGACAGCATCCTGCTAACAGGAAATCACACCTTAACATCACACCCAGGCACCAGGAAACCCCTTGGCAGTAGGCATCTGATCCAAGTGATTACTTGCAGGAACTATCCAGAGGACACAATACCACATTCATGCTGGACTGTGCACATCACGCCTCCCAATTCCCTGCCCAGAGCACTGCAGCACAGCTGGCAGAGATTCTGTGAAAGGCACCACAGTTGCAAAGAAGGTCCCTAAGTGAAATTATGAGATCAGCTACAGAGGAGTGGGAACATACTCTAGATACTCATAGGATACAAAGGTGTTACGTTTATACATGACACACCCCTTGATAACAAAAATATTAGAAGAGGAGGTTTCATACAGATCTCACAGCAGCTTTCTAGTATCTGAAGGGGACCTACAAGGAAGCTGGAGAGAGAATCTTCATTATGAACTGGGGTGACAGACAAGGGGGAATGGCTTCACACTGACAAGAGAGCAGGGTTAGATTAGATATTAAGAAATGGTTCCTTGTGAGTGTGGTGAGGCCCTGGCACAGGTTGTCCAGAGAAGCTGTGGCTGCCCCATCCCTGGCAGTGTCCAAGGCCAGGATGGATGAGGCTCTGAGCAATCTGGGATAGTGGAAGGTGTCTCTCCCCATGGCAGGGGGTTGGAATGAAATGGTTTTTGAGGTCCTTTCTAACCCAAACCATTTTATGATTCTCTAAATACCATCAGTGCCCAAAATCTGCAAGGGAAGCAACACAACACTATCACACTGTTGTACTGTGAAGTACAGGATGGGAAAGGGCAAGGGCAAGGGCAAAGGAGGAACCGTGGAAATCTCTGCTGAGGTCTTAGAGCAGAAAGCAACCAAAGCCACGAAGAGGCTCCTGCACACGCTTGCAAGCTGCCAATTTGCCCTGTTGCCAGACTATTCTGGGGCTGAAACACTGACAGTCAGCAACGCTCTTCCTCAGACAGGGATGCAGCATTCCAACCTATCACAGTTTCACCTCCTGCTGGGAGCTGGGAACAGATACAAGGAGACCAGAGCTGTCTTAAACTCTGTTTTGGTATTCCCAGCAATGCTGCAGCATCCAGTGGGATCCACAACTCTATTTTCTGTCCCCAAAGGGACAGACAGCTGTTCAGTGCCCAGATGGCAGAACCAGGATGGCTGCTTTACCACTGCCATCCCCCAGTGTCCCTCAGGCACAGTGACACCCAGGGCAGGTCAAGCCTCAGTCGCTTGGCATCCAGCCAAGCGGGCAAACCAGCCAAAACACCCCTGGCACTGAGCCCTGGGAGTGGAGCCAGGAATGGTTGCCCCGTCCCACAGCAGAGCTAAATTTTCCAAATATTTTAAACAGCTCCTTATCAGCAAAGCAGCTTTGCACCAGCTCAGCATTTCAGTGTTTATAATCTGGCCCCCTTAAATTGGATTGACGGCCAAGCGGAACCACAGCCTGAAATAGCGACAGTCTCTCTGTTGGCATAGGAGCTTTTCAGCAAGACCCACCCAGCCTGAGATCAGCAAGTTGCACAAGCCCACATCTGATGTCAAGCATGTTTCTAATGCCACTGAAGTCAATGCTGCTGAGGACATGTTTAACACTGGCTGCCTGTTTGACCAAGTGACCAAAACAGGATGTCAAAATACAGATCCCGGCAGCTTTGTGCAACCTGTGGGTGCTAGCAGCCCTCTCCTCACCTTGACTGACTTTAGACCATCTGCCAGACATGGCCTCTGCAACAAACACAATAGGAGCAAATCTCCACAAACATCCTGATCATTATGGTGGCAATCTGTCTTCCTTCTTCACTTAGAGGCACCACCAGAGTACAGCTCTAGGAGTGTGTGTGAGTGGGTGGGTGGGTGTTTGAGACCAAGGGAAACACTGAAGTTCCAAAACTCACACCAAATCTGCAACAAAGACATGTTCACATGCAATATGGATCTTGGTCCACATCACTCTAATTCAGTATGACACCACCATCACATAGAAAGGTAACTTCTCTACCAAGGTGTCTCAAGGCAAAATTTCCCTAGGGTTACACAGAGCCACCGTTACTCCATACAGAACACAAATCAAAAATCATTCAGTAAATCAGCAAACAAGTGCTGCTCTGTTGCACTGAGGGAATTCACAGGGTGCAAGAGCAGGCTGTGTCTGGGAAAAGGAATGAGGCACAGAAAGCCTCCACTGAACAAAGTTCACCCATCTGCCAGCATTCAGACAGCACCTGAGCTAAAAGTTAACAGCCTGTGCCCCTCATGGTGAGAAGAAAACAAGCACTGGACACTGAGTCATCACCCCTTGGGGACATCCTGCAGTATTACCATCCTTAGTGTATCAGGGACTGACTTTACTAGCCACTGATGCTTATATGACTGCTGTTCCACTGCTGTTACCTAAGAACAGTTGCTAAGGGTGTGAGAAAAAGCACCTCCTTTACCACCACAGGTGTAGGACTGTCAGCTTGGAAGGTGCTCCAGACATTAGAGATCTTGGATTATTCTACTCCCAAATTCCCATCTTGTCCCGGCCAGTGCTGCTCACTCAGAGGTCTCAGAGGAACAACTTCATCTCCCTCAAACAGGGTGTTGGAAGGTGTAAGCCTAAATCCCTTCTGCTTAATGTACCTCCAGTTGGTGGGCACTGACCTACCCAGGGTTTGGAAAGAAGGGAAACACCCTTCTGTAACTACCCCGTTACACACCTCAGAAGAGGTGTCCCAGAGAAGGATGAGGCCTCTGGAATACAGCAATTGTTGTGTCATCCTAGGGAAACACATGGAATTCTCTGGCCCTACCATTACACTAAACACTAGATGATTCAACTGAATTTGCTCTCCCCTCATGAGGTAAGGCTATTTCCTACTTTCTTCCAGTAACTCAGATTTGTCTATGTCCTATTTTTGGTTTCTAAATTAAGAATATTGCTCATTACTGGATTATATGGCATTTATTCTGAGGAGCAAGAGATACTGATGCAGCTAAAGAATCAGTATAAACACCCTGTGGATGTAAGCCATGACATTTATATACCGGATTAATAAGCACTAAGAGGAATTTCTGATGTAGGGCACATGACCCTCCCTTCATTTCAAAAGCAATTATTTTAATACCACAGTTTCAAAGTGTGATGTGTCCTTGAAAACACTGGTAGACAGGCAGCTTTATCAAAAAGGCTTCCAAATCCTGGAAGGACAATTTCAGGTGCATCTCTGGTTTTGTGATAAAAGAACATCTGGAGTGAGCGTGGGGGCTGACCAGCAGATAAGCAGGATGAGACAAACAGCAATTTAATGCAGAGTGGGTCTGAGCCTCTCTGAGAAAGAAGAGAAAGACTGGACACAGAGCTCCTGCTCCAGCCTACCTCCAGCTTCATTCAGCACCTCTCCTACTGCTGTCACTGCCAGGTTTCTGGAGCGCTCTCATTGCTCAGAGTGGCCCTTGCCTTTCACACCTTCTCACCTACCCCTTGATATTTTCCAGATACCTCAGCCTGGAAGCCACTCCCTTGCTCATTTTAGAGGGCCAGCTTACAGCTGGAATCCTCCCAGAGAACAGTCAGGCTCCCTAGCTATCACTTGTCAAACCTAGGCTGCACCACCTCAGCCTTTCAGACACAGGAGAAATGGGGAGCTTGCCAATTTGTGGTGAGGAGAGCTTTAAAAAAGGACAACAGTTGGTTTTCCACTGAAGACCTCAATGCTTTCTGACAGTGGTTTGATGTCCCAGGAAAAAAAACCCGAAAAACAAACAAAAATAAACAGACAAACAAAAAAACCCTCCATCCAACCCTCCCTGGACAATTACCTTCCAGCCCTTCCAGCCAGTTGGTCCCTTCCTCTTAATTTCAAATACCTAAGGAACACCCAGAGATCCTAAAGGATCTCAACAAAATTCCTTGAGTATCAGCATGATCCAAGCAATTCACCCTGGGCACATTCTTGGAGGTGCTCACTACTTTTGGATGCAATACCTCAAAAAAATTACAGAACACAAAATTAAAACAAACACAACAGAATAACCCAGACGCACATGCAGTTCCCCACACACTGAGCTGCTGACATTTTTCCTAAGCAGCTGAAATCAAAACCTAGTTAGAGAAGCTGTCAAATGACAAAGGAGAGACATCAAGACCTCACCACAAGTACTCACACCCTGCAAGCAAGGCATGAAAGCCTTCACCAGCTGCTCTGTACTCACTGCTGCAAAGTCCAGTCCCAACTCAGCCCTGAGGGCTTCCCAAGCCCAGCAAGGGAAAAACATCCAGATTCATGAAAAGTCACATTCAGATCCATAAAAAGCCAGAAGACAAGTAATTTGGGTGTCATGAAAAGCAGAGGATGAATCCAGAGCCCTGGGAGCATAGAGTGGTTCAGGACAGCTCTGCCCAACACTGGGAAGGAGCATGCACAAATAAGGTATCAGATATATAAGAGAGTCAAAGAAAAATTAAAATAAGAATTTTCATTTCTAAAGGTTGTGATACCTTGGTGCTGCTGTCCATTGCTGAAGGTCTCATCTAAGGCATCAGGATAGCTGTCCTACACGTCAGAAACAGAAAACTAGATATAATCTTGGAACTAAATCTTGAGCCCCTAAAAAAGGCTCTGCAAAGTTTTGCATCCCCAAAAGGAGTACATGGCTGGAGACAGCTGCTTTCTCCAGCGCCTTCACTAGCACAGCATGCCCAGAATAAAGCTGTGTTAAGCCATGCAAGGCCTTTGGCCTGAAAGTCTATCAAACAAGGCATCTGAAGCCAGTCAGAAGGTGGTCAGGGAACCTCTGAGAGCCTGCAGAGATGCAGCCACGAGATTTTCCTAAGGAAGATGAAGGAGTTCTTCATGTGATTTCCATGCTCCTCTTCACCTAGCAGATTATCTGTTCTCCCCAAAAGGACTCAACTATCCTAACACTGCCCAGCGCTCCAAAGCAACTTTGTAAAAAGCCAGAATTCCTGGAAAAAAAAAAAAAAAAAAGAAAAAAGAAGTTTTAACTAACTTCTAGCAAGTAGACAATCAAATTGTTGCCATGACTTCCTCTGTAACAGAGTGCCTAATTCCACAGTTTACTGCCTACAGCACTCACCTTTTCTATATGCCATGCAACGCATTTGGGGGTCTTGTCAGTTCATTAAGCAGCTGTAAATCAAGGCCTATAGCCTAGTGCAGTTGTATGAATTTATTTCTGCAAATGACATCATTCCAGACACCACTCTAACGCAATAATTTCCAATACAGTCCATAGGAGGGGAAAAGAAAAATCTTAGCATGGTATGTGGTGGATGAAACAAGATCAGCTTCCATGTATTGACACAGTTCCCATTTTGAGGATTGCTTTTCCCATCTTAGTCTCAGATGGAAAACAAGACGGGGAAAAAAATATTCCCAGATAATACAGAAAAGGTCTCCCCTGACTCTGGTTTGAGAGGAAAGAGGAAGGAAGGAGCAGAGAGATCCCACAGACAGCAGTGAGTGACACCCCATAAACCTAACCCCATTAACATGCTGCTTCACCTTTATAAAACTTCAGACAATTCCTCACACACCTCCAACCACTCATTAAGAAGGAACAGCCATATCAGTCTGTGAGAAAACTTATTTAGAAAAAAACCCAAAACAAACAACAACAAAAAAAAACCTGAAAAAATACCACCAGCAAATGCACTTAAATAAGTAGTTAAGAAGGCTAGGAAAGATCATTACATTTCCCTTTGTGTCAACCTGAATCAAACTTTTGTTGCTCTAGCAGAAGCCAGGAAGGTGGGAACTCAAGTTGACCTTGTTTCTCTTTCCATGGCCTAAGCTCATTTGACTTCTTGTTCACTTTGCCCATCTGTAAAATGGGGGAAATGAGGAGAAACTAATACACACAACATTATAGGAATTATTCAATCCATAGTCACAGAGTTCTTTGAAGATGCAAAGCGCCAAGCATTATTACTAGATGAAGAAATGATATATTTTCTCCCCCAAGCTATACAGAGAAGAAAAAAGCCATGCAAACAGCCAACTGTATTCCTAATGAGATGCAATACTCAAAAAGTGGGACATCATAAAACAGATTGGACAATCTCTTTCCAGCTCACAAAGATTATTCTCAGTACATAAACCTCAGAGGATTATAAATTCAAGCAAAGAAACTTAGCTTTTTACAAGATTTCTGCAGACAAAATAAGCTTGTCTAAATAAACAGGGAAAATGTACATTTTTGGTCTTAAAGAGAGCAAAAAGAGTTTTTCAAAAAAGAAGGAAAGAAGTGAAATCAGGTTTGCAAGCTTTGTGAGGCATGAATTTATGTTTTCTGAACATAAAGCAATTTCCAGGACTGGGAAAGTCAATAAAATAAGAAGAACCGGATGGGAGGGAGGCCGGAAAACACTGTGTGCAGCAGAAGGGTCACATGCTGGATAAACAGGGCAGGCTGCTTGCTCACTGTTTACAGATAAATACATCCCCCCTCTTTGCAGAGATTTATGTGTGTTAGAGAGCCATCATCAGAACTGTGGATGAGCAGAACTTTAAGTTACATTAAGGTTTCCCAAACCACATCACATAAAATGTGAGGAGCAAAAGTAGAATAACATGCTTCTTTTCTGCAAGCAGCAGTATTATCTCTCAAGAGAAGAGGAGGAAAAAGACACCAGAAAAGTCCCCATCAGAGCCTGCCTGGGGACCTATGGATGCTGAATGCAAGAAAGCAGGCAGGGAGCACAGTGTCTGTGTGAAACTAAGTCACACAAGGTCCTCACTCTGGCCTGAGAAATCATAAGAAGGAATCTAAACAGTCCTTGGAGAAAGACAACAACCTTTGCAGGTGTTGTTTTGATCCTTGTTGTTTACTTGCAAGAAACAGTCAAGGGGTGTTGTTCCCCAATTGTCCAATGATTGTGATGTGTTGGTTTACTGACCAATGAGAGTTTTACCTCTCGGACCTGTCTATAAAAGATCTGGAATAATAAATCTTGCTCTCTTAGGCAGCTCAGCCAGAGAGTCTGTGTCGTACTTTCCGCTGTTCCTAATATAGTGAGACAGGGACCCTCCTGTGCCCCAACCATGGGCGGTGCTGCATCTCCCATAAACATGCAGAACAGCCACAGGCTCTGGGGAAATGTTTGAAATTATTTCTATTTTGAGCACAATTTAGTTTAGCACAACTATTAAGAGCCCCAGAAAAACTGTGTGTGGGCTGGGCCCTGCAGGACAAGTCATCAAGTGCTAATAAATGGAATACATAGAAGTTGCCTTGTGTTTTGCTCCCTCCCTTCATTCAGTGTGACACTGAGGTGGGGAAACCCAACAAATACTTATTTTTGCCTCTTGCATACAGGCACTGTAAGAGGGTGGACTGGACACTATTTCAGTGCTGCATGTGATGCTCTGTCTCAGCTTTAGACACACCAAAAATCTGCTGCCACTGAGCACAGACCTAGCTCAGAGATGGTGGAGGAGGGTGAAGACACAGCTGCAAAACTGCAGGGTTTTGCTAGGAAAGAGCAGGAGCTATAGGGAGCACATGACTGACTCTGGCTACATGGACTTAGCCTCTCTGTGTCTTCATGGCACCATGCTGAAGCAGCTGTCTCTGCTAAGGCTTATTTTAAAAGCCTTATTTAGCTTTTCTGGATTATTTATACATGTGGCCTTACTGTGGGGCAAGGCTGAACTGGCAGCAGCATGTTAAACATGGAGCTAGCCAGGGAGGGAACAGCGAGATGGAAAAATCCATGCTTTTATGGATAAATAGAGGCTGTGGGCAGAGGCACTGAAACTCCACTCTGAACACTCTGGTGTATTCTGTGTGGTGAGACTGGAGGTCAGACATCTGTGCTGAACTTGTGGTAGCCCAGCAAAGAAGCCCATGTTCCTCTCCATGTGGGAGAAGCAACCAGCAGCCCAAAACACAGTCTCCTGCCCCTGTCAGCACTGAGTCAGGCACAGGAATTTCCTGCCATCTCATTAGGGGAGGCTCTTATTCATCTGTTTAATGGGGAAAGCAAGCAGCAGCTGGAGAAATCAAGCTTTTCAGACTGATTGCTGAGTGCAACAGGTCCGATTCCACCAAATGCCAGAGACCTGCCAGTAGTGGAGCCACAGGAATGGAGAAGGGAGGACTGAGCACCTGCTCCTACAGCCCCAGAT
Organism: Pseudopodoces humilis; assembly: GCF_049639895.1. Lineage (NCBI taxonomy): Eukaryota > Metazoa > Chordata > Aves > Passeriformes > Paridae > Pseudopodoces > Pseudopodoces humilis. Next base: position 13,356,155 of record NC_142204.1, on the reverse strand, counting down.
GGACATGGACACACACACACCCTTCCCAGGGAGCAGCAGCACCAGAGACAAGGAAAACCAGGCAGATTTATGTCCCAAGCCTTCTGCTGCTCCTGGGGAAGGGGATTGAGCACAGCATTTGGGGAGCAAAGAGGGAGAGACTTCCAGCAAAGGCAAGACATTCGCACAGTGATGCCAGCAGATTGAAGATCTCCAAACACACATCCAGCAGAATGTGGCTGCCAGCCAGCACCAGACATTTAACCATGTTTTTACAGCCACGATGGATGCAAATCCAGCTGGAGTATAATCTCAGCGACCCTGATAAGCAGTGATAAAACTGAACAAATGTGACCAGGATGGGAGACAATAGGTGACAACCACTCCCAGAGCCAGCAGACCTCTGGAATAAAAAGACCCAAGGAATAAAAACTTTTGGCAGTGGAGTTTAGGGCTTCTGACAAACAAGGAGCAACAACAGCCACTTCTTTCCAGGTCTGGTGCAACACCTTGGGCAGCTGTGAATCCCAGAGAGAGCTCATGCACAGTGATTCAGTGTGGGAAGGGGAAAAGAGCCGCAATGAAGCACTCCAAGGGCTATGGAGAGGATAAAGGAATAAAATAAGGGAAATGGTATTTTAAATGAGGCACCAGTCCTCACATCCTGAGGGACTGGGAGCCCAGCTGTGGAGTTATGGGATAAGCACATCCCAGCCATGGGTTACAATGATCAAGTGCAGGCTCAGCAATCTGACCCAGCTCTCCAGCTGGAATTTAGGATGCTAAATCATACCATAATATCCAAAACAAAGTAGATGAGGGATCACCATTCCCAAAACAAGACTGCCAGCTCTGACATGCACTAGGCTACTTGGATCAAATCAGTCTAGACTGAATGCAAAATGCTGCTCCTTGAAGCTAACGGAACTGGGACACTTCCAAAAGACCTCACAACACATACTCTGTTTTGCTGAATGCATTTCCTCATAAACTTGTCCCAATAATCTGAAAGCTCTTGGTAGTTTCTCTGCACATTGCCATAGACCTGCTGAGTCAGGTTAACTGCACATGCACAGCTACATCACGCAGTCACAGCATGTCCAGGGGGATCTTGTGCTGGAGCTGAACCCTCCAAACTGGGTGCACTGGCACTGTTTGAACCCTTCATATGCCACAGAACAGCTCCAGTGCTCATTTCAGTTTTGCTTCTTGGAAAACCCAAACACACTTCATTACTCTGCCACAGTCCACACGTTAACCCTAAATTCACTGTCATTAAAATGTAGAAACATAGTTTCCACATTTCTCTGACCCTAAACTACAGCTTAGACTGTGTTAAGTAAGGACCATCCTTTAAAAAATACAAAATCAATGGATATCTGGAGAAGCAGACTGACATTCTTCTACAATTCTTACTAGAAGTCATATAGAGCATCATTTTAATGATGTTTGAAATGAAGGCCCAAAGGAGCTGTTGTGTAAGATATCAAAAAGCAAAAAACAGCAGATAGTAGATAATAGACATTAGCAATGCAGCAATGCAGTGGGTTTAGATTACTCACCTACAGGAACAGACTTAGTGTTGATCTCCACTGTTACTCTTAAGCATGTACCACTGATCCATATAAAATTCCAACACTGAGAAAAAGAGAAATAGAGATTTTGATTAATCACTCAAAGCCTGAGATGACTTAACTGTGATATCCTGTAAAAGTTTATTATCAAGTGACACAGGATACAGGAAGCACTGTGGATAATGTACATAACAGCATTTAAAAAAAGCTAATACCAAGAGATTAAAAGATGACAACTGATGTACAAAACTGAAATGAGCTTGTTAATTCCAAATAATTCCCAGCAACATTATTTCTCAGTATCTCTACATTACACAGTTGGTCTGTGCCTGCCCTTGACCTTCCCAGCTGATCACACACATACAGCACAAAACAAAGGTGAATAATGTCTGGCAATGCTTCCTTCTCACTGCTGCAACCTAAACAAACCCCAAACAAGCACCCAATGTTGATGAACATTTGAAAATGTGTGAAGTAAAGCCAGTGGAAGTCAGAGGAGCTCATAGCACTGAATCAACCCCACAATTCATTCTCAGCTTGAGTTCCTGAGTCTCCTTGCTATGACTATTTTCGTAAATCAAAGATGTTCTCTGTTCCTGTGGCTTGACAGGAAGCTTTAGTCTCGGATACTCCCATTTACAGACTGTGGACAAAAGAGGAGCTATTTGGTATGGGAAATTTGACAAAACTGTTCCAGGAGAAGGCTCTGGGTAGGCTTTGAATCTGAAATGCAAAAGGGAAGTTTGGAGAATAAAACTTCAGGCCAATAACTCAAAACTTCCAAACCTATACGGTTACACAAGCTTCCATTAGAAGAGGCTTAAGAATAAGTGACTCAAAGACGAGTGCTCAGTGAAATATGGTTGGTGGAAGGATGGAAACAACCAGGAACACACCAGTGTACCCCCACCTGCAACACTTCACTGGCACACCAAGACACTGCTCTCCAAACAAACGTCATTCCAAGAGCATGAGGAGGAGTTTGAGACAAGCAAGTAACATCATCGGAAAGCAAAGAATCAGCTCAAAAAAAGTGGGAGTAAAGGCACACTGACTAACTAGTTGTTGACTTGTGGCAACAAACTGCAAATATCCAGAGACTGTAAACTGGAAAAGAGAGAATTCAGCCCTTGTATGACTGGGAAGGGAAAAAAAGAAATCCCAAATGTTTTCAGGGCTATACACTAAAAAGCTATACTAGATCATCTCAAGGCGCACAAATGATTGGGTGCTCATTACTTCTCTGAAGAGTTTTTTAGAGTAGATTGAACAAAACCACCAGGGGATAAAAAAAAAGACACAGAACTGAGCAGGACATAGGAGTCTGTGCAAGCAGACGCCATCACAGGACAGGGCTCCAAGCTATTGCAACAGAATAATTATGTACTGAGCCCAGTGCAACACAGGGAAAAAAACATCTGCCAGATGGAAAAAGACACAAAATGTTGTAGGCGGGGAAAAAAAAATATTTGAGGTTTCTATAAAGGGCACTGCAGAATGTCATGTTGGTGTTATTTTAAGCCTGCCTAAAGTAATATGAAGGGCCAAAATGGAAAACCTATAATTAGATGTAGCTTCTCCCCTTCAATACAATCTGACCAGAGCTGATGCTCCTGGATTGACAGGACCTTTGGGATTCCCATTGCCTGGGCTGCCAGGACACACAGGCAGCAGGGGGAAGGAGACGTGGAGCACGGCAGCCGTGGGATTCTGCTGCTGCACCTTTGCTGCATGGGACTGGCCACCTCTGCTCCTTGCAGCTGGCCTGGCCCTCCTGCTGCAGCCACCAGTGGTGCCCCAACTCCCTCAGCATCTTCTGCAGCTGTTCAGAACCAAGCTCCCAGCTGGGTCTGTCCCCCTCCACCACTGCAGGAAACTCCCCACAAAAGCCATTCTCCAGACTGACTTGCTACTCCCAGCATGGGTGGCAGCACCACAGATATTCCCAAGCCTCTCCACCACCACTATTTTGGTAAATCAAAGATGTTCTTTGTTACTGTGGCTTGACAGCAAGTTTAGTCATTTCCTTCTCGACAGAGTCAGAGTTACACACACACAACCCACACCTCAGGCAAGCTGCACGGCCACTGGCTGTCTGATGAGGAAGGGAACGTGTTCCTGCATTCCTCAAAAGGGAACAAACTGCCTCAGACCCTGGCAACACAAGGATTCTGTTTGTTCCCAAAGCTGCTAGGGAAGTGGGCTTCATTTCCCATTCCCCCGCATCCTTCCTTCCTCAAACTCAATTTAATTTCGACTAATGAAATTCTGGTCCTGGTTTTGGCTGGGATAGAGTTAATTTTCTTCACAGTGGGTTGTATGGGCTAAATTTTGGATTTGTGCTGCAAACAGTGGAGATGGTTTAGTTCTTGCTGAGCAGGGCTTGCACAGAGCCAAGGCCTTTTCTGCCTCTCACCCCACCCCAGTGAGGGGCTGGGAGTGCACAGGGAGTTGGGAGAGGACACAGCTGGGACTGCTGACCCCAGCTGACCAAAGGGACATTCCAGACCATATGCGGCATTACATTAGTATATAAATCTCGGGGAGGATGTTTGGGATGCTGGCATTTATCTTTTCAAGTCACTGTTACCTGTGATGGTGCCCCGGTCTCCTGGGGATGGCTGAACCCCTGCCCATAGAAGGTGGAGAACGAGTTCCTTCCTTTGCTTGTGTGCACAGCTTTTGCTCTCCTTATTACACCATCTTTATCCCAACCCATAAGGTTTGTCACTTCTACCCTTCCAATTCTCCCTCTGATCCCATGAGGAAAGGAGTGAAGAAGTGACTTTTTGGGGTTTAGTTGCTGGTTGGGGTTAAACCCCAACACTATCCCTACTAGACACCCCCTAACCCTAAGCTAAAGAAACCCCCTTGCACACCCTCACCTCTGAAGACTGTTTACAGAAGTATTTCCTATAGGACTGGCTGTGAGGTTTATCCCAGCATTTCTCCAGCCTGAACAGGGCACAGGACACAGAGATCCAGGGGGCTTCACCCTGCACTAGGATGCCAGGCAGGCTGACAGCCCCCAGGGAAAGTTTGGTGTTCAGGACCATGAGTGAAAACTGGGACTTCTGGGAAAGGGTGGGGCTTTTCTGGCTTAACTGGAAGGGTAAATTATCATCCAAGAACAGGAGCTGAGGGCATAGCTGTTCCCATGTCACACACAGCCCTGACCTGTGGGCACACAGGAGACTGGGGGTTCTCCAGCCTTGACAGCAAGAGCAAAACCCTCCATCAAGTTCAATCCAAGTTCACTTTCAGTATGAAGAAAACAACCTCCCAGAAAACCACACTCATAACCGAGAGCCAGTTGTTAGGAATGATCATTTAAGAAGAACAGGACCAGGCAAACCAGGTGAGAGTTAATTGGGTTTTTGCTTTCATAGAGAGATCACAAAGTATAAACACCCTGGGGGAACCTCTCCAGTATCCCCTGGAAAGAAAGATGCATGGTCTTTTTCTTTTGCAGACTCTAATTTCTTAACCAGGAAGAAAATGCAAATCCTACTCCTACAACCTTGCATGTTCAGCAGCAATATTTTACCTTGCCAATCAAATGTTTTCTGCAATAGCCACCCATTTCTTTTTTAAATTCAAGACACACAACTGCATGCAATTAATTACACGCTGTGTGAATTTAAACAGGACACAGCCCTGTGCTCAAAGACCTGAAAAAAATCACATGTTGCACTGTGTTTAGGGACACAGCTGAAAAAGAAAGGTGCAGCACTATTTCTTTGCTTTGTGACTCCTAGGAGCTTTGTTTCAGGAACATTTCCAGAAGAATGCAAGAGCAGTGCAAACAAATAGTTGGATTCATGTCTGTTCTTTACTAGATAAAAATAAAGATCTGTTTTGCCTGATCATTTCTGATCGAGAAAAACAGGACTTTGAGATACAAGATCTGAAAGGGCCCCTCCTCTCTACTAAAAGCTAAAAAATTACTCTGAAACATGGGACCCAGGTAATCACAGCACAATTCAAATTAATGCTCCTTCCCACACATGTGCCTCATGTCTGTCTGTTTATATTTCAATTAAAAAGCTACTATGACATTCTTCCTACGTTTTTAAAAGAAATTTCCACAGGCAACAGGATTCAAAATTACTAAGGAAAAATTATTAACAAATGCAGTTCCAAGGAAGTCACTGATGCAAGCTGATTCTGTCCAGCTATCTTGCCTTGGAAAGGTGGGAGGAGGATTTAAAGCCAAGAAGCCAAGCAAGGAAGAAACACTAACAGTTTGAATGATCTGGAGAGCTAATGGTTTTCCATGGAAAAAGCCACTGACGCATGTCTTGCACTAATGGCATGATTTTTTGTAAAAGGCCTTAGGGCAAAGGCTGGTTTGAATCTTAATGGAAGCAATCAGGACTGCAGTTTGAATGCTTTCCTCAGTCTTATACACCCAAGTATCACTCACCAACACAGCCTCCTTCACCTTTAAATCACCCTGTCCATGGAAGCATTCTTCAGCCTCTTCAGACCAAGTAACAGATCTCTTATTTATGCTGGGGCTCGCTAGCTGCACTCAGATAAATTAGGCAAGAACAGAAAACACAGATACTTGAGCCCTTATCTTTATTTTTGGTTTCTGGAAGGCCACAGACATTTTGACACAGACAAAAATCACACAGCATCAACCGTAACAAGGCAGTCTGGTTTTGGGTCTTATTGCACCCACAGCTGAAACCCAAAACGTGGGCACTTACCAGCCCAGCAAGTGCCAGCCTGGAGCTTAAAAAACAAGTTTCGATCCAAACCCAGGGAGTCTGGCATAACTAAAGGGGCCTGGACAAAACTAACCACATCATTAACTCCAGGGACCCAACCAGCTGATAGCTCACACATTTCCCACCACAAAACCGTAGATTTGAACAATGTACATGCACAGAAGTCACTGAATCAACACAGCACCACTGGAGGATGCAGACAACATAGCCAATCACCACAGCAAAAAAACCACTTTCTGGAAGCATAATAAAATATTCTGAATAATCTCATGAGTCAGAGATGAGTAACACAAGATTAGACCATTCAATGAAGTACTTTTAAGACCAGCAACAAGAACAAACTACAGAAGGTTTAAATAAAAGCTTTCAAATCACTAACTTATCAGATATTAAGTGAAACTAGACATGATTTACACAAAGAAAAAATATGACTAATCTATGACTAATTTCATATTAATCACTGTGTCCATCTCTGAATTGGAGTGCCACTGTACGCAGTTTCTGTCAGCTAGTGCTTTGTTTTAATTCTACAAGCCATAGCCAAAGCAACAGATTGTGCAGTTCATCGTCTGTGAAAATGCAGATGTTAGTTGATGGAAGATGCAAAACTGTCTGAAAAATGTGGAAGACTACCACATTAATTTAACTGAAGATCTCATGCCCCAAAACTCACGTTATTGAAGCAGGGTGATGATAAGTCTGTGGGATAAGATATGAGAGAATGACAGATCTGAGAGCACCAAGCGCTGGTGCTGTCAGTGTTCCCCCCTCAGAGTTGTGTTACGTTTGCTGACACTGAGGTGATTAAAGCCATGGATCCTGTTTATCAGACAACAACCCAAAGCAAGCAGAGGCTGCTAGAGTTTTGTTAGAGGAAACTGCTTTTTCTTTAGGGCAAGATATCACAGTGAAGCACTGCTATCACTAAATGAACACAGGAAGATTATCGAAGTGTTTTCTCTCTCAGGCACCAGTTTGGTTTTCTTCTACTACGTATGCAAAAGAGCCAGGAGAAGCCTCCATATCCCTCATCCCTTCAACCCTGGCACACCCCATCAAATGCAAAAGGCACTGCTCTGTCAGTGGTGTTCATCTCCTAAACCTCACTGGTGTTGCCATACTACTTTCTGTCCTCCTTCCCAACTCTGCTCAAAACAAGCACAAGATATTCCTTGACTAAAAGGCATCAGGCTTTTACATAAGGTTATGTGGTAGTTTGACTGGGAAACTCAAATTGGCAAATCTAAACCACTACAGTTCCCCATGACACTTTCCAGGAACATGCCTGCCCTGCAATTACCCTTAATTGTTCTGGGCATCCTTCACATCCTTCAAATTCGCAGCAATACTTTGACATTCCTCAAAGGAACTTAAATAGCTCAAATCGCCACAAACTTAGAGAATCCTGTTATTGAAGCACACACAGCCCAACTCTGTGTTTCCAAATCTGGGAAGTGAGGAGGAAACTTTGCAAGAAGCAAAACCCAAAAGCACTTACCAAGAAAAGGAACAAAATAACATCCCTTTGCTGCTGTCAAGAGGAGGCAGCCAAAGGATTAGAGTTGAAAACCCTAGAAATTAGGATCAATTTAAGTAGTTTTTTTGCCAGCTTCACAACTAAGTTTTATACATGTATTTTGCTTTCTCTCCATGCAGACACTTGGGTTGTCTCATCCCTGTTAAGTTTGTTACATGCTAATACACATGCACACATCAGGATTCAGCTGTTGTGCTTTTATATACACTGCAAAAAATCCTGAAAATACCATCAGAATCACAATCTTGTTGTTCCACATAGTTTTAAAGCACATGATTGCAGAATAAAACCCTCAGCACATATTTCTGGCCTGGATTCTTAAGGAAATTAAGCTTATGTGGTAGTGGTTTTTGTCAGTCCTCACCCTAATAAATTTTCAATTTGCTTGTCAGTTTTGACCACATTTGGCAGAAGTCAAGGAGATCCAAATAGGTGTCACATTCCTACACCTTTGGGAAAAATTATTATGCAGGTGGAGGAGCCACATTCAAATCAGCTTCTCAGGCTGAATCAGGATCAGATTCTACTGCAGAAACTCAGCAACTCCCTCCTTTGGCTGGTGCTGCAGCTGCTCCATCAGCAACCTCAGGGCAAGTCCCATGACCAGTGGCAAATATAGTTAGTCCCACTTCCTAATTTTATTCAGGAATCTGCTTTATAACTAACCTATTACAGCACTTTAGTTAAGGAATGAACAAGGATGCTGACACAAGTATTAAAAACCATTTCACAAACAGTCAGAGAGCATTATTCTCAGAGGAAAAACTTCATTAGCTTTCAGTCTGCCTTTTTTAAGAGGTCAATGTCTTGCAAGAACAGAAAAAGCAGCTTTTCTCTCAGAGAAAATATCAAGGAGGCAGTTCATGACACAGAAGAGATGCAGGCAGAGTACAAGACTCAGGAGCTAAACAAGATACAAAATCATTTTCCACTCCTAGACCACCACTCCAAGTGCAGACCAATTACACAGCAAGTTTAAAAGTCACCAGCAGCAGCTTCCCCCCAAGCTCTCCAAGGCCATAATATGCAAAATCACATCCACCACTTGTCAGAGGGCACTTTAGCCAGCCTCCAGTCTGAAGGACAGCCACAACAGCTCCCGCAAACACCCCAGGTCAAGAGCAACACATGTCCTGATGATAGCATGGGGAAAATACTGGTCCTGCCAGGAGCATGGATGTGATGAGGGGATCTCTCTCCAGCTGGGAGAGTCAGGCTCCACTTATTAATAGAAGGTGCTGGCATCCACAGCCCAGGACTCTGAGCCAAGCACTGCAGTGTGTCAGGAGCAATGTGGTGAGGTTTATGGAAAAGAGCTTCCAAACACCGGGCCTGGGAACAAGACAGAGACTGGGCATAAATGTAAAGTTATTCCACAAAAACAATAAGCCTTAAATCACAATGAATTTCAACCAACAAAATTCATTGTACCACATCCTAAAACACAGTCAGATGAGGATATCAAAGCCAGGCTGGACTGGGCCTTGAGCAACCTGGGATAGTGAGAGGTGTTCTTGCCCATGGCAGGGGGTTGGAACTGGATTATCTTTGAGGTCTCTTAAAACCCAAACCAGTCTATGATTGTATATCTGACCCCCAGAAAGCAGCATCTTCACCTATGAGCTTTCCACTCAACTTAGTCCAATAAACTCTCCTACTTCATTCACCCAGTTTTCACTCTCACGGAAGAACAAGCCCTGGCCACCATAGCAGCCAAACAGACCCCAGCTCACTGAGAGCCACTTTCATATTTCACATGAAATATGGATAAATAAATTTTTCATATTTAACTGGTCGGTTTGTTTTGCGGAAGAGCAGCTGTTTGTTTTATTGAGGAAAGAGGCAAACTTTGCTTAGACTCCAAAATGAAAGGTCAGATGTGGTCAAAGAACTACTTAGAAGATGCTGAGGGTAAACAAGCGCACCATTAAGTTTTCGTTGTGTTATACTTTCATTTAGAAATCACCTAATAACCATCTTTCCCATGGGAAGAGCTAATATTAGAAGCAGGATACATCCCACAAATGTTCTATTAAACATCCTACAAACAGATGTTCCTAGAGTCCAACAATTCAGCCAAAGAGATTTTTAACTGCTGTATAAAATTTGAGAGACAGCAAAAAAGACTTCAATATCACTTAAATGGATTATTTTCTGCAAGGTAAACTGGGGAGGGACCATCTTCAGGAGAGGCTGTGAAGCACAGGGAGATCCGTCCCCTGTGCAGAAGGGCTGGGTGAAACCTAAGCCTCTCACTGGAAGGCTGCAGGGTCTTGTCCCTTTGAGCCATTCCCAGGAGCACGTGCTGCTGTCCTGTGGAGGAGATGGTGGAAGCAATGAAGACAGGAGAAGATCTTTCCAAGAGATCTTTTCAGGGAAAGTCACCACATCTCTCACCTCCTGCAATCCAAACTGCTCCTCATTACTGTACACAGTCATTGAGTCTCATTAGAGATCCCTCCACACACAAAATGAGAGACTTATTCTATGATCTATGATTCTATGACCTTCTGTCTCAGCTCCTTTTATCCTGAAATTTTCTCTAAGAATCCTATAAACCTATGAGGGGAGAAAATAGCCTTCCATACCTGACCAAATAGTAAAACACAGCTCCTGCTTTATCTATAGGGCAAGTCATCACTCGCAAAAACTTTGATTTCTATAAAACCCTTTAGCTGCTGAGCTGCAAGACAACCTTCACTTCCCACACATTCCTTGTTTACTATCCTTAGGTAGCTAACATCTCTAACCCAGCAAAGACAAGGTCTAGGAGACACTGAACCGGCATACTCTGCTAAATCTGAGGCTCTGCAGGTCAAGATGAGCTTAAGAGAGGACTACATCCATGCAGTGCTCTACAGAGGGTGGTCTAGATGAGCCAGGAGAACACAAGAAATGAAGTACAGGGAAGAGAAGGATAAACTGGGAAGATCTGTATGAGCTGTGTGTGCAGCACTGCACAACTTGCCATACAGAGATGCCTGCTACCTCTCTTCTGCAAAGAAGGCATCTCAAGCACAGGGCTCCCAACATGCAACAGCACATTGTTTTTTAATTTGGGATTTCCTCCTGCTCTTCATGCAAGCTGGGGACTGGCAGGCTGAGAGAGCGCCTCCTGCAAGATGGAATTACTGAAAGAGCTTCCCGCAGGTCCTCATTAAACCCCAGTAATCCTCACAGACATGGCAGCAATGCAGCTGGTGGTAATGCATTTCCCATTTCTGCTTGCATCACTGATTATTACTCATTAGGGTACTTATAATCTTTATATAGTGTTCTTTTATGTAGCCTAATTTGCTAAGAAGTAATCACTCTTCTCCTCCCTTGGTACTACAAAAGAGGGCTGTAAAGTGATTTCATTTGCAGATTATTCCAAGGCTGTCCTTCCCAGAAGTTTCTTTCAGATGTTCAGTCTGAAGCCAGATACATTTGATCATTAGAAAATAGCTAAGAGAAGCCCTACATTTTACCCAGTTTTGTGTGGAAAAGACAAGTAATTTAGGAAGCTTTACATCTCTGAGTGCACTTTGAGTTGCTTGCCAAATAAATCCATGAACTTCCTTCTTAAAAAAAACCAACAAAACACCACTGCAGCACTGAAGAATTCAACTCTCCACACAGAGCAGGGTAAATGTAGTTTACCTAATGCTCAGAATGAGCACAGGACAGAAGAGCAGGACAGACACCTGCATCACACGCAGCAGGGGAGTGATGCACTTGTGTGTCTGCCCAGAGCTGTAGCTCCAGAATTAATGTCTGGTGATCACACAACAGCATGCTCTGGCTTCAGGTTCAGGGCTCTGCTGCCAACTCATTCAGGAGCTCCAGCACATTTCACCTCGTTCTTCCAGGCTTCCCTCAGGGGAAGCAACAAAAGACAGCCTAAACCCAGAGCTGCTATTCCGTGCTCAGACTCCAGTTCTGTGTGTGCAATCCAGACTTTAAAGACCCATCTCACTATAGCTTTTCCAACAGTTTTTGGACAATAAATATGCTGGATGCTGAAAAGGTCACTGTTGAAATAATCACTGTCTTGCACTACCACTCCCTACAAGTAAGTTGAAACAAAGGGAATACAGATTTGTATCCAGCCTTCCCTGTAATCCAGGAGTGTTCATGACAGATGATTTTGCTTCTGGATGAGTCCAAGTCCTTGCTGAACTCTCAAAATTTCTGTAAACACTCACCAAGGAAGAGAAAATGAATGACTGGATTGCAGCACCTCATGACACACAAACCTCAGAACTTTAGCTGTTTAAAACCACCCACACCAAGCAAAGGAATAGGCCGTAGTTACAAACTCCGAACAGCAAAAATAGGACTACTTAAGACAGAAGAAAATGTTTTTTTAAGAGTAGAACAATTCAGGCAGTTGTATTTGCAAAAGCCTCCTTCTACATGCTTCTATGCTTCTGTTTCTAAACAGTCTTTCCATAGTACAATGAATTTTGTGTAATTACTATGTACTGAGAAACTTAATTACACTGTATTAACAATAGGGGTTTTGACTTCCTATCCAAAGGCTCTGCTACTTTTAATTAAACGTGAACACTGTAACCTTGTTAAGCCTATGCAAATCCAACACTGTGAAGTTGCCTGTAATAAATCCAGAGGCAATGCTGCAGCCTCAATGCAAGGATGCTGATACAGAGTTTAAAATAAGCTTTGTTAGTACAGATCAAACAAACACGCCAGAGTGCAGGATATGGTTTTGAATATTGAACTTTGCACAATCCATCCTCAGTGTGTTTTCAAAAGGTCAGTGAGCCACTACAAGTCTCCTCAATTCCTTGTTAAAGCTGAACAACAGAGTTTTCCATCAGATTTGCAGCAGATTAAGGATTGCAGCTGATTTCCCACAAGGCAGCCATGAAAACCACAGGACCCAAGTGAGGTATGACCTGACAGCACTGTGAAGTCAAGGAGGGAAGAGAACATTGAACAAGATAAGCAGGGGAGTCTGCTAACCCAGGCCAACACCACTCATTCCCTCTGTCTCAGCATAAAGGAACCAGATTTGATTCAAAGGGCACTTTTTACAAAGTTATAGCACTGACTTAATGGAGCACCACCTAAATATCCACTTCCTCAAGCCAAGGCTGGATTAGTCCCAGAAAGCCAAGTTCTGATGCTCACACTTGCATGTCATGGAAGTAGAGTATGAAGGTGCCAGGTCAGGGCTAAACCAATTTTTAATGTTTTCCAAGTCTTTTCATGTCAGTCACAGATCCTTTATAGTCAGAGTTGTGAAGATGCAGTCTAGTCCCAAACCCCGAGGGAGAATGATCCAGACATGCATGTACCCACTGATTCAGCAGCTGGAGCTCCCTGCTCTCCCAAACAGATGCAATTATCCCCAAGATGATATGAAGGGGCAGAATGAGGTGGGAAAAGGAAGGAAGGTGGCTGTATGGCCACCTGAGAGCCCTCCCTGAGGATGCTGCCCTTGATCTGGGCTGCAAGGAGAAGTTATCCCTATGGTCCACTAGCCCTCTGAGTGCTCCAGACTGCCTGGCCAGGGGGAAGAAGGGCTGTGCTGCAGTAAGACACGTCTGGCAGGCAGCTCCAGTGAGGTGAGACTGCTCTGGGACTGATGGGGCAGCAGGGGACTCTGCTGCAACTCCTCACCAGTTGTCCCCTCTGCCTTTGCTCAATCTAAATTTGATGGAACTGATCATTTGCATGAGAGAAGATATCAAAGCAAATTTAAAGCCCCTCATGGGGGCTAGTTAGTCCTATATATAGTGCAACTATAGTTGCACTGGCTAAGAACCAATTTTGGCAAAGCATGGGGCTTTCTGGAAAGCGGAGCCAGGAAAACAACAAATAAAGGAAAGAACATGCGATTGTTCCCACTGCTCCTTCTCAGTAACCATTTCATTACATCACTATTTTCTTAACTAATAATTGTCAAACTGTAATTTTTGTTATTTCAAATTTATAGTTTCCCTTAAATTAAAGTTATTCTTAAGCCAGGAAGAAGCAAAAATATCTATCTGCGCTACAGATATCATGGCAAACTTAGGTCAGAATTAAAACAACAAAGAAACTATTATTTCCCCAACCTCCTTAAAAAGGGAGAGAACAGTGAACAAGATTACTAGCAGGCAGAAGAAGGAAAAAGACAACAAAAACCAAACAAAACAAATAATAAAAAGAGTATGAAGAGCCTTTGTTCCCAGGAAATCGTTTTAAAGATCTGAGGAGACTCCAAGCGATGCAGCTGTACTTCCTGTGACCTGCAGTGTCCAGTTTGGGAGCACTAGAAGGGTCACAGCCTGGGGACATCTCGGTACAGCCACACTGCACACACAGAGACCTCAGCACAGGAACCCCTCACAGCAACTGAGACATCCTGGGCTGCAGGGAGCCACGCTTCAGAGCTGTCCTGCAAAGGGGACCCACTCAAGTCATACTCGGTAGCAGGATTCTCTCAACACTCAGAGCTGGGGTTGCTCAGCCTGCACAAAAGGAGGCTCCAGGGAGACTTTAAAGCACCTTCTGGAGCTACAAGAATGCTGGAGAGGGACTTCTAACAAAGGCACATACTGACAGGGAAAGGGGGAATGGCTTTAAACTGAAAGAGTATGGGGTTACATTGGAAATTAGGAAGAAATTCTTCCCTGTGAGGATGGTGAGGCTCTGGCACAGGCTGCCCATGGAAGCTGTGGGTACCCATCCCTTGAAGTGTCCAAGGCTAGGTTGGATGGGGCTTGGAGCAACCTGGGATAGTAGAAGGTATCCACTTGGCAGGAGGGCTGGAACTGGGGGATGTTTAAGGTCCCTTCTAACCCAGGCCATACTAGGACCCCTTTAGAGCAGAGTGTGCAGTAAGAAGAGACAGCAAAGCTCTTCAACAACACAAAGTTAATAAAACAGCACCTTAATGAAACTGCTGCAGGACTTAGATAAACTGATTACCAGAGAGTTTGTCTACATTGAAGAATTAACTCCAGCACTGTCCCTGACTTGCTCTCCCATCTACATCTTGAATTCGAGCACAATGCTTAACTTCAGTTGGCAGGAGACACAGGCAAATGTTTGAATAAGCACATTAAGTAGTGCCTAAGCACCACTGCAGGCAACCAACACTCAGGGACCCCAAAGCTCTCCAACTATTCCCATAATTCCATCATACTCTGTGGACAAACTCAGAAAGCAACACAACATTTGTATACATATTTTAAATGTTTTACATGTTTTAAAAGTTTTGTGCTGCATATAAAGCTTTCAGACCCCTTGGCATCCCTAAAAGCACAGCTACTGCTATCCAGAGCAGCATTCTTCCTGCAAAGGATGCCCAAGATCCCTCATGTTTGACTCATTTGACAGAGTCCAGCTCCACTGGGACACACAGCTGAGAATGTGTCTCTTCAGCCGCTCACCACGGGAAGAGTGGCCAGACAATAGCTCAGTATTTTGGGCACATGAGCCCTTAACTGCTAGCAGGAGTCAGGTTCAATATATGTGGGCGAGATCACTTGAGCCTAACTCAATTCTGAAGGACATCAGCATGAAAAAAATGGGAGGAGAGGCTGCCAGTCCCTGAGGAATAGGAGAGGGAGGCAACAGTTATGCTTGCCTATAGCAAGGAGGTATTTTACCCCAACTGAGATCCCTTGAGCTGGAACCCAGCCAGAAAGCCCAAATAATAGCCCTTCTGCTCATAAAACCATCCCTGAATTTTGATTGTTCACAAGCTGCCTGGAACACAGTTTTAAACTCATCTAAAATACAATGAGGGGAAAATTTCCTGCTTCTCGTTGCTCAGAGAAGATATTAAACCAGTATTTTCTTCATTCCTGCTTTGCCTGGCTTTCATTACTCATTTTCCAGCTTTCTTCAAAACTGAAAAATTTTAAAGTACAGGGGTTTTATGTATAATTTTTTACTTTGTCCCTGCACAGGCTATCATTAGAAGTATGCAATATTTAAGCACTGCATATACACAGATAGGAAGTTTTTGCTTTTACCTTGATTAAGCATTTGCTTTGTTTCTTTAAATCACCCAGCTTGTGTCTTTTACAGGAAATTAAATTAACACAAAGTGTCTTTTAATAATCATAAGAGCTTCCCAGCAATTCAATTTGCAAAATGACAGACCAGCATTCTGCATCACAGTAAGCAGTTTATCAAGCTATTCTGACAGCAGATCTTGTTCAAAGCCTTGTCCAGAAACGTAACACTACCTCCTACTATTCCAGGCGTGCAGTCAATGACAGAAAACAGTTATGAAAACACAGCCAAGCACAGGCTCTCTCTTCACAGCATTAAAATCTGTAAATCTCTCTCTCTACCAGCTACGACCCAGCTGAGCTGCAGCCAGGACCAGCCCTGTGAAGACAAGTTAATACCGACCTGCATTATCCTGTTTTCCTGAAAACGAAGCCAGCTCTGCACTGCCGGAGGCCCCAGCCTTGCGTAGGAGGGAACCTGGTGGTTCCACTCCCAAAACCTGCATGAGGTCTTAGCAGGAACTCCTTGGCACAGGTCAGCTCACAGGATGCACACAAGAGAGGAAAAGATGCAGGGAAAGGCAGCACCAAGGTATGGAAAGGACTCAAAACTACAAAGTAGCTCAGGGGCAAAGGCTGTGTGTGAGGAATCGCCCCTACCAAACCCATAACACATGGCCAGGGCCAGCAGCCCAAGCTCTAGGAAAGGCCTTGCTGTGACACACTGACTCCTTCACATGCCACCTGACTGGCAGTGCCTCCCCAGAAAGTGTCGTTCCTGCTCAGGCAGGACTTCTGTCTGCCCTCATACAGCACAAAGGCTTCAAGAAGCCAGATACAAGCCCTGATAGCAGGAAAGCAGTGAAATCAAGGAAGGCAACTTATCCCAGCCTCAAAGGCTATGAGTGGTGGAGTTAAGAGCTCAGTCTGGCCCTGTCCACACAGCAGCAGCTCCAGCATGAGCAACTGGCTTTTCTGCAAACACTGAGACACAGAGCGTACTCCAAACAAATATTCCTCAGAGCAGGAAAAAAACCAAAGATGCATCAAGTGAGACTTATGGGACAACTACTTTCTACTACTGTTTCTACTACTAGGTTTCTAGTAGTTTCTACTACTGGGTTCATGGGCTTTAGCCTGTTTTTAGCAAATTGCCTTTGCAGATGTCAAAATAACATCCCTCCTCCTCCTCTGAACATATACAGCTGGACATGAATCTCCACAGCCTGGCTGACATCATCTGCATTCAGGCTCGCAGTAAGAAGTCTAGAGGGGAAGCCTCTTCTTTGGAATTCCAAACACAAGTATTTAATATGGTCCAAGTGCCAAGTATACAGCCCATGGAAAGGAGGAACCCACAAGCATGGAGTTAGAAAGTTCCTCCCTTGCCACCAGCAGTATTTCCTTGATCCTTTATTCCTAAGCAGTGTTGAAAGAGATCAATATGCATGACTTAAAGACTGAAATATAGAATTGCTCCTTTGCTCCAAGCTCTATTTGCACACAGGATCACAGCTAAGAATCAGTGTTCCACTCAGAAGCTGCCTCTCCTTGGCCATCAGAGCCCTGCAGAAAGGCTGCAAGTCTATTTACAGCCACCAGACCAACACAAGCTCCGTGTGGGCAGGAGAGGAAGCTCTTTCCCTTGGAGAAGCACTGCTGCATTCCTGGGCTGGCCTGGCCTGCAGTTTCAAATTCCATGGCAGCATCCAGCCCTGCCCATTCCCAGCCCCAAAAAAGCAAGTGGCACTGCAAACCCTCCAGAGGATCACAGTTCAAGGCCAGAACAAACTCATCTGCAAAACTGCACTAGTCCATCTCTTGCCTCCACTGCTCCCAGCACACCTTCCTGAGCAGGCATATCTTTGTACACCTTTTCTTCTTTGAGAGGCCTAAAAACCTCATTGGGAGCAATCTGTCCACTCCCAAAGACGTGAACCAGCAAAGCCCCATGCCTCTGGGAGCTGTCTCTAACTCCATCCAGAGAAAATCATTCCATCCTATGATGGCTCCTTAATACCACCACTGCTGGGAGGCCCAAAACATCTTCACTCCAGTGCTTGGAAAAGGGGGCAAGGGCCAGAGCCAGTCCCAGCAACACATTTTCACACTGCGCTACGGAATGCCAAGCTTCCCTTTGAGAGTCTGGCCATTAATCAACCTCCAGCATTTCCTCCACCAGAGGCTCTGTAACAAGAATAGGGCTGTCACCCACTCACTGGAAAGCTGCCCTGACCAGACTGCTCTCCCCTGCCTTCCACATCCCTGCCACATACTCCATGGCCGTGGAGCACCAGGAGGAAGCTGGCATACAGAGTGGGATACAAAATCCCATCATGTAGGCAAAGCAGCTCCAGTTTGGCCCACATTAGCATGACACACAACCCTCCTCCACAGGGAGGAGTTTGCAGGTCCACAGATTGACCATGAGCAGCCCCATAGATTTTTAGTTACTTTAGTTCATCTCCAGCACTCCTCTGCTTCCCTGTAACCACACGTCCCCTCCCAGAAATTTGCCTCATTTCCCACGAACGCCTACACAGCAAGCTTGGCATACTGGCTTGTCTCAAAACCTCATCAGGCCTCAAACAGGGACAGCCAACTTTTAGAGGAGGATTCACATTTCATTTTTCATAGTCTCAAAGCTATGCAACACGCTGAGTCTGTGCTGTAACCTCCTCTTTATCAGGGAGTGATTAACAGTTTAATTTGGATTAATTTCACGTATGGCTTCTCTCCGACCCCACAGTACCTCTGGCTGCCCTCAAGCTTCTGTATAAACATCAACAAAATCCAGGCATGAGGACCTAGATACCAGAGGAAAACGTCTGCCTCAAAACTTTGCAGCACAGGCAAGATAGGAAGGATTGAAGGAAGGACACCATGAATTACAGCACTCTGAATTTCCCTGTGTGCCTGTGGGAGGGCAGGGACATGTACTGAAAGGATGCACCCTATGGCAGGTGGCACTGCCAACTCCAAAAGTCAGCAATGTCCCCTCCTCGGCAGCAGCTCAGGCGGGGCTCTCACCACCCAACAAGCCCAGTCCAGTCCCCCTATATTCCCTGGGGGACCTGTTTCCTTGCCGCTCATTTTCATGCCCAAGAACTTCAGCAGCAGAAACCCCACTACCCCTTCAGTACCAGGGTGCCCTACTCCCTTCCCAGCCATCCCCCTAACACCTTGACCAGACAAAAGGGACATCAGCAAAGACATCTCCATTTAGACCATCACTGGGCCTCCATCCCCAACCACCTCTCTCTTCCAAGAATGCATGGCAAGTCAAACAATGTGAAGTGGAACTCTGACTAGAAGCAGAAATGGGATTTTCATTGGCTCTAGCAGGTATTTAATGGAAAGCACTCCTATTTCTCACTCCACTTACAGCAAGTAACACCTCACCCACAAATGGCTCCACATCTTAGGGCAAAGAGAGAACAAAGTAAGGCACAGAGGGAAGGTGGTAGGACCCCATTCCTTCCTTTTAACACAGAGACAGACCCCCTGTTTTGCTCCTAAATGCACATTCTGCAGGAGGTACATGAACACAGCTGGATCGGAAGAATAGAAATGCTGTTCCTCACCATGTGCAACAGCAAAGCCAGACCTAATTACCACAGCCATACAAAAATTATATCTAACATTTTTACTAAGAAAAATTAACTGCAATATCACAGCCAAATCCCAGTTCAGCATCAGCAGTCCAGCTGGATACATCGTCCTAAACAACTGGGTACCTGATCCCATACTACCACATATGCTGTAGCTTCCCTACCCTTTTTAGTAGTAGAATGAGCTGAGTAGGGAGGGACCTACAAGGATCATCAAAGTCTAATTCCTGGCCTGCACAAGATGGCCCCAGGAATCATCCCCTGCACCTGAGGTTGTTGTCCAAACTCTCCTGGAGCTCTGGCAGCCTTGGGGCTGTGACCATTCCCTGGGGAGCCTGTTCAGTGCCCCAGCACCCTCTGGGGGAAGAACCTTTTCGTGATATCCACCCTAACCCTCCCCTGACACAGCTCTCACCATTCCCTCAGGTCCTGTCCCTGGTCACACAGAGCAGAGATCAGGGCCTGTCCCTCCTCTTCCCCTCGTGAGGAAGCTGCAGAACTGCTGTGAGCTCTGACCTCAGTCTGCTCTTCCCCAGATGAACAGACCAAGTGCCCTCAGCTGCTCCTTGTGTGGCTTCACCTCCAGGCCCTTCACCCTCTCCTTTGGGCATTCTCTGAGAGCCTCACATCCTTCTTATATTGTGGCTCTCAAAACTGCAGAGTCCTTCCCCTCTGAAAGAGGCACAGAGATACCCCAGTATATCAAGGCAAGCCACTACAGAGACGTCCCCTTGTTTCGACTCCTTCTGCATTTCCAGGTGCTCCACAGTCAGCTCAGCCCTGCCTAAACTCTGCCGCCTGTTTTTCTGCTGCCATGCCCCAGAGTGAGGCATGCACACGCACCAAGCACAACACCTCTGTTCTGACAACTGCATTTCCACACTAGCACCAGGTTCCACCAGGAGCAAAATTACTTCCTAGGACAGCACAGGACAGAGTGTCAAACATCTTCTCTGCTCAGAAATGCAACACGGAGACACATCTGTTGCAAGAAAGCCAAACACACAGCAACTACAGTTTTTGTTCATCATATCTCTGCGGTATTTTCACTGGTGAATGAATAAATCATCCTTTACAGCAAAAACAAGATTTCCAGTAGGAGGTTATTTACTTTCACCTCAATCACAGCAGCCCTGGCAAGCCGGATGATGTACAAGCCAAGCAGCAAGTGCCTGCATGCTGGGAACTGTTCAAACAGGAATAATTCAATCTTTTTGTAGTCTCACCCTAGCTAATTTGCCACAAGCTGTCTCTTTTCAGATGCTACATGAAACACAAGAAAAAAAACAAGCTGGATTAAGCTGGTCCATTTACAATCAGTTGATCTACAGAGAGTTCAGATCAGTTCATTTTCTATGTAAAAAAAAAAAATTCAATTTTTTCAGCTTCACAGGGTTTAAGGAACAAAAATTTATTGCTGTAACCAAACATTGCTCACCGGACAGGCGTGCAGCGATTACTTAACTAATGCAAACAATTCTCAGTCTGCTTGCAAGGAATGCATGGGATAATTCCAGGGCACTCTCTTCCACCAGCATTTTACGAGTACTTTCTAGGTAGCTATGGAGACGTTACAGCCTTTTTCATTTTGCTGTCATAACTAGACAGCTATTGATTTCTTTGCAAAATTCCTTGGAAGAGTGGGGAAGGGAGGGGGAGTTTCAAGCACCAAGAGGCCTGAGAGCAACAAGCTGAAGAAAATGGAAACAGATCTCAGTTGGAGACATCAGCATGGAGGCTCCTTGCAAAAGATAGCCTTGAACCTGGTCCTGGCTTTCATACTTCCGCAAAAAAAGGAGGTAAACACACACACACACACACACACGTAACAGGGATTGTCTTCCAACAAGCTCCAAAAGGAAAAGCATTTCCAGCCACCACTGCCATCACCCTGCACAAAAGGAGGCCCTCCCCATGGCCAGGCTGTGGTTTTGCTCCAACACAAATCTCTCTGGAGGCATGGTGGGCCTCCATCGTCACAGTCATGCTGGGCTACAAGATGTTTCCCTCTCCCTCTCTGCAGGTTACATGGAGGTCTCATCCCTGACATGCCTTGCAGGTAATCAGTGCCTCCTCTCCACTCCCTCCAGGCATTACAGTTTTAAGATGGACAGCTCTGCATTTCACTCTCCTTCCAACAACAGCCCAAGAGCTTGGTGTGAGCTCAGCACTGCTGGTCCTCAGCAGCTGAATCTGCCCAAAGTGACACTGAGAGAAATACCTTTCACCTTATTGACCCTTTAAGATAAATCATTCCTGCATATGCAGATTTAAGACTGCACACCATGACAAAAGAATATGAAACATGAGATACCGACCTGGAAAACTCTGTGTCACACAGATAAGGACGTGCAAATAATCATGGAATTAGGTCTCGTTCAGAAACTCCCTCAGTAATGAGAACAACAGACCAGCTCTGAACAGATATTCCCTTTGGATAAAACAGAAAGGAAAGCCTGTTCAACCAAAACATTTTTCTTAAATTCACTTCAGACCCAGCCACAACAATGGAGCTAGAACCTCCAGAATTATCTCTACCACAAGCTGCAGGAAGTTTACCAGCACCACCCTGAAAATAAATCTCAATTTTCTCATCTCCAGGCTGTGTTTACAGCCCCATGACTGCTCAACAAAAGGACACTCTCAAGCTCTACTGCAAATGGAAAGAGAGCAAGATGCTGCTGCTGCAGAACAAACCCATGACTGCTCTGTCCACATAATGCCCATCCAGATATGCAGCCACATCTTCAATGCTGCCTTTTTAACTCTTGTGAAGGTTTGAAAGGGGGGGGAAGAATTAATCATCCATGGGAAGCCCCATGACTCACCCCATCTCGCAGCCAGCTACTCCCAGATGTTTCCACCACCCCAACACTGCCAGCAGCATCCCAGCATTACAGCAGTACCACAAATCTGCACTACCCACCAGCTGTAAGCCATAAGACTGCAATGTCCCCATGCCATAGGGCACAGTCCCAGCCTCAGCCACTGCTGCTGGATGGCTGCATGCCCCCCTCTCTGGGCACTGGGGAGGGAGAGGGGCACATCTGCACCCCAAACCCAGACACAGTCCTCCCACTCACCCAGAGCAGGGCACACACCTCCCTAGGAGCTCTCACCAACACAAGTACCAGTCCTCCCAAGGAGGGGGGAGGGAGGTGTGTGCCTCCGTGCAACGGGATGCAACTCCCCTATAGCATCCAAATTCCTGCTGCTAGCATCCTAAAGATATTCCAGAAAATACAGTTCTGTCCAGCACCATCAGAGATTGCAGTGGCCCTGCCCAACACAGGAGGTCCAACACCAGCTCCAGCAGAAGTGTGGAAACCTCTCAGAAGATGCTTTTGGTTAGGACCTGTTAGTTAACATGTTTCACATCCAAGAGAAGATGGACACCAAGGTAAGCAACTGTATGTTCCTTCTGGAGGTGAAGAAAACAAACAATAAACCAAACAAAAATTATGCAATATAGAAAAAAAAAATCCAGCCTTTCTTTATAGAAATACAAAATCCAAATTCTTAGATCCGATTTAAGCTCAAGCAAGAAATATAAATATGTATTTCTGAACTTTCCCCTGTAATGTTTCCTTTACAAACATAACAAAATACAAGTGCTGCCACAAATTAAACTAACTTTGGTTAAGTGGAGGGGAAAAGAAAATGCTGATGGCTCTAAGATCCTACTGACAAGCCTTTTCAAGTCTGCTCTGATGCAAAACCACCTTCCCAGGGATTTAAATTAAGAGTAAAGAAATATTTTCCTTGGCTTAATCCTGGTTTGGAAGCAGGACAGAGGATACTACAACAAAGCCAGCACCTGAACCCACAAGGAGTCACCAGCTGCCACAAGCCTTTCCTGGAGATCAGCTGCTGAACACACCCACCTCTTCTTCAGCAAGACCCTTGCTCCACTGTGCCAATAGCTGTGGGCAGCAATGGGGAACACTCAGTGTGCCCTAGCTGCTCCAACACGTCCTCCCCTCCCTCTCTGTAGGCTACTAATGCAACAACACTGCCTATGATGCATATCCAGGTCCAGGAGAACAGACATTTGAACTTGGATCGTGAGGGAAGTCAGCAGGGACAGCTACTTCAGCCTCCAGCTACAATGTGGAGGTCCACCCTCATAGCTCAGAGGTCCCCAAGGTACAGACCATACAAAGGACTTTTCAGCTGTGGGATGGAGCACCTTGCTTTTCCTGGGGAGGATAAAATTTGTCTCTGGTTCTTCTAAAGGGAGCTCTGTGTACCATCCCTCCCCCACCATTGAACAAAAGTCTACCAGAGATGCTTCCAGTACATGAGGGAGAGAAAAAGTTTGAGCATCACGGCCTGTCAGGAAGGATGAAAATATAACAGAAAAGTTTTACAGATGTGAATGCTTAGCAGAAAGTTCTCTAGAAATGAAAGCAAGCTTTGATATATAAAGGATGTTTTTAGGGACAGTTGTTGCTGAAACAGCTAAGAGAACAAAGGTTTAGTCGAGTTGGAAGGTTTAGAACAAAGGTTTAGTCAGTTAGAAGAAGGTTTTATGGCTAAGGTCCAACACGTTAAGTGGTCTTCAAACAAGGCATGTTTTCTACCAAGTAAAAAAGAATAGGCAGACAGAAAGATGTTTTTTACCAAAGCAAAAAGGATTTTCCACTGCAAAACAAGTTTCAAAGTTTAACATGTAACTACTAATTCAGATGATTGGTTAGTCACCAATATAGTATGGTAATTTTAGCAGTTTCAATAGGGGTTACACATAAATGTAAAGGTATTGTGTATGATGTTGATTGGTTGTTATGTACTAAGATGCACAGCAAAAGAAAAAGATATGATGCTTTATAAGATGAACAGAAAGGGGCTTCAGGACTCATGGCTTGTCTACAGCCAGCAGCTATAGACTCACCCACGACCCCCAACTGCTGTGACCCAGTCTAGGCAATAAACAGCATTTTAAAGGAGAGATGACTGAAGTCCCCATCTCTCCATCAGGCTCTCAAACAATGGCCATCAAACCACCACCTCCCACATGTTTTCCAGTTTGTAATGCAGGTTCCAGCACCAGGAATGTTCCCTGTTCCTACACAGCCATAGCCTCACCCACACCCCAGCCCCTGCCTTCCCCCAGCATCCTGCACACAGCAGCTCTCAGAGACAGCCAGACAGATTCCCTGACACTGGGGATGGACAAAGATGAATCCATCCTACTTTTAGCACAGGTCTAAAACCTAAGCCAGGAGAACAGAGGAGATAGGTGCTTCAAAGACACAAGAAAATGTTCCAAAATCATGCAATACACAACCACACAGCTGATATCTATGAGTACCCACTCACCCTCACACTAAGAAGATCCCAAGGCATTTGCTCCCTTTCCCTGTCACCACAGCACTTCTTCCATAAGAGCAGCCCACCTGAGCCAAGCCTAACAGAGAACAGACTCCAACAGTCTCCATACGGCCAGAGGGATTTTTACCAAGCCATGGCAGCTGAGTAAGGACACAGCAAAGCTGTACAAAACCCAAGATCACAAGGGCTACAACCACATGAGATCACAACTATTTTCAGAAATACACCAACAGCTCAGGGTGTTTTTACAAAAAAAAAAATGCTCTTCTCACCTGCTCTTCAAAACAGACATTAATTAGTAGCACTACACTCTGCAGAACCCTAACTTCATCTTATAGACATCTTCACACGCCAACTTCATGAACCCAAAAACATGGAGACCAGCCTCCAAACAGGATGCAGGTTCTTCTCCCCACCCCTTACACTCTGCATGACCTGGGCTAGTCTAAATAGCTAACTCCCTTCAACAGTGCTCACACCTTTACCATGATTCATAAAGGCTGTATTTCTGTAAAAACTTCTTACCTGGCTGTAGTCAGTGAGTACACACACTTTAGAGAGAAAATATGAAGTCAAGATTCAGTAAAACAGCCTTTCTGGATTACTCTGGACAGACTCAGCCCATGAACCACGAAGCTCGGAGAGAACCAGACCCCCATGGCCATGCCTGCTGACAGAACAGATGGACAGCTGTGTGCACAGCTGACACAGCACCAAGGAAAGGAAAGGAACTGCCTTCCCTCATCCCCAAAACAGATCCTGGTACTGATTGGGTAAATACACGTATGTTCTTGTTTCTGTCCTTAGAACAGAGCACAACAAGGGAAACATCTGAGAATGAGGAGGTTGGAGGCTTGGTTGTTTGGCAGTTTGCTTGCTTTTACATTGTGATTTTACAGTTATTTTTATAGTATTTTTTCTGTTACCAACCATAAATTGTGTGTGTTGTATCTCCCTTCACAAGCACTGCAGTGCCCATGAACTATCTGGGGTTAATTCTACACTGACATATAAAATATACCCTGATTTTCCTATGCTTTTGCTTCAGCACTGATCAGTCTGAGACGAGGCAGGGAAGACCAGACCGTTATAATTTCCTTTTATTTTGATGTGTAACAAAGCAAGAAAGCAAAGTTCTTCTCCCAAATCCGTCACATTTGGAGCCATGAGAACTGCTGGATTTAAAAGATGCTGATTCACACTAGTGGTTATCAGGTTTTTCCCATCTGTGACACAATTCGACAACTGTCTGGCAGCACAGAGTTCTCCACTTAGGAGTTCAGATGCTGCAGCAGCCGGCTCAAGTCTCAGCCTTCAGTTTTCCACTAATATTTAGGGAAAAGGCCTGTAAAGAAAGATGCAAGCACAAACTAACTTTTCTATCAGCACGCTTGACCTCAGAGCCTTTTGTGCACAGGTACCATTTGGCAAGGGGATTTTATTCATGCAAGAGTTACAACATTGTGCCTGCTGGAACAGGGATTGCCATGAAAATATTTGCCAAGGGCTGCTTAAAGCCACTGGGTTTGTTGTTTTTATCTCCTCAAACACCACAAGCCAGAGACTGCTGGAGTGGCCTCTGGTGCTGTTCCTTGACACAACTTGCACTGCTTAATGATGCAGAGGCACAGAAGGGAACAGGAACATCCCCATCTTACCACAAACAATTCCTCCCAGCCAGCACCTCTAGTGAGGAGCTCTCTCCAGAAGTACCAGCTCTGTCAGCACAAAGGGACTGAGCGCTCCACAGCAAGAGCTCACAGGACTCACAACCAGCAGATACACTTGTTTGGTAAGGCTGGACTACACAGCCCAATCTCTCCCAAGTCCTTCACCTGCATCACTCCAGGCTGGGGAAGAGTGGCTGCAAAGTGCCCAGCAGAAAAAGACCAGGGGGTGCTGGTCAGCAACAGCTGAACATGATCCAACACCTGCCCAGGTGGGCAAGAAGGCCAATGGCATCTGGGCTGGGTCAGCAGTGGTGTGGCCAGCAGGACCAGGGCAGTGACCGTCCCCCTGTTGTGGGCACTGGCGAGGCCTCACCAATGTGAGGTGTGTCCAGTGCTGTGTCCAGTTGTGGGCCTGTCACTGCAAGATGGACACTGAGGGGCTGGAGCGTGTCCAGAGAAGGGAACGGAGCTGGGCAAGGGGCTGGAGCACAAGTCTGATGAGAAGCGGCTGAGGGAGCTGGGGGTGTTTAACCTGGAGGAAAAGGAGGCTCAGGGGAGCCTTATTGCTCTCCAAAACTCCCTGACAGGAGGGTGAAGCTGGGGGAAGCTGGGCTCTGGTCCCAGGGAACAAGGGACAGGACAAGGGGAGCAGTATCAAGCTGTGGGAGGGTCAGGTTTGACATCAGCAGGAATTTCTTCATGGAAAGGGTAGTCAGGCATTGGAACAGATTGCCTAGGGAGGTTTGGAGTCCCCATCCCTGGAGGTGTCCAAGCAAGGACTGGACATGGCATTCAGTGCTCTGGGCTGGGTGACAAGGTGGGGAGTGGCCAAAGGTTAGGCTCATTTACCTTGGAGATCTTTTCAAACCTAACAGATGCCGTGACTCCATGATTAATGATAAAGATGACCAAGGCAGGGACAGGGAACAGAAAGGCTTTGCCTACAATTGGCTGGAATACATGCATCTAAATATAGTTCCACTGAGGAAAGAAATCGGCATTTTAGACAATTGGTTTTTCTTGGCCTTTTAACAGAAACAGAAGGACAGCCAATGGAAAAAGGAAAAAGCTTTAACCCAGCACACTTTCCTCGTGTACTGCAGAAGTCACAGAGGAGCAAAGTGCACTGGAAGCTAAAGGACACCAGAAAATTCTAGGTGTCCATAGCAAGAGCAATACACACCATGGGAAAGCAGCTGTGAATCCAGTGTGATGGCTGAATTAGTAATATGAAATTCCATTCTTTATGCACAAATAAAAGTACTACTTTGGCAGCAAGCACTACTACAAAAGTAACAGTCACTGTCTTCAGTATGAGCTGAGTGAACAACAGGTCAATTTGTGAAAGAGAGGAGGGGGGATAAAAGCAGAGGATAGAAAAATGCATCATTCCCTACATCCTGAAGTATGTTCCCAGCTGAGCACCCTCCCTAGAGAGAGTGAGATCCAAAGCAAAGATCCCACCAGAAACCCACTGAGAGATGTCAGGACTTAATGTGATCTCTGCTGAAGTTGCCTCAAATTGGAAACACACAAATGCAGGTAACAAACCCATGGCAAGCAAAACACTGACCTCCAAGACGACCAAGTTTTCAGTCTGCATTAGATGCTGACATTTCCAAATACACAGTAAGAGATGTAATCTCTGGTGAATAGCACAGAGCCTTTTCTGTACGATGCAAAGGTTAATGCTTGCAAGCCAGACATCCCCAAAGAGCTACCTGTGATTTCTGAATCTGTCATAAAATGACCACCTTGTCTTCACTCAGCTAGGGTGGGAATTTATAGCAAATGCTAAATAAACATGTGGGCATAAAGACCAGCAGTAAGCATGAGGTAAGGCAATATAGTTCACCTCTTCTGGGCTGCATTCGAAAGCTAAGTCACCAATGGGATGACTAATGGGATCTCACAATTACTTATGGGCGAAGGGGTTCACTATTCAGTGTAAGTACAGGAAGGTATTAAGTAGTTTTATTTATGAAGGTATTAAGTGTTTTTATGTATCCTTAATGCACAGCTGTACGCACACATTCCATGCAAGAGAACACAACAAAACCTGCCTGAACCTTCCAATAAACATGTTCCTTGCTTTTGTAACTTCAGAGATGTGGTTTGGCCAGGCAGAAATAGGTCAGATCATAATTGCACACTTTAAAGCAGCCACATAACTTCAGTTTTGCTCTGAAGCCCTGACAGTCACCAAGGTAAGTACGAGAAGAAGCTGTCTCAGATACACCATCCTAACTTGCACGTCACCACTTAGCAGCTGAGGCAAAAGTTACCAGCACCTCCTTGAGGAAGGGCATGAAAATTCAGCAGTGGGACAGGGGCTTTGCTGACCATCCCTAAGACCACAGGATGCTTTATTGCCCCCCTAAATCCTGCCTTATATTTGGGCTCCTACTTCTCTGTTGGAAACTACTGCAAAACAGCAGACTCCCCAGTCAGAGGCATTTTGGGGGTTTTGCACCCCTTCTGAACCACCTCAAGAGTCAGGATATGTTTTTGGAACATCTGTCTCAGATTTGGGATCTGGTCCCCTGTCCGTGCTCCCTCCATCTTCCCAGGAAAACACATACAAAGCACAACAAAGCGAATCAGTCAGTTCCTCAAAGGAGTTTACAGCAACTCCCTTGTGCTCAACAAGCCAAAGGCCTGCCTTGATGCAATCGCTCCACCGACAAGTGACTAAACCTTCCTTGGTTTCAAAGCTCTTCAGGGGAAGGATTTCCACTTCACTGAAAGTGCTCCCTTACGTGGGGAAAGAAACATCAGAGAACCCCCGCTTGGATGGATCCAAGAGACTAAACCTCCTCAAGGACAGCGCACCCAGCACCTCATCGCACACAGCTCTGCCTGTGCTCAGGGCACCCTGAGCTGGCTTGGGAGCAGTGACCAGACTTTGTCCTGCTCATCACCGGGGACCAATGGGACCAGACAGGCCGGCAGCACCACCTGGGAACTTCAGACAGGAGTCTGGACAGGAGGGAATGGCTGTCATTCCAGGAATGTTAACAATTATCCTCCTGTTGCCACGGGTCACAGGCAAAGCCTCCCCATGCACCTCCGCAGACATTTTCAGCGGCACCGCTCTCCTTCCTGCACTGCGTGTCACACTGCACTGGCAGCACAGCCCAGAAAGGGAACAGGACTTGCATCTACGTAGGAAAAAAGATGGAATTCACCACGCTTCCCTGCCCCATGGAACATCCCTGGTTTCCAGGTGCTCCACCCTGCGTGTCAGGCACAAGAAGAAACGCTACTCACCGAGTCTCCTCCAGAGCCTGGATCTGCTGCAGACACACCTGCACAGGACAAACCAACTTCAACATTCCTCAGCACAACTCTTGCACCCAGATGCAGCAAATGGATGAAATCCCAGGGCTCAAAGCAGGAGATGGGCTGCCAAAGAGGGAACCTGCTCCTCAGGGCCCCCCTCACAGGCAGGAAATGGGGCTCCTGCTGCCTTTGGGGAGGAGAGGAGCAAGCACCAACTTCACACTCCTGGCATGGGAACATCAACCTGCACGTGTGAGCACCAGGGCACACCACTGACAGACACTGTCACTGCCAGGAGCTGATCTCTGGTGCAGCTTTTCAAGGAGCTGTGCTAAATCCAAAACTCCACTGGGACGGATACTAAACTAATCTAGGAAGTGCCCTGGCTCTTCATTTCTTAGTGATGTGAAGAAGTTAAGAGGCCAAAGTCTTTGCTGCACTTGAGAGCTGAACCCAATTTCTGCTTCCCTACTTTCCAGAAAGGCTCCCAAACCAACCTGTCATGCTGCCTCGCTGAGAGCACCAGTTTTACTGAAACCTCTACTTATGTCCTTTGCAAACGTAAAGCCTCAAGATACAGCTGCTCCCTTTAATAGAGGCAATAAATCCCAAGCTGACACTCTGAGACATCTTCCTCCCCAAAGCTCCACACTGTAAGCATGGAGAATATTCCCACCCCGTGTCCCATTTGTGCTGTTTACTTTTTGGAATGCAGCGACACTTGTATTGCTCAATCCGCTGCCAGTGCAATCCACACAGAGCCTACACACGGTGCTGCTGGTAGTGGCTGTGCTCGGGCCAGAATAAGGAGAGCCAGCAGAGCCTTTGAAGGCTCAGGCACAGCCAAGCCCAGCCTGGAACTCTTCCCTGTGCTCCTCACTCACACGAGGGAGTACACACGCATTACACAACAGCCAAGCGTTGAACACCAAAGCTTCCCTTCCTCCCCAGACACAGCCCCAGAGGTGCAAAGCACCTTTTTACAGCTCCAGCTGCAGCCCAGCCACGGTGGGAGCAAGCACAGCTATTTCAGCTGGTAGAAGTCACGGCTCGAGCAGAAACAGACCTCCAAAAATAATTGCAGGATGTAGGAACCCTAGGCCTTAAATCAAACCGCAATTGTTAGCTCTAGATAAAACTCGTCACTGCAGCTTCACGGCACCAGGGCCTGAAGCGCCCTACTAGAGCCTGAAAAGATTAAACGGGAGACCGCCAAGCTCTCCCCAAAACTTCCCGAAAAGTTACATCAAGTCCAGCACAGAAACAAGGCACAGAAGGTCGGGAGTGCCGAAAGCACCGGGACACACCACGGGGGACAGGGACACACCACGGGGGACAGGGACACACCACGGGGGACAGGGACACACGACGGGGGACAGGGACACACCACGGGGGACAGAGGCTGGCAGGATGTGCTGGGGCAGCCCCCGTTGCCCCCCGCTCCGGGCACACGCGGCGCTCCCGGGACCGGGGCGGCTCTGGCCCCGCTGCCGGGGGCCCCGGGCCATGGCGGCGGCAGAGGAGGAGCCGCCGGGGCAGGGCACGGCGGGGCTCATCCCGTCGGGACACGAAGTTGCCGCAGTTGGCTCCGAGCGGTCTCGGGGCGGGTCCCGGGAACTTCCCTTACCTGCGGCCGAACCGCGCAGAGCCCTCCCGGGGCGGCCGCGCCTCCGCCGGCTCCAGGCAGCCCGCGCCACTCTGCTCGGTGCCCGCCCCGCTCCGCCCCGCTCCGCCCGCGGCCCCGGGACCGGCCCCGAGCCGCCGCCCTGCCCCGCCCGGCCGAGGCACCGCCCGCCGCCGCTCCCGGGGCCGGCCATGAGGGAGCCGGCGTGGGGTGGTGCGGGCGGCCGAGTTCCCAGAGCCCCTCACGGGCTATCGCAGCATCGCTGAGGCTGGAGGGGACCTCCGAGATCATCGAGTGCGGCCCATTGCTGAGCACCACGGCACGAACCTCACCCAGGCACCAAGTGACACGTGCAGGACTAAAACACCCCCAGGAACCGTGACTCCGCCACCTCCCTGGGAACAGCCCAGGGTGCTTTGGCCGGGACCCGGCCTTCCCTGCCCACCTCGGGACCCCGACGAGTATCCCCGGTCTGCGGTGCTCTGAAGCAGCCCGAGATCCCCCCGAATCCCTCCTCGGCAAGGGAAGGGGTCCGGCCGCGGCTGCCGAGCAGCGAGCCCGGTGCTGCAGGAGGCAACACCGCCACTGCCGAGCACCGCAGCACTGAGAAACACCCTGGTTAAATCTGCAGTGCACCCATGCCAGCGGTTTGCCTCAGCGCTGAGGATAAGCACGCTGCAGGTTTTAATGCAGAGATCCTTGCTACATTCGCACGAGCTTTGCTCTCTCATTTAAACAGTGTGAGGGACTCAGTGCACTCCATCAACAGCCTCACAGCCATGCCAGAAAACAGCCTTGGCTTTGCCAGTTCCATGGCAGAAAGGCCTGAGATGCTACTCTTTCAAGAGTGGAGCTACACAAACAACAGACCAAGGGGTTCAGCCAACTAGCTCTTAGTTTTGTTTGGAGTTGACTCAAAGCTCTTCCTCCCAGACCTTCTCCAAGAGCTGGGTTAGAGAAAACTTTCCATGTTTTGTTCATGGAAAAGACAATTTGCTTGTACTCTGTTTCTGACCATAACATGCAAAAAATTGGAAGTTTCCATTCAAAATGGAAAAAGTATTGGTGACATGTTGAAAGCAAACATTTTGAATTCCCAGCAAAAATGGAAAGGTATCATTTGCTTTTTAAGCATAGTTTACAAAGAGGACAAGTCGATCCAAAATACTTTTTTTTTCTGGCAAGTTACCAGCCTGTCACATTGGCCACACAACTCCAGTGTGTCTCAGGTTAAACAGCAGGATTGAGTTTTAGACTATGAGAAAATAAAGGCAGTTTAAAATGCCTAGGTTTCTTTGGTATCTTCTATTTCTAGTACCTCTGTTTCAAAACTTTGGTGCCTACCTATGGTTCTGATGCTCTGCAGTTGGTCTTTTTGCCCATTTTCCTCAGGTCTTCATCAATTCTCCAGCAAATGTTGACAGTTTGCTGTCAGCTGATGGGTGAGTGCTGATCACACTCCAGGTCACACCAGACTGAATCATGGGGATCCCACTCCAGCACTCCATCCTTCCTGAAATGGCTGGACTTGGACTTGCCCAATAACAAGCACCAAGAACAAATATGGATCCACTATTCTTCAGCCTTTGTTTTTTTGATTGAATTTTCTGTTGATTGCATTTTTTTGCGCTTTGAATTTTTAATTCAGAAAGTGAAGATCTTTATTAAAAACCTAATGCAGAAGGGCTTCATTTGTCAGGATGGCATGAGAGAGATCTCTCTGAAAAAAAAATCTTAGCAAACAGAACATTTAAACAACTGTTTGGATTCTTTCATCAAAGAAAATACCTTTGCATGTTAAGACAAATCTCTGATAAGGCTTTCTGATGTACTTATCTCTCATCTCCTGAAATAGTTTAGCTTTTTTTTGCTCCAGGCTGGTTTGCAAGGAATGGATGATTTTCTCCACCTTTGTGAAAATGCAGCAGCCCCTGAGAAGGCAAACAATTTGCTGGTCCCTTCTGTGAAGGCTTGGGGAGGTTACAAGGAATAAGAGGATTTTTCCAGCATTGTTCACTCCTTGAGGAGGTGAAGGAAAAGAGCTTTTCCATCACTTTGCACGGGGAACACACACCATCTCCGTGGTTACAAATCAATAAATGGCATTAAGTCTAGTATTTCAAGAGCTGTCAGAGGCATTTTGAAGGAGCAGTGTGCACTTTCTTACGGGATTTTCTTTGGGCAGTACTTCCCATCTCCACACTCACAGCATGGTACAGCAGTAGTGTCCTAGTGCAATAGTTTTCAGCTGGATCAATGGGTGAGCAGATGAACTCCAAGATCCCTGGCACAAAGCAGGTGATTTTAAGAAAAAATTCTTCAGTATCAGGGTACTGAGGCCCTGGAACAGGGTGCCCAGAGCAGCTGTGGCTGCCCCATACCTGGAAGCATCCAAGACCAGGCTGGATGAGGCTTGGAGCAGTCTGGGAGAGTGGAAGATATCCCTGCCCACGGCAGAGGGTGGGAACTGGATGATCCTTGAGGTCCCTTCCAACCCAACCCATGCTATAATTCTATGAGTCTGTTAATGCCAGCTCACAGGGAAGGCACTAAAACACAGTTAGAAGCCATGCACATCACAGCCAATTTTAAACAATTTTTTGTAAATAAATTCAGCACTTCGCTGGGCCACAAAGGTTTTCCTTTAGACCAAACCTGTTCCCCAAAATACAATAGCTGAAAGAGCTGAGGGATCTCCTTCCCAAATAACAATGGTTTCCCACCCAGGCTGTGCATGGCTTTCACTTCAGGACAGCTCAGAAGGTGGACTCAGTGAGTTTCTCCTTTTATTCCCAGCTGTAAATTTTCTATTAACCCTGCAGCTGAGCCAGGGTGTTTTCAGGTCAGGGCTCCACCATTGACTCTCCCAGCACAGTTGTGTCAGTCAGGGCTGTGATAATATCCTCTGAAGACAGAGCTGTGCCAGCAAAAGCACCTTGTGCAGATGGAGGTATAAGCAGAGAAAATGGTCCTTTTGTCCTGGGAGCTTCTTTCACATGAGGGATTTGGAATTCACCCTCTCAGCAGCAGCACAGTTTTACTATTAGAAGCCATTATCATGGAAATGTTTGCTCTTCTGACCAACTATTGTAGCTGGGCTGTCAAAGCTGTCCTGGCTTTCAGCTACCTGAAGTAATCTGATTGTTAAATACTCAGCAGAGCAAACTGTTTTGGCCTTGAGCTTTGGTATGACATCATGTTCAGTCCTGGGACAAGGCACTGCACAATTTCTAGCTGTCAAATCCATACCTGAACTTTTCTCCTCATGTTTAAATTCCCCTCCAATCTCTTCCTAAAAAGGACAGGAGAGATTCCGTGCCCAAAGGATTCATAATCCAGAAGAGATGAAGGACAAAATGCTCCCAAATAGTCAAACTTCTGACCTCAGCTGTCCCATCCCTGGCTCTTCCCAAAGTGTTTGAACACTCAAAGAAAAGTCCTGCACACTGAACCTGCTGCTGAACTGAAGGAAGAGATGCTGTCCTGTCTTGGCTCTGCTGCAAAATTTCAGATCTAAAGTTTCTCTGTCCTGAAGTTTCTGGTTTCAACGTCCCAAAATGCAGAAGGCTGTTTAAGAAGTGACCATTCTGCCCCAGTGCTTGGGATTGTTTCAAGTGCCCAGTGTCAGATGATCAGTCTTGTGCATTTGATCTGGAACCTTGTGTAATTAGCCCCTGAAAACAAGAAAAAGCAAACTCTAGTTCCTTTTTGTGTGGACAAGGAAGCTTTCCATACAATTTCACGTACCCACCAGGGTGCAAAAGTAATTAGCTACAGAAACTTCTCCAGCATGAACACTGAGCGTGAAAGCAGCATGAACCTCAGAGATGTGTCAGGTGGATCTGGAAATCACAAAGAACAGTGTTACAGATCAGATGCTGCATATTTTATGTAAAATGTGAGCAAGAGAAAACCTCCTGACATGAGCAGGAATCACATCAGGCTCAGCTGGAGGAATCCATACCATGGCCATAGCACATCTACTGGAAAAGATTGTATATTCCAGACCATTGTCTTCCCGTTACTCTGAATCACTGCTGTCATCAAAAGCAGGAAAGAAAAGGTTACACTTTGAGAAAAGTTTTACATCCTTAAATTTATGTAGGTATACCAACCTTTTTTTTTTTTTTTTTCTCTCTGGAGGTCTCCCACTCACTAATTTAGGTATAAGTGCACCTTAACTGGGCTGAAATCTTCATTAGGTTCACGTACATGTACTTATTACAGCATTCTCTCAATTTCAGTATCAGCAGATAACTGTTGCTTACACTCAGGAGAGGATTTCTGGTATAGTCAGAGCTCAAAGAAGCTGAAGACAAGCCATTTGGGTATTCAAAGAGTTTAATTTCAAACACAGGACAAAATGTTCACCGGAGGAGTCAGGAACTGGCATAGAGGTGCCAGCAATAGCTTTTCCGGGTAGCCCCCACACTGGAATGTCCCAGATAAGCACCTCTCCACTGAAATGCACACACGTGTCTGGCACAGCAAGGCACATACCCAAGTCTGTGAAGCACAGCAAAAGTGTTATCAGAGCAAAGCAGGCGTGCTGGATGCAGCAGGACATAACAACCCTACCAGAAACTCACTTTGTAGCATCTGCCTAATCTGGAGGAGACTTTCCTTCTAGCCACAGCCAAACTCATCCCTTGCACAACTCACACTGTTAATCACGGCTGACCTCACTGCCACCCTTCATCTATGCCTGGCTGCTGATGACATCCTACACCTAAGCTTTGCTCCCCAGCCACCAGGATAACTCTCACTTTTCACTTCCCATTAATTCTGAGCACATATTGCTCTCATTCCTTTCAAAACGTCTTTCCACATTCACATTGCCTGGGGAATTAAGTGAATATTTTCCTTAAATTTTCCTGAAGTTTCTCAGATACCCAAGCACATCTGGTTTGGTCTTGGCATTAACTTCTAGCTGGTAATGAAGTACCACCTGAAGTGCTGCTCAAGGCGGTCTTTCCGCGGTCCTGACAGAACCAGGTTGACAGGCACTCCCCAAATCCCTCCAGCACTGGGACAGCCATGAAGCACCTTTCAGAAGAGAATCTCCAACAGTGCGAGTACCATGGCGACGCTGCAGAGCAGCCGAAGGGCTCGTTCCCCCCGTGCATGCCCTGCAGGAGCAGCCGTGCTGAGCGCGGACATCGCTGCCCGGCACCCTGCCGCACATCCCCGGCCACGCTGTGCCGTTCGCACAATGAGGCAGTGTCAGAGCCGGCTCGGCCAGCCGGGCCCTGGGCTCAGGCTTTAAGTGGCCTTCGGGAGCGGAAAACAACGCGGCTCAGACATTCCTGAAATACTCGGGCTGAGAGGCCGTGGAGGAAGGCGATAGCATCCTGCCCAGACGGGAGCAGGAACTGCGTTTGTTTCCCATCTCCAAGAGATGCGTTCACATCGTTTGTTCCTGGACTGACCTCTCTGGAAATGCCTTTTCCTGGTGACTCACTGAGGTGGGAAGCCAAACCAGGCTCCCCGGCTGAGTCAATCAGGTGGCAGGACCCAAGCAAGTTAATCACTTGAGATTACTGTAATCTTCTGCTCTGGAGAGACAAGTGATAAGGAAAGTCTTAGGGGCTGACTGGAGTATTCACTGAGCTGTCTCACTGTATCAGTCAGCACGGTGCTTGCCATGCTCCAAGCAAAGTGACAGACAGCCAGAAAACAGGACTATTTTGTCCTGAAAGAAGGGAGAAGCATGGAAAATACAGCTCCAAGGGAGCATAAAGTAATGGTGATCATCAATTTAGGTACTATTGGTTTTGATCTCACTCTCTCTCCTTCTCCACAGATGTGGAGAATAAGCCTCTCATTCATGGAAGATACCTATTTTTTAGGATAGAAAATATATCAAAATGATCTTTATTCTCCATTTGTGAGCCCTGTCTTTTTGTGTTAAGGATAAGTAGAAGAACAAACAAAGGGGTTTTGTTTAAGCTGGGGGAGTAAGTCATGTCTGAGTATGTGCAATAGGAATAGTTAATAAATAGAACTTCACTAAGCCTATAAAATTAAATTTACACATTATAATACATTATATACCTAAAACAAACTATTTGAGGACCATCCATGAGACAGACAATGGGGTAAAAACTAAAATCACCCTTCAACATTCCTGCCTGAAGGTGTGCAGGATGGAATGAATTTCAGTTGTCTGCTAGTGAATTGGAGGAATAGTTGCCTCTTCCCATTGCAAAAGTACCTGAATATCTCACTGAAGTCATTACACAATTGAAGTCTGGATGGCACAGAATCACAGAATGGTTTGGGTTGGAAGAGGTCTTAAAGCCCATCCAGTTCCAACCTCCTGCCATGGGCAGGGCCACCTTCCACTATCCCAGGTTGCTCAGAGCCACATCCAGCCTGGCCTGGGACACTTCCAGGGATGGAACATCCACAGCTTCTCCAGGCAACCTGTTCCAGGGCCTCACCACTTCACAGGGAATAATTTCTTCTGCTTTTTCAGATTGCATTTATTCAACCATATCCCTGTTAAAGCTGGTCAAACATTTTAACTTCCACCTCTGACAAAGCATAGATTGTAACATTTTGAGAGAAACGGAGCAGTGCAATTGAGTTGAAGAGATGGATATTTAGGATTTTCAAATAGCAAATATTCCAAGAACAGCAGCTAAGCTGTTATAAAATAATATGAAAATCACAACATAAACATCAAGCTGTTTCATGGGAATGCACATGTGTTCATCCATGGATTAACCTGGAAAAGGTGGTGGAGACCTAGTGAGGAGGTGAAGGCTGGGACAAAGAGCCCAGGAGTTCTGCCAGGCCACAGGGTCCCTCTGACTTGTTCAGCTGTGCCTTCTGCATCCCTTTAATGTGCCCTGATGCCACTGCAGTTCCTGCACAGGGACGAGAAGAACAGCCTGGATGCAACATGCATCGCAGTGTGAGTGATAAAAGATCAAACACGTGCAGCAGAAAAAGGAAGGCACAGAAAGCAGGTGAGCACAACATAAGGGCAGATAAGCAAACATGCATCTCAGATGAGATTAATGACATCCTGACCTTGCTGAGGATGAGAGCCACATTTCCTGTGGCAGCTCGGCTTCGTGGCAATACCTGTGGCGGTCACGTCTGCTTGGCTCAACGCCTCCTGCCGAACATTTTACAAGCCCTATCAGCTCATTAATGCCCAATTTGCTAATGCACAGGCAAGAGGGATCCTGCATCTGCGGTCCTGTCGTGTTTTGTCTTCGTGCCAGAAACTCCTGAGAATTTTTTTTAAAAACAGACAGTGGTAAGAGTGCACCAAGCAGGTTTCACCAAGGCCTCCAAGAGCAGAACGTCTGCTTCAGTTTCAGAGAACAGCTGTGTCCATCTTCTAGAAAAGTAGCTTTGGTTACTAAAAAAGTAATTTTTACTTACAAAGGTTCTTTGAAGAAGTTTCAAATGTAAGTGATCAAAGTCATTGCTGTATTTTTTCTAACCCTGGGTTCTGAAAATAACTATTTCACCATTTCCAAATAATTTAATTGCCATTTCCCCTTACTCAGGTTACATCTCATGGACTTACATACAGCACTGCTATATTTGTTCACAAACCATCTGAAAAAAAAAAAAAAAAAGGCAGGAAATTCAGATATGAGGCCTTTAATTTATACACAAAACACGTGCGGGGGACATTAAAAGATGTTTCAGTCTCTCTCAGGCATCCAAGGAGTGATGTTTTCACATTTAAGATAAAACAGAAGTCAGAAGTAATCATTATCTTCTGGCGAGTGTTTTTCAAACACAAAGGTCCCCCTGAATATTTGGGAATCAGGGCTTTAGACTGGCTGATTTTTAAAAATCTTGCCTTCTTTTAAGGTATATGTCTATACTTTTATATATATGTAAGTAAACACTTAAGCTAGATTTATTAATAATTCCATAGCATACTTAAGATATAATCCTATTTAAAATAAAGTTTGAAATTCTTACACTGAGTATTAAAACATAAGTTTAATATAAAAATAAAATTTGAGATGAAAATCATGAACATTTGTTACTAAAGTTTTAAAGACCATAAAATCAGCCCAGCTGATGGAACTACCATCTGAACATCTGGAACAAGAATTGGCTGAAGTGAACCAGCTTTTGATAAAAGGGATTTTTCTATATGTGCAGAAAGGATATTGAAGCTGAACAAGCTGAATAATCTGAAACAGAAATACAATAAATTCAAGCTCAGAAACTAACTGGGGGCTACCCACCAAAACCTTGTGTTCCTGGCTGAACTGTGAATAAAAGCAGGGAATGGAAGTGCCACCTCTCCTCAGGATTACGTTTTGAGGGATACTGACCATCAGCAAGAACTTTGATTCACTACCTGTAAATGATCTGTCTAAATCAGCTATGTTTTATGCAAAAATATACAGTGATGAGCTTTGCATTGGCTCTTCCGTGGACAGCATGCCTGTAATGGTCTGCCAGGTCAGTCAGATATAATTGATAAATAAACATGTGATACATGGGCATGTCCCTGCAGGGGACAAGCTGAGCTCCCCCTGTCCTGAAAACACAGGAGATCATAGGAATGTTCCAGTAACACAGGACAAACTATGTTGCATTTCTTATGATAAAGTATGATGGAAAAAGGACTTAAAAATCACAGGCCTTTCCTGTGTCCATTGTCACTCACAGAATCCCCATGGGCTGCAGCAATCAGTGTGGGCCCCCACAGTGAGATACCATTATCATTCTGCTGCATTAAGTGGGGGCATTTTTAAATTCAACATATCATATTTTGCATGTAGGAAGACATCAAGGCAAGCTGCCCTCCTGCTTCCCTTGAAAATGATGCAGCTGATTGGTCCTGCATTAACAACAGAGACACATCAAAGGAGAGCTGGGAGACTGACACGAGCCCCCAGTGACTTCAACCAACACGTGTTTCAGGCAGTTTCAAAACATGAGTCTCATCCAACCCAAAGGCAGCCATGGCATTCCCAAAAAGAGAGTGTCAAAAGTGAGTTCTCACTCTGCTCAGAGCTCACATCCCCTTCTCTGCCCCAGAGAGATTGATTCAGCCTGGAATTTGCTTTCCTTGGGAAGGTCGCTGGCACGAGTGCTGTGCAGACCTGCCAGCAGCTTTTGGAGCGTCACAGGGGGAAGTAATCTCTGTAAATAATGGCCTGAACTTCCAGCATCAATACAGTGTTATTGTGAAGTGGCTGAATGAGACTCCACAGGCTATTGCTGTGGGGAGGATGAGAATGAGAGGAAGGAGCCTGGGAGGAAGCCAGCAGGGGGGACACACTTCCAGACTGGGAGGGGTTGTGCTCACATGCACCCTCAGATGGGGACACACCCTTTCTAGGGGCTCCAGTGCTGTGGGAAAAGCCAGTTTACATGTCCTGATGTCCCTCACACAAGGTCTTGCAAGAGGCAGCAGCTCCTCCAGCAGGGCAGGATAAGGAGGGGAATTGAGCACACAAAGATAACATAACTTTGAACAAAACCCAGAAACAAATTGCAGCAAGAAGAGATGCCAAGAGAGAAAATGGCGACTTCCAGTCATATTATGCTTCTTTCCCCTCCATCCCTTGTTGTAGGTATTTGTCTTAAGTTTGAAACCTACAAAAGCAGCTTCTGAAGGACAAGAACCTACAGCTGCAGGACACCAGAGTGCCTCTGTCTTGGTGCACCATGCTGGTGCAGGAGGAACAAGAACATCTCTCTGACAGCTGAAATTTCCATCTGCACTATGTTTGGTGAGGGCTGGTATAATTTATTTGTTGGTGCCCTGCAGCAGATCTGCCTCTCTGCTTGAATGCTCCCACTTCACAAAAAAAAAAGCCCCTCCAGCTTTCTAGACCAGCTCTGTTGCTGGCAGGAGAGGGAAATGTCAAACTAGCACAGAATGATATTTAAAGAGAAGCATTACGCGGCAGAGCAGGCAGGTCTGTAGGGGATGTTTCTGAACCGGAGCTAAGACAAAGTCTGGAATAACATTTCCCTGCACCCGTGTGCACCAGTGCCCTCAGTGAGGATTCACCTGTCTCTGTGAATCCCCACCTGTCAGTTAAAGCAGAGGTTCCCCGTGGTGACAATACCAGGCCAGATGATGAGGAAGACATTGCCACTGCTGTGATTTCTCTGGCTCTGAGAGCTGGGGAGTAGGTGCAGCACCCAGGGAGGATCTCCCCCTGAGACATTTGGGTTCCTTGCACATTCCCAGCTTCTGGTACACACAACATGGTGAATCTTCTGTTTCCACTTACTGTCTGGTAATCAGGACCACCATTTGGACTAATCTGAGCTCTTCCTGGTGGGAACGCTCTGGAGGACTCTTTCAAGGGCGGCACTGCTCAGCTCAGTGACTGGCTGTAAACAAGGCACTGTAAATCCTGATTTCAGGAATCTCATTTAATAAAAGCTGGGATTTTTTTTAAAGAATCCCTTAAGCTGAGCTATATCTCATGCTAGCTGTCTGGACAGTAACAGCTGACGAGGAAGAATGGAGAAGAGACAACTGAGATGGGATATTACCAATATGTCCAGATATTTTAAGGGTGTGTGTCAAGAAGAGGGGAACAGGCTCTTTTCAGTGGTGCCCAGTGATAAGACAAGGGGCAATGGTCACAAACTGGAACACAGAAAGTTCCATTTGAAAAATGAGGGAAATTCTTTATTGTGCAGGTGACAGAGCACTGGGAAAGGCTTCCCAGAGAGAGTGTGGAATCTCTTTCTCTAGAGAGATTCAAAACTCACTTGGATGTGTTCCTATGCAACCTGCTCCAAGTGAACCTGCTTGAGTGGGGGGCTTGGACTGGGTGATCTGCAGAGGTCCCTTCCAGCTCCATCCGTTCTGTGATCATCAAGGCCAGGAGCAAAACAGAGGTTAGCTCCACCCCCTGAGAAGAAGTGTGCAGAATCAGGTATTTCTATATTCAGCCTTCTCCTAGAGATTTCAGCCTCTCTCAGTGTGAGGGGAATATCTCCAATTTACACTTTGCACACCACAGGGAATGAACCAAAATCACCCAAGGGAACAATTACAGGAGCAAGCTCAGCGATGACCCAGGTACACCTGCAAGAAGGGTGCTTCAGCCACACAGTTCTTTGTAGTGGGACACTAAAGCCTCTGTATTCTGTACTGACATGGGGTAGATAGCATTTGTAGATAGCAAATCTACAGCTGCCATTGGCACTCTGCTGCATTGCAGAATTACATCTTCCATGCATCATTATTTGGGGATGAATATTCAGCTATAAAGAAGACAGCTGGGTGGGCTACTGTGAGACAGGAAATCCTATAGATAGCACAAAGCTCCTCTCCACATGGCATTTTCTCCAAAAACCTTCAAAAGTCAAGTTACAGAAAGAACTCAGACTCACTGTCAATCTGATGAGATTTAAATATAAACAGGGATTGATGTAACAGCAGTGCAGGGCCAATGTGTGCACAAGTTCTTATTTTCTTCAGATGATCACAGATCAGCTCCATATGCTGGTTTTCTAGTCAGCAGCTGTTTCCCAGCTATTGATTAAATTTTAATTAATCAAACTGAAAAAGGGTGTCTCTGCTTGCAAGTTCAGCTTTTCAGACTCAAGTTTGGTTCATTGTTCTCATTTTGCTTTTCAGGAAGAACTACCAACAAAATCAGCACTGTGAAGCTGCAGCAGATTCCTAGTCAGGCAAGAAGAGCCATCAGCAGGAAACAATTGACTTCTCCAGGCCTTGAAGTCTGGCCACTCCACTGTTCTCTGATACACCTCATTGTTTGATCCAAATGGTACACCAATTCATTAACAAATTGGCAAGAACTTTCCATCCTATACTGAGCTACAGTACAAGCTGTGGCACTGATTTCCTTATGGCATTAACTGTCTGCCCTGTACATTGCTCAGAAATGCAGCCTCAGCTTGACAGTAATTACATTTGGCAATTATTAACTCTCCATCTGTGCAGCCTTCCCAGGTAGGAGAAGCCTTCCCTGAGCTTTGAACACTTTAGGATTGTTCTTACTGTAACAGTGAATTGATTCTTCTCAAGGAAAAGCCTTTGAAGTGTGGAGTGCTTTGGGCTGTGTTTTCACAGGTGGGAAACAGAGACAACATATGAAGTCCAAAGGTCACCCAGGATGCAAAGTTGAAGGACTAAACACAAAGATCCCAACATCAGGCTCATTGTTTAAAATGCACAAAAATGCTCAAGTCAGTATCCTTGTATATGTGATGTAAGGCAGAATAAAAATAGCAGTGGAAAGAGCTCCCTCCTCTTTTCCTTTTCTTTCATGGGTTTACAACAGCATCCGCGCCAACACCCATCCTTGAATGCAAAGTGTGCCCAAGGAGCCTGCTCCAGCTCCTTGTGAGGCTGAGGAACAGCTCTCAGTAGCCATTGTGAGGCAAATGATGTTGTAGGCACTGATGTTAAAGTTCATCCATCTCCCCAGCCACTGCCATGAAGCAAAACTACTGTAGTCAGAACAGTTCACTCATGGCCCATACCCAAAATCACAGAATTTTATGAGAAATAGCATGGCTGGTGGTTTCAGCCTTATTATGCCAATGAAAACAACAAATAGGTTTCAGACATTAGCTGTAGGCTCCTAACTGGTTTTCAAGCAAAGATCTGAGGAATTCCAGTCCAAAGAGTTTTCCTAGCTTGTTTTGTCTCATCTCAGTATTTTTCTTTCATGCCTGCTCTCAGAAACACCAGTGGCAGGGGTCACCCTTTACCTGGAGAGCCTCA
Organism: Pseudopodoces humilis; assembly: GCF_049639895.1. NCBI lineage: Eukaryota > Metazoa > Chordata > Aves > Passeriformes > Paridae > Pseudopodoces > Pseudopodoces humilis. Next base: position 13,312,141 of record NC_142204.1, on the reverse strand, counting down.
GAACCAGGAAGTACAAATTACTCCTCTGCACATCACCCTTTTGACTACCAACCTCCCACATGAGGATCCAAATCAGGTTATTTCAGCATTAGTAACATATTAAGAAGAAAAGACCTCCCTTTCCCAAGCTCTAGGTAAACCCCACATCACTGGGATTCAGTGAGCTCCAAACAGCAGTAACACTCATGCTATCTTAGCAGGGTTTCAGATTTGATGGCCTAATTCCTGTTCTCAGCATTAAACTCATTTAAGTGATGTAATTCTGCCACTGACAAATCACCCCAAATGAAAAGCCAGATAATGAGATTTTGCAGATTAGGTCCAGATTTCTCATTAAAAAGACTAAGTAGAAACCCATTGGAATCCTCCTTATTTCAGAAGGCAGATGAGGTGAGACAAAGTTAGCACAGCTACACCAAGCAGTGAGGCTGGGGGTAGGATAACACTCAGACACGAAAGTGTCAGTCTTGTTGAATTTGTGTCCATTTTGGTTTGGACTCATCTTTACACCACGACTTGCTGCATATGGAATAACACAGGTACGTGCAAGTGATTGGAGAGCAGGTATTTCTCAAGTGTGAGAGGGTCAGGCCCTCACTTCTTATGGAATTGTGGCCAGAGGCAGCACCTCCCTCCATTAAGCACTGGAAACACAAGCCAAGGGAGAGTACTAAACTAATGCTTTCCCACAGAAAGGCTTGAGGAATCTGTGGAGCAATCCCAGCTGGGCGACTCAAATCCCAGCTGACCGTTAGTCTGAATTTTCCTCCCCATTCACACGTACATAGAGATGTCACCTCTTTGGAAAAAAACACCAACTTCAGCAGTTGGTGATCAGTTTCCATTCTATGGAGAGCCTCATTCCTCCTCATGAACAGGAGCATGCTGCCTTCCTCAGTCTCCTCTGGGCCCCAGGAATCTTTCCCTTATTCCTATGTGAAAGCAACACTTTCAACAGGCAAGACCAGATGTCAAAGACATTTCCATTTGGGTTTGTGGGCTTTGGAAAAGTAAATGCATTGCTAAAAATGCATGTCAATCATAGGAGTGGCTGTAACAATGAGAACCAATGGGCAGAGTTAAAAATCTGGAAGTGGTATCCCAAGCTGACAGAAGGGGAATCACATCTGCTCAGTAAAGTTTGCAGCTATTTTTGTGTGGCTTTGCTTAAGCTAAACGATGGCTGAATCCACATGTTTATCCTGGCTTTGCTCTGCAGTCAAGTTTCCTATTTCCACAGGAGAAGCTCTGCTCAGCTCACCATTAATATTTGTCCTGGAATTTCAGCAAAAAGCCCTTGAACTCCCAAGTGCTGTCTCTGATGCAGAAAGAACTCAGCAATTTGTTAGTGTTTATGCACTCTTAAGAAAATGTTACAAATATTTTCCTAATGTTAACAATCCTGTGTGTTTCTTGGAGAATTATTTCAGCTAAAATTATTGCATTAAAAATCAAAGTAGGATTGAAATTGAGGTGCAGATCACTGTCAAGATGAAGAACGAGGGATGGGACCACCTTGCTTTGAGATGATTTATTGCTCAAGTAGCCAGATAAGATGTCAGTTTGAAGGTGTCAGATTTAGAGGAGCAACAAGTCAGCCATAGCTCAAGGTAGTCACAGGTTTTTTCTCCACACAGCAATATGTAACCCTTTGGTCCAATAGGCAGTTGACATGAGACTTGTTTTCCCTTATTAACCTATCACCTTTGCCTAATTTTGCTGCACTGTGTCTGTCTCTTAGCCACTAAGCTGACAGGTCACACACTCATACACACACCTCTACTGCAGTTTCTAGATCTCTAACCTACTCTATAAATCAGATTATTACAGCTGAAACCTCACACTATTTTACTTAATATAATTTCTTACCTACTATAGACATATTCTTACTTATAACTATAGAGACATAAGTTTATAATTTTTCTACCCGATGTCTGTGCACCTTCATCATTTCATTAGCCCAAGCTCTTTCTAAGGCTGCAGATTGAACCCTTCAGCATCTATGGAAGTTTCTATTTTTCCATTTCCCACATCTAATGAACTGGTTTAGGACTAATGGAACAGGTTAGTTCTGTCCTATGAAAAGCATCCTGCTGGGAGACTGAAATGTCTGAACTATGAATTTTTAAAGAGTTACTCCCTATGAGAATCACAGAATGGCTTGAGTTGGACAGGACCTTAAAGCCCATCCAGTTCCAAGCCCCTGCTATGGGCAGGGACACCTTCCACTAGCCCAGGGTGCTCAGAGCCCCACCCAGCCTGGCCTTAGACACTGCCAGGGATGGGACAGCCACAGCAATTGTGTAATAGACTAAGTGGGATAATCATCCCCTTGGAAATATCTTCCCCTCCAGCTGCTATCAGGAATCCTCTTCATCATTTTAAAAGTTACCAACCCTTATCACCAAATCTGGAACACCAGAAGACTGCCCATGACGAGTAAGTTTACCAGAATGAATAAGTATTTGGGTTAAATGCAGCAAAGATGGAGAGAGAGAGAAGAGTAAAAACAGTCCATCCCCTTTTGCTTTATCCCAAAGGAGCTGAGGGAGCAGCATGGCAGACACTCCTTCAAGCATCTTGCTTGCAGCACGGGATAGAATTGTATTTTAATGATTTATATAAGTAGTTGTCCTGACATTCTGCTACCCATCCCCCCACCTCCACTTTTTTTTGGTGAAAAATGTATGTTTCTTGCAGCTGCAGCTGGAATTTAATTCCATTTGATCTTTTATCTGCAAGCTCCCACAACATGGGAGTGTTTCCCATGGCTCTTTACCAAAGCAACTGTAAGAACCCTGCAATAATGACCTTTGATTTATGAGATACACAACACGTGTCTTCCTATTGGAAACTTACATTCTTACAGAATGGATACAAACATTTCTTCCAGAACTTGGATACAAAATATATAAAAATAACCACAGGAGACTAAATACATTGTTTTGTTTTTTTTAAAGACACCCTAGGAGCAGGCAGTAAAATACTGTAATAAACCACAAGCAAGGCAGCCCTGAAAGCTGTTGTGATTTAAAAAGTTCTAAAGCTGGGGGTTCATAAAGGAGGACTGTCACAAAGATCTAAGTCACGAGTAACAGAGAGAGAGAAAATAAGAAACAACTCTGCTTGCTCTGGCAGCTCCAGAAGCAGCAATCCACAAATCAAACAGAAATCTGCAAATGAAACTAGCAGGAGACCAAAAGAGGAGAAGCAGCTCTTCCTGCAACAATTTTCTTAGGAGTCAGCCTGTGTCCATTGCTGCCCCCAGCAGAAAGGGCATCCTGAACACCAGAGGGGCTGGAACACAAATTCCATGGAGAATGAAGTGAGGGCAGCCCAGAGCTGTTCAGAGCAAATCTTTAAAAGCTGACTGGAGCTTGCTGAAACAACACTAAGCTCACCTGCCTTTTTGTTTGATAAGGGATTTATCACCCCTTCAATGATAATGAAAATAGTATCTGATACTGGAACTGCATTTACAGATGAAAACAAAAAAACCTTAAAATTCTTAAAGACCTGGCAAATCAAATGTATATAAAGCACAAGGGAAGAGGAGGGGAAGCTCTCTGGTGACCAAAGGCAAGACCCAGGGGAATGGAGCTGTGCATATAGCTGTAGGGGACAGAATAAATATTTTTGGGGAAAAAATGAGGAACTCTGTAGGGTATAAGTAGGGAAAATTTTGGAGGCAAAACGTGACATAATCTCTGGGGTAAAGAATGAACACTTCCAGGGAAAGATGAGGTGATGAGTAGTGGGCGTGTAGGGAAAGTTGTGGGAGTAAATCTTGAGAAAAGCTCCATTAAATAAATACTTTGAAGTAAAAATGAGGGAATTAGTGGTAGAAAAGTAGGGGAGATTTTTCTTTCTACATTGTGGATAACTTGGGGGAATACATCAGATAAAGAAATAAAATGCATGAGTAAAGCTTCATGTTCCCACAGGAATGCTTTAGGGATGTGCAGCTTCTGAACTGCACAGATAAGTCAGGCTCCTATAGAAATCTTCCAAAGCTGGAAGGGGCAGGGAAGAAAATTCCAAGAGTGGTGTGGGAAGTGCTTTCTCCCAGGTCTGGACACCGCTGAGGTTGGAATGACTTAAAAATATTCCTTGTCCCTCTCCTGTTCCCAGATCAAGACTAAGCTGGTGTTCCCTGAGTGGCTGCAGGTCCCTGGATGTGGAGGGAGGAGGTCTCTGCTGGAGACTGGAGAAATGTCCCTGCTGGTTGCTGGGTCCTCAGTGGGCAGAGAACTCTGATCTCAGCAAGATGTGTTTGTGAGTATTGAATCAATCCTACCTCCTTTTTAATGAGTTGTTTTAATTAGTCATCAGCAGGGAACACTTTTAGCCAGCTGTAGTAGGGGTCTTCCCAGATTTCTGAGCTTTACAAGGCAGGAGATTGACTTGGCTTGGGAACTAAACAGTCCTGAATAATTTTCTGATAACATCTCCATGTTTGACAGCTGATCCTCATGCTGAAAGGATCCCACTTTCTTCCCTTCAGTCAACTCCAAGGCTCATTACTCCCATCTGGGAACAGTCCTCAGTCTAGATCTTCTCACGGAGTACCCCACGGGGTACAAATTTAGCAATTAATTGTTCTTACCCCTGTCCAGTTCTAATTCCAAAGGATTTGGTGTCTGCCTTACCTGGCTGGAGTCCGGTTCCAGTTCTGTTCTTGCCATTTCTGCTGCTTTCCATTTCCCAGGAATTCCACCAACAGAGTGACAGTGTTTTCCACCTCCTCCAGGATTCCCTCTGTTGGGTTTGGTTGCTAGAAGACTATCAAAACCTGGGCCCCCAGGGCTTTACTATCAGGAATGACATCCCTGGATTTGTTCATTTCCTAATATTATCTCTTCCCAACAAGGCACTGGGCATCCAATGAATATAGAAATGGATATGCTAACCACTGGTTACCCCTCTGGAATGTCAGAGCTTGGAAAGAAGAGCAGCTGGGGCTTTTCCTGGTGGTACCCGTGATAGGTATTTTACCTAAGAGCCCTTTCCCATGTCTATCCCTGTATCCACCAAAAATCCACCTGTCCATTCCCCAGCTGCTTCCTCCCTCTTTTCCTTGATCCAACAGAATTTTAACAGGTGAATATTCCCCTCTGGAATCACACCTTTCATTCCAAACCTAACAGCAAACAAATAATTTCCTTTGACCTTCATTATCAGGATTTCACCAAGAGCTGGTGGATGCAAAATGATCCTCTCCTGGCCCCTGCTGGATTCCTGGAGCAGGGATTCTTTCCCATTTTCCCCCGCCCCCTTTCAAACTTTGTCCCACAGCTTTTGCTTCCAATTCTTGGATCCTTTCCATCCAAGCTCCAGGAGCTCCCAGCAGTTCTACACCCTTGTTTCTCCCATCCTGATCATTTCTCCAGGAACAGATCTGTGCATTTCAATTCCCTTCTCTTTCTTCCAACAATTCCCACCAGTCCAGACCTAAAGCTGACACAAGGAGCACTCAGTACCCACAAATCCAAATCCAGACCTTGCCATCCTTAAACCAGCAATTCTGAACACACAATCCTGGAAAATCTGCATTAATTCAAACCTCGCATTTATGACACACCAAATACTTCAAAATGCCCAAGAAACATCCTGTTGCCTTCAACTTCCAGGGGTTTTTGCTTTGAACTCACATGGATTTGGGAATCTCCCAAATCCAAAGGATTTCCCTGAAAACACCTGTGCAGTGCATGCTGGAATGCGTGATCCTGTGAATCCAGGGAGTGTTAAAAGCTTAGTCCAACCTGGGCCACCATAATTGCCAAGTATCCCCCAAACCCTTGGGATAACAGAACCCTGGTACTGCATTTTTAGTGTCAGAAAGACAGGAATTACTTTATTATCTTCCTCCTTTTTAATGAGCTGTTTTAATTAGTCATCAGCAGGGACCACTTTTAGCCAGCTGCAGATAAGTTTCACAGATTTATTGTTTTGATCATGAAATCACCAAAACCTTAAGTTTGCTAAATTAACCCTAAAAAGCTTCAATGAACAAATCCTGAAGGCATTGGGGATCGAATATCTTGGATCTTATGGCCCTTCAAAGCCATGTTATGTTTACCCACTGATTTTGGTTTCAAGGGAAACTCCCAGTTAAGAATAATCAAAATATGAACCAGTTGTCATGAAACTCAGCTTTCCAAAACTTTATTCAGGATAAAAAAGGATGTGAATGACCTTGGCAAACACAATAATGAAAAAAAAAAATCTATGCATATTCCACAGTGATACAGACCAGCAGCAAGACCACTTCTCTCGTATTTCTGCTTTTTGCCTTCCAAAAAAGAGACTAAAACTTGAAAAATTGAGTAGTATTTCAACTTTGGAGCACAGTATTAAAGAACAAGTTTCAGAAGCACACATCAAAAATTCAAGACTTGAAGCAAATGTCAAATTAATAAAATTAATAACAATATTATCTAGTTGAGGTTCCTTAAATTAACTGCAGCATCTTTGACTTTTAATTCTCGCTGAAAAATGAACCTTTTAAATACACAGTACCCATTTGTTGTACGGGCACAAAAGAAAACACAGTGAGCTATAACCTCAAGTTCCTACCCAATCTTTAAAAATTGCTATTGTACATTGACGCCTGTAGCTATCTCAGCACCCAAGTACTTCACACATGACTAAATGTCCTTTCAGTCACTCTGATGTCATCACTAGAACAAAGATTTTAGTTTCCTAGACTCCTTGCAGGACACCTCTAACCTCAGCAGCATCTCTGCTGGTCAGAAGCAGAAGGTTGCAGGCAGAGGATGCCTGCTGTGTCCTAAAGACTAGGTAAAAGGCTGCTGTAAAAAAAGTATATTAAGAAAAAAATAAAAATTAAAGCTGTAGTAAACAGCTTCTAGGAAACAGTTTTAGACTCAGTGAGACACTTGAATTTGCTGTCAGTTCTGTGATTTAAGGCTGTTCCCATGCATCCTTACCAAGCAAACCCTGGGGAAATTTGCCTGATCAAGACATGGAGGTGATCGGGTGCCACTGCACCCAGAGCAGGGCTGTCTGCCAAAACCCCCCTGGCAATGAAACCTGGGCCTCCTTCAGTCCAAATCCATCTCTGGGAAACAATTAACAAGAAAATCTCATCCAGTTATCACCCAGCATTTTTTTTCACTGCACAGGGCATGCAGAAGAACTGCTTTTGTACTCCCATTCCATCACACAGTACTTAGGACTAAATACAAACTTAAGAAGTTTTTTTTAAGTATCCCATACATTATCAAGCAAAAATTCAAGGTACTTGTGGAACAGTACCCAAAGCCACCTTCTGAAGTTTCTTTCATTGCCCAGGGACGAGAACTGCGACCAGATGGAAAAGTGTTTGCACTTAAGAGAGGTTATTCCAAAATACAAAGGAAACCCATTTTTTAATCACTGCCTACCTCTCTATTTTGATTAACGAGGCAGCTGCAACAGCTTCAGTCATAAATGGTTAATTGGCAACCTTCAACTCAACATGCATCTTTAAACTGATGTTGCAAAGCTTATGGGTACAAGGCAAACACTCCTGGCCCTCAGAGCTCTGTAAGGATTACAATTTGGCATAAACAAGGTGAATAATCCAACACTTTCCATTGTTTTCATAGTTCATACTGAATAAAATCCTGGGTATGCACAGTGTTAGGAAGTAGGATATTACTGCCACTTGATTACAGCACTAAGAAAAAGCATAAATGAGTGTGTGCTGCCCTGAGCAGCTGCACTGTCCTCCCTGGACATGAGCACACAACACAGAGCACGAGGCATTACCACCTCTCCACACACAGGTTTAGCACAGTTATGTGTCTTATTTGCCAGAGAGCCTGAAAATATGAAGCATTTTTAATGTAAATGTATTTTCCCATCGCTGTGCATCAGCCACCTCTGTAACTTTGTCCTGTTCCCCATTAAATGTTTTTTTCCTTCCCTTCTACACGAGATCCCTGAATAACAGTCGTGTTTAGAAGGAGAACCTCATGTCCTTGGCATAGCCCAGTTTGTCCAGGTTGGGAATGCAAGCATACTGGATCATTGGAGGAGGTCCACACATGAGGATCAGAACATCGTTCTGAGGTGGGGGCAGGTGGTCTCTGATCATCTCTTGGTTCACAAATCCTTGGCTGTAATCCCAATCTGTTAAAAAAAAAATGAAAGTAGGGGAAGGGGAGCAATGTTAAAAGGAGGAAAAGAGAGATACAAATCACTTTAGAAAGGAGAAATCCTGCTGATGAAGTTGTTCCCAGCTGGAACACAGTGACAGTCGGTTTAACTGGGATTCAGGTTTAACCATCACATCTCCAGCTCTGGATGCAGAACAAACTTTTGCTGCTGCTAACCCAAACTTTTGGGCACCATAAGATTGACACATTTTTTTTCTCACTTTTGGTCAGATTTCATATATGACAGTGAAAGTCTGCAGGACAGTCTTGAGGAGGTCCAAGGAGGAACTTTTATCCCAACAATAAGTTCAGTTCACAATTTCCCCAAAGAAAGAATGGCAATCAGAAATTCCAGTAGAACACTAATTGCAGTGGATGACACATCAACAGACTGTGGGGAGGGCAAGGCCCTTCCCTCAGCATACCAGAGGTGTATTCTTAGTCACAAGGAAGAAGAGACATATGGCTTTTCCTACTCTGCCCCAAACTCCCAGTGAATACAAGTGTGAATCTATCCTGATGTGGGTGGGCATGACAAGGAATGGTAAGGAAGGTAAACCATGAGGAATGACACTGTTTAGCCTTCTCTTCCTCAAGCTTGTTCAGCAAGTTCAGGCAGGGATCTGTGCCTGTGAGCTACACAGTGCCTCTGGTACTGCAGCTGCCTCAGGGAGGCTCCAAACACAAGGATAACATGTTATATTTATGTCTGTGGGGAAGGAGAAAAAAAGGTCACCCTCCACAGGAGACAATGGCAAATATTCAGGTGTAGCCATGGGAAGAACACTGCACTGCCACTGGCCTGAAGTGAGCTTTGGAAACACTTCTCTGTTTACACCTGACCCTGTGTGCATCGCTGTGTGGAGAATGATGCTACTGGATGCATGCAGACATTCACTAAGCAAGAAATGAATCATGAAGCTCAGAAATACACACATGACACAGCATGTCCCCTGGAAAGCACAATAATACTCAGGAGTTTCACATGAAGTGGCACTTCAGGTCTTACTTTCAGGCGCCGTGTCCAACGTGTACCAACACTTGAAGCGACTGGGATTCTGAGCCTGGATCTCATCGAGCTCGGAACGTAACAGGATATCCTTCTCAGTCTGCAGGACAAGGAAAACAGTGATCACCCTGCATGTGAGTGCAGCCCTCAGATGGTCACAGAGCAGCAGCTACTGCATAGCCCTGAGAGATGGAAGAGATGATTCAACTGTGTTAAAGACTGAAGAGACCAAACCCAAGATATTTCCACACCTAGCCTGTGGCAGAGCTAATAAAAGGCTCATAACTTTCCCAAATCCTGACCATGCAATGCCTTCCCTCAACAAATAAAACAAAGCAGAACCATCACTTAATCAGGGAATCAGAAGAATAAAGCCTTTTTTAGCACTATTACATCAAAAAACTAACCATGACTGCAGATATATCAGAAATATCTCCCTACCCCTTCATACTGTGCCATCCAGACAGGGAAATACCAGGTTTTTCACCTTTGCCAATTTGAGTATCATGAGCACTGCTATATGGAGACTGTTTGGTTTTTAAAAAGCATGGGGAACAACCAACCAAAAGGGTATCAAGTTCTAGTTAGAACAATAAACATTACTTAGGGTATCAAGTTCAGCTCCTCCCTGATGTAACATGACTGAAGGCCAAAGGAAAGCCTTATTTCCCCAAGAGCAGCTGCAGCCTGGGCAGGAAGGAAAGGGGTAGGGACTGAAAGTGCTGCCATCACCTGCAGCCATAGTAATTTGGCATGGAGGTCACCACCAAGTCTGTAACTGTGGGGATAAGGAGGAATGTGCAACAGCTACTCCAGAGGTGTTGTTCCTGGATCTGCAGCTGTGGGTGCTCAAGAAAAACTCCTGCTGGCTTGGGTCAACTCAAAGTGTGCCAGCCAGAAGCACAGTAGAAGCCCATGTACGCTGTTGTAAATACTTCAAAATATTTTTAAAAACTGCTTTCTATTTGTGGAGTTACTGCGTACAAGGACTCTTTAAAGCCAGGGGCTGATGTTTCCATAGGCTGTGGCTAGCAGGCAGGGAACTGTTCCCTAGGCCCTCCCTCCTAGCTGCAGTGAGTTTCCCATGCTACTAAAGCAGCTACAGCCCTGTGTTAGTCATTCTGAATCATTCCTAGCAAATCCTGGCCCTCCTGCAATGATACCACTGCACTTAATGCCAAATCCAAGGGCTCCAGCCAGCAGCAGAGAGCACTGGCAGGGCTCCTCAGAACAGGGAACCTCAGTACATGGATCATAGCTCCTGGGCAGAAAAACCTCAGGTTATAACTCAGGTAATCACAGAACTGCCTGGGTTGGAAGGAACCTTAAAGCCTTTCCAGTTCTATCCCTCAGGTTGCTCCAAGCCCCATCCAGTATGGCCTTGGACACTGCCAGGGATTGGGCAGCCACAGCTTCTCTGGGCAACCTGTGCCAGGGCCTTACCCCTGTCAAAGGGAACAATTCCTTCTTCATATCCAATCTAAACCTGCTCTCTGTCAGTGTGAAGCCATTCCCCCCTTGTCCTGTCACTTCAGGCCCTTGTCAAGAGCCTCTCTCCATCTTTCTTGCAGGCCTAGATATGGCCTACAAATTAAATGAGCACACATTGAATATGAGAAGAAAAATAGAGAAGAGCCTAAAAGAAGCTAAAAACCACAAGCATGAAGTGAAGCTCACCACAAATAATGACTTATAATCCAGACACAAATGCTCATTAGAGGGAGAACTTAAAAAGCAGAAAGATTCACAGCACAAGAACATCAGGTGCCCAGCAGCACACCAACATTTGGTCTATCCAAGAAATCTCTCTTGCAAGGATTCCATGGATGAGAGAGCTTCCCTTTGGCCAGCATTCAGGATGCCACACCTCAAGGAGCAAGAGAAGCATGTAAAAAACTGACAGAAGGTATGGAAGTGAAAGCATACAGCCAAGAAGAATCATAGCTCTGTAACTGAGGGACCTGCTGGAGGACCACAGTTAGTTTTAGTCTCAACCAAGATGTCCTCAGACAGAAAGATTCCACAGACAAACACTGCTGCAAAACTGGAGAGTTAAAATTGCTGAAAGAGACAAATGTCCACCCCTTTCATGCTTCCACTAAGAAAGACAGCTCTGAAAGTCTGCCCAAACAATTAACAACTTTCACAAAGGAATGCAGGGCTTTAACATTCATAAACTGGATTAGAAACAGAGCAATGAGTCACAGGAAGGCAAACATTAGCAAACATTTCTGTAGTAATGCTAAACTCTCAATTTGTCACAGTGCTTTTATATGGGAGGTTTGCAACATTTCAGTTCACTTCTCTCCTCAGGGCTTGTATCTCTGTAATTTTATTTGCTGAGAGGAGTCCTACTAGGTAAGTAAAACACTACAAACAGAAAAAAAGGACAGAATTACCTGATTAGCAAACAGCAGTTGGCAAGTGGTGGGGTCATCTTTGTCCTTTATAATTGCACGAATAATCTGCAGCATTGGTGTTATCCCTGGAAGAGAGAGGCAGGTCCGTGATGTGAGGATGGGGAGTAAATAAGGGACAAGTGGGAAAATGTGAGCCATATGCATCTACCAGCTGTCAGAAAGCACAGATGAATCTTTACAGGTACCTACCAGTCCCCCCTGCAATCATCCCCACATATTTCACTGTCTTGGTAACTGGTTCAGCTTTCTTTTCTGGCCGAATATCAAACTTGCCTGAAGAGAGAAAGAGATGGGAAACACTGAAGCAAGCAGGAAACACCTCCTGTTATCCCTTTCCAGCACATCCTGCTAAATTAACTTAGTTTCAGCCCTGTCACCCCTCTCTCCCAGAGAACAGAAAAGGTGAAGATGTCCTGAACTAAAGCAATCCTGAAAGATAATTTTAAGACATGAGGTGGTAACACTAGACACTGATATGGGTTATGACTTATCCCTGACCACAGCCTACATACACTCCACCTGTATTTCAGTTTGCCCACATCCTATACCCCCAGTGACACGCACAAGCCAAGATTCTGGAAACAGCTGGACATTAAGGAATCAATCTGCTCTGAGAGTTTATTTCCCACGAGCAGATTATTTTAAGGGAAAATATAAAATATTCAGCATAGTGGTTTTTTTTAATTATTTTTCTGTTTTTGAGCTGATTAGCCCATTTCAGCCAAACACAACAGTCTGAAAATCCCCAAAAAGTTGTGTTGTATTCACAGCTCTCTTCATCCAGGATAACATGAATGCTACATACAAAGCTCTGAAAAAACACGTGTCGGAGCTCTGCTTCATACAAAACTGCCAGAAGGTTTTTGTGACTCATCTGTGGCTGTACTAACATGAGGTATTTTACATTGACATAAAAGTAATGCCTACTCATAAAGTTCATTTTTACTTGGGAAATCAGCAGTGGACAGTGCAAATACCCAGTGTTTTTGTCAGTGTATGAACTGTCTACATAAGCATGGAAAAAACCCATCCCTTACTTGAGAACAGTGTCAATAAAAAGCACTTCTATAGTAATAAGACCTTTTTCCTATACTGTTCTAACTGTATGTATCTGTTCTATCTTCCAAACCGGTCTTGCCTTTTCCTTTGTACACAAGGAGGCCACTTGGTCCTCTGAAGTCAATGGTGTCCCCTATTTTCAGGCTGTCCAAGTATTGAGACATCTTTCCCCCATCAGGAAACTTGGGATGGACACCTCTGAAGTAGACCTATTAAAAACAAAAATGAAGCAGTTCAATCTCACAGCTCAGAGAAGGCTATGTGCCATTCAAATTTTTAGGTACAAGTACTCCTCATGCAAAGAACACAATTACTCCATAAAGAAATGCAATGTCTGACTGACAAAAGATCAAAATGCCACTCCTGCCACAATTTTTGGACAAAGACCAGTGGTTTCTCCACTGCAGTTCTGCAACACAGAAAATATTCAGATAACAGATAATAATCAACACAATTTACACCCAAGTTAAAAAGGTAGAAAAATAAAGGAAAATCCCAAACCACTGTGATTCCAAACTTCTAAGCAAAATTCTAAGAGGAAATCCAGTGCAGATATTAATATTTTAAATTCCTAACAGCTTTAAATGATAGGTAGTCTAGCTACCGAGAGGCAAAATGAAACTACATTATCACAAGAGTTAAAATCACATTCTTACCAATTACATCAATCATTCCCACTGCCTCAATCAGTAATGATAATGATCACCACTCTCAGTGATCATGATGACCAAAAATTCCATTAGCTTCGGAGGCAGCTTCCCAGTCTTCAGTCAAGGTTAATTCCTTATTCCAGAAAGATTAAAAAGCATACAAACATCTACACAGAGGCTGGAAAATGATGCAGCATCTCATGAGACACCCTCACTAAAGAAGTGCCTGCAAAATGCCATGTGGACTTGTAGGTAATGGCACATTCCTGAAGAGAAGCCAGCACACCAAATTTAACATAAAGGCACTGCAAAGGTGGCTCAGAAGCTGCCCAGCCTGAGAAGGGAGCGTGACATTCTCACCTTGACAACAAGATCCACAAAGCCCTTGTCATCATCACTGGAAACTGGAGTGTAAGGTCTCACAACCAGAGCTCCATCAATCCGTGCAGACAGGTAGATGTGCTGCCCTGTTGCAGGGAAAAAAAACCCAAAACCTAGTTTTCTTTCAAAAGATTTTTCTTTCAGTGGATGTGTTGGGCTGGTATGGACTGAAATGCAGCCTCAAAGCTCTAACTACCTTATTTTGGGGCATCATTTCTTCCTTTCCTGACACTGCAACACCTTGCCAGAGTTGTTAGCCATGCAGAGATCTACCTGGAAGGACAGACAACTCCACTGCTAATTCTGTGTGTCAATCATAACTTCATACATTTACATTTACCAAAGCCTGAACAGTACCTGAGATCTTTCAAAAGATGGGATTTGTCTCTCCCATCCAGACAAATAAAGGGACACAGGAGGAGAAAACTGCCCAATCCTGTTCACACATCTTTATTAACGTATTAGTTGTAAACTGCCAGTTTAGTTAAAACCGAGTTTGTAATTGTTCTTGCTTTGACCACAGATCCCTCATGTCTTCCAGGAGCTCTCCAGCTACCTTTGCTAATGCTGCCTAGACACAAAGGACTTTTCTAACCCTGCCATTCCTCCAGCTTAACACGTGAATGCAGCAATGTTTCCATCTGTCACACATCCATCCTCTGAGCTCTCTACAACCATTTCTCTTCTCAATGTCTACATATTTTTTTTTTCTGAAAAAACAAGAAAAGAACTAACTTCTATGGAAGGTTTTCCTATAGAATCCTGGCATTCTGAAGACACTCAACTGAAGATTAACCAGGAGGGGTAGGAGAGATTTTGAGTTTTGCTTATCACCATTAGGTCAATGAAACAAAGCACATCCAACAATGGCACAGCTCCTCTGCTGGGTTTACCAGGAGCTGGTAATAATGACCATATTACATTAGCTCCAGAAGCAGCTGACCCTTCAGGCATGGTTAATTCCCTACTTCAGAAGGAAGTGAAGGTGAAGGAAGGCTAGGTGAAGGAAGATGTGCTGCCTGGTGACTTGGAGAATGAGCAACTATAACTCACCTGCAGTTGTATATGGATGTCATATTCCAGTAACCCTCCCAGCAAAGCCTACAGACATCCTGCTAGGGCAGACCAGGAGGGAGCTGCAGCAGGGAAGTCCTGTTCCTTCTCTAGGGCAGAAGTGGCTGCAGGCACAGACCCACAGACCCTTGGTGACCCTTGGTCAGCCTGGACAGTGGGGCTGCTGCTGGGGCCCATCTCACAAGAACTGGCAATAAGCAGAAAAGGTGCCCCTCCCAGAGAGAAAATGTGCCTTAGGCCCTCACCTGTTAGAGCTTTACCCCACCCTGACAGGACATAAGTTGGCAGCCTCTGCATGGTGCCACATACAATCATCTCCCTCAGAATGAAGCTTTCAGTGTTTTTGGTGATATAAGGCAAATGCTGGCGCTGGACTAAACAACACCTGCCACCCAGCTGCAGCTCTGCTGCTCCCAGCTGCTTTTCCATCCTCTGCAGCTTTCAGCTCTCTGCTTCCCAAGTCTAACTCTGCAAACCATTCCTCAATGTCCATTTTGGGTAAGCCAGGGAAAGGAGCTTTGCTTTCATGGCTACTAAAAAGATCAAGAGTGTGGGAATTCCAAGCACAGAAAGCTCTCAAGTTCTTCTAAATGCAAGCTCAGACATAGACATGAACACAGGGTTTGATTTTTGACCTTGGAGAAAGCTTCCAGATTTAGAATCATAAGCAAGAATGTAAGTTTAGATAGAAAAGACATTAAGCTAAGTAGTGGGAAGTTTTAAGGTTTTAAAGTTAAGATATAGAAGTAGTTATAAAGATAATAAGAAACTTAAGGTATAACAAGTAGTCTTGTGTGTCATTACGATTGGCTAAAAAGGTCTGCACTGCAGCAAAGAAGTATAAAACAAAATAATTACCAATTGCTGTGAGAGTAGAAACATTCTTTTGTGGCTTTAGTTTAGTTTATTGGCTAATTAACCTTTAAAGGACCCTGTAACCTGTGGTCTTGTGACCACTGACTAAGAATATCTGGTGAATAAGGAAAAGACACACTCACTCCTTCATTAGACTGTAAAAGAAGAATAATAAATCTTGCTTTGAAAAGTCTTTAAGTGGTCCCATCTCTCTCTCAAATCTCGATACAAGAGATTTTTAACACCCCAAACAAGATGGAACTTAACACCTGAAAAAAGGTTTACAACAACCACAAAGCACAGGAGCCAGGGATCAGTGCAGCAGCTTGTTAAAGCAGAAGTCCTATTAAACACAAATCACAATTAAATGCTCTTTATACAAGCAGGAGGAAATAATGGCACTAAGCTGTTATGGAAGGCACCACACCACGTGGCAGGGCCTTTGGAAACAGCTGCCCCTGGGTGATTCAAAAGCTCCATGAAATTCAGAAGTAAGTAGATCATCTGGTAACCCGCATGAGTTAGAAAAGTGGATGAGAGTAGTGCCTCAGGGCATGGAAAGGGACTGCAGGGATTCAGCCCCACAGGAATAACACATGCTGGAAAGCTGAGACTGGAAAAGTACAAGTGAAGACCTGTGTTTGTTCCTGCTCTCTCCACAGAAACAAGCTGGATGTTCACTCACATACACTGCACTTCAGAGCCTGCAGACTACTCACAGCAAGAATAATCTTGCAGAGCTCTCAGTAACAGCTCCAGCCACATGAGCAGTATTCCAAATTCAAAATATAAGGAAAACGCCCCAACAAAATCTCTTATACTATAATTAATGCAAGCAACACTTGGATCCTTCACAAGGAACATACCTAGAGGGAGACCCAGAACATGCTCCATGGAAGGGAGAGCAAATCGAAATCTCCTTGTGTCATGACTAACTTCCTGAAAGAGGAAAATCAAAAGAAGTTGTTGGGATTTAATGATTGTCATTTACGTCTAAAACAAGACATGTCTGGCATCCTGTGAGATTAAGAATTAATGACACTTAATGATACTTGTGTGCAGATTAAGACTAAGTGCTAACTTTCTAAATATTATGGACATTTACACTGCCTTCTGTGAGAAGGCCACAAGATAAAAATTAATTAGGTCTTCAATTATCATTTCAAGTTTAAATATGCAGCAGTTCAAGGCCAAAGTACTCTGATTTTCATCTCTCAAAATCAGATTAATTAATCATTTCAATGGAAGTAGCAAACTGGTTCCTTTTGCTATGGTAACGTCCTTAAAAGTATTTTCCCTGTATTAATTAATTTATTAATCCATAAATGAAATTGAAAAGAGCACTGTATTTAGATATGAACAAAATTATGACAATATATGCAGTCCTGCTGGGATAATTAGTCTAATCTTTATTAAGAAAGTCACACCTTGAATAAAATTTTGGCAATAAGTAATTAAATATTATTTCTTACGTAAGTTTCATGTTTGAAAAATCAGATCACATTCATGGGAACAAAAAACACAACAAAAACAAAAACCAAAAACCAGCATACAGCTTAATGCCTCATCCAGTGACTTTCTGTTTTTAAGTGTTTTGTAACCCTTATTTTGTTTGCTTAACTGTTTTTAAAGTAACCAATGGAGATAAATTTCTTCCTCACAGTTTGTCTCATCTTTCCTTACTACGGTCATACAGATGAAATTTTCTTCACAGTACCTTATTTTAAGGCAAATTCTGAAGGAGAAGGGAACTGACTGGCAGCCTCAAATGGGCTTCTCTTTACTTATGTGTACTTGGGAGCAGTAACTGCCACTGAAAATTCCTTCAGAAAGACAACTGATGTGGACTTCACACTGCTGCTCTCACTCTGACTGCTGCTATTTCTGTATGGAAATTTCAGCACTGTATTGAAATAATCACTGGATTTCGCCAATAATGCTGCATGCAGAAAGAACAAAGCTCTGAATTCCCACTTAATCATCAATTAAAGTTGAGGAGACTAAACACAAGTATTGGAAAGCCACAATGAGGTCACCCCAAAGCCTTCTCTTCTCCAGCCTGAACAATCCCAATTCCCTTAGCCTTTCCTGACCTCATGAGAAGTAGGGAGACTATAGTAACAGTGTGGTTGCAGTGTACCTGGGAAATAAAATCAGCAATGCAGCACAGCCCAAGCCACAGGGAAGCTCTCAGTTCCCACAAACCCAGGATTCAAAATTATAGTTTTGGGTTTTTTTTGTTTCCTTTGACAGAACCAGTGAAAGCCAAGCTATCAGTACACCCTCTAAACCTCAAACAAAGCTCTGTTCCAGTCCAAAGTCTTCTGATAAATTTCTGAATGGCTCATAGCTTTAAAAAGTCAACACTAAAAATATCCTCAGGTGTGTCATTACACCTGAAAAGCCAAGATTTCTCTCTCATCCTTTTGATGGTGGGTTTATCCAAGGGAAATCCTGACTTTGCAACTTTGGTGGCACTTCCCACAAGCTTAGTTACCAATTTCTGATGGTAAGATCCACCCCTGAAAGCATCATGACTTTCCTCCGGTATCCCATTTGAGCATGAATTTAATTTTGTACCAGGAGGTTTTACTTTTAACAGAGGGAAAGAGAAGCTGAGACAGCTCAGGTGCTGTGAGGACTGCATGACTTGAACACCTTTCTTCCTGTAACGTGTTACAGTACATCAATCCAGTAACAGGAACCAGTGTCAAAATAGTTCTGACAGCTGCTGTTCAATGCCACTGACCATGAAAAAGCTGCCTGCTCGGCCTGACAGCAGGACTTGTATCCCTTAGCCCAGCCAGTGGTGCACAGTTTGGGAATTTCTGCTGATGTGCTCCACAACATGAGACACATGTGACTGATCATTTCTAAGCAGCATTCTCCACTCTAAACTGTTTGGAAAAAGCTGCTTGCAGAACTGCAGTACTCAGTTATATCACACAAAGAGCTTTTATAAAGAAGTCCTTTCCTCAAGACAAAAGTATCCACCCTGTTGAGACATCACCCAAGCCTTCAGAAGCTGTAAGCATTTCACAACACCCATGGAAAGGTCATGCTCAGCACTGCACGTGCACCTACCTCCTTATCAATCAGCCTCAGTGCATACTTCACTTCTGGGTCCTTCAGGGTGATTGCAGGCTGGGGATTCCTGAAAAGCCTCATGAAGGTGGTGTAGATCAGCCATATTGGGTATGTCACAACCTGACGCAACTGCAGCAGCACAGAAACAGAAAGACATGTACAGAATGAGAGTTATTTGGGTGACAAGGAACAGGGTACCATGCCATGGCAATTTAACCACCAAAAAGAAAGTGTTTATTTGAGCAGGAAGAGGAAGCATTACAATAATAATAATAATAATAATAATAATAATAAAAAAATGCCAAATACACAGATTTGCCGTATGAAGACCTGGTATCACTTCTGTGTTGAGGCACTTGCACACCAGCACGGGGTTGCCACGCTGGCCACTGGACACAAAGTGAGGCTGTCACAGCTCCACATCCCCAAGTACCCTGATAGAGAGGCTGAATCCCCATCTCCAGCAGGCACACAGATGTGTCAGGCATGCGTCCAAATACACACAGAATCACAGAATATCCTGAGCTGGGAGGGGCCCATCAGGACCATCCAGTCCAGCCCTGGGCCCTGCACCAGGACACCCCAAAAATCCCACCCTATGTCTGAGAATGTTGTCCAAATGTTCCTTGCACTCTGTCAGGCTTGGGGCTGTGAGGATTCCCTGGAGAGTTCCAGTGCCCAACCACCCTTTGGGGGAACGACCTTTTCCTGATATCTGACCTAAACATGTGGCTGGGCACACTGACCAACACAGCCAGCCACACACAAACAGCCCTAATGGGCTCATCCTGTTCCCCTCTGCACCAATCAGGATGAAGGTCCATGAGTGGGAATTCCATACACACACATGTGTAGGAGGTGGATCCCCCACAAGCTGGCTTTGCCCTGGCAGTGTGCCCATTCTCCAGACTCCCCAGCTGCTGCCATCTCGACACAGAGGCCACTGTTGCACAGACCAGTTCACAGGCCACCCCACACGCTGCAGACACCCCATCATTTGAGGTCTCGCACTTGACCCCATGATCTCTCTGGCAGCTGAGCAGGGCTTTACCAGCCATGCCATGCTGCTGCTGGGTGCTGGCAGCATGCACACACCCTCTAGCTCCAGAGTCTGGGTGCAGGCACTGGTGCTTCCACCACCACACAAAGCTGTGCCTGCAGAGCAGCACCCCTTCCCTGAGAAATCAGCTAAGCTGCAGGACACAGCCAAGGGACAGCCCTTCTTGTCCTTTTACCATCGTTTTCCCCACATCTGAAGCTCTATAAGGCAGGAACAGATTATGCTCTGACACCACACCACCCTCTTTGCACTGGGGCAGGAGAATAAAGCACACAACTACTTATAAAAATCCTCTTTGACTCAATACTTTATTATTCAACACTGCAACAGAGGAGAGGGGAAAAGCATGACTATAGCAAAAATAAAAAAAAAATTACCTCAAAGTTCTGCTTGCTTAGCTTCCACTTTCATTTTATTTTAAAGGGACCTGAACAGTATTTTAGAACGTGACAGTTCCTCAAGGAGGCTATAAAAGCTTCCTACATTATTAAAAATAAAAACATGGGACAGCATAAATTCTTTCTTAAAATGCTACTGTACAGGTTTAAAATGTATCATCACTGTGTACAGCCTGAGGACACACACCATGCTGTATACACACTGCATTTTTTACTTTTATTTGGGAATACTGAAATAGCTCCATACAGGTTGTTTCAGAAGAAGCTGAAGTTGACAGGAAGATTATTCCTTAACTCTCATAGATCGACCAGATTACTGCAGCTCTGGGAAGAACTTTTGTTATTGAGTCAAAAAAAAGGGCAGAGGGAGGGAAGTCGTTTCAAGGTGACAGAGCAGCAATTAAACTCCTTAATGAGAAGTTAACATGCAAGTGAGGTCTGGTGGCAATAGCAAGCTGACTCTGCAGCAGGTGTTTCAAATGAGACATTAATAAGCTAAAAGGGTTTCATTTCCAAATGTGGCTATCTAAACTGAACAAAAAAACAGTGCTGCTGTTGTCAGGCAATGACAAATAGTTTTAACACAGTGTAAACCTCATGGAAAACGATTTGTTATTCATGGTCAATTAATGCAAAAGTCTCATGGGATTTGGCCTGGAAAGAAACAGCACACCAAATACTTCACAAAGATATTTTAGTCCCTTACTCACATCTGTCACCAGGTGGGCAGAAAAAAGGGGAAGAATTGAAGGCTGAATGATTACAAAAAGTCATGCTTGCTAAGAAAAGCATTCTCTGGGTTAAAAGTGGCCTATATACTCTCAACAGAGGGCGGATGAAGACATTAATGAGGGTAACTGCACAGCTTCAGACCTCCAGCAACAGAGAGCAACAGGCTGACCACAAGGCCTAGGAATCACTAAATGGGGACCTTGTGACTCATGATTTCCAGCTGCACAAATCTTTGCAAACAGACAAGGCAGAATTAGTAACTGAGCAGGAATTTTTATTAATGGAAAGAGGCCTCTGTGTGATAACAAAGAGAAAAGCCATGGAGACTGCGCTGCCAGGGTGTGGTGAGCACAGCACAGTCCAACACACAAGCTCCCAGCTCGACACCCCAGCACTGCCCTGCCCTACAAACACAAACCAAACCCTGCTTTGGCATGAGAAACCTTGTACTCTCGACTTCAAAAACTCTACTTTTGAAGTAATCTCAGCTAAACATTCTTCTCATCTGTTTCAGAAACCAGTGAGAGGATAACGGGATTGCTTCACTTCTGCAGCTTTAGTCTCATCTCCTCCGTCCAATGCACCTTATGAGCAGCTGCTCCCAAACGAACACAGCTGAATCCAGCTCCATCCTGCCCCTCTTCCAAATCCACAGAAAGAAGTGTTTGAGCACAGGAGCAAAGAGCCGTAACAGGCAGCTGAGAAAAGAGGGTACTGATGCGTGGCAGAGATGACAGGGCTGCAGACCCACAGCTCAGCAAGCACGATTATAGAACCGTGAAATGGTTTGTGCTGCAAATAACTTAAAGATCATCACGTTCTAACACCGAGGGCAGTGACACCTTCCCAGGTTGCTCCAAGCCCCATCCAACCTGGCATTGGACACTTCCAGGGATGGGGCAGCCAGAGCTTCTCTGGGCAACCTGTGCCAGGGCCTCAGCACCCTCACAGCGAGCAATTTCTTCCTCATAGCCGCTCTAAACCTACGCTCCTATAGACTGAAATTATCCCGACGGAGGAAAACACTACAAGCGTTCAGAGCCCCCAGAAATAACAACAACAATAATAACAAGAGGTATCCGCGGAGCTGGGAGGGCAGAACTCCCCGGCCAGGCAGTCAGCACAGGCACCAACACCGCCTCGGGCGCCGCAGCCGCGGGACGGCGCCGGAGCCTCCGCAGCGGGACCGAGCGGTGCCCGGGCGGCGGGAGGCCGCAGGAACACGCCGGGACACGCCCGGACACCACCGCGGGAACACGCCGGGACACCGCTACGCCCCGGAGCGCTGCAGGCGGAGCCGGGGTTGGGCAGGAAGGGACCCCGATCCCGGCCGCCCGCCGGCACTCACCACGCTGAGCCGTGCCCCCATCGCTGCCCCGACACACGGCGGGCACCGCCCCGGCACGTCACACACCGCGATGAACCGCGCCTGTCCCGCTCCGCCCCGTGACGTCACGCGCAGCGCTGGGCTGCGCCCCGCCCCGTCTCGTGACGTCACACATCGCGCCAAACGACACCAGTCCCGCTCCGCCCTGTGACGTCAAACACCGCGCTGGGCTGCGCCCCGACCCGGCGCGTGACGTCACGGCCCGCCATGGCCGCGCCGTTGTTCCGGGGTGCCCCCGGGTACCCCGCGCTTTGTGAGCAGGGCGCGCCCCGAACGCTCTTCTGTGCTTTATGAACTGCCTGAATAATCACAGACTGCTTTGGGTTCGAAGGGATTTTAAAGATCATCCAGTCCCACCCCTCCTGCCGTGGGCAGGGACACCTTCCACTATCCCAGGTTGCTCAGAGCCACATCCAGCCTGGCCTTGGACACTGCCAGGGATGGGGCAGCCACAGCTTCCCGCAGTAACCTGTGCCAGGGCCTCACCACCCTCACAGGGAACAATTTGTTGATATGCAGTCTAAAGCCACTCTCTGTCAATGTGAAGCCATTGCCCCTTGTCCTGTCACTGCAGGCCCTTGTCAAGAGTCTCCATCTTTCCTGTGGGCTCCCTTCAGGCACTGCAAGGCCCCTCCCTAAGCTTCTCTTCTCCAGGCTGAACAATCCCAGTTCCCTCAGTTTTAAGGATTCCTTAATGGCAATGTTTATCCAAAAAGCTGAGCTGTGCAATAAGGTAACGATGTTTGAGCCAGGCTCCCTTAAATTTTGGTTTACACCAATGTGTGAAAATTAGTGACTAATAACCACATGTATCTTTGTGTCCAATGTGAAACACTTCAAATCTCTTTAATTAATATGTCTTCAGTGATTCCTAGATAGTTTTTCCTTAGAAAAGCAAGAAAGATGTATGCTTGGCAGTCCTAAAAATAAAATAATAAAAAAAAGTCCTCCCTTGTCCTCTAGGCTCACACAGAGGTATTAAGCCCCCTGTGCACCCAAGCAGATGTTTCATTTCAGCCTCATGGTTTGCTGAGTGTGCAGCTGGCTCATCTGGCTGTGAGAACATACCATAAGTCAATCATGATTTACTTAATCAACTTGGGAATTAGCACTGGTAAGTGAAAGAATATTAACAGACCAACCTAATGGTAAGAAGGTTGTGTCCAGGTATGCACATTTAGCTGCAGGGATGGAGTTATTTATTCCTGGTGTTTCTATGACAGGAGCATGTCTGGCTCTGTAATCCTCATAGTTTTCTCTTTCAGGATGACAGCTGCTGCACCAGAAACTCCCCAGTAATCCTAGAGATTGTAACACCACTGGCTACAGAGAAGGACTCTGGGACTGAGAGGCTGAGGCTTAGGAAAAGGGAGGTAATTGAGACAAGCACAGGGATCCTGGAGTTTGGTGGGAAGCAATCTGGCATGTGTTAAAAAAAAAAAAAGGACTTCAATATGATAGTTGCTTTCGCATTTATATATTAGTTTTTGCATTGATCATAAGTATTTAGATAAGGTATCATATATACCTTTATTTAGCTGTTTGTTAGTATAACGTAATCTACCAGTTTAAGTATTGTCGTGGTACTGCATTGCTTGTAGAAATAGCGGTGTGATAAATGCATTACATCGTAGGTCTTAGCAAAACACAAAATGTTAAAACCCTCCTGTGTAACTAAAACAATGGTGTAAGGCAGTTACGCTTGTTTCCCCCACAGCTGCTGACAAACCCCTCTAAGTGGTAACAGTGACACAAACCAGAGCACCAGGGAAGAATTATAGAAGAACTCCTTATCAAGGAGTGTGAAACAATAGGACGGAAAGACAAGAAGAAATAAAATATATGGACTTAGCTCACAGGATGTCATGCAGATAAGTCAGAGTGTAAAATCAAACAAAAGAGTTCCTGAAACATCAAGAAGCTCACAGGAATGTTTGAATAATGCATGAAATGCATGAATATGCATGTACCCCCTGTAATGTAGCAATATATAGATAACACTGTCTTAATCTGTGTTCTTTGGCTGTTGGCCAGGAGCATCCCATCACTGGATTTTTGTCTCTAATTTTATTCCCTATTAAACTTTAAAAAAATTCTTAAGTGTTACCCCGTTTTTCTCACAGGAGAGGCTCCAACTTGAATATTAATATTTAAGAAAGGGTGGAGTGTCCCCATGTTCTGCTTTCACTCGGCTTTGACCTGGTTGGCTTCCAACTGACTGGCCCAATCTGCATCTCTGCTGCTTTTCAGTGTGGGTCAGCTTGTGGGGACTTTGCAGCAATAGCCAAAGCTCCCACGGGAATGTCCAGCATCCTCAGTGTCTCATAAACTTTCCTCTTCCCTACATCCACATACAAAATGTGACCCAAAGTCCTGCTCTGCAGGTCCTTTCCTGGGAAAGGACTGAGCTTGCTATAGATCTGCAGGGTGTTTGTTCCAGCTGGTAGCTTTTACTCAGTCTCCTGGAGTGAGCCTGTCCAGCCCAAATGTGTCCTTTGTGCAGGTATGGGCCCTGGCTGTTTTGGTCTAGAAGCCTGTAAAACTCAGTGTTCTCACTCATACCTCTCTAGACTGACCAAAGAGTGACCCAAGTTAAATAACTCTGAATTAAGCCTTTCTCCCCCCAGGGAAGGGTAGACACCAGACTGGAGGTGACAAACCAACACTTACCCATTGGCCACCTTATCTGGAAAAGCAAAACATTAAGGCCAGAAATGCGCAGAGATGTCTACATGCTTTAGAAGCATGTTTTATTCCCAAGGATCTCCTTGATCCTTTACGTCGGCAAAGGTCAGTATCTGATGCTTGAGGTGGTGGTTTAGTCAGGCAGAACATCTTCCACAAGTTCCTTTCCCTTTCCTTTGGAAATACTGGTCACGTATGAGTGAGACAGCACCAAACACTCCTCCCATTCCCTTGTGACAAAAAAAAGAGGAACAGAGCACAGAGGTAGCCTGGCCTCAACTCTTGCACAAAATTCATGTTTGCTGCCCTGTGCAATGGGTTTGACAAAGCACTGGCTGGGCTCTGCTGCGGAGGAAGCCAACCCTTGTAGATACCAAGGTTGTTCTCTGCACACTCTGTTTGTCTGCATTAGACCTGGGAATAACCCAGATTCTGTGCTGACCTAATTTGCCTTTGATCAGTACTTTGTTTCCTTTTAATCTCCTCTTGGATCTTTGCATTTTTCTTAGCATAGTGTCCAAATCAAAAGACAGAAGTTTTAAGAGATTCAAGTACACAGCTGGTTGTGAAATTGCTGGTGATGCTATTGAAATGTAATTTTATTAAAGATTAACTTAAAACCACTTACTCCAGTGATGATACTGCTTGTAGGTGAAAATTCCCTGGGCTCCCATCTGGGCTCTTTCTGCTAATGTGTGTAAACAAATTGCAACTTTCTTATTGGCAGAATGTGCCCACTGGCTTTTGTATTTTAAATTAAAGCACAGAAGAATTCCTGCATTCAGTTGATAAACTGGGGCAGTTGGAAAATCTAGGGCACTGGATATTTGTCATTTACCTTGTTTACTCTGACCTGCAACAAATACTAACAAATAATTTTATTTACAGATGGTAAATAAAATTTCTGTTAAAATTAAGGATATTCAATTTTGAGATACTTTAATTTCCCCTTCTAATGTCAGAAGGAAACACTTTTAAGTGTTTTAAGTGGTCTGCATGTCTTGTTCCCTATGCAATTTTGTGTGTCAGGTGTCTTCATCACCAGGGGCTTATTTGGCCCTAAATCGAAGGGGTACATGGACCAGAGGTGCAGAATCACTTGTATGACTGGTAGCTAGCATGACTGGTAGCCATTCTGGCTTCTCTATATCCATATATCTAGTTTAGACCTAAAGCTACGCTTTTCAGAAATTAATGATGATGAAGAATAAAATGCTACAAGTACCAACCAAACAACAATAAGCTTTAAACGATCTGAAGGCTGATTTAGCCACATAATGAAAGCAAGCTTCCCAGGACAGGCACTAGAACGGGTACTTGCACCTACCAACACTTGGTACCACTTGCTTCCAACAGCACATGCAAAATTCTGCCTTTCTAAAACATTTCCAGGTTATAACACCTATTCACAAGATCACACTTAGGAGTTTCAGCTGTAAATAGTGAAGCATTTGCTTGGTTTCTTTTCTTCCCCACCTATGCTTTCTTTTTCTTAATCTCAGATTAATTATCATCTTCCCTTCTACTGTCAAATAATAACTGGATACAGAATAACAAGACTAGAATGCCCTGTCCATTTCAAGGCTTTCAGATTTGCAGTGCTTCTTTATGGGCTCAAATTTCATCCAGAGACATAAAATCTATTTGGCAAATAATCCATGACACAAGAGAAGGTGAGGCAGGAGCCTGCTACAGGTGCCTCTGACTTCCTGGTGCGAGTGTTCCTGCAATGAAATCAGTGTGAGCTGTGGTGTTGTCCTTAGGCTCCTGTAGGAACTTGCACCTCCTGCCTCTCCTGTGCCTTCTTGTCAGGCTGAGTGACAGTCCTCAGCGGGCAAGAGGACTCTAAGAGAAGCACAGCTCCATGCCTTGGATTAAAGGAGGATTGCTGAGCTTCTGGCTTACTTCTCCCTGCTCAGAGTATTTCCCAAGAGAAAAACTTCTTCCTGGCATGGCAGGTGGGTAAGAGACAATCATACTAATTCTCCTCTTACAGGAAGGGTAGGGGGGACAGGATATATTTGTTTGTAAAAGGGTGGATATTATATGACATGCAGCAGAGCAAGAACCCTCTTCCTCTTTCTGTTCTGTTTTACTGACTCACTGTAGTGTAAAACATTGGTGAAGCTACTGAACCATTAGCTTAAAATAAAGGTGATGCTAAAATCGGATTGCGCTTAAACATAGCTGGTAACTTGGAATCAGTTCTTCAAACATCAGCTGCCTGCCCAGGACCTTGGCAGATTGTTCCACTCTCATGTTTGCCCCTTAATATTTATTGCCTTTTTCCTTCCACTTACAAAACCTGCCTTATTTATCCTCTGGCATTTCAAATACTAGCTTTAAAGAAGTAAGATGAAAAAATAAATAAATAAAATAGAAAACATAGACACTGGCATAAGATGAAAATCTAGAGAATTGTTTCTATCTTCTCTTAGCCATAAAAGCTGTTTCATGTCTTTCACAACATTTGAACCAAGTTTTTAAATGATTGGAAACTTCTTGCAGCTGCTCATCAGGTATTCCAAATCTTTTTCTTCTCTATGTAGATATTAAAAGCTGTATAAAATTGCATGTTGTTGAAAGGATCTCTGTTGTAGTTGATAGCCTGAAATGTATCTTTTCCCATCTTTTAGTTGTGATTCCCCCCCAGCTTCTCTTTCTCCTGTTTACCTGGCGTCAAGTTACCATGGTTACTGAAGTTTCTCTCCTCAGCCCCACGGCGAGAGGCCGGGTAGAGTAAAGAGAGGACCCCGCTGGCATTTCCAGCTGCTTGAAGTTTCTTTAGCCCAGGAAAGCACGGGGTTGGGAGAAGAGAACTCTTCTTTCCTACACGGAAGTTTGTAACTTTTTCCTGTCCCAGAATGCCTCTAAACTATGGAAGCTGAGAGGGCATGCTTACCTTGCCTTCCCTTTCTTTTCCTCCCGTGCTGCCAGGGAAACCAAGCCCCCCCTCTCTCCCCTCTGCCCCTCTGTATAGAATACTCCCACACCTTTGTGGGCATTTGTTGAAGTGGGTGTCTGTTATTTTTTTTCCTGGGGGGTGTAACCTTGATTTGTAGAAAAGTTTGTAAAATGTACTAACTGAGAAAATAAATTGGTTCCCTCTCTGATGTTCCCTCCCTCCGAGAAACCCTGTTAAAAGAGACCCCCCAGACCCCAAATCCTTGGTCTCTCATCCTTTGGGTTCCCCTTCTCCGAAATAAAACTGTGGAATGCAAACCAGAGAGAGAGTCCCCCCCTGATTTCTTTACTCGCTCTATAGACTTGGATTCTTGAAGAAAATCAGTGAACCCCACAAACATATGCTGGCTTGAAACTCGAGTGAAGAGAAACCTCATCACTGAGCTAGCCGGGCCACACTTGAGAAGATCGAGTCAGATGACGCCCAGAACGTGAGGCTGGCCTGTCCCTCAACAAAGGGGACAGAAGAACCACGGAAGGTGAGATTCTGACCACCGCTGGGACGACATCTACCCCAGAAGCGTCTCTTCGCTGTTCTAAGTGGAAGAACGTGTTGGGAGGAGAAAAGCAAGAACCCCTGTGCACCGAGGGCTGCTTTTGAGAGCGAGACAACGGCAGGAGCATTCAGAAGACTGAATTCCCCAAAGGGGGGAAGTGGTGAAGAGGGAGTGGGTGAGAGAAGAGTCCCATCCCAGGTGAAACTTCTGGAATGCAGAGCAGTTTGGAGCCGTTGGTGAAATAGCTGCGACGGACAGGTGAGATATCACAGAGATGGGTGCAAGACTGTCTGTAGCACAAAGGGGGATTTTTAATCAAGTGATTGGCATTTTGCAAATTGGAGAGAAACCGTTTTTCTAAGAAAAAAGTGAAAAAATTAGTGAATTGGGTTTTTTTAAATTTTCCTCAAGTGTCTCCTGCAGATGTAACTTCTGTTTCCTTTTGGAACAGAGTGGGGACAAAATTGACTGAATCTGTGAATGCTGGAGATAGTTCAGCAGAGAAAGTAATCCATTTGTTTGTTTTGGTTAGACTAACCCTTATTGAAAAAGAAGAAAAAAGGTTATCCAATCCTAACCCTGATAACCCTGTTTTTTTTACCTCAACCCTGTTACCCTAAGCTGGGGGAGTCCTCTCAGCACCCCTGTTCCAGGAGCTCTGGCCAAGCTGTTGGAAACCTTTCCCTAAAACCCATCCCAGCTCCCTCTCCTACCCCTCTTTACCCTCAATATCCCTCTCCTCTTGTTCCTGGTGGTCTTTTGGGTACACAGAATGGAGGAGACCACATGGTGAGCCTCCTCCCCAAGTGTTACACAAAGGGCCCAGGAATTCAAAAATGGTGGCGAGCACATGGTCAACCCCCAGGTTGCTTCTTCTTCCCACAATCCCTTTGTTGCCCCTCCCCCCCTCCACCCTTTCCTCCCTCAAGACCTCCCCCCCCCCGGTCCTCCAGCCCCCCCCTCCTCTGCCCCCGCCCCACCCCTCAGGGGTGTCTCCCTCCCAAGGCACCCCGCCCCTGACCCCTCCTACCCCCCCTGCAACCCCGCCTGCCCTCTCTCTGCTGCTGGCTCCCAGGTCACTCCCTCCAGCTCACACAGTGTGAAGGGAGGGGGTGAAGGGACAAACCAGGAACAGAGGCCTGCCTTCTTTCCTGCACCTGTAACTTATGGGAGGGGATGAACATTACCAGAAATGGAATGCAATGTCATTTTCGATTGAAAATGGAATTATGCAAAGCAGCAAAAGAGTTTGGAAAGGAAAGCCAATTTTTTAAAAGTCTTTTAAAGGCAACCCTCTCCTCCAACCAATTGGTCCCCCAAGGTTTGGAGGGTTTTGTTTTCCTGCCTTCTATCCCAGGAGAATATTTGCTCTGGGAAGGGGCTTGGAAAAGATTGTTGAAAACCCTTTTGGGAGAATTACTGAAGCAGTGATTTTGAAGCTTTAGATGAAACGGGTAAAATAATTACCATGAATCATTTATGTGGTGAAGGTGATTGGAGCGAACCTATTGACCAAGCCCAAAATTTGCCCAAAGGAGGTAGAGGGAAAATAAAGAAGGCTGCAAGAGAAAGCATTTTTTCAATATTCCTCTTTCTGAATCTGTTGTTCCCTATGCTCAAGTTAAACAATGTTCTGATGAAAGATTTGTAGATTTTGTGAATAGATTAAAGGTACAGATTGAAAGACAAGTGCAGAATACCACCCTGCACTCTGACTTGCTGTTGGAAATGGCTCGAGTGAATGCGAATGAAGCCTGCAAAGCACTGATTCGGGTGCTGCCGAAAGATCCACCACCGACCTTGACAACTTTGATCGAGATGTGTACGGATGTAATCAGCACTTCAATGCCAAAGACTGAGGATTCCCAAAGAGCCCCAGGAAGGATTGCAGCCACAACTGTACCTACTCTGCCATCGCCAGCAAAGCCGAAGGGAGCGTTCACCTGTCATCGGTGTGGACAGCCAGGACATTTTGCAAAGTTTTGCCAAGTGCCATATCCTAACAAGCAAGGGCAGGGAAACTTGGAAAAGGGAGGGGGTCCTCAGAACCAAAAAAACTAGATACGCAGCGCGAGTCTATTCCGCGCAGAGACACAAGTAGAATAGAAGTCGCAGGGGGAGGGAAAATTGAATGTGATAACACTCTTAAATGTGACGTTTCTCACAGGTCTGACTTCTGCCACCGAAATAACACCAATGGTTGTGAGGTTTGGAAACCAAAATTACCTCTCAAATTGTTTACTGTGAAAGATCAATTTTTTAGGTCTCGCCACTGGACGGTTGTTTCCGTTGACCCACTGAGGGAAAGACTGACCCCCGACTTGAATTGTAAGTTTCTTGTTATTGGGGACACAAAAAACACACCCCCAAAGATTGAAATTTCTCCCGTCACTCTTTCAGCTGACTTGGATGCACTCATCCTTTTGGCACGGTGCATCAACCCACCATTCTACCTGGCACAAGGACAGGTAATTGCTCAAGCTATTCCCATTCCATCAGGGATCCCAGTAGATGATGTAGCCCCTCAGATCTACTGGGCTCAAGCAGTGGGAGAAAACAAACCCATCATCTCATGCCATTTGAAAAAAGGTAGTGAAGGCATGGGAATGACAGGCATGATAGACACAGGAGCAGATGTGACTGTCATCCCTGAAAGGAGATGGCCACCACAATGGGAACTGCAACCGATGGTTAGTCACATCCAAGGTATAGGGGGAGCCCAATTGGCCAAGATATCAAAGGAACCCATTCAGATTAGAGGACCTGATGGGCAAATAGCATCTATTCGCCCCATTGTCACTGATTTCCAGGTTCCCCTGTGGGGAAGAGATGTCATGTCCCAATGGGGAGTCCGCATTGAAATTCCGAAAAACACCTCGGGATTTTTGATTGCGGCCACTGAGAAGCGCCAGACCCAGAAACTAGAAATGGACCACAGATTCCCCAATTTGGATACCCCAGTGGCCGCTGAGTAAAGAGAAATTAAAGGCGCTAAACGAGTTAGTAGATGAGCAATTAGCCCAAGGCAATATTGAACCTACTTTTAGCCCTTGGAACTCCCCTGTGTTTGTCATTAAAAAAGCCAGGGAAAGACAAGTGGAGATTAGTTCATGATCTGCGAGAAATTAACAAAGTCATTGTAGACATGGGACCTCTTCAACCAGGGATGCCCGTCTCCTGCCATGCTTCCTCAAGACTGGAATTGGCTGTGATTGACATCAAAGATTGCTTTTTCAAAATTCCTCTAGACCCTATCGATGCCCCAGGTTTGCTTTTTCTGTGCCTTCCCTCAACAGAGAAGCCCCAATGAGAAGGTTTCATTGGAAATCCCTCCCCCAAGGGATGAAAAATTCACCTGTGATTTGCCAATGGTATGTTGCTGCCTTGTTATCCCCTGTGCGAGCTGAGGTGGGGGAAGCCATTATCCTGCATTATATGGATGATGTGCTAGTGTGTGCCCCCCAGGAAAAATTGCTCCAGTCCACACTGGACCGGGTGACCGAAGTTTTAACAACTGCAGGACTCACCCTTCAGGAAGAAAAAGTACAAAAGATGCCTCCTTGGAAATACCTAGGTCTGGAAATCACTGCAAAAACAATTGTTCCTCAAAAATTAGCTTTTAACAGCAATCCAAAACCTTAGCCGACTTTGCACTCTCTGTGTGGAACACTGAATTGGGTTAGGCCTTGGCTAGGGCATTGCCACTGATGACCTAGCCCCTCTTTTCAATTTATTGAAAGGGGGAGATGAGCTGAGTGCTCCAAGGACTCTGACTCCAGAAGCCAGGGATGCTTTAGAGAAGGTAAGCAGCATGATGGAGAAGAGACAGGCACATAGATGCCATCCAGAGCTGCCTTTCAAATTTATTGTAATGGGGAAATTGCCACACCTTCAGGGGTTGATTTTTCAGTGGGACAAGGACCAGAAAGACCATTTGATAATCATTGAGTGGGTCTTTCTCAGTCATCATCGGTCCAAAAATATTACAAGGCCACAGGAATTGATGGCCCAGCTGGTTGGAAAAGCCAGGCTGAGAATGAGAGAACTTGCTGCTGTGATTTTTTCATGTATAACATTTGCCCCTAAGCCTCTCTGAGGAAGAAACCTCCTCAGTGAAGATGACCAGGGAAATGTTTGAGCACTCTTGAGGAATCAAGAGACCCTGCAAATTGCTCTGGAGAATTTTACTGGGCAGATTTCAGTTCATGCCCCTGCACACAAATTGTTTAATTCAAAATTTAATTTGGTACCAAAAGATAAGAAGAGTCAGAAGCCCCTTGAAGCTTTGACTGTTTTTACTGATGCTTCTGGAGCATCCCGAAGGTCAGTAATGACCTGGAAGGATCCTCAGACGCAGCAGTGGGAAACAGATGTTGATTATGTAGAAGGATCCCCTCAAATTGCTGAGTTAGCAGCAGTGGTTAGAGCATTTGAGAGGTTTTCAGAACCATTCAATTTGGTCACTGATTCAGCTTATGTAGCAGGAGTAAGTTTCCAGAGCAGAAAATGCAGTCCTCAAGGAGATCTCAAACAGAACTTTGTTTGAATTGCTCTCAAAATTAATTTATGCAGTTTCCCATCGAGAACATCCCTATTTTGTTATGCATACCCGGTCGCACATGGAATTACCTGGTTTCATAGCAGAAGGGAATGACAGAGCTGATTCCCTGGCTGCTGCCCCTGTTGGACTGGCCAGACTCCCTGACCTGTTTCAACAGGCAAAATTAAGCCATGAAATGTTTCATCAGAATGTAACCAGGTTTGATTCGACAGTTTAATCTGAAACGAGATCAAGCCAAAGCCATTATGGCCACATGTCCCCACTGTCAGCGCACAGCTCTGCCATCCCTGGGTGCTGGAGTCAATCCAAGGGGACTGAAAAGCTGTGAAGTATGGCAAACTGATGTAACACACAATCCCTGAATTTGGGACAGGTAAAATATGTACATGTATCCATTGATACCTTCTCGGGAGCAATTTTTGCCTCAGCCCATGCAGGAGAAAAAGGTGTGCATGCCACAAAGCACCTGTTGCAAGCTTTTTTCTGTACTAGGAATCCCTAAAGAAATTAAAACAGATAATGGACCAGCATATATTTCCAAAGTGTTTAAGGAATTTTTGCAGGAATGGGGAGTGAGACACAAGACAGGAATCCCCCACTCTCCAACAGGTCAAGCAATAGTAGAGAGAGCACACCAGTCACTCAAAAGAGTTTTGAAAAATCAATGGAAAAACAAAGTAAAGTTAACACACCACAGGAAAGATTATGCAAAGCCCTGTTCACTCTCAATTTTTTAAACTGTTCTATGGAAGATCAAAACCCCCCAGTGGTTAAGCATTTCTCCCCTCATGGCAAACACAAGCTCAAGGAACATCCACCAGTGCTGATGAGAGACCCTGAGAGTGGAAAAATTGAAGGTCTTTACAAATTAGTGACATGGGGAAGAGGATACGCTTGTGTATCAACACCCCTGGGTTTGCGGTGGGTCCCACAGAGGTGGGTAAAACCGTACATTGAAAAACATCCCACAAGACCCCCCGATATTTCAGTAGCAGAAGTTCAAAGAACAAACAGGTATTTGGGTGGAGAAGGAAATCCAGATTCTCCATTCTACCCTGACTTTCCACTGTTGAATCTGTTTATTGATGAATTTAGCTAATAGTTTTTGTTTCTTGTTTACCTGTATT
The DNA here is from genome assembly GCF_049639895.1 of Pseudopodoces humilis. NCBI lineage: Eukaryota > Metazoa > Chordata > Aves > Passeriformes > Paridae > Pseudopodoces > Pseudopodoces humilis. The sequence continues at coordinate 13,278,033 of NC_142204.1, read as the reverse complement.
TTAAGAAGAAACCATCCTCAGTATGACAGTTTTGTAGACATTTTCTCAGAATGGGGATTTTCGGGATGGCTGTCTTCTGTTTTCCGTACTGTTTTAGGGTTTTTTGCAATTGTTGTTGTTGTTCTGATTATGTTTTTTGTTTTGTAACGTTGGTGTGTTACCACCACCACCAAGTTAATTTCTCCTGCACCTCAGATAAATGCTGTGGAATTCCCAAATCCCAATACACCCCAAACCCCTTCCCCTTGGTTTGAAGAAGTAAAACCAAGTTCCCTTCCTTCTTTTGGAAAAAATTAGGGGGAGATGTTGTAGTTGATAGCCTGAAATGTATCTTTTCCCATCTTTTTGTTGTGATTCCCCCCCAGCTTCTCTTTCTCCTGTTTACCTGGCGTCAAGTTACCATGGTTACTGAAGTTTCTCTCCTCAGCCCCACGGCGAGAGGCCGGGTAGAGTAAAGAGAGGACCCCGCTGGCATTTCCAGCTGCTTGAAGTTTCTTTAGCCCAGGAAAGCACGGGGTTGGGAGAAGAGAACTCTTCTTTCCTACACGGAAGTTTTTTACCTTTTTCCTGACCAAGATTCCCTCTAACCTATGGAAGCTGAGAGGGCATGCTTACCTTGCCTTCCCTTTCTTTCTCCCCTGTGTTGCCAGGGAACCAAGCCCCCACCTCTCTCCCCTCTGCCGCTCTGTATAGATACTCCCACACCTTTGTGGGCATTTGAAGAAGTTGGTGTCTGTTATTTTTTATCTTGGCGTGTGTAACCTTGATTTGTAGAAAGTTTGTAAAATGTACTAACTGAGAAAATAATTGGTTCCCTCTCTGATGTTCCCTCCCTCCGAGAAACCCTGTTAAAAGAGACCCCCCCAGACCCCAAATCCTTGGTCTCTCATCCTTTGGATTCCCCTTCACAGAAATAAACTGTGGAATGCAAACCAGAGAGAGAGTCCCCCCCTGATTTCTTTACTCGCTCTATAGACTTGGATTCTTGAAGAAAATCAGTGAACCCCACAAACATATGCTGGCTTGAAACTCGAGTGAAGAGAAACCTCATCACTGAGCTAGCCGGGCCACACTCGAGAAGATCGAGTCAGATCTCTAAAATAAATTTATTTTGGAGAAGGTGTTCAATCTGACCTTATTTGCAGGACTGCATGTGACCCATTTGCAATACCTGTTTTTCTTGCTCTGGCACTGTTTACTTGGTCACATTATTTGCCACTGAGCTTTAATTCTCTTCATGTCTTGAGTAATTTCTGATTTATAGCAATAAAGTCTTCTTGGAGCATTGTTTTGGGTAGAATGAAGAATAAAATGCAGATGTTAGATTATTTTGCTGTAAGCACACTGCTGGTGCATCAGTTGCTATTGCAAAGAGCCTCTCCCAGGTTTTCCCAGCTCTTAAAAGTGCAGACTGAGTGTTGTTACTGGGGTGGTGCTTTGCTCATCCAAACAAGCACATCCAAACAGGTTCCAACTGAACAAAATCCAGTTGGCCAGACTTCTCACACAGAAGTAATTAATTCTATGTGAAAGCATAAATCTAACAACTCAGAGCTTTCACCCCAGGGAATAGATTGAGAATTGATGATAAAAATCTCTGTTTTGAGTCACCGATGTCATTGAGTTGAAAACCAGGGAGAAAATACCCAATACTGTTTTCCAGGACAACCTTACCTACATGCATGGTGTGTCATGGATTTGCATGAAGGTGTTGGGCATCTTCTCATTGAAGTTGTCTCACCTTGTATGTGTAAGCTAAGTTTATGGCCCTTCTTAAAGAAATACCACCCAGAAAGAGTTTTTATAAGATGACTGTGTAAGTTACTAGACAAGTATTTTACTTTGGCAAGGGTATATTTTTTCTAGTCTTCAGTTACAGCATAAACAGATGTTTGGAAACTATCTGTTCCAAAGTCCAAAATCCATCCATCTGTTTGGAAACTAAAGGGACAACAAAAAAGGAAAGGAAAAGTCCATGATGATATTGTGGTAACACCTAGCAGAGATAAAGGAGACTAAAGGCTTTTACTTTGTAAAATTTAGTGATTTCAGTTTTGGGACAAGTTTCCTGAATGCAGGAATACGTTTAGTAGAAGTATATTTATTGAACAAAAATGAGGATTGAAATATGTAGGTACACTCTTGCTGTAACCCTCTCCTGAGCAGACACCTTGAACTCATGTGATACTTCATATTTTTAAAGGAGGAACAGTCAAACAGAGCCCTACAATGCTTTATAAACACAGGACAAATCTGCCAAGAGCAGACCGAGAGCAAGTGGGTATTAAAGAGAAGACAGATATCTCCTAGATAGGTGAGTGTTATGAAAATACACAAATATAAAAAAAGATGTATATAAAATACTGTATCTGTGGAACAAAATGTTATAATAAAACCCAAGTGACACCCTCCCTAATGTTCCACATACCTTGGATGTTCAGCAGGCAGCAGTCCTCTTTACCAGCAGTAGTTCCTTCCAAAGTAAAAACTCTATTAAACATAATATGATGGTTCTCAAACAGACAAGATAAGCTGATGCAGAGGAGCAGACAGCAGGAGGGTCCAGAATGCAGCACAAAAGCGATACAATAAAATTAGGACCGTCCAAGGTAAAGGCTTGAAGTTTGAGAAACATCTCCAGTACTGTTCTTTGAACTCATCAGTCCTGTCCTTGGGCCTTCAGCTGAGCTGCTGAAGTGAGTAGTTTTCTGTTTGGTATTGGTTTGTAAGCTTTTTTGAGAAGGGCTTGCTCTCTGTAAGACTCCAGGAAGAATTTGGAAGTATGGCTGGAAATAAATAAAACTGGTGCTGTTGGTAGCTTCTGAAGCAGCTCCCTGGGATGTTGAGCAGAGGCCTTGTTTGGGCTGCCCAGCCAGCGTTGATGATGTGATACCACAAGCCCCACTTATGTACAAGCAGAGCCTGGGGTTTGGGCAGGGACTGAATGAAGTTCCTCTGTGACAACCTCCTTCTTCTCCACTGTCAGATCCATGCAAGTACCTGTTCCAGGCACAAATCTTCCTTCACATTCTTGTTTAACCCTGGCAACGAACATATCCTTTGGCTCTTATACACTAGAACTTTTAATCCTTTTCCTCTTTTAAGGTATTGACACCTGTTCAAGCCTAATTAAAAATTTAAGTGATCTTTTAGGTTTCCCACCCACAGCTATCCCAGAGTACCAGTGAGCCCGAGGGAAAATGGACTGTCAGTGCCTCCAGCATCGCTCAGGAACACAGCAGCTCAGATCCAGAGTTACAGGCAGGCTGAGGTGTGGCAGCTGCCCTAGTTACAGTTATCTGCCCTGCCCTCTTGCCCTTGCCACAATCTTTGTTTGCTCTTTCTGCTAGAGAGCATGGAATTTGCCACTGGCAGGAGGATGCAGCGAGTTATCTCCATCCTGGCCAGAACAGAAGGAGAAAATGTAACACTAATCAGAGGTTTTGAGCTGGGCTTGAAGGTGCCTTGGTTCAGTCTGGGAGAACCAGTTATTAAAATCATGGCAAGTTGCCCCAAGAGCTATTTGAAAGAAATGTCAATTGTTAAGAGATTTCTGTACTTCTTTTCTGGAAAACATCTCTTTTGGAGAAGAATTCAAAATTTTCAAGCAGTTATTCTCTGGGCTTTGATGCATGTGCTGCTTTGTAACTGATTCCACTGTCAGTCATTTAAAGGTAAATCCACTTCTCTTTTTCTCCACTCTGTTGTCTTGATCCCCTCTTAGTGTGGACATAATGTACTTGAAACTGGAGCTATCTCTGGGTGCTTCATCACAACAACAACTGTCATGGTGGTGTTGGCCAACACTGGACAAATGCCAGGCACCCACAGGAGTCATTCACTCGCCCTACCCTGCCACAGTTGGGCAGAGGAAAGAAAAAAAATTAATGAAGGGTTCATGTGTTGAGATAAGGACCAGGAGAAAATACTCCAAGGGCAAAATAGGCTTAGCTTAAAAGTGCAAAGTGAATTTAATACTAACAGAATCAGAGGAGGATAATGAGAAGTAAAATAAGCCATTAAAAATATTTCTCCCAGCTCCTCCCTCCTTCCCACCAAGGATGCAGAGAGACAGGGTATGGGAGTTTGGTCAGTTTGTCACCCAAGATCATCTTCCACTGCTCTGGGAGAGAAGTCCTTCCCGTGAAGGGAAGTGAGATCGTGGGGTTCCTTCCCACGGGAGACAGCTCTCTGTGAACTTCTCCAGTGTGACTAGAATGTCATGAGCAGCAGTCCTGCCAAAACTGCTGTGACGTAGGTCTCTCTTTCCATAAGGTGCAGTCCTCCAAGGACAGGTTGCTCCAGCCTGGAAGCAGGTCCCCCTCTCTCCACTGGGTCTCCCACTGGATCACAGCCTCCTCCAGGCATCCACCTGCTCTGGCATGAGCACCTCCCCCAGGGGCTGTGGGTGGATCTCTGCATCCCCCGTAGATCCCCATGGGCTGCAGGGGAACAGCTGCTTCACCATGGTCTCACCACAGCCTGCAGAGGAACCCCAGCTCTGGCTCCTGGAGCACCTCCTTCCCCTCTTCTCCATGACCTTGGTGTCTCCATGTTGTTTCCCTCACATGTTCTCACTTCCTCCTCTTCTCTGACTAGGAAAAGAACTGTGCCCACTTTGTGTTTATTTTCTTCTTAAATTTGTTATCACAGAGGTGTTACCATCACCTCTCATTGGCCCAGGCTTGGCCAGCAGCATTTTCATCTTCAGAGCCATCAGGGATTGGCTCTGCTGGACACAGAAGAAGCTTCTAGCAACTTCCCACAGAAGCCACCTCTGTGCTCCCCCCACCACTACCAAAAACCAGGCCATGCAAAAGCAACACACAGCCCTTCCTAAATCTTCTTGATAGACAAATGCACAGACTTCTGAAAACTGTACACTAATATGCAGGACAGGACTCCATTAAAAATAAGGGAAGGAGAAGCTTGGGCAGGTATGTGTATCAGAGATAAGTGCATGAGGGATTTTTATTGAATGAAGACATGGTGTTTAGAGCCTTACTTGCCCTTTGTCACCACTGCCTTTATGCTGGGATAATCACATGGCAAAGGAAAACATTCTGTGTGGAATCTTGCTTGAAGGAAAAAGGGAAGAGTTTATAAGATCGCTGCTAGAAAAGCATTGTAGAGAGAATTTTTTGCTTCCTGTTCTGTTGGCAGTGTTGCTGCACGCTGGTAACAATTTCCTGCTTACCTCTGGTTTGTGTGCAGAATCCTCGAGAATGAAACATCACCATCTTCCTTTTCATTTAATTGAATGGAAAACCACAAGAAGACTTATCAACAAGAACTTTGTTGTCTGACAATCTAAAGGAAGGCTCAGGTTTCCTTACAGGTTACCTGCATTCTTTAAAAAGAAAGGTGTACCTTTTCTGCATTGTGCTTTTTGCAGTGGCACTGATAGGAAGGCATGGGGAGAAAGAGAAACTTGATGACAGGCTGATATCCAGAGTATGGAGTGGCATTAGAATACTCTAGAAGTGACTTGCAGAAATAACAGCACGTGCCTTTTTTTAACACATGTATTCCTCTGTATTTCTTGACAGGAAGGCCTTTCATGAACTTTCTACGCTTTTCAATGAGATGTGGGATGCAGATGTTCACTGCCTTAGGCCTGGGAAAGAGTACACAATTGATGTGCAGGTAACCAATTGCCAAGTCAGGATTAAGGGCAGTGTGGTGCTGCAGGAAAATGTACCTCCAAAAGTGCCTTTTGCTCAAAAAGTTGTCTGCTTTGTCATGTCTAGTGAGGAAAGCACCCCTTAGGAGAGAGGAACGGTACAGAGAGCACAAATGGTTCACACTTACCTGGACTTTGATTACAAGTGGAGTCTCTCAGGTGTTAGTCTTGGGTCCTGTAATATTTAATCTCTCTATCTGTGAGCTGGAGGAGGAACTAGCTTGCAACCCTTCCAGTTTTGCAGATGACAGTAAACTGTGGTGATGAAGTTGGTGTGCTCAGGTGCAGGGCTTTTCTCTTCCACTGGACATAGGCAGGCTGGAGCAATATGCTAAGGAAGGAAGACCATGAAATTCAACAAAGACAAAGGAATAGGATCCCCAGAGAAGCTGTGAAATCTCCATCACTGGCTGTTTTCAAGACCCAACAAGATGACACCCTGAGAAACAGAGTCTGAATTCAATGTTAACCACACTTTGACCAGCACTAGAGATGTCCTGTGTGTTTCGGCATGTGAATGACAGCTTGTGTGTGTGTGTGTGGTCTGGGTGACTTGCAGCAAGAGAGAAAGGGAGATAGGTTCCAGGTCCTTCTAAGGGGAATAAGGGAGGAATTTGAGAAATTCCTGTGTTTCTCTGGAAGAACAGGGAATAGCACAGAGGGGTGAGTGAAGAAGATTTCATGACTGTTGTTTTCAGTCCAAGGGAAATGTGAGGGAGGAGTGAGAGATTTCATAAGCAGCCATTTCACTCCTTGCTAGCCCAATGCAGTGCAAACATGACCATGTGTTTTAGCCACAAATTGCAACAAGCCAGAATATTCACAGTCCAGTTTTGTACTCACTCAAGAACTTACTTTATTCTGATGTCACTCAAACACTTTAATCCAATGTTGCTTCATATTATAACAGATAATTTCCTATTGCTGATAAATTCGAAATAGTGGTACCTACCCCAAGCCAAAATGTGTCTGGGGAAAACTTCTCCCATATGGTTTCTCCATTCCTCAGAACAAGGCTCTAGGTACCCCTTGCCCATGTTAATAAACTCATCTTCTATCTTCTTTCCTTGAGACTGCCCCTTATGAAAAAGAAATTTGAAAATTATCAAGAAAGTCTCCTTAAAACTGCAGAGAGAGAAGGTACTCAAATCTCCTTTTTATTTATTTGTGGCGGGAGGGATCCATTGCTCTACATTACTTCTGTTTACCATCTGTGATGTATATAGTATAATAGCACAGCTGGTTACTGAGCAGAAATGGACTGTCACATGGGCCATTACAATCATCTCTGAGTCAACAGAGAAATTACAGGCTCTTACAGTTGTCAGAGATTGTCTTTTTTCTTTATGCTGGCAGTTCTGTAATATCTTCTCTTGTTTCATAGGAAGAAAATTCCTAGCAAAGAATCCTGATAGCATTATGGGGTTTGGTTTGATTATTACAATGGCAGGCACTGTCTTATCTAAGGCCAGACATCTTACTCCTTACATTGCTTTCCTCTGGTGTTTTTCCTAGGGAAAAGCAGGTCCAGCACAGCAAGGTGACAGTGCTGTCCAGGACAATGCAGCCAGACATCTGTTTCACAATGTAAATGAAGAATGTCTGAGGAGCATAAAAACTTTTGCAAGTGAGACCTGTTCTTTTGTTAATGGCGGAAGTGATATAAAAAAAAATCTGTGCTGTTTTTGATGTGTTTGCCTAAAATATAACATTGCATATCATTTGGATGGTGGTGAGGATCATCAGGCTGCAGGTCATTTGAAGGAAGTTTTCGTAACAGTTGCTTTGAGATTACCTGTACCTGAGCCTCAGGAGTAACATCATTTTGTGCCTTAGGCAAAATCTGAATCCTCTGGCTCTTCTACTACAAAGTAAAGGGGATGAGACACTTACCACAAGCTCGAGTAGCAGCCCAACAGAATCTCACAGCATTTTTCCAGACCAAGTGCTGCTGCTGCACCTGGGTCAGGACAACCCCTGGGATCAATCCAGGCTGGGAATGGGCAGAGGGAGCAGCCCTGGGAGAAGGGGTACTGTGGGTGAGAGCTGGACATGCCCCAACTCAGAACCCCCCTGTGCTGGGCTGCACCCAGAGCCCCAGGACAGCAGGGGAGGGAGATTCTGCCCCTCTGCCCTGCTCTGCTGAGCCCCCCCTGCAGGGCTGCATCCAGCCCTGGGCCCAGCACAGGAAGGACAGGGAGCTGCTGCAGCCAGGCCAGAGCAGGGACACCAAGGGCATCAGAGGGATGGAGCAGCTCTGCTGGGAGGAAAGGCTGAGGGAACAATTGGGATTGTTCAGCCTGGGGAAGAGAAGGCTTTGGGGTGACCTCATTGTGGCCTTGCAGTGCCTGAAGGGAACGCACAGGAAAGACGGAGAGAGACTCTTGAGAAGGGCCTGGAGTGACAGGACAAGGGGGAATGGGCTTACACTGGTGGAGAGCAGGTTAAGATTAGAGTTTAGAAAGAAATTGTTTCCTGTGAGGGCAGTTGAAACACATTGGTGAACAGTTTGTCCAGAGAAGCTGTGGCTGCCCCATCGCTGGCAGTGTCCAAGGCCAGGTTGGATGGGACTCTGAGCAACCTGGGATAGTGGAAGGTGTTCCTGCCCATGGCAGGAATGAACTGGATGATCTTTAAGGTCTCTTCCAACTCAAACCATCCTATGATTCTATGTATTGAAAAAGACACCAAATTAATCTTAACTCCTTTACTCACAGCTTCCAAGCCCTTTCAGATAGGACTAGACCCACAGCTAGGTCTTGCATTTCTGTTGGGTGCAATACTTCAGCCATGTCTATGAATGTTTCCTTCCCTAATTTTTCTCAAGCTCAAGACATCTGATAAAGGTCTATGCTCTATTATTACTCTTCTGAAATAACGCCCACAAAACCTTTTCCCAGCATAGCTCAAGGTCCTAATCCTGTTATCTGTAATTGTGGTGGGCAGATGTAATTTGTTTTGGTAGAAGGTCATTATTACTTCAGCACCTGGCTCCATAAGGAAGCTCAGTAGCTGGTTTTCTTTAAAAAGATCTTTAAAAAGTGCAGCAGTGATCTGGCCTTGAGTCACCTTGAGGGCTACTCTTAACAGTATACCTGAGAGTAGAATCTGACATATAAAGGAATGGCTTTCTCTAAGGGCCATCATGGCGTATTCTATGGTGACTTTTTATGATGGCACTCTAATGCTTGGATCAGGCATATGAGCAGACTGAAAGTTTCTCTTTTTCTGCAGCCTTTATTTCCTTATTGGACAATTATAAGACATAAACTGGTGTAGCAGAAGTAGTGACTCCAGAACAAATAGTTGAAAACAATTGTTTCCTTGATGTCATCTTAGCAACAGAAGTCATGAGAGTGAGTAACACAGATATTTTTTGTCACTGAAAACACTGAATAAAAAAGTAAATTGTGTACGTATCTTGGTTTTCTATCCTTCAGCTAGCTCATGACTATCTGTTGAAAAAGCTAGCAAAGCCAAACCTTGCTGATTTCAAACATCAGCTTTATGACATCTAGTTCCAACTCTATGCCAGGAAAGAAGGAGACAGGTATGTTTGATGGGTATGGGCACTGATAATCTCTGCTATTCTGATTTAGATAAATATAAGCCCAAGTACCATCTGCTACACACAGAACAGGAACACAGCTTCAGAATGGCTTCAGACTGACAGAGAATGGGTTTAGATTGGGTATGAGGAAGAAATTGTTCCCTGTGAGGGTGGTGAGGCCCTGGCACAGGTTGCCCCATCCCTGGAAGTGTCCAGAGCCAGGTTGGATGGGGCTCTGAGCAATCTGGGATAGTGGAAGGTGTCCCTGCCCATGGCAGGGGATTGGAATGAGATGAGCTTTAACATCCCTTTCAACCCAAACCATTCTATGGCTCTATGAAACATATAAAAGACCTATATATTCTTTTTTCTTTTTTTCTTCTTCCTTACAGACCTGATTCTTGTGGTTTTGAACATGTTTTTGTTGAAGAAACAAGGTATAGTAAAGAGATCTTAGGTTTGCACAACTGGGTGCAATTTTACCTTTAGGAAAAGTGCAACCAGACTGATTACAAGGGATGTGGCTTGGAAGAAGAAAACCAGGAGAAGAACAAGCCTTTGGCAGCCTCTGCAAGTAAGACAAATGGATCCAGAGATAAAAGTTGTAATGAAACAAGTTTAATGATGCAATCACAGGCTCAGTGTTTTGAACAGTAATAAGTAAATACAGTACATAACTGTATGTAAGAATGAATAATAACATGTCTTCCAGCTTCTTTTCTTGAAAAAACTATTTTAAAAAGTAGTGCTGCTGTTTACAGAACTGCAATACTGCTAAGGCTAGTTAGGATAAATGATCACATATGCTCCAGAACTCAGGGAAAAGATTGTACTCCAGCTATATCACCCAGGTACATCAAGGATATCTGAATCTTAAAAAGCTCTCAAAAATCTGGAATCATAAATTCTATCTGCCCCATCACAGCTGTGCTGGAGATTGTTGTTGTTTCATTTATGCTTTCAGCCTGACAAAGATGACCAAGTTTTGAGCATCCAGTTTGGCTGGAAGGGCTCAGTCAAGCCAGTTGGAAGCACCTTTATTGGTGTCAGCCCAGAGTTCAAATTTGCCCTTTACACAGTCATTTTCCTGCTATCTGAAGAAAGAGCCACATGTGAAACAGTCAAGAGCTACAGATGGTTGTCTGGCACCGTGGGCACCACATTGGAACAGTATATCCAGTACTGCTCAGCACCACTAGTGAAGAGTAGTGGAGTGAGCAGGAAACTTTTTTTTAAACTGGGGGAAAGAAGGAGTGGTGGAGAGAGGAGGAATGGATGGGGGGGTGGACAGGACAAGACAGCAAAGTTAATATGTTGTTTTATACAACTCATTTCAAGTAAAAATTGATGACTCTGTCTCTTTTGGTCTGCAATGGAATGTTTAATCAGTAGTGTGCTGTGACACTGAGAAACCATGAAACATACTCCTGTTCACATTAAATCTACATCTAAATTACATCAGTCTTCTCTTGTGCATGTACTTTTCAGCAAATTATAACATTTAGGAAAAAGGTATTAAAGTTTATATACATATTTCTCATATTTGTTAGTCACTGCATATCTAAAAGAGCAATAAACACACATTGCTTACACTTTACCTTCCAGACAGAAGTTTGATTTGGCACAAGCAGAACTCCAGGATGTTTTAGTCTCCTTTTCTCATTTCATAAGAGGTTAATTTCAAATGCATTATTACAATACAATGACCTGGACACACAGGGAACACATTTAGGTGGGGAGATGGTCATTAGATCCACAGTGGGCCTTAAAATATTTTCTGTTACTTAACACAATTTTCATATATTCCCTATGTATTCCTGAAACACCTGGATGACAAGTTCATGATACAGGTACTAAGAGGGCCGACTCAGAAAGATGCACTCCTGGATTTGCTGCTTATCAACAGAGAGGATCTTGTGATCCTCTTGGGTGAAGATTGGTGGTTGTCTTGCCACTGTGACCATGAAGCCATCAAGTTTAAAATCTCTGGTACAACACTGGACATGAAAAGAGCAGAATTCAGGCCGCTCAGGGAACCAGTAAGTAAAGTCCCCTGGGAAAATGCTTTTGAAGGTCCTGGGGTTCATCAGTGCTGGTCACTTTTTAAGCATCAGCTCCTGAGGGCACAGGAACAGGCAATTCCTAAAAATCAGAAATCAAGAAGATGAGGCAGAATGCCACTTTGGCTGAACAGGGATCTTCTTTTATAGATAAGGTAAAAAAGGAAGGTGTACGCCCAGTGGAAGCAAGGTCAGGTGATGTGGAAGTAATACAGAGATGCTGCTCACCACTGTAGGGGGAGAATTTGTGTGGCCAAAGCTCCATTGCAATTGAAGCCACTAGGAATGTGGGGCACAATAAAAAGAGGGTTTTAAAAATACATTAATGGCAAAAGGCAGTGCTAAAATGATATCAGCCCATTAAAGGATGAGGATGGTCACTTCACAAACAGGGCTATGGACAAGGTAGAGATGTTTAATGCTTTCTTTGCATCTGTCTTCAACACTGATGATGGACTAAGGAGGTCCCTGCACCCTGAGCTACAGGACTGACTGTGAGAATAATTAACTGAGTTAGCCCTGAAGGTGTGAGGGATCTACTGCTCTAGCTGGATGCCTGTAAATCTATGGTGTGTGATGGGATTAATCTGAGAATACATAAAGAACTGGCTGATACCATCATGAGGCATCTCTTGATAATTTTTGAACAGTTTTGGGAATCTGGAGAGGTCCCAGTTTTCAAAGAGGGCAAGAAGGATGACCCTGGAAGCTACAGGCCTGTCAGTCTCACTCCAGTGCCTGGTAAAATTATGGAGATGATGATGATTATTCTGGGATGTATTGAGAAACCTGAAGGACAACACAATCATTGGTCACAGCCAGCACATCTTCATGACAGCAAAGTCCTGCTTATCAAAACTAATTTCCTTTTATGCTAAGGTAATCCAGTTGATCAAAAAACATCAGTAGATGTAATCTTTTTGGATTTCAGTAAGGCTTTGGACATCATCTATCTCAGTGTGCAGCCCACAGCTGGATAAACACATTGTGTGATGGGCAAGGCTCAAGCACAAAGAATTACAGTAACTAGGGTGACAGTAGACTGGTAGCCTGTAGCTTGTGGGGCTCCACAGGGTGCCATATTAAGTAAGCTTGCTGATGATACAAAAGGAGAGGAGCTGTTGACTGCCTTAAGTGTGAAGAGGCCCTGCAGAGTGCCCTGTATCAATGACAGGGCTGGGCAATCACCAACTGTGCAAAGTTTAACAAAGACAAGGGCTGGATTCTGCACCTGGGATGGGACAGCCCTGGATGTACAGACAGACTGGGGAATGAGAGGTTGGAGAGCAGTGCTGTGTATAGAGACCTAGGGTCCTGTCCTGGTTGATGGCCAGCTGGACATGAGCCAGCGTCCTGGCAGCCAGGTGGGTCATGCCTATCCTGAGGGCACCAGGCCTGCATCGCCAACCAGGCCAGCAAGGGGATTGTCCTGCTCTGCTCTGGGCAGGGATGGCCTCACCTTGAATATTGTGTGTTGTTTTGGGTGCTACATTCAAGAATAATCTGAAGCTGTTAGAGAGCATCGAAAGTAGGGTTACAGAGATGGTAAAAGGCCTGGAGGTGAAGCCACACGAGGAGAAGCTGAGGGCACTTGGTCTGTTCATCTGGAGAAAAGCAGACTGAGTTCAGAGCTCACAGCAGTTCTGCAGCTTCCTCATGAGGGGAAGAGGAGGGACAGGCCCTGATCTCTGCTCTGCGTGACCAGGGACAGGACCTGAAGGAATGGCAGGAGCTGGGTCAAGGGAGAGATAGGGTGGATATCAGGAAAAGGTTCCTCCCACAGAGGGTGGTGGGGGAACTGAACAGGCTCCCCACAGATTGGTCATGGCCCCAAGGATAACAATCTCGTGCATATCATGATCGTTGGAGTGTCTTACCCCCTAGCAGGGCCAGGGGTAAGGTCTATGATGATTGTGGGTCCCTTCCAACACAGAATATTCTGTGAAAATTAAAAATGCCACAGAGAGCAAGCCAAGGGTCCTTACAGCTCCTGAAACATCACAAGGGGCTGCTCAGGCCGGGATCCACAGGAGGAGCCATTGGAGAAAACCAAGAGAGGACCAGCTGAGGGATGCTGAAGAACAAGTTCAACCTCCCTTGCAGCAAGAGGTCTCCTGAGGGACAGCAAGAGAGGCTGAACTCAGGTTCTGCTGTAAATTTGAAACTCAAAGGATCGGAGGCAGAGATCAGAAATGGTACAAAACCACAGAGCTGCCACGCAGAACACCTGCTCTGGGATCTAGAAACCAACTCTGGAGAATGTCAAAGGCACTCGGTTTCCTTCAGTCTGGTGAACATCTCTGCAGCCAAGGGCCCTCAGGTCACACTGCATGCCTTGACAACTCTTCAGAGTCCCGTTTCATCTTTGTGTAGGTGGCAGGGCAGAACTGGGAATAGAGCTGAGCCAGCAGAGCCTGGGAGGAGGTCTCTAACTTGGTCCCATGGCTCAGTTTGTTCCATACGTGCACTGCATAGGTGTTCTTCAGGAGTTTGCGAAGCTCCAAGGCACTGACTGGCTCAAACAATTTCTTCCAGTCCTGCCAGGGAACGGGATAAACAACTTCTGGGGCAAGAGCACTCACACCTTTGCAGCTCATGCTCTTGACAGTCTGGATGGAGCACCACTTCTTGAAGACACGAGTTAGGAGCTCTGGGCCCTGGTGGCCCCAGACCCAGCCATTGTAATTCTGCACAAAGTCCTGCATGCAAAGATCCATGAACTTGTGTTTGGGCTTAAAGGACAGAAAGGCCCCATTCAGTTCAACGTCATCCTGAATCCCGAGTGCATCGGTGAGGTTCTGTAAGTCCTTAAGCACAATGAAATCTGTATCCAGGTAGATGCCACCAAACTTCCACATCAGGACAATTCTGCAGGCATCAGAGAGGACATGTAAAAAATGAGGCTCCTGCTGCCTCTGAGGCTGCAAGTACCATTGTGCCAGAGGTGTTCCAGAAAAGAGGTCTGTCAAGTCGAGGGGCTGGATTTCCACGTTGGGGAAGCAGCTCAGCAAGGAGAAAGCCCAGTGCTTGGGTAAGGAGGCATTCTCTTTGGCCAAGCCTTTCATGAGCACCACGACTCTTGATGCTGGGTGCGCCCTGGCCGCTGACTCCACAGAGCATGAGAACAGGTAACTTGGGGTAGTTTGCTCTGAGGTCTCCACAAAAAACACACTTCCTGTAGAAGGAGAGGGCCCACCAGCAATGTTGAGGGAAGAAGGCACATAGTGAGCACAGCTGATTTCAGCAGACGAGCCGTAGGGGAGGCCTCTGCTCTTTGGGTCCTCCCAGATGCCCCAGTACAACTTGTGGTAGGCAAAGGATACAAACACAAAGATGAGGATAAACAGGGCCCAGGGCTTGTGGCTCAGCATGACCCTGGTGGGCTTTAGGAGGCAGCTGGGCATCCTGAGCATTTTCTCTCCAGCCATAGCTTGCTCTCCTGAGACAGCCATCATGATCTGGAGGGAAGGAAAGAAGAAACCTGACAGATGAGGCAGCAGAGTATGAGCCTTCCTTCACAGGTGTGTCCCACCTTCATAGCAGTGCACAACAAACTCTGGGAATACTATCAGAAACCTCATGTGTCACCCTCTAGAACTTCAGGGCACTGTGACCACGAGACATGAGACATGTACACAAAGCCCCTGGCAGGAGGAAATAGGAACGTTCCTTATGACCATTCCTGAAGCCCTGTCAATAGACACTGTGTGGAACTGCTGCCCAGTGAGAGCTGGTTGTTATGAGGGGAGTTGTTTTCTCCTGATACACAATGTGTCCTTCCCCCAAACCAAACACAAGCCTCGGTCTTCCAGGCTGTTGACCTGTCAGTTGCTGCCTTTCCACACCAACCACCTGTCCCTGCAGAGAGCTCAGCCCACTGATCATGGCACCGTAGCCAGGCAGGATGGACGGAGGGTGGGAAAGGAATGGATACAGGGCAGCTCTGGAGGCAGATGCAGACAATAAGGTCAAGAACTACCTTTGTAAAGGGACTTCCTAGGCTGCTACCCAACCTTGCACAGGCCACGCTGGCTCTGACCTGCTCTGCTCTCCCAGTGCATCCTGCTGGTGGACAGGCAATCCCTCCACACTCTTGCCCTTATTCCCTCCCTTCTTCTGCCAAAAGGGAGGGATGGAGTGGAAGAGATTATTAACGGGGCAGCAACAAATAGATAAGTCAGTCTAGCTCCATCCTCAGCGTTAGCATCAGCATTGCTGCCCTTGCTGCTCCGTAAAGTGAAGGGCAGCAGAAGCAGCACCTCCTGTGCCCACCACCAGGCTCCAGAGGTCAACAGGCAAGAGCACGGGAAGAAGAGCGAGAAAGGCTGTGGCTTTTAGGACCAGAGGAAATGGTCTCAAGTTATGCCAAGGCAGGTTAGAGTGGACATTACTCAGAATTTTGCTCCCTGGAAGAGTTATCAGGTGCCAGCACAGGCTGCCTAAGAAAGCGCTGGAGCCACTGGCCCTTGGAGGTATTTAACAGATGTGTAGGCGTGGCACTTACAAGTTCCAAGGTGTGGAACTTGGTTTAGTAGTGGACTTGGCAGAGTGGGCTTTGGGGTTGAACTCAAGCATCTCAAAGATCTCTTCCTTCCTAAGGATACCATCATTTCTCCTCCCTCCACAGGATCCATCTCCAAAGCCCCACGCTCCAGGACAGAAAGGTTCAGGAAACAGGAGAAGCTTTAATGCAGCAGCTGTAAGCAAAGTTGCAGAGAACGTGACAGAGGACTCAGCTGGCACAGCCCCATTTGTCATTGCCGCTTGATCACTGTGTCTGGGTCACACACGGAGCTACCCCTGTGGCCAAAAACGACTTGTCAGCCACACTGGGAGGCATCCAAATGTCAGAACATGGAGCCACCACTCTGCACCAGGCACTGGGGGACAGAGGAGAGGCAGTCGATACACAAATGATCAGCTCTGGATCCCCAGAAGGTTTTCTCCTCCTGCACAGAAATGCCAGCGTGAGCTGCCAGTGCTGCAGGCAGCAAAACCCAGCCCACCCTGCCTTTTACAGACCCCTTTGCATTCTCCACCCTCCACACAACAGCGGGGTTAGCCCTGTAAATAATTTTTTTGCATTTCAAGAACAATAAGAGAAAGCGGTACAGGCTTAGGGGGAAGTTCCTGTGCAGTAGAGGGGCAGGAAAGTGCCACGCCAATCTTACCACTATGAAGGTTTGAGGTTGTTGGCAGATTTTGAGCAGCAGACAGAACTTTACTACTGTCACATCTAAATAAAGTTAGAAATATATTTTTGCTTTTGCAGAAAATATGGCAACGCTTTAGATGCTGCAATATCCTGTGCAATTCTTTTACAAAATAAACAGGAAGCCTGGCTATATCTCTTCCTCTGAAAGCACAAGGGCCATTGCAAAGAAACTGCAAACACTACTCACCTATCCCTGCTTTCAAGACACCAGAGAATGCACTGCTCAACTGGAGAAGTTTTAAGAGGTTGGTGTCTGTAAGAGCGCCTACAACTCTATGTTCTGGCACTTCCTCCTTCTGAAACAAATCACAAGAGAAAAAGTCTGAATAGGAGGAAAAGCACAATAGATGAAGAAGGATGTGACATCAGACTTTCAACCAGTCAGTAGCAGATAAAAAGGATATACGTAGCGCGGCAAAGAAGCCAACTAATTATAAAGTGAAAATAAAAAAAAAAAAAGGAGGAAATTCAGACCTTATTTTCATGACATTTTAAGCTTTAGTCTGGCCAGGAAAAATTCAGGTTTTCTTTTCTCTTCCATTGCTAAGAATTCCCAGCACTCACCCTGCCCCTGGGGCTGCCACAATAAATGAGCTGATCCTTCCATAGAGCTGCCTGCTCCCACCCCAAGCCCTAAGTACAGAACACCCCCTTGGAAATACACTCTCTTACCTAATACTTTACTCGTTCACTAGGGAACACCCCCTCATATGCCAGGGACCTCATTGAAGGACTTTGCCACATTCAGGTGTCCCTCATCCTATGACAGTTCCCCCTTGTCCCTGTGATCAAGGGTGGCAGACCTTCCCTTGCATGAGACACGCCGGTACAGTCATAAATCCCTCCTTTATCAGTACAGCCACAAAATTTAGAGTTTACCACAGTTCCTCCTCAGCTGCCTGAAACAAATTTTGCTCTGTAGCATCCCAGACCCCTCTCCTCTCCCCAGATCCCTCCATGCACAGCAGCACCATGGACAGACTCAGGACAACTCTTGTACCAGCACAGGGACTCCACCACAACCGCTCTGGGCTACCGGATCCAGTGTTTCACCACCATTCCTTTCATTCTAACTTGCCACGGTTCAATCTGTGCCCATTGGGTCTCCTGCCATTGCTGCATTGGACAGAGTCGCTTGTGTCCTTTACCCACCCACCTTCAGTCAGGTGTTTGCACACCCTGACCACACAGCCCAACCTGCTCCAGTCCAAGAAAAGCCAGCAGAGCTCTCCCAGCCTCTCCTCATGCACCGTGTGCTGCAGTCCCCTTCTCACCTCAGTGGCCCTTTGCCGGACTTGCTCCAGTATGGACACGCCTCCCCCATCCTGGGATTCCAGAATCAGGCCTCCAGCTGTGTCTCACCAGTGCTGGGCAGAGATTTGCATTAGGGGTAGAGGACGAACCCACATCTATCACTGCCAACATCCTCAGTGACATCTTCAGCTTACCAGGTGTCTGCTGGAATCCCACCCAACAGACAGGAGACCAGAAGTCCAGGAGGTTCCTGGAGCATGTGGAAGAGAACTTCCTAACGCAGCTGGGAGGCAAGCCCTCCCCAGGGCATGTGCTGTTTGCAAACAGAGGAGCACTGGTGGGAGATGGGGTTGCCAAAGGCCACCTCGGATACAGTGACTGTGACATGATTCCATTTCAGTTCTCAATGAAGGGAGGGAGGGGGGCAGCAAAACCACTGCCTTTGACTTGTGGAGGACAGGCTTTGGTCTGTTTTCACCACCGGTTGAGAGAATCCCTTGGGAGGCAGTCCTGAGTGGCCAAGGAGCCCAGGAAGGCTGGACATGCCTCCGGAAGGAGGTCATACAGGTGGAGCAGGAGCCCATTCCAACGTGCTGTAAGCAGGTTCAGGGTAGGCTGGCCTGGATGAACAGCAGGCTTCTTCTGCTGGGACTCCGGGAAGAACAGAGAGCTCTGGAAGAAGGGTCAGGCAACTCAGGAAGACTACAAGGATGTCATGAAGTTAATCAGAGAGAAAACGAGAAAGGTAGAAGTCCAGCTAGTCAATATGGTCACCAGCAAGAAAGTTCCAAAAAATACTTTTCCAAACGCATTAATAACAAAAAGAGGCTAAGGAGATTCTCCATCCTTTATTTCATGCTGGGGTGGGAACATGACCTCCAGGGATGAGGAAAAGGCTCAGGTACTCAATGCCTTCTTTATCTCAGCCTTTAACCAAAAGCCCAGTTACCCTTGGCATATCCAGCCCCCTGAGCTGGAAGACAGAAGAAACAGGGAGCAGAAAAAAGTCCCCACACTGCAGGAAGAAGCTGTTAGTGAGTTGTTAGTGAGCATGCTGTGCTGCCCAGACATGCACAAGTCTAGGGAGATGTCATCTTTCCTCCTAAGGCTACGGACGGAGATGGTGAAGCAGCTCACAAAGCTCCTCTCTCCATCATTTATCAGCGTTTAACCAGGACTGCTTAACTGGAGAGCTCCTGGGTGATGGGAGGTTGGCCAATGTGACACCCATCTGTGAGAAGGCTTGGAAGGACAAGTGGAGGAGGCACAGGCCCGGCAGCCTGGCCTTGGTGCCAGGGAAGGGTATGGAACAGATTACCTGGAGTGCAATCACACAATGTGTGCTGCACCACTAGGGCATCAGGCCCAGCCAGCATGGGTTTAAGCAGGTCCTGCTTGACTGACCCAACCTCCTTCTGTGAACACCTAATGGATGGGGAAAGGCTGTGGATGTTGTGTACCTGGACCTTCAGTAAAGCCTTTGATTTCTGCTCCCACAATGTTCTCCTGGAGAGCACTGTCCTTGCAGCCCATGGATTTAACAGGTTCCCCATTTGCTGGGAAAACACTGCCCAGATGGCCAGGCCCAGAGAGTGGTGGTGGAATTAATCCAGCTGGCAGCGGGTCACCAGTGCTGTACCCAGGGCCCACTGTCAGGGCCAGTCCTATTTCATATCTTTGAGGTTCAACAAGGCCAAGTGCTGGGGCTACTGCCCCTGGGTCACAACTCCCAGCAGCTCCAGGCTGGGGAAGAGTGGCTGGGAAGAGCCCAGTAGGAAAGGACCTGGGCCTGCTGGTCCATAGTGCGTGCCCAGGCAAGAAGGCCAGTGGCATCTGGGCTGGGTCAGCAGTGGTGTGGCCAGCAGGACCAGGGCAGTGACCGTCCCCCTGTTGTGGGCACTGGCGAGGCCTCACCAATGTGAGGGTGTGTCCAGTGCTGTGTCCAGTTGTGGGCCTGTCACTGCAAGATGGACACTGAGGGGCTGGAGCGTGTCCAGAGAAGGGAACGGAGCTGGGCAAGGGGCTGGAGCACAAGTCTGACGAGAAGCGGCTGAGGGAGCTGGGGGTGTTTAACCTGGAGGAAAAGGAGGCTCAGGGGAGCCTTATTGCTCTCCAAAACTCCCTGAGGAGTCCAAAACACCTGAGGGTGCAGCCAGGTGGAGAGGAGGCTCTGCTCCCAAGGAACAAGGGACAGGACGAGCGGAAATTAATAGAATCATTTCAGCACCGCTATTAGCAGAATAATTTGGGTTGGAAGGGACATCAAAGATCATCTTGTTCCACTCCTCCTGCCATGGGCAGGGACACCTTCCACCGTCCCAGGTTGCTCCAGGCCCCACCCAATCTGATTCTGGACTCTGCCACGGATGGGGCAGCCACAGCTTCTTGCAGTAACCTGTGCCAGGGCCTCACCACCCTCACAGGGAAAAATTTCTGCTTGATATCCAATCTAACCCTGCTCTCTGTCAGTGTGAAGCCATTGCCCCATGTCCTGTCACTCCAGGCCCTTGTCAAGAGTCTCTCTCTCCGTCTTTCCTGTGCGTTCCCTTCAGGCACTGCAAGGCCACAGTGAGGTCACCCCAGAACCTTCTTTTCCCCAGGCTGAACAATCCCAATTGTTCCCTCAGCCTTTCCTCCCAGCAGAGCTGCTCCATCCCTCTGATGCCCTTGGTGTCCCTGCTCTGGCCTGGCTGCAGCAGCTCCCTATCCTTCCTGTGCTGGGCCCAGGGCTGGATGCAGCACTCCCTGCACCACGGTAGGTTCAGCTGCGATATGAGGAAAAAAATTCAGCGTGCTTAAGCACTGTGTGCCACTGGCTCCCCAGGGAAGTGGTGGAGTCACCTTCCCTGGAAGCACTCCAGAAAATGAGTACACATGGGATAAAGGCCACTGAGCATGATAATACTGGAACTGAAGGTTGGGCTCAATGATCTTGGAGGTCTTTTCCAACCTTCATGCGCTTCTAAGTTTTTATTTTTGTCCCTGGGGACACTGCTCTGAATCCTGCACCTGTTCCTTCTGTTGATATGGACATGTTATCCTCTGGACTTCCACAATGGGCTCCATATCCCAATCACAGGGACGTAATCCTCTTCACAGCACTGCAGAAACAGGCAATGCTGAGGCTCTTCAGAATGTGACAATGGCTGGTTAGACGTTGGTATCCTACAAGAATTACATCAGCAGAGCAAAACACTTTATAATTTCCACTCCTAAATGAACTGCTTTTGTCTATTTGTTTTCCTGAGGAGTCCCAGAAAAGTCATCCCACTGCTGCGGAACTGGAAACACTAGGAAACACCATTTCAACTTTTCTCACTTTAGAAGTTTAGAAGAATTTCACACTGAGAGGTGCAGGGATTTTAAATCCTGCAATTTGCATATCCTCTTCATGTATTTCTCAAGTCATAAAGGATCTTTGCCAGCCAGGGAGTTCTGTTCTGAGCTCCAGCAAACCCTGCCCTTTGGCACCTACTGGCAGTGGTTTACAAGCTGAGAAATGCCACAGAGAGCAAGCCAAGGGTCCTTACAGCTCCTGAAACATCACAAGGGGCTGCTCAGGCCGGGATCCACAGGAGGAGCCATTGGAGAAAACCAAGAGAGGACCAGCTGAGGGATGCTGAAGAACAAGTTCAACCTCCCTTGCAGCAAGAGGTCTCCTGAGGGACAGCAAGAGAGGCTGAACTCAGGTTCTGCTGTAAATTTGAAACTCAAAGGATCGGAGGCAGAGATCAGAAATGGTACAAAACCACAGAGCTGCCACGCAGAACACCTGCTCTGGGATCTAGAAACCAACTCTGGAGAATGTCAAAGGCACTCGGTTTCCCTTCAGTCTGGTGAACATCTCTGCAGCCAAGGGCCCTCAGGTCACACTGCACGCCTTGACAACTCTTCAGAGTCCCGTTTCATCTTTGTGTAGGTGGCAGGGCAGAACTGGGAATAGAGCTGAGCCAGCAGAGCCTGGGAGGGGATCTCTAACTTGGTCCCATGGCTCAGTTTGTTCCATACGTGCACTGCATAGGTGTTCTTCAGGAGTTTGCGAAGCTCCAAGGCACTGACTGGCTCAAACAATTTCTTCCAGTCCTGCCAGGGAATGGGATAAACAACTTCTGGGGCAAGAGCACTCACACCTTTGCAGCTCATGCTCTTGACAGTCTGGATGGAGCACCACTTCTTGAAGACACGAGTTAGGAGCTTTGGGCCCTGGTGGCCCCAGACCCAGCCATTGTAATTCTGCACAAAGTCCTGCATGCAAAGCTCCATGAACTTGTGTTTTGGCTTAAAGGACAGAAAGGCCCCATTCAGTTCAACGTCATCCTGAATCCCGAGTGCATCGGTGAGGTTCTGTAAGTCCTTAAGCACAATGAAATCTGTATCCAGGTAGATGCCACCAAACTTCCACATCAGGACAATTCTGCAGGCATCAGAGAGGACAGGTAAAAAATGAGGCTCCTGCTGCCTCTGAGGCTGCAAGTACCATTGTGCCAGAGGTGTTCCAGAAAAGAGGTCTGTCAAGTCGAGGGGCTGGATTTCCACGTTGGGGAAGCAGCTCAGCAAGGAGAAAGCCCAGTGCTTGGGTAAGGAGGCATTCTCTTTGGCCAAGCCTTTCATGAGCACCACGACTCTTGATGCTGGGTGCGCCCTGGCCGCTGACTCCACAGAGCATGAGAACAGGTAACTTGGGGTAGTTTGCTCTGAGGTCTCCACAAAAAACACACTTCCTGTAGAAGGAGAGGGCCCACCAGCAATGTTGAGGGAAGAAGGCACATAGTGAGCACAGCTGATTTCAGCAGACGAGCCGTAGGGGAGGCCTCTGCTCTTTGGGTCCTCCCAGATGCCCCAGTACAACTTGTGGTAGGCAAAGGATACAAACACAAAGATGAGGATAAACAGGGCCCAGGGCTTGTGGCTCAGCATGACCCTGGTGGGCTTTAGGAGGCAGCTGGGCATCCTGAGCATTCTCTCTCCAGCCATAGCTTGCTCTCCTGAGACAGCCATCATGATCTGGAGGGAAGGAAAGAAGAAACCTGACAGATGAGGCAGCAGAGTATGAGCCTTCCTTCACAGGTGTGTCCCTCCTTCATAGCAGTGCACAACAAACTCTGGGAATACTATCAGAAACCTCATGTGTCACCCTCTAGAACTTCAGGGCACTGTGACCACGAGACATGAGACATGAGACATGTACACAAAGCCCCTGGCAGGAGGAAATAGGAACGTTCCTTATGACCATTCCTGAAGCCCTGTCAATAGACACTGTGTGGAGCTGCTGCCCAGTGAGAGCTGGTTGTTATGAGGGGAGTTGTTTTCTCCTGATACACAATGTGTCCTTCCCCCAAACCAAACACAAGCCTCGGTCTTCCAGGCTGTTGACCTGTCAGTTGCTGCCTTTCCAAACCAACCACCTGTCCCTGCAGAGAGCTCAGCCCACTGATCATGGCACCGTAGCCAGGCAGGATGGACGGAGGGTGGGAAAGGAATGGATACAGGGCAGCTCTGGAGGCAGATGCAGACAATAAGGTCAAGAACTACCTTTGTAAAGGGACTTCCTAGGCTGCTACCCAACCTTGCACAGGCCACGCTGGCTCTGACCTGCTCAGCTCTCCCAGTGCATCCTGCTGGTGGACAGGCAATCCCTCCACACTCTTGCCCTTATTCCCTCCCTTCTTCTGCCAAAAGGGAGGGATGGAGTGGAAGAGATTATTAACGGGGCAGCAACAAATAGATAAGTCAGTCTAGCTCCATCCTCAGCGTTAGCATCAGCATTGCTGCCCTTGCTGCTCCGTAAAGTGAAGGGCAGCAGAAGCAGCACCTCCTGTGCCCACCACCAGGCTCCAGAGGTCAACAGGCAAGAGCACGGGAAGAAGAGCAAGAAAGGCTGTGGCTTTTAGGACCAGAGGAAATGGTCTCAAGTTATGCCAAGGCAGGTTAGAGTGGACATTACTCAGAATTTTGCTCCCTGGAAGAGTTATCAGGTGCCAGCACAGGCTGCCCAAGAAAGCGCTGGAGCCACTGGCCCTTGGAGGTATTTAACAGATGTGTAGGCGTGGCACTTACAAGTTCCAAGGTGTGGAACTTGGTTTAGTAGTGGACTTGGCAGAGTGGGCTTTGGGGTTGAACTCAAGCATCTCAAAGATCTCTTCCTTCCTAAGGATACCATCATTTCTCCTCCCTCCACAGGATCCATCTCCAAAGCCCCACGCTCCAGGACAGAAAGGTTCAGGAAACAGGAGAAGCTTTAATGCAGCAGCTGTAAGCAAAGTTGCAGAGAACGTGACAGAGGACTCAGCTGGCACAGCCCCATTTGTCATTGCCGCTTGATCACTGTGTCTGGGTCACACACGGAGCTACCCCTGTGGCCAAAAACGACTTGTCAGCCACACTGGGAGGCATCCAAATGTCAGAACATGGAGCCACCACTCTGCACCAGGCACTGGGGGACAGAGGAGAGGCAGTCAATACACAAATGATCAGCTCTGGATCCCCAGAAGGTTTTCTCCTCCCGCACAGAAATGCCAGCGTGAGCTGCCAGTGCTGCAGGCAGCAAAACCCAGCCCACCCTGCCTTTTAAATACCCTTTACAATCCACACCCTCCACACAACAGCGGGGTAAACCCTGAAAATTTTTAAAGCTGTTGAAGGCAAAGGGGGACAGATTTGGCAGAACAGAGCCAGTGCTGAAGAGAATGCAGAAAACTCACCTGTCCCATCTTTTTCAAGATTCCACAGAATTCCCTGTCCAGCTGAAAAAAATGTTTAAGAGATTAAAGTCTGTGAGGATGCCGGCAACTCTATGGTTTGGCATCCCCTTCTTCTGAAACGGAACAGTGAGTAGATGCAGTCAAAACACAAGGGTAAAATAGAAGAGGGTGATGCAACGCCATTTATCTAGTCAGTAGCTGATGCAAAGGTCACACAGATGCACTGAGAACAAACCAGTTAGTTAAAAAGTAATTTAAATAAAGAGGAGGAAATTGAAACCTCACTGTTACTATCCTTTAAGCTTTAGAGTGGTAGGTAAATGGATCGGGGCTTTTTTCCTCCTTTGCTAAGAATTCCCAGCACTCACCCTGCCCCTGGGGCTGCCACAATAAATGAGCTGATCCTTCCATAGAGCTGCCTGCTCCCACCCCAAGCCCTAAGTACAGAACACCCCCTTGGAAATACACTCTCTTACCTAATACTTTACTCGTTCACTAGGGAACACCCCCTCATATGCCAGGGACCTCATTGAAGGACTTTGCCACATTCAGGTGTCCCTCATCCTATGACAGTTCCCCCTTGTCCCTGTGATCAAGGGTGGCAGACCTTCCCTTGCATGAGACACGCCGGTACAGTCATAAATCCCTCCTTTATCAGTACAGCCACAAAATTTAGAGTTTACCACAGTTCCTCCTCAGCTGCCTGAAACAAATTTTGCTCTGTAGCATCCCAGACCCCTCTCCTCTCCCCAGATCCCTCCATGCACAGCAGCACCATGGACAGACTCAGGACAACTCTTGTACCAGCACAGGGACTCCACCACAACCGCTCTGGGCTACCGGATCCAGTGTTTCACCACCATTCCTTTCATTCTAACTTGCCACGGTTCAATCTGTGCCCATTGGGTCTCCTGCCATTGCTGCATTGGACAGAGTCGCTTGTGTCCTTTACCCACCCACCTTCAGTCAGGTGTTTGCACACCCTGACCACACAGCCCAACCTGCTCCAGTCCAAGAAAAGCCAGCAGAGCTCTCCCAGCCTCTCCTCATGCACCGTGTGCTGCAGTCCCCTTCTCACCTCAGTGGCCCTTTGCCGGACTTGCTCCAGTATGGACACGCCTCCCCCATCCTGGGATTCCAGAATCAGGCCTCCAGCTGTGTCTCACCAGTGCTGGGCAGAGATTTGCATTAGGGGTAGAGGACGAACCCACATCTATCACTGCCAACATCCTCAGTGACATCTTCAGCTTACCAGGTGTCTGCTGGAATCCCACCCAACAGACAGGAGACCAGAAGTCCAGGAGGTTCCTGGAGCATGTGGAAGAGAACTTCCTAACGCAGCTGGGAGGCAAGCCCTCCCCAGGGCATGTGCTGTTTGCAAACAGAGGAGCACTGGTGGGAGATGGGGTTGCCAAAGGCCACCTCGGATACAGTGACTGTGACATGATTCCATTTCAGTTCTCAATGAAGGGAGGGAGGGGGGCAGCAAAACCACTGCCTTTGACTTGTGGAGGACAGGCTTTGGTCTGTTTTCACCACCGGTTGAGAGAATCCCTTGGGAGGCAGTCCTGAGTGGCCAAGGAGCCCAGGAAGGCTGGACATGCCTCCGGAAGGAGGTCATACAGGTGGAGCAGGAGCCCATTCCAACGTGCTGTAAGCAGGTTCAGGGTAGGCTGGCCTGGATGAACAGCAGGCTTCTTCTGCTGGGACTCCGGGAAGAACAGAGAGCTCTGGAAGAAGGGTCAGGCAACTCAGGAAGACTACAAGGATGTCATGAAGTTAATCAGAGAGAAAACGAGAAAGGTAGAAGTCCAGCTAGTCAATATGGTCACCAGCAAGAAAGTTCCAAAAAATACTTTTCCAAACGCATTAATAACAAAAAGAGGCTAAGGAGATTCTCCATCCTTTATTTCATGCTGGGGTGGGAACATGACCTCCAGGGATGAGGAAAAGGCTCAGGTACTCAATGCCTTCTTTATCTCAGCCTTTAACCAAAAGCCCAGTTACCCTTGGCATATCCAGCCCCCTGAGCTGGAAGACAGAAGAAACAGGGAGCAGAAAAAAGTCCCCACACTGCAGGAAGAAGCTGTTAGTGAGTTGTTAGTGAGCATGCTGTGCTGCCCAGACATGCACAAGTCTAGGGAGATGTCATCTTTCCTCCTAAGGCTACGGACGGAGATGGTGAAGCAGCTCACAAAGCTCCTCTCTCCATCATTTATCAGCGTTTAACCAGGACTGCTTAACTGGAGAGCTCCTGGGTGATGGGAGGTTGGCCAATGTGACACCCATCTGTGAGAAGGCTTGGAAGGACAAGTGGAGGAGGCACAGGCCCGGCAGCCTGGCCTTGGTGCCAGGGAAGGGTATGGAACAGATTACCTGGAGTGCAATCACACAATGTGTGCTGCACCACTAGGGCATCAGGCCCAGCCAGCATGGGTTTAAGCAGGTCCTGCTTGACTGACCCAACCTCCTTCTGTGAACACCTAATGGATGGGGAAAGGCTGTGGATGTTGTGTACCTGGACCTTCAGTAAAGCCTTTGATTTCTGCTCCCACAATGTTCTCCTGGAGAGCACTGTCCTTGCAGCCCATGGATTTAACAGGTTCCCCATTTGCTGGGAAAACACTGCCCAGATGGCCAGGCCCAGAGAGTGGTGGTGGAATTAATCCAGCTGGCAGCGGGTCACCAGTGCTGTACCCAGGGCCCACTGTCAGGGCCAGTCCTATTTCATATCTTTGAGGTTCAACAAGGCCAAGTGCTGGGGCTACTGCCCCTGGGTCACAACTCCCAGCAGCTCCAGGCTGGGGAAGAGTGGCTGGGAAGAGCCCAGTAGGAAAGGACCTGGGCCTGCTGGTCCATAGTGCGTGCCCAGGCAAGAAGGCCAGTGGCATCTGGGCTGGGTCAGCAGTGGTGTGGCCAGCAGGACCAGGGCAGTGACCGTCCCCCTGTTGTGGGCACTGGCGAGGCCTCACCAATGTGAGGTGTGTCCAGTGCTGTGTCCAGTTGTGGGCCTGTCACTGCAAGATGGACACTGAGGGGCTGGAGCGTGTCCAGAGAAGGGAACGGAGCTGGGCAAGGGGCTGGAGCACAAGTCTGACGAGAAGCGGCTGAGGGAGCTGGGGGTGTTTAACCTGGAGGAAAAGGAGGCTCAGGGGAGCCTTATTGCTCTCCAAAACTCCCTGAGGAGTCCAAAACACCTGAGGGTGCAGCCAGGTGGAGAGGAGGCTCTGCTCCCAAGGAACAAGGGACAGGACGAGCGGAAATTAATAGAATCATTTCAGCACCGCTATTAGCAGAATAATTTGGGTTGGAAGGGACATCAAAGATCATCTTGTTCCACTCCTCCTGCCATGGGCAGGGACACCTTCCACCGTCCCAGGTTGCTCCAGGCCCCACCCAATCTGATTCTGGACTCTGCCACGGATGGGGCAGCCACAGCTTCTTGCAGTAACCTGTGCCAGGGCCTCACCACCCTCACAGGGAAAAATTTCTGCTTGATATCCAATCTAACCCTGCTCTCTGTCAGTGTGAAGCCATTGCCCCATGTCCTGTCACTCCAGGCCCTTGTCAAGAGTCTCTCTCCGTCTTTCCTGTGCGTTCCCTTCAGGCACTGCAAGGCCACAGTGAGGTCACCCCAGAACCTTCTTTTCCCCAGGCTGAACAATCCCAATTGTTCCCTCAGCCTTTCCTCCCAGCAGAGCTGCTCCATCCCTCTGATGCCCTTGGTGTCCCTGCTCTGGCCTGGCTGCAGCAGCTCCCTATCCTTCCTGTGCTGGGCCCAGGGCTGGATGCAGCACTCCCTGCACCACGGTAGGTTCAGCTGCGATATGAGGAAAAAAATTCAGCGTGCTTAAGCACTGTGTGCCACTGGCTCCCCAGGGAAGTGGTGGAGTCACCTTCCCTGGAAGCACTCCAGAAAATGAGTACACATGGGATAAAGGCCACTGAGCATGATAATACTGGAACTGAAGGTTGGGCTCAATGATCTTGGAGGTCTTTTCCAACCTTCATGCGCTTCTGAGTTTTTATTTTTGTCCCTGGGGACACTGCTCTGAATCCTGCACCTGTTCCTTCTGTTGATATGGACATGTTATCCTCTGGACTTCCACAATGGGCTCCATATCCCAATCACAGGGACGTAATCCTCTTCACAGCACTGCAGAAACAGGCAATGCTGAGGCTCTTCAGAATGTGACAATGGCTGGTTAGACGTTGGTATCCTACAAGAATTACATCAGCAGAGCAAAACACTTTATAATTTCCACTCCTAAATGAACTGCTTTTGTCTATTTGTTTTCCTGAGGAGTCCCAGAAAAGTCATCCCACTGCTGCGGAACTGGAAACACTAGGAAACACCATTTCAACTTTTCTCACTTTAGAAGTTTAGAAGAATTTCACACTGAGAGGTGCAGGGATTTTAAATCCTGCAATTTGCATATCCTCTTCATGTATTTCTCAAGTCATAAAGGATCTTTGCCAGCCAGGGAGTTCTGTTCTGAGCTCCAGCAAACCCTGCCCTTTGGCACCTACTGGCAGTGGTTTACAAGCTGAGAAATGCCACAGAGAGCAAGCCAAGGGTCCTTACAGCTCCTGAAACATCACAAGGGGCTGCTCAGGCCGGGATCCACAGGAGGAGCCATTGGAGAAAACCAAGAGAGGACCAGCTGAGGGATGCTGAAGAACAAGTTCAACCTCCCTTGCAGCAAGAGGTCTCCTGAGGGACAGCAAGAGAGGCTGAACTCAGGTTCTGCTGTAAATTTCAAAATTCAAAGGATCGGAGGCAGAGATCAGAAATGGTACAAAACCACAGAGCTGCCACGCAGAACACCTGCTCTGGGATCTAGAAACCAACTCTGGAGAATGTCAAAGGCACTCGGTTTCCCTTCAGTCTGGTGAACATCTCTGCAGCCAAGGGCCCTCAGGTCACACTGCACGCCTTGACAACTCTTCAGAGTCCCGTTTCATCTTTGTGTAGGTGGCAGGGCAGAACTGGGAATAGAGCTGAGCCAGCAGAGCCTGGGAGGGGATCTCTAACTTGGTCCCATGGCTCAGTTTGTTCCATACGTGCACTGCATAGGTGTTCTTCAGGAGTTTGCGAAGCTCCAAGGCACTGACTGGCTCAAACAATTTCTTCCAGTCCTGCCAGGGAATGGGATAAACAACTTCTGGGGCAAGAGCACTCACACCTTTGCAGCTCATGCTCTTGACAGTCTGGATGGAGCACCACTTCTTGAAGACACGAGTTAGGAGCTTTGGGCCCTGGTGGCCCCAGACCCAGCCATTGTAATTCTGCACAAAGTCCTGCATGCAAAGCTCCATGAACTTGTGTTTTGGCTTAAAGGACAGAAAGGCCCCATTCAGTTCAACGTCATCCTGAATCCCGAGTGCATCGGTGAGGTTCTGTAAGTCCTTAAGCACAATGAAATCTGTATCCAGGTAGATGCCACCAAACTTCCACATCAGGACAATCCTGCAGGCATCAGAGAGGACAGGTAAAAAATGAGGCTCCCAGTGGCGTAGAGGCCACATATACCACCTTTTTAGAGGTGTTCCAGAAAAGAGGTCTGTCAAGTCGAGGGGCTGGATTTCCACGTTGGGGAAGCAGCTCAGCAAGGAGAAAGCCCAGTGCTTGGGTAAGGAGGCATTCTCTTTGGCCAAGCCTTTCATGAGCACCACGACTCTTGATGCTGGGTGCGCCCTGGCCGCTGACTCCACAGAGCATGAGAACAGGTAACTTGGGGTAGTTTGCTCTGAGGTCTCCACAAAAAACACACTTCCTGTAGAAGGAGAGGGCCCACCAGCAATGTTGAGGGAAGAAGGCACATAGTGAGCACAGCTGATTTCAGCAGACGAGCCGTAGGGGAGGCCTCTGCTCTTTGGGTCCTCCCAGATGCCCCAGTACAACTTGTGGTAGGCAAAGGATACAAACACAAAGATGAGGATAAACAGGGCCCAGGGCTTGTGGCTCAGCATGACCCTGGTGGGCTTTAGGAGGCAGCTGGGCATCCTGAGCATTTTCTCTCCAGCCATAGCTTGCTCTCCTATGACAGCCTGGAGGAAAGGAAAGAAAAAAACCTGACAGATGAGGCAGCAGAGTATGAGCCTTCCTTCACAGGTGTGTCCCAACTTCATAGTAGTGCACAACAAACTCGGCAAACTCTATTAGAGACCTCTTCTGCTAATCTCTAGGTCTTCCTGTCTTTCTGAACGTGGGACACGTGCAAAAAGCTCTGGCAGGAGGAAAGCAAACAAGCAGGGAACAAGACAGAAAACCCAGCTGGCACAATCCCATTTGTCAGTTGTCCCGTGATTACTGAGCCTCTGTCACATATGGCACTTCTCATGTGCCAGAAAAAGGTTTGTTAGAGGCACTAGGACTTGAGGACAGAAGAGAGGCAGTCGATACACGAATGATCAGCTCTGGATCCCCAGAAGGTTTTCTCCTCCTGCACAGAAATGCCAGCGTGTGCTGCCAGTGCTGCAGGCAGCAAAACCCAGCCCACCCTGCCTTTTAAATACCCTTTACAATCCACACCCTCCACATCAGAGCAGGGTTAACCCCGTAATAATTTCTTAAGCTGTTGAAGGCAAAGGGCGACAGATTCGGCAGAACAGAGCCAGTGCTGAAGAGAATGCAGAAAACTCACCTGTCCCATCTTTTTCAAGATGCCACAGAATTCCCTGTCCAGCTGAAAAAATGTTTAAGAAATTAAAGTCTGTGAGGATGCCGGCAACTCGATGGTTTGGCATCCCCTTCTTCTGAAACGGAACAGTGAGTACATGGAGGAAATAAAATGTGGAGGATGTGACATCATTCATCTGTAGTAAGTAGCTGATGCAAAGGTCACACAGATGCACTGAGAACAAACCAGTTAGTTAAAAAGTAATTTAAATAAAGAGGAGGAAATTGAAACCTCACTGTTACTATCCTTTAAGCTTTAGAGTGGTAGGTAAATGGATCGGGGCTTTTTTCCTCCTTTGCTAAGAATTCCCAGCACTCACCCTGCCCCTGGGGCTGCCACAATAACTGAGCTGATCCTTCCATAGAGCTGCCTGCTCCCACCCCAAGCCCTAAGTACAGAACACCCCCTTGGAAATACACTCTCTTACCTAATACTTTACTCGTTCACTAGGGAACACCCCCTCATATGCCAGGGACCTCATTGAAGGACTTTGCCACATTCAGGTGTCCCTCATCCTATGACAGTTCCCCCTTGTCCCTGTGATCAAGGGTGGCAGACCTTCCCTTGCATGAGACACGCCGGTACAGTCATAAATCCCTCCTTTATCAGTACAGCCACAAAATTTAGAGTTTACCACAGTTCCTCCTCAGCTGCCTGAAACAAATTTTGCTCTGTAGCATCCCAGACCCCTCTCCTCTCCCCAGATCCCTCCATGCACAGCAGCACCATGGACAGACTCAGGACAACTCTTGTACCAGCACAGGGACTCCACCACAACCGCTCTGGGCTACCGGATCCAGTGTTTCACCACCATTCCTTTCATTCTAACTTGCCACGGTTCAATCTGTGCCCATTGGGTCTCCTGCCATTGCTGCATTGAACAGAGTCGCTTGTGTCCTTTACCCACCCACCTTCAGTCAGGTGTTTGCACACCCTGACCACACAGCCCAACCTGCTCTAGTCCAAGAAAAGCCAGCAGAGCTCTCCCAGCCTCTCCTCATGCACCGTGTGCTGCAGTCCCCTTCTCACCTCAGTGGCCCTTTGCCGGACTTGCTCCAGTATGGACACGCCTCCCCCATCCTGGGATTCCAGAATCAGGCCTCCAGCTGTGTCTCATCAGTACTGGGTGGTGGGCAAGAATCATGCCCCATGACCTTGCAGGCCATGTTCCACAGGCTGTGGGGACATCCGCTGTCTCCTGGTCAGCTTGTGGTCCTGAGGACACCAGGCCCTTTTCTGCCCTGGTGCTTTCCATGAAAATGCTGCCTTTCATTTTCATGGTCTTGCTTATTAAATTTAAAAGCCATGTTAAGCAATATAGGGCTTGAAATATGCAAACAAAAAATGTGCCCAAAAAAACCTGCAAAATATTCAGAGACGCCTCACTGTACAATTTAAACCCTGTTATTGAAATATCATCAAGGATCCCTTGTTCCAAAACCAAAAGGGATAAAACAAAGGAAGCAGACACAGGGCTGCTACCACAGATGATCTCGTAACTCCACCATGCAAGCACTGCCACCAGTCTGCTGCTCCTAGATGAGCACATGCTCACGCCTACTTTTAGTGCACCCTGCCCTGAGCAAAGTGCTTTCCTGCCCTACGTGACTATCTTCACTCATATTTCCTTGGTAGCAAAATCACAGACAGCAAAAAAGGGGAACAGCCCAAACTAGATGATAATTGAATGACTGACTGATGGTACAACATGAATTGTGCATGAAGCAAATTAATTTGAAGCCAAAAAAGCATCCTGCATTCCTGCAAACCTTAACCTTTCAAAGTGTAATAGCAGATATTCAAAAGTCCCTGAAA
Organism: Pseudopodoces humilis; assembly: GCF_049639895.1. Taxonomy (NCBI): domain Eukaryota; kingdom Metazoa; phylum Chordata; class Aves; order Passeriformes; family Paridae; genus Pseudopodoces; species Pseudopodoces humilis. The sequence goes on along the minus strand of NC_142204.1, from coordinate 13,245,072 downwards.
CCTGGCAAATCATTCCTCATGAGAAAAAAAATTCATTATTGAGTGATATTATTAAACATTGTATGATCTACATGACAGTTCAAATAGTGATAACAAAAGGAAGAAATTAATTGTAAAAATTTTTTAAGGGCATGAATTTAGTGATGTCAGAGAATGAAATGTTACATTCTCACTTTGCACTGAAAACAATTAGGATTGTTCCTACATAATTACATTAGAACTGTGTAATTCTCAGAGCATGAGTTCTGCAGAAGGTCTCAAAAATTCCAGGCCTAAATCTTACTATACAAACAAATGTTATAGCCAGAGGTGATCAGATGATTACAGGAAAACTATGGTTGTCCATATCGCAGAAGTGCAAGTGTTGCTTCAAAAACAGAATACAAATGGAGGATGTCAATAAGGACTTCACTATTGTTTCCCTTCTAGGATTTAATTGATACAACTTATACCTATGTAATTAGGAAATTTCACCTATGAAGCTGAATAGGCCTGCAAATTAGAAAGAAAATTACAGGAAAGATGGTGCAAAGAGATGATCTAACTATTAGCAAATATATGTGTATCTTTAGATATGTAATATACTATTAACTAAAATGGATTTGCAATGTAATTTCCGTTGCACCTCAGAACATGTAGAGAAACTGGCTAGAGATGGTTTTGCATCTTAAGCTGGGAAAGATGCTTTGGTTGATCCCAACATTTTCAAGCAATAGCTGTGCCCTCTTGTGGTCAAGCCAACTTTCATTCATGCAGTTCTGGTCACTAAAAATATCCTTCTGGATTTAAGAAAAGTACTGTTGGTGTAGCAAAGCAGCTTTTGCAGCAAGGGACCCAGCACTGGAAGAGTTGAGCCTGGGGCTGGCTGGAGATCTGGTAGAGATCAGCCAGAATTTGTCATGAACACCCACTCTTCATGGGCTTATTGAAAGTACACCATGGTATAGTTCAGAAAGAAGCTTCACTTCTTTCTTTGTTTTATTACTCTTGTCATTGTTGTGTATTTTTATCAAGACTTCAACTACTTTATGGTAGTATATAACTATATATATATATATAACCATAAATAAATAAATATATACACACTTTTATATAACTGTAAAAGCTATGTTTGAATGTACATCCAGCACAAACGCAGCAACACAGCTCTAGTTAGCCTTGGAAAAAGTGTTTGCACCAGCCCCTGTTGTCTTCAGTGGAACAAAACAAATACCCTTGAGATTAGTGATGTCCTTTCAAGCAACTGTGTGGACATAGGAACTGAAAAACACCTAAGGAGCTGTTTGTAAATTTGCTACAAATTTGGTAACAAAAAACAGACAGGAGGGAAAAAGGTCCAGCAAAGTACTGCTGCACACCTAGGTAGCTGCTAAAAGTCTGGAACAATAAATATCACCCATCACAAGCAACCTGATAGAGTACTTTGGGGACCCACCAAAAAACAGCTGAAGATCCTAATTTTCTCCAGATTTACATTACTAATGAAAGTAGAAGAGGTGAGATTCGACAATAGCAGCATTCAGTATGTGACTTTATAGGCATAGAGACACCAAGGTGCCCAACAGGCATGTATCCACCCGCAAATTCCCCTAGTATTTAGGGGAATTAGATTTAGCATTTTACCAACAACTTTAGAGCTCCTTCCTCTTGAACTCTGAGAAGATGGCAGACCAAACACGTGTGAAAATTTGAGGTAAGAAGAGAGCAAATATTGTAAATGTAGTATATCAAATCAATAAAATACTGCAGCTGAAGGCATAGGACATTTAAGGCATTTGTCTCTTAACTACATCTTCTGTATTTATCACAACTTCACCTTTCCAGAATGAACCCTGCAGTATCCAATTCACTTACAATGGGTTTAGAACTAAATTTTCTCCTGAAATAAAAGAAAGAAGTATAAACACCCTCTTGTATAGCTGTAATGAAACGATAGACAGACACTCTGTGGGATAAGATGCATCAAAAGAAAGCCACAGCAAAGAGTCAGAGAATGAGATTAGCAAGTTTCTACAACAAAAAGTAAACAGATTGTGGGAAGAAATGATATGGCAGCTTTGATAGCTGCTGATTCCCAGATCACTGTACACAAAGCAACCATAGATATGATGGCATCTCACTGAAGCTGTCCAGAAAAAAGTATCTACAGGCTCTGTTATTTGCAAGAGAGAATATCAATGACGGACTTAAGAAATGACCCCAAACAGAAAATCAGGTAGCCAGACATGGCAACATCATTACGTTTCAATCACCTTCCCTGAATACAATAAGCAGCAACCCAAGAGGAAGGGAAAATGGTCAGTAATTCTGTTACACTTGGACAGTCAGAAATTTGTGGGATTTGGTTTGTTAAACAGGACCTGACTCTCATGAATGTGTGCTGGCTGGGCCAGGCCCCCTGGCTGGTCATGCTCAGTATGATCTGTTCCACAGCCTGCCTTGGTATCAAGGTCAGGCTTATCGGCTTGTGGCTCTTCAGATCCTCCTTTCAGCCTTGTAGACACGTGTCACACTGGCTAACCCTCAGTCTTCTGGGACTTCCCCAGTTCACTGTAGTAATGCATTTGAACAGCTTGGGCCATGATGTGCTCCAGCCAAGCCGTATTTAGAGTTTATTATCAGACCCTATAGAATTTCTCAAGGTTGCTGAGACATAAGCTGCTCTAAAAATAAGAAAGAAGAGGCTGAAAAACAAGAAAGCAGGATCACAAGAGTCAGATAACGGGGGGCGGTTGAACACCTGTAACCAATCCTGTGCCCCAAGGGGTGTGTGTGGACAGGATAGGGGCACCAATGAAAAGATGCATGATTGTGTGAACAGTAGTTTTAGAATGTATAAATAGATGTGTAATATAAACAATAAATGGCTTCTGTGGAATCTTATTGGTTCATTGTCCAGAGGTCCTGAGCTCCTGTAGTTCACCAGGGGTGCCAGTAAATGATGGAGAGCAGCTCGTCCACCCTCTCCCTCAGTTCCCTTGAGTGGATCCCACCTGGTGCCACAGATGGTGCAATTTTAAGTGGAGCAGCAGGTCACTGTCTCCTCCTGGATTACAAGGGGGCCATCCTGTCCCTTTCTTCTGGCTTAGGGGGCTTGACACCCTGATAATAACTAGTCTTTCATTTAAAGACTGAAAGAATGAAGGCATCAAGTACCTCAGCCTTTCCCTCATCCTTGGTGGCAATGTTTCCCCTCACATGCAATAAAGGATGGAGAGTCTCCTTGGCTCTATGTTATTAATGTATTTGGAAAAAAAAAATTGTTATCTCTTGTGGCACTTGACAGATTAAATTCTAGCTGGGCCCTTGGCCTTTCTGACTTTCTCCCTGCATAACTTAATGACAGCCTTGTAATTCTCCTGAGCCACTTACCCCTACTTCCAAAGCTGGTAATTTTTTTATTTTTTTTTTTTCCCCTTGAGTTCAATCAGAAGCTCCCTGTTCACCCAGGCCAGCTTTCTTCCCTGCTGGCTTGTCTTATGGCACATTGGGCTGGCCTGTTCCTGTGCCTTTCAGATGTTCTTGGAGAACGTCCAGCCTTCCTGCACCCCTTGCCCCTCAGTACTGCTTCCCAAGGGACTGCCTCAACCAGCACCCTGAACAGGCCAAAATCTGGAAGTCCAAGGTAAAAGTTTTGTGACTCCATTCCATACTTGAATGGAAAATGGAGAATTGAAAACTCTCCTTTCAAGACCACTATGCCCAAGACAGACTCCAACCACCACATCTCCCACCAGCCCTTCTCTGTTCACAAACAGCAGGGCCCAGCATCCCCAAGTTCTTCTTACCTGTAGCCAGATGCAGATATTAATTCTGGGTTGTTTCAAAGTAATCTCTGAACTCCCAATCTCATTTCCTAACGATCTTCTGTCTCTGTAGCAGGCTTCATGTTCTTTCTGCAACTTGAAAAAATAAAAAGGATTAATAATATTGTTAGCTTTACTATCTTTTGGAAATTGTTTTCAAACAGTGTTTTCTATAGTCTCAGACTTTAACTTGCCAGACCTTGTGTGCCTACTTCATTTTCTCCCTGGTTATAGATGCCATTTTGAAGCATGCTTTATACTTCTCATACCTCTGCCAGCATATTACAGGATGCTGTTTTGCTTCATCATGATACACAAATTTAAATGTCAAGATCTCAGCTTGGGCTGTAATGGCAGGGTGCAGCTGAGTCACTGCCTTCTGCAGTTCTCTCTTCTGGACTCTGCCTGTTCATCTGAGTATCAGGAATGATTATAAAGCAAAAACAAGAGATCATGAGCCAAGTGAACAAGGGAATGGTCACAATCACTTGAGAGAGATAAATCTGAAGTACATGTAAAAGACTAATGGGATGATGTTCATAAATGGCATCTCCAAACGGAGCTTGGGGAGAGCTTTGCTTCCCCTCTTCTCTCCTGCTGAGGACACACCAGCCCTAGGCAGAGCTCAGTCCCCAGCATGTTTCAGTTAAAACAAGGAACAGAAATTTCCCACAAGAATCTCCATTGTACTTCAGCCATCTCAGACTCCACATTTTGGGAGGAGGGAGATAAAACAAGGAGAGTAACAAGGGGGGAAAGAGCCCTACAGAGCATTTCTCCTTACTGTGTGTCCTGGATGCCCCCAGCACAAGAGCTCCTAGGAGCACAGAGAAAATAACCATCCTTCAGTCACTTCCCAGGAGACTAGATCCAGGATTGCTTTCCTGAGCCTTCCATGCTCCTCTTCTCCTGCACTGGCGAGTTCTGCATCTCCTGCCCCAACCTTGGCTTTCCCCTTGAGGTCCAGCACCCATGTACCAGCTAACCTTCATGAGTCCAAGGAGAGGAGACATGGCATGAAGGAAGCTGTATAAAAGCACAGTTTAATTGAAGGGCACTGTCATCAGTGTGACAGTGCTTTTCTCAGAAGTGCCTGGCTCTTAATAAAGTTAAAAACCCAGAAATATTTCACAAGGAATATATTTTTTGAAGAAAAAGATAAAAAAGTTGTCAGAAAGATGCAGAACATTTTAGTGTCTCTTTTACTTTAGTCCCTGTTTATCTTTGGGTAAAAGTTTGTATAATTTAAAAGAAATAAAATCAATATAATCCAGCAGTAAAAACAGAAGTTCTGTCAGACAAACCAGAAATGTGCATAATCTAACAGAACTATATTATGCCTCCTAAAGAGAGCTATGGGTCAGCTTAGTAATAGAATTTTCCATTTCAGATTTGTCTCACTGTATTGGGAATGGCCAAAGTAATGACACAGACTCTCTTCTGGTTGCACAAGAGAGTGAGTTTTAATATTCCAGATCTTCTTTTATAGACAAGTCCAAGAAGGTCTGGAAAGGTAAAACCATTATTGGTCAGTAAACTAACACATCACCATCATTGGTCAGTTGTGTACACCATCCCTCGACCTTCTCTTGCAAGGAAACAAGAAATTGACAAACACCTGCAAGGCTGTCTTCTGTCTCCAAGGATTGTTTTGATTCCTCCTTATTTCCTTGGCCACACTTCTCAGGCCAGTCTGAGAAAGTTATGTGACTTGGTCTCCCATGGACACTGTGCTTCCTGCTTGCTTTTTTGCATTTAGCATCCATACAGACTAATCACTCTTCAGTTGAAAACAAGAAGCAAACTCTCTGCTGGGAATTTTTTTTTCTCATTTTCTTTCCCCCTCTGTTGAACAAAAGCCTTATTGTTTTCTATGACTTTCCCAAGACACCTTCAGCCTCTCAGACTGGCCACTTTGGAGTGTTTCTACACTACCTGACACATCACCTAGCCAGCAGCCCTGGGAGCAGCCACCTCCTGGTTAGCTGCCCTTCCCTCCAGACCCTCTGCTTTTCTTGGGTCTCTGAAAGGGTAACACACACTTTCTGTTCTTACAGCTGCAACAAACAGCAAGACCCCACCATCCTGTGGAAAAGAGAAACTTTGGGGCGTGGACAGTCTGGGACACGGCAGAGACCTCTATAGTCGAGTTAGATGTTAGTAGTTTATTTCAGGTTGTGGGTGAGAGAGCCCTGCTAGGAGCCAGCAGATGAAGCTCAAAGCAGGCTCAGAGGGAACAATACAAAACGGGGTAGAAGATGAATACATGATTTTAGGACTTAAGATAGCTAAGAAAGAGAGTAACAGAACAGAAGTGAGAGAGCCAGAAAAAGAGGAAGAAGAGCGCAGAAAGAGCAGGAAAAAGAGGGAAGCAAGAGAGAGAGCTCTCCTTTACAATTGCTTATATAATCTATACATTGAATATTCTATTCCTTCACTAACCAATCTTTATAAGTATATTAATACAGTAACATTTGTGTGCGGCCTATAGAAATCACTGCTTTTGCATATTTTTAGTTATCTCAGGGGTACTTCAGACCTTTCCTTATAAGGCTGAGGAGAGGGGTCTCAGCTTAGTTTTATTGGGAGAAAAAATGTGTTCTGGCATACCAGCCTGGTTTCTTTGAATTATTCAAACCGTGCTATCATTTGTATTTCTTCCTTAGCCTTTCTGGCTAAAGAGTCATATTTATAATTTCTTTCTGATTCTACCTTTCCAACACCTAGCAGCTTCCATGCTTTCTTAAAAATGTTCAAGCAGTGGCAGAGTATGCTGTTCTGGACAGCTGCAGTTTTGGTGTGCAATGGGCTGGATTTGCCTAGTTTGGAGCTGGTTGGAACCAGCTGGAATCACAGCCCCTTTCCACACAGGTGAGCCCTGCAGCCCCTGGCTCCTCAAACCCTGCCAGTTCTGCCTCATACAGAGTACTTTGCAATGTTTAAATGCAGCCAACTCCCTAGGGTTTTTTTTAGTTCCTGTAAGGGTGAAACTTGGATTTGCATGTTGGATTACCAGCTGGTGAGCTGTTCTTCAGTACCTAGTGCAAACAAAACTGATTTTAGAAGAAATTAGGTGGTGAGGGTTACTGACTTCCTGAATGACTCATATCTTTTTTTCCTTCCCTTTGTGGTAACACTGATTTCCAAAAGGTACCCGTCCAATTTTTTAGAAATTCTTAAAAGAAGGAAGATGAATGATTCTAAGTGCCATGTCATCATTTACTGACTTGAATGCAAAGGACTTGCCAACAATTTTTTGACAGCTTCCCATCCCATATTTTATTATTTGCTTAAACCTGTCAAGAGCTTATCCCAAGCATCTCACTAGCACGTACCAAAGGGCTCTCTACCAGTTAAACAGGAAGATAGGGACATCCCAGCACTGCCACACACCTCTCTGAAGACTTCTCAGAACGCAAAGCTTTGTGTTGCAACTAAACCAGCTTAAGGAGAAGTTGCCAGCAAAGGAGGGGATTACCTCAGTAATGCAAGGCAGAAAATTTGGCCTACAAAATAAATATGAAGCCCTCCTGAGGGTTTGGTTTCCACAGAACAGATGGACTGAAGCACATCTGTGAGGGATAGTAGTTAGGAGCACTACTGCTCCCTCAGCACTTCTCCCTCACAAACAGCAAGGAAATAGCAATGATTTGCTTTTTTTCAAAGACACTCCACTGCTTAACAGGAAAGAAATATAGAAGCATCTCAAGCAGTAAATAGGCACAGCAGGTTCCAACAGCTGTTTCAGCAACAACGGTGAAAGCAGCAGGGAAAGCACAGGGTCCTCTGGGCCACTGCAAACACCTCTGAAGCAAAAGCTCCATTTCTTCCCATCATGTCTGATGAAGTCTCATCTGAAGCTACACAACAGCTGATGGTGTTGCACCCCTGAGGTTCCATCCAGCACTTTCGATGGAGGAAACAAAGAAAGAGGAATGACCACAGGCACAGGAATGACTGCCACACCAATGCAAACACGCAGCTGTGTTTGCTTGAAATTCGCTCCTGTTTTTACCTTAGCAGGTACTTTGTGACTGCCTAAATGGCAAAGCAAACATTAATAAGTTTCCTGGCCCTGTCAGAAAGAGGCGCTTTAAGACTTTGCTGGGACAACAGAGATGACTTGAGAGCAAAGAGGTATCACAGCAACCAGAGACAAGAGCCAGGTCCTCCCTCACCAAACCCAGGCTGCCCTTCTCACAGGGCCAGACCTGTTGAGTGCTTTTCCTGTGGCACACAGAGCAAGGAATAAACTTGTTTGTTTTTTTAAATAAGTCTTTCTTGTGGCACTTGCTGTGCCCAACCGTGTGCCACATCCCAGCAGCAATCCCAACAGGCACAAAGCAACTCTCACATGCTGCCAGAGCCCCATCCTGTTTCAGCCCAAATGGTTGGTTACTCACAGCTACAGCAATGTGCTGTTGGCTCAGGCAAGGCACAAAACATCCATCCCAGAGTTTCCAGAGGCAAACAGGGCTGCAACCCACTCCAGGTGATGTAAGACAAGCTTAAGGCATTTCTGCACAGGTCAGGTGAAACACCAGGTTTAAATGCTTTGTTAAATATGGTCTTGATATTGATTCCAGGATATTTTCCCAGATTAACATTAGAAAAGACCCAGAGTCTTTTTCCTGCTGCTTCATGGAGAAGGTTAAATCCATTATTCCATTCCTACCTGCCAACCTTGCTTTTGTTTTTCCCAGAAGGCAAAGATATTTTTTTTGTTTTTAAGCTTCCCCTTTAAGAGCCAATGGAAACATTAAATCATAAGAAAATACAAAAAATCTTAAAATTTCGAACTAGAATCAAAGCACAACTGTCAAGGCAGTCTTTTAAATAACATTTGGTACACCAAAATTAAACATACTAATCTTGGATCTAGAGCTAAGGCAATTTAGAAATAAAACCAGTGGGTGTAATCCCCAGCAAATATATTTGGTGTTAAGGCATCCTTAACTGAAATTAAAAAAAAAAAGCTGCTGAAAGTTTACATAAATCAGTTCCCAGTTACTGTGTTTCAGAGCAGCTATAGACAGGCATTTTCTTCCTTTTGAGCACAATGAAAATTCAAGATTGCAAAGCTTTCATCAAGAACAAATCAGGAAAAACCCTCCTAGAACTACAGACTGCACAAATTGTCAGAGCAAAGCATGTAGGTTCTTTCCTCCCAAAGACCACAGACAAAACTGCACTGCACCTTCTGCTTTTACCCCTTTGCTCTTGCCAGTCCAGTATGTTTGCCAAGAGCAGAAGTAGGAACTCTGAATTGCTACCACGTGCTGTCGAGAGCTGTGGTCAAGACCAGTCTCTAGAAATACTTGGAATGAGACAGCCTGCAGCAGAGACATGGGCTCAGGACTCGTGTTTGCATCTGTGCTTCTTTGGTGAAGGCCAGTCTGTGTGAAGCCATTCCTGCAATCACAGCCTAAGGGGGAATCACAGGGCCTTTCCCAAGGTTCCACCAGGTACTGTCCTTGCCACATTTTGAATGCCTTGACCTTTTACACAGCCTACACAACCTAAATTATAGTTTCCTGTTCATTGAGGAATACCAAAACATATGGAACGTGGAATACCAATAGCCTGCTGCCAATACATATGGAACATCAAGAACTAATGCAACTTTCTGCACAGTTCTGTTCACTTCTGTACACTTCATGAGAACTTCCCATTTGGATTTAGCTCAAATAGGGCATATCAGAATCACTGGTGACCTCCTTGAATGCATCCTTTCAAAATTCCATACTGTTCATGCTCCACATGGCACTCACATAGAGAATTCACCTGTCTGATCAAGTGCAGAGATTTTTAACTCTGAAATTGTGACTGCCTGCGCAAACAAACACAGGGCTGAACTACTCACGGGAACAGCTGGAACTGTACAGGGCAGGGTTAGGGTGGGTTTTGGTAAGAGGTTCTTCACCCAGAAGGTGCTGGGGCACTGAACAGGCTCCCCAGGGATTTGGTCACAGCACAAGCCTGAGAGAGTCCAAGGAGCATTTGGATAATGCTCTCAGGCACAGGGTGGGGATTGTTGGGTTGTCCTGTCCAGGGCAGGGATCCTTGTTTGTTCCTTCTCACAGCTTATTCTGTAATTCTAGTCAAATAGAGGGTTGGCAGAGAAATGTAATTTCTGCCCTGCAGCTTTCCCAAAGCCTTCCAGGTAGCTGTGCAGGTATGAGCTGCCCGCCCTGGGGCCAGGCCACCAAGGTGTGGGGCAGGAGGACCCTCTGGTGACATGTGTTCCTCACTATTCAGGGATACCTGGGATTACCCAAAAAGCCCCATGAAGATGAATTTTCTTAACATTACGAAATGCTGTTGCTAGTCTTAAGACTACTTGTTGAAATAAATGCAAGGTCCTACATCTTCTTGCAAGGATTTCGTATGAACTTGAGTGTTTCTTAAGTAAAGGTTCATAAACACAAAACACTATGGCTTGATGCCTTCCTCAGATTTCTGAGCCTATTTCATGAATGGAGAGGTAATATTTACTTGCACCTGTCAAACAGGACAACAAAGCAGCAAAGCCTCAGCAGCAGGTGCTGCACAGCTGGCCAGCCCTCCCTGCTGCAGAGCACAGCATGCCAGTGACGTGGGAGCAGTAACCTGCCTCCCAGCTCAAAAAGGCCTGCAGTAACCTGAAGCCCACCCCCCTATTTTCTTTTTTTGAGCCTTCATCCACCCCCTTCAGGCTGGGCTGTGGCCTCCTCACTTCCTCATGGCAATTGCATAATTCCCCAACCCTGTTCAGCTCAACACGTTCCTCCCTTCCCGCCACCACAGCCCTTGAGCCCAGCACAGGAGACACTGGGGAGCAGCAGCTATTGAAGGATGGCTTCAGGAATCAGAGGTGACCACCAATCGACAAACCCCGAGCTGTGGGACAGGACAGAAGATGGAATTGCACAACAGGGAGAAAGCTGCGGTAGCTCGCCTTCCACCCAAAAGCACACAGGAGAATCAGTCTCAGCACTCTGTCAAGGAAAGTTTCCCAACACTTTTTTTTGTAGACCATCTTTTGGGTCTTCTTTACTGAAAGGAGCAGCTTTGTACCTCACAGCTTTTAGTTTTCAGGAAGCAACTACCTAAACCCCTCATCAATACTTAAAATGAAAGGGATGGCAGAATTTGGCTGAGTAAAGCTGCTGGAAAGGGCAAAGAGACAAAAGGACAGATGCTAGCAGTGGGCAAGCTGGGAAACTGATACAGCTCCTTGCCACCAACAGCTTCCAAACAGTAGTTTCCTGTTACTGCATTTCTGTAGGAAGCCATGCAGGCTCTTGTGTGCCGGGGTATAAAATTTAAGACTAAACAGTGCTTTAATTCTCACAGCTCAAGAGAATACTGGCACACGGCTAAAAAAGGAGCTGCTCTTTGGTGGCATATCCGAGGAGACCATGAGAACGCAGAAGTCAGAAACTCCACCTCATCAGGAAGTGAGAAAATTCTGTTAATTCACAGATCACTGCTAACCACAAGGAAAGATGGTCTCACAGCCAACTACATGTGGATTTAGGAGACCTCTGTTTATCCAAGGAGCAGGTCACTTAGAACTGAATCAGGAAGTATCACCTCTGATTTGAAACTATAGTGAAGTCAATATCTAAGGTTCTTCAAGGATCTCAGGGGCTGTTCTTCTGTCTCACAAGTTTCCTCCTATGAGTATTGAGGAAGTACTTTCCTATCTGACAGTGCAACTGCAAGGCTGAACTTATTACAGATTGGGAGACATTAACCTTGCATAGACAGGAGGTGTTATGCAATTGTACAAAAAAGAGAACATTTCCCTAAGAGAAAAATCTAAATAAACATAAGTGTACTTAATCCTTCACTGACAGGAGAGTGGTTGGTTCACAATGCCATAATCTGAAGTTCCACCAGACCTCATTTAAACTGTCAGGCAGAGTTCCCAGCCCCAGTTTAAGATAATTGTAAAAGTCAGTAAAGACAGTGAAGAAGTAAGTTACAAGAAGTGAGTTGATAGCGTATCACCAGTTTCATAGTGAAAGCACCACCCAAAAGATCTGCTAATCTGTTCTGTAACCTGAACAACCCAGCAATTTGAGGAGTTTAAATGTTAATTTGGTCAGAAGTAAAACACCACCCCCACCCCACCACGATGAGAGCAGAGAAAGGAACCACAAAGCCAGAAGATACAGTCCAAGTTTTTGACAAATCTGGGAAGCACAACCCTTAGGGAGCTGAATAATAGCACAGCTATGCAGATTTACTGGGGGGCTGCGAGTAAAGACAAGAGGGGTGTCCCCAGTCTCTCCTGCCACCACATACTGTAACTTGATCCAAACCTTTTGGTGGTTTGGAACCCAGGGCACTGACAGCAAGGCATATCTGGCACATGGGTATCCTGCACAGGGAACAGGCACGTCTGCGTGGTTTCTTATGGTGACTTTGACTGGCACAGAGGCTTCTCTGTATACTAGACACCAAATGAAATGAAAGTAAGATGGAAGAATTACTCATAAGCAGCTTGTGCAAAGTATCTACTGATGACAAAGCCAAGGCTATGGTTGATTGCTGCTAGGAAGTGGCCCCACTCCCTCCCTCCTCAGGCTCTTCCTTGGTGCTCCTCTGAACCCGCTGTGACCAGCCTTGCTAAACCTAAAGCAGCAAAAGGCTGCTTCTGCTGAAGGTTTGGATGTTCTTTCTTGTGGCACAGGTGCCAGTGAGACACACACAAATATTGGCACAGAAAGATTCTACTGCAGGCAGCCAGGAGGCTGCATCCTTGTGGTGTCACTGAACTTCAGTGCATGGCAACTTGGCACAATGATGTCCCTGAACAGGAAAAACTTCATTAGAGCCACCGCTGGATAGAGGGAGCAAATGCCTCAAGTCAGTAGAAATCCCATGAGAAGGAAACCTTGTGGCACAGGGACAGCTGCTCCCTGAACTGCCCACCTAAAGCTAAACCTGGCAGGCAGACTGCTTTTCACTCAACTTCATACACTCTTTCCCTCAAGGGCAATGGCCATTTGTGTGCTGCCAAAAAGGGCACATGAACAAGAGAAGGGCATTCACAGGTGCCTCACCAGTCAGGGCTTCCTCCTACAGAGCGACTGACTCGAGATGCTACTGGGATTGCTACAAAACTCAGACGCAGGGGTATTTGAGTTTCTTGAGATTTGCTCCTTGGCTTCCGTTGTGACAAACCCCGTGGATAATAGTTCAATACCGGTTTCTTTAGAGTTAAGAAACATCCAGTCTATTCTGAGAAACTTCTCACGCTTTAGAAAGCAATATGTTCACTTAACCAGGATGGTCCATTTTTAGCCAAAGCTTCTAAACTCGTCTTCTTCCAGCAGCATTAATAGTTTTGGGTTACTACACTTACAAGAGTTCTGTATTTATTTTTTTTTATGCCTCTTCCTCCTCTCCTACAGTTCTATTGTGAATCTCCATCTTTCTTCCTCAGACCTTATCCCTGTCCAGACACCGACGTTTTCCAGAGCACGTCTGCCCGGGAACACGGCAGCCAACTGCACCCTCCCCGCTCACCAGTTCTTATGTCTTTCCACCCTCTCAGCCAAGTCAGACCTGTTAGTCACCACTGGCAGAGCGGAACGCCGCTTTTCTCCCTTCCAGCTGACCCCTTCCTCTTCGTCCTCCCGCTGCTGCCATCCTCCCGGACCTGCCAGAGTCCCACCAGTGCTCCTGGGGCAGGACGGAGCCCCTGCAGCCTACGGCACAGGCGGGCACGGCGTGTGAGCTGCCACCCTCACTCGCCCCTTCGCCGCTGCCCCCGAGAGCGCTGCCCGGGCAGCACAGACCTCACAGAGGTGCGGGGGACCCGAGAGGGGCTGCTCTCCACACCCCGCGGCCAAAACGCCGCCGCCCCTCCGGGAGGGAGCGCCGAGAGCTGCCCCGCGGAGCGGCGGCGGCCGCACGGAGCCGGCCCGGCGCTGCCGGGGTCCCACTGCCGCTTCGGCAGCACGGCCACTCCATCTTCACCTCCCCCGCGCAAAAACACCTCTTTCCCCGAGCGGGACGCGAGGGCCAAGCCGCCCAGCCTTGGAGCGGCCGAGCCCCGCATCCCCCGGCTCACCTCGGCCGAGAGCGCTGCTCCGTCCCGCAGCCGCGGTTCCGCCGCTCCCACCGCCGGAGGGGACCAAGATGTCCCTCCCGGGGCCGCCCCCCGGGTCCGGTCAGGTCGGCTCGGAGAGACCCCTCGGGAGGGACCCGTCCCTTCCCCGAGCCCCGGAGCGGCGGCGGCGCCCTCGGAACAGCCCCACCCCCGGCACTGCCGCTGTCGGCCGGGCGCTTTCGGGTTTTTAATTCCCACTGTACCACTAAAAATTACCCTACGGATTTTTATCCCCCCACCTCGCTCTCTCCTTCCCGCTTCCAGGAGCTTGTGCTCTACTCCGGGTGGAGTAGATGTCCCCCGGGTAACCCGAGCCGTCCCAGCGCAGTTGTACCTCTGTTGTCTCGCCCGAGTGGCGATGCGCGGCAGGGGTGACCCACCCCGGCTAGAAACATCCCGACCTCAGGGGCCGCTAATTACGGACGGGAGGAGGAGCAGGGGAAGGCGGAAACTTCCCACACCTGTTAACGCCAGGGGAGATCGTTTACAAAGCGGACGCGAGTCACGAAAAATGGGAAGCTAAAATTTTTAGGTTAACAAAAAAAACAAACAAACAAAAAAAAAAAAGGCAGCCCGCACCTCAGCTGCTGACGTGTTGCAAAGCAAGTTTCAAACAACGTACCCTCAAGCACGAGGAACTTTTCTGTTAAATGATTCCTGGCAATGATTGTTTAACAAGTTCTTAATGAGCATGAACAAAGAAGGGAAATTTGGGCTTTCATTTAGAAAAGCACCGTTGACTGCTAGGCTCCTGTAGGGTGGAGTAAATTGCATTGGAAAATTACCAGAGATTTTGCGAAGCAGGTTAGGTGATAATCATGAATGGTTTAGACAGAGATAATCCTACCTGGAACAAGAGTTGAACACGAATTCTTCAGAGATGTCTTCCAGCCCCGTGTTTTGATTCCCACGATATTTATGTGTTACTAATGTGTTACAAATGTTGTACCTGTGACAAACCTTTCACCACAGAAATACTGACACTGCTGCAAACAAAAACGCTTTCCCCCAATCAAGTAACCTGAAAATGCCTATCTCCAAGTAATGTGTTATTTCTTTTATCAGAACAGGTCTTAATCAAATTTTAAGTTGAAAGAAATTTCAAGATATTTTTGTCTGTGCAGCTGAGCAGGATTTAAATTAATGAGAGACTTGCTACTACTGAAGGTGTCAATGCTCACCCTCCTCGGAGCACCTTGCTTGGATGCCATTCCTTGCCTGGTCCCTGGGTGAGAGCAGCCCTCGGGTGCAGCAGGAGGCAGGATGGGGTTTGCCAATCCCATGGGAGCATTCAGGAGCCAGAAGCTGGACTGTGGGGGCACGTAGGGCAAGCGCAGTGCCTGCCACACTGCCACACGCACACACCTCGTGGGAAGGTGACAAAGTGGGCATCTGGAGCCCGGAGATCTCTCCAGAAGAGTGCCAGAGCCAGCATTTAGGTCCCCTGGGGCTACTACAGCAGGGATGGTAAAATCCTAGTCTCTAGACATGGAGTCCAGCCATGTGTCCAGCCAGCAGAATTCAGATCACACGTGTGCCTCTGGGCTGTTTTACCATCAGTTCCTGAAGCTTGAAGCGGGGGCAGTACCCCAAGGATGCCAGCCAGCCCCACTCACAGGTCAGGGCTGAGGTATGCGGGATCTCAGGGAGCCAAATCGGGGTGTGGGAAACAAATAATCCAGCCCGAGTCCCCGTGGAGAGCAGAACACGATGCAAATCACCCTCCAAAGCACCCATCAGAGCAGCAGCATTATCACCTCTGAGATAGTTTGACAGCTGCAAATCACCTGAATAAAACAGTTTTCAAGCTTTTGGTCCGGGTTTGGTTTGATGAGCAGTCCTCTGTGTCATCTGCCAGCCGGTGAGGCGACCCAGTGTGAGCTGGGAGAGGAAAGTCTCTGGGGAGGGTGTGACAATACACCTGTGACAATACAGGTGTCCTCTCTCCTGCTTCAAACAAGCCAGCGAGCTGCTGGCCAGGGCTCTGCGGCTGGAAAGAGCTCCCACAGAAGTTATTCCTGTGAAAGCAGCGTAGTCACGGCACTGGCCTCGCAGCCCGGCACAAGTGAAGGGCTCAGGGAAGGTGGAAGGGAGAAGGGCACGGCGTGGCTGGAGCCCAGCGATTAGGTTGCACCATCCTGTGTCAGGAGAGAGGGCCGGGGACAGGCAGGGGAGGGGGGACATGCCAAGGGCTGCCTGCCACGAAGGAAGGGAAGGAAAGGAAGGAGAGGAAGGAAAGGAGGGAGAGGAAGGTCACAAAATCCTCGCAGGATCAGTTTCAGAGATGTTTTACGTACCATTTCCATGGAGGACAGGTTCAGCCCAGATGTTCACAGAGCTGCAAGGCCCAGTGTGGTAAATGGGTATAACCAAGGGCACGATCTTGCCCTTGGGGCTCTTTGTTCCTGCCTGGGGGCAGTCTCCTGCAGGCACAGGGAACCTGCTGCAGCACTGCTCCTGCCTTTCCATCCAGCAGCTCCTTATGGGGTCATGTCAGGGAGCAGCTGGTCCTGGGGTGCTGCAGGTGGTCAACCTGGTTGGGCTGAAGAACACTCACATCTGCTCTTCTTCCTCATGCTTTTCAGCCTCAGCTGTTGTCTTGCTGTCTCTTTTGACTTTGGTTTTAGCCAAACCTTTTTGGTTTTGGTTTTGGTTTTCCCTCTCTTTGGAAAAGCAGATCAAACCCTCTTGTGATGCAGCCAGCAGCCCTTGTTTGGTGTTTTCCTGCCAGGAGACTGAGACCCTTAAAACACCTGCCTTTTTTGTGCCATGGTATCAGCCATGATATGAATCAACCTCAATGGGATTGACACCGGAGTGTGTTCCCATTCCCAGCTTTTCTTGGTCAAGTTTCTGTGAGAGGAAAGAAGTAGTATAAAAACCGGTGAGTGGCTTTGCTAGCAGACACTCACACCATGGAATGAAGCTCCTGAGCCTCTACCAAGAGCTTTTTTTTAAAAAAAAATGAAGTTGGCAGAAACAGATAAATCCTTTTAGAGGCATTAGGACATGATAATATTTATTGATCAGCGTGCACCAACCCTGATTTATGCACTCTGGTACATTTTGCCAGTTGAGTCAAGCGTGATAATAAACATCACGTCCAGCAAGTGGATTAATAATGGAGATGTGATATGAGGGAAATTGGAACACTGAGGGAAATTGGAACAGTGTGGTATCTTCAGAGAGAAAGCAGGATGGCTGGTACATAATTTAAACCCAAAGTGAGGTGTTCTACCACAGACAAAAGGCCAGCAGCTCTCTACTCTGCACAGTAATGGCCTAGCAGGTCTCTGCTTCAGCTTTCTGCCCATTTCAAGAATCCCTAAGGGCAACTTCCTTGTAACTACAGCTGGCAGAAGGGAGACCTGGAAACATTTGGGTACATGGAAATTGTTTGTCCCTTTCTGTAGGAGCCTGAGATTGCAAAAGCTTTCTTTGGCCCAATCCCAAAGTTAGAGAGTATTGAATTAATCATCACTGCCAAACTGAGTTGGATGCTATTGTAAAGTGTCATGCTGATTGTATCAAATTGTTTTAATTTCTATCACATTTAAATAGATTTAACCATATTCAAAATTAAAATGCTGTTTCAAAATGAGTTCTTGTTTTGGGTTGGAGGGAAAATGTTTGCATAGAAAATGTCAAATTTGTAAAATTTTTGTGTATTTTTAATTCACCTCACCGTATCTCCTTTTAGTTTCAATACTCATTAAAGGTCACTTCTTCCTGCCAGAACCCCTGTTTGAAAGAAATGCAAGAAAGCCCCGAATCACTGGAAAATCCCAAAGTGACTCCATCAATTACAGCAATGGACAAATTTCATAGCTACTAATAAGAACCCAGAGCTGCAATGCTGTGGTCAGTAAGAGCTGCCAGTTCAGGTGGTTCTGATTCGGGTATGAGATCAAGTTACAAATGCCCAGTGTTTGACTGCCCCCATCCCTCTGTTTACATTTATTTGCAAACATTTGTTTCTTGTCAGACCGATGTTACCATTCAAGGCCATAAAGTGGAATTTTTTCCTGAAGGAAGGGAAGCAGCTGCAGCATTTCCCAGCTCTGGTGTAGCATGAGACAAAATGCTCAGTGCTTCACACTTCACCCACTGTGGGGTAGGGAGGTAAATAAAGCAGAGAGGACACCCTAAACCAAACTGACCACTGTGTTCCTACACAAATAAAGGTCATTGTAAGCCTTTTGTTCCTCCTTTGGTCCTTAAGGATATTTGCTGTGTCACAGCACTTCATGACTCTTCAGATGTGAATTACTCTTTACTTGGAGGCTATTTGGAAGTAAAATACATTTAGGACTATAAACGTAGATGTGAAAGTCCATTTTCAAAAAACATGCCTGGCTCATTATTGTTATCAATCTGTATTGTGATATCGGCTTTCACAAGTATTAAGATGAATATTATATGTTAAATACTTTTTGGCTATGTATGTACTTTTTTTTCTTCCTAACAAGTTTTAAGCTTAAAGGAATCTCCTAGGCACAAAGCAAGGAAACCCCAGAGGGCAAAGACAGTGGGGCCCAAGCTGTTATCAGCGGAAGAACAATAGAGCCCAAGCTGTTATCTGAAGCCAGGACCAGGCCTTGGCAGCAGGGGGGAAAGATATGAAGCCCAGCTGCCCTCAAAGGAAGGATGAGGGGCCGGGACTGTTATCAACACTGACCATTTGCATAAGAAAGGAAACCAGACCCAAAATAATGCTCATCAGCAAGAATAATGATGACCAGCAAAAATAGTGCTGACCAGCAGAAATAGAAATCATACAGAGCATGTTCTAAATAGGCAGAACCAGGGAGAGGACATGCTAAATACTTCTTGAAAAAGTTTGAATATGCATCAAACCCTCACAGCAGGAGGGGATAAAAAGAATGTTCCCAAGATACCAGGGGTGTTCCTGGCAACGCTCCAGGGCACCCGGCCGTTTTAACCCTTTGCTTTATTTCCTTTGTCTCCTAATTTCCTAATTTATTTCCTTTCTCTTTTTGTTTACATTAAACTTTTTATAATTTATTAAGTGAATCTCATTTTTAACATTATTGTTGCAGGGCTGCTCTTCTAAGGTGCTAATGCAAAAAAAAAAAAAAAAGATGATCTAGTCTGAGTGCTGGAGCTTTGGGGAGTTGGACATTTTCATTTAAATGTTTCCTCTTGAAGGAGGTGAACCATTTTGATATGAAACCTGTACCAGTATGAAAGGTGTGGCTGTCTGAGATTTCTGAGCCACCAAAACTAGTTTGTGAAACAGGCAAAAATCCTCAGGTAGAGGAATAGGCATGGGTACATTGCATGCTCATCAGCTGGATCACAACAATATCATTTAACAGAGGTTTTTTTCCTACTTTGTGTGTTGCAAGGGGTTTCATGCTTGTCTGGGTGACTTCCAGCAGACCTGTCTTGTTTTCCTGTTGGTGGTATTCCTCCTTATTTCCACTTAGGTCTGCTCTGGTTTGGCTGGGCAGAGCTCCAGACTCCGGAGCCAGAGCCCAGAGCCCAAATCTCAAGGATTAGCAGATGATCAAGCACTGACCTTGCCAGGTACTAGAGGTGCTGTATGAGCCAAAAATCCCACAACACTTACTCAAAGCAGAAACTGCTCATCCCCAGGGAAATTTATTCTGCTCTGGGATGGGGCATGAGAGCAGGATCAACAAACCCACCAAAACACCAGGGAAAAACAGGTCCACGGAAGATTTTCACTCCCCCTGAGACAACCAATGCCAGCACACAGCACTTACCAAGTTTAGAGTAAGTATTTAACCAGTGAAATAGAGTCCTTTTGTTCACACACAGAATTGCCGATGTTTACTGAGGTTTTCCAGGTTTCCAGCAGGCTGTGGGTGGCTGAGTTAATTATGGAACATTTTCTGCAACTCATCCTCAAAGCTTAATGGTCTTTCAACAGCCCCAACGTCCTTCCCGGGCATTGTGTCAGGTTTAATTTTGTTTGAATTCCATTTGAAAAGCAGAATTGGTAGCACGGGTGTAATATTTGCCATTACCTCTAATCATTCATCCTTAGCCACCCCTGGACTGATAAGGAAGCAAGGAGCGGGCAGGAAAACCAGAGTGGTTTTCCTTGGTAGCCATGGAGTCGGTAAACATGGCAGGACTGTGGGCTCTTATTCCTGACCAGTGCCTAAGGTGTGTGTCCACCTGCCAACAGGCAGGGCTGCCTTAAGCCCAGAGGAGGAGGGAAAACACCCTTGCCTACAGTAGCAGGGTCGGATTCAGGATTAATCACACTGCCACGATCGGGAAGTGCAGACAGGGAAGACAGGCACTCGCTTTTCCTGGCTGAAGAGCCTGGAGCAGGTGCAGCCTTCGGGCTGGTGGAGGAGACTCCTGCTGAGGGGACCGTGGCTGTGCCCTGCCCGGTGACATAGCAATGTCCATGTTTTCCCTGAAGCTGCCCGGGGCTCACCCGCCACAGGCAGCTCCTCCAAGAGCTGCGGCAGTCAGGAGCCTCCATCAGTGCTGCTCAGTTTTGCTTTCCCTGGCTCCAGAGAGAAAATAACAGCCAATCTGCAGTAGGTTAACCAAAATAAAATGAACCTAAAATTAAAGCTAAAGGCAGCAGAGCTGTGCACATGTTAGTGGTGTTTTGGGGATGGTCAGCTGGAGAGGCTGCTCTTGTGAGTGCTGTGCAAAGGTGAAGTCCAGAGGATCTTTCCCAAGCTGTGGTTTCCATTTCCAAGGGAAGCACAGAAACTCACACTCTCTCCAGGTTTCCATCAAGTGAGTTGAATGTGGCAAATGCCAGGATGAGCAGGGGCTGCAACTCTGATTTTGTCTCTGATGGAACACCTGGCCCTGGGACCAGTGACAGTGGGAACTTCCCTGCAATCATCAGCACTGACAGCCCAGATCTCCCCCCTTGGAGCCATCCCTTGCTGTGGGCAGAGCTCCTGTGCCAGACTCTTTCCAGGCCTTGTACTCTGAGTAAAGACACCTAAAAAAGAGCAGCTCCAGCTCTTTCCAGAGTGGCTGAGCTGGGAATACTCCCAGTGTGGGTAGCAGGCAGCTGCAGCATGACCAGGCTGGTCTCTCCTGGTACATTCTCCCCCTGTCCTCCCTGCACCCTAAACACTTCCAGGGCTGCTCTTCTCCAGCCAGAAACACCACAGGTACTGGGCAAAGCCTCTCCTGTGTTTTACAGTCCTTCTGCTCTGTTCAGCTCCAGGGCCAGCGCTGTGGCCAGGTGTCGCTCACTGCCTGTGGCTGATGCTCCTGCCCAGGGCACAGCCACCCTCCTGCTCCTACAGCTGGAAAAGGCCCTGTCAGCACCCCTGGGGAGGGAGAACCATCCAAAAACCACAGTGCTGCTGCACAGGTAACCACAAGAGCACCAGGATGAACAACGCCACAGAGTCCCGCAGGGAAGGGAGGTATAGCAGCGAGGCTTTGCCGAGGGCAGGGCACAGGATCCGTGAGCTGCCCTCACACACACAGGTCACCTGCTGCCAGCCCCTTCTTCACCCTGCAGGGAGCTGCAGACCCCTGGGAAGCAGCTCCCAACAGAGCAGGGAATTAAAGCAAACAGGAGCTGACCTGGGGCAGCCTCTCAACATTCCAGGCTGCATACCATGACAGTTCCAAAGGGGCTTCCCAGTGCTCTCCCTGGAGTGGCTGCCAGCATGCCAGGAGTGGGAGACAGTGCTCTCAGCTGTCAGAGTCACTGTGCTCAGAGATGCCCTTACATGCTCCACTAATCTGTAAAAATAACAGTGGAGACCCCTCCTGCACTCCTGGGGCCTCGAGGACACCTGAGACATTTCAGGGACAGGGACATCTTTGTCTGCTGTTAGCGTCCAAATTTTGTACACTAAGGATTTATCTCAGGTTCTGATGGCTCAGTGCTAGATGCAGGTTTGTGTCCTGGCCACAAGGTCTAGAGGTGTGATTTCAGCCACCCCGAGGCATTGACTTGTTTCCCCCTAGTGGCTACCTTCTATTTTTTCCCCCAATAACTCAACCAATCAATAGGATTATCACAGTACAAAATAATATATGCTTGGATTTGCACAACATATTTGGATAATCTGGCTAGGGTTTGGCCTGTGTGCCCTGAGCTCCTGTGGTCAGCACAAAACTGCTGCACACCTGCATGATGCACCTGGCTAATTCTGCTTGTTCTTTTCCACTCCAGAACCCAGCTCTCCTTATTGCTCCAACAGGATTCTGTGGGGTAACACCACCCACAGGAGTCTGCTCAGGGAGTTGGTCTGGTTGCTCCATACCCCTCTGATCCTGCAAGAGCACCTCCTCCTCAGCATCCCTGTGTGTCCAGAGGGTATCCCAGGTGCAGGGACAGGACATTTCCTTGCACACATCTTGGTCCTGCACAGGGTGCTGCCCCTCAGCCCTTCCCACAGCTCCCAGCTCTGCAGCTCCAGCTGTCCCCCCTGTCCCACCCTGCAGGAAAGTCACGGGGCTCCTGGGGAACGCAGCCAAGGAGTTCCATGGCATGCCACAGGTGATCCTGCCTGTCCTGCCACAGGAGGCAGATCACTTCACCTGTACAACTTAATGGCAGCTAATCATGGCATGGTCCACTGGCTGCTTGGTCAGGCTGCCCCTTCCAAAGGCCTTGGAAAAACACAGGGTGTTTGGAACAGCAGTGGTGACTTCAAATGCCTGCCTTGCAGAGCTTTTTGTGGTGAAACAAGTGCGAGAAATAAAAAAAAACACAAGCAGAACCCCAATGTAACAAGGAACAACAGCAAAACTTTCAGCTTCTTAATCCTAAAATACCTCCCCCACTTTTAAGAAAGAGCATTTTTTTCTGAAGAAAAATTAAGGAGGGGCTGAGGGACAAAAAGGCAGAAAAGGAAAGCCACTGACTCCTGTGTACCTGAGAGTTTTTTCCCAGGATGTGGATTTTGAGGGTTGCTGGGTCTCAGCCTGGGAATCACAACAAAATGCAGGGAATTGGCTCTTCCTGCTTCGTTCTGAGAGTGGGGAATTATTTTAAGGTCACTTGCATGGCTTGTAGATCCCGTTTTCTTCTCTCTTCTAATGGTGCCATGGCACCTCACCCAGGAACATGAGACCATCTGGAAAATATCATCCAGTGCATTATTCCCTGTGCCAGAGGGATATCTATAGATAAAGTAAATCATGTTGTCACGATCCAAACAAATAAGGAGAGGCTGTAAGGCACTGGAATGTTTCCTCCCTTATCTCTGTGCATGGCTTTGCCCCAGGAGGGACCACAGGGATCTTTAAAGTCCCTTCCAACCCAAACCATTCTATGATTCCAAGATCCTTCCAAATTCATCCAGTTTTGGAGAGCAGGTGGGAGCAGTCGAACCAGTCCCTCACAGGACCAGGTTCCCCCTAAGTCCCTTGCCCAAACCTGCTCCATAAAACTCTATAATGCCCAAAAGGGTGTCTGTTTTTGGCACAAAATAAGATCATTTCAAAGGAGTTTCTTACAAGAAGAGAAACCCTTCCCCTCAGCTGAGCAGCTCAGGTTATTTTCACTGTTTGGATCTAACCCACTGAACAAAATACTGCCTTTGCCTTTGGAAAGGAAAATCCATTGGGCAAGTTCAGGCCAGCTCTCATTACAGGCTTCTTAAATTTATTCATGGAAAATTAAATATTCTCTTTAAATAGGAAGATAGGTACATATATGTGTCTCCAAAGTGGTTTCAGGCTCCTAATTTGTAAACTAATGGACACAATTCACTTTGCAGCACTACCTAGAGTGGCTCCAGGGTGTGATGTTATTATGGTCATGGAAACTAAATGAAGAGCACGTGGCTGACCTTTCCCAGCTCAGGTCTGTCTTCCCAAAGGAAGTGTATAGAATACCAACCATCTGGTTTATCTTGCATTTCCTTTCCACTGGAGGTTTATCTCATCATTCCCAGGAGTGTAGGAAATCCTGTTGCAACACAGCCTCTTCTTGTCCACTGGACCCGTGCTGGAATCACAGAATAGAACATTCCCAGCTGGAAGGGATCCACATGGATCCTCAAATCCAATTGAGGGAGGGAAGTATTGGGTTTGGGGCCCTTGGGATGTGGCACTTTGCAAATGACAGAGAAACAGTGATGAGCCCCAAGCTGGGGGACATAAAGCGGGTAGCAGAGAGGAGAGGTGGGAGAAATGTTCCCCAACAGTTTTGAAGTTTAAGCAGGCAGCAGAGTTCTATAATATGGATGTCCTCATGTTTGTTTGTGGCTTTTTTGGGTTTTTTTGTTCCTCTGTATTTTGCACTACTCTTCCAGAGCAGGGCAGTACCTTCAACTGGAGAATAACAAAACAGTTGTTAGTACTTCATCTTCTAAAACTGGGCCTGCACCTTTCATGTGCTTTGGGCTGACTGTTCAGATACAGCAGTTTGTGGACTGTCAGAAGGAGGATGTTGGAATTGAGAAGAAAGGATTTACTCCTTGGTATTCAGTTGTCTGCAGTTAAGAAAAGGAGAAGCAATTATGAGCAATTCCAGTGCCTGACCAGCACACAAAGCCAGCCCATCTCCCTGGGATCCACATTCTGTTCTCCTGACCCATAGCTAGGTGTCAGATTCAAGAAGCTGGAGTCTTTGTTCTTTTTGGCAAAAACCTGGACTTACCATAGGCACATCCAGCACTTTGTATTTCTGCTGGGTGATGAAATGACAAAAGATTCTGCAGGATCTTGTATGTAGCTCCATCTTCTCCTTCTCTGCAAATGAACTTGGTCCAGGCTCAATGTATGGATGCAGGAAGATGCAGGGGAGCAAGGAAGAGCTGACACCAAATGTGTCCAGTAGATCCCACCACTTCCAGGAGGTACTTGGCACAAATTCAAGCATTATGCTGTGTGCTCAGAATTCTAGTTTTCTCTCTTTTGAGTCTTGCAGTCCTGAAATGGAGCACCTTCCCTACAACCAGCATGGAACACACCTGTAGCTCCAGTCATCTTTCTCCTAGGGAACCAGAGTGTGGTCATGGCATTTGTGTGCTGCAGTCTCACAGCCTTGACAGATTTTGGGCCCTGGAGGCTCTTTCCACGTTCTCCAAATAGATGGAAAAGCAAGAATTCATGTATTTTGATGATGGTTAAATACAGCTTTCTGATACTATGTAAATAATTTTGATGCTTAGTCTGTGAGTTACAGACATTTGTAAAAAACTTCAGCGTTTCATTCCAGCAATCCTATCAATCTGAAAGCATGTGCATTTCAAAACAGGTCTTCTGTGTGGTAGCTACATTAAAAATTAAAACTACTGTGTTCTGCCTTATCTAGCCTGTTTTTTTTCCCTGTGGTTTAGTTCTATTCAGTCAAGTTTAGTCTGATTTTTAAAAGACTATTGTAGAGCTTCAGTGTTTCAGGCTGCATGGTATCAAGAAATACTTTATTAGACAGGACTACTCTTTGGAACTTCAGTCATTGGAACATTCTTCTCAGTCCTAGCTTTTAACAGCTTGTTTCTATGAAATGTAAATTTCTACCACTGGGATTTAGCATGCTTTATTTGTTCAGCATATGAACCATAGGTACCAGCTCAGTGAATAAACAACAATTTTCTCTGTAGTTTTTTCCACCTTCTTGAATCTTACTGCATTTTAGTCTTTAATTCCAGCTAATTTTTCTTTTTAAACAAACAAACAAACAAACAAACAAACAGCAGGCAAAACAACATTTCTTTGTGGGGCACATTTAGAATTTATCCATGTTATCAGAGTTGTGGGCATGTGTCAGTTTCTACAGGAGAAAAGATCCAGTTTTGTCCTCAAGATGACATCGATTTACTTGAATGGGACCGAGTAAATTTCCTTTCTGAATCCCTCTAAAAAAAAATGATGTCCTGTGAAGCTGGGTTAGCCCAGGCTTAGACATCAGCCTGCAGTTCACAGGATGGCCATACTGTACAGGAATCACCAGGGTGTGTTTCACAGCTAGAGCAGGCAGAGGCCCACATATTTTTCTTTCCTTTTTCCTTCCTCTCCTTTTTCCTTTGTCCTGCACCATGACATTATTTCTTTGTCCATCTCACTGTCCTTTTGCCTGTACCTGTCTGCATCTGCTGATCAGTCCTTCTCCCTCACTGCACTCTTCTCTTTATAACCCTCTGTCGTGTTGCCCATCCCTCTCTCTCCATCCCCTCACACCCACTTGCCATAGACATTTTCTCCCTCTGTCCTTGTTTCCCTCTTTGTCTCTCTATCCCTCTGTCTTTCCTGAGTGTTTACCACTCTTCTTATTTGTCCTTCTCCATGCCTCACTTACGTTCCTTTTTATTCCCTGTTGCTCTGTCCTGCTCCCTGTGCAGTTGTTTCTCACTGGATCCTTCTGTCCTGTTTCCTGTTCCCTGTCCCTATTCTTTTTTAATCCCTCTCTGTTGTGCTGCCCATCCCAGTTGTTTTTATTTCACCACCATCCTGCACCCCATTCTTCCTTTTCCTCTTGTGTCCTCTCTACTCCCACCCCCGGTTTCTGCCTCTCCTCCTCGTCTCTCCCGGTGCTCCCATCCCGCTGCTGGATAGCTCCGTGAACTCAGATTGGGATCCCGCTGCTGCCCTCTGGCCATGGGGCAGCCCCCAGCCTGTGACACTGAAACTGGACTTCAAGGTCCCTCCCACCCCAGGCCACTCCATGACCCATGGAAACACTGCAGTATCTCCATGTGAACGGAGCAAAGTTTATAAATATAGGGATGTTTTGATAACACTCAGGTTTTGTTGACATTTCTATTAATGATTGTTAAATCATGTGGGGAGATAATAGGACAGGAAAATGGAGTTCATCCACACACTTATTTTTAAAATTTATTTTTTTTTTATGCTTATGCACATGCTTATCGTGTTTATATAGATATGTGTATTATTATACATATGTTTATGAAACACAATCTTTATGAATCTGCCAGGCTCTGGGGAGATTTACATCCTCAGAAAATGATGATTCAAATACACATCATGGTATGCATTATTGTAGTGTGGGGTGTTACTGAGTATTACCTAAATGGGTGCTTAAAGTGAGATACCTGCTCTTACACCTTGTTCAAAGAGGGCCTAATTCTAGGAAATAAAACTGTCTATCCCACATGAGTTACAATTTTCTCCAGTGTTGTGGTGTCGTCCTTTGGTTTAATAAGAGTAAGTTTTCTTGTGGTAGTGATTTAAAGAAAACAACTGCAAACTATTGGCATAATTTAGCTCCACTTTACAGCATTTTTGAGTTGTCATCTTTTGATATGGTCTTATTCTCTCTGAGCAAATTTTATAACAATTTCAGTAGCTGTTTTTACAGTATTGAACACTTTTTTTCTTGATTCCTGTCAACAGTGACTTCTCTCCTCCTGTACCATCCCATGTGATGTTTTATGTGGTGTGGGCTGGTTTGGATTTTTTAAAGAAAATATTTATGGCCATTTTTGTCCACACTGTCTCTGCCTTTTACTAACATTTTCCAATTAATTAAATCTTAAGTTCATACATTTGTGAAATATACATAGTTATGCACAGAAAAAAAAGGAATTATCTTTGTAACCTGAGAATTGTTTCATGTTAAATCCCTCTTGCTCTTCATAATTACCACGTCTTTCACCTTCAGCACATGACCTTTTAGCACCTTATTTTTAGATATCTTTTTATCTGCTTCGTTTCTTTTAATATCAATATAATCTTACAAAACCTGCCCAGAATCTACTGTATTACTGTGCTTGTGAAACTCTTGTGCATGTAACAATGGACTCATTTTGTCAGTAAAACCTTATTCCTATAGAAAACATTTGGCACTGGCCACAAATTCAAAAGCCCCAAATCAAGAAGCGCTTTTCATTGCCCAGCTCTCTGCCTTTCCCCACATTTCAGTGATTATTGAAGAGCACCAGCAGATGGGGCTGAAATGCTGCCTCCTGGAGCACTTCCAGCACACAGAGTGAAGATGAAGAGAGGTGGGAAATGCTGAGTTTGAGCACCAGGTTAACTCCTGCTGTCCGGTGAATTTTTCAGAAGCGGATGCGCTGCTGCAGGAGGAGGCAGGAGGCAGAGAAGAGGCACCCAGAGCTGTTGATTTGCAGCAGCTGCTGCCCCTGGGGGGTGTGTACCACATCCATGCCCTGCAGCTGCCGCCCCAGGCCCGGGACGTCGGGGACTGGAGCATGGTGGAGGTGAGGGAGGAAAGGGATCAGCCCCTGGTGCCCTGGCACCCCTGAGGAGCCGCTCCTGAGGTTTGTCACTGCTGGCACACGCACTGGACACGACTTCTGAGCGGCAAACCAACGAGACGAGGTTTGCAAAGCATCAGATTTTCACGTGTGAAAGGTAAAAGCTGGTACCAAAAGCACTGCTGGTTCAGCTGCAGGCTCTTCAGGCTGGCTGAGGGCTGCAATCGCTGTGTTCTGGTTTCCTCTAGTGCTGAGCTACCCCACAGGTTGCACTGTGACGCTGGAAACTTTCAGTAATCGCAATTCCCAATAAGCCAAACTCAGAGAGCAGCACTGTGGGCAGGGGAGCAGCCCAGGATGTTCATTCCCAGCCCCCTGGGACCTTCCCTCTGACACTGGGAGTGGAATTACACCTGCTTTTGCCTCCCAGCTGCTCCTGGTTTCTGAGGCTGTGCTCTGTTAAAAAGGGCTGTGCCCAGACTGGGGCACTGGAAGGGTTCCAAAGCCTCGTGGTAGCTACTCTTCTACTGCCTTCAAAGTTGTACTTGGAAATGTGCAATATTAGTAAACTCTTTGAATGGTGCATTAAAAAACTCCGCAGTAGTTAGATGAACTCATATAAAAAATCCTGCATTTTCTGATAAACCCCTTATCCGTCCTTTTCCTGTCTTGCCGAAGCTGCTGGATGTTGGATTGGAGGTGTATCCATATTCCCCAGGAGAGGCTGAAGATGGCACACAATTTGCTGTACAGATAACCCTGAAGCTCCCTGATAATGTGATTTATTTTAAAGTGCCTGTGGTAGCCCGATGGGATGCTTGCAGGTACGAACTTAGGACATAAATTTATTTTAAATTTGAAGAGTGGAATTTATACCCAAGTTGGACTGTCACAATCCAGCTGTAAAGATAAGGCTCCAGTTTGGAGCCCAGAAATAGTTGGGGGACTTCAATGTTAATTGATTTGGGGATTTTACATTTTTTTTGTTATTAGTTTTTTTGGTTTGTTTTACTTCAGCATTGCTGCCAGAAGCCTTCCATGTACATCAGTGTATCATTGCTTCCTTTTTGTCCAGGCCAGCAGTGGAGAACTGATGGCATCAGCGAGATAACATATGAAGCAGAAGAAAAGAGCATCACTTTTGGGATGCGTGCCTTTTATACAGTAGCCCTTTTCCAGGATGCTCACCTGAACCTGCCCTATCAGGCCTGGGAATTGCACCCCACTGGGGTGGATGAAGGACTCTTCACAGTTACTGCAGCCTTTGCAACCATTCAGATCCAAATTAAGGTACTATCAATATTTTTTTAAAATCAAACATTTGCAGTTCAAAAATCCCATAATTATTACAGTGTCCCCGAGTAAGAATTAGGGATGTTTCCACAAGAGTAATTTGAATCTCTCTTCCTTTCCAAGCACTGTGCTGGTTATTTAATTTCAGTTATTTACTATGAGAAAGCATCTGTGCATTTGCTCTGAAAAGTTTCAGTCAGTGCTTTGCTGCTGGTGCTGCCTTGCTGCATTCAAGCCTGTTCTACCTGTTAGAGACCTAAAAATTGTTCCTCTCCTCTCAGCTCTACCAGGTGAAGTTAAAGCATTTCTAGCAGCCTACTACTAATGTTCCTTATTGCTTCTCAAACTTCAAGCTACTCATGATTACCCATCTGTTCACTGCTGTACAAATCAGTACACCAGTCTAATTTCTGAATTCCTACACAAAGCTGGCTCTCTTCAGGATCTGTAAATGAAAGGTCACAGCCCAGAGTAGCAGATGATGTGGGTAATAGCCAGCAAAGATATCAATATTTGAAGCCTAAACCAGAAAGCTATTTCCATGACTAGTAAGTTGCTTTCACTGGTTTGTACAACAGGATAATCAGTGTATGTTGTCTTCAGTAGTGGTGGAAGAGGAGGTGCTTTCCCACATGACAGGAAAATGGATGAGTCCTTTTGCCCTCAGAGCAGCTTTGAAAAGAGCTGGAGTGAACATTTTCCCAGCAGAGTACTCTCCCAAGTATGTCCCTGTGCCCAGGAAGGTGAGTGCCAGAGTTTCCTGGTGGTTTTCCCTCCCATTTTTCACTCAGGTCACCCTTTCCTGCACTGGGAGCTGCTGTGCTGCCAGCTGAGCCAGGGACTGAGTACAGCAGGCCCTGACATTGCTGTAACACAGGGAAATAGAGCAAGTTCTGTTTTGTCTGATTGCTACTTGTGCACTGCAGGCTGCCCTGGCAGAAGTGAAGGCCTATGAGCAGATGGCTCTGCTTGCAGCTGCTTTTGCTTTTGCTCACAGCAAGTGGAATGGAGAAGCAGGGCCAGAGCGAGTCGTGTTCAAGGTTTGTGGAGTCAGACCAAACTTCCAGAGCAGGCCAGCACTGACCCCTTCCCCAGCCAGACAGAAACAATGAACTCACCTGTGGTGGCTTCAGCCCCTGCAGTGTCACAGACTGCACCTGAGAGAGCTCTCAGGAGACACAAGTCTCAGCAGCAAAGACACTTGCTAAGGAAAACAGAGCTGATAAATCACCAAGGGAGGCTTTAGCCAGAGCTGGGGTGACAGAGCTTCATGCTCTTCAGAGGCCTCTTGAAAATCAGCAATCTGCTTTGCCACCTTTTTAAAGAACAGCTGGAAATTCCTTCCTGCCTGTAGGGTTTCTTTTGCTCCCTACTGCAGAGGAGGGAATAAGCAACCTCAGTGTTGATTTGTCTCCACCTGTGAACTAAAACACATGGTTAAAACTTCTCCCAGCCAGACAAACACTCCCACGTGTGGCTGGAGAAAGGTAACACACCCCACTGCTGAAAGCTGGAGTGGCTTTCTCACTCTCAGGCTAAATGCATGTGGCACACAAATATTAGAATTTGTTCTCTGACAGTGGCACAGGCTTCACCTCACGGTGCATTTTTTCCTGCCATAGGCAAGTGAACATCTTACAGTGGGTTCTGCCAAAGACAACAACTGGTCTCTTTATATGTTCAATGGTGAGAAAGTACAAAACCTCAAGCTCACTGAAACCAGTGAAGCTTTTACAGAAGAGCTGAAAGAAGAGTCTGAATTTCACTCCACACTCCACCATATGCTCAAGGCTTCTGCCAGCAATGAAGCCATGGATAAAGTGGAAAGAGCTGGCTTCCTGTTTATTGATTCTGTGTATCAGCTGCTCCTTGCTACCAGAGTTTTAGCATACTCTTAGATACAGCAAGCTTTCCTTCAAAACTTTATTATCAAAAGCTTTCAAAAAAGTTACATTTCAAGTCTTAAATCCTTTTCTGTTCAAGTCATTGAAACAGGTTCTAAAATGCAAACATTTTATCTTTGTTCAAGCAAAATAAATTCTTTATTCTCTTGTGGCTAGACCACCTAGACATGTTTATTGTTAAGAATATTAAAAATTGCTGTTCTATTGTAAACCTCAACAGAACTGAGACCTTTTTAGCTACTTTTAAAGATAACTTTTGCCAGAAGGAGAAGAAAAATACTTTTTTTTAAAATTTCAAGTCATGCTTTAAAGAAAAAAAACTAATCTCCTCCCCAAAACCCAACCCACAACCCAACAAAAGAAACCCAGACACATAACCTTAAATCAAGGGCAGCCTCAGCTCCTGTCCGGCAGAGCGTGGCAGCGCAGCTCCGGCAGCGGAGCCGGGGTTATACCGGGGGAGGGCCGTTGTGTTGCAGTCCTGTGTAGGGCCACAGCAGCTGCTGCACCAGTGTCCAGGAGTCCCCAGTGCCCACAGGGGCTGCATCTGCTGGCCTCTGTAGGGACAGCCCCATCAGGAAGCTCGTGAGAGCAGCCAGCAGGACCAGCATGGACACGGACACCCAGAAGGTTTTGTTAGCGTTGCTGAAGGAAGCCTTGAAGTGGGATGCCCACGCTGCCATCAAATTGTACCTGGGCAGGGCAGGAAAGCACAGAGCCCTTCAGTGTTTCTTCAAAACATGAAACTCATCCCGTCCCACCCCCAAAAGCCCTACAGCAAACTAGATCCCATGAACATCAAAAGTGACAGGTTGTTACTGTCTTGGGAGCTGTGCAGGGGGAACTTTGGTTCTGGGTTTAAAACACAGTCAAGGAAGCAAATTCTTGATAAGCTGACCTGAACTTCCTGTACCTCACACTGCTTCTGAACTGATTCACAAAAGCTGCCTTGCAAGAGCAGCAAGAACTCTTGCTTACAGAAAGCACTGAAAGTCCTCAACTTTTGTTTGGTACCTCTTCCCATGTGCACCTCCCAAACATGGCTTTAACCGGTGAAATAAACTTACATTGACTCCAGGGTCCATTTGGGTGGGTATTTTCCTTTTTCAGAGACACTTTCCTTCCTAGTTAGTTGTCCCTGTACTTCAGCAGGTGACTCCAACTGCTCATTTCTGTAAACAAGAATCAACAGTTCCGAAGCCTTACTAAATTCACAAAAGCTTGGCTTTATAGCCCAGGTGATGAATTAAAAGCTCTTTAAAAAGCAAACCAGCACACCTGGGAGGAGGCTTCTGCTGAACTTACTTGGTTTCAAAATGCTCCTCTTCATACTCTGCCCAGGAATAGGTGCTGAGGAACCTCTGCAGTGAAGGACGCTTCTCGTTCTGCTTCACCCCTAGCCTGCCCCTGCCATGTGTTAAACGAATTTGTCTGATTTTTCCCAGCAGATAAAGAGCAGGAAATCAAATTTAGCAGCAGCCTAGTCATTTGGTTGACCTCAGACAAATAAACCACAAATTTAATTGCTTGAAATTAGGATCTTTTTTTAAAAAAAAACCCAAATGAAACCAAACAAAACTGCAGATCCATCCACTGTAGATATTTAGATTTCACATTTTAGTTCTAAAGCAAGAAAGTTGAAGGATTTTTTTTACAGCTATCAATGCTCAGTAAGTAAAAAAGGTGAGCTCATAAGGCTCATTTGCCTATTATAGCACATAAAACTAACGCAAAAGGTGTTGCCTAAACATTATTATACCCCAAGATGTTTCATATTTTCTTACTACAGGCACAGAGTCAACAAGTATTCCCCCATTCAAAGACAAGCCCAGGTGACTTTACCAACTGCTTGATCTCCTGCTGAACCTGTCACTTCGTTCATCCCCTTCGGATTCATGGAACTGGGCCTGGAGGAGAAATTTGCCGCATTTACTGCACTGGCATTCTGATGCAGAAACCCAGCCAGTTTTGGGGAGGTGAAACACCTCAACATCTCTCCAGCAGCCCCTACTTACCAGTGGCACCCCAATCCCTGCATTCCCAGCACTCCTGGGCACTGTTGCAATGCTAACTCTCCGCAGGGCTGATGAGGGCTATACAAATGAGAGGCATTACTGGCTCTTAGAAAGGCACAGCTGTGTTACCCCCTGAGCACACAAAATACTATCTGCTTTACACAAACTATATTAAAAAAAAGATGTTGAGACATAGCTTGAAGTAACACACAAAGGATCCAATCTCAAGTGCAGATCAAATCAGTTTTGAAATAGCACCTTTCCACAATAAATCCTTTCTGCCCACTTGAGTGAGGCTGGCTGCACAGCTTCCAGCAAAATACCAAAATGGAATGTAACTAATTCCCCTAACCTCACTCACAGGAATTCCTACTTTCAGTTTGAACTGCTCCCATCTCATATTTTTGTCCTAAACACTCCTTTAACTCCAAGGGACCCATGCACGAACAATATTTCTTAACCAGTGAGTGAGAGCCCAACCATTTCACCTCCACCTTCTAAGGGGGACCACTTAGAGGGTTGGTGGGGTGTCTGAAAAGTAGATTCTCATGTTTCATGGCACCAGCACATATTTGTGACAGAAGAGCAATCAGTCAAGCATGTAGCAGAACACCAGTATATAAAGCAAAGAAAACCACACACACACACTTAAAAATTTGAAATTTCATGTAAGGACCATTACCTTAAAGTTAAAAGGACTTGGTAGCTTCTTATTTGTAGATTCATCTGTGAAGAGATCAAACATCAGAGCTTTACAGGAGGAGTTTGCTGCTAATAGGAGTGAAGTGAGTTTAATCTGCAGTCTAAGGTCTGACTTTCTGCAGAGTTTAAGCAAAGCACTCTCAGAAGGCAGAAATGAGATCTCAGGAAAAAGCCTCCTATTTCATTAAGTTCATAACTTTCACCCATTACCTATCCTCTGCAACCATCAGCTTCCATCATTATCACCAAATATATTCCATTATTGAGACAGTGTCCTGTTACAGGACTGTCTTTCACAGCCAGGACTGTGATTCAAAAGGTTCTTAAAAGGATTTTATGGTGTTCTCTTTTGGTGTTTAAAAAACACATCCTATTTTTCAGAAGAATTTAATACTTTTCTGACAAAGCCACAAATGCACAGCAGTGGCTGCAAACCTGGCTACTTAGAAGGGGAAATAGAGGCTCCCTGCACTTATGGGATTTGTAATTCCCATGCAGAAAAGGGCAGGGTGCATCTGTAGAGAGCAGCCAAAGCTCAGCTACCTACAAATAGCTACTGTGAACAAGCACCCAAATTTACTGCTCACAAGGAATAAGATTATCACCAACACATGCCATGCACTTTGCTGAAAGCCAGAATATCCCTGTGTACTTGCAGTGGTCCCACACACAAATCCTGAAATCCATGACAGTTTAGGCACAAGTTTAATTTCAGAGAGCTGCCTTTAATAGTGTTAATAAATTGCTATTCCCCCCCTCCTTTTTTTTTTAGAAGAGGGGATAAAACAATCATAATTCTGTCACCTAAGATGTGGAGGGTTTATATGACTATTCTGCAGCTATAAGGGCCTGTCTGGCAGGTGCTAGCAAAGGGAAAGAGGCTTTTCCTGGCTACCTCTGTCT
Source organism: Pseudopodoces humilis (assembly GCF_049639895.1). NCBI lineage: Eukaryota > Metazoa > Chordata > Aves > Passeriformes > Paridae > Pseudopodoces > Pseudopodoces humilis. The sequence continues at coordinate 13,210,224 of NC_142204.1, read as the reverse complement.
CCAAGGGAGCTGAAGGACCTCTCGTTCTGGAGCAGGACCTGCTTGAGCTCCTCAAGTTCCGCGTGTTCTTTGGCGTACATGCGCTTCAGGTTCTCCACGTGCTGGATCATCACCTCCACAGCCTTGCTCACCCGGCTCTCCTGAGGGAGCAGGGAAAGCAGCAGCTCTCAGGAACTGCCTCATGTTTGGATATTTCCCCCTCAAGCATCTGGTCTCCTCTGGTATATCCTACTATTATCCTCCACTTTCAAAGCTTCATTACAACCCCTGTCCTAGCATATGCTACACAGGTTTCATTTCTCTGGGGATCACTCTTGTTGTAAAATAAATAAATCAGTCTTCAGTTTTGCAAGCCCTTACAACTCATCATCATCTCTGATGTACAGTCTCAGCTGCCACCATGCATTTGCTGGTATTGCCGAGTCATATTTTCATGCTGCTCTGGGGTATTGTACACAGCTACACCTAACGTTTGAGCAGGGCTTTGTAATCTTTCATAGATTTGCTGATAGCTGTAGCTATCTTTCCATAAGGCACAGAACCATCTTTGCAGCATCAAGGCCATTGTTACCACCCTGTTTGGTATTTTGTACATCCCATTGCTGCAAAGTTTTTTTAGTTTGGTTTTTTCAACCAGAACCTCATTATTTCTCCAGTGGGTTTTTGCACAATTCTAACTGCTCTCAGTGCCTGGGATTCCTTATAACAACACAGTAAGAAGAGAAGGCCAGGACTAAGCTGTACTGGCCAGTCTACACTACACACACCAGATTCCCAAATCCCATCCAGGTCCCTAAAGCCCAGCAAGCAGACATGGCTATCCCTTTGCAGCTGGAAGGTTTCAGCTTTGTACAAAGTACTTTTAGATGGAAAGTGTTACCTGATTAATAGCCCCCAACATCTCTGCTCTGCTGGCAACTCGAGCTGCATATTGGCTAAGGAACTGCAGGCTTTTCTGCAGCTTCTTAATGATCTCCTGTGCTTGGTTATCTTCTTCACACAAAGGAACTAATGCCTAAGAGCACACATTGGTAAGAAAACCGGTGTGAATTATTAACAAAGAATGAAGGTTTGAGCTGATGACACTGAGGAGCTGTGTTCAGGCCCACACCAACACCCTCAATCAGTGTAACTTTGATAGAAAGCTCAAGTGGGCAGAGACTGGAACAAAAAAATCAGCTGAAGCAAGGGGCAGATGTTTGTGCAACAGAAAAATTCCCCACTGCCTGAGCATGCAATGCACTTGGATCAAGATTACCCCATGTCATCTCATATTTTGACTGCATTGCCCCAGAACTTCATTCATATTTGCTCACCATGTATCCCATGCACACTCTCCCTTTAAAAAGCTGTTTTAAGAGACATTCACATCTGCTTATCCCATCCACTCTACCTCTGCTTATCCCATCCACTCTACCAGCCCCAGTCAATACTGACCTCTAACATCTTCACAGCATTTGTGATCTCCTTTTTCAAGTTTTCTTCAGCCAGGTCTCGGGACCGCTCTTCGAGCTTCACTCTCTTGTCCAAGGTAAACAAGTCACACTTAAAACCTAAAGACAGCCTCAGAAATTCAGCCTGTTGTGGGAGGAGAAAATATTTCAGAGGAATCCAAGTGATGCAGAAATTTAAGGAGATTTGGACACTGACATGACGTTTGGGACTATACCCTGTGACCAAAGTTTAGGAGAGATACAGAAGAATAAGTGAACATGACCCACTTCCTTTAAGCAGGTCTTCCCATCTGTAGTGATGGAGGACGTAGGAATGTTCTGCAGCCAAAAGAGGTGACATCCTGGCAGCACACTGTGCCATCTGTGCCTTTTGACAAAACTGTTTTAAATCCGCACATTCTGCCTGGGAGGAGGTCACAGCTATGCTCCTTCAAGCTTGCAAACAAGTGTCACAGTAGTGACAAGTCTTTGTTCAGTTTTACAGATTTCCACCTTTCTCCATCCCATCTCTTGAAAAAAATTTCCATTAGGCTTGGAAAAAGATTTCAGAACTAGCCTACAGAAATACATCCAGTTTAAGCTGGATCATTCTTCTGTGTAGGAGGAGATATTAATCAGGGTTTATCTACAATATCTTATCTGAAATGCAACTGCTTATATCCTGAAGTGACTTACCTCCACTTCCTTCTCATTTGGGGAGTCACTGTAGGAGAAGAAAAAGAACCATGGAACAGACTGACTTTAAATTCATACCTGCAGGTAATCACTGAAAGTCAAAATACTTACAGCTCATTTTGCTTGGTTTTATCTCCTTTAATACCACCTGCAGTGGGTGAACTCGCTGAGAAGAGACCAAAAAAAACAACATTTTCAGACCAAAGTGCAAAAACAGCCTCCCCAAAACAACTTGTGAGAGTCTTCCAAGTTTCTACAGATGCCCCTGTTTTCCAGTGTTAAGCTCTTGCCACTGAAAATAACTCATATGCATCAGGTTCTATTCATTGTGAGGCACCACAGCACTGCCACTTGTACAAAGCCCCAAAAGTCAGTTGCTCAGGGAACTTCAGCTGGCACCTTATTAGCAAGAAATGGTTAACTGCAGGTTTGGGCTTCAGGATGTTATATGATTCACTACCTCACCAGCTTTTAGTGATTTCCAAAGGCAAAAGAGGAGGCAATTTGAAAAGCAGAGAAGTCTAAGGAGAAACAACATCCTGCTCCCCCTATATCATGGATAGCACAGAGATGCTTCTTTTACAAATCTTTGGGGAGAGCAGGAGTGCCAGAACTCTTTCAAACATCCCAACTCCTTTGCAGCTAACAACGTTCCTCCTGTCTAGAGGAATGTGGAGCTGGTTAGATCATTATATGCAGAAGTCAGAGCTGCAGATTTTGCATGACACGACTCCTCTTCATTTTGATCTCCAGCTGCAGGTACCAAACCCTAAAATGAAAGCCTCTGATCATGCTTGGTGTGGGACAGGCAGCTCCTTGCACCTCTCGACACAGCTCTGGTTTCAGCTTGTGCTTCAGTAATATGAAGGTGTTCAGCAAAACCCCCTTACCTTTCCTGCCTGGAACCACAGCTGGTGCTTCCTCACTCCTCTCTTTATTATTTTTCTTTTCCTGGTCCACCTCCTAAAGGCACATCAGAGCAGTTACAGGAAGGGAGCAGCCACACCACCCCCCTGGAGGAGTCTGTCTCCTCCTTTGTCACTGCTCAGCCAAACCAGCTGGGCTTGTCACTGTCGCCAGCACTCTTACCGGGTCTTGCTTCAAAACATTTTGAAGCACAGGCTTGTGTTCTTCCATCACCAGGCAGGATTCCTTCTTGATCTGACTCGGTCCTGTGGAGAAACATTCCCAAATCCAAAGGTAACAAAACACACCAAGCTTCCAACACCCGCCATTTTAGCCATGGGCCAACTGGACTAAAAAGAGCACATCAAATACCATGAAAGATCACTGAGAAAAAGAGGAGGCAGCAAAGAACACTATAAAGACACACAGGAAGAAATGTGATTATAACTATGACTGGAAAAAATCCCCATAAGAAATGTTATATATCTGCAGCTGAGAATATAATGTACTTCCTGTAGTTGAAGATGAAAGTCATAGTAATATTCCCTTAGATAAATAAATTTTATTATTTTGCTACCAGCATAGATACTTTTTTTGTTATGCTTGCTGTTTAAAAAGGCAGCTTTTAATTAATATTTATACCTTTAAGAACATCTATAATATTTTCTTTTCTCCTCTGTTTATGCAGTCACACACATCTGTGTCCCAAAGAAATGGCACAGGGAAAAACAAAAAAAGAAAACAAAACTCCAGAAAAACTCCAGCTTCAGGTTTGAAGCCTGCAAAGGGAAATTTATAAGTTCTAATTTTAGGAAACACTTTCCTTGCAGAGATGTGCATCAGGCAGATGTATTCGCAGACTTTAAAGCTATTTGGACTTTTTAAAATTTGTTCTGTGTATCTGCTTCCTCTTAGCCAAAGGCACCTGGACCACATATGAAAATTAACAGTAGAGGAGAAATTAGTAGAAAGAAAATGCTTTTAAATGAAGGGGCACAATTTCAGGAAGATAGTATGGAGGACAGAAACAAAACCAAACAGGAAACTATAACCTTATATGGAGGTAAAGATTTAAAAAAAAAATTACAAACAAGCACACACAGGTATTCTGTGCTGCTTACTCAGATCAGCTTTACAAAAACCACTTAAGTACAGTGTGTACACTTGCTCCAGTTTTGGTTTGGTTTTATAGTTTTTCAGTAGAAGAAAATCATCAGATCTGGTGGCTGTTTATGGCTCTAGCAAAGACCAAACAATACACAAATGCCCCTATCCCCATGTCTCCTCTTGACCTATCCCAGCTTCTTGCACAACAGCCTTGAAAGAGAAGGAAGTGTTTAGTGGCACTGTCAAACTAAATAACTGTAAATACCCATAAAAACATGTTTTCTGTTGTCAAAAATTGTCTGGGATTTTGTACCCACTCAGTGTTTTGCCAGCTGAGCAAGCCCCAAGATCTCACGGAGCTGTTTCATGCTCCCTGCCTGCAGTGCTGTGGTAAGGTGGTTAAAAAATTTTATTCTTACTCAGCTTCAGAGGGGTTTGAGAGCACTGGATGGGGGGGGGGAGGGGGGGGAGAGTGTGAAAATACTGTCAAAAATAGAAATTCTCATGTTGTTGCTCTTACTCAGCTTCCTCACTTCAAACATGTGCTGGAAGCAATTTCCTCAGTGTGTGAGTGCCAGGCAGTGCAGCAGCCACTGTACCTGACACAGGAGCAGCTGGGCCCTTATTGCCATTTGTCTCCTTTGCCACAGAAGAATCTTCCCCTCTCTCATGTAAGGCTTTGGATGATCGTTCCTCCATAGCAAGGCAGGCTAGAACATCAAACAGCAGCTAACAAAGCTTTTATTGCTCAGTAAACACAGACTTGAGCATATGCAGTGCCCCAAATTAAGGACTCACCTGGTACTGGTGCTGTGCTTGCCTCAGATGCAAAAGCTTCTTGGGCTGATGTTAAGTGATCGCTGCCAAAACAAAACCCTTTCAGATACTCATCTACATGATACAGGTCTTGATAAAGGCTTTTAAATCTTTCACAAGATCTGACCTGGATGGGATCAGAGTGGCTCGTGGTGTTGACTCCCCACAGTCAATCTTCAGAGAGAGAAAAAAAGAGTATCAGAGAGATAACTTCCAGAGTAAAACTTACATGTCAAAACTATAACTTTCCCAGCTGTGCCTAAACCACTCCAGCAGTGAAGAACTGGCTGGTAACTGCACTAGTCTAAAGCCTCACCAGGAATGTCATATTCAAATATGTGTTTTGGTTCCTGACTCCATGGTTTGTTCCTAATGCATATTTTCAGTGACCAACAAACATGTTAGTACACCACCATTGTTCCATCTTAACTCTGCATCAGGAGAGATCCATTTTCAAGGTCTGAAGCTCAAAACCTACAAATGAGGTGCACAGAGCTTCACTTGGCGGTAGGGATCAGACTCATTAGGTGAATGGAAGTGTTAATAGGCACAGCATGAGCAAGCAGGTGGTTCAGAACACAGAAAACCAGTGTGCTGTGTTGTACATCTTACTGACTGCCTTTGAAGGGATCCAGTTTTACAATATTACATATAACAATTAACCAGCCCCTTCAGAGGCCTCAAGCCTTGCTGGTGTACAAACTGCAGAGGAACAAAGCAATTAAAAGCTAGCAGTTTTGCTCATGTTCCTCTAGCTGCCACAGTGCGGTTTTGGACCTGAGTCTTATCACATCACAGACAAAACCAATATCCTCTTGAGGTTTTTAATTTCTAGGGAGGTACTATATGTGCAACATCCCTCTTCCTCATTTCACCCTGGAAAGCTCCAGCTCACTCATTCAGTTGTTAGGTTGGTCTGTCTTTATGGATGAAAGGACAGGGTTATATACTATAATACTGATGAGGTTAGAAGGGTTAAGTTGGTAATGACTTGTGCTGAATTACAACCACTGTTGAAGAAAAGTGCTGAATAGAAAATAAAAACAGCCCAAAGCTGCTCTTCTCTCCAAGCAGAGGAGGAATGAAGCCAGACAGCTCCCTATACAGCAAGCACCCAAGAGCACTGTTGAAGTGTTTATGGAGAAACAACAGAAAAACCACATCAGCAAGCAATTGCCAGTATTCTGGTATCTTTCCTACCCCCTCAAATGCCCTCAGAGGACACAGGAAACCCAGCAAATGAGAACAGGAGGTATTCAAGGGCCTTTGTTACTTCCAAGAGTGACCAACTGCTCCCAGTGTCAGGAAGAGCCTTTTCCCTCCTCCCTGCACTGGTTGGAGCTGGGCTGCTCTTGCACAGCCCTGCCCCAGCCAGGTGGATGCTTCCTCTAATGCAAATTCAGACTATTTTTATTATTATTATTTGAATTCTGACATAAGCTTGAGGAAGTGCAGCAATGCGTTTGCCTTGTCCAAGCCATTGGGTCTGAACCAGGAGTACTGGGGAGGGAGAATAATATCATGTTGGAAAGAAAAGAAATCTTAAGGGCTTTTAAAACTAACACACAGCATCCAAGAAAACAGAAAAGCCCTCACATCACCTAGAACTGACTGAAATTATACATTATGCTACATGATCTGTCCCTGCCCAGATGGGCACATGGTCTGTGATTTCTGTTTGCAATGAAGGAAAACCCTCAATTCAGTTTTTAAAAACCCTAAGCTGGCTACCAGGATTATACACTCCCATGGATTCCACATAAAGGGGAAAAAAAAGCCAATAAAAGAGAAACACCACATTCTAGATTTCGTAATAAATAAAATCACATAGTGGTTTGCATTGGAAGGGACTTTAAAGATCAAAGTTCCAACCAACCAGTGGAAGGGATGCCTGCCTTTATCCCAGGTTGCTCAGGCAACATCCCAGCCTGGCCTTGGACACTGCCAGGGATGGGGCAGCTGCAGCTTCTCTGGGCAACCTGTGCCAGGGCCTCAGCACCCTCATAGTAAAATCTGTTTGCACAAGGCATTAGAGAATGGCACAGTCCTTTTAAGAGGAAGAACAGCCAAAGAGGATCCTGAAGCACATCCCTAGTCACTTTTCCCACCTCCATCCCACTGATTAGCATACTAATGCAAGGGCTCTCCATCTCAGCCCACAAATTCTGGACACGGTCTAATCTAACTCCTCCCAAACTATGATTAACATTTGAAAGACTTGTCTGGTTTTCAGACTGTAGTATGACTTCCACGTTTATAAATCCAAACAAGAGCAAAAAGCCCAAGCTTCATTTGGCTCTCACAAGTGCTCCTTTATTAAGTAGCCCCTGAACTTCTATGGTGACAATGATTTGACACAAATAACTTGAGTTACTGACATGCTGACCTGCTCAAATACATCTGCAACTCCAAAGAAAACTAGGGAGACCTTTTCTACTGAACAAGGATATTCAAATTTTCCTACATGCCAGTGTTTAGAACAGATACTGGACACAGCCCATTTGCCTTTTCTCTGGAGCAAGCCTTAACATTTTCATTTTCCCCCTTCAGAACATGCATGTGCAAAGCTTATACTAAAAAGTGATAGCAAGAATGGAAAATGACATTTTTGAGCCCAGCTGGAATTACAGGAAAGCCCAAGAAAGCACAGATGTTTCACACACCTTTGCACAGCTGTGACTTTCCAGAAGGACTGGATAAAGTAGGAACCCTCAAGGGGATCCTCTTTTAAGGGCAATTAGTAGGAGCAGCACAAGCTGGGAGTTCACCTGCTCCACCCCAGTGTGCTGAAACAACAGAGAGTGCCCAGCACTATTACTTTCTACCCTCACTGCACTTTCTGCTTTGATTTACCACTACAACCAGACCATGCTGTACTCACAGATACCACACACCCTCACCCTGAGGCTGGCTGCTCTTTAGTCCCAAAAGTTCACAGAAGCCACTGACCAGTACTCTTCCACCATCCCCACCAACACTGGAGTTTGTAGAGCTCATTATAAGCCCTGTGTGGTGTAGCTGAGGTCTAGATTTCAATAGTGAGGACTGAGGCACAGTTTAGGTGTGCTGAGCTGCAGTTTCTCTTGCTGTTGCCATGAGAAAACTGCAGCTCAATCTGTAGGTGCAGGACTCAGGGCAGCAGTGAAGGCATAGGTGAGTATACCAGCTGAAGGAAAGCTCCCCTACAGCAAAGATGGCATTTTTCAGTTGTTACATAGTGCCTGCGGTAGAAAGTGCAAAGCACGGCAGTACACCCAAATGAAGCATTCTGTGGCTCCTTGCAGGTGGAGAAAGAGAGCAAAAACACTCAATTCTTCCACAGCAGAGCCAACTGTTACTGCAAAACCAGCACTGTCTCCAGCCTTGAAACCCCATTTATAACACTCCACAGCTAAAAGCATGACCCAGTTGCACATGACATCAAGACATTTAGTTTTATAACCAAGGTATTGCAGAAACATGTCCAAACAGAAGGGAACACCATCCCCCCCCCCACCAGCACCCTGCCAGCTGATGCCAGCTCCATCCACTGTGGAGCAGTGCTGATTTATAGCTGAGCCATCTGGACCTGGGTCTGAGCAAGGCACGAAATGCTTGAGCCTGTTCAAAACCACATCTCAGGCATCAGAGCCAGCACTCACCTCGGCAAGTGAAGAGTCCATCATTGTAATGGAAACAGGAAGGTCTGCATCAGTGTAGTCATCAGCAGAGCATATTTTCCACCTGGCAACACAGGCTTTATTTGCATATTGCCCAAACCACAGAGAGAGAGAGCGCCCATTTTCCTTAAGCACATAACAACTGAAGTCATCACTCTCTGTGCAGTCAGTCAGCTGGTCTCTCAGGGAAAGACAAAATTCATCACCAACTTCAATCCCTCCTCCCCCGAACAGCCAGAACCACCATCAGTCCTTTTCCCAACCTCCTCCACACTACACAATTCTACAGAAAACCAGTGGCAAAAAGCTTCGAGAGCTGCTGAGTCTCTTGCTGCAGACTGCCTGCTTTTGCACCTTCAGGAATATCCTTAGCTTTTGAAATATTCACCACAGTTCACTCCAACTTTCCTAATCTCAAGAAGTTTAATTTCTGTTTTAAAGACCTAAGGAGGCAGCTTGATAGGCAAGGACCTCAGAATTCCTGCTCTAAGCTCTGCAAAAAACAAAAGTCACTCCTCAAAATCAATAGGATTTTGGCATTTAATGGGAATGCCAATTGTAAGTTAAACACGGAAATTAGAGAAGAATGCCTAATTCATGTCTCATAGTATGAAATAGAAACCCCATAAATGCATTTTAGCTGTCTGCAAGCAGCTCCACTAACGCGTTTTAGTAGCTGTGAACAGAAGCAAAGCGTTGCCCTGGAACACCATGAGCTGATCAGCAGGTGTTCAGTAAACCCTCTAAGGGAGGCTCCTGCAGCTGAACCCAGCACATGGAATCTGATAGACCCTGTTGACTCCTCCCCCCTCCACCCCAGAAAGGCTATTCTGCCACCTTACCAGCATTCTCCTGATGTCACATCTGAGCTGGACACATGTCCCACATCACACCTCTCCAAGGTGCAGCTGCCAGAGCTCTGCCTGCAAGGCCGGTCCCAGCTATTCCCAGGAGGATTATTTGGGCAGGAGGTCTCCAAGGTCAGAGCATCTGTTAAGAATGACAAGCATGAAGAGAGGTGGTCCTTGGCAAAGCTGGATTTAGTTACAAGTCAATTTTTTTTGGCTAACTCTAAAATAATCAAGAAGTAGACCGACCAAGCAGAAATTTTAAATAAGCCAGCTTCTGTCTTGGTAGGAAAGGGTTTGGTTGTGTGGCCTCAATTTGTTCTGTAGATGGAGAGTTTGTCAGACTGAAACCCTCTCAGAGTAGCAGAATGCTCTGATGAAGAGCACATGCAGCAAGGAAAGATTTGCTTCCATCCACATCTATATGGCCTGGAATTACACTTGAACGGTTGTAGTCTGTGTGAGAAGAGCCTCTGTGTGGGACCAGCTCACTGCTGGGAGAAATGCTTGTGTGTGAAATCCCAAATGCAGCAGCACCCTGCAGCTCTGCAGTGCACAGCTGTCAGTGGCTGCTTTTAGTCCTCGTAAGGCTTGAGAGATGCAGGGAAGTTCCAGCAACTCAGGAAAAAAAGCAACAAATACAATCTGTTGGAAAAGGTGGGGCGGTTCAGCCTGGAGAAGAGCAGGCTGACTGGACACTGGCACAGGTTGCCCAGAGCAGCTGTGGCTGTCCCATCCCTGGCAGTGTCCAAGGCCAGGCTGGACAGGGCTTGGAGCAACCTGGGACAGTGACAGGTGTCCCTGCCCATGGCAGGGGAATGAAATTAGCTGATCTTTAAGGTCCCTTCCAACCCAAACCATCCTCTTACTCTATGATTTTATTCTCAGTAGCTCTGTTACTGTTTAAGTTGTTAAACCAGAACTGCCCACAGCTCAGCAGCCAAGGAGCAGGACATCTCAGGGTGTGCCTGAGAGGCACATTCCCTCAGAGGGAATGGGAAGAACAGAACTCATGCCCTCTGGATCCAGACTGACAAGCACCCAGTCAGGAATATACTCGGATGTATTATTTATACCAATAGCTCCTTAAGATCTTGGGAACTGTCTGTCACCTTGCCTTTCACTTCAAACACTAATCATGGTTCAGATTCCTGGATTACATGCAGAAATAGGTTAAAGCCCACAACATTTTCCACACTCTAGCAGCACACTCAGCACTATTGGGACTGTCCTGTCAACTCCATCTGTATTTCAGGTGAATGACAGAAATGCCCAACACACTACCAGGTCTTACCTAGCAGAGGGGAGCTGTGCCAGTGTGAAACACCCAAGGGCAGCGCCCAGGGAAAGCCAGAGTACAAGGTGGGTCTTTCACTCCATGGTCGTTTGGAGCAATGGAGCTGCTAATTAAAAAAATAACAAGTGCTGTTGTTCCACCACACTGAATACATTAATGCCACCAACTCCCCCTCTCCCCAGGCATCTGCATAATATAACACCAACAGTTACACAAACACATCTTCTGTGGCTTTTTTGTCTCGAAGAGATCATATCTTTAATGGGCAGAACAGTTACAGGAAGAGGCAGGATAATTACACCTGCAACAAAATATGTTTGTTCAAGCTAGGTCTGGAAATAAATCATACAAAACCATGCAAGATGAGCCTTAGAGGAGAACCAAAGAAGCCACTCAAACCCTGTGAAAGGGGTTTAAATAAAAAAAAAGATCCAAACTCCTCGCCAAGGGGAGTCATCTGAAGACAGCATTTGAGAAAACTTCTGAAGCAACATGTATGCAGTTGTATTTGACCTAATGTTGCTTAAACAATGAAAAATTGAAAAGAAATTGGAAGAAGTACCATCTTCAGACTCTGATGCTTCTCTAAAAGGAATTTATCTGTGTTGTGCTTCAGAGGCAGTGGGAACCTGGCTTTGCCATAAGGTTTGGAATATCCTTTTGTATGCATGTAAACACCTGCATGCACATTCACACAGACACTGATCTCAAAGTATTTTTAGTGAGTGTTTAACTTAGCAAAGTTTCTCACAAAGCAAGTTATTTATTTCCCTGTAGTGATGAAGAAAATAACCCCCACCCAAAAATACCCAACATCCCATTTTAACAGACTCAGCAATGATCACAGCAAGCACACTTACCTTCCCTTCTACGTGTTCAGCTGATGTGGGCAGCAAAGCATAGTCAGAATTTAACTCCGCACAGCACTGTTGTAATAGAGAGAGTTCAAGGCAGGCAGGGAAGGGAAAAAAAAAAAAGAGATAAAAGGAGAAGGAGCACTGCTACTGATTCTGAGCAAAATGCAACTTCATCTTTCAAACTGAACTACTTTAAGCTATGAGTTGCAAAACTGCAACTGCAAAACTCCACAGTTATTTCCTATTGCTACTTCCAGCCTTAATTCTGCAGACTCTCATATACAAATGTAAGTTTTATTCATGTGCAGCTGGCCCAGTTTTGACTCTGCTCCTCTGATATCCCTGTCACAGCCTAGGAGACAATTCAGGACCTTCTGTTTGCTGTTAAATACCTTGTTGGTCTGTGTTAAATCCAGAGTGCTTGGATCCTGAGCTATAGCATTCCTTACTAGAGCCAGCTGGGAAAAAAGTCCCTCCACAATGTTTCCCCCTCCACCCCCTCCCAAAGTTGAAGCAAGTAATTTTATTCAAAGCAAAGCACCCCAGAGTTATGTAATTTCCAATGTATTTCTCCACAGAGGGCCACAAAGTTAGTAACTGTTTCACTGCCTATTCCAGGGTCTGGATCCTGAAAACATCTTCCATTATGAGATTTTAAACGTTTTGTTGTTTTTTTTCCAAGCCTGTCTGCAGAAGTAAGGGCTGGCTGTGGGACAAAAATCACACCAATGCATCAGGGAAGGTTTCCTTCAGCCCCTTTTAATACAATCAAGAATTGCTCACACTGAAGACCAACACCACTCCTGCAAGTCCTGACACATTTTTCCCCAGAAGGCTGAGTAAGGAAAATGTGCAGATTTGTACCTACAGCTTCTGTACATGCTAGAAAAGAAGACACCAGGTGCTGCCAAATTGTTTGCAGATGGTCTCAGCTGTGTTGTCCTTCCACCAGAGCCCCTCCTGTGCAAGCCCACCTTTCCTGCTCCCAGCAAAGGGCACCATACCTGGCACAGCAATTCACAGAGTCGCCTCTGCAGCAGTTCCCATCTCAGGGCATTAGCAGTTGCTATGAAGAGACATTTACAAGTCTAACAGGGTTCCTTAAAACTTGATAAGCAGTCCATTTTACAGTATCTCTAACTACTCCTTATCAGAATTTATTGCAGTTTGCGTTAGTCTGGTTAAGCCTGCAAAAATTTTTTTCACAGGGAAGAGGAAACACTGGACATCTTCACCTGCAAATCACAGGCAATGCTTCCCCATATCATTAGTGTTAGGGATGCCACAGTTCCCTGTGGAAATAGATCCCTCATGGCTTAGGGGAAGAGAAGCATTTGGCCTTTCCACCTGACATCCTGTACAGAAGTTGTAAAGTCCATGGGCTTTGTATTTAGAAGCATTTTCCCTCTTACTATGTAGGTGGGAAGAAGTAGGGGATTGGAATGGGTATGTGGGGAGGAGACCACAGCCCAGCCCTTCAGTCAGAAGAGGCACCAGACCTGTCTGGCTTTTTGCAGGAACCAATATAAAGCATTTTTATTCATCTTTCCTTCAGTGCCAGCCTTATTTGTCAGCCCTGTTCTTCACAATGCTTTGCAACTTCTCTACACATATGCCAGTTAATTTATCTACAAAAATATTTCTGCAAAGTAACTGGAGTAATTTAAAGCCAAGGTCTTAGTCATTTTCAGGGTGGTGGGGGAGGCTGGTTTTTGGTTTGTTATTTTGTCACAGTGGCACCAAATCAATCTCACATATCTGGGGTTCTCTCTCTTGATCTACTCAAGCTCACTTTACAGAAGAATTCCATCTATTCAGAGGTGGAAAGTGACAAACTATTTCCACTGTCATGCCTCTTGCTAAGAGCAAAATAAAGCAGCTCCACAGTTTGAGGGAAAGCAACATGAGCACACACACTGACAACACCAAAACACTGGTCAGAGGGGGCCAAGCACATTTTGGGGCTGTTTCTGCCATATCAGTGCAAAGCTGTGCCTTAGAGCTAAAGCCAAGGGTCACAGGGAATTTCTCCTGCAAGATAAACAGTGGTTTCACATGGAGTTGTTTGCAATGCACACATAGATGTTGAGCACATATAGTAAGTGCATTGCTGAGGCCAAAACACTCAGAGGGCTTAGATCAGTCAAATCCTTCTTAAGAAAGGGATCAGACTCCAGGGCTAGGAAAGAAAAAGCCACATGTTCTGGACTCAGACCTCAGCATAATTTAACTGCCCAGGTTATTGAGGTGCTGATGTCAGGAAGTGAGCGAGAAAGAGGCAATAAGAAGTTTCCATGGCTCTGTGGCAGAAGTTGCATGTGTAGAAGGCAGTGACAGTATTGCTTTCCACTAAAAGAGAGCAGCCTAACACCACACAGATATTCAAAAACAGAGCAAATACAAGCAGCAAACAGAACATAGAACGTACAAAAATCAAGCCTACATACTTCAGGAAGCTTAAGAAAGAGGCATGGCTTTGTTTGGGATAAGGTGGGGAATAGCACTTTTGGTAAAGGAGTACCTGTGCCACATGTGGAGTTCTAATCCCCCCTCCTAGGACTGGGGGTTTTGTTAAGAGCTTCTGAAGCTTTGATGGATCCCAACACCCACTCCTTGGGATCCCACCTGCTGCTCAGTTCAGATGGTGGCAGATCTCTTCAAGCAGAAGGAAAAAAAAAAAGGGAGAAAAACCCCAAAACAGCAAGCAAGGATCCACAGAGCATTTTACTGGATGACCTGCAGATCAACCCTTTCTTCCCTTGATGTAACCAAATCCTAAAGTACTTGCCCATGCAAAACATGAATGCTGGCACATTGCCAAAAGTTACTCACTTTTGTGGTCTTCCACCTTCTTCTGAAGCAACTGGCAAGTACTTGCTAAAGCTGCAATCACATCCCTGAGATTCTGCTGCTCAGAAATGGCTTCCTCCAACTTGCTCTTCAAGGATGCTGCTTCCTCACAAGCAGAGTGAAATGCTTCAACTTGATCCTCTGCCTAAGCACAAAACAATATTTAGGGGAAAAAAGAAAGGAATAAAAAAAATAAAAATAAAATAAAGCAGCCTGGCTAACACAAGGAGCCTCTACAGTTCATGCAAATGAAACCAAGCTGCATCTGTTCTTTCTCAGGAAGTGATAAAGCTCCCTCTGAACTTCTGCATTTTTACGTTGGGGTGGACTGTGTATGGAAGCTATTTTTGGGCCCTTTTTTTTTTCTCTTTTTTTTTAAGCCACCACAAATATGCGATGCTGCCTCTTTCATCAGCAAACTGTTGTCACCACCCCCTCAAATTTTACTTCCTCTGCTGGTTCCACTTTTGCAGGGAGGCACACCATTCTGAACATGTCTCCCTTCCCCAAGGGCAGCCATGCATTGGACACAGCCCTGGGCATCTCCTGGTTCCCTGCACAGAGGGAACTGGGCTGCCTCTTACATGCTTGCTGGCATCCTCCAGTTGCTTGGTGGCTTTTTGCAGCTCTAAACGTAGGATTTCTGCCTGGCCAGCAGTTTCTTCCTGTAGCTGTTTAGCAGTTTCTATCTCGCATTGTCTGTGGGGCAAGAGAGCAAAACCACAGCTCATAGGTGACATTCTGGAGCGGTCTGGCCCAGGAGGTGACATGCTCTGGCTGCTGGGACATGCACCAAAAGTCAGCTGTTTCACACTGCAGCTCCCCAGGATCCAGCAGCCAGGGAATCACACTTTTTTTGCAGCAGCAGGAAAGGGATGAAGGCTTCCTGTGATGTTTCTGGGTACCATAGGGAATCACCGTCAAGGAGCAAGAGCTCAGTGGAGCAAGCTTTTGCCATTTGGACAACAGAATGTGTTTCCTCAGGGTTTGGGAGAATAGCGGTAGGATATCAACCAAGTGGAGTCAGTCATTCTAGAAAAAGATACCCCAGAGCTATTACTGCTTCTTTGGATTGATTTCTTTGTGTTTGAGCAGGAATTTCACTTGACAGCAAGCAGATGCCATCAGCTAAAAGAGGATGGCTTTCAATGAAACTCTTCCACTAAAGAAACCTTTGCCCATTTCCTCTCTAACTCACTTCAACTTTTTTTTTTGGGTTGCTTTAATCACAAACAATTTTGACACAGAGACAGCTTTAAGAAACCAAGCCATCAGTATTTTTATCACCTCTTTTCCAGGTGGAGGGAGAGCATGTAAGAGGTGGTTCAGTGGAAGGTAAGTCAGGCCAAAGTGTGGTACAACTGCTCTGCATCAGCTCTCAGGGCTGCCAAGCCCTAGGGACATCCCAAATTCAGGGACGAGGCTTGGAGCAACCTGGTCTAGTGGAAAGTGTCCCTGCCCACGGCAGGGGCTTGGAACTGGATGATCTTTGAGATCCTTTCTAGCCCAGGCCATTTTATGATCCTATTTCTAGGACACAACTCACAGAAGAAGCCATATGTCAAAAAAGTCACATTTCCATATTTAATGACAACACATTAAAGCTACACCCTTGGGAAACTGAGACATCTTCCCTGAGCCTTGCAACTGTATCCCAAAGCAAAAATACCTGCAGACAGATATCTAAGAGCTCTCTTGCTTCACACAAACCCAGCTGTTTTTTTAATGGCTGCACCTGCTTGGTAGGCAGAGCCCTCGTGCTTTAACTTCTCTGTCTGTGGTCTCCCTGGTGTTTTCAAAGACACCTCCAAGACTGTACATCAGTCCAGACACAAACCTGAACTCCCACACAGTGTAAGACCTTGTGCTAAAACCAGATCCACTCTCCAAAAGAGATAATTTCCTATGTGAATAAAAATTCTTGAGAATTCAGTAGACTTTGTGCCACAAAAAAAAACCCACCCCAAAATACTTAACAGCTAAGCAACTGGAAAGAAAAAACCCAAACCAAAACAACACCAAATCAAAACAAACAAGCAAAACCCCAAAAACAAACCTAAACCAAAACTCAACTCCCCCCCAAAAAACCACACAGGCATTGAAGGGGTACCTAGCAGAGAGCTCTTTCCTTAGATGAAGTAGTTCTGTCTTGGTTCTCCTCAGGTTGCCTGCTACTCGAATAAAATCCTTGTCTAAGGACTCATTGCATTTTTCCAAAAGCTGGAGCTTCTGGGTCCAAAGACTTCTTTTTTCTCCTAGTTCTTGCTTGAGAGCCTGTGGAATTTTGAAGTTGCCATGTGGTTAGAGGAGGAGCAGAACCAGAGAATGAGCCAGAGCCTTAATTTACATGGTGAGAATTGAGTTCCCTGCTCCATCAATTAATATTGCCACCTACCTCCCACACCATCAGAGGATAGAAAACTCCACCAGCAAGGTGCCCAGATACAGCAACAAAAGCCATAGCTTGTAAGAGGAAGTTTTATTAAAAGTCATCTTGCAGGAAGCCCTAAAATTGATAATTTAGGCTTCTGTGGTCCTTTCCTCAAAGTACGACTGAGTCCATTTGTACCAAACTGAGCTTGTATTACAGCAAAATAAATGAAATAATCAAGAATCAGTAAAACCATATTTCTGTTTGTCATACACGCCTAGCAGATGATCTGTCCCAGCAATGATCCCCACCAGAAAGGCTTTTAGGTTTACCTCTGGTTTGTAGAAAGGAAAAGGGTAAAAATTACATGTTAGGTAACACTGAACTCTATATTTCTCTGAACAGTGACTTGCAGTACAAAGTAATAAGAAGAATCCAGTGCTCTCTCTCTGACCTTGCTTAACTGAGCACATGAAAGCGTCCTCAGCTTTTAAAGTATGCGTAATGAGAGTCAAACAGAGGTCAGGAAAGAATGAAGTTTATATTCCTGGGATTTTGCAGAAATTCTAAGGGGAAAACATCAATCTTACAAATACAGGCCATGTTATCTGCTTGCAAGTTGGAGTTTCATGCTCATAAGTTTCAAATAAAAAAAACAAACAAAACACATCAAGTGTCATGCTTTAAAAAAAGCAAGGAAAAAAAAGCAGGTTTTGCTGATAGGTTTCCTAGGATGACATGGGATGTGACCATGTACAACTGCCCACATCCTGAGGATCTGTTTCTCAGCCAAGGCAGGCAGCACTCACTTGTAGAAATACCATTATTTTGACACTTAAGTGGAATAGGCTACCCAGGGCACACATACCAGTCTTACCTCCCAGGAGAAGGGTGAAAAAGATTTTGCTGTCACTATATATACTTAAACATATGTATATATGCACAAAAACATAAGCACACTTCAAGTTGGCTTTATGTCTAATATCCTTTAAAACGCTTTTGAAAATACCGAACCACAGAAAAGCATAATATATTTCACAAGAAATGGTGGGCAAGGCTTCTAGTGACAACTTTCACTGACAAACTAAATCTTGGACCATGTGCTTTCTCTGAGGCTGGAAGAAGCTACTTTGAATTATTTTTTTTTTTTTTTTTTAGCTACTGGTGTTCAGCTCCATGCACAAAATTTCACACATATCTAACATGTTCTGTCTAGGTGAAGATAATTTGACATGAAGTGATTTCCTATCCCCTGTAGGACCCTAAAGGATGGAACCTTTTATTTTTAAAGGATTTTGCTCTTTCTTGATCCTCTGTTAGCTCAATTTCCAAATGCATCATTCTTTAGGAGCCAGAATAGGATTCAATTGCCGCAATCAACTCTAACTCCCACACCCAAAGTTTTTTAGCTTCACATATTTAACATGAATATGATCCCAACCTGAATGTAACTTCACAAGCGTTTTTCAGCTCTGACAGCTTTGAAGGAGGAGGTTTTCAGTCAAGATCAAAAAGCTACAGCAATTCATGAGCCAGCAGTTGGCTGGAGTCTACCCAAAGTCACATCTGGGTGAAGAGAGCGAGATGATTGCACCTTCTCTAAGGGGGAGGTTTCAGGATTTACCTGAAGAAAAATTATAAAAAAACTGGTTCCAGGACTGGATGGCTCCCAATGATTGCTCCAGCCCTGCCCAGGAAACATTAAGAGGGCCAGCTACACCATTCTGCAGCACTAAAGGAAAACAGAAGGGCAGTTTTCTGCCCAAAGAACCAACATCCTCAAGCAGCACATCCCCTGGTGGCACCTGCTGTCACCCAAGGGAGAGGAATTGAGGGGTTTGACATCCATTAGGGAGCTAAAAAACAGCATTAATGTACAGCTTAGGGTTGTTGGAGCATTCCTAGCAACAGATGAGCAGAAAGGAGCAGGTTAGAGAAAAAGTCAGATCCAATAAGACAGAAATTTTATGGAAAAACATAAAACAGAAACTGTGCTGTTATAGGGGAGAGAAGGAGGGAACAAGACTGTTTAGTTATATCAGGAAGACATTTTTATCAGTACCTTGAGCAAAAGTCTGTGCTTGCAAGCCTCACTACAGATATGAGGAATAGGAGAAATACATCATGCAAGATTAAGTTGTAAAACAAGGTTTTGTTGAAATTTTTCCTGTGAAATATATTCAGTAGAAGCAGAACTCTTTGCCTTTCAGAACAAAATAACTCTATGGAGGTTTTGATTTGGAAATTTGGTTACAAAGCCTCCTCTGCTAATTGACCGTCAGCTTTCCTTCAAGCAGAGTTTTAACTAAGGGAGCTCTTGCACAAGACAAGCCAGAAAGAGCACAGCATGTAAGTGAATAGCAATCATCCTTTTCCTCCTCAAAAAACCCCAGCAAAAGATTTTTCTCTCCATGCAGCCACCTCTGACCCACAGATGGACTCTGATCTCCAGTAATAAATACACACAGCATGCAGCAGCAAGACATCCACCTGAAGTTCTTCACAGCTCCACCATTTCACTGAATGCTTCAGAGAAAGTTACTCACCATAAGTTTTCTTTCCCATGCTTGTTGCATGTCCTCATCAGGATCTTTTACCCATTCTAATGAAACCATGACAAGCTCCTCTGCTTCAGAGGCTTCCTCTTGCTAAAGAAGAAAAATTCCAAAACAACCTCTCTAAACTCCAGCATTTTTAGTGCTCATTTAGAACAACTCTGCCCAGAATTACCCAGGATATAAATTAGTGTTAGAGTAGCTAAGTAATAGAGTAGCCAAGTGATCTTTTTAAACTGTGATCCCCCTCCAATCTCAAACTATTCTTATTTTTCCAAAAGGAGTAAACGATCTGATTATCAATGCTTGATTAAATTGCTGATCAAAGACAACACCCTTATCCATGTAAGCTTTGCCACTGACCAGGTTATGCATGATAGTCTTGAATTTTTCTCCTGCATATTCAGGCCCCTGAAGCAAAAGCAGCACTTCACGGTCCAGTGTTTCATCCAGGGATGTCCATTCAGTCCTGATAATCTTTGAAGAGACAGAAGAGCCAGCTAGGTTGTTTTGACATCCCCTTATTACAAACCAGCATCAGTGACATTTAGACTTTCCTGAAGTAGTCCTGCTCTGTATTTACTGGAAGGTCAGAGCTACTGAAACTTGAGGCTTGGAAAAGCCTTTTCAAAACCATCACATCAATGAAGATTTAAAAAAAAAAAAAAAAAAAAAAAGCAAGCCAGCCAAGCTGCTGAGTGATCCAGTGTAAATATTCATGTCAGGGTAGGCAAGAGGAAGTCAGTAATTAGTTATCTTTATTCAGAGGAGTCTTTACTAAGTGATGAATAAGCAGAGCCCTTGCTTACAGGTGACTCGGTGGAATCGTGTCTCACTGCAGTGTTTGAAGGGCAAACAGTGACTCACTGGGGCTCTGGGGAGCTGTAATATGGGATGATACCTTAACTCTTCAAAGCTGCCTAGCCAAGCCCACCTCTCCTTTCTGGGCCTGAAGTTTTAGTCCATTTGTACATTTTTATTGTCATTGCTATATATGCGAACTCTTTGCAAATGCACCTCGTACAAAAATAAGCGGAAATCATTCAGCAGCATTTCTCTGCTGTCATCTCTGCTGCACAGCTTGTAGCTGAAGGGAAAGCAGAACACAGGGAAGAATGGGATTCCATGGATTGTCTAAGGAAATGGGAACAGAATAGCTCAGTTTAAATTCAGAACCAAAGCCATAAGTGTATCATGATGCTTTGCCAAAACTGGTTTAAGACAGCTTCAACAATACCCTATACTTGCAAAAATTATCAGTGATGGATTGGTAAGGGGAGAGATCATGCTGCTGTTGGTGTTGGATAATGCAAAGATCTGCCTGATTCCTTGATCCCCAAGTTAAAAATTCTGAGGATGTGAAGAACAATGTTTCCTGACAGAAACTGGCACCAGTGAGGAAGTAGCAGGCGAAGCTCCTGACAAAGAACACAGCTGAACCTGGAAAGATCTGACAGTCAATCACTTTATACCATACAAAGCCAGTCCCACTTTTTAAAGTCAGGGGCTTCTGACATACCCCTTCTAGCAAGGTGTTTGTGGAGATCTCTCCTTCAAGCGGGAATACCCCTCAAAGTTACTTCTCAAAGCTGAAGACTTGCCCATGGGTCAAATCACTCAACATGGGTGAGTAATAAACTATTTAACAATTATTAGCTTGGAAATCATTGGTTTAATAGCTAGTGCACTGTACAAGTAGTTATAAATAAATAATTCTGATTAAAGTCTTAGTTGAAGCATTATCTTCTATATTTACATAAATATTTTATTCATTTAAATATACTTGATTTGTCATCAGCAATGCTTATCAGAGTTTCTTGACAATACATTAGATTAGGACCCAATAAGATGCTCATTTTAATGCTTAATTTTCTTTCTGACTACATTTAACTTGAAAGAAAAAGAAGTCTCCTCTTTCACAACTGAAAAAAAAATCATTGTTCACGTCTGGTGTAGGCAGTACAAGAAGCAGACTATCAGCTAGTTTCTGCAGCATAAAAGCCTTTATATATTGCAAAACTGATACCTTCTCCCATCAGTCTGTTCTGCCAGCCAAATGCATGACCCAAGCTCCTCCAGATTTACTTTGTAGAGCAGAGGAGGGTTAGAACTGAATGATCCTTAAGATTCCTTCCAATCCAGGACATTCTAGGATACTATGAGCTAATATTTTATATCTACAAGTATTTGATCTTCTCTGGACTTTATCCAAGGTGCTTGGAGCAATATTGCAACCTTCTCATTCTGTGCTTACATGTTAGGATTAATGGCTTCAAATTCCAGAGTTCCCTAATCATCTACAGGGAATGAGCTTTGTTCTGCCTCTGATGATGCAAGACAACTGGGAAGAGATTAAGGTTTAATTCATACCTCAGAAGACTGTGCAAGCTCCAGTTCACAGTGCAGTGAATTCATCTCTTCAGGAATATTGCTGTTAAATTTACACAACGGGAAACTCAACCCATTCCTAAAAAGAGCAGGAAAAATTATGCATCAGGCCAGTCTGGATTGCTAATGAACTGCCTTTCCTGGGATTTGGCCACAATACTCACGAGATCAGCTCTTGCTGCATGTGTTGGATGTTCTCCAGCAGTTTATTTCTTTCAGCCTTCAGTATCTAAAACATCCATGGGGTTTGGTTAGAGGTTGACTTTGCCATGTGGAATCAGCACAGGCCAAACCAAACCCAACCCATACCTCTATTATCGAGGAACACTCCACAATGGTTAACTTGAGATCCTTGATGTCCTGCTCCTTCTGCAGAGATTGTTGAGAAAAGAACAACAACAAAAAATTTATATTTGAGCCTTCATCACAGCAGTAAAATGTATGATTTAGCTTGAGCAGCAGCCCGATTATGACAAAAATAGTTGTGAATTTAAAATAATACAGTGAGTTACCTTGCATATTAAGTAATAGAAAGCACTCAGATGACCTTTCCTACCTAAATTCTGAAATTAAGGAGACAAGTCCTCTTTTCCAGGTGCTATACTTTAATTTATTACTCACCTGGTTTTAGGTCCAACAGACTAAACTAGAGAGAAGTGCTCTAGTTTTATCTTAAAATATGGTTTCTATTACATGCTCACATGAGTTTTAATCCCAACTGACCCTTTGAACAAGTTGCAGTGTTCTGAGTTTACTTATTCTTCATTATTAGAGTGTAGCACTCTGTAGATTAAATACAACCTAACAGAAAGGCTGAAAAAGCGTCAGTCCTCATGGTAGGACTGAGAAATTGGTAGGAGAACCAATTTTTTGGTTCTTCTGCTTTCTTAGCAGCTAGCAATGAGCTCCAGTCAGCTTACACCATTCCAATAAGAGACACTGCACAGACAGCAGAGAATTTATAAAAGAAAACAGGAATTCAGAGTAGGAGCTCTTGTCCTCTCACACTTCTATGAGTTCTTCCTACTCTTTTTAAAAATCATTGAGGTTTTTGAAAGAGATGAAGGGCACAGAAAGCTAGGCAGGAAAAGTGAGGTTACAGAACCAGATTATCCCAATGCCAACAAGTCAAGTCAGTTTTCCATACCAATTTCTTCAAAATTATACCAGCCACTCACATTTATCCACATGTAATCTAGTGGTCTACTTTCAAAATCCCCATTTAGTCTCTAGACAAAGAGAGTCTTGTTGAAATAAAATACTACAGAGCTCACAAAAGCTTTGAATCATTCAAGTAGAAGAAAGTGAAAGCTATTTTTAAGAAAAGAATTTAATAAATCTGTGCCCTTAAGCTGCTTCTGGAAAAACAACCAACCAAAACTATTAAAACACTCAGCTACAAAGTTATCAGCTGGATCACACTGAAGTTCAGTTCTCTTTTACTATTTGAATTCAATTGCAGTCAGCTTGCAGGGAGCCCAACAGTCAAATATTTTATCAGGAGATTTATAGAATGTTCTGCTAAGTAGAAACTCCATTGGCATAGAAGGCTCTTTGCATAATTCATTAATCCAGAGAATGCCAGCACATTTGTATGGTCTTCTATCTTTGTCTTCTAGTATAAAATGCATGTTTAAAAACATCAGAAAAGTTCACTCCTCAGTAAAGCCTAGATAATTATACTTCAGCAATAAATGGACAAATTTCCTTCTCCATTGGACTCCAAGTCACCATTTCTAGTTTGACATAAACAATTTCAGTAAAAGACATGAATGGAAAGACCTTCTATAGATCTCTGCTGAACAAAGTAGCCTTTAGAATTTTCTGGACGTTTTGTCTGAAGTTTACAAGTTTGTTTTAATAGGCTGTGTTAAAAAAAAAGCAAAATCCTGAGACCTTTAATTATGCTGACTCATAACCAGGTCCTAAAGTAGAGCTCGCCTACTTTGAAGCCATTTATAGGATCAGGTTCTGCAGTGTGAGAAGAGTAGAAGTAAAAGTGCCACAGTGAATACTACTGCCTTGTCTTTTTACAAATCATCCCATCAGTACAGACTGGGACCCTGGGCCAGTGGAAGCTGCCCCTGCCCATGGCAGGGCGTTGGAACAAGGTATCATTTAGGTCCCTTCCAGTCCAAATTATCCTGTGATTGTGTGGTTTTTAGTTAGTAATGAAGTAAAAGCAACTAACCTGGATCAGGCTTGCCTCTTTATTCACCACAGTGCTCTCAGAGATATGTGCTTGGATCTGAAGAACAAAAAGATCAAAATTAAGCCTAGCTATTAGTACAGACTATGATAAAAGTCTGTTCCCATTTCCTGCTAGGAAGGGAAAAAAATATCAGTGTTCCTTGCTTAGAAAAATAAAAGTTGTCTTTGAATACCTTGCATGGTGTTTGTTTCAAAGTACAGATCTTATACCCAGCAAAGAGTGAAAGCATTCTCAACTTTTAGTCACCTTTGTTTCCTCTCACCTGCCCAGGTCAATATTGTCAGCAACATCTCTCAAAGCATGACCTTAATATATTTTCTTGAATAGTGAGAGAAAGGTATCCAAAAAAAGCTTAACTTGGAGGAAAGAATGAATTTGAGGATTGTTTCTCAGCCTAGTTTTTAGCCTCCAGACAGCAACGTCCTTGATGAAAGATGTCACACTCAAACTACTATCTCACTGCAGTCCTTCAACATAGAGAGGTTCGGGGCTGTTTGCCTTCCAGCAGCAGAAATTCCCCCTTCACTAGACCCAAGTAAAACCCAGGCTGACTTTTTATTCCTCTCAGCTTTGAAATGCTTACTTGAAGCTGTGCTGCATTTTTAGACAACTCCAAAATCTTCTTTTGCAGCCTGTTGGTGTCCATGCTGTTCCTAATAATCTAAACAAGACACAGAGTGTTTAGGCACAGCTGAATAGATTGACAGTTTCTCCTTGGAGAAGCCAGGCAAAAATGACATCTCCACCCCCAAGCTGCTGCCTACTCTCAAGCACTACCAGCACTTTTGCACATACATTGCATGTGTTTGCCCCACCAAAATTGCTTCTGCTTCTTTTCCCACCCAGAGAACTGGTAAAAGAGAAAACCCCTCAAAATGTTAATTTATAACCACTACCAGATCTGGAAAGCTAAAGAAAAGTCAGCCCTGCAGAATAAGAATTTTTTTCAGAAAAATGTGGTTTAATACCTATTTGGACTAAGGAGCTTTGGCGGAAAGACTGATCTTAAGGTGATTCTTTTCTTTATTGTTTGATTTAACCTGTTTCTCCATTTCCCCCTGAACAGTCAATACTGTCTGTAAGCAGGCATCAAAACATTTTATCACCTGATAAAAACTGGTTTATGAAATATTTTCTCTGATGCAGTTAAAAAAAATGAACAGCTCTTCTCTGTATAAAAAACAAGCCTAGGGATACTCTGCTAATGGAGCTGCATTCTCCTGTAGGTCCTTGGCCAGTGTCAATGGATCCATCTGTTAGTGGAGACCACACCCACTGATTTTTTATAATTTTTATTATGTATTTTTGGTGTTACAGCTCCATACAAGATTCCTCCTCTGGATCTTGAGAGGAAAACAGAAGTGAATATGAAATGATAAAGTGTTGGATGGAGATTGTTTCAATATAGAGTTTGCGTATTTATAGCTGTGAGAACCAGAAATACATGCAATTTGCCTATAAATCTTGGAAAAAAGGTGGTCAGGGGGAGAAGGAGTTTGTCTCTGTCCCTGTGCTTCCCTAACCTCAGATTCTTACTTACCCAGCAAGTGGACAATGAACCACAGTGCAACCTCAAGATACAAAGTTCTATGAAAAATCAGCCCTTTAAAATGTTAGATATATTGGTAACCTAATTAGCATGCAAGGCTTCAAAGTCTGACAAACACTTCATTTCCTAATGGCGAATTTTAGCTAGGCAAGAACATGTCAAATCATGATTTATTTTACCTCTTCCTGGAGAGAAGTAACTTTGATGTTGAGAGACTGATTTTCTTTTTCCTTTTAGGGAAAAATAAAAAAAACCAAAAATAAATAATAGAAAAAAAAAAAAACAGAAGAGGTGGTTTCAGCATGTAAAATTCAACAGCCAAAAAGCAACAGACAAACGCATCCAGAGCAGAGTGTTGAATCCCTTTGTTTCAGAGAGCACACAAAAAGGGGAGAACTGAGGCTGGTGCAGCTCATGAGCCTCCACTGAAGGTACAGGACAGTTCTTACTTCTGATTTTCAACAGCCTGAGCAGCCACACCACTGTTACAGCAAGGTGTGAGGTGCTGTGAAAGGGAAACAGGAAGGGAGAGCACCTACCAGCTGTTTGTTCTGACAAAGAATCTGCTCTCTCTTCTCTTCTGACAGGTTCAGGTTGCTTCTTGCTTCCTCTAGCTCTTCTTCCAGGGATTTGGCCTTCAACACAGAGTGCTGGATACTGCACAGGGGGAAGCAAATCCAGAGAAACTTTAGCCAGTTAATGCTGATTGTTTAGATAGGCTGGAAATAGGGTATTTTTAGAAGCCACCAGGGACTTATTTTTTGGCACAGACACTTAACAGAAGAGCAACAATCAAGTTTAAGCCCATCATTTCTGTCCAGGAAGCAAAAGCTCATGGTTCTACTTCCTATTTGTAATCCCTTTCCACTCTTACAGTGAGGGATGAAACCCCATCCAAGACAGGTGGATGCAAACAAAGCTATGGTAAAAATTTAGCTTGATTTTCTTTTATTCAGTGCATCAGCTGGGAAACTCAAATTGGAAAACCTAAACCACTATACACAGTTAAATATATCATGTTACCTGAGCACAAATCTATCTTTACAACACTCCATGGTTTACAGTAGGGTAAACCATTTCAGCTGAATATTCAACGATGAGCTCTGTAGCATTTTCTTACCCTCATCTGATAAACCCCAAACCATGTAGTAAAGCAACAGGCAAGGCCCTTTTCCAAGCTATCTTGATCCTGCAGAGGGTCCCAGAGCATGTGGTCCCACGTAAGGGCACATGTCCCATGCCAGCTTTCCTGCAGAACTCCTGCCTTAATCTCCCCTGAAAACCCTGGGAACAGCTTGGCAGCTGACCAAACCATATCACTGTGTAATTAATTAGGCCAGATCAACAGAATGAAAAATGGGCTTGTACTCATGGCACTGATGTCTCCTCAGGCTACAGAAAGGCTGTACAAGTGACATAACTCACCTCAGTCCATCAAATGAGTAGCAAAACAGCTTTTAGACACTCATTTCTCCTCTGCTTGGCAACAAGAATGTGGTCTAGGATTGGAAGCCTTCCAGTGCTTGGCTCTTATCTTGGTAATATTAGGCTTTTTATTTTAATGTTGTTGTTTTGTTTGTTTGCCTTAGCCTGAGATTCTTCCTGTGTGCACCCACACCACCACATGCTGCAGGAACCCGACTCCGTGATGAATGATTTTATAAGAACCAGGAAGGACGGAGCAGAACATCAGGCAGGAGGGTTAAACCTTACAGATACTGCATAAAGCCAAGAAAGCCACTGTGACAAAAGCAATGGTGAGGAGAACAGCATGAAAGCAAGACTGGAAAATCAAAGCTCTGTCCATGGTAGGCCTGGTGCCATCAGGGTCCCCCACCTTTTTAATTTTTGATGTAGATGCTCATTATCTACCAGGAGCTTGCTGTTGGCCTCATCCACAGCTTCTATGGTGAGCTTCAGTTTGTTGTTCTCCTCCTGCAGCTTCTGGTTGTTGTACTGCAGGTCCGCAACACAGGTTATCAAGTCAGAGGTCTCCCTGCCAGGAAAGGGTGAGAAAGGTGATTTCATCTACTTCAGACTTTAAAACACCCTACTGCACTGATTAGAGGTGAGAGGAGAGCAGAGCTTGTGATGCTGCAGTGTCCAGTCATTTGTTCTACACAGATATAGGAGAGCATCTCCAAGTCAATTCTCCAGTTTTATAGGCACAAAAGTTTTGGTTTTAAGCACTTTTTCTGCTCCCTACAATTGAATTTGCTGTCAGAAAGTGCCACAGCTGGATGTCTGCATGAGAGTGCTTTAACATTTTGCAAGTCACCCCCATGGGCCACTAACAATGCCTCTGTATTCACTCTGCAATTTGTGTCCTTTCTTTTCCCCCAGGACAACCCCCACTTTATGCTTTCAACCAAAACTTGAATGAGGATCATTCTTTTGAGATCCTGAGAAATTATAGGGAAGCATTACAGAGCAGATGTTGGATTTCTGACTAGGCATAAACTGCCAATTATACTTCTGCTCTTCCTTAGGTGCTTTGCCATTAACAGAGTCCAAGTCACAGACATTACTAGTACTACAAAAAAAACCCTCAACAAACTGCCTATCATAAGAAAGCCCAAAACAAAACCCAAGATAAGATTTTCAGGACAGTATGTCTTCTTATTGTCAGACAACTAAGAATTTGGTGGAGACACAGAACCAGTTTAAACAGGGAAAGACATGACAAACATCTGACCACAGATTAAAAAGGCAAATGGGCACAGAAACACCAAGGTAGCAGTGGTAAAAAACACTGGTTTTATTTTAAGTCTGAGCAGAACCTATGAAGAAGTTGACAGCATCAAGAGCTCCTGCAGACTGAGGTGAGCATTAAAATCTGCAATAATAGCATTCCACAATAAAGGTTCTTGGAACTTCTGTCAAGTGGTTCAAAGACAGAAATACATTATTCTGAGAAAGAATTGCTTAAATGGACTCACATGTCTCCTTTAGATACATCACCCCCAAAGGCCTCCAGGCTTCCCGATGTAACATCCATCCAGACATGGGTCTTTTTGGCTGAAAGAGGTGAGGGGTTTAGTTATAGAACAAGAAAAAGCAGCTTTCCTGAACAGAAACAGAGTAAAATGTTCTGCACCTTCAGACATGTTCTTAGGTGCTTGAAGTTCCAGGTCTTCTGTGCTTGCTGATGATTCTTCAATAGCACCTTCTTCCCTGAAAGAAAAAAGCATCAAAGGTTACAAAGTCAGCAGGAAACTGGGATCTTTACCAGCTTTGTGACACTTCTAAAACTTTAGGCAAATGCAATGTTGTTGGCATGGTGTCCCAACACCATTTTCTTTCCAGAGACACAGGGGAAATTTATAATCTCCTGTTTTCACAGAAGACTTATGAGATAGATTTATTAAAAATGCTGATACCATTTTCTCTTACAGTCTTCAATCCACTCTCCCATGATGGTGTGATACTTTTCCAGGTCCAAAGAGATATCTTTGTGCTCTGGGTCAAGCATGTTGCACAGCTCTTCAAGACCACTATCCTCTGATCCCCGGCTGGTCGTTTGTCTCAAATAATCAACTATCTTGGACACTGCCACTTTTCCTAAAGCAGAAACAGGGGTCAAACTCCAAAGCCTGGCAAGGCACCATAAAAAAACTATAAAAGGCTGTACTACTGAACTGCATTGAGTCCAACTGCCCTCAAGATCTGCAGACAAGCAACTGATTCCTGTAGTTAGAGTGTGATCTTGGAAAAAAAAAAGTAGTTAGAGCTCTTTTTTGTTGGGTTGAGATTTATTTTGTAGTGGCGTGTTTTTTTCTGTGTAAAAATCGAGTTTACTAGTTTTGTGGACTTCAATGTAAGAGGAACAAAAGTTGACATGTGGTACTAATCCTTGCTTTCAGGGCCAGGCTGGATGGGGCTGTGAGCAACCTGGGATAGGGAATGTGTCCCTACCCGCAGCAGAGGGATGGAAATTGAATGGGCTTTAAAGCTCCTTCCAACACAAATCATTCCACAATTCTACCACTTTTAGTCATATCTGAGGTGGAACTGGAAGGAATTGTCTCTTGCTCTGAAGTTTCTCAAGTTTCTCACAGGATAAAGGCTGAAAGAAATAAACAGCGGTTTGCAATAAGGGTAGCTGCTAGAAACCTGTCTCTCCTCTCTCTCTCCTGTGCTAAAGCACTGCAAAGATTAGCAGGGGAAGAGTCAGGCACCATGCAAAAAGGCACGGGCATTTCCACATTTATTCTTCACCTGCCACAATAGGGGCACCTACATGTCTCAAAGCTTGGCATCTCTCAGGGACCAAAACATGATCTGAACCATAGAAATCTGTTGAGAGGAGAACAAAAAAGCAATGAAAAAACCCTGGCAAACCTGTGTGGTTGGTGTCACATGCACAGAAGATGGTGGTCAGCAGGTCCTCTTCACAGATCAAGCTCACATCGTACATGTTGTTGGCTTTGTACCCCCGAGTTTGTCTCCCTCCTGTGGGGGATAAATCTGTTATTGCCCATCTTTATTTGCTCATGGTAACTTTCATTCCAGATGACTGAAACAACAAAACTAACTAACCAGCTTCCCCTCCACTAAAAACAGCTTTCACTGCTAAACAACAGGAACTAGTCATAGCTAGAGCTTCTGAGCTGGGAAGTACTCCATGCATCTACCTTTATACATGTATTTTTGTAAAAACTTGTTTATTCTTTCTATGGAGTAAACATATGAAATGGGACACTTGAAGAGGCCAGGTATTTCTTCCCTCCCCCCAGATATATTGTATTAAGAGTACAAAAAAAAATTATGTATTCTTAATTATTAAGAATTAATACTATTTATGCTATTGAGAAAACAATCCCCAAAACAAACATACAAAAAAACCCCTCAAAACCACAAAAAAACCAAACTAAGAGCAACATCCAGACTCCTGCATCTTTAAAAACTGTCTGATAGACAATACATAGGCTAAATTAAGAGCCAAATAAAACTTGGCTATTAAAAACCGTACTATAGTACTAGCCAAAGAGTAGTCTCAGTCTCAAACTGTTTAAAACACCTTTATCTCTTAAACCAAAAATGAATTAGCAAATATGAAAAAGTTTTTGCCTTATCAATGCCTCACTTTTTACACTGATATTAATACTTTTTAGAGAAAATTTAAGATTTGCCTCAGCTCTTTTTGCAGTCTTCTAACATTTGAGCACTACTAAAATGTGTTGTTATAAGTTTAACTGGTAAATAAATGTCATCAACACAGGCTGAATGTTCAGATGTCTAGGATTATGAATGAGGGGGTATTTTTCTTCAGGATTTTTACCTCTTTCACTTGAAAGAAACGTCTTCGGCATAGGAGGTTGGACCACAGCACTTTCTGGATTTTTTTCAGATGTGAAGAAATAATTTGGACTTGATGTCAGATACTTCTGTTCGGGCTGCACATCTTTAGGTTCAGCATTTGCTAAAGCACACTGTTTGTTCTGAGCACTGGCCTCCCTGGGCCCAAAGCAGTATGGAGAAGAATTCTCCATGGGATATGGAGGCATCCACGAGCTGCTGGATCGCTCACTGCTTTTAAGGATTGGAAGGGTGGCTTCTGCAGAGTAGGAGCCAGAGGTGGCCCCAGGACAAGGCAAGTTTGCAGAGAAAATGCTGTCTCTGTCAGGGCTGACCAAGGATAAACAAGTACTCTCCTGACTTCTGCAGGTTCTCCCTTTCAGTAATTCTTCCAGATTTTTTTTTGTGCTGCTCTGTGGGCTGTCGAAGCTCTGGGACTGGAATTTTGGTATCTGCAAAGCCGGGTTGGAGACTTGGTCCATCATTTGGATGGATTTGATCTTCCTGCAGATGCTGTCCACTGGGTTGTGGTGCCGTTTCTTAGCTCCACGTTCAAAAGGCTTCACCATCTCACTTCTCTTGCCAAATATCTGGAAAGAATACGCACAAGATACGAGAGTCAGGGTGATCAACACACACATACTTATGCCAGTTTTTCCATTCAGCAGACAATTTGGAGCTTTGGCATTCAGGGGTTTGAAAACCCCTGTTCCACTTACCAGCTGTGAGCTGTAACAGAAACCTTCAGCCAGGACATTTTGTTTTCCAGGGAACTAGAGGTTGATGTGGAAAAGTTGGGGAAGAAAGACAGAAATACTTCCTAAAATCTCACTGCTAATTCTAAAATACCATAACTACGGCAGGAAAGTGAGGGAGAAGGAAAAAAAAAACCTGAGGAATACCCTGCAAATCAGTAGAGGACTTTTTAATTTAAAGGAAGCACTTTAATTGTACTGAGGATGGCTGGAGTGAGGCAGAAAAAGTGAGACCAACAAGAGTTGCAGCATTTCTGTGAGCCTACAAGAACAAAAAACTCCAGAATCCA
Source organism: Pseudopodoces humilis (assembly GCF_049639895.1). Taxonomy (NCBI): domain Eukaryota; kingdom Metazoa; phylum Chordata; class Aves; order Passeriformes; family Paridae; genus Pseudopodoces; species Pseudopodoces humilis. The sequence goes on along the minus strand of NC_142204.1, from coordinate 13,178,337 downwards.
GTGTTTCTTGTACTAACCAGCCACAGCTGTCATGATGCCACATTGGGAATTACACAAGAAATATGCCCTACAGAGACACCTCAACCTGTGTCTATTTTCATTAACTGTTCTCCCAGGCAACATTTAAAAAGATATTTCCTACAAGATAAGCATATTTGCATGTGACTAAGGCACAGGAGGTCCATTTTGCAGGGATAAATCCTCATTCCCAGTGAGGTTTCCATGTCTACCCTGCACATTGCAACCTGATCAGCTGGGAGCTTCCAAGGGACAATGGGGGCTTCACCCACAGCTTTGTAACCCACCAAAGCAGCATCTGCTGAAACACCAGCAGCAAGAATGCTTACTGAGGGATGCCCTCAGCAGACCCAGGGCAGAGCTCCAGAACAGGCATTGCCAGCTTGGCTGAATGCTTGTCATTGGGAAGAAACAAGAGGGGAAACAGATCCCATTGGAAGTGACATTGAGATTATGGAGCTATAGTATTAAATAACAATAATGTACCAAATGAAGCTAGGTGAAGTTCCCAAGAATCAGATTTCAAGTGATTTATTATGTAGAAAAATTAATGTCTTTTCCCCAAAACAGCAGCAGGCCTCACTAGCACTTAACACTTGTATAACCTTTTGAAGCAAGGAATAAAATTATATATAAGTAATTATTAATCTAGACTGAAATAAACATAAATACTAAGTGCTGCATTTAAACTGGTTTATTACAAGCTGCTTGCGTGGCAGCAACTTAGAGATCTTGCCTCTGTTCATGTGAAACTAAGCTTATTTTTCTAATGTTTCTACGAGAAGTAATATTTACTCTAATGAACATGTCCTTAGCCACATGAATACTTAAAAATAAAAAAAAATACAAAGAAGTTCAGAGCAATTTTAAAGAAGTGACTACTTTTAACTATATTTCTTAAAAGACTTAATTCTCAAGTATATACCAGGAAGTGGAAGACATCTATATTAGAGATGCATAATTACAGGTGTATTATCTGTAAAGATATAAATAAGTTACCTTTAAATTAAAATATAAATACCACTGCAATTAGGTTTAGGATTATACTATAAGTGCACAAGAGCCTCCAAGCAGATATAAGTAACACTCTATTAGAGGACATTTGTTTTTTTTTTTTTCTGTAACATGCCATTAACCTAACCAAAATAAACAACAAAAACACAGCCCAAGACCTTATACTTACACTAGCACGTAGAAAAAAAAACAAACTATTTTCCTTCTCTAAAGGAGACAGCACAGCTATTTTAGCCGTTCCTCTGAGGAGTAGAAGCTGACTGAACTTCAGGGTTTAAATGAGCAGAGGGCTCTTCTGCTGGAAAATCAGCTTTACAAGGTACAGTTGTTGCCACTCAGCCCTCAGCTGAGAGGGACCACCCCCTGCAACCAGGTTCTGATCAAACATCAGCTTCCTGCTTCCTGGCCTTTTTACTTTTTTCCCTCACATCTCTCCTGCAGCTGTTAAATTTATTGCCCATAATTTCAGTGCAACTTGAAGTCTCCCTGCTCTTCTCACTATTGTTTAAAACAGCAAGGAACATTGTGATATAGGTTATTGCTGTGTCAAAACTCTGGTACCTGGGATGTTTCTCACTTCTATCAGCAGTGAGCACTTCCTGCTTTTCCCACCTATAGCAAAATTTCAAGCAGGAGCAGATCTCTGCTAATTTCTGAGAGTTAGAACAGGGAATCTGGAAACTGTATACTTTTCATCACTCTCACCACTTTTGAAAGGAAGGAAGTGTTGAAGTCTCTTGAGCTGATAGTGTATTAAATAGTATCTCTGTTAGCTGTCAGCTCTGCCCTTGGTTATGTGAAAAACAAATAGAAATTGTCATTAGGACCCTTAACTAATTCTTCATTTTTGTATTAAATTATCAAGACCTGTACAGTAGAGCCTGCCTGTCTGCAGAGCTGTGTGGCTCCTGCTAAAGTACATTGTAAATTCCATTCTTAGATGGCCATGTCTCCTTTCCAGCCTGCAAACTGGAGAAAACTGTTTTACAGCTGGTCTTTTCACCTGGTGTTTGCCTCAGACTTGTCCATTGCTGGGAAAAAAAATTGTGGTGCCATCCCGTGGTTCACTGAACTTCAGAAGTAACACTCTTCCTGAGATTCTTACACCTTTCAAAAATTTGTGAATTTCTACTCTTTCCTGATGCTTTCAAACACCCCTCCCCCCACATAATATATCTAAATTTTGCTTATAATTATCCCTTGAAGCTGCTTTTCTTTCACAAACACACTTGTGAGAACAGTAGAACCTGGACCTGGCTGCAGCGTTGCTCACACATTGGTCCTCAACAAAGTCCCTGTTACCTCTCTTCTTTGAGGCATTTACATGATCTCTGACAGACTGGATTTTCTACACCTTGTTCTCTCCCTCAAGTAGTTCTCATTCTCAAGTCTAGAGAAAAGACAAAAAGCTTCTCCAGCAAATCTGCAGTGCTTGAAACGCCCCCATGGGTATTGTGGTGCTGAATGTGCAACAGAATAGTTAAATGAATTTGGGCCAGCAACTGATGGCCTCTCTAATCTTGCACCTGGTTTACACCAGAGAGTATCTCTTCCCTTCAGAGCTGCACCATGAAAATTCACCTTCCCAGAGAAGTTGAAGACAACCATACTTACTGTAGGGGGGTGGACTAGATGACTTTCAAAGGTGTCTTCCAACCCAAACTATTCCATGGTTCTGTAAATCAAGGTCTACTATGAAAATAAATAACACTGAAAAATATATTTGTGTGGCATAAAATGTATTGATGGATTGCAGATAGGTTTGTTTTGGTCAATAGGTTTTACAGGGCAAATATGGAGCTTGTACACAAATTTCCCCTCAGTCTGAGTGGGATATATGGGGTTAAAGTCCAGAGTCAGCTTTGAAAGATCACAGAAACACAAAAAAGCAGCCCAAAAAGAAGATATTAAGAGGTCATATGGTTCAATCGTGTTTGGGCAGGATCAGTTGGGGAATGAGTCCTAAAAAAGGATTGTCTAATCTATTCTCTGAGTTTCTCAGTGATAACAAATCAACATCCTTCCAGGGCAAACTACATTTGACTTTGCTACTGGTCGAAAGCTTGCCTTACTATGCAACTTACTGCAAATGAAATGCAAAATGCTTTGTAATTTCCTACTTTGCAGGCTCTGCCATGACATTTCACAGCCTTTTATGATGCTACAGTAGCATGTAGGAGCCAGAAGTACACTGTGCTGCTCAGGTACCGTGTGCTGCTCAGGTGCCAGACAGAAATGGGATGTATTTCCCAGAGAGTTATCAGACTAACAGGGGGGAAAAAAAAAAACCCAAAGGCAATGAGAATAAGCACAAAGCAAAGGTCATAAGTTCTGGGAGATTTATACCTTGACAGCACCAGTGTTTGCTGATGTACCCACTGACCACCTACACACACGAGAGCTGCACTTTTTTTCTCAGGAGCAAGCCATGGATCACTGGTGTCCTTACCAGCAGTAAAAAATACAGGGGCACAATGATTGTATCCTATATTTCCAGGAAAATATTTGGGAAAGTGCATGGTGGTCATGATGCAAGTCAGTGAGTTAAGTTTGACGCCACTGGTTCAAACTCCAGCACGCAAGAACATTTTCCCCTCACCTCAGCACTGAACTTCAATACCAGAAATTAGCTTTTTATCGCTTACAGTGTCAGGATATGCAGGCTGTGCCCTTTAGATCATCTCGAAGAATAAGAATAGGTTATGTTCTTTCTAATAAGGGGTCCTGCTGCTATGGCAAGCTTCCCTCTACTTTTCTCACTCAGGGTATTGATTTCATGCCAGAGCCACTTCCTCCTCCAGGTGAATCAGATGAGAAATGGCAGCACTGACAATGAGTGCTTGGTGCACAGCTCATCCTCCTGAAGTGCCACAGTTTTTTAGTGTGTTATGATCCATAACCCAATTATAGGCTGCTGCATTTTTCAAGAGTACCAGCTCACATGTGCCCACACACAGCCGCAGTTCTTTCGTGAATGCAAACACTCTCAGTACCTGCACTGCCTTCCCAAAACATTGCCTCTTGTCCCTGTTTACAAATAAACTGTGTCCCACACACCATCCTAGCAGTGGTTGGATTTCTGGCAAGGGTGAGATGGCCACCTTCTCATAAAAACATGGCAAGAAAAAGCTTTGAAGGGAGAAGCTGAGTCTTTTAAATTTTAATCCCTGAAGTAGAATTGACAAACCTGGAGTTCTTTGTTCTGCATGCAGACTCCTTACAGATTTCCAAGGAGATTTCCAAGGTTCTGAAATACACTTCTGTTTGAAAACCGAAGCAACTTGGAGTCACTGCTCATAGTAAAAATAAATTGATTTAGAGCTATGAGTCACAAAGGCACAGACAATTTAAGGGAAAAATTAAAACATTTTGAAAATTAAAAAAACTCAGAAAAAGCCCCAAACCATCATGGAAATGCAATTTGAGATTGGGTTCATTTCACCTGATGTGAAAGGTCAAGGTCAGCTCTCTCTTGCTACAAGTTGTAGTTAAACTCCTGACTTTTAGACACCCTGGTGGCACTGAGGCATCTGATGGTATAGCAATAAAACAATTTACTTTAAGATGATGCTCTCAAGATCCTGCTTTTTTTCTTGAACTGGTGTTCTCCTGTCCCCACAGCAAGGCAGTTCAGATTTTGCTCTGCTCAGTTCAGCTCCCTGCTGCTCTCCAGGCAGCCTCAAACAAGCCCCAGTCTCTAAAAGGATTCCAGTGGGACTCAGAATACAGCCAGGTTTGGAAGACAGACTCCAGCAACACCACGTCAGAGTCACTCAGATTTTGCAAAATGGTCAAAAGACAAGAAAACCTAAAGCTGTTTTCCTACAGTGTGGTAACATCTTTCTCCACGCCTCCCATTCTCCTCCTCCCCAGATGCAACAGGAGGGGCTGAGCTGGTTGTCCCCCCTATTTCTTTTGTGTTATCTTGTCTCATTCCAGTGGCAGGAAAATCAGGATTTATTTTCAGTGCCAGACACATTCTAGTTTTCATACTACAAGGAGAACCATCCTGAAGAGATACTTCACACTGCCCAATCCCAAAGGCAGGGGGTTAATTTTCACAGGCTCAGTTGAATGTTTTGATTCCAACCCTGTGGTCTGTGCATAACAGGAAGATCTAAAGTCACTCCAGACGGGAATAGGGGAGTAGCTTTACCTTTTCCAAGCCTCTGCATGTTAAATGTCTCCTGGATGAAATGTACAGCCCCCTTCTAAGGCTAAGGGTTAAGCAGCATCAAGAAATGTCTCTGATCTGTCAGAGCACAGGGAAAAGAGCAGGGAAAATAAACTTCACAGGGAAGTAGATGCACATAGAACCCCTTCTGCTGGCTAAGATGCATCAGGACATGGCCTTTTAAAAAAGATAGAGCTCTAACAGCAGTTCCCAGCCACCACGGGAGCTGCTTGAGACCAAAACCTGAACTTCGCTCTGGTTTCTTTCCTCTACACCAGCACAGGCTGCAGATGATGGCAATTCTGTACATTCAGTGAGCAATTCTGTGTGGCAGGGAACAGGGTGATACCACCCAAAAGCTGGACAGCAACTGCACCTTCACTTAATAATGTGCTATGGAGCAGTGTCCACAGACACACAACACCAGGGAGGAGCTCAGAGTGAGCAGCAGCAGTGCCTCTCTGCACATTCATCCTTGGACTGCACATCCTTGAGCCAGTGCTTGTCACACGCATGGCCTGAGCTGGATTTTTGTCACATCATGGGCTGGCCCTGTTCGTGAGGCTGCTGCAGTAAAATTTCCACTGGTCAATCTTCTAATCAGCAAATTTCTACCTCCCTGTTTGCTTTGCTTCTCCTTCTGCTTCCATCAAGTTTACAAAGGAAAAAGTGCAGGAGGAGAGATTAAAACCCTGGCTACAGAGAAAGCAAGGCCAGGCATCAAGTGTGATTAACTCTTTGCCTGAGGACCAAACCCACTCTCCATGACTGCAGTGAGCTCAGCAATCACCCAGAAGTATGACTTCCCTAATCCCTTCCTTTTTTCTGTTCACTGTTTGACCTATTCAAGCCCTGATCTGGGCTTTTACTCCAGCCAATCCATGACACAGAAAAGTGTTTCTGACTATTAGGTTTATTGGGAATTTTTGGTCTTTTGTTGTCGTTGTTGAACTTTGTACTTTTACTTGTGCGTAAGAAAACTAGATGCAAAAGATCATTAGGGAATCAAACCATAGATTACATCCTCTGAATGTATGCAAGGAATAACCTCAGCCTGTAACACTGTGTAAGTCGCTTTTTTCTTGATGCTGGTGAGTAATTTACCAGCTTTTCCAGCTCCCACAATGGATACTAATCTGATGTATTGTAGATTATCCTGGGTAAACTCTCACCTTCTGTATTAATACCCACTCTGGCTGTGATTATTGATCATCCAGCAGGAAGGTGATGCATTGCAAACACACAGGGCTGATGCTGATGTATTCAGGAGGTGTTCACCTGGTTAATGGGGTGCATCTCCAAGAGCATCCATCTTTCAATCATTTCAATCATGACTTCCTGCAAGGCTGCAGGTTTCCCTCAGGAGTCATCAGACCTTCTGCTTCTCCATCTACAGGGCTGACAAGAGATCCCTTCAGACTCCTTCGCCCCGCCACGGAAGGGGAGGGCACCTCCACTCCAAAGATTTAAAAAGGGACCCCTGGACATGTAGGAAGGAGATCTGGTGACACATCATCCCAAGGAAAGAAGACTGAAGGTTTGTCACTGAGATAAATATGAAGGTGAGAATTTATCGGTGTGTAGCTAACATTTAGTTTTGCAATTAATGCTTCTTTTTCATGTGAGTGCAATATTTAGGAACTGCAGGAGGGCTTAAGAAATTTTCCTTAAAAATAATCTGAAAGAAATATACACCTAGATATATTATGTGCATTTTAACCAACTGCATTAAAAAAACACCGACAGCACAGCCTCTCAAACCCAGGAGGAAATGAACCACTGTGAAACATGAAGTTAGGTGCTCTCGTGCCCATCACTGTTATCAATACATGAATAACAACATGGTTTATGTAAACAGGCAAAGGTGCAACTTGTGCACAGAGGATTCATGCTCAATGCTTCCTTTTGCATGTGCTGCATCAGTGAACAAACTCCAAAAGCTGAAAAAAAACTGTCTTGTGACTTTTGTTAATCATGGTTGGTATTGATAGGATGCTAAATTTAAAATATTTTTTCCTTTATTTTTTAACCTGAGGAAGTAGAGATTTTGTCTCTTGGTTGGTTTGCTTGTTTGGAACGACAAGCCTCCTACATTTCCTTGTTGTCTTTGGTTTGGTAAAATCAAGATAGATTTTATAATCTATCTTTACTCATAATAATAATTTATCTTTACTCATTAGTTTGTCATTTCTGGAGGATCTGATGTCCTTGTAAATAGGAGCACAAAAGGTGCTTGCCTGGATGGCAGTTCTCACCAGGATGGAATGGATTTAAGTAAAAACAATGACGTTCTATTTAACATTAATCCTCTGATCAGATCAGTGTGCACGGAAACACCCCCTGAGCAAGAGGAGGTTTGGCAGCAAAACAGGGACAAGGCAGGAGCTGGGAACACCCTCACATTTAGATGTGAATCTGGGAGGATGTGCAGATGTGAAAGACTTTTCCTGCAACTTCTGGTTCTCTGTTTTGCACAGGAGCTGCATAAACTCACAGCATCTGCCCTGGCCCTGATCCTGGCAGCTTCCTTCGTCACCTTCTCCTGGAGTGCCCCTCAGGTGAGCTCAGGCTGGAGCTCGTGAAGCTCGGAGCTTGGTGCTGTTTAGTATTTGCACAAATTAGCAAAGGCATGGAATGCTGGAATGCTGACATGTTTTATTTTATTTTATTTTATTTTATTTTATTTTATTTTATTTTATTTTATTTTATTTTATTTTATTTTATTTTATTTTATTTTATTTTATTTTATTTTATTTTATTTTATTTTATTTTTTTATTTTATTTTATATAAAGGCTCATTTCCAAAGGAGAAACTGGACTCCTCAGGCCATGCTCTATTTGAAGGGTGCACGTGAGTCCCAAGCTCTTTCCATTTTGAGATCCGTTTTCTCCACCCCTGGGTTACTCTTTGGCTCCACACAAGCAGGAGATCCTGAGGATGCTGTGGGTGTAGAAGTTTTGAGGCTTGCAGGGAGGATATGCTAATTGCATGGTGCTAATTATGTCATGGTCACACCTTTGGTCCCTGTACAGGCCATTCACTTCAAAGTTGGACTCAATGGTGCTTTTGGGTCCTTCCCACTCAGAATATTCTCTGATTCTGTACTTAGTTATTTTGTCCTTCAATCCAAAATCATCTAATTTATTTGGATTCAGAATCCAAATGTATTCTGAATTGTTAATTTAAAATTAAAAGATATCAGGGAGGACAGGTATTAAGGGAGGAAAGAAAAAAACTTCCTGTAAATTAGAGAAAAGAGGTCATAATCCTGAAAGAAATACAAAAGAAAGACAATATAAATTACAACACAAAATAAATATAAGCTCCAAACAACTGTACATATAATTGAAAGTTCTAGTGACATTAATACGATTATTTCTAGTCATAAAAGTGAAGATTTTTACCCTTTCTGCTATTTTAAAAAATTCTTCCAATTGAATAATGAATTGTGTTACTTCCCTAGTGACCTTTTTATCATTTTTATTGATGAACAGGAAACAATGTGATTTTATTTTGTTAGTCTGGGATTTGGGGTGGGGTTTTTTCTTTTTTTAAAGAGAAATACAATTTAAAAAGCAATACTTTACAGTCCAGCAAAGGTATTGAAGGCTCTTGACCATATACTAAATTGAAAAGAGTCTTTTAGGGATTATGAAGTAGGAATTACAACAAATTTGGGGGTGGTTTTCACCCTTCTCCCACTGCTTTTGTAGAGGGACGTCGCTTCATTGCAGATGAGAGCCAGAGGAAGGACCTGTATGACAGAGTGCAGCTTGGTGAGTCCATCATCACAGGGCTGTGGAGCCCATCCACCTTCCCCAGGTTATGGGAGAAATCCCTGGAAATGGGAGGGGATTTGCTTTCCTGGAATCACAGCCAAGGAAACTAAACCCCCTTTATTTAGTCCCTTCATTCCAACCAGCACATGACAAAGTCTGACTTTCCTCTCTGGTGCACCTGTGTGATTTCATTTACATAATTTCCAGACTGACCTAGCTGCTAAGTGGGATTTTCATCAGTGCTTTTGACTTCTTGCACTGGAAAAAAACCCAACAAATCAAGCTATTAATTGTGCTGGAGCGACAAATAACAGAAGCAGAAAACATCAATCCACAATAGGCACTGTTTCTGGAGGGAACAGAATGTCATAAATAAAGTTAGGAACTTACAAAAAAGGAAAATGTTCTGTTTACCTTCTGAGGGACTTTGAAATAACCTCCCTTTTAAAAAGATTGCTGATCTCTCCCGTGTTAATTATCAGGCTGTTACAATGTTACAGAGTGGAGGAGACAATATTTTCTTGTCTTTGAGTCTCTAGTTATAGAAATAATAAAAAAGCAAAGAACAAAGTAAAGAAATGCCATAAGACACTATCAACCCATGCATCTCTGATTTTTTCATTCTAGAAACACGCAGCCATAAAACAAATCCTTTATCTCTTTCTGAAGCTACTGCAGTGTTCATTAGTTCCTTACAGAAAGCACAAGAAGGTAAATGCACGTTTAGTCTTACTGATTTTTTTGAAGTGGTTTTTCAGTATTTCATTTACTAGCAATTTAGCAAATTAATCTAAAAGATCTGTTTTGAACTGAGATACTGTTTAACAGAGTGCCCTTTATTGAAGTGAACATTTACACAGATTACAACATGAGCCAAATAATGATAGCAGGTAAATATTTGTATATTCTGCTTTTAATTTTCTCTTCAGATGTTTTACTGGTTTGGATTCAAGGGAATGGCTATTTTTAATTGATTTTTCCAACCCAAATTGTTACTGGGGTTACTTCTTCTATAGAATATTGTTTACTTATGAAAATTTTATTCCTCCACTGGACTTGGTGCAAAAGTTTAAAAGAATCCATAAAAACCTCAGGAGAGGAGCTGTTGATTTTGCATCACCAGACTGAGACTCTGAACCTTTGCTGTCCATTCCTCCATTCCTCTGTCGTTAAATGACTCACCTCTTCAGTTACTACAGACATTTTTTTCTTTTTTCTTTTTTTTTTTTTTTTTGAAATGGAGCTGGGGGCTCTGTGCTCAGCCCTCTCTTCCCTGCCTGGCAGAACTCTGAACAAAAAAAAAAAAAAAAAAAAAAAATCAGTGGCATTTTGGAGAAAGGCAGATTTAAAAATAAGCACAGTGCTTTGGACAAAATATATTAGTACTTCTAATGTTAAATCAGTGAAAGTGTCATTTGTATGCCCACAAAATCCTCTGAAGGTGGATTTTTACAAATTTTACTGGTATCTTCCTGCCTGCGTTCCTGTAGCAGGGGAGATGGACAGCAACTGAGAAAAAAGGGTGAAATATCTGAGAGAGATAAGAAGAACTGGCAGCTTGTTTGAAAAAAACTATGTGGAATAATATTTCCATCACTGTGGTAGGAGATAACCAGTCAAACTTGGGTAAGCCATGCACTTTCACATCAGCTGATTTTGGACTTAACTGAGGGCAATGCACAAATGAAGAACAAATTCATTATTTTCTTCAACATGAAATTTTTTTGGCATGTGATAACTTTCCCCTCTGGACATGGTTTGATATTTTTGTTCTTCAGCAAACAAAAATTCCTACATTATAAAATGTGAGAAGACATGATTGTTTTCAGAGATGCTGCCTCTCTTAGCTGAGCAGTCACGCTGCACTAGATCTATGCCTAAGGCATATCTGAAAGCTGAAAACTTTGGCTGGCTGAACTTTCCTTCAGCTACAACTTATTTCTGCCCATTGTGTCTTGTCTTACAGTGGAAGAGGAAAATGGTGATCACCCTGGCTACCTGGCAGACAATCTATCAAATTGGTGAAATTACTGAAAACATCTTTAACATCTGTACAGCTTTGAGCCTGAAAGCATAACTTGTGTAAGTAGAGTGTTTCATCCATTCTCACTGGATTTTCCAAAGAATAAGGTGTTTTCACAGTGCAAAATTTTGAATGCAAACAGATTAAAAGGTACTGGTTCAGATGAAGAAAGTGTCTGTAAAGTTCCTGCTTTCTTTAGAGCATTCTGTATGTCCCATCCAAAAATTAAAATACATGGTACCATCTCACATGAAAAGATGATTAAAACAATCTTTTTGGACAACCACTTCATTAGAAAGTTTTTTCAATTGTCATTGGGAAACTTTTTACCACCTTCCACTCACTCAATATTGAAGCTTTTTTAACTCTGATAAAGACAGGTTCCATTACTACTTCACTGGTGGCCCTGTAGACTGCTGATGGTCAATAAATTCAGAGATATATGAAAATATTCCAGCTATCTGTGACTGCAAAGCTGGTGATTTTTTGGTTTTTTGTTTGTTTGTTTGGCAGACATCAGTCAGCACAGAGAATAGGCAGCAGCACTTTTTGCCCCAGTTCACTCCCACAGAAATACTCTGAATGGTCCTACTGAGAAAGTCCCAGCACATAAAGACAGTTTGGGGACAGGTCTTGCATTATCAGGGCCTCATTAATGACTGCATTGTGATTGTATTTTTTTGCTCTTTCCTTCTGAGTTGTAAAACTGGAATTATGCATAAATCTATTAATTATCATTCTGTGCTGATAAGGATGTATTATTTATGTAGTTCTGTGGTCTTACTGGAAAGCCCTCTGTAATTCTAATGTAATTAAAGAGTAGCCACATGATTTCTCTGTCCAAGCAACTGTTTCATTTTTTTAACTTTCTACCCTAATCACACTCTTCATCTTTTAATGTTAAATTCCCCTGATCTTTCTCATAACACTGCTAATTAAACTATGATGTTGCTTCTCCTCAACCCAAAGAAACACAGCTGAAGGAACAGAGGAATTAATTTGTTTCATGGGGTTAGAGGCACTTTCAGTAATTTTTTATAATCTTTATCACTTCATGGAGGAACATAGCAGGTGAAATCGAAGTGTCCTGCTCTGTTCACTTTTAAGCACTACTTTATCTTCCAGTGGCAGTGTTTGTTGTATGACAGAACACATCCATGATGAACTTCACCTCAAGGCCCGTGGAATCCACCAGAACCCTTTCCCTAATTTAGTTGTCCTTTGTCTTGAACATATTTGGAATATCTCAGGTGCATCTAAGTGATTTTCCAGTATGTTTTACAGGATCATCAGTCCATGCTCAGACAGAAAATAGTATAGAGTCAGAGAACATAGTCCTAGAATGGCCTAGTTTGGAAGGGACCTAGAAGATCATCAAGTTCCAAATGCCCTGCCATGAGCTGGGGCACCTTCCACTAGAAAACTGAAAAGTTAGAGGGGTTATACATATTTTGGTTTATCAATGTCTTGAAATTTATATGCCCCTGCCCGTCCCAGTGATACAGAAACTGTACTCAGCCTATTCCTAGCTGACAGCTTTTTGTGCATGTTCCTGATTTAAGGTCTCAAGCTTAAACAATTCCTCACGAATATGATGAAACAGAATAAACCTTCTGCCTTGCTGGTGAGCTGTATGTGAAACCCCAGTAACTTCCATCTGGAAGACAATACCTTATGTAACAGGGAGCTGCTACCAAGTTTGTCAGGTGTCAGTAGCTGTTGGGAATGTATGGCATTTAATTTAGGCAATCTGTTGCTGTGGCTGAATGAGAAGCCGTTCCCACGGTGCTATAAATTCAACATACAGAAGTGTTTTGCTGTAGATGAATTGCCTTGTTAGTAACTGTTAATCCTGGAATCAAGGCAAAACTAACACGAGCCCAGGGCGCGGGGCAGAGGTAGCTTTGGCCACTGCAGGACCTGAATCTGAGAATTCAGATTAGTCCTATCTCAAAAGCTGTGCATTTTCTAAGACCAGGAGGGTGCTCAAAGCATGTAAGCGTGCTGAAACACACACAGCTTTTCTGCTTTACAAGACAGTTTTGAAATACATGCAATAAATACAGATTTCTCGATTTATTTATAAAAACATCAACTTTCAATCAATATGCCTCTTATATGGTATTTCTTTGGGACTCTCAGCCATTACATCTTTTGACTCTGTAAGGGAGCTCTCATTAGGAGCACTTTGTGGAAGAAACACAAAATGCAGTTGTTCTCCATGTAGTAAACTGTGTGAAGGAAAATATTTGCAGTATCTTTGCTTTCACCACTTTTATATGACAAACTACTCAGTGTTTAATTACCTTTTAAATGGCTAAAGAAATAGTGACTCCTGTTAATTCCAAATAAGTTTTTACCATAAAAACTGGAACCTGACTTCTGAGAATATTCTTTCAAGTATCTGAATTAGCTCAAGAATGAAAGTCCAGTTTTAAAACTGACTTTAGGTAGGTGGCCAAAAATACAAATAGGCACATTGTCACTTTTCATCCTAAATGGCCTGTAGTCTGAACCATGTCATCAAGCATTGGTTAAGTGTTTGAAAGGTAGGAGCCTAACCAAAGTTGGACATCTAAGCTCCCCCTGGGATTGACAGGAAAGGTAAATACCTCCAAATCTTACATTGTCCTACCTGCTGAAGGACACGCTGAACAAAGTCCTGGATGTGCAAACGTGAAAAACGAGATTGATCTCCTTTCTAATATCTTCATATCAAGACATTATGTGCTTCTGAAGAGCCTGTTCAGGAAATCTCTGCATCTCTAGGAGCTGAAATACTTGTAAAAGCTTTCTGTAAGGCAAATGAAATGCTTAGCTCTTCTTGTGAGGATCAGTTATTCCCCAAGAACTTTGAAGTCTCAGCTGCATTTCAAAATGATATCTGAAAATTTTTCAGCATTATTTGTTAGGATTAGGTCCCTTCTAGAAGAGAAATAGAGCATGGGCTAATAGAAATTATTTATCCTTGAATGCTGTCACATTGGTCTGTGACTTCTTGTCTGCAGGGGAAGGTGGTACTCAAGGAAATTTTGCCATTCACTTTAGCTAAGTTACATTAATTTCCTCCCAAACCAGTTTGTTAACAAACTTAGAATCTACAACAAGATGAAAATAAAAGAGACATACCAGAGGAATCAGAAAATAAACAGTCTGCTGTTTATTGTGGGTCTAAATGACCTCAGAAAGATGACTTTATTTATCTCTAAAATTCAAATGCCCACTACATAAGACTTTTTATATTGTTCCACAGGATGCATGTTTTACCACTGGATCAAGAAACTTCTGTGTGCTGTAAAAAAGTGTTTTAAATTATGTAAGCTTACAATAAACAGCATCAGGAAAAAGAAAGACCATTTTATTTTCAGTGTATCTTTTTTAACTCTTCCAGTATTTCTCCAGTGTAACACTTTCTTTTCTCTAATATTTTGAGCTCTGGTGTAATGTTCATGTTCATTTAGGAGGGGAGAAGGGGAACATAAATGAAGCAGGAATTCCTTTGGGATACCCAAGATGTAGCTATTTGTGTAGACTATGATTAATACAGGTGATTCCATAGATAAAGGTATGATCTGCAGTTTGTGTAAGCTCCTGAGAGGATTGTCTCATTCTCTAGTTTTATTAAGACTGAAAAATCTTTTCTACCTCAAAGGGGCACAGAAAAATTGTCATTTAAACTACTTTCAAAGTGAAATAATATTAGGCTTTCCAAGAGTGTAGCTCAAGTAACATTTATGGTTCCCCTAATTAAATCACACTGTCCTTAACACAAAGCTTGCCAAGCCTACAGGAGAAACTGTTGAGTGGATGGGGAGCAATGCCAGGATGAGAGCAATGATTTCAGTTCCTGTATTCTCCATGCTGCTTCTTTTTTCCTTGTGGCAAGGCTCCAAGGGAAAAGGGGGACTTGATGTTCTGCCTGTCCCTTTCAGCTTCCTCATCCTCGTCGTATCTCTCATCCTCATCTTCGTCCTCGGCTTCACTGTGGTGGGGGCTAGAATGCTGGGAGGCAGAGGGTGATGGTGGCACTGATGAAGGCCTGGGGAACCTGAAACCTTCCGTCTGGCAGAGAGACAGGCAAGATGGATGTATTAACTGAGTTCCTCAGCTGGGTTTTATTCAGCAATTTAAGGCTATCATCACTTCAGAGGAAGCCAGTGGTCAGATGTAAGCTAGAGCTACCCTGCACTCTAAAATTGAGGTTCCCTCAACCCAGATCCCATCAATCCTCTGCCACTAAGTACATGCTGGTGTGACAGAGATGTTTACCCTGTGCCGTAAACAACATCCTGCCCTTCCAGCATCGCTTTTTGCAAAACATGGCTATCTTTACTGAGCCTTAAAACAATCAGCACAACACAAAATCCTTCTGTATTTCTGCTTACTGAAATTCAGGCTTCAATCTGAACATTCAAAACCATTTTCTGGTTATAATGTCAGTATCTGCAAGAGTAGAACCCAGCAAGGGGTTTTGGTCTGAACCTCTCTCTCCTTACTAAAAAAACAAAAGGAGTTGCTCTTTGGAGGTTCAGTTTCAAGTAATTGTTCTGAGCAGCCTCTCTTCTCAAATTGGTGCTAATCTGGACTAGGCAAGAACTGTTTGAAGGTGTGCCTTTAAAGTGATCCCTTGCAGCTCCAGCCAATGTACCATGTTCAGATGAACGCAATACCTTGCCTTGCTTTCCCTAGAACATCCTTTCACAACTTCCCTCTATTTGGTTGGTGCAGAACATCTCCACGGCATTTAGCAGAAGCAAAAATTAGAAGCTGCCACTCTTCCAAAGGGAATTTCTAGGGCCAGTTCCTCAGCTGGTCCAAAGTGGCATAGTTCCATCCAGCTCAGTCTAGATCATCTGAAAACCTGTTCCTGTGCCACACCTGGTAACCCCCGTGTTTGGATCTGATACCCATAGGTTGTGGTTTAACCCCAGTCAGCAACTGAGCCTCACACAGCCTCAGCTCACTCCCTCCTGGAGGGGATGAGGAGAGAATCAAAAGGGGGAAAGTGGGAAAGCTCATGGGTTAGATTAAGACAGTTTAGTAGGGAAAGGAAAAGCTGTGCACACAAGCAAAGCAAATCCAGGAATTCATTCCCATGGGCAAGCAGGTGTTCAGCCATCCCCAGAAGAGCGGGGCCCCATCACTGGTAATCTTTACTTGAAAAGACAAACGCCAGCACTCTGAATATCCCCCTTTCCTCCTTCTTCCTGCAGCTTTATATACTGAGCATAACACCAATAAGGTCTGCAATGTATCTTTGGTCAGTTGGGGTCAGCTGTCCTGGCTGTGTCCCCTCCCAACTCCCTGTGCACCCCCAGCCCCTTGCTGGTGGGATGAGTAAGGAGCAGGAAAGTTCTTGGCTCTGTGCAATCCCTGCTCAGCAAGAGCTAAACCATCCCTGTGTCATGAGCACTGCTTTCAGCACAAATCCAAAACACAGCCCAGCTACTGTGAGGAAAATTGTCAAAAAAAAAGCACACTCCTGACTGGAGACTGGGTCTATAACTTGTTAAGCTTTTAATTAGGAGTTCCTACTTCCCTTTACTTAAACACAAACTTGCCAACTCTCTTCTCCCTCACACTCTTCTTCTCTTTCCTTGTAAAGCAGTTAAAATGAACTCATCCCCAAAAGCAGACTTTACCTTCGGTGGAGCACTTGGTTCCATCTCAAATTTATCTGGGAACGTTCTGCTGAGGGCCAAGTGTCTGGCATGCATGTAATACTGCAAAAAAACAGAGAAGGTATTACAAGCTATTAGAAATCTTGATTTCTAATCAAGAGATTAGATTTAAGCAAGGGGGGAAAGGAAAATGAAATTAGTTTCTTCTAAAAGATGGCTAAACAAAGGCTAAAGTGTTTTCAGATAAGCAAAATCCAGCTGATATCACTGCTTTTACTGTGAAGTGACAAGACATTCATGACAGATTCACACCAATAAAGTCTGGAACAGATGCTGAATAAGGTGCCTGTAAGATGTATTAAGGTGGAAACTAGGACTTGTTCAGTGTAGTTCCTATTGAGAGACAGGTATTCTTTATCCCTCAGGAAAGAACTGGGGTTTTTTTAACGAGGAAAATTTATATCTTTAAGTACATATGTATTACACTTAAGTTTTATACTTATTCAAAGTCACTTTGGACTGCACAGAAGTATGTGTAACAGTGACAGAGAAGTAATATTTATGAGTTCACTTATGCTTGGTATTTAAGAATTTGACTAAAAAATTTTTAGATCCACTGTATTCCTGAGTTTGCAGCACATGCAGGAAAAAACCAGCTTGTTATATCTTATGAAGTGTTGGGAACCATATAAATACTAAGGTTCTCACACAGGTATCAGAGGAGGAAAAGGTCCAAAATAGTTATAAAACTGATTTATGTGCATCCACTTATTTAGTGTTGCAGACTTGAGAACAATACCTTGCTACTGTCTTCTTAGTAGGTGGTACTGTAGTGCTCTCTGTGTTAAATTAAAACCGCTACCTTGCATTTAAAGCATAGAGGTAGTTAAAGAGTGTTGAGGAACCACAGGGCTCAGCAACTTTTCAAGAAGGATCGGAAGGATTTTTGGAAGTGTTCAGGTGACTTTGGAACACAAATCCTCCTTAGTGTAGGCTTGCCAGCAACACCAGGTTTTAACACTGTGTTTAGCACCAGACAGAGCTCAGTGGTGTGACTGGATTCTGCTCTAACCTACTCAGTCTCTCCTTGCCACTGGAGCATGGAAGGATTACACCGAAATGTGCAGGCTCTGCCTTTAGCCCCTTTGAGTGGGGAATTTCAGCAGAGGGCTGTGTCATCGCAGCACCATGCTGAAGGCTCTGGCTAGGCCTATGAGCCTGGAATTGTTAATGCCTCTATGCCACACACCCTGCCCAGGTATTTCCAGTCCAGGAGGTCCGAGAGGCGCTCAGTGCGGTTCCTCTGGATGAT
This sequence comes from Pseudopodoces humilis, assembly GCF_049639895.1. Classification (NCBI taxonomy): domain Eukaryota; kingdom Metazoa; phylum Chordata; class Aves; order Passeriformes; family Paridae; genus Pseudopodoces; species Pseudopodoces humilis. The sequence continues at coordinate 13,160,395 of NC_142204.1, read as the reverse complement.
CCTCTGGCGCCGGTTCTGCTGGCAGAACCCGTACAGGAACTGGGTCAGCTGGTTGCACGACTCGTCCGGCGAGCGGAACCTCCTGTCCACGATGTAGATCCCTGAGGGACAAACGAAAGGCCAAGGAGAGTGGGATTGGAGATGGGATCCGACCTTCTACACTTCCAATCTATGTCATGTAGCCTTACAAATGTTACATGCAGTATATACTTTATAATGTTAAAAGGCAGCTACAACTGGAACATTTGCTGCCACTCCAATGGAACAGAGAGATGCAGAGGAATATGCAATTTTTTAAACTTTAATTTTCTTTACTTTTCAGGCTGAATTTCAGCAACTTGTTCAAAACTCAGAGGCTTTGTTGTTGCTCTGTAAGTATGTCCAAAAGAGTTAGAGTTTCTGGATAAAGACATATCATTTTTATCTCCTATAATTCTTAAAATACTGGCTTCTTAAAGAAAACATAATCTAGTGCTTTTGCTGTAGAATTCACAAGTGTGGATGGACAGAATCAGGCTGTAGGGGAGAGGCTGTGTTTTCTGTAGAAATAAAAGTGTTTCCATAGAGACAGCTAACTTATATACATCATTCAACAGACAATTCTGGCACAGAGAGGGCAGAGGTAGACTTTGCCTCTACATTGTTGAGATCAATAGTTTATTTTTGCCACCTTCCTTAGACCAGGGTGTTGGGGAAGAAGAGGGAACCAGACCTTGTAGATCTCTTAATGGACATGACAGATGCAAAACTACCTTAATGAAGTGTCTGGGGACAGCACAGTAATTTATGTCAAATCACATCTGTGCTTTGGCAGAGAAAAGCAAGTGACCAGTGTTGTGTGGTTTTTCTGAAGGATCTCAAAGACATGTCCACCCAGGAAGGTGTATCTATATTTTGTAACCCTTGCCCCTACATTGGGCAAAGACAGCACCAGTGTGGGCTGTCAATGCCTTATTGTGGAAACAAGCCCAGGTACTTGGAAAAAGGCCCTAGTTTGGGAACATATTCAACATATTCACAGAACCACAGAATTATAGAATGGTTTGGGTTGGAAGGGACCTTAAAGATCATCAGGTTCCAACACCCTGCCATGGGCAGGGACACCTTCCATTGTCCCAGGCTGCTCAGAGCTATATCCAGCCTGTCCTGGGACACTTCCAGAGATGGGGCATCCTGTTAGCCCTGGCTAAGCAAGGAGGAAAGGATAGAGAGGGCTGTGCCTTGCTCTGTGCCTTAGGGAGGCCACAGCTTTAGTGACAACTGCACCAGTTGTAAAACAGGGACAATCAACCCTAAAAGGAGGATCTACTGAGGGAGAGGATGACTGAAGAGGAAGAATTGTCCTGACATACCAGGCAGGCACTGGCATTCCAGTCATGAACCATTTGTAAACCTTCCTGAGCAGATCATTATTTGAAGTAGATTCCTTGTATTTCCATGGCTATTTTTAAGTGTACATGGTAATTTAATATTTGTTTGGGGAGGGTCATGTCATTGGTCTCGAAGTCCCAGACTATTAGGAGAAGCAGACTTCCCCTGCTTCTTTGGAAGGCTCAGAGTGTTATAATGCAGCCAGAGGCACTAAAGGGAAGTGCTGGGAGACTCAAGACTGATATGAGCAGTGATGAATTTGGAAAGATACAGCAGACAAAAGGTTAAAGGGAGACGAAAAAAAATAAACCAACAACATGGAAAGGGTTTGGATAAATATGAAAGCTGAAATCACTTGTCCAACTTAACAAGATATTCAGAGCTCTGAAATACAAAATTGAGGAGTAACAGCATGGTTGCTGTGCTTTTTGCTTTCCTAACTCAGAGGCGATATTTTGATATGCTGTTAAAGTTTTCACCGTAAGCTTCTGGGTCAGCAACATGTTCCTGCATGAAACAGCCGAATCCAGAGAGGTTTGTGGTTACACTGGGAATGCCCATCACAGTACACTCAGCTGCAGAAAGAAACAGGCAAAAAGGGTTTCAGGGAAATACACCTGCAATGGTTTCACCTTAAGACAAAAAATAAACCAAAACAGGCAGACAGAAAGTCCCATAACACTACAGCTGCTCTGAAAATGTCAAGTGAAAACTATAATAATGTTTTATTGTGGATTATGGGCAAAAAAATATAGAAAGAATTTTTAAACACAAAATTCACCCTGTGTTTGCAAACACATGTTTGAGTTTCAGAGCAGGTAAACTGAAAACTTTCTGGGAGCTCTGTTTTGAAACAGAGCACCCCAGTATATAGACAGGATTATTTACATTTTAAATTGGAGCCTAATGTACACCTATGTTCATTAGTTGTTCACAACTCTTTACAAAACTGAATCTCTTAGGAGGAGGAGTATATCAAACTCTGGATTTTGATGGCTTGCCAACAGGTCTCTATAGCAAGAAAAAAACCCCAACAAAACAAAATAAAAAGCCCACCCCAAAACAACAAACCCCATCATTAACTCCAGACTGTATTCACAGTAGATGTGGAGCTACTTCTATAAAATCAAAAAATGTATGCATTTTCTGTAGCTTTTGCTGTCACAGCCATGAATAAGGATAACTGCTTACCTTCCTTAAAGGGTTTTTGCCAAGGAGCCTAAGCCTAACCTAAACCAGCATGCAGACTCTAGTCTTAACAAAGTGCAAAGACATCTACATGGCCTTCATTCATATGAAAATAAAACTGGTGTCTATAAAGCAGTTATAAATACACCTTAAAAAAGCAGTCTTTGTTTCTGGGAGACATAAATGGGTATTGACAAAGAAAATATTTTAAGTCAGAATCTATATGCTGTCTGCATTTCTAGAAATTTCCAGTTAATTCAATGAGATTCACTACCACTTCATGTATTTATGTTAAATAACCTAGCTATGGTATTACATAATTCTCTCAAACTTGTTTTCTTGAATTAAATCCACTGAACTCTGTCAGCTGACAGCATCAGATTTCTTGCACTGCTTTTTTTTAATTTACATTCCTGCACACCTTCTTTTAAAATCTTCCAACCAAGAATTAAGTTTTAAAAACTATTTCTTCTTCTAAAGCCATAGAAAATCGAAAGATTACACATTAGCATGGGAAAGAGTTCAGTGCAGGGACAATTTTGCCAGCAGTAAGACCTTTGCATGGCAGAGGAAACAGAGTCTAAAGAGCTTTTTCAGCACTCCAGAAGAAACTGGCTGCATCAACAGAATGGGTGTTCGTCTTTCCATGTTAGTTAAGGGTACAGAATTCCTACCTGGAGTGTAGCCCCAGGGTTCATAGTAAGATGGGAATACACCAAGGTGGCAGCCTCTAACAAACTCCTCATAGTCCAAGGGCAGCAAGGGGCTTGTTGAAGAAAGAAACTCTGGATGTAGGATCACCTGGATATTCAAAACTTGTGTTAGGGGTGAAAGAAAACCATCATTGCTATATTTCTCTTATAAAAAGGCTTAGGCAACTTTTTCACCCTAGTCTTTTTCTAAGTATCTGGACAACACCTCCTTTGACCATTCATCTGTTATCTACCCCACTTCTCACACTACAATGTATCCTGCCTGTGTGCATTCTTGTCCTGGAAATAGTACTGATAATGAGCCCTTTTTTTACTGGACAGATATTTAACTTTATCCTTCTTCATCAAGGTGGCCCATGTGCATTGAGAATTAGGCCTAGGACTGTGGCATTTAGCAAGATTTGGTCTGTTGTACAAAGGTACAGGTGATTTACAAAGGCCTGGAGTGACAGGACAATGGGAATGGCTTCACACTGACACAGAGGAGGGTTAGATTGGATATCAGGAAGAAATTCTCCCCAGTGAGGGTGGTGAGGCCCTGGTACAACTTTCCCAGAGAAGCTGTGGCTGCCCCATCCCTGGAAGTGTCCAAGGCCAGGCTGGATGTGGCTCTGAGTAAGCTGGGATAGTGAAAGCTGTCCCTGCCCATGGCAGGGGTTGGAATATTAAGATCCCTCCCAACACAAACCATTCTGTGATTTTATAGGGATGCCTCATTAGGAGGAGGCCTCAGGCAGACACAGCACTTCTGAACTGCACAGCATTCCCTGAAATAAAGGGACGTTCACTGTACTCGACAGATCTCCCATGAACAGAGGCAATTTTGAAAACAGACACATTATAGTCCTGTCACCACAAACCTGTGCCTAGGCCAATTGATCTTGCTGAAAGACAGCTCCAAAGACCAAACTTAATTCACTGCTTAGTTGAGAAGTGCCTTGTATGTAGTGCCCAGTCAGCTTCATGAGGAAAAAACATGAGGGAATAGTTTAAACTGCTCTGGGTTTATTTCCCTGCATGAACATACTACAGCCATTATTCCATGCCCAGGATAATTTTTTATCCCTTCTTAATAAGATTGTTATGCTACTCACTTGAGTAAACAAATGAATGTACTCAAACAGTAAATGGGCTGTAAAGTCATTTTGCAAGCTTAGTTGATCCCAGTGATTCCACTGGAATTGAGGGTATTTTTCACATGCCGACTGTGTCTGCCTAGATATGTTATACCTCTCTCAAAACTACTTTCAAATTGAAGTTTACAGAATTTTTTTTTCATTATATTCAGTTCATTAAGTATTAAGCTTGTTCATGCAGGAAGTAATTTTTCAGTGGTAATGACAGATTTTTACAAACTTGACATCTGCTGAGAAGCAGATGTCTGCTGTGTTGTATCTTTTCTGTAATGTTTTCAAGCAGTTAATTCTGAGGCATTTTTAACTACATTTGTACACAGCGCATCCTTCCCCCCTACTTTTGTTATATCTCATGTATTATTACCATATTATGATCCCAGAATTCATTGGAGTTAATGTTCATATATTAAGCCAGGAAGAAGCAACTAGGAAGTGTAAGAAAATATTTACTCAGGTATAGCCATGGGTTTAAAAAGAAACTGAGAATAAGTGATATGTCATTGTTAGAGATACCCTGGATCTGGCTTTAAAGAAAAGGTTTGGAAGAGGAAGAGTTTTAATTTTAGGTTCAGCTTTGACTAGATAGATGTTGAGATAGTCATAGAATGTCAGAGATTGCCAGAAAAAAAACAATTTTGGCAGACCTGTGCAAGCAGGAGATGATCACTTCTGTGGTCTGACAAGGTAAACATGGAAGTAAGGAAAGGGTTTATTTGAATAAATTTAGTTTCAAAAGGTGATGTAAACATGAGCACGGCATGAACAGGAATTCTTTCTACTCAGGATCAAAGCCCTGGTTAACCTTTCACAGCAAATGCTGGGTATCAGGGTATTCCTGTTAAGAGATTAATCAATACTCCAGGAATGTCTGTGCTCAAACCTTGGACCTCCAGTTTTAGGCAAGTGAATCTATGTCAGAGTTTTCTATCTGGGTGCAAATGACCCATGGCACTTTCTTGATTTCAGAAGTAGCAGCTCCTCATTCAGTGAAGGAGGCAGCAATGAAAACAACTCCCTAACCTCAGACTTCTAATTTGAAATTAGCTTAGCTAAACAGCACCTGAGGATCTCTGTGCAGTGAGAAGTTGTTATTCCTGGAAAGAGACAGAGAGAGAAGTACTCTAGCAGTATAATACCACCTATCAAGACTTTAACTGTACTCCCTTTGCTAACGATGCAGACTGAGAATGTCCAAAGAAGTCCCATTTTGTATCTAAAATGAGAAGGCCAGAGCGCACTTTCACACGGTCTGTGCGGTTGTTGAACAGCCCAATGCGCCGGATGGTGTTGAGGATTGGGTCATTGCTGTCATCAATCATGTTGTGGGTGGTCACTGGAGGCAGAGAGTGTCTCTGAAAACAGAAAAGGCAATCCATAAATCAGGCAAACTCTTGGCAAACAGTCCTGTTGCCATTTCCTAAGGCTACTGGAAGACAGTGGCAGACGTTGTCATTTATGTGAATAAGCTTAATTTAATCAAAATAAATTCATTTGTACTAACATTTAGAAGGTCCCATCATTTAATTTTGAAGATTTTTAGTCAATGTTGTATCTCCTTAGAGTTTGATTTCACATATTTAATAAAATTATAAAAATCCAGGCTCATGAACAAGTTCACAGCTCAGAATAAAATAATTAGGAATGCATGTGACCAAAGGAATATCCATAGACTCCCCAAAAGATTAGTTTGGGTCATACTCTCACTAAAAACAATCAGAGCTGATTTTAAATGTTACTGATGAGAATTGTATTTGCTGAAAACTTCTTCCCAACACACAAGTACCGCTATTTGTGGAACTGAAAAGCCACAAGAAAACTGTTTCTTGTGGAAAAGTGTCCATGACATAACAAGAGAAAAATTTCTCTCCCTACAAGGACTGATGAAAGATTATTGTATAGTTGGTGCTGTTTTAACATCCCAGGTTTTGTCTCTATGTTGTCAGTTGAGAAAAGAAAAAGTTGGGCAGGGGGAGGAAAGGTTTCTGGAGGTTTTATTCTGGTTTCTTATTCTTGTAGTCCTGTTAATAAAGTTTCTTTATTCCTTTAAAGTTTTAAGCTTGTTTTGTCCTTCCCCTAATCCACATCTCACAGTGGGAAATGAGTAAGTACCTTGGTGATTTTAGCCAGTGCTAAAACCCACCATATTATTTGATGCATTAACCAGAAAATTCAAATTAACAAATCTAAACCACTACACATACACAATCCTTTTACATCATCACATTCATTATTCAGATTAGATGTTTATCTAAATAACATATTTTCTGACCTGAGTTGAAAAGATGGCTCTTTTCATAATGCTTATGTCATCTCGGTCAAGAATCTTGTTCAAGTCTGGGATTTCTCCTCTGCAAAGGAAACACACAATCAGTTTTACCAAATGACTCATTTTCCTTTTTGTAAAGAAAATGATGAAATGGCCAACAAGGTCTGATCTGAAGTTTGCTGATATCAACGTGAACCTTTCCTTTGTTTTCATGGCCCTTCTATATTCCCTATATTGTGTTCTCCCATATAGTTGGTGATCTGCCAATTAGCTTTCAAAAAAAGGCCAAAGAATTGGTTTCATCTTTTTTTTGGACACAGCTTTTTTTTATTGAAGTTCCAGTCATCTCACCTGTACTTTGGGTTATTCACTTCCAGCTGTCTTCTGAAATGATATGACCGAATCACTAACCCATTTTACTTTGTCTCTGGTGCTTTTTTAAGCTAAAGTAGCTCGTTTTTGACAGTGGATAAGCTTTTGTGTTACGTACACATCCCCTGTGTCTCTTACGACTCTTTCCACCACAGGCTGCTGGTATCTTTATTATTTTACTCTGTGATTCGCCTGTTAAACAAGTATCTTGTTTATGGTCCCATATCTTTCTTCCATGCCCTCCTATGGCTGTCAAAATTGCTTACACAAAGAGCAGAAGCACAAAAACAGCACAAGTAAAGCCACCTGAACATGAGGCTCTGCAAGGCAGAGCAAAGCAATCTGTTCACTCACTTCAGCAAGGCATTGTAGAGCTTTCTTCCAAACTTTTCTTTCACAGATTGTGCAGTGTCCCTAGGAAGATAAATAAATATATGTATAAAACAGGAGAATCCAGGACAAAGACAGTACAAAAGAGATTTCCACTGTTGGAAATTAAACTGATAAACTTGGATACTGATATATCCAAGGATGCAAAGGCAGACAGAGGTCTGGTTCTAAAAGCTTTTTTCTCCAGCCAGCAGCTGTGCTGATGGATTCCAGCAGACCTGAGGATTTGACCTGCACCTACAGATGAGTGCACTGGGAAAGCCAGAGGCAGGCTTTACTTGGGATTCCTTCTAACCCTCTTCTCTGATCAGTAAACCACATGCCACCTGTGAAAAAAAGAGTCATATATATGACCCTACATAGTGTAATGTGATCATTAATAATGGACAGAGGGATTTCCAACTTCTCTTGACCTAGAAGAGAGATGCAAGATATAAGAATTAAACAAATAGGGATTTTCAAAGCAAGCTTCCCCCTTCACTTTCTGCCCTATTTTCCAACTCAAAGACTTTTGGAAACAAGTGTTTGACTAAAAGGTAGTTTGACTTAATTAGTTTGCAAAACAAAATACTTCCTGAAAAGCTCAGGCCAAGTTTTAAGCTATTAATGAGGCCTGTGTCAGACAAATGTATTTTAGCTAAGGAAGAACCCCAGTGAACCACTGTTCTGCATGCAAAGAGTCACTTTTATTATTCTGCCTGTGGCCTGTTGTCAAAACAGCAAGTGCACTCTAAATTTGAGTAAATCTCCTGTGGGTAAAGTTCCACTTCACAGAACCTTTCCTGCCTTTCTGATTTCTAATTATACTTTAGGCTAAGATGAAAGTTGTTAAGTGAAATCCTAAACTTTACCAAGCTGGGAATCCACATACCTGTTTTTAGGTGCTCCCTCCCAGCTCACAACAGAGAGAAGAGTGGATGAGTTAATTCTGGGTGAGTTGTAAAGCAGCCAAATATTAAGCCACACTGATCCAAACCCCAGCAGGATAGTTCCCACATGACTATACCTTCATAGATTGCCATGCACAATATATATAATTTAACCCAGATGGGATAGACTGGTTTTTCAGAAGCAGAGGAAAAGAAGGATTTTATACCTCAAGTCAGCCATCACATATTAATTTGTTAAGTGCTGTATTCCTTTATAAGTGCCTACCTCTTCTTGTCTTTAATTTCTGTGGCATCCTGAAAATCATTTGATATTATTATGGAATACTGTTAGCAGGTGGGTTTATCCTGGAGTTCAGATTATGACCATGATAATGCTGCATACAGTGATGCAGAGGGTCTTTTGTTTTTCACAGAGAACAGCTGAAAGCAGTCTTTTCCTATCACACAGCAGTTAAAGTGAAGGTTAATCCTGCTCCTGCTTTGCTTTTTTGTTTGGAAAGTTACAAAATACGTAGGGCTGTGACAATTTTCTCTTCATAACTGTAAGTTTCACTGCTTGGTTATGGCCACTGCCATAAGGTTGTAGTCCATATAGAAAATTACATACAATTGTTACCAATTGCTGATCTGCTGGATCACACAGTGCAATTTCCATATTTCTAAATAAAACAGGATGTGTAATTGATTTATTTTTTCCACAGAGAAGCTCACTGTGAAAAATGAGAAGTCTTTATTTTGTGGGAGCTGTATGGCACGTCCAAAGGGAGTACCAGAAACAGCCAGAAGACATCCAGAATACTGGATTTTCTAGAGCATTTGACTTTATTGCTCCTTCTAATAGAATAGCAAGGCAAGTTAACTAAAAATAACTTTGGACAAACAAAAGAAAACAAACTAAAAGGAGAAATATTTGACCTTATTTATCTTTCCCATCTCTTTCATCCCTGACATACGTTCTAGTTACCCACAATTCTCAGTTTTAGCAAAAAGAAGGAGCATAACTCTTCAGCTGAGACTTTTGCATGAATCCACATCAGACTGTACCAGGGTGGGAATGGCAATTACCAGAGCTGCTTACGGACTGCTTGTCCTTTCAAGGTTTCCACATTGAAATTGTTGGTCTTTGCTGGCATGATGAAGAACACAATAACTGTAACATCAGTCTTGTGAACCTACATGACAAGAAATGGAGAGGAATTAAAAAAAAAAATCTCATTATTATTATCTCATGGTTATCACATCCAACTTTAAGAATTAGTCACAGGAAATGCCAGATGCACTTTGGTTTTCCAGGAAGGTTCAGATCTTGTAGCTCTTCCTGCAAATGAAGTTTTCTCAGAGATCGACAGAGATGTCACCCAGCTTCAATCTGGGCAATCAGATCTTCCTGAGCTCTCATGGTTTAGAGAACACGGCTTTGGATGCGCACATAAACTGCAGAAAAACACAAGTCCTACACACTTCCTCACCTGAGACAAACTGTGCTGGCTCAAAGGAGTGAGTGTTTGGTGCACTAGCTGAGGCATGCCTAGGCATGAGATGAGTGATTTCCTACAGCAGCAACTGCATGGGCAGAGAGAGCAACCATTTTCTACCTGAAACCCTGGCAAAGAACCTGCCAGACCCACAAAAAGCCACAAGGAACTTCTTGCTCATCTCTCCCATCCAGCTACTTCAAAGGCAAAAAGCACTTGCTGTAAATTCTAACCCTTTATTTCTAGATGGTTTCATTTGTTAGTTTCTCCTGTGCATGAACAAGGCTGAAAACCAGGTCCATTCATTGCTGCATGAATGAAGTTTTGCTCCTCTCAGAAACTGTTTACTGAAAAGCTAAGGGTGAACTCTGTTCAGAGCTGTAAAAATTAAATTACTTTGACTTGTCTCCATTTTAAATTTTAGATACATAAACATGCTGTTAGTGTGCCTTCTGTCAGACTGACATAGGGGGAAATGTATAGTATAAGATAACCTATGGGAGTCATCTATGCTGCTAATGTTAATTAATGTTCTTCCCTCTCTTCAAAGCAGGTTCCAAATCCATCATGGCACGATCCAGTGTGCATTAACACTCTCCCAACATCCCTATTTTATTTACAGAATTTTAGTAAGGTTTTCAACCAGCAGAGGAAAACATCTCCATAAAATAAAACAATTCCATGCAATGTTATGTACTTTTTAGGTTCAGGCACATCACTGGGACTTGTTTAGGAAGTATCACCATTTCCAGATTTGTAATTAGTACAGGCAGTCTGCTACTCCCAATGGAATTACTTCTTGAAACAATTACAGAGTAAGTGTTGTTAGAACAGCTAATCAGATGTCACCAACTGAAAGAATAATGCAAGAAATCCAGGCTCAACTTATGGGAGAAGCAACAGTACACTGCTTTATAGAGCCTGGGAAAACTAGCCTCAGTTTCCTTTAATTTCCATCAGCCTTGTTTGCCATGGATGTCATCAGGAAGAATTTCTTCACAGAAAGGGTGATGAGGCAGTGGAAGGGGCTGCCCAGCGAGGTGGTGGAGTGTTCAATAAACAACTGGACATGGCTCTTAGTGCCATGGTCTAATTGAAAAACTGGTGATTGGCCAAAGGTTAGACTCCATGATCTTGGAAACCTTTTCCAACCTTAAAGATTTTATGGTTCAATGATATAAATCATTAGCTACAAAAAGAGATTGCCGCAATAATTGCTCAAGCAATTCTTTCCCTCTTATCACACAAGACCTTCCATGTTACCAGCATTCACAAAGTAACAGCCACGTAAATGCCATTAACAGGCAGCTGATGTTGCACAGCACTGACAAACAACTAACTTCTGCTGAGGAAGAAATACTTCAGTTCTGTGAGGTGATCTGTGTGCATGAAGGGATTAAAAATTTCCAGAAAATCCAGAGGCTCTAAATGGCATATTAATGCCATTGTGGTAAAGGTTGTGGTAAAACAAGTGTACTTAGGGCTTTGAACACTGGTGATTCTTTGATCCCTGCTGACACTGCAGTATCATAATTTTTATCCATATTTTCCATATAATTCAACTGATAAGAGTGCAAAAGACATAGTGTAGGACTACAACTAATTGATCCTTGACAGATGATTGGAAACCAATTAGCATTTTTTCTGGGTATTATTTTCAATATACCAGTCTTTGAGACACACCTGGAGAGATTTTCAACACCCTCATTGTAGGTGAGGGCTCTGCTCTGTGATTTTTAACAAGGCCTTGCACTTATCTTCACTGAAGTACTCCATAAAGGCATTTAGAAACATTGCACTCATTTTGTAGCTGAGGAAACAGAACCATGGAGAACTGAGTGGCTTCCCATTGCTTTGCACTAGGCCACTGTCACTCTGTGGATTTTAATGCAACATTCCCATCCAGTGGGGCAGCAGTACTCAGAGAATTAAAAGATCACGATCAAGTCCTGATGAATTAAGCAATTTGCTTAAAAAGATTTTTTAAAATGCAGCTTTAAAGACTTGTTTTTATTTCCATCATAATATATAAGCCATCAGGGTAAACTCTAGAATCCTATTTTCATGACTTCTCTCTAAAAACCAGGGAGGCAACCATGGATTAACTTCTTGAACTATGTAATCAATTATTTTTAAACTGTCTGAAATCATCATATATTCTGATGGTTCAGGAAGAGAGTCCTCTGTGAATATTCCATAATTACTTTCCTATAAACCAGAGTATTGAAAGGGAATTCTTGCAGATGACTTCCACAGTATTGTCCGTTTGAGCATAAGCTCTATGCTTTCAACAGCTGTGTAAGTTTTCTTACCCTCAGCAAAAAGTTTAATCTTGATAAGGCTTCTAGAAACATATCAGCTCCTTTGTTGGAAAACTCATATCTCCCAGCAATGAAGAAAAACAAAGTCTTGTCAAGATCGAAGTCAAGGTGGCTGAAAGCAAGAAAACAGACAAGAACAAAGTATTTATCGAGATACAATCAAACAAAACACACAACAGCTTTCTATTCTGGAGGAACTTATTATCCCAAGAGAAAAATGGAAGTGAGGCTTTTCTGCTGTGCTTTAAATTGACTATCTTAATCTGACAAACTGTAACTTGGATAAATAACAAACAGATCAAGATCTGCTGTCTGATATCACAATCTGTTAAGTAGAGTCAGATGTGGTGTCTAAAATTCCCTCAGCTTCTGACTGAGAAATCCCAGACAGATATTTGAATAAGGCGGTTCCAACATTTCCACTCCTCTATTAAGTACTTGTTAGTCCTCCTGCTTTGGTTTTTGCTTTAAATAGTGTTGGACAAGCGTTGCTAATTTTTGAAAAGTAAAAGCATACCCATAGAAATGACCTCGAATGAACTCTTGGATCCTAGCCTTGTACATGGAATGCAAATTCTGAAACTCATGCATTGCTGAAAATTTCTTAATGTTCAAGCCATTTGGGGTGACAACATCTGGAAAAGTAGAGAAAAGGCAGAGGTAGACATCTTCAGAGTCAGAGAAATCTTTAAGGAAAGAACTAACGTGTCTCTCAGCTTTATGTGGGTTATATCTTATATATGTTACTCAGGGGGAGGGAACAGTGCTGCCTCCACACACTGTCTGCAGCATCAAAGCAGCTTTCACCTGTCCTCAGCACTGGGTAGACCCTGCTCTTGAGTCCTGTCAAGACTCCAGTAATGTCTCCACTGAGCCATATGTTTGTTCTGCAACTTGCCCTTTACCTCTTTATCCTTGATCTCACTGTTGTCTGCTCTATCACTACAGATTGAGAGTCCTTGGAAGAATAAACTGTGCTGTACTATGCCCTTGTTTACTGCATGGCAAAAGAGATATCCATTCTATCAAAACTTCTGAGGATTTATCATAAAGGGAGCATATAATAAACCTTTACAAAATAGCCTCTCTCCAGTAACCAGTTGCATTTCTCCTAAAAACAGCCACCAAAAAGTACACTGTATATTTTTTGTGCTGCTCTCCTCCAAGATTCTTAAGGATATCACAATTAGAATTTATTTATTTCCAGCCCTCCTCCAAGATTTTAAAGGATCTTACGAGTAAAATTTGTTCATTTTACCATTGCCCTCCCCCAAGATTCTAAAGGATCTTACAATTAAAATTTGTTCATTTCCAGCATTTTAAAGGTAGAGTTTTAGGATATACACAGACACTGAAATTCAGTCACTCTTAGCCTTCCTGGTAGATCACAGCAGCTATTCAAAGGCTTGCCCTAAATCCCGTCCATGTATATGGAAAGAATGCTGTTTTCTATCCTTTGAGCTGGGTTATGAATGGAAATGAAAGGGAAGGCCAGTACCTCAGCAGATGTATTTCATGGCAACACAAGTGACTGAAGCAGACCTATACTGATTTATGATACTTGCCTGACATTATGCAAATGCCACAGCCATTTTTAAATACTTCCTTGAAAATTACAGCCTGGTCCAGCAATATATGTATTTCCCTGCCATGTAAGTGATCTCTGATTAAACTTTCACCTGTAAAATGTCCTGAAACGCTCTAGGTTAAACTGCAACAGATAAAAATATAACCTTTAGCAGCAACTATGAAATAGCAAAAGTCTTGATGGATCTGTTTCTGGAATATCACTTAAACTAAAGACCGTGAAATCTCTTCTTGCTAGGTACTTAAAATTTGGTTTTCAATGACAAAAAGTCTTGGTAGACCTGAGGAAAAATTGTTTTTAGCTTTTCCTGCCCAGCACTTAAGAATTTTCTGAACAGAGACCTCTGTGGGGAGGCAACAGAGCAGAAACATCCTCCATTGTCTTTATCAAAAACTTCTCCTTTCTACGACTATTTCTTGTTCTGTGGAAGAACTGGCTCATGCAGGAAAGAGCTTTGAGACTCCAACCATCTCAAAGTCCTTCCAGTGCGGGAAGAATCCCTTCCCTGGGTATTTCTGGCCGGCTTATTTCTACTCTCACATTCATTTATCAGGGAGTTTTGGAGAGTCTCACACACCAGCAGCAGCCTTTGAATAACCATGTTCTTTGGTTTAACTGCAGCTTCATTTACCCTTTCGTGAAGACTGGGGCTCAATCCATCTCTTGTTTAAGGCTTTGGGATGCATGACAGACATGGTGGCCCAAAGTTCACTATTTCTGCTGGACATACAGGAATATTTTGAACATGTGTGAGGGATGAGAGATTGAGCCCTACGCTAATTGGTTTGTTGGGGTTCTTTGGTTGGTTGGTTTTTGTTTGTTTGTTCACTATTGGTTTGTTGTTGTTGTTGTTGAATGAATTACCAATATTTTTGTTTGAAAAATCGTCCCAAATAGGTCAAATCAGAATGTTTTGACTTTTCATCTATAGGAAAGAAACTGGCATTGATATAAGTAATATTGGCATAGAATGAAGTTTTCTCTTAATAGATCACTAACATTCAGAGTTGACTTGCACTATTTCAGAGTCTCCATCTATGATTTTGATCAAATATATACAGATAGGAAGTCTAGATCTAGAACTCAACTGATACCTGAGTCTCTTGGATTTTTGATTCAAAGCCTTCTCTACTGCTCATGAGAAATATTTTCTGTATCTGAGTGAAAACATTAGAAATCGCATAACATCCGTTTTCAAATCACAACAATATAACTTATGATCACGGACAGAATCTTGCTGGATATGTCAAAGATACTCAAGCTTTCGACAAATATGGTTTGATAAATTTTTGATCACGTAACAACTGCAGCAAGTGGGATCTGCATAATGCAAACAGTCATTCTGCCAGGTTTAGACTGGTAAATTGGCCTTTGTCCTGCTGCAAAATTTCTCTATGCAATCAGGTTTACTAAATTTTAAAGGGACTTTTCCAAGTGATGAGATTTATAATTTAAATTATAATCCAAGTTTGATGTTAAAGAGGAGTAGCAGAGACAGCTCAATTTTGCACATTTCTGAGTTATTTTTAGCTAGCACTTTGGTTACAGAATTTATGTCTCAATAAATGGAAATAAAAGTTAATTGTGCCAATTCAGCACCCTCCTTTTAAAGGTATATTTTTAAAGTGGATGGAGAAATGTACACATGCTTTCAGTACCTTTGCAGAATTCAAGCTCAATGACCTACTAAAGGATTGCTGGACTTTCCAAAAAATCAATGTCTATGCAGATTTCACAACTTCAGAGAGAAGAAATAGTGTAAGAATATGTTCCTCCACAGTTTATTTGTGGTCTTGGATTCAGAGAAACTATTAAAGTACTTATTCCCATCGTAATATACTCTCCACTTAAAGTCATCCCTTAGGATTTGGGGTGACAATTCCTATTGAATTTCTTTCTAGCTATGTCAACATGTGTCAGTAGTTTTTTAACCCAAACATTAAGTATATTTACTTGGTTTCTTCAAAGTTGCAAGAATAATCACAAAAAGCTCAGGCCTGTGAATCTCTGTGCATGGAATTCTCTTCAGCTTCAACTGATGTTTTATCTGTGAGCAGCCTGGAGATTTTCTTCCCCAAATTAAACTGGATTCAGACTCATTTCAGTCTCCTAAAATCCCAAAACACAGACT
This sequence comes from Pseudopodoces humilis, assembly GCF_049639895.1. Lineage (NCBI taxonomy): Eukaryota > Metazoa > Chordata > Aves > Passeriformes > Paridae > Pseudopodoces > Pseudopodoces humilis. The sequence continues at coordinate 13,144,554 of NC_142204.1, read as the reverse complement.
ATGATTTTCAATGGTAGCTGTGGTAGGGAGAAGCCTCATCCCTATATGAAAAAAAAGCTTCAAAAGTCTGATTTTCAGAGTGATCTTCACTTTTTAAAAATCAAGACCCTTCAGAGATATCCCAGTTTAAATGACTGAACTTCAGTGACTTTTAAGACATGGCTTTCATGCTTAAAATAAAATCAAAAATATAATCTAAGTCCATCATCCTATTGACAGCTAGTCAGGAATGAGGCAAAGGATTTGTTTGGGTTCAGGAACCACAATGTAATTAAAGCATTGAAGTTAACCAGGATAACAAACCCAAACTATAATTAGCACTGCAAATCAACCAATAACTCTACAAAGAGTAAGCAAAAAAAAACCCAAACAAACAAGCAAAAAACAAACAACAAAAAAAACCACCAAAAAAACCCCAAAACCCCCACAAAACCAAACCCAAACAAAAAAAAATAATTTGAGCACTGTTATATTTAAAATAACCAAGATACAAACACACCTGCTAAACACTCTCCAAAACTGTTGTGCAGTTTTTCCCTCATGCTGCTTACCTGCAGATGGTGTACTGAGGTTTATCCCTATAAAGCACTGAGATGATTTAAAGAGAACTTTGATGACACATCAAACTGGGATCGTGACCTTACTCAAAATCTATGTATGGAACAGGACAAGGTTTCTAAGCTTCATATTTTATGAGACTAATATCAAGGGGAAAACCAGACAAATTATTTGGCACATAACTATTTTTCAAACTCTACTCTTTGGCCAAATAGAAAATACTTTATCTATATGCAGCTTATTATGGTTCAGTTCTAAAGGCATGGAAACCCTGCCACAGACAAAATTCCTGAAGTTGAGGAGCTCTGGCAAAAAAACCCTAACATCCATGGAAATTTGGTTAATAACATAGCCACGCTGTGCATGTGTTCTTTCTCTTCATGTCTGCATACCTATCTCTATTGTGTTCATCCAGTCTAAGTGCAGGCATTTGGAGGAAATACAGAAAAAAAAAATAATTCAGGTCTTACCAGGGCTTTTTTTAAGCATATGTTCTGCTTCTGTAGCTGTGATCTGAGAGACTGTGGTGAACACGTGGGCACAGTGTACAGATGCCCGCTCCATACAGTACCGATGGTAAATCTGCCTCTCTCCAGCCTCCTTGTCAATGTCAAACTGTTAAATAACAAAACAAATTAAAAAGACACCTGTGTGACATGACCATCAGACTGTCTCCCTCAGGGAAGGTTTCTCCTGCTAGGCTCCATTCCCCCAGGGAATGAGAACCATGTGATTATGCTGCTGTTTTGTCATTCTGGTTTTTCAACTATTTTATCAACTTCAAAGGGTTTGAAAGAGCAAGAGAGCTCTGAGATCCCACTTGTTCCTGAAAAACGGCAGCTCTGCCATGGAAGGATACCTAGATTAATGATCCCAAGAAAGGTAAGGATCTGTGGAATTTGGCTTGCTAGCTGCCAATGTACCATGTTGCAACTTCCCCGGACTTGTTTGAAAACTTGGGAGAGCAGGGAAGTTGCTGGTAGCTGAAGGGGAGAGAAGAAAAAAGGAATGGGGATGAAGACAGAACCTGGGGACTTGGTAGAATGGTGGGAATCACAAGAAGGCAGGAGAGAAATGGAGCTGTGGTGGAGAGACAGGATATAAAGCCTCAATCACAAATCCCAAAGGAAAAAAAGAAAATAGAAAATGAGATATTTTCTGACACTCAGAGATGTTCTTTCTCCAACTCAACTGCTGTTGTTTGCTGCTTCTTATATTTCAGTTTGAACTCCCTTAATTTTTTAAGGCAGATGTAAGTTAAACTGCTAGATTAGACATCCCAAACACCCAAGTATTTATAAATCACCTTTAAATCTTGCAGCTACCCTTTTTTAACTGAGCTTGTGTTATCCTGAGGCAAAGAAAATGCACAATTTCCTTGAGCTCATGCTTAAAGGTTCAAATGTTCACTAACAGTGTCCACTGCAAAATCACTACAACGTAGTCTAAAAAAGGTGTCAATGCTTTCAATTAAATCACAATCCTCTTAGTCTTCCATGATGTTTCACTTCTGGAAACAGAAGTCTTGAGCCCCTAAGGTCAACAGCATGGGCACCCAATGTGAGTTTCATGGAGGGTGACAATGGCTCTCAATGAGCTCTGTCATGATCACTGCCTAATGCTGGCTGCACAGCCTGATTTTGATTGTATTTGACTGTGCAACTTCATTGACCATAATAGATTTAACCCTTATCACAGGCAGGCCAGACAGCACTTTCTATAGTTAGGACTGTGTGACCCCTGCCATGGCCAGTTGTTTTTAGCACTTCAGGACTTGGACAGAAGCAAAGCTATTTAGGCTGTGACCTGTCCTGCAAAGCTTAATGCTGGAACAGAACATACTGTGAGAACATTGATGCAATGTGAACCATTTCATGGAACTAGAGTGAAGCAGACAACTTATTTTCACTTAGATATGTATAGACACAGATGCAGACACATATTTTAGAACTGCTTTGCTGAGAAGGTTAACAGCTTTTATCTGCTTTAATTTTGCAGCAGTGCTACACAACTTGTGGGAAAGTGGCTTCCACTGTATTAGTTGAAAGTGCCAATCTAACCAACCTAGTGTGACCAAAAAAAAAGGACTCCTGAAAAATCTCAGCTGAAAACTTCCAAAGAAACTAGATACTTTATTATGGTATTGATGATCCTCTATATCAAGGGCTTTTCTACATTGGCCAAATACAACTTGCCACATAAATGTGCTAAATATTATGATACCATTTCTCAGTTTATCCTCATATATTGTATTTTCCTCATTCCACATACGAATTTTAGAGCATGAAATACAAAGGATGATATTTTCTCTAGAACATTCATCTCATTTGACAGAAGTTGAGTGGTAGAAAGAGCACAAAGAAGAGAAACATAAAAGGGAATTCATTTGGCTCCTTATCGTGCCACAGGTCTCAGTATCATACCTGGCTTACACTAAACTGATTCACAAGCAGCTCTGAACTGCATATTTGATTGTTCAAACATTCTGTGCAAAAAAGATATAAAATGGGACAGTTCCTTAGCATGCTAGACAAACATATGAATGGGATGGGCACAACTACACAGTCAGAACTATGCAAGTCTTTTCAAACACATTTGGCTTTCTATTAAAAATACTTTTGAAATTGCTAGCAAACAAATAGCTGGTCAAACTTCAAGGAGCTTTTGTTCTCTTTTCTCTTTCTCAGCAAGAACGGGTTTTAATTACAAAATGTGATGAAAAATTAAATCTGGGACATGATCACTAACAGTAGACAAACACTCCCTGTAACACTGCTGGGACAAAGGTGCATAAAAAGATTGTTAAGCACTATGATTTATTTCTAGTTTTATTTCTTTGGTTGCATGAAAATACTTGATATATTTAACACATACTGGTGCTTATTTCTTCATTGGCATTCATTTTTCCATCTTTTATAAACAGGAAGTATTTTATTTTGCATATAGTCCTTGTGGGACATTCGGCGTGTTTTTCAAAGGTACACAATTCCACATCTATTAGGAAGTACAAACAGAGGTAACAGGACTCTCGCATTTCATTTGCTCTCACTCTCCAGCAGCTTCCAGCACCAATCAGTAAATCAAGACCTTGACTTTTGATCTCAGCGTGGAGTAAGAACTGTGCACTTCTGAGCAGGCTAGACAAGCGACTTCAGCAAAGAGCCTTAGCAAAGTTGAAGGGCAGGTTAAATTAAAATTAAATGACGAGACAGTGCAGGTGACAAATTTAACCCACCTAGTCCTGTGCAAAGACAGCTGAGCCTGCTCTGACAATCTCCAGAGTTAGAGGTGCTGTGGGGCATGGAACAATATGCTGAAACCAGCAGGACACCAGGGCAGCTCCTCACCCCCAACCCAATGTTCCTGCTCAACACCAAGCCCTGCTCTCTGTCCAGCCCAGATCAGGCACCTGTGAACTCTGTTCTATATCCTTCATGTTCAGCCAGAGTGACACGAGATACCCGTGAAGTGCATCACGCCTGCTTTTGTTTGTTTGCTGTTATCAGCAAACGGGAACACTAGCAAAGCCACAGATCACAGCTGCATCAAGAGAAAAAAAATCTAAGTCAGATGAACAGCTTACAGAACCCTTTAGGGTAGAAGAGGCTCTTCAGATCCTTGAGTCCCACCATTTCAGTGATATTTAAAGACCAACAACTTTGACATCCACTTCCCCATAAATTTATTGGAGTATCCTCTTCCCTGACTGATAGAAACCAAGCAGATTGTTAGAATTTACAAGATGGCAAGGATTAGAAGGTGAAATGACTGCTTTATAAGGCCACTCTAATTTCAAAGCAAAAGAAGAAGATATTCCAAAGGTGTAATGCTTTGGAGCAAAATTTGCATTTTCTGCAATGCAATTCTGAGGGAAAATTTCTGGTCATTTCTGCCTTTTCTATGGATTCATGTAATGAGCATAACATCTCATTCATGTCTTAAGATTTAACATGTTAGGGGGCACAGCAGGTAATCACTGAGCCTCCCAGCATGACATTCTGTTTAAGACAGCTAAGATGAACTTTTAATGAAAAACAAGTGAATATTAAGCAGCAATGTTTCTTCTGGAAACAGTCACTGAAGTAGTAAATCCAAATCAGCCATTCCTACTTCAAAATTATAAAGACAAATTGCAAAGTGTTTCCAAAGTACAAGAATCATTTGAGAGTGGAAAAGGAGGAAGGACTATGTTAGCTATCTAAATACTTGTCTAAAAGAAAGACAAATTATTTGTCACAGTTTGCAAAGAATCTCTAGATACTGATATTAGACTATGGTCTCCTAAAGAAAAAAAAAGTATGGGAAAACCAACAGAAGTTAAACAAATATAAATTCAAACTGGAATTAATAGATGTAATTTTCCTAAAAAACCCCATTACAACACCTTTGCAGAAATAATACAGACTACCCTCACCATTTAAACCTTACCTCAAGAGTGGATAATATAGCTGTAAATATCTTGTAATTCAATTAAAAGGTACAGGTTTGATGCATGAGGATTTTAAACAGAGAATGAAATAATCTCTCTTGGTCTTTTAAAACAGTGGTACACTCAAGTTCAAAGTGATTCTGCAGGACCAGGGAACAGGTTTGAAGTTCAAATTTCTTAACTACTAAAAGGTAGAATGGAAACATTTTTGCTTCCAGCATAATCTCACTGACTGCCACTGTCTCCTTTAAAATCCAGTTTACATCAATTTTACCGCCAAATTACTGTTGCCTTGTGCAAAGAGAATTTTCATTCTGGTATAGCTCTGCCAGGCCAAAGAGAATGAAATTTACACTTCCTGGCTTAAATCAGATTTCCATCAGCTGTTCTGCTGACAAAGTGGATTAGCTCTGTGTAACAGCGAGCACGGTGACAAACTGGACAGTACCACGCTAACTGGAGTGAGATACTGTCAGCAAAAAAGCTCTTGACTATTCATTTTAATTGGGATTTTTAGTACTTTTTGCTTTACGCTTCTTGGGACAGGATTTTCCACCACTTTGCAAATGGGATTCAGCTGCACCTTCGTGAGCTGAATGAAAATGTTCCAAGTTCTAAACGGAAGTGTTACACATCAGCAAGTCAACCTAAGGAAAAAGGCAATGAAGACTATGACTAACCTTTTTTTCCTTCTTCTTAGAACACTTTTCCCATTAAACTCAAAGTGTTTTTTTAGTAAGAAGCATCAGAGGCTGAAGCATACAAATTTCTCATGATGCCAGACCAGTAGTCCCAAAAATCATTTCAGATGATGACCTCTAAGATGAAATTCCAGGTTAAATAATTTCCCAAAATTAGCTGTCTATTCACCTAGGAACTTGTCTGAATCATCAGTGTCTCAGTCAATTTATGAAAGGTGCTGGTCTATTTAAAACTCTAAAGAGATGAAAGGATACTAAAAAATCCCCATGCAAAACAAACAAAAACCTAAATCAGTCCCTTTAAACAATGGGGAAAACAATAACAGATTAATATTCTCAATCTTCAGCTAAGAAGCCAATTCTTCCTGAAGACAGAAAGGCTCCACAGACTTAGAGATTTTTTTCAGAGAAATTCCTAACTTTTAGCAATTTTGGTTCAGTTGATCTTGGCAAAAAAGAAATCTAATGTAAAAGTTACACTGGAAATGGAGACAATGGGAAAATGCTCTTTTGGTTGGATTATTTAGACATACAAAAGTTCTTAAACTTCTTTTGGGAATTAAACTCATAACAAACCCTTCTTGTTATTGAAATTAGGAAGAGTTGAGTTTGCAAGAGTTCAAGCCAGTAACCCATAGGTTTAGTGAGCAGTTCCTAGCCCAGTCATCTACCCAGGGTTCTTCAAATAATTAAAAGTAAATAGAAGTAAAGACACTGACAGTTACTGCACATGTCACCCCCTGTTTTGCTCTTTTGGTTTTCCCTCCCTTCCTTTCTCCAGGATGGGAGTGAATTAAATGTGAATCTAGGTACTAAAATATGCACTAAATAGTAACACAACAGCATTACTTCTGGTGGTCACTGTGCTCCTGAGCACCTGCTAAGAGTTTAACACCCAGGTTCTCACTGGAGCAGAGGCAGATAAATTGCAGCCAGTCCAGATGAACTGAGTTAAAACTGTAAGAATATAGGAATTGTATAAGCTCAAACTTTAATCACAGAATCATTAAGGTTTGAAAAGACCTCAAAGATCACTGAGTCCAACCTTTGACTGATCACCACCTTGTCAATTAAGGCACAGCCCTGAGTGCCATGTCTAGTTGCTAAGCTGTAATGCTGCCTTAAGAACCAGGATCCCATCTCTGACTGAGGCAAAGAGCAGATGGCTCAGGAAGAGGTCAGGACTCACAGAACATTACAGTCTTACATCTCTAATGCACCCTCCCATCTTCCAGCCATCCACTGCTCTCCTCTACTAGGCTGACTGGCTTTGCAGCCTACATACTGACATGTGCCCTCAGCTCATGAAACAGGGAGTTTTGGTAGTGTACAGTTCAGGACTCTACTGATCTTACATCTTCTAGCCCTGCTTCTCTGTGAGGATGGTTTGACAGTGCAGTGGGAGAGTCCTGCACTGTGTGGGTGATGTAGAACTGTCTACCAGGCACCCTAACTCAGCAATTTGGGGACTGTGCTGGGGAGCCGAAACAAAGATATGAGGTTTCCTCTTTTCTCCGTATGAGCTGTACATGCCTGATTGTGTCTAGGCACAATAAGGCCATGCACTTTCAATCTGTGCTGCAGGCATTTTTCTGTGACTTCTGCCACAACACATCCTGCAGCTGCATCTTTCCCCCAATCTCAGCTGCTGCCTGGTGGGAACTGTGTTCTAGCTGTGAAACACTGGTCAAATCTGAGAACTTAATTATACTTCAAAGGAAAACATTTATGCAATAGCACTACAACAGGAAACCCAGCTATTTTACTTTAGGGTGGGAGGGAATGAAATGCTCTAAAAAATATTGCTTCCTCCAAAGATTAAACATTAGGAAGCCCTAAAAGAATCTTCTTCACTGACAAATTGCTTGTTTGACCTAAATAGCTTGCTGCTAGAAGGCAACAACAAGAATATGTCTGAAGATCTAGCTCTCTGTTATTTAATTATAGTATTCGAGATCAGCTTCTTGTGTCTCAACTGAATTTTGGGCCAAGGTGATCTTTTCACAGCCAAAGAAGTCCTCAGTTAACTTTTCCAGGAAGAGTTTTAGCATCCTATAGAAATATTAAACAATGGTATAACAGCTTGATATAATTTCCTCTATTAGTACCTTTAAATGTCAACCAACAGAGGGTATAAAGCATTACAGCCTAGAAATCCACTGTTTTCTTCCCTTAAATATTATTTACAGCAATTTAGAAAAATATCTGAAATTGATACTTATTTTTCATTCCACATATTCTTAGAATAAAATCTGAATAGACATTTCTGTATTTGTGACATAGCTGATGGTTACCAATGGGATTTGTGGGGCTTTGGACAGATAGTGCCTCTACACATAAAGGTGTCCATGTAACATATAAACAGAAGAAAATGTATTAATACTGTGGCTAGTTTATAAATATATTAAAGTCTGCAGGGTCACTAAGATGTGAGATCATTAACTTTTCTTTTGAGTACACGAACAAGGGTGAGGCCCCCAAATTCATCATGAAGAGAAAAAACAGTTGCTTTGAGAAAATAAAGTCTACTTTCCAGACTGCTTGCAGCTCACTGAATTAACCAGAATCAGAACAAACCATTCTATATTATGCATATATATACATAAAGAGACAATGAGGGAGCAGGAATGTCTGGACTCCTCCACAGCAGGACCGTGATATTCATGCTGCCTTATTAATGTACCTAACAACCATAACTAGCTTAGGAGACTAGTAGAGATGATTTACAAGGGCCTGGAGTGACAGGACAAGGGGCAATGACTTCACAGTGACAGAGAGAAAGTTTAGATTGGATACAAGGAAGAAATTTTTCCTGAGAGGGTGGTGAGGCCCTGGCACAGGTTGTCCAGAGAAGCTGTGGCTGCCCCATCGCTGGCAGTGTCCAAGGCCAGGTTGGATGGGGCCCTGAGCAAGCTGGGATAGTGGAAGGTGTCCCTGCCCATGGCAAGGGTTGGAATGAAGTGATGTTTACCAAACAAAACAAACCATTCCACGATTCCATGATTTTCTGTTCCTGAATCAGGCCAGCAGTACACAACTGCTTAGGCCTTGTCTTTGAAAGACAGTTCCCCAAAGTGTCAAGCTTCAAACATCCAACTGAAAATTACCAACGATGTAATTCTCTTCACCGATCTTAGCTAAGGAAGTGCCTGAACAACGTGGTTCTTTCATCTACCTCTACATTCACTAAGTGCTGGAATGGAAAAGCCTCTTGAATTCAGGTTTGTCTGTGACCATGTAAGAAATTCCAGATCATGCAAAGTACCCCAAAGATGGCAGTGCTAAAAACATTTGGGTCCTCGAAACATTGGTTTGTGCTATGCTTTGAGTGGAAAGAGAACAGTGAAAATCAAAACCAATAGAGAGTTTACACAGATTCCAAGAAATACATATGGGTCTTTTGGACCAGAAAATATTTCCTACATTTGCCAGTTACAAATTAGGCTGAACCTGAAATGCTTGAAATTAGGACTGATTATGGTTTGTGAAAATTAAGAAGCAAGCTGGGGGGAAAAAAAGCAGCCATCATCCTCCACAACTTTTCGCAAGAGGAGGGCTACTGGTTATTTTTTCTACTGTGTTACATTAAGGAAGAGTGTTGTGAGGCTGCACCTGAAGGGTCAGATGTTGTCTAGGGTTGAATAGGTTTTACTAGTTTCCACTGAGCTTTCAGACCTGTCAGATGACACAAGGGCACTCATGCCTAGACACCTCATGATCTTACAAATACCATTTCTTGTGCTCTGGAATCAACAACCAGCTGTGGGTCAGTCATAAGTGATCACACACAAGACAGAAAATTCAATAAATGGTGTAACACAGTAAACAGAAAGGGAGCCAGGAGATGATTAGCTAAAAATAAACAGAGAAGAATGAGAAAAATGTCTCTTACCTGGTCCAGGTTGTTGTAAAAGTCAATACTGGCTGCACACAAGTATCTCCCTAGCAGAGTTGCATGGGTAGTAAAAATTGTGGCGACAGGGAGTTTCTGTGATCGAGACAGGATTAAACCCACTCCTGCCTGCCACTCATGGAAATGGGCAATTACATTGGGCTTCTCATCAAACTGACAGGAAAGCTGAAAATAGAAAGAAATATAGAAAACATGCATCATCCTGTCCATCATCCCAGCCTCAGATTTTTTTTTATTTTGGTTTTTGTTTGTTTGTTTTGGGTTTTTTTTGTGAAGCCTTCTGTGTGCTTGCTTTTCTTCTTGTAACAAAACAGTACCATTTTAAGTGGTCATGTGCCTTGATTTCCAACAGCCCTAATCCTTAGCACAAGAAAAATGTGTGCCTCTCTAGTGCCTCAGAACAGACTCCTTTCTAGAGTTTTTGAGGGTTCTGGCAAGCACAGTCACTCAGACTCTGCACTGGGCAGCCCCACTGCCCTTCCTCTAGAAAAATGTACTTAAATGACCACTTAACATTTAAGTTTTAAATACAATTTGATCTACATTAAGATCAACTTCCTAAAAACCTTAGTTTTCAAACTGGAGACTAGGAACCACATCCCAAAGCCAGTTTTGGTCTGCAAGTCTCTAGATTTAAAAACTGTACCTCTTTCAAAAACCAGGCTGTTAATGATCCAAAAATCACAGCATCGTTGGCTTCTCGGTCCTGAAAAGGGATTCCTATGTTGCTGACTTCCCAAAATTCACCTTTCCACTTGTCCAGGTTCCAAGCTGCTGATCCTATATCAAACAGTAAGACATATGGGCTGCCCTCTATCAGCCATCTTCCAAAAAAGACCTGTGGAAAGGAGGAAAGGATAAGAACGACAGAAAGAAAATGTTAAAGTGAATGTAAAGGCCAGTTAGCACAATGATCTTCATCCATCAAATCTGAAGTATTTCACACAAAGAATATGTGTTCACAGTCCTACACACTCAGGACTTGCAGTTTTCCTAGTAAAATACATGGAGTAATACTGAAACAAAGGAAACTATAATCTTTAGGAACATTCTACTTTTAAGACTTTAATTTCAGATTTTCATTGCAGTATTAACTTCTTTTCCATAAAAGAAAAGAAATGGTTAGGAAGACTGCACTTGCTTGAATAATAAGGTCTTCTTATTGAAGCATCTATGATACTTCTGTTCTTATTTTAAAATTATTATTTTCTTTCACTCATATATGTCTCCAGTCTTTTGCTATTTATGCCTGATTACTGGGGAGAGGTTTTGTAGGACTGCTGTATTTTGGCGCCTGTATCTACCATGTCATTTCTTCCTTCTTCCCCAGAAGCAGCACAGGAGGGAAGGATTCCACTTCCATTTGGAAGAGTGGAAGGATCTATCAGAAAGTATTTCAATACCTAAAATCACTTCAGGCTAAAAATGCAGCTTTCCTGCTTTGTCTCCATTGGTATAGTTAAACATTTCTAAGAATATTTACAACTTCACTGCCCTCACCGGCCTGCCCAGCCCAGCTGGGCCCACACTACAGTCTGCAAAGTCAAATTATTTCACATTAAATCTGCCATCAAAACAGCTGGGACCTCAGGGGTTGAACCCAGCCCTGATGCTACAATGAGCTGAAGAGAGGTCAGGTCTTGAAAACAAAAAAGAGAAAAGCCCTTGGCCTGTTTTCACAAAAAGTACAAGTCATAACAAAGACAGGTTTGCTCCTTTTTGCTCCTCATGTATTTATTTCAGACTCTCCAGATTTGCTGTTCAGGAAAATGAATGGAACCCAGACTTCATCTAAATACGGGGTCAGGTCATGGCAAGGAACACACCTGACCTGAGAAGTTTGGAAGAATTCCTAGGTCCCCTGGTTTAAAACCATCCATTGTGATGCATAAGCAAAATCCAGACATAAATGTTAATAGGATAAGTGCAGCTCCTGGAAACGAGAGCGTCATTATTGGAGGTCAAAGCTGTATTTGACGTCCCTGGGACAGATTTGCTGCTGTATATGAATACTCCAGCAGCACCATACACATGTTGGGCTGGCAGAGGCGGCTGATTAAATTGGATGCATTGCTGGAAAAATATAAAGCATTGCAATCAATCTGCCGTAGAAGTCTTTAGCCATTTTCCAGACAAAGGAATGTTACAGAGGCAACACTGAAAACTTGATCAATCACCTGTGAAAATCTGAAAAAGATAAGAAATGGGAAATTGGACCTTTCAGTTTGAGCCTGTACAATGCAAGCATCATGTCACTTGACACTCTCTCAAGCTGTGGCACACACTCATTCAACAAGAAACATCTGCAAAACAGGGCATTAGATCCTAAGAACAGCACAACTGCACTTACAAAGGGAGACAACACATTGCCAGTGCCACAGCTAGCAGCAGCTCAAGACCTTTAGGAATTTCTACAGTGAAGTATGTCAATCCCCTCAGCAACGCTAAGAACATTTCCCTGCTGCTGCCTCTCGATGCTCTCCACATCTGTTCAGTACGCATAATGAGCGGACAATTTTTCCTCCTGCAAACAGGCATCTCTGAGGGACTCAACACAGTCAGAGTGCAGGCGAGTTCTACATCTCTGATAAGGACTTAAAGAAAGGAGGGCAAATTTAGCATGAGTTATCTTCCACTCATTTTCAGGTAACCAAAGCTGCTTGCCGCTTTAATCATTTCCCACCAACACAGCAGATAATCTATTTCTTTTAGCAAATAATCTTTACAGGAAGAAGTTTATTCCTACTTTATTGTTGGAGAAACCAAGTCTCAGGAAGGCTATGAGATCACACAGAAAACACTGGTTAAAAATCATGTTGGAAGAGAGATGAATCCACTTCTTGTGTCGTGGTTTAACCTCTCTTCCCAGGGAACTGACAGCTGGTTGCACTGAACTGAGGAAGTCGATTCTTTGTCACCTCAGTTCTTTTCTCAAGTCCTTTTCTGGTTTTCAGCTCAACATTATGCTTCATTAGAAAAACTGAGAGCTAATGGAACACTCTTCTCATTCCTTTGCAAGAATGTGAAATGTAAAGGCTCAAAGTAAGGTCATATTATATCTACTAAAATCTCACCATACTTAGAGACCAGATAAATAAGTCATTAATCCAATTAAGCAGCTTGCAGATAAATGACTGTTAAAACCCATAATTGGATGAACCGGTTCTTCCTCAAAAATAACCTTTAATGAATTGACTCTGCTGTTCTAACAGTGGATTCCAAGCCTTTCCCGTTGTGACATTGCCCAGGACTGCTGTGTCAAGTGGAACGACAAGAGCATTAACCCAAACTTTAATCTTCTCAGAGTCAGATTTGTTGCCCTGGGAAGCAGCAGCACATCTGATTTACCTGACACCCTTGGCTTTTCATGGTGTCCATTGCCTTCTTAACTGCAGGGTTTGGAGGTTCAGAGAATTCCACCTGAGTCTTCACATTCTGCTCAAAATAGGGGCCAATCAGGAAATAGTTTTCGCCCCATTCATCTGCTGTAGTTTTGGCTTTTGTCTGGATCACAGTGTAAATGCCTCCCACTGCAAAAGATCACAAAGAACAAAAATTAGAAAGGGGCACAGGCCACAGATCTCTGTACTAAGGTCCAACCCACCTGTGGATCAGATACACTGCTAGTTAAATCCCTTCACACATGTAGGTTTTAATTGAAATCCAGCCTCTACCAAATAAATGGAAGTTCAGTCTCTTAAATGATATCAGAACTTCACAGTTCAGTTGAGAGATTAAAATCCTGGGCCTCATACTTCCACTCTCCCATGTCTAATCTTGATTCTGCTGCATCCCAAGCACAGCCTTCTGCTTTTGTTTTATTGGCACAGTTATAATTTTCAAACCTATTTTTCATCACGTGGTAAGAACTGTGCTTGTTTGACACAAATCACTAAGAGAAGTTGAGGAACTGATGGATTTCATTGACTATTGGCTATAAAATGGACTTAAACCAATATCCTTAAAGCATAAGGAGTCTTCCATTATCAGTCTTGAAGAGCTGTTAAAGTTGGAGGGAATGTAGCCTACACTGACAATATAAATGTCTGTAGCATCTTTCACCAAAATATTGTTTGCTTTAAAAACAAATGCAGCATTCAAATGTTTAAGAGAATCCAGCAGCATCCCTTGCCAAGTCAATACAGATCTATCCAGCATTGCAGATGGTGTGCAAGAGTCCCTTAGCTGCTCCTCCTCACAGTTTTCCACAGCCAGCCCTGGAATTCATGCACTGGCAGGGCAAACTTCCCTTCGCCACAGTCCCCAGGGTGCCAGGCAGTGGACACTGCACCACCACCAAGTCAGAAGAACAATAGGGGATGCTTGAATCCAGCAAGGGAGAGGGATGGCAAGGAAAAAGAAAACCTGAAGCCAAGCAGCTGCTGCACACCAGAGACAATGAGTGTAGCTCCAGCAAGGTGAGAGAGAGGGAGCTCAACAGGTACAAAGAGCAAAAGAAACACTACAGAAAGGATTGGTGCACCTACATAAAATTTTCTTCCTCCACTGAATACGAAGCTTTGGAAATACTTGGCTCCAGGGAAGGAGATGGTGCTGAAGCTTCCAGCAGTGACATCAAAATTGCCTATGGAGTCAGCACAGAAAGCTGCCAGGGATTGAGAGCTGGCACTCTAGGCTCACCCTTTTAAAGCTATTGGGATATTCAGAGGTGCCAATGCACCACATCCAATTGAATTTAAAACTTTGAGAAGTTACCTAATTCTTCTTAAAAATCTGCCACTGGTATGTACAACACGGCAGCTGAAGTTGCTCAGCACTTTGGGAGATTAGTTCCCAGATTAATTAAAATGTATCCCCTGACAACTACAGAAAGCCTTCGGCAAAGCCTGGTGTCTTGCAGCCCTGAGGAGCCAAATGACAGAACTACAGTTTTAATTATTCTCCTAGAAAAGAAATTGTTCACTTAAATGCTTTTTCTCTACAAATATCCCATTTGTTCTGAATGCTGCAAAGATTTCTAGTCTTAATATTTTCATGTCTCAAGATTCTAGGTATTTACAAAGAGAAAAAAAAATGCAGTTCCAATGTACCAGCTTGCTGAGCAGAATTAGTACAATAAATTATTACCCTTAATAATTCAAGACCTAAGAAGACAATAATTTTACAGATGTCTCTTCCTAAATCAAGCTGTCAGTTCAAGAGTTTCATGTCATGTAGACACGGAACTGCAGAAGGAAACCTATGTGTAAGACTATTACTCTCCCCTTCAGCAGGACCAGAAAGCAATAAAAAAAGCAATAAAAAGAAAGCAATAAAGCAATAGTTACGATGATACATCTGTTTTTTAGGGTGGTAAATTCATCATAGGAGCATAAGGGGCTTCAATCCAAAATGAATAAATATGAGGCTCGGTAGAAATCTTACTCATGAAACTGGCTGGTTTGAATTGGCAGGGATACAGAACTTAGAATGAGGGAAGACTTCAGTGCAGAGCAGCCTGGTGATCCAGGAAAAAAGAGGAAATATGACTTGCAAGATGAAAGACACTAAATATCATGATAAAGCTGTGCATGCCTAGAGTGAAGCAAAAGCTCCTTCCCCAATCCCAGGAGCATGGAGCAGCCTCTTCCATATTGCAAGGGGTTCAACACTGGGATTGGCAATGTGTTGCATTCCGCAATCTTGGGATCTCGTCCAGGGAAGCTGCAGGGTTCCGGGGACCAGCATGGAACACCAACAAGACGGGCTCCCAGTTCATGAAACCATTTATTCAGCATTGGAACAAACTCAGATCCAGAACAGAGAGCCCCGAACAGAGGCACAGCAGGGACAGAACTCCCAAGGGTCTCCACCCTTGAGGGTGGAGTTCAGGGTCAGGGACCACTAGAAACACAACAAGGGAGAAACCCCCAGGGACTCAAACCCAATCAGAACACCTGGGCCGTCCTTCACAAGGGGTTTGGGGTGGGACAATGTTAACTCTTTGTCTCCCCTGAAGCACACTGCCACAGCAATGTAGCTGAGTTTCCACAGCCACAGATCTGAAGAGAAATGAGGAAGCTGCAGCTCAGAGCTGGCTAGAGCCTGGATCTTTGTTTCACACAGGCAGCATCTGAGTGTTTGTTTCCACAAGGTTCTCCTTAGGATCCCTGTGTGCCTTAAAGGGCCAAAGATGTATAGAAGACCTCTTATGGGGGAAAGAATGGAGAGTGTGCTGTGCTGTGGAAATCTGTTGCACAGCAAGGTAAACTTTTCAGGGCCCTGGTTTGCCTGAAATGCAATTAAAAGTACTTATGATAAAATCCAAAGAGTGCATTCCACAGGCTGTTAAAACCCCTCTGAAGGTAATTGTGATAAAAAAAGCAGTGTTACCTGGCCCCCAGACTTGCTTTTGTCTTCCCTGTTACTGTGGAAATATGACTCACAAAGCATGTCTGTGCATAAGGTTTAATTGACAGCGGAGGGAAACTGCAAGTGAAACTATGTATGTAGGAAGTGTTGGGTATAACTTAAAAAAGACATCTTGAGAAGAACAGAGCAACGTCTAGAATAATGTGTTGACTTGAAATTACACTTCTCCATAGCAAACTCAAGGAACACATTACCTATCTTTAAGAGATAGTTTCTATATGCTCAGTTGCATTGAATTCCCTGGAAATACCTGTGCCAGTAAGCAAAACATTACATATCCTACTGAAAAGCAAAGTAGGGGTTTACATATTCACCTCACAGAATTCTCAAATTGCTTCAACAATTTGGTAAACCTTCTTTTTCTTCTCTAATTTGTTTTAGGTCATGCTACAAACAGAAAACCTTTCCAAACAGCAGGGATATACCAAAATGCTGCAAGTTTCTCTATGTTGCCTCTGAAGTTTTGTACTTTGAAACAGGGTTAAAACAAACAAGGAATGACAAAATGAGAAACAGATAGAGAATCAGTAGAGATCAGAACAAAAGAACTGTTTTGGAATATCACAGATTAAGGAGAATTAGCAGTAAAATGTTGTTACAGGAATAGTTTAGTTTTCTGATGTTCAACAAAATGCTTTATTCAAACATATTAAGTTTTAGTTAGATTTTAAAACATCCTTGAAAGAAATATATTTATATTATTTATTTTTAAAACACACTCTTAACTTTTCCACCAATAAACGAAATCAAGTTGAAAAGGAAATCAAGAACAAATCTTTCCCCCATCTAGCTCCTTTCCATTCTTCCTCTCTTTTATTTTTTTTTTTTTTATTTATTTTTTTTTAGGGGAAAAAAAATAAACTGGCCCAGAAAGGGGAGCTAAGATATCTGGGAAAGAAGGATTTTGTTAATTTAAGGGAAGTTTGACCTCTTTTTACCGACCTCTTTAAAAAATAGAAGATGAAACCAAAATACTTTCTCAGAAAATATTCTATAAAATTATTTTAAAAGTCTAAGTCTTTTTATCTATGTTAACACTACTATGAATTTGTCTGAAGGAGTTCTCTGCGCCACTCCAGCATTTTCTTTTTTCATTGTTTCAAGTCCTGTTGCATTATTTCTTTTGTATATTTAAAAACCAAGCAGTAGTTAGGGCTTGTCCTGCTACCCACCCCACACTGCAGAAGGACAGAGGGAAGGAGCAGCAGAAACCAAAAATGAGGGAGAGAAGTAGGCAGTGAACAATGGAAGTGAGATAGAGATAAGTGGAGATGATCACTGATCCTTTCCCACACACCTTTGCTACACAGAGAGAGGATCAGGATGCTTCCAGGGCTCTGCAGCTTCTTTGCTATGTCCTGACCAGATCACTAGGAAGGCATTAAAGCTTCCATGAGAACCATGAGTGCCACAGGATCCATGGGAGCAGCATGAGCCCAGGCTCAGGATTCAAACTGACTTCACTGCCACAGTCACTCATTACATGAATTGTTTCACCCATCTCCTCAGAAACTGTCTTTGATCTGCACAGGTGTGATAAAAACTTGGATTTAACTTGTTTCTAACATTTGAATGGAATTTGATTGATTGATTGATTTATGTCTATTGAGCTGCCATTAATAAAATCAGGCTATAAAATGTGTCAGGTGAAAAACAACTGGCATCTTCAGCCAGCAGATATTTTTCCTGTGGTTTTGGGGCTATGTTTGTAGCTGGGACTCCTCAGGAGACAGATCTCTACATTCTTTGAAATACTGACATCCCAAACATATTCTGAAATAACATTGAACCGCTGAAATTTATGACAGATGTCCACAATCAAAAAGCTATTTCTGTGTGCATCATCCCCAGTCCACAGGATTTCATTTGGAATTGATTTGACATTGATATTCCACCCCACTCTATAAATGCACAGAGCTCTGAGGCTGTGCTTATGCCAAGTTTATGCCAGCACATCCCCACTCTCCAAAAGGTGTTACTTCAGCTGTGTCACAAATTACAGTAATCACCTTCTCCCAAGGAAGTTTCATCATAGGAAGACACAGAGGAGGTTAAATGCTGGTCCTACTGACTTCAGTGGATGCAGGATTTAATTTCCAAGAGTCCAGTTTTTCACCAAAGAAACTGAACTGAGATCTCTGCTCCAGGGAGAGCTGAAACAAGTTTTGTTTTTAGCACAGTCTTCATTCCAATGATGATGGGAAAAAAAAACCATTTGAGATTCATCTACCAGTGACTCTTGAGCTAAGCTGTTCCCAGCTGAATGATGACACAAGCTGGCTGTTTGCCCAGCATTTTTAAGCATTTTTCTACTTTCTATCTAAAAGCTGTGAGTGGTACAGCAAGGAGTACTAATCTAAATATCACTGGAATTATTTTCAAGACATCTTTCTAGAGAAAAGAGCAGATCTTGAACATTCTCAGCCCTTCTAACTAATGTGTCAGAAAATCCACTACAGACAAATCCAGGCACAAAATCTCCATAGCTTGGTAGCCATTTCTTTTGTGCTGCTGTGCTTATTGATCTTTATGCCATGGAGGAAAGAAACCAGTCTTTTTTTTCACTCCTGTATGACCAGACCTGGTTTTACTAGAGCATGATGGCCAGGCAGGAAAGGAAGAGTTAAAAATACTGATCTCCCCCACGATTTGTAGCACTGCAGTGGACTGGGACCTTTCATTGCCTGCATTTTTCACTTTCTGCCACAGAAACACTGTAGATCCACTTTACACAGGGTTTTGCCCACCAGTGAAAAGCCAACTAAAGTGAGGGAAATCTCACAAAACAAACTGCACATTTCTCATTTCTTTGGCAGAGCACTTTCAATGCTGGAGGATTTCCATACTTTGTTTAGTTCAGATGGCAAGTTCTCTATCATGTGACTTGGGGGAAGGGTGAGGGACAGTGGCACTGGCAGATAAGCCTTTTTTATTTCCCATTTTCTCCTTCAGCTACCTTATCTTTGCTTCCTCTAGACAGAGAAGAGTGAGAGCAGTAACTGAGAGGCCAATGTTTTCCATGTCAGAGGTTGTAACTTAGCAGAGGCAGCAGCCAGGACAGAAAATCCAAAAAGGAAACATGGAGAAGTAGAAACTCTGCCTTATTAGAGCATGTGTTAAATGATCTCTACATTTAAAAAAAGGAGAGACAACTTCTCTGTTCCTGCTGCTGACACAGAAAAGATGAGTCTCTGGAAATAAAGGATACTTGTAGATCTCAGAGCCCTGAGTTCATACAACCATCTTGTTCTTCCCTATAGCTGCACCTCATGCCTCAGTAACAGCCAGCACCATCAGGAAAATCCCAGGGAATGCCTGCTCCCTGTGGGCAGCCAGGCACATGAAGACCCTCTCTCTCTCCAGAATCAGATATTCTTCAATTTGCAGAATCCCCTCACCATCCTCTGGCTCTGAGGAGGTTCAGCTCAACACCTGTAAAGATCATTGGTTACAGTGTGTGGGGATGGATATCCACCTGTGAGCTCTGCTATCATCTTCCTCACAGGAAAGAGGACAATTCAGCCTGATTGTCAGTGCCACAAGAGAAATGGAGGGATTACTAAGAAGCAGCCCTGGCCAAGGAGGAAATGTACCCAAGCACCTGGTGATGCAAACAAAATAAACACAAAGGCTGAGATTTACTCCTGTGGGCAGCAGCAGCTTTACACCACCTCAGAAATGCAAACCAACTTCAGCCTGAGCTCCTCTGACACACCTTTGCATTGCCAGAAAGGAAGAAAGAAACGTTCATCTTAAATGCTCAAAATTAGCTTGTCAGGCAATACATGTATCTAATGTTTATCTTGCCCTCTATGTTAGGAACATATACAGCAGCACAAACACTATAACATGCAGCAGAACTAAATCTCTGTGTGGTCAGCTTATTTCATCAAATAAACAATTCCTCCTGCTAAAGGAGATAGGAAATATATAGTACAAGCTATTATTTCCTAAGCCTATATATCTTTTGTGATGACTCTCCCTATATTTTGCTATTGAGGAAAAAACCCCAAACCCTCAGTATCAAGAATTTACCTGAAAAATATGCTGAAACAGGCTTATAAAAGGGGTTTTGCACAGATGTCAAGGTTGGTTAATGGAAACTTTGTACAAGGTCAGATTCTAATGAAGAAATTGTTTTCCATGCCATGTTGCTTCAGCCCTGTCTGAATATATGGGCTTGGAAAGTGGTGTAAGCAAAGGCACATTGCTTTTAAACATACTGGATAAAATTGACTTTGTCTCATTAAATATGTAAATAGTAAATTTTAGCTGTGTCAGTTGATTTGGCTCCAGTGAAGTCAGACAGAGTTCCATGGGTGATTAAATGATTCACTACCTTTTGTACATGCTCTGGGAAAACCTAATTTGGTTACCTTTTCCTAAATGTCTTGTGTGATATCTACAACCACTGGGTCCAGATGACTCAGAAAACATGTATGCTGTGGAGTTCAGAGAAGTTAGTGGGAGCTCCTGAATTTCCTAGATTTCTGCTGCCATCTGCTTGCCAGAGCCTTACTTATCATGCACACTGCAAAAGTGAATGCTGCATGCTCCAAGTTGTGGCTTTAGTAAATTAACTCTAGAATCTCAGCTGAAGCTACTGAAAAATAAGCCCACAGGGATTCAAACCGCCAAATCTGCTCTGTCCCACCTCTGGGTATTAATAGGGCTCACTACCCTAAAAAGAGCAATATAAACCAGCAGAAATTATCACAGAACAGTAATTCCAGTTTCCCCATGGGGATAAATCCCAGCACTGCCCAATCCTCTCACACACATTTCCCTTTAAAGTTAAATTCTTAACAAATTACAGATCCCCTCTCCTGAACAATCTCTATTTACCTGCCAAGAGAAAAACACACATGGGGTCAATCATTTACTCCTACTAATACTAACTCACTTTTGTGGTGAAAATGGAAGCTTACAGAACTACATCCCCGAAAGGGGATGATTTGACTAGTGAATTGGAAACAGAGGCAGGAGGATTTTTGCCCAATAAGCAGCATGCCCTTTGCCTGACCAGCAGCAACCAATGAACAAATGAAGCCCCTGTCTGGCACCACCTGTGTTTGCAAAGAGCAGTCCAGAAGAGTTTCAGCTCGTACACAAAGGCTGCCGGTCATTGACCCCTGGGTTTTGTTCAGTGGCTGTAACACAGCTCTATTTGTTTATACCCCCTCCAGGCCTGGCCTCTTCTCCACACTGCTCTAGAAGGCTGACAGGGGGGCTGCTAAACTGCTCTGCATCTGATCTCTGTTGTACAGCTCATTTCCATGCATGACGTTCCCAAGAGAATTTGCATGGAAGGCAAAAGCTAAGTATGTACAAAGCAATATATATATCTGCACACTCAGACTTACCACTTAGATGTTCAAACCCCCTCTCCCTGCTGGTGGAACACAAAAGGACACAGAGACATCCTGGCTCTGCCCATCCCACACAAAAAAGCAGGTGCTGCCCACACTCAGTATGCACGATTAAACATCTGCACTTCTCCCAATCCAGCAGCTCTGCAGCCCTCTCCAATCTCCCTCTGAATGCCTTTCATCTCCAGCCCTTCATCCCTCCCTCCATTCCTGAGAAAACAGCAATACTAACCCCCAAGTGTGGTACAAACCTTTGTTGGTAACTTCCCAGGAAATTTCAAAGAGCAACAAATCCTCCACGGGCATGTCTTCATCCTCACACTGAGGAAGCCCATTCAGAGATGTCATGGACAAGGATCTCGCCAGTGGCATTTTCGTCAGCCCTTGAGTGCTCACCACACAGGCCACAGCAGTCAGCAAAGGTCCAGGTCCTGTGGCAGTGCTCTGCAGTTCTGGTTAGAGCAGTCTGTCTGTGTGCTGGCAGCCCAGGAGAAAATTATTCAGATAGCTGGGAGCTAATGGGTTTAAACTGTCTGACCACCAGCATTAAATTGGCTCAGTGAAATCCTCAGGGCTTGAGAAGCAGGTGCTGGGGGAGGTAAGAATTTAAGACTGACCTGAGAAAGGTCTTGACTGTTTTGGGGGCAGAGCTCTTTCTTCTTCTTCTCTCAGAGGGAGGTAAAAAATGGTTTTGAGCTCCCGAGCCACAGCATTCAGTATCCAGCAACACTTCAGGAACAGTTGACATTGGACAGTTGTAAAGTCAGCACCGCCCTGAGCCAACTCCAGCAGGGAGGACACTTTGAGTTCACCACCTGATTTGAGTCCAGCCCCTGAGTCCTCCCCTCGAGATGCACCCTCCCCTTACACACAGGGAATTTTCCTACCTGCTGGCCATCTGCAGGAGTTACAGGAGACTCATTTTACACCATGGCTCTTGGGTTCCTTGCCAGGCTAAATGCTGTTACCTCTTCTTTTTCAGTTGGGCAGTCTGTGAGCCCAAGTTTACCTCATCTCCTACCTCCACAATTATCTCCAGCTCTGTTCCCAGGACTCTACCCCAGCTGTTGACTGCTTTAGCAGCTCTGCAGCCCTGACAGCTTTTACAAAGCTACAAAGGCACTACTCCTGTTTTGGCATGCACTCTGCCCCTCCTTTCACTCCTGTCCCTGATTTTCCAGCTGGTTTTTTTTTTTGTTGTTCGGTTGGGTTTTTTTGGGTTTTTTTGTTGGTTTTTTTTTTGTTGTTTGTTTGTTTGTTCTATGCCAGAGGTCTTTCCTGGCCTCTGGGCCCATGTCCTCCACCCAGGGAGCTTAGTCAGGGCACAGCATGCCCCTGTCTTCTCCAGCACAGAGCTGGGATGCAGCAAGCAGTGAACACACATCTACAGAGATGCTAGTCCCTAACTCACAGCCTGAGATCCTCACAGCTCTGCAGACCACCTGTCTGCTTGCTAGATTCTTACACATCTGGTTGAGGAGCCAGTGCTTCTGGGAAAGCTGTGTGAGCTGAATCTGATTCTGAGCTTAGAGCACAAACTGCCCAAAACCCACAGTTCAGCAGGGAGCAAATCTCTAGGTGAGCTCCAGGATACCTCTGGCAGAATTCTCTGTGGAGAATACTACTGCACCAGCAGGTGGAGAGGGAAAGGCTCTGAGTTCTCCTAAGACAAAACAAGTCCAAGACAATTGGTTTAGGTGACAGGCAGCCCATCTGCATGCTCTTAGACATAATACATAATGCATGGTACAGCTGAACCTGCCTTAAAGACTACCTACCCCCAAAAAGACTTGCTCTTCCACTTCCACACTCCTGCCCTGTCTGCATTCATGGTAGTCAGACCCATCCCTGAGCTGGTGGATACAGCTCACTGAAAAAACCTAAGGGTGCAGAAAACTTTTTTTTTCAGAGTTAAGAACTGGAGCTGTCTCAGAAAAGAGCCTGGTAAGAGGCCAGGCAAAGATTCAGGATTTTATTGGCTGAGTATCATTTTGTCTCTATGGCTTGAGTTGCTCTTATTCATCAGTTTCCAAAAAAAATGCCTGGCCTTTATTAATGATCACTGAATCATTACTTTTGAAGCAGCTGTGACTTTTACTACCTGGAGTAGGTAGGAAACTAGATCATCCCATAGCTAAAACCCCATGTTATTTAAAAGAAAAACCAGTAGTACATTAAGGCTCCCTTCATTTCTGAATATCAAATCTGCCCAAGTCACATTTTCATACTTTTCCTGGGACATTCATGCTGAGGGTGAGGCCTAAAGCTGCCAGGTGCACAAAGGCCTTCTCAGGTGAGGAGTGGAGAACAGAGAATAAAGAAGCTGACCAGGTTTACCTCACTTTATGTAAATGAATACACAGCAAAACTGCTCATTTTAAAGGTGACAGAAGGTACAGTGAGCCCCCAACATCCCTCACTGACTGCACTGAGAGTGGTCACCCTCACTGCAAGTAAATAGCAGGAGCTGCAGCTTCCCCAAGGAAAACCTGATGGAATTGTGGGTGTGTGGGCCCCATACCCACTGCTGCCTGGTTACCACTGTGCTCTGCAGGTCTTCACACAGCTCTCAAGGTGCTGAAATCAAAACTGTTCACATCAGTTACCTCTCCAAGGACCACAGAATCACAGAATAGTCTGGGTTGGAAGAGACCTTAAAGATCTCATTCCACCCCTGCCATGGGCATGGACACCTTCCACTATCCCAGGTTGCTCCAAGCCTCGCCCAGCCTGGCCTTGGACACCTCCAGGGATGCGGGAGCCGCAGCTTCTCTGGGCAACCTGTGCCAGGGCCTTTCAGCTTAAAGCCATCACCCCTTTTCCTGTCACTCCAGGCCATTATAAAAAGTCCCTTTGCAGCTCTCTTGTAGTGTCCCTTCAGCACATAGTAAAGTCACCCCAGAGCCTCCTCTAGGCTGAACGTTCCCAGTTCTCTCAGACTTTCCTCATAGGAGAGGTGTTCCATCCTTCTAAAGAAAACCTCTAGCCAGATAACCCAGTGTCACTGGTTCACTGACATATCACTGTCCCTAAGAAGCATGAAAAACATGTAAATAATTTTACAACAATGAACTAAAGTTGTAGCAGCAAATTTTTCAAGCTCCTCACACAGTCTATGGTTTTCATGTTCTTGAATGTCACGTTTTTCCAGCTTCTGCTTGTAATAAGAGGATAATTCTTTTACTCTTTGAATTTGGCAAAAAATTTTATAATTTCTTAAACCTGAGTGAATGAATTAGAAAGAATGGTCAGATACCATGAAATAATTTCAGAAGTACTGGCAATGCCATCCTTGAGTGAATCTGGGAGTAACTCACGTTTAGCAGTTTGGAGATAATGGAGTTTTTAACTGATAAAAAGTGTTCAGTAGCAAAGTGAACATCAGCACTTCATATTCTGAGTACATTTCATTTTATCCAATCTGCACATCTTAAAGAAGGAGGGTTTTTTTTCACACAATCCCATCCCAAATTTTGCTTTCCTGTTATTAGTGAGGGAAAAGTATTTGTAGTGCCCAGAAAAGGCGAGCTCCAACAGGTAGTCCAGAAACTTTCATCCCAGCAAATGCTTTTAATTGCTAGAGAGCAAAGGGCCCCATTCATTATATTTATGGCCTGCAAGGTTTAACTGTGGGATAGTCGGGGTGCAGCTGGAGTTATCTGGGTTTAGGGCCATAAAGGAGGTCATGTGTTGCTGTGCACATGTAGTAAGACAAAATAGAAGCTCTTCAGAAGAAAAGCTGTATCTGACATTAAGAAGGGCAACCTTTAGCTGTCCTCCATGTGAACTGGAGTGAGGTGAAAGCGCTGAAAGGAACACCCTGCTGCCACTAGAAATGTGTCATTTTTGTCACAGAGGCAGGGAAAAGTTGTGATTATGATTGTGAAGTTTGCTCCTTTTTCACCAGAGGCCAGCTGCTGAAGTGAGGAGATGGCAACATACCAAAAAGATTAGTTTTTAAAATATAACATTGATTAAAATATTTCCCAGAATTCTGGAAACCAGTGAGACGGGTTTTGAGTCCAGCCTAGATTTTCATATTGTTCTTATCACAAACTATACAGATGCCCTTTGGTAATACATTATTCATTGTGTTGCAATTCTGCCAGACACCAGTTGTTACCCCACCAAATTCTTTTGCAGCCCACAGAATTGAAATAATTTTGTTTGCAAGAATACTGGACAGTAAGAAGGCTGAGTTTGCAAGGTTCTTGAAGAGAAATATACGAAGTGTGTATTGTTTTTCCCAAATTTCCTAGAGTTCTCTGGAGAGAGTAATACAGGGATGACGCTGTGCATTCTGCCTCACCTAAATCTCATTTTGAAACTGTTACCTCTAGGATGTTGTCTTGTCTGCACACTTTGATCCAACTCCTATTTGGGTAGAGCAAAGTTTTCTGCAAAAAGTAACTCAGTATATCACCTCAAGAAGTGAGTTATGGATGGTGTCTTCATACCAGAGTCCTTCCACCAGAACCACTCCAGACAACTTTTTTTTCTTGGAATATCAGCCTCAGTCTCCCTGGCTGCAAGTGGAAAGGTGTCCGTAGGAGAACAAACACTCTCCATGCGTGGAAGTTTAAGAGATAATTGTCTAGGACTGGCTTGCTCTGAACAGAACTGTGGTTTCCAGGTTTGCCAAAGGGCAGGAGTTTGTAGCAGTCACTGATGCACACACACTGTAATTGTGATACAGAGCAGTAGGTGGCACTGACGGTATTCACGTGAGTTCTCCAGTGTCCCTGTTTGTCTTTGCAGAGTTTAGGGAAGATCAGGGAGGGGCCCAGAAGTGCTCTAGGGACAGCCCTCATTGCCTGCCTGGCAGCAAATACACCTCATTCCAGTTGGGAAGTGATGGCCTTCACTCTTGCCCTGTCTGTGCAAGGCCAAAAAGTGCTCCAAAACTCTCATAAGTGGCGAGTTTTCCTTCCGGTTAGAGGACAGGCATGTAGAGTGGTCCTGTGAAACAGCCAGAAGGCAAAAGGGGCTACAAAACATTAGATGGGACACAGTGGATTTCTCTCAGTTACACCTGGTATATTTTGTCCCAAGTTAGGAATTTGCGAGTGCGTGGACTCCAGGACACACCAAACCAAAGACATTCCAATCAGCTGGTCTCAGAAGCTGACATTCCCAGCTGTTATGAATGAAATTAGACAACTAGGTCTATTGAATTAAGAGCAATTTAATTAAAAATTAATGCAGTTTAGGGAATTGAATAGCAATTTGGTATAAATTAATATAATTTAGTAAAAAAAATACAATTTAATTTGCCAGTAATTAAGTATGATTAAAACATATGCAAAACTGACCAGGGTACGGAGAGGGCTTCCCACCCTGCCTCACATACAAAACAAAGCAATTCAGACTAAACTTATATACTATGTGCTTATAGATATTCATTAATGTTTCCCGTAAGTTTTCTCCCACTTTCAGTTCTTAAATTCTACATCACTGTACTTCACAGCACATGCTTCACTTGTTGCCAGGGGGTCTTCAGTCTTCTTTTGGTGGTCTTTGGACGAAGACCATCCACACTCATCCTCATTGCCCTCTGGTTAACCTCACAGGCTGCTTGTGCTTACTAAGCGTTTTGTTATGTAAGTAAGCATTATGTTCCAATAATTAGCTTTGCATTTCATAGTTAAAACCATAATTTCAGATCCTATACTTGAAGTTGTTCCAACTTTGTCCATCTCAAGGTCGATTCTGTCTTGAGACGTTACTTATCTTAAAACTACATCCTGCATTTTATTTTTAACATGTAACATCTGCAAAGGGGTCCTTGTAACACTAATTCCCTTTATTGCTTTATAATAATAACTTTCCAAATAGTTACAATTTAGTTAGCACAAATCACACCAGCTCTGCAGAATATTTTGGCCTCTGCTGTTTCATCCAGGAGTGACAATAAGAGCCATCCTGCAAATACCAGTTTGCCATGGGCAAGTTTAAGGCTAATATTTTTTGACTTGTCTTTGGAAAATTATACCAGAGTAGCTTGGCCACTAAGCTGGATCCTGCAACTTGGATAAGCATCAGAATGCCACCATCCTATTTAAAGGCTAAAATAAATGCTGTGATGAGCAGGTATCCCTCTGAGGGACAGGATGGCTCAATGTATAATCTATGCTACAATTCATATATACAATTTTCCCATGTGAGCAGAGATTTGGGAATGTTCCCTTTTGAAGTCACCTCACCCCAGGCACCTGAAGTGATCTCCTGACAAAGCAAGGACATACAGCTCACATTCTTGGAGAGGGAGCAATGTCCCTGTCTGTATCTACAGGCAGGCACTAGGCATTAGAGACTAAAAGAATCCCACTAATTCTCATGGGAAACAAATGCACAGGCATATGCAAACAATATCTGAGAGACACCAAGATTTTCTGTGTCATGTCTGATATGGCTGTAACTTGAAAAATAAAATGTAAGACTAATACACTGTTTTGCATCTTTTCGACTGTCCGGTGCCATGCCCCCACCCATAATTCAGACTCATGTACAAAGACACAAACACCTTCATAGATATACACACATGTTTGCTTTGATAATGATTTGTTTCCTGTGGTCAGCACAGTTTTTGTATCATATTTAGCATGGGAATTTGTCAGTATGTTGGTGTAACCTGTGGTATTTTCTCCTTAACTAAAAGTTCTAATCACAGACAGACGGAAGCCTCACTTGCTTAATATCATAAAATCATGGAATGGTTTGGGCTGGAAGGGATCTTTATAATCACACAGTTCTAACCCCACTGCTATGGGCAGGAGCACCTTCCCCTGTCCCAGCTTGCTCAGAGCCCCATCCAACCTGGCCTTGGACACTTCCAGGGATGGGGCAGCCACAGCTTCTCTGGGCAACCTGTGCCAGGGCCTCTCTACCTTCACAGAGAAGAATTTATTCCCAATATCCAGTCTAAACCTGCTCTCTGTTGGTGTGAAGACATTCCCCCTTGTCCTGTCACTATTTACTCATGTAAATATATACTCTGGAAGTTTCTGTTTTAGTCCTGACTCCTTTTCTTACAATAGTTCTTTTTCCTTTCTGTTACATCAAAGTCAACTCTTTCCAGATTTGTTTTTTGTTGTCATTTTTGGGGTTATTTTTTTTGTTGGGTTGGCATTTTTTTTCTCCTGTTAAAAGGCTCAGATTGGGTATGAATTCTTATTATTTTATATCTATTATTTTGAGTGATTTTGGAGGAATTGTCAGGGCTGGCAGCAGCAAGTGGCCACTGCATCATTTTACCTCTCTGTCTGCAAACCAAGGTTTCTATGCTTTGAAAGACTATGCTGCAAACAGAGGTGCAGTGCTGAAAGAGGCATTTCCATCCATTCAGCTGTGGAAGTATAGTGAGGACTTTATAAAAAACAGGTTATGTTTATGATAATCCTTCCAATTAAAATTTAACATACTGAAATTTAACTCCATTCAACAAACCACTTAAGCATAAATCCTACTCTGTGCAGTAGAGGCACTTGAGCTAAGGTCAGTGTGGTCTTCTTTTCTTCCTCCTTGAGAGCCACTCTACTGACTTGAAGTAGCCCTTGAAGTATATAAAAATAAGATATTTATTCTTATTCTTCTGTCTTTTATCTTTAAAAAACCCAACCAAACAAACAAAACCCTGCAGTGTGCAGGATCAAACCAGTACAGAAGTAACGTTGAAATGATTTCCCTCTGCACAGCCATTTGCTATGGGAAAAACAAACTCAGAAAAAGGGATGTTCAACAAAAACTCTTCTAGACTGATCTTCAGTCAGAGTATCAGGGTATCAGGACTCTGCTACTGTGGGTAGGAAAATCAAGTTTGATGTGGTTCTTAGACTGATTCCCAGTGATACTGGGAAAGTATTCTAGTATCTACTACTGCTGAGTATCTGGAGACTGCTGAGTGAACAGAGACTCTGGAAATCATTGCATTTCTGTCATATTGCCCAAAATACAGAATCAGCATCACAGAGAAAGCTGTTTCTCAAGCAAAACAGGTTTTTTGTTTCCCTTTGTATATTCATTTAGCATACCTCATAGAGTAAGAATTATCAATATTTCCTTCCAGAAATCAGTGTTGGTAGAAATCCACCTTCACACTATTTTGATAGATTTTCTGGATTTTTTTACCTCAGGTATTGAATGTGTAAACCCACCTAAACAATGTTGAAGAGCTATTAAAGAGAAGACCATAAAGAACAAGGTATTTACTCAGAAATCTTACTTTGCATAGCCACTGCTTGGTCCTTGTTGCTTATGCTTGCAGGTGAATTATTCATTTCAGACACTGAGCAAATCCAGCCCTCCTGAGCCTGACCTCTCCAACAGACCATTCTAAGTTAATGATTTGCACAACTCCCATGCTGGCACAGAATAACAACTCACAAAGCAATGGTATCTCAGTTTATAAACAGTTTATAAAAATGTACACCACAGGGACCAGTATGGATTTTAGCAAGGCCCTGGCTACTGTAGTCTGAAAGGCTTTGGAAGTTTTACCTTGCATAAGGCTGGATTCACACACATGCATTAGGGAAGAATTGTTTATAGAAGAAATGCCCAAAATTAGCCATTGCTCTAGGAGGCCGTGGGAGCACAATGTAAGGATCTGATTCCTAAATGTTTCTGGACTACTTGTCACACTGACATCAAGGAATCCAGCAACTACATTCCACTGAGAGTTTGTGGCTTACTTCTTCTGACTTACACCTGTTAATCAGGGGAAATAGCATTTCTTTGCAGCACAAGGCTAACATGAAGTGGGTAAATACAAGGTAATGGGAACTCAGAGGGCAACTGAAGTCACCTACTTACCATAAACCACAGTTCTAAGTTAGCTGGTATGAAAGTCACATAAGCACTACAAGTGTTCAAAATATATTTATAAAACATTTTCATCCCTCTGCAGCTGTGTGTTCTGTTTAACATTGTCTCACTGTTTAAATGTGCCTTCAATTCCCTGGCCCAATTTTATCCTTTGATATTGAGAGACAGCCAGCTATTCACCACCCTTCACAGAAGTAATTGTGAACGCTGTTTATTTCTGTCTTTAGCACACCTTTTATAGGGTTCTACAGGGTCCGCGGGCAGAGCAAGCTACTCTTGGCTAACACACACAGGTTTACATTTTTTCTCCTACACACAAGGATATTGTTTTGCTTTACTCTCTCTTCTGCAGGAAGGTTTCAAGGACTTTAGCCTTTAATATCACAACTTATTTCAAAGACTGGCTTGTGCAGACAGGCCTTTACTAATATATAAAATATATCAACAATTCCCCCTTTCTCTTTTTGCACAAACCAGGCTTTGGATGTGACTCATTCTATACTGTTATGAAGACAAGATAACATACAACTTAGACTGTCATCCCCATTAACACTATAAGTAAAGTCCATCTCCCTTCTAGCACAAGAGACCTCAACCATCCAGTGATGCCCCAGCTGGTGAACCAACTTCCAATGGGGTCACTATCTTCTTTCAGGGCATGTATCCCATCCTGTAGCTGTTGTAGTTGTTTATGGATGGAAGCTGAATGATCAGTAAGATCCAGACAGCACATGCCTTCAAACTCCTCACAACCATGTCCTTGTGCTAAGATCAAGAAATCAATTGCAGCTCGATTTTGTAATACTGCATGATGTACACTACTCACATCAGCTGAAAGTTCACTTAACATTGTGGATGTTAAGTTCAATTCTTTCTTAGTCTAACAAGCGAGCCTTTTTGGAGTTGCTAGGCCTTAATTCATTCAGGCTTCGCTTTGACTGATGTTTTTCATTTTATCAGCTACATTCAGCAATTGGTGTAAGCTTGGATGGAACAAAGTAAGTTTCCCAAGATAACAGTGTCTTCTTTGTGGACTAGCAGGAATCTCATTCCATGCTCTATCTCCACAGATTAGGAATATGGAACTAGGTAATCGCTTTGGTAATTGTCCTGTGAGATTGCACCATGAATAAAGGCTTTACTTTCAGTGGTAGTAACGAGATCAGCTATAGGGTTGACTGCAGCCCAGTACTGCATTACTTTGTTAGAATGGCTTTTGTTGGGGGTTCAAATATTATCCATCCACCTGAGGTATTGGTGGAACCTAACAAGTCCAATTCTTCTTGGGGCCCTATAGTAACATTATGAACTTTGATAATTTTTGCTTGCCAACAGGCTTCAAGTTGTCTTAATGTGAAGCCAACAGTGCAATTGCACTCTTGCAACATTGCTGATCGATTCAATCGAGTCTCATTACTAATTAAACCTTTAAATGCTGGAGGATCCCATTCAGGGACTCCTATGAGACAGATGTGAAAAGATCTCCAGGTGTGGCTAGGCTCAAACACATTGATTTTTGGCCTGTCTAGTGTGCTAGAGTGACCCATATGTTCTGTCACTTTTGGATGTTAGTTAGCAGACAGTTGGTCAGGACTATACACAACACAATTACTATAAGCAGTTGGTTCCATGTAAATGACACCATACTTGCAAACTCACAGCTAAAACTTTAACATTAAATGAACTTTCAAAGATGCTTACACTACCTCTTGAAGGGGGAATACTTATACTTGTCATGGTTTTAAACCAGTAACTAAAAAAATTATTTATTTCTTGCTGTGAGATATGGATTAGAGTAAGAGAAAAACAGGCTTAAAATTTAAAAGGAATAAAGACAGTTTATTAACAAACTATAAGAATAAGAACACCAGAATAAACTTTCAGAAAACCCTTTTATCTTTCACTACTTGACCATTTCTTTGTACACATGATAACATAGAGACAAAAACAGTCTCAATTTTTGCTAGAGTCTTTTCTTCAGTCTTTGTAGAGAAACAGAAGTCTCTTTCTGCTGATCTATGGAGTTTTTAGAGTTCACTCCTCCCATTCCACATCACTCCGAGGTGTGCATGGGTCAAATGAGTCTAGGGATGCTATTTTAAGGATGAGTTATTCAAAGGCAGAAGTCTTCTTCATCTGTCTCTGTGAGCCTTCCTGGAAAACAGCTTTTGCTTTGCCCTTCAAGGCTTCAAAATCTTCACTCTACCCATCTCCAGCAACTCACAGTATCACAATTACTCTCTCTTTTTTTTAAAAGTCCACACTTTGAACACTCTATTCTTTCCATACTCTAGTCATGAATTAAAGGACTCTTTTAAACTACTATTATCCATCTCCATAGCTTTAACAGAAAGATATTTCAGCTGTATGCATCTTCTTATTCCCTCTTTCTTATTTAACCTTAACTCTTTTCCTCACTGTTTTGGTGGTTCGATGTTGTCTTTTGCATGTTGATTGTCTCTCTCTGTCTTTCTAAGAAAAAAGAGTAGTCTGTACGTTTATCCAGGTAGTAAAAGAATTAAAAGCTTTAGAAAGCTGCCAGAGTTCATGGTGTTAAGTTTCAGTCCAGCAGCAGAAACTGAAAACCAAGCTCGGCTGACCGGCTCTGCTTCCCCCCCACCCCCCACTCCCTGCGGCCTTGTTGGCCTGGAGGGGGGGAAGGAGGCCAGGACAAAGCTGGTTACCGTGTCAAAAGCCAGAAACCAAAGAGGGCAAGAGAACTCTGTCTGTACTTCTTAAGGGGGTGTTTACAAGTTGAATTCACTTTTTAATGGTCAGATGTGCTGTCAATTCTTGGAAATGACTGATAATTGGTCAGGAGGAAAAACTCCCATCAGCCACCAGCAGCTCCAACTTCCCCTCTTTCCAGGCTGTCTTAAAGGTAAAGCTACCCCATGACAATACTTTATACTAACATACCAATTACAGGCTAAACACTTTATCTTAAACTATTATCTAACTACTTTTAACACACGTGCTCTGGTATATATGTAGTCTAAGAATGAAAGCAATTTGCTGAAAGGATAAACACACAACTACAATTTGCTTTATATATAGTTAAATGGAGTCTCTACACTTTTCTTAGATCTTCTCCAGAATTTCCCTCACAAACAGACTATGATTTAACACGATTCAGTCCTGGAACGTTCACTGCTCCCGTGATGTCAGCTGGCAGCTAATCGGTGACTGAGGGCTTTGATGTTCAAGTTGTTCTTCACATCCTTCTAAATCTTAAAACAGAAGATAACTGAAAAAATTGGTAGAGACACAACATCATAATAACAACATAAAATTTCTGTTGGCAACTGTCTGTGTAGTGTTCAGACACAACTGTGTCCTGACAGGTCCACTTCTGATCCATGTCTGGAGTACCAAGGCTGTGTGATGACATCTCTGTTCACTGGATCGCATGTGTTCAGAGGCAGACAGTCTGGTCAGATGGACAGGTGACCTTATTGAACCTGCCAACAAAACACAGACACTTCTTTCCTTGAAGTTAATGAATTACACTAATTAAATGCTTTTAGGGCATCTATTTCCCCCGTTTTCTTAAAAAAAAATTAAAAATGAGATGTACTTCTGTTATACACATCAACATTAACACAAAACCATATACACAATTAATAAGAACCTATAACAGTTAAAAATCAATTAAATCATAAACATTATTAATAACATATGTAATATAAAACTACTATTAATTACTAAAACACTGCACCAGTACCCCATAGTTAGCAAACAAACAGAAACAAAAAAATCATCAATGAAGGATTG
Organism: Pseudopodoces humilis; assembly: GCF_049639895.1. NCBI lineage: Eukaryota > Metazoa > Chordata > Aves > Passeriformes > Paridae > Pseudopodoces > Pseudopodoces humilis. The sequence goes on along the minus strand of NC_142204.1, from coordinate 13,110,615 downwards.
GATAATCACCTCCGGAAATGATTCTCCAAGCTCACTTCAAAATTGATCCAGCTGTCATATTAATAAGGTCAAATTGCTGAGTCAAAAACTGACTCAAATACTCTTTTGGTACAGAAAACATCTGGATCTGTTGGCAAACATTTCATCCAGGTAAAGTCAAGGCTTGGCCAGGGCCTGGCTTTAAACTGGAAAGATGCCTCTTAACATATTTCTAGAACAAGGTTCTCAATATGCTATGAGATGCTTACAGCACAGCAAACTGTTGAAATGCATTTGTACAAATCAAATTATCAGAAGCCTTAGGTACCAGACCAATTAAACCATGCAGCAGTTGGTTTCATCTGAAGCCTTTCCCATGGCAGCTGACCCTCAGCAATGGTACATCTTCTTAAAATTCTGGAAACACTGAAAAATAAGAAACCTATAAAAAACAAAACTGCAGAGATTGCAACAAATAATAGAACTCCTGATGAAATCAAGGGTGTCTCAGACTGCATTCACTTCTATCCACAAGCAGGTGTTCATCAGCGTTCTGTCACAGCTGTTTCAGTTGTAGCTATCTTCCTCTCTCTAGGAAAATAACTATACTTTGCAGTTTAGACAAGTGTCTCCAATGAAACATAAAACAATTTAAATTCAACAATATTTAAACCCAACAATAATTATTTATGACAAAAGGAAATAACAAAACTTAACCTTAAAAGAATATCTAAGTTGTAAAACTTAAAAACATTCAAGCATAAACATAATAAAACTTGACTGTTCTTAATTCTATTAACACTTAATCTATATTAAATAAAAACATAACTTAATCTTATTCTGTTACTACAAAAAGCAGCTAAAAGTTTGATATATACCTTTTAAACACAATATAACAATAACATGGATTCACTCTAAAGATTATAAAAATTTAACAAATACAGCACAATTCTATGTCATCTGGCTTTGAGAATAACCCACAATAACTGCAAATGTTACTAAAAACACTTATTCATAACAGGAATTTACCTAGTATATGCCTAAATTGGTTAGGATTTTAAAGTGCAGTTTTTCTAGAGAAAAACCACAACACAGGATTTGGCAAGTTGCCATTCAGCTTTTGTAGCACTTTTCAGAAACATAAAATCCAATTCCTAAACTAAAATCCAAAATCCAAATTGGTATATATGCAGTTATATGTGTTTTATATAACAAAAGGACTCACATTGAAACTACCTTATTAAAATTATGGAAAAAACAAGCAAATAGATATTACATGCTCTAACTTAACTTTGTCTTGTACAGTAAAGTTCTCTTAACTAATTATTTTTTAAACCACAAATCTCTTCTGTAGATAACATTAATTGGAAAGTTTTCTTAGCAGCTGTAAATCATACCATATTTTTTAACCTTAGGTTTTAAAACTAATTATTGCAAGGTAACTTCTGTTAATATTCACCTTAAACACTTTTTTTTAAAAAAAAAAAACTTTCAAAGAATCACAATAATTTCTCTAGTAAAACTCTAAAAACTGCAACTGCATAAACTCATAATTACTTAAAACACAAAATTAACTCTAAAAGGGTATATAAAAACATTTTAAAAAAACCAATAAATCATGACTTTTTAACAAACTGGGTATTATCCCGGTGCTTTTTCGTAGCGATGGAGTGGGGGGGGTGGACTGCCCACCCTGCTGCTGCTGCAGCTCTGCTCTTATCTTTCTTCACATTCTCCAAATACTCTCGCAGAGAGGAAAAATGGAGAGAAAGGAAAAAAAAAACTCACAAAGTTAACTTTAACAAATGCAATTGTTTCTCTCAATTTCTCTCTCGTTGTTTGCAGATAGAGGAAAAGGGGCACGATTTTACAAAAGCAGGAGATGTTACACAAAAAGTCTCTCATGACCAGGTGCTAACAACAGTGACCATTGCAACTTATCAACTTTTAATTACAGTGATGAAGTTTGAACTAGATACCATATAGTTCGTGATTTTTTGGCTATTTTGTCTCTCTTTGAAACTGTCTGAGCCACCTGTTTCTGCTCAACTGCTTCTGTAATTGTTCACCGTGGCCTTGGAACTTTTCTTGCACTGCTTCTACCCCGAGGGTGCCTTTGTTCTCTGCGCACACCTCAGTGCTCCCCCATGTCCCCTGGTTCGGGTGGAAACCAATCTAAATTTGGCTTCTTTTCTTCCAGGGTGGTAAAGTTGGAACTTAAATAAGATTGTAGTTTTAAAAGTGACTCCAAAAGTGAAGCAAATAGTTCCAGATGTATCACATCCTGCCATAACTGAACAGATTCTGTTCGTTGTTTCAGCGTTCGCTGTGGAACTTCTTTCTCATAACAATATTTTCTTCTCTCTGAATCTCCCTCCCTCTCTCCATGGGCAGCATGGATAGGAGTGCTTGCCCAGCAGTGGGAGGTAAAGGCATCTGCCGCTGTGACACAGGTAGAATTACGGGGCTCACAGCCTCAGCATATCTCGCTTTTCTGTTTTTTTAAGGTATTAATTACGATCTGCCAAGTTCGACCGAGAGACACAGTGTCCTTGCTCTTTTCTGTGGTTGCTGTTTCCCATATGAGAGCCCTTAAATCCATCCGTTCCTCCACTGCAAAGAGCAGTGAGGGCACTGCCAAATGCCCATGACAATTAGCCCATATAATGAGCATATCCAGGTCCTTTTCCCGGGCTGCTTCGCCTCGTTTAACGAGGATGCTAAGAAGCAGTTTTTTCGCTGCCGCAAATTCCACATCCATGCTAGCGGCAAACGGCGGGGGGAAAGGTCGTGACTCCTCTACAACGCCCCCACACCTCGGACTCCCCCAGCGACTCACCCCCCTTTATTCGGGGGTCACCTATCCGGTATCGATCCAAGGCAGCGTCTATCTGCACTCAGATCCGCTCCACCAACCTCGGTCCAAGGCTCCGTCCCACCGTGCGTGGATCCACTGAAGCCCCCCTGCCCGCAGGGTGTCCCATTCAGAGCGCCAAATATTGGGAGACCGCCAGTTTATTCACCAGTCTTCACAGAAGTAAAAGTGAATGCCATTTATTTCTATCTTTAGCACACCTTTTATAGGGTTCTACAGGGTCCGCGGGCAGAGCAAGCTACTCTTGGCTAACACACACAGGTTTACATTCTTTCTCTTATACACAAGGATATTGTTTTGCTTTACTCTCTCTTCTGCAGAAAGGTTTCAAGGACTTTAGCCTTTAATATCACGACTTATTTCAAAGACTGGTTTGTGCAGACAGGCCTTTACTAATATATAAAATATATCAACACTTTGATTAGTAAAAAAGTACACGATCTACTAAAAGTCAGTAAAATCCCTTGTGTCTGTTGTCTGTCCATGTCTGTCCGATATGTACATTTGCAGGGTAATCAGACTGACTTTCTGCTCTGCAGCCAGTATTAGTGCACTTGCAAATGCAAGGGGGTGCAATGGCAAATTAAAATAACAATTTTGCTAAATTTTCAATTTTAACAAAATCATCTTATGGCAATTAAAATAACATTACTGATCTTACCCTGTGTGAGTGAGCAGAGGTGGTTGTCCTCAGTTTTCTGAAGTGTTTTGAAGTGTTTCTTTCAGCTGGCTGCACTACTCTGTCCAGCAGTACCACAATGTTCTCTGTTGGACCAAGGAGTGACAGATAGTGACATATAGGAATCTAACTAAAAAATGTGACTAAAAACCTGTATTGCCTTTCTTGGGATAAAACAAGAACAAAGTTTGTGTATCAATGACCTGGACAAACAAAGCATACAGAAGATAAACATGAGCCTATTATATTTGGATAAGAATGCACAGATGTCCTATAGCAATATTATTATTTAGGAATTTATATGGTTGATAAAAGACTAAATTGTGGATAGACTCCAAGTAATAGGAGGTGATAGGCTGATATTGTATAAACACGCAGAGGAAAGCTATTCTACAGCCATGCAGCTGCAATGAAGATAAAAGATTGTCTGTGGTAAGAGACAATAATCACAGTATCATTGATGAACTTGCATAGGGCTTACAAACATCAGTGGATGCAAGTAATAGCTGAAGAGCCTGTTTATAAAAGCTTAAAATCCACTAACCTATAATACTCATTCCTATTTAACAATTTTGAACTAATCCTCTGTAACACCCAGGATGCCTATTCATTGCTGCCTAAATTTTTTATCATTTTCCTTCGTGATGTCATATCCCCAAAAGCAGAAGTTGAAAAAAAGGAAAGTAGAAAGAAAAAAAGGGTAGTACAGTGAGGCTGCTAATGTGCAAGAAAGTTCTCACCATGCAAACCAATTTTTTCTTCATTCCTTCAGTTCCCTCCTTCACCTGTATCCACTTACAGTTTGTTATGAGCTCTCTGCTTGCTTAATGTCTAGGCACTAAAGATCTTGTTAAGTCTGTGATCACTAACAAAAAAAATCCTCCCCTGTGGACCTGGAGGGGATTGAAGTAGCTGACAGACAGCAGGTGACAGAACCCCTCAGGTCAAGCACCAGGACCGTGTATGGTCAAAATGTATCTTTGGCTCTCAGTTTGCCAACCACAGAACGAGGTCTGACCCTACATTTTAATGGGTGAGGATGCAAACAGTGAGAAATCCCATATACTGTAGCCAGGTGACCTTCAAATGTCAATATATAACACCACCAGAAGGGGAAAGGGCCTACTCCCTGTTCCCTGAGACAGCTGATGCCTCTTCATGCACATCCTGCATGAAGAATCCTGCAAGGTCCCACAAACAAACCCTTTTAATTACTTCATTGCCTGAGAAGAGTGTAAAAACAAAGGCAGGAAGGAACTTTGCAAGGTTCCTGTACTAAATGTGCTCAGGTGAATTTTCCTAATAGCTATGTCCTGAAAAGGGCAGCATCTTGTGCCATTTACCTCACAATCCAGCTGATCGTGATCATGTTCTTAGCAGGAACTTTAATCCATCCAGGTGTGGAAAGCTGTCCAATAAAATCTCCCACACCAAGCTAGGAAAGCAGAGAATATAATTTTCTCCCTCCTATTGGCAAGGAAGTCTGGAATTTAGCCTTTAACTAAGAATAAAACATCTCCCGAGGTCTCCCTGGGATACCCTTTGTAAATAATGTTGCCAGCAGCATCCCATGCATATTTCAGTAACTACATGATCCTTACTGAACCACAGAAGTTAACCTGCAATATAACAACACTTGTATGATCTTCCCTTTTAAAAGGAACTACAAAAATTAAGCTACCTGCTTGTCGAATTGTTTTAGTCCAGTATCCAAAGCATTTTAATGCAGATAGAAAAGAACTTCAAATTACTCCAGCATAGTCTCACACCATTTGTTATGAAACAAAACTTACAGGACCCACAAGACAGATGGATTTTATGCTGTCTGTCCCCTGGACATTTAGGTTGAGCAGTTCTATTTTATGGTTAATATTTACTCCATAATGGTAAGTGATTAAGAAATAAACTTTAGGATTTTTTTTTAATCTGCTCCCCCTCCAAGTATATAAAGACTTTAACAATCATGCTGAAATTTAGAGATTTAAGACCCAACTTGGCTTGTTTAATTAACAAGACCAAAACCACAACATTCCAGTCTAAGTTCAGAAAAAATCTTGAATTTTGGATAATCAAAATAGAAAATAATGCTGTTTTTTTTTTTTTTTTAATTATAAGAACTAGACAACATTAACAAGCAAAAAATTTAATCCAGAAGAGATCTATGGGACTCCTTCTATGCCAGTGGCATACAGAACCTTACTGTTGGCATATTTTTGGCTAGTGGCACAGAGCCAAATGCTCATTGAATTTCCTCTACCCATCAGTAAAACTATGAAGTTCTCTATCAGAAACAGGTCTGGGAACGAACTACATTTACTCAGCACCTGGACTGAGAAAAGCCTCACAGCAAGGTGGTGTTACTGAAACTCCATCAATTCACTCTTACTACTTTGTTTCCAACCTGTCATAAGGACCCATCAAATCTATGCTTCCATGCAGTCTGCAGCAAACACTAAGAGAATGCCAGAGTAAGGCATGTGAAAAGCGAAGTTCACTCTCCTGATAAAATTTAAAAGGTTCAATAAAAACAAAAAGGTAATAGGAGACAAAGACAATAAAGCAAAGGGTTAAAACGGCCAGGTGCTCGGCTCTCTGCCAAGAGCACACCTGGTGCTTTAGAAACACCCTTTATATACTGTTTCTACTGCATGGACTTGATGCATTTTCAAACTTTGCCAGGAACTGTTTTGCATGGCCACTCCTTGGATCCGCTTTTTTAGAGCATGCGCATTTCTTGGCTTTGCAGTTTTAATTCCTTTCTCATCATCTTTTAATTTGGGCTTTGGCTTCTTCCACAGGCAGTGAGTGTTGATAGCAGCCTGGGCCCCATCATCTGTTCAATGGAGGTTATCCTGCCCTTTCAGGCAGGACCTGAACATAACACCTAAATTATTCTGACCTACACCTAAATTCTTGCTAATAGCAGGAGAAAAAGACTACGCTCACACAGCAAAAGCCGTTCTAACATTATACATGTAACATTCATCTTAATACATGTGAAAAGCCAACATCACAATATGCATTTATAACAGTCAGATAATTTACATACTGAAAAAGTCACTAGGACAACCAAAGATGCCTGAAAATTGCTTTATTTGTTCATAGGATTTGTGCGTTACAGCAAGCATAAGTTTAGCTACCATGGACCAAAGTCTGGAAGAACATTTCATGTTAACCATTGAGATATACAGTGAGTAGAGCCCACATCTGCAAACAACATGCTGTTTTTATATTGCTGGAACCTAACATTCACAAGTTACAGATCCTTGATATCCTTCTGGACGTTCCACAGTGTGTCTGCACTCTGCCTCAGCTGGGTCACCTCATCGTCCTTCAGCTTTTGGTTGATGACACTTGTCAGGCCAGAGGCACTTAGGACAGAAGGCAGGCTCAAGAAGACATCATTCTGAATGCCATACATGCCCTGTCACAAACAAAAGAGATCAGACAAAGGCCTGTCACCACAGATTTGTGATTGGTTTATGCTGCAGAGAACCTCCTCAGAGCAGAGCTCAAAAACCACTGTTTTACAACCTGTAGAAAAATTTCAGCCATGAAGTATTCAAGAAAATAGATAGTATAGAGCTGTTCTGAACCAAATGCCTGGCAATACCAAACAGCTGATGGCAGAAACCCCACCTTCAAACCTCTCTCTCATTTTTAGTTCTATATAGCAAGGAACTGAAAAGATTTAGACACAGGATTAGGACAGGCCAACAGAGGGAGCAGTTCCCCCTGCTCAGAGCCCTTGCTGCAGCAGAGCTTGTGGAGCTGGTACAGACCACATGCAGCCACTTACACCAGCTATAAAAGGACAGTGGTTCCTGGAATCACAGCTGGACCTGCAAGAAAACTTCCACTTTTACACTGAAACGTCCTTTCAAGGAATCTGCCTATGCCATACATGGCAAAACTTCACAAAAGGGTAGGTCTGCACACAGAACTTTATTTTCAGCTCCATACTTGTGAGAGTAGGCTAAGAGGTCAGCCTAGAACAAACAGCAATAGTAAGCTGCCATTTGAAATTCAGAGTAGTATTTTACAAAGCTTTCTTCATTCAGCATCTTGCTAACTGAGGCTATTTAGCTTGTCCAGAACAATAAAATGAGCCACAGTGCCCAAGTAGCTGTCAATTCTTACCTTTACCAGAGTAGCAACTGAATGAATCCGGAACAGGTTCTTCAGTATGGTCTCACAGAGGTCAGCCACACTAAGGCCAATAGCCCAGTTTGTGTATCCCTTTAGTTTGATCACCTCGTAGGCACTAAGGAAACATTGAAATACAACTTCATGGAGAAGCATCAAGCAAGTCACTGCAAATTACAAGTCTTAAAACGAGTGAATGTCAGCCATTTTAAAGTTTTCAAACTCCTGAAACACACTAAGTTTTGGAATTAAAATGTCCAAGTTATGTATTTCGACATTAAAGCATAAAATCTACCTTATCCCCTATGCATAACAAAGAATCCTGCTGTTCTCACAGGATTAGCTGAAAACAAAATTAGATGCCATCTAGAAAGAGATCCTAGTGTTAAGTAGAAAACCACACCTATACCTGACAAGTTCACTGTTTCAGTCAGGGGCACAATGGAATAGGTAAACATTTAAGAGTCAAGGCACCACTACATCCTGAGGTTTTTAGCCAACATCGGCACACACTTTATCCCAGTGAGCATATATTCACTTCACAGAAGACTTAGCAACATGTAGTCAGCTGTGCACAAACTCTCCTGCATCCCTGAACAGAATTTTCCCCAATTCCAGCACTCTGCTCACAGAAGCATGCTCTCTTTTCCTGGGCTTGTGCCCTTTGAACTAAGTTACCCATTGAAGAAGCTCATCTGGGAAAACAAGCACCCACAGCTCTAGGTGCTCCAGCACTTGAGTAGGTTTGTTATGCAATAACTTATCTCTCTGCAGGATAACAAATCTTACCAGCTGAAATCATGCATTTCTGTGTTTAAAAAAACAGTCCCACTCACTCAAGCAATGCTCTACCTAAGAGGGCATGAAAGCTGCACCAGAACAGAGGCAGAGTGCAGACAAACTGTTGTCAGCATGGCATCCATCCACATTCATCATACCTTGCAACCACTTGTTTGTGGATCTCCTTCCAGTTCTCAGGATCACTGTCAGTTCCCATGGCAGGATTCAGCTCCTGGAGGCAAACCCCTGCCACGTTCACTCCGCTCCAAACAGCCACTGCAACAGAGGCAGGACATCAGTGCCAACAGCACTTGGCAACTCCTTCTCCACCTTTCCTAGCTAAAATAATTGGAAACAAAGTAGGAGCAGCCAGAATCACAACAATGGTTGAGGCAGGTTTTAAGTTTTTATTAGCTACAGTTGAATCTGAGAAGTCTGGGAGTCAAACATGAGACTGTTTCAGTACTGGCACTTTTACAAGTCACTTGTAACATGTGACAGCAGAACTTTCAGACCCTGGAAGTTTCTGAAGTCAGAAACATCATATTCTAGTAAAAAGTCACATTTTAGCTACCCAGGATTTTAGAGCTGATTTTACTCAGACCTGCAGCATTTGCAGTTTCACTAATCAGTATTAGGATTGGCCTTCAAGAAGTCCGTTCTTATTTACACAAGTAAGAGGATAACAATAAGCAAGCTTAGAATATCAAGAAAGGAATTTGCACCTCTCCCTGCATCCTGGAAGCTCAGAGGCAGGCTCAGTCTCTGTTTCTGGGAAGTAAGCAGGAATTTGGAGTTACTTCAAAGCAAAACCAGCTGTGACACTGACACAGAATAAGCTCTGCATGTACTCAGCCAAACTCTGCTTCCATCGGTGTAGGACTGGTTACAATAACTGCTGCTGTCAGCTATCAGTATCAGACACTGCACTTGATCAAATGCAAAGGGACAATGAAGAGGTGACTCCCTTAGAAATACACAGCACGAAAATATAAAACAGTAACAATCTACATAAACGTTCTGCTGCAGTATTTCAGACTTGGAATACATGAACTGTCGCCCTGAAAACTCAGCTTCTGAGCTTGCTGACATAGTTTTCTAAGACTTTCCCAGGACAGTAACTGTAAACATAGAGATAGGTATACATTCTTTCTGTTACACATCTTGTCATGGCCAGTGCAGTGGGAAGGTGTTATCCTAACCATCCAATCCCTGGCCGTGGTCAGAAACTTATAAATCCTGGGAGGAAAAATAAAGTCTTTTCCTTTCACCACACCTCGAGCTGTGTCCGTGTGATCTACTCAGCACCAGCGGCAACACATGAACTGAATTAGGACAGATAAACTTTTTTGATTTCACATTTTAAAACTACCTCTGTTTCAAACAGCAAGGAGAAAAGTCACAAAATAAGGTAAGGGATAATTTTGTTAGCCAATAACAAGCTATGCTATTGACCTAGCAAGTGCTGATAGTGATTTCAGAGAACTGTGCTACAGGCTATTGAATGGTACTCCAAAAACTGAGGATAAAGAGGAGGACCAAGCTGTAGCCTTCACAACAGAACCTCACAAAATTGGCCCTTTCAGTTCAGGCTTTAATTGTACAGCCACAATCATATTTATTAAATATGTATAGGTAGATTTCCTGTAGATTTCCTCAACTCTAATCTTCATAAAAATACAGCAAAGTACCAAGTTACTCAAGCTCAACTGCAGCTATTCCTTCAGAATCTTGTAACAAACCTCAGGCCTCAACCTCTGATATGATATTGCTCATTCCCAGGGAGGTCAGAACTGCTCCTTACCACTGGAATCACCGTGCTCTCCCAAGATCCAGCCATGGCAGCTGCTTGGATGGATCCCAAGTTTCTCAGACATCAGATAACGGAATCTGGCTGTGTCCAGATTGCAGCCACTTCCAATCACACGGTTTTTTGGCAGCCCACTCAGCTTCCATGTGACATAGGTTAATATATCCACTGAAAGGAAAAGCATGCATGGCAAATGAAACTCCACTCACACCAAGAATGCTCCAACAATTACCTTACTGAGCATAGCAGGGCAATCAAGAGGACTCAAAACACAGCTGTGTTCACTGGTAAAGGAATTTTGGACCTGACTGTTTGGGGGATTAAAATGGATACAGTGCTTGAAATTTTGAACAGTAGCTTGATGGGTCCTAAGAAAATTCGAGGAAGGTCTTTAGAGATTAGATTCCTACCAGCTAAAGTTGGTCACACTTTTTTTGGTCACAATTAAAGCCCTAGGGCATTCAGAACCGGGACTGATCTCATGTGGATAAAACATTCCAGCAATTTCCTGAATAATGTTCCCTTCCAGATCACCATCACGACAACAGGTTAAACAATTTACAATCAAAAGTCTGAGATTTACATACTCTTTGTAGTTGGAAATTCCTTCAGTTTAGTTTCTTGATCTTTGCACTAAGCACTTCCTGCATCTACCACCTCTGCAGCATGAAAAGCCAGATGAGCAATGTGCTTTAGCTGCATGTGTTTCTAAAAATACAGTTTTAGGAAAAAATCCAAAGCTAGGTTGGGCAGACAGAAGGATGTGAACAGAGAGAAAAACTCAAATCCACAGCTCAAAGCAACAACAATAACCAGGCTGCAGGAACTGACTCCAACTCTGAGGAGCCAGGCAGTTCTCAGGAGGCAACACATTTGTGTAGACAGATCTGAAATGCATTATTTGCTCTGCTCAGGCACCAAAGCACAGTTCATACCTCACAAGAGGCATGTTCCCTACAGCTTCAGCTGGGGCAGGGAAGGGCACCAAGGTTACACCTCCTTTCTCATGGGGTCTCAATGACCTTCACTATATAAGACTAGTCGACAAAACCCCACACAGAGAAAACAAAGGATTATAAAAACAATTCTGAAAAAGCACCATGCAATTCTCCTCCTGCAGCTGCTCTGCTGGAGAGGTTGACAGGTTGAATTCAACCTTGATACAACAAGAACTGCCTGATCTTTGTCTCAGTTTGGTTTTCAGGTAAGTGATTAAAACTGCTGCAAGTTACTGTATTTGCTCAAAACACCGGCTAATTGTACACCACTGAATTACTCAACCCCCAACAGAGCATACACTGGTTCTACTCTGCCAGGTTATCTTTAAAAGCAGTGTCACTTCATCACCACAGTTCTTCAGTGCTGGCTTCAGATGTTGAAGTAAGCAAAGACAACCCTACAGGGACGCCCTACAAAGCCCATCAGAACATTTACAGTCACCTTTAGACATCCAAATATCCAAACTGTTTCAGTGCAATGAGATACTTGCAAGTGAGCATACAAATATACGTAATTAACTCTTTTTCTGTTTTAACTGAACTGTGGAGTACAATCAGCCCTTGTTTCACCATCGCCTTCAGCATGCAAATTCTTTCTCCTGAAAACATAGCCATGACTATAGGACAAGTTCTTCATGCTGAAAAACAGCCCTATCCTATCCAGACACAAAAGCTATCCATTAGAGATAAAAATTTTAAACCTTCTATTGCTTAAGCCAAAGTATGCAAAGAACCTAAGTATTTATCACAAAGCATTCTTTTAAAATATGGACAACACGACAAGTTCTGAATAAAGAGAGCATCAGAAAGTACAGAGTATTTATCTGTACCATCAGATGTCCACAAAAAGCTATTAAGTTTCAAAAATTTGTATTTGAAGAGATTTTCTGAGAACTAACTAATGTTTTATTTTGCCAAACCAAATATGTAAGTATTTAGGAAAAGACTGCCTTACCTGGATTGGAAACCACCAGGATGATGCAGTTGGGGCTGTACTTGACAATCTGAGGAATGATGAATTTGAAGACGTTCACATTCCTCTGCACCAGGTTGAGCCGACTCTCCCCCTCCTGCTGACGGACTCCTGCAGTCACCACCACGATCTTGGAGTTGGCAGTGACAGCATAGTCTAACCAGAGCACAGGGGAGAAGATACAGAGGGTATTTAAAACAATTCCACTAATTCAGTAGCACTGTGTTAATACCGGAGTTACAGGGAGCTTCTGCACTGTGCATTGCATTCAAACCCAAAAACACAAGACATCAGTTTGAAAGCCAGCACCATCTCATAACACTGACCTAATATATCAATATGTGGGTGTTGAGAGTACATTTAACCATTCTGACTCTTATTTCCACTATGAAAATAATACTATTTCTTCTATATACAGTTTCACTAAAATCAATTTTATTAAACAAGACACAAATTGTAAAGAGATGTAAGAGAGAGCTACTCCCATTATGGTGTTCATCCTCACTCTAACTCATACATTTCAACTTCTTCAATGCCAAATCCTAAGAGTTCTTTGGCACTGCCCAACTAATTCTCCACTATTAAGCAGAGTCACAGAATACCAGTGTTAAATCAAAGAAAGTGAAGTGCACCTTTGTCTGCCACGATCTTATGAGTGTGAAGGAACATGCTCCCATGCTGCAGGTCCATCATTTCTCCTTTTAGTTTGTCTTCCATAACATCAACCAAAGCAAGCTCATCACAAAGACCCTGAAAACAGCAAAATTTGGAGTCAATGAAGAAGTTCACATGCATTTTAAAGTTAACCCAGAGTTGAGCTAAATTACATTTTAAAGTAACACATTTCACCCATCTGAAAGCATCTCTTCTCCAAATAAACCAGCCCTATCTTGGTGTTCTGATGCATCTCACAAAATCTGAGGCTGCTACAGCACAGCTTCATGGAACTAACTCAGACTTTCCAAACACAGTGCACAGCCAACCCTTTGCTAGGAAAGCACTTCTTAGTTTAGTTATTACCTTTGGAAAAAAGTTGCATCTTTCAGAGTTGTGGCAAACCCTCTAAATCTATCCAGAAAATAGGCCTGCTTTAAATATTTAAATAACTGAAAGAACACACCATGTAATTATCAAATAAGTATTCTCTTTCAACATGCCATCAGTCAATTCATTTCACAAAAGTTGACTTCCTCAACACTAAAATTGAGAGAAAAAGGATTCTTGGGCTGTTTTTCTCTACAGGAGCTACTGTGTGATATTAACATGGCAGAACAGATTTAGCTTCCATTTCTAAATCAGAATGGTAACATCAGTGATTTGCCTCTAACTGAGCCAGAAGTAAATAACCAATTTTGGTTATTTGGTTATATTTGGTTATTTGGTTATATTTGGTTATAGTGGAAATTTTAGAGTCATGCAAATTTATATATTTAATACCACACCAACAATCTGAAATCAGTACTAGAGCCAAGCATCTTGCACAAGTCAAATCCACGCCATATTGGGCAGCAGTGGCTGAACATGTGCCAGCAGAGCTGGCCAAAAAGGTCAAAGGCATTCTGGCTGTATCAGGAATAGTGTGGCCAGCAGGACCAGAGAGAGCAGTGCCCCTGGGCTTGGCACTGGTGAGGCCACACCTCAAATCCTGTGTTCCCTCACTACAAAGACATTGAAGGGCTGGAGTGTGTCCAGGGTAGCTGTGGAAAGGGCTGGACCATCAGGAGGAGCTGAGGGAGCTGGAGGAGCTCAGCCCGGAGAAAAGGAGGCTCAGGAGGGACCTTCTGACTCTGACAAGAGGGGGCAGCCCAGGACGGTCAGGCTCTGCACCCAGGAAACAAGGGACAGGACACAGGCTGTGCCAGGGGAGGTTTACATTGGACAGGAGGAAAAAATTCATGACCAGAAGAGTGGTCAGGCATTGAAACAGGCTGCCCAGGGAAGCTGTTAGGTCACAATCCTTTGATGTGTTTATAAAACTTTTAGATGTGGCACCTGGGGACATGCTGGACTTGGCAGTGCTGGGTTGGTTGGTCTCAATCATCATAAGAGATCTTTTCCAGCCCAAATGATTCTATTACATTATTATAATTCAGCTACAAGAATCAGATGGTTTTATTATAAAAACACTTTATACTGCAGCTTGTACATGTGAGAGAGTAAAAGCAGAATCCTGATTAAAATAAACTCCATGTTATCATCCATGCTTGAAGAATTTAAAACCAGTTCGTTTTCTGGGTTTGGTCCATACTGTTCATTAACATTAAAACTTTGTGCTTAGGTATCTGACAACACAGTTTGATCCTGCTTAGAGAAATGCAATAAACGAATGCTGAATTGTGGTTCAGTTTGTGGTAACATCACCTTGCTCCCTCACAGGTTACAGCACTTCAAAACCAACTGATTTCAGACCATGAGAGGCAATAATGTGCTTAAAAATATAAAAACCCACAATGAACTATCCCTGTTTTTCCATTAGATTTCTTCCTTATTTATTTAAAAACTATTTGCCACATTTGCATCAGTTTCACACTTAGTTTCACTGTGGCCTGCTCTGTCAGTTTTTCCATGCTCACAGGGCTCATGAATATCAGCAAGTGAAAGGCCTTACCTTTTTTTTTTTTTTAACAATTAAATGCATTAAACATGCATTAAAACATACATCCTCAGGGTAATACACTGGAGGATCATCAACAGCAAAATACACGGTTTATTCGTACAACCAAGATTTTTCAGCTGACTGTGAGATACCTGATTCAAGATCTGCCCCTGCAAGGGGGCAGGGTACATCTGCTGATGCCTTCTTTTAAAAACAAAAAAAAAAAAATCTGCAGTTTCCATCTTTTCAAATTTAGTGAATTCACAATATTCTCTAAAAACTAAGTGCAAAGAACAGGACATCCTCGTTGATTAATAAGCTTTTACTTTGCTCAAAGCCTGCACCATGAGATTTGACAAAAATATCCCACAAACCAGTAATAGGAAAAGTCATAATAACCTCTAAGTCCAACCCTCTGTTTTTAGTTATTTAAAAACTAGCTAATACCTCTCTGGAAAAAATAAAGTCACATAAACAAGCAAAAAGGGCTTAAGAGAAATCAAAAAGCTGCTGAGGGGGATAGCATTATTTTTGGCTACTAGGGCACATATTCTTTAAAATAATAAAAAGCAAACCCTCTTAATTCCTATCCTGTAATTCACCTAGATTTTTGCTCTGTCCCCATTCTTTGTCCAGCAGAGCTCCCTCACCAAGCAAACTCCAGCTTTGCTGTGGGAGAATAAAAACCTAAGACAAGAATGAGAAGTTTGGCAGGGGCTGCTGAGTCAGCCCTACCTACATTTTCCCAGCAGCTGGGAAAATCATTCTGCCTAAAGAGACATTTACTGCTAAGCACAGCCAGAAAGGTGAGAGAACAAGGAAAGGCTGAATGTGGAGGTCAAGCTTGTAGGTCACTGCTTGCCTACCCAAACTGCTAATGATTCATTCCTGTGCCAACCTCCCAAACGTCCCACCCTTTGCTAAGACAGGCAGTGCAGAGCACGACAGCACGGGAGCTTGGAGAGCACGCTGTCCTTGAGCCGTACCTTCCCAAGGATGCTGATAGCAGAGGCCATCCCAACCTGGCCAACCCCCACAACCGTGATCTTGTTGTTGGGAGCCTTCGATGCCTCTGCAATGGGGCTGATCAGCTTGTCCTTGACAGTGGCCATGGTGCTCTGTGAGGAGAAACAGAAAGATGTGGATCAGAGCGGGCCAGAGGGAGCTGAAAGTCATGTTGTGAATGGGGGAGTCACCTGCCACAGCCGCCTTTACGTAAGGCGGCTCCAGGCACGCTGCCCTTGCTCGCAAGGCTCCTTCCCAGCCACGAGTCACCCCACACCACCCACACACCGCGGGGCTCTGGGCCCTGCCTGTACCCGGCCAGGGGCTGACCGGGGGAGGTTTCGGCAGCACACCCCGCTCTCGGCGTTCCCAGGGCCGCCCGCCGGAGGGAGAAATTCCATCACCGCTGCCGGGCCCTGAGCATTCACCCCTCGGCACACCGGGGGCCCGGGATGGGACACCACGAGCCAGCCGGGTTGCAGGGAGCGGGCTGGGGCTTCCCCGGTTCCTTTCCCCGGGCCCTCGAGGCTCCCTGGGGCCCACGGCCGCGCCAGGCCGCAGGGCAGCCAGAGGCACCGGGGCACCCTGAGCACGGCTGGGGACCAGCCCGGAGCCACCGCCCGGCTCCGGCCCCCACCCCTAACACTCGGCAGCCACAGCCCAATTTAAGCCATCCCAGACGCAAATCCTCGGGGCCCGCAGCCTGGCTCCGGCCGCCCCAAACCCCAACCCAAACATCCGGGAACCGCAGTTCGGCTCCGGCCACTCCAGACCCCAACAAGAACCCTGGCGAGCCAGGCGCGGCCACCCCAGTCATCACCCGCTGCCCACGCAGGGATGCTCGGCCCGCGGCAACGGCACAACCCCGGCGGGATCGAGCCACCCGGGGCAACAGTGACGGGCCGGCTGGGCGGGCATCCAGCAGCCCCCGTCCCGGAGCGGGGTCTCCCCGTACGCACCGGGCAGCGGGAGCAGCGCAGAAGCGGCGAGCGGAGCGCGGTGTGCGGCGTTCGGCCAACGAGAGCTCCGCAACGGAAGCGGCGCGGGGCTCGGGCAACGAGTGCTCCGCACCTCCGCTACGGGAGCGGCGGGGAGCCCGGGGCTCGAGCAGCGAGCGCTCCGCAGCGGAAGGGGGCGAAGGGAGCCGGGGGCTCGGGTCTCGGGCAATGAGCGCTCCGCAGCGGAAGGGGCGGTCCCGGCCGCGGCACCGGGGGGAGGCGGCGGACGCGCGCTCAATCCCCGCCAAGGACGGAGCCTCAAGGATGTCGCTGTCCCGGCCCCGCAGTGGCGCAGTGCCGGCCCGTCCCTGGAGCTGTGGCCCCGCTGGATGCGCGGCCGGGAGCAGCGATGCTTCTTCTGGGGAGCGGGCACTGGTGGCCTCGGCAGCGTCACTTTCACAGGGGACGACGGGGCTGTTGGTCCCTGGCATCACAGAGCCACAGGCTTGGCCAGAGTCGTTGCAAGGGAGGTTAAAATACGGGGAAAATAAAGTACTTTACCTGATCTTTCGGGGAGAGGTTGCTCAAGTTGGGGATATCTCCTCAGTCAGGGTTATCTGATTTTTGCGCTCGCTGATTTCTTGCCTTGGGGCTGACTCCGGTTGGATTTTTGGTGGTTGGACGAATCCCTTCTGGAGGCACGGAGCGATGCCTTGGCCGGAATAAGGGATGTAACCTGAGGCAGGCCAACAAGGAATGTAACCTGAGCGGAGCCTCACCACCACGCCTCCTCCCTCTCCTTGGGCTGCGGCCAAACGCGCATCACATTCATTCTATTTAGCGATATCCAGTAGAGCATCCCTTTAAAATGGTAATAAGCGTGAATGTAGTTTAACGCCTTGTTAAAATAATAAGCAGCCCCGGCACTGTAAATAGCAATAAGAGTCAGGTATTTTCCTCAGGCCCAGGGAACGCACAAACTGAAAATCCGGGTGTACAATAGGCCACTGCTGCTGAGTAGAGAAGGAAGTGATTTCTTGGAATTCCTCCAGGACCAAAGCAAGCAAAATATACGAAATAGTGTTTTGTTCTAAAGCTGTAACATTACATCTTTCTAGCTGTAAAGGAAGAAAGTAGAAACAGAACATTGAATGGTATGCAATTCGTCCCAGTGGGGAAGAAAACAGAAAGCTTTAGGTTCCTCATCACCCGGAACATGATTTGGTCTCTCTCAGAAGAGGGAAAACAGAACAGTAGATTCCAGAGTCCTCCCAAATAAGTCACTGGGTTAAATGGGACTAGGCAGAGAGCCTAGCTCTGCCTGCAATTGTGGCTACCTCTTTTTTTTTTTTTTTTTTTTAAAAAAACTTTATTCTTTTTTATTCTGTTGTTGCAGCTAGTTTAAAATTTTATTTATTTTATTTTATTTTTTTCCAGATATTTTGCTGGGTTTAGTAATAACTGGATTAATTCCCTGTGGCTCACCAAGCAGCCAAACAAATGATGATGTGAGCATGAGAGAGGTGGTGAACGTGGTGGTGAGCAAAGGATGAAAACTGCTTTTCTGGGCAGCAGATCACTGCAGATCCGTGCTGGCTTGAAATCACTGTCTAACTGTGGCCTTCTTTGCTTGTTCACATTGTTTGATGTTGCAAAGGGTCCCCTGCAGAGAAAGAAATTAGTTAAGCCATCTACATGACACTTCAGGTAGCAGCTTGCTTTAAGAACGTCAATTCAAGACTTTGAAATTATGGCTGCAATGGGAGCTGGAGGTAAATAATAATTACACAATGAAATGTAAGGGTCAGAAAATCTATCTTCTATAATTACAACAGGAACATGAACAGCTGAAATTTAAGGAAATAGGGAGGAAGGGAGATAAAAATATTCTGGAGAGGTTAGGGAAGGACCACAGGAAGTTTTTTTAATTCCTGAACTGTAACCAACGGTCCTTGTCCTGCCAGTGCCTGTTGTGAGGAGCGTTCACCACTGTATTGTGTTTTCTTTGGACAGGATCCTTCTCTCTCCTTATGGACTTTCAATAATCACAGTAGCACAGTAGCATTTAGAATTAGAGAGTGAAATGCTACATTCCTATTTGCAAGATATTAAAGCTTTAAAAGGCAGACTGTACCATTTACCACAGGTTACAACAGCTCTTCTGGGCCCTCATTTAGATCAGGCTTAATTTCTCATGCAGTGCTAAAAGCACGGGGTATTTAATCCCCTCCCTGAAGTCCTTTCAATCTAAATGGACATGGCAGGAGCAAGACAGTAGTTGGAAGAAAGAAGCTTACTCCCTCTTCCTGCTCTTAATTATTTATTTACTTATTGTTCCAGATGATGGAGGATCGAGGAGCAGAGAGGTGAAAAGATCTCCGCAAGGTCACACAGAAAGTCTCCTGGTGACAGGTCACAGTTTCAAAGTTCAGCTCCTGTTTGGCAACATTGGCATTTTTGATGAAGCGCAGTTCTCCAGAAAAACAAACCCTAATGTCAAGGGACACAGTGTAAATAAATTTTCCTGGTAACCATACAGTTACAGCATATATTTTGCATATACATTTTAGTCACATTCAACTTTTGGGTTGTGTACAAAGTGTGTTATTAGATAAATCTGAGATACTTCACTACTTCCATCTGTCCTGTCATCTTCCCAAGATGAAAGTAGATAAGATTCCCCTGCTGTTTCTTTTTGCCAAAACTACCCTTTAACCTGATTAAAAAAAGAGAGATCTCAGTTGAAAAACACTATTCATGGGACTGTTTCACACAGCAAGATGCTGATGTTCTGATGACAACTGTAGCCCTAAATCATGAAGAATTTAAGGTAGGAAGGGATGGAATCCATTATAACACAGGATAGGCTGATGGCAATGTAAAGACTCTCTCTCACTGTGTTAGACCTGGTGGATCACATCTTTACCCTACAGGATGGATGTGTTCTAAGCACTAATTATTGCACGTGGATGTAATGGAGGGAAAAGAATTAGATGTTCAGGTTTGCAAAATACAGAGAGCTGAATTAATCTGCTGGAAATTGTTAAGTGCTGTCACATGCAATGCTGGCAGATGCTGAATTAAAATTCTGGTCTGCCCATGTTAATTCTGTGCTTCTTCACCTGGATGTGCTATTTGGAGGGAAAATACATCATGCAATAAAGAAAAATGATCTTGGAGTGGCAGCTTCACAAGCTTCTTTTTCCCTGGTTTTGTTTGAAGGAACAGCTCCTTAGTTTTGGCAGCAAACCAACTTTCTGTTTAATTTTTGTTTAAAGATTAGACAGTGTAAACAGATAATACACTCATAATAGTTAAGTGCTTTAGAACGGAGTTAATAAAAAAAAACAAAACCAAACAAACACATCATGAGCTTGGGGACTATAGTGCAAAAGGAATGAAATGTGATGATCTTATTTAATTAATATTTTTGATACCAGAGGAAACAAATGGTGATAAGTTTTACAGTTAGGTAAGTGAAAGCACCCTGTTTGTAAGAACTAAATGGCATTGATTTAATGAGCTCTGGCTCATTAAAAAGTTCAGGAGAAACTACAGCTGCTAAAAAAACTGACAAGACAGAAATGGGGCAAACATATGCAAATGCTTGCATATGCAAGCAAAAGTATGTGAAATTGAAATTACAGACAGACAATGATTTTTTTATCAGCAGATGAATTTCCAGACAATAAGGATGGGGTGTTTTTTTTTGCTCTGAAATGGTTAACTGTTCAGAAAATTTAGTAGTCCTAAGATTTTTATGTATGGATTTTGTGATTTTATTTTTATGTCTGAAGGAGTGATTATGGCCTTGTCAAGCTAACACCTCTCCAGACACAGATGCAAAGCCATGTTCATGCTGAAGAGTTTTTTTACATCAGTGCAATCACCCCGTGTAATCATACATGAAGTGTAGTATATCTGGTATATAGCACCTCAATTGATCTTTGTACAAAGATTTTTGTAGTAGTCCTCTACAGCACTATTGTAATAGCAGAGAGGTCGTAGATAAGAATTGCCTAATAAATAATACCTAATAAAATAGATGGAATTGCAGTAGATTTTTTAGTAGTGCTTCACATAGAAACACATCTTGTGCCTTTAATGGCTTCTGAAGTAGTTCCACAGCTGTAGGACTTACTACCTCTTTAGGAGCTGAATCCAGGTTTCCTTGTATGTGTGTTGTACTGGGAGAAGAAACTCCAAGTTACGTTATTTGAACTCCCATGTCTGGATATTGCATACAGTGAATTTTGCTGGAGAACAGATTCACTGCTCCCACTCCCACCTAGACTTTCACTTACATGATCCTACAATTTACCTTGTTAGAAGTAATTCTGGAAACAGACTGAGTACATTTTTGCCTGTTATACAGAAACCTCTGCCTGTGGTTTACATAAACCTTTCCAGAGCAGTCACAGGCTTGCAGCCACTGCCTTTGAAGCAGATTGCTGATGTTAGAGGGTCAAGGCTGACTGACCGCCCTCCTGTTTGGGAAGCAACCAGTGATATCTGAAGAACCTTTGCAATACTGCACTCTGGACCCGCAGCACTGCCATTCACAGAGCACAAGCTCTGTGGAAAAAGCTGTGGACACAGCTGAGCTTCCAGAAAGCATTATTTAACATTTCCCAGTACTGAGGAAGGTTTTCCTCCATTGCTGCATCTGAGTTTTCTAGGGACAAGCTTTTCACTCTACACAGAGGGGACTCGTAGTGTCAGGAATTTCTTGATGGAATTTGGCAGAATTCCTTTGATCAGGCAGTGTGAGGGAACATGATGATGTTGGATTCTTGGGGAGGGGGAAGAGAACTGTTGGAAAACGCAGTGTCAATCTCCATCTGAATGCTGGGGAGGCTTCTGGAATGTCCTCAGTCACAGTTTCACCTGACCCTCTATCCTCTGGTTAGAGGGGCTTGCAGGGGGGAAAGAATTGCTGGAAGTGGGGACAAGGTGCAAGTTCCCTGTGAAACGATGAGAGTTATGTTTTCCAGAAGTGATCCTAGAGGGTCATACACAAAAGGTTAGGGAATATATCTGTGGACACATTTGGAATCTCCTTCTTCAAACTATAAAACATAGCTCAGTTATTCAACCAATCAAGTCAATCAACCAATCAAGCTTCCACTTTGGTTTGTAATGCTGTAGGCAAAGCCAAGTGGGACAGGAACTTTCAGATGGCTGCAACAAAGTTGGATCTAACAGGTGCCCACTTAAAATTTGTCTCCACAAAGAGAGCAACCAAGGGTGATGTTGAGCTGAGTCCAAAGCTGAGCTCTGCAAATCAGGCAAGCCTCAAAAGTGCAACTAGAAGTGGTTTATTTTAAAAGTTTTAAAAAATAGTGAAGCATTTTGCATGAAAACTATCCACACCTGCAGCTCCTTCCGTAGTTTGTGGAAATGTAAGCTTCTCTAGAAGCTCCGAGCACAAGCTTAACTTAGACTCAGGTTACAGGAGAGGCAGAGAAATGATTTAGTGTTTCCCAGCCATGACACAGGGAAGGGACTCTCCCTGTGCTTCTCCATCCTGTACCTTCCTGAACTGTGTCTGGTATTCGCTGGGCACTTACCCAAGCCCAGTCAGTTGGCTAATGAACAAAAAATTGCTTCAAGGAAATAAAAGTGATAGTTTTCTGCTAATTTAATGAGCTGAAATGGCTCAGGAAGAGATAAGATAAGCTTGTGGGTGTGAGGAATAAGCACTTTTATCTATTAATAAAAAAATAATTGTCTGTAAGTAATTTAATCCCTCTAGTTACAGATTGGTGCTTTTCTCACTGCTGCCTTCAGTGATCATCACACTCATGTATTTCTTCATCAGTGAATAGATTAAAAGGCCTTTAAAATTATGTGATTTCCTAAACTTATTTACTTTTCCTGATGCATCCTCTAGTCACTCATTTCTGCAAACCTATTCCTCAGTGAAATTACTGAAAGAGTGACACTGCTTAATACAGTTCAAATTATATTGTGCCTGCCTACATAATGTCACAAGTGATGTTCAGTACCACTGCAGCTGCTGGAACTGTTTGGGGATGTGATGCTCGCCTTTCAAATCAAATAAACCCACAAAAGAAATTACATTCCACTCTCTCTCCAGTTGTTGCACAAAACATAATTAAATTGTCTTGCCCTTTGATAGAAACTGCACTTACAGGGCATCTACAGCCCCATATCCTTCATGGAATGAAGGACTTGAAGTACAAACTGTCCCTGTTTGTACAAGGTAATTTTAATAACCTTTAATAAAATAAACAAGTTTTTGCTCTCCTGAGAGCAACTTAACAAGCTGCACGAGCATGGATGATTTATCCTCATCAAGTGCTTATTCCTGTTCTCTTTGCATTCTCTTTCTGTCTCCCTCTAATTCTGCCCATTCCAAAACTCCATCAGTGTGGGGAGGGATTTGGCAGTGCAGTTAGACTGTGGAAAGAGTTTCATCCCAGAAGGTTCATCTTGTAGACCAAGCTCCTGTTTCTGAGACAGTTTATGTCACCTCTGCATAGAAAACCTGATGAATCAGCCCAGCCACCTTGGACACCTGACATGTGTCTAAGGGAACTGTTCCACTATGGCACCATTACATTGCTCCATATAGTAAGTGCTACTGGTACAGTGTGGTATTCTGACAAAATTCAAATTGATTTTAGCTGTAGCAGCAGCACTTCTAGGAATCAGCCAGGGCTCTTCTTCATTTTTTTGTAAATGACAAAAAAATACAGTTGTGGCTTCTGGGCAATATCTCAGTTGCTTTTTAATGTAGCATTTGTGAACTGTAGTATTATCTAAATACCCATTATAAGATGTTGGCTAATAAAAGAACGCAGAACAAATATGCAGAAAGAGCCCTGCCCTCTTCTGCTTGTTTTTGCCTTGAAAAATGCCTGTGGGCACTTGCCTTGGACAGCCTTTGCTCCCATGGAGGGTTCCTTGGCAAAGGAAAACACTTAATTGAAAGATCTGCAGGGCATGAGGCTGTGATTCTGAAACCTGATGTGACAGAAGCCGTCCTGGGCTTGCTCAGCAGTGAACTGTTGATCTAGAAATTTAACTGGAGAAAACACAGCACCTCACAGACATTAGTGGCAGAATATCAGCACCTGACATATGATCCTGAGGGCAATATGACTAATCCTAAAATACAGGCTGAGAGGGTGAAGTGCCTGCAGGGCTGCTCACCTCCCAGTGAGGGTTCTGGTCAGCTGGCTTAGAAAACTTTTCAATGGGTAATTATAAAAAAGAGAGGTGGATATACACTTTGATGATGGGGTTTTTCTCATCTACCTTTAGATAAACAAAGCATACATTTATAGTTGTATAGTCATCTTGAGTGAAAGAAGAAATATAAGTTATTTTGACTCATCTGTTCTAATCCACGTCTGCCACAGGGGAAAGATGTGTTGATTCCTAAAAGTACATTTTCTTTTCTCTTCATTTTGAAAGTGGGCTGAATTGTTGGAGGGGAAAAAATCCGATTGATTTTCAGTCTGATTCAATCTGAAAAGTGAGTAGGAACATGTAGCAGGGGAGAAAAGGAGGTGGTGTCACTCTTTTGGGATTAGCACTTCTTAGCTGAGCATAAGGCAGCCACAAAGCTGCACCATCAGAGCAAGGGGAAGGTCATTCCTTCCAGCTGAGCAGCAAGGTCAGCAGGGCATGTGCTCCTCTTGAACCCCTGCCAGCTGCAAAGGAAAATTATTGCAGCCAAAGCAACTGCCAAGGTCAAGTGACTGCTGTGTATTTATAGCAGCACTGAGTGCCCAGGCTAACAAAGGAAAGGGAGCAGGTCTAGGAGTGCCACCTCCAGCTCAGGTTACCTCTGCTGCCTGCTTGCTGCCCGTCTGGTCTGCAGCTATGATGAATTCTGTCATGATCTTAGCAGATGTGAAAAATTGAATCAGGTCAGGTTACCATATGAATAGGAATTAGTGGATCCTTGCAAAGACTCTGTAATGCTGGGGCTGGCCAGTCCTTTAGGAACTGATGGTACTTCAGGGTGCAAAATGACACTAGTGCTACCACAGAAATAGGAAAAGAGAAATTCTAAGTGCTTCTGGCTGTTCAGGGCCTCAGACAGTGGCTCTGGGAGTTCTATTTTGACCAGGGTGCTTCTTCACTGGTGAAATGTCTTATTAGGTGGGATTTGGGGTTGCAATAGGTTATGGATATTTCTATCTCAAGCAGCAGGTAACAGCAATATCCCTTATAAAAGTAATTCTGAAGTACATGAACCACTGAGGCTGTTCAATTATGTAACTAATTAAGTCTGTGTCTTGGACATTTACATTTACACTGTGCTGCCCTCAATGGCTCTGGGATAACCCACACCTATTCCAGGTATCTGGGTCAGGAAATGAAGGGTGCTTTCCAAATGAGTTTCATACAAGCCCTTCTTTGCCACTCCTCTTCAGAGTGTGCAGAGCCTCCTGATTATTCTTATCCCTTTCCAGCTGGTCTGAAGATTGAAAACCACAGTGGAGATGACCCAGCTTGCACTTGTCTATGGTTTCCGTCAGGTAGAAAATAAAGATCAGAGCTGTACAGTTGGATAGCTTTCTTGGAATGTGTTTTTATTGAGAACAGTCATCCTCATATTTATTCTCTGGTAGGATAAATTCTTTAGCTGGCCAGCTCAGAGTATGCCAGGGTACTGGTATTTTTTACTCTTTCCTCTACTTGTAGCTTCAACCTAGAAGCCAGTGGAAATGCAAACTGGAACAGGAAGTGTCACTGCTCTTGATGAAGATTTAAAGTTGTTTAGGGGGAATGCCTCTGAGAAATTGGCATGGAATTTTATGCTGTGGGATTACAGGATCTGACTCAGGTTTCCAGGCACAATCATGTCACAAGCAATCTTAAGCCATGGTGTCTCACATGCTCCAGCCTGTCTATCTTATCCTTCTCCTATGTTATGCATTGCCCTGTTCTCAGAGAAATCTACTCTGTCTTGAATTCTGTGTCAGGGTGATATTTGTGTGCTGTGTATACCCAGTCCCAAAGTATTTGTAATGATCACAACTCAACTGATGATTTCTTTTCTGTCATCCAGTTTCTCTTTTGACTGTGGAGCAGATTTTTGTTTCACTCACAGTGTCAGTAAAGTATATTAAAGGACTAGCACCTTTAATAATTCCTATAGACTCTCCAGATTTAAGTTCCCTTTGGTTCTCCCTTCAAGCTCATCAATTCTCTGCCTGAAAAAACCTTAGGAAACCTTACCTAAGCATTGACTGCTCTTTCTTTTCCCTCATGCTCTAACTGTTTTTCTTATCTGAAAGTGTGGGGTTTTTTATCATTAATTGTGTCTATCCACTAGGGGCAAAAAAATATAAACCCAGGATATTTTATAGACTCTGTGGTCCAAAACTTGGAGTTAGAGCTTCTTGAGGTTTCTTACAAAGGGAATAGAACATTTTACAGCAGGCATATAAACCAACAGCAAATAAATGGCTCCAGATAGGCTTGGCTGTCTGTGAGACAGCAGGACCAAGGAGCAATATAAAAAGGGCTGTAAAGGTTGTGTCAAGGCCTGGGGGTTTATAATTTATGTGTAATTGGATTTGCTGCCAAATGAGGAAGAAAGCGAGATTGTTATTATGAAGCAAAAAAAAGAAAAAAACCTCAGGACCTCTGAAGCATTTAATGCATAATTAGCATTGTGGATGACAGCCTCTGTTACTGTTTATTTTCACTGTGTTTCATGGTCTACTAAGAGAGATAATTAAGGGAAAGTTGGCAATCATAGAATCACAGCACAGATTAGCCTCCAGCAGTCAGTAGCTTAGGGATGGAGTTAGCTGCTAACTCTGTCATTTGCTGGAATTCACAGGGCTGAATTCCTAAAGATTCTCTGACAAGGAGTCCCCAAAGCAACACCAGCTGTAGGATGGGATTGAGGAGATCTAGCCACAGTTGTTTCAGAATGAGCTCCAGATCTAAGCCAGACACATTTGGATCACCTCAGTTCTGGCATCCCAGAATGGAAAGTGCCTGGAACATTCAATTCAAGCTTATTCCTCGGAAGGAAAAATCTCATCTCATGGCCACATGCTTTGTAGTAGCTTTGCATTACGGGTAAAGAGAGGTATATAAAACAATTTGTTTTAAATTTTCTTAATGAGGCATCTCCACTAACACACTTTTAGAAGTAACCATTAGGCAAACCCAAAAGTCCTGCTGTAGTACAACTGAAGGGATGTGATCACTGCAGGCATTTGGAACTGCTCACTGACACAAACAAGCAATTCCAGTGCCTCTGTAGTTTCCAGCCCTTCTGGAAGGTAAATCCATGTTCCTTGGCTCACATGACCCCTCACAAGGACAAAGATCCCATTTCTGCAACCTTGTTGTCTCAGGGACTTGTGAACTTCTTTACCTTGGGTGACACTTACTCTTATTTAGGTCATTTAGGTCAGTGGGGATGCTTATTGTAGTCCTTGCCTGAAATGAATACAAGAAATTCCTTTAGCAGATGTAAAACATTTAATATCTAGTCACTCTTGTATTTGCTTCCTTAAAACAGTTATAGTGTTGTTTAGACAAATATCTGCTTGTTTTCACAATTAAATTAACTTTTCCCCAATGTGTCAGGTGTTTGTATTTTTCCAGGAGTTATTCATTTAAATATTCTTCCAGTCAGGCAAAAATATGCTCCAAGGAATTTAAACCAGGAAATTTAAGAGAAAAAAATAATTGCAGAAAGCAGTGCAATTCCTCTTCAGAGCCTGGATTTAATGAATGCAGAAAAGGATTTCAAAGCAGCATCTCAAAAAGAAATAGAGATTATCAACAGCGCTTAGAAGACGGCAATGTATTGTGTTAGTAAAAGAGAGTATCCAAAAGTATTAGTAATCCAGAAATATGTAAATCCATTATTAATTAAGTGCTTACAAGTGACTTCTCTTTTCAACAGGTGGTTCCACACACACAGCCACTCGGGAACTGAGTAGACTCAGTCTTTTGTCACCACATCTTCTAAAGGGCAAAATGAGAGCCTAAAATAGACATGAAATACAGCAGAGAAAAAAAGAGAATGGCATGTCATCACATTTTAATTTCCCCAATCACTTAAGTCATCTCCCAGTTAGACCTGCTGGAGCTAGATCTCTTTCTTCCCATGTAGAAAGTGAAATTTTGTTTAAAAAAATATAAATGTATTTTAAATTTTCTTCTTGCAGTTTCTTCACATAGATACAAATAGATTTTTCTGTGAAGGCAAACAGCTGGAGAAAGGTTAGGTTAAAATTTTCCCGGGAGCCTTACCTCAGCACATAAACTCTGAAGAGCCTTTGTGTTTCCCAAAGTCCACAGGGAGTTTGCTTAGCTATTCATCTCTGTGAACAAGGGCTACCAAGAAATATCAGCCTTCTTTTTACTGGAGATAACCTTTATCTCCTGCACTTCAGAGGATGGCTGTAATTGCTCTGCTTGCTGCAGTCAACAGAAAACCAGCGCTGAAATTGTTTGCCCCAAGCCCTGTCTCCTCCAGCAAACAGAGCAAGGTACCAACCTCCTCCTTCAGTACTCTGGACTAGAGCTGGGGAGGAAAAGAGCTCCAGTACTTTCATCCCCCTCTGCAAGGCTGCTTGTTTTATTTTCCACCTTGTGTCCTAAAAGATATCACAGCTCTAAATATGATCATTTCTACAGGCTCTGCCTGTGGGTGACTGTCACTCTGCTGTCTCTGCAGAACTTCCAGTAACTCCTGGGCAGTTCAGTAGCAGGTGAGGGAAGAGTTGGGTTCTCGAAACACTGGCTGTTTACACACTCAGTGAAAAAGCACCAGAAGAGATGGGAATTTATCATCCTTTCTTCCTGTGTGGAAAGTTATGAGTTTGCTTTCTTTATAGCAATCAAAGAGTCCATATGATAGAGACATTTCATAAAACAGACTCCATTCCTTCTGCAGTATTTCTCAGCATGCACGGTCCTCAGAACAACCTGGAATGAAAGAATAGGCAGAATTTGTCACTCCTGTCCTCACAGGACAGCAACGGAGACATTGCAGGGGTGGGACAGGGCAGGTTTGGGCTGGCACGCACACAGGCAGAAGCATATCGTGTAAACTGGGTGTCTGGGAAGTACAAAGGAGCAATAAAACCACAGGGAAAAAAGTTTACTAATCTGTTGATTAGTAAAAAAACATTGCAGACACAGCTTGTCCCTTTGTTCTTCTGCCGGGGCAGGGCTCTGGTGACACAGGGACAGGTGGATGTGTAATGTCAGGATGGTTGGGCAGGGGTAAAACAAAACCTGGAAGATGAGGGCAGGAGGTGTGCCCGATGTGTGAGGATGTATCGCCGATTAGCGCACGAGCAGCGGTGCATGGAGACCGAAAATGGGAGTCTGAAAGAGAAGTGAGAGTGCCCTGAGCGAAGAAACACCAAAAGAGCTGGGGATGGGGGGTAGTGCCTCCACTGCTGGCACACGTGCCCATGTGCCAGGACAGCCCATTGCTCCCTGCTGAATTCAGGGCCCCCTCCAAGGCGCATTCCCCTTGACTGCTCCCTCTGCCAGCAAACACTTCCCACAGGTTGAACCAGCACCTCTCTTTTTCACACCAAGCCAAATCTTTAGTTTCTTCCTGGCAAACACATTCACATTGTTTTCCTCATGTGCTGGGTAGGATGAATCCATTCAAGCGCAGCCTGTCAAAGCTAAAAAAGCTTCTAAGGATGGCAAACTTGTTGTCTGTGAAGCAGCTCTGCAGTCTGATAGCTTTGTATGTTGGAGGTTCAGCCACCAAGGAGCACAGCAGAGACAGCTGAAGGGGTGAATGACTCCAGCTAAAAGGGAACATGGGCAGTTGGTAATCTACTCAATGTGCTTAGGACACATTGGGCTCATGCTGGAGAGGTTTCTGTTTGCATGGTTTCTACTCTCATTAAGACTTGATAGACTTTTTCTTCCCCTGTGTATTTAAATTTTTCTCCTCCCGTGTATTTCAAGACAGCAATGACGAAAAAAGTAGAAAGTATTGTGCAATAGAAAACACCAGGAATTATTTAACTCGCTCCAGTTTCTCAGGACCAGTCTAGAAATAGGTTTTGCTACCAGTTACTCGCCTACTACCTTAACAAAATTATCACCCTGAAGGGGGTTTTTGCTCTTCCTGAGAAAGAAAATTTCCTCTTTGCATTTCAATGAAAGGCATTCAACTGCCTTTTTCTGCCCCCAGACTGTTTCCTGAGGGTTTTGCAAACCCTCAGAATTTCATTTTCGTTTTGAACCAGCTGCATTAGCATTTCACTGAGCCCTCTGAGGCATCTTCTTTGTCAGGGTGTGAGAGAGGACATGCTGGGGTGCACATCTGGAGTTGTCTGAGGGAGCCAGGACCAAGTCCCTTGTAGCACAAGCACAGTGACAGCAGCAATTCCAGCCTTTCTGCCAGCCTGTGGCTCCTGTGGCAGCTGTTTTTTTCCATGCAGGCCATGTATGTGCACGTATGGATGCAGAGGCAATCACAAGGGGCTGTTAACCTGGGCTGTGACAGGTATGGCAAACTCAAGCTTACCCTACAGTTTCTGCATGGACAAAAAAGCACTTGGAGCACTCTTCAAGGTTTAAAACCCCCAATCCCATTTAGGAGGTCAGGATACCAGGACAACTGGAATGCCTGATGGACCTGAGGCTGAATGTAAGGACCTCCAGCATGAACATATACTTAGCAAGGTGAATTCTGACCAGCATCCTTGACTCAAGTTTTCACTCAGCTGTCCCATCTGTCTGTGTGCACTGGATAAGCAGATTTGCTATCCCTCATGCAGCTCTAAGATGGATTGGCTTCCAGAAGTAAACTGGGAGAAAGTAGCTGCCCTTGGGTATGATGAGTTTTAGTGAGGTCAAATAATATCCACAATTGCCTGTGGTGGAGGAAATCCCTAGGTGGCACAGGGGAGGAAAGAGCAGAAGCAACCTGAGTTTTTTCTTTAATATGTCTGGGTGGCACATGCTGGCATTGCAAAAAGCTTATTAGTAATTTATATTTGTCCTATAGAGGCTTTATCTTTACTGCTATGATTTTGATGTTGCTGTGCCAGTTCCAGGTAGATGGTGAGGACTGACAAGTGTACAAAAATAATTGGGAGGATCAGCACCATAGCAATCTGGTTTGCATCACAGCAGCCACAGGTGCACATTCCATTTAACACCACCAGGAATCATCCTGCCACAAGGGGAGGTGATTTAGGCACTGACCTGGAAGCAGCACCCGTGCCAGGGGAATGAGGGAGAGCCTATTTCAGAGGCAGATGTGGGCTGAGATGACTGGCAAAGCTGCAGGTTCAGATGTGGGCAGTGCCAAGTGAGGAACTGGGATTCCATGTGTAGGATTCTGGTGTGGCCAGCCAGAGGCAGTTTTACCTTGGTCTGTGGACTGAGGACACATGTGAGGTGTGGATGATGCTGATGTCCTCCCTCAGTTCACTCTCCACAGCCTCTGAAGTTGGTTGGCTCTGCCATGATAACTGGGCTTGTTCTGAGAGCAGATGCTGTGTAAGGCAAGGCTGTGCTCCTGACAGAGTCTGGACTTAATGAAGATGAGCTCATCAAAGCCCTTGTGCCCACTTGGCTCCACAAACCTCCTGAGCTGCCCCAGGCACAGCCACTCCTCTGCTCTGACCCACATGCAGAGCAGCTCATGAGCCAGGGCCAGAAAACTTCCCAGGAGGAAAAATCCTGGCATCATCTGTGTGACACCCACCTTTAACACAGGAGAAGGAGTATCAGGTTGGGAGCCAGCGTTTGTCCAAAGGAGGGGACCCTGAACAAGATGATGCAAGACAAGCCCCAGAGATGCAACTGGACATGGGGATGGATGAAAAGTTCCCTAATCAGGGGATGATTGTTGATGACCTGTTGCTGTGGCTTGAATGTGCCTTTGTATTGTCTATCAGGGCCCTCCTTCACAGCATCTCTGTTTCACTGTGGGCTCCACGTGCTCATGCATAAGTGCAGGAATCCTCCTTCTCTTCTGCAGAAGGATATGACCCTTTAAACTGTGTTATTCCAGCCAGGCTGTTGTCCAATGTTCCTTAGTAGAAAATATTTGATGTTACAAAGTGAAAAAAAGCAAAAACAAAACCAGGAAAGAAACCACCAAATATTATTGAGGCCAGACATTTTGGAGAGGAATATTTTTTGCTAGTCCCTGGCAAGCAGTGGGTTGGTACTCAGCCTGAAGTCACAGCCGGGCTGGGAACAGTGTGGGGTTTCAATGCCACATGGAGCAACACTGGGTATATTGTCCAAATCTTGTTTGCATTTGGCCAGTAAGTCTGACTTTGCTCTTTTCAAAACACTTATTAGTCACACTGCAAGCAATGTCCTTTGATTTCCCATCAGGCATGAAAGATTTCATATTGTAGCCTTTTTGAATCACTTTTCGCTTAAAACATACTTCATGACAATTTTTGTTAGTTTAAATACAGGAGAGGAAAAGGGGGAAGAAGAGAACATGGAAAGTATGAGTAGTTCTAGGTGGAATATTTAGTACATAAAATATATTCTGTGCACACAGATGAAATAATATTAGCTCATTTTAATTCAACCAAACTTGAAGACTCCAGCTTCTCCAGCCTCACTGGAAGCTGCTGGATGAGTTGCCTGAACTGAGTAGTGTGAAACATGGGATGCAAGTCTCCTTATCCTTGGAGAGGCAACTGCTTTCTCTTGTAGATCTGATAGCAGCTTCTCCTCTTACAGAGGTCCTCTCCCAGGAGGGAATTAGGGTTTCCATTGAGTGCAAAACAAAGCCAAACTGCTTAATAGTCTCATTGTCCTGCTCAACTCAGCCCAAGGGCAACTCTGGCCAAGCAAAACTGGGGTAGAAATACCAGAGGAAAGATTAACTTTTGGCAGCTTCCCCTTCAGCTTTGTTGCAGTGTGAGGCATGGCTACTTCAAATTACAGAGCTAACTCCAGGCCAAACCTTGGGAAATGAACCTCAAATTTTAATTCTGCTTTGTAGGGGTGTGCAATGGCACAGCAGAAGCTGGGATGACAGCAGAAGCTGGGATGACAGCAGCTTCATGAGTTCTATTTCTGGCTTTGAAAAAGATGCTCCACTGAAACAGCCATGGATGCTCATTCCACCACCGGTTTTTGTGCTCTGATGCTGTGCAGTCAAAGAACAGCAAAGCCTTTGGTAGAATATCTGGAGGGTTTCTTTTCTCACCTGCTGGTATCAAGTATGTGAGCTAAAAAATAAGAGATGTGCTGTTATTTGGGAGCAAAACAGGCTGTTTGAGATGTAAAAGCAGTGCTTGTGTTTTGCAAACTTTGGCAAGATATGTAACATTTCCTTACCAAGACACACATCAGGCAAGTAAACTGGACAAAAATTCCAGTTGTAATACATAGCATAAATAAATTCATGCTAAAGTTGTAATCTTGTCTGATAAGATTCCTAGCATATTTCCAGGAAACCTTCTCTGACAAGATTATAGTGATATGCAGCAAGGCCAACAAGAATATGCGTCTGCAAGCAGCATATTTCCAAAAACCTCCATCCGACAAAATTATAACTCATGAATATTCATCTGCAAGAAGTGTATTTCCAAGAAACCCGACAAGATTACAACATATACACCCAAAACAACATGAATATTTGTCTGCAAGAAGTGTACTCCAAGAGACCCCTGAAGAGCCTGAAAACATATAAAAAGCACCCTGGGACAGTCGCAGTTTGTGGAGCATGGTGGAGCAGTGCTAGCAAGCCCCTCCCTGCCTCACCTGACACTGTTCGCCTGGTACTGCGTTGCTGCCTTCTGCGAGGCAGAGGACCTGGTTCAGGAACGGCACGGGGACCAATCCCAGGTCACTCGGTCCATTAGCACACAACACCAATGTGGTAGACGGAAAAATGGCATTTATTGGTGAAGAATTTGACACTTTACAACCTAGGTTCACAGTGTCACTCCCATCTGCTTTCATCACAGCTAGGTGCTATTGGCTAATAACGGGGATAATTACCATAAACTATTGAGGAGGGGGGTGACTATCTTTCTGTACATCCCGATGTCTTCCGACTGCCGGACCTTAGCTGCCCACATTTCCTCCCCTCCTTATGCTTAACTAAATTTGCTAGAATATTAGGTGTATTAATCTTGAAAGTTCTAACGTTATTTTATCTATATCTGTCTTTAAACATTTTATCTAGCTTATATATATTATCAAAAGTTTTAAAAGTAGATATAATAGACTTGAGCAAAAATATAAGGTGCACTATACTTAACTAAAAAGGCTAAAAACTTATAAAATAGAGGCCGCAGTTTTTCATTAACAAATATAAGGCACAGTGAACAGGTGGTGACCAAGTGCATTCTTAGCTGAGACAGTCCCTGTTGTTGGGTCATGATGGCAGAGACACCTGTGGCAGCACCAGTTGCTCCCAGGCTAAGTAGCATTGCTATGGTCACACCTGTCACCAGTTCTCTTTTCTGAAGTCGGGTGAGTCTCTCTACCTGCAGGTTTAACTCCTCATCCCAGTGGTACAGGACCCTGGGAGCAATCACAACTTGCACACAAAAATCGTTAGGAACACTGAAGTCACAAACTGATAGGCATGGGGTAATCATTGTCCTGTCTGTGCTTATCAGCCGCTGCAGGCTGGAGCCTTGCAATTTAGGGTTTATTGGTGAGTGAACTCTGTCCCCCCTCTGACACTCAGACTGGGAACGCTAGTGCAGCTGGGGGGACCCAGCCGGCTCATGCAGCTTTTATTTCTCCCCAGTCCATGAGAGGAGTATTTCCTCTCAGTTATTTCTTAATGTGGAGGGGTGTATTCTTGTTTATCTTTGTTTTTTCCTCCTCTAAGGAATCGGTCACAGACCACTCGTCCCCACTAGTGCCTGTTTCAGAGTCGGAACTCAACTGGCTGGCTACTTCCAGGTTCTCCTGCCTTTTGTCTGGCTCCGACCCCGCCTATGTCCCTTGTGGGTGGGCTGTTCCCTCCCTCCTGGTTCGCCCCACCCTCTGTTCCGCCCTCTGCTCCTTTCCCTCTCTCGGCTCCCCCTCCCCACTCCTCTCCTTCACGTTCCCCTCCCGTTCTCGTTGTGCACCACCCCCGCATCTTATCTCCTTCGCTTCACATCCTCTTTCTTTCTCACATACTTTATCTTTCTCGTCCTCATTCTTTTCCCAGTCATGTACACTTGTCAATGCCAGCGCTCGTTCTGTGGTCTTACTAAGGGCATTTTCTCTTCGCTCTTTCTCTTTTTGCTCGGTGCCATCTCGGGGCACATAGGGCAGTGGTCCCTCCCTGGCTTTCCCCACAGCGCCCCTGGCTTCTTCTGTTAACTCTTTCCAAAAAGTTTTTGCTCCCTGCTGTCCCTCCATCGGCAGATCGGGATTTGGGAATTGAGGGGACATATCTCACTCTTGTGGCCCCTTTGGCTCAGCAGAGCTGTAACGTCTGGGTAGCCGCCCTGACCCCTAATTTCGGGGTGGCCAACAAACAGTTTTTTGCCGCCCTCCAGGTTTCCTGCTCTTGTATAGCTTTTCACAGAGCTTTAACAACCTTCCCCCATGACTTAAGATGTTTCCTTGTGCCTGAAAACATGGTTTCCTCAGCAAGGGCCTTAGTACATCTCTTCCACACCTCAGGGTGGAGAATATCTACTGGCTGGTCTATGACCCCAAAATGCAAAAGCCTTGCAACTGCAAGAGTAAAATCCTTAGGTTTACAATCGATACCCCACTGCTTACGTAATTGCAATACAACCTTCACAAGAGCCTCCATCTCCTTGTGGGTCCGGGAGCGTCCTCCCCGCCATAGCTGGTCCTGCTGCTCTGACCGTCGCCCCCATCCAGGTGATCCCCGCTTTCCGGATTTGGATTCACGGGTTTCAGCACCAGTTGGTGCCTTCTGCGAGGCAGAGGACCTGGTTCAGGAACGGCACGGGGACCAATCCCAGGTCACTCGGTCCATTAGCACACAACACCAATGTGATGGATGGCAGAAATGGCGTTTATTGGTGAAGAATTTGACACTTTACAACTTAGGTTCACAGTGTCACTCCCATCTGCTTTCATCACAGCTAGGTGCTATTGGCTAATAACGGGGGTAATTACCATAAACTATTGAGGAGGGGTGTGACTATCTTTCTGTACATCCCAATGTCTTCCGACTGCCGGACCTTAGCTGCCCACATTGCGTTGAGCTGAATTTTGCTTGTGGCTTTTCATGATTGTATTTTTTAACAAATTCTTTTTTTATTCATCAAATTGGCTAGTCATTTATAACAGATTGGTGACCCTGACATGATGCAACTTCGGGTTTTGTGACTCTCCCTCTCCTACCGGGGGGCATCCCACTATTTCATCATGTGGGAGACCAACAACCCCATTGCACTCGAATATTGAATTAAAAGTAAGAGCCATAAGCGAAAGAGAGAAACAAGCTTGGTGCTCCCAGGGGCTCACAGAGGATCCAAAGAGGGGTCCTCGGAACCGTGGTATATTCTACTCGTAATTCTACGTGCACAGAGACCCACACAGGAAAGAGACCGTAAGTACCACTGGTTGAGTAGATGTGACTGAGCGTATGAATGAGACATGACATAGTCACGGAGCGAGAGCGGACTCCTGATGAACTGCAGTTCCTACATCCCGTGAAGGGTTGGGTCAATGAAAGGGGGAAGCGATTCTTGAAGAGGCTCATTGCGTACGTAAAATCTGAACTTCGGGAGAAGGAGTTCAGACATCGGTCACAGAGGGGTTAAAAAGGAAAGATACGCTCCCAGGAACTCAGGAGGCAGGTAAGCCCTTTTTAGCCTAGGACCAGAGGTCCAGGGGAGAGAAGGAGAGAAAATAAAAAGGGAGCACATTACCAATCAAGTCTCCGCAGGTCGGTCACTCGTTGGCTGGAGGAGATTGGCAAATGACGGAAACGGAGCTGATCCAGTACAGTGAGGACCAGCCAATTGAAAATCAGTATGTGTGACTGAGTAAAGTGCAACAGAAACTGCAGAGTGATTGCTAAACCATCCCCCCTTAGAAACGAGGGTTTGTTTCGGGTTTTTTTATGGTTTAGTTTGGTTGGGTTTTTTTTCCTTTTTTTGGGATCTTTCTAAGGATTTGGGCATTGAGAGGGGGTAGGGATTGAGAATTAGACCAAGACATTTAATAAAATGGGACAGAAAAACGCAAAACCCAGAGAGGATTTCAAGGAACGTCCTCAGGAGAAAGGAAGAGGGAAAT
Organism: Pseudopodoces humilis; assembly: GCF_049639895.1. Taxonomy (NCBI): domain Eukaryota; kingdom Metazoa; phylum Chordata; class Aves; order Passeriformes; family Paridae; genus Pseudopodoces; species Pseudopodoces humilis. The sequence goes on along the minus strand of NC_142204.1, from coordinate 13,073,637 downwards.
CCCAGAAATTCCACCAGATAGCCCACTGGGGTTTTTGTTAAGAAACTGGGAAAACTGTCCCTCAAAAGAAGGGAAATCTAAAGAGAAGGTGATTCATTATTGCATGGAATCCTGGGAGGGAAAGAGATTAGAAGCCATTTGATTTGGCCCATGTTCAGGTCCTTGAAAGGCTGGGTCTGTCAAGCTCTAGATATGTATGTAAATAGTAAAGAACCCTCAGATCAGGAGGAGAGAGACTATGCAAAGATATGGATAAGATCAGCAGCTAAGCTATTTACTGTTAGGACCGAAAAGCCAGCTGAGACCAAAGATGAGGCTTGGGATCCGCTAAATAACCTTCCTCCCCCATATCTGGAGCCTCAGCCTCAAATCATTCAGCCGACCCAACCCCTGCCTCAGCCTGGACAGAATACGAGACCAACGCCCCTGTCCCCTCCTTAGGGTTACTTGTTCTCCCTCTCCAAGGAGAACAAGGAGAAAAGTAACAGAAAAAATTAATGATGAGAATAATGAAAGTGATGAGGACAAAGAAAAGGGGCATAATCTTTTCCCATTGAGAGAGGTACCAACAGCACCAGGGGTAACTGGGTATGTTAATGTCCCCCTTAACACTGGGGATGTGCGAGCCTTCAAAAAGGAGATGGGTAAGCTGATGGATGATGTTGGGTTTAAAGCAAGATAAGCACCCTGACCCGCTCCAGCACAGGTGGCTATCCCAGCTGCGCGGTCCATACTCCACAGCATCAATGTGATGGACGGCAAATATGGCAATTTATTGCAGGGAAACTTAGCATTTTATAGCCTGGGGTCACTGTGTTACTCCCATCTACATACGTCACACCTGGGTGCTATTGGCTAATTGCAGGAGGTTTTACTATCCTAGCAGAGAGGGGTTTTTGCTAACTTTCCATTACATCCCGAAATCTTCCGCATCGCCAGGCCTTAAACTACAACAGGATGACCCCCTGGGGGTGTCAGACTGGTTAGACAAGTTTCTGGAACCCAGCATGTACACGTGGCATGACATGCAGGCTATACTAAGGATGTTGCTTACTACTGAGGAGAGAGAAATGATAAGACAGGGAAGAATGAAAGAATGGAAGTGCAGAAATCCACAAGGGATACCTGGAAATCAAAAGTGGCCAAACTAAAGACCGGGATAGGATGCTCAGACAGAAGGAGGTCGTCGAAACATGATTTAAGAGATATGATAATACAGGGAGTCGAGAAGCTGTTCCTCGGGGGAAAAAAATTAGCAAAGCACTCAAAGAATGGCAGAAAAAAGACAAATCTCCTACAGATTGGTTCAAATGGTTATGGAAAAGCTTGCAAATGGATTCAGGGTTAGACCCTAATTCTCCAATAGGAGAAGCATTATTAAAAACACAATTTGTAGCAAAATCCTGGGAGGATATATGAAAGAAACTCGAAAAGTTGGAAAACTGGCAAGAGAGGCGACTACAGGAATTATTGAGAGAAGCACAGAAAGTTTATATAAGGAGAGTTGAGGAAAAACAGAAGGTTCAAGCAAAAGTATTACTTGCAGCTGTCAAGGAATTTCAAAAGCAAGAGCAACCCTGGAGTCCAGTAAGATCAGTACAGAACCAGGGAAGCCAGAAGAAGCAGTCTGTCCCACAAAAAGGGACATCAGAGAGCCCTCAGGACAAACATCCTGAATGCTATTGCTGCAGAAAGAAATGGCATCTGAAAAAGAATTGTAGAAAAAGAATGCAAGATGAAAAGATCTTTCAAGAGGACTAGGGGGGTCAGGGGCTTTTTATTTTGGGGTCCAAACAACCACCTGAGCCCTTGATAAAATTAAAAATAGGACCCCATAAAGAGGAGGTATCTTTTCTGATTGATATAGGGGCTGAACGAAGCACCGTCCAAAAATTGCCAAAAGGATGCATAAAGAGTAAAGATACCATGGTAGTAGTAGAGGCAAAAGGAGAACCCTTTAAGGTCTCAGTTATTAGAGATGTAGAAATAGATTCAGAAACTAAGATCTGTTTAGGAGATTTGTTACTAGTTGAGGAAGCAGATTATAATTTATTAGGGAGAGATCTGATTGTAACTTTAGGAATAAACTTGATATTGCAAGAAAAAAATCTCATAGTATGCCTGTACAGACTAACTCAAGAGGATGAGAGTAAAATCAATCCTCAAGTCTGGCATGCACAAGAAGAAGTAAAATTAGAAATGGAGCCTGTATCCATTGAAATGCAAAGACCAGAAGACCCAATTAGGGTCAAACAATATCCTATTTCTATGGAAGGAAGAAATGGGTTAAAACCTGTAATTGACGAATTAATAAAAAGGGGGAGTTTGGAACCTTGCATATCAAGGCACAATACCCCCATCTTACCAGTACGGAAAACTGACAAAACCGATAGCTTAGTTCAAGATCTGAGAGCAGTCAACCAAAGGAGAAAAACATGTTTTCCAGTGGTTGCAAACCCATACACCCTTTTGAATCAGATTTCTCCGGAATACACCTGGTATATCATGTTAGATCTGACAGATGCCTTCTGGACTTGTCCATTCACAAAAAATATTTTGCTTTTTAGAGAGATTACTTTGCCTTTCAGTGGGAGGACCCTGACACAAAAAGAAAACAACAGCTTAGATGGACAGTACTTCCCCAGGGGATTGTCGATTCTCCCAATTTGTTTGGACAAGCACTGGAACAGCTACTAAGTCAGTTTGTGCCGACAGAAGGAATCAAGCTGTTGCAGTATGTTGATGACTTGCTAATAGCTGGTAAAAAACAAGAAGTAAGAACAAATACAATAGCATTGTTAAATTTCTTAGGAGAAAAAGGGTTAAAAGTATCAAAATCAAAGTTACAGTTTACTGAACCAGAAGTAAAGTACCTGGGGCACTGTATTACAAAAGGGAAAAAGAAATTAGACCCTGAAAGAGTAGCTGGGATTGTTGCATTACCACCCCGGCAGACAAAAAGAGAAGTTAGACAACTATTGGGACTTCTAGGGTATTGCAGGCAGTGGATTGAAAAGTATAGTGAGAAAGTAAAATTCTTTTATGAAAAATTTGCTACTGAGAGAATAAAATGGACAGAGCAAGATGAAAAAGGGTTTAAAGAATTAAAGGATGCTCTTGTAACAGTTCCAGTATTAAGCCTTCCTGATGTAAAGAGGCAATTTCAGCTGTTTGTAGATGTTAGCAACCATAGTGCTCATGGAGTATTAACACAAGATTGGCCTGGGACTAAAAAACCTGTGGGGTGTATGTCAAAGCTTTTAGACCCTGCAAGCCGAGAATGGCCCACTTGCCTACAAGCAATAGTAGCAGTGGCACTATTAGTAGAAGAGGCCAAAAAGATCACCTTTGGAGCCTCACTAATAGTGATATGCAGTTAGAAAAAGAACTCTATAACTCACAGAGTAGTTATAAGAGTAGGTATGAATTTATTCGGCACTGAGCTGCATGGGGGGATATCTCTTCCAAAAAGCATGCACACCTTTTGAGATTTGGCTTTCTCCTTTTATCCTTTACAAACTAGGGTTGCACAATACTCCTAATACATATTCATTTCTTAATTCCGCCTGTCCTCACTCCATATTACAATTAGCTCCATGCCCCTTTCCAGTTGCGCATTGGTCGTTTCTGGTCAGTTTAGTGGTCATCTGGGGGGTCTCTGGGATGAGGTCAGCAATTTTCTCCTTAGCTGAACTCTTTACCTTGTCTTTTTGCACATACCTCTTTCAGTCCTTTGACCACCTTTTGGACTTTGAATCTGTTCCTTCCAGCTTAGGGGTCCAAGGAATCCCCTTATCCTGTGGTGCCTTTGTCTTTGCATCCAATAGAATACCTAGCTCTTTATCTTATCTTTCAGTCTAACCCTTTTCCTGCTCTTGTGAAGCAGGGTATGGTTTTTGTCAACTCCCCCTTCTTTTAGTCAAGCATTTCTTTATGTTTAATTCCTAATTCTTAATTTCTCTGTTTCAATAGTATATACCCCCCACAATGTAAGAAGCATTTTGCAACAGAAAGCAGACAAATGGCTCATAGATGCTAGGCTTTTAAAATATAAAGCTATACTAATTCATTCACCTGACCTGGAATTGTGAATAACTACCGTTCAGAATCCAGCACAGTTCCTATTTGGTGAACCATTGGAAGTATATAATCATAATTGTGCAGAAGTGGTGGAATTACAAAGAAAGATATGACCAGATCTAGAGGAAGAAGAACTAGAAGAAGGAGAGAAGTGGTTTGTAGATGGGTCTTTGAGAGTAATAGAAGGGAAAAGGAAGTCAGGATATGCAATAGTAGATGGAATGACAGGAGAAGTTGTAGAATCAGGACCCTTAAGTGCTAGTTGGTCAGCACAAGCCTGCGAGTTCTATACAGTTTTACAAGCACTTAAGAGGCTAGGAAAAAAGAAAGGGACAATTTTTATGGACTCCAAATATGCCTTCAGGGTAGTCCACACCTTGGAAAAATTTGGGAAGAAAGAGGTTTAACTAGTACCCGAGGACAAGGACTGATTCAGGAAGAACTGATAAAATAAATCCTAGAAGCTATTAGGGGACCGGATTCTGTAGTCCATGTTAAGAGCCACCAGATGGGAATGCAATTTAGGACTAGAGGCAATAATTTAGCAGATATGGAATCTAAGAAAGCAGCATTATTAGTAATAGATATGCCAGAAATTGAAAAAGATGAATTTCAGGAACACCCTTCCCATCCCACTTCAAAGAATATAAGAAGACGGGGGGTGAGTGGAAAGAAAATAAATGAAAACTTCCCGATGGAACGGAATTGCTATCTAGAGATTGTACAAAAAGGGTTTTGAGTAGGTTACATCAACAGACTCATTGGGGAGCACGAGCACTTGCAGAGCAGTTTTTGAAGTTTTTTGGGTGTAAAGGAATCTATGAGCTAGCAAAACAAGAAGTGTTAGGGTGTATGACATGTCAGAAGATAAATAGGATGAGGACGTGGCAGATTCCATTAGGAGGCTGCCCTTTAGCATATCGACCATTTGAGAGAATTCAAGTAGATTTCACTGAACTACCCAAAGTGGGGAGGTATGAATATCTGTTAGTAACAGTAGATCAGTTAACACATTGGGTAGAGGCCTTTCCCAGTGCCAGAGCCATGGCTCAGTGTCAAAAGTAGTGTTAGAAGAGACAATACCATGGTACAACATAATAGATCATACTGATTCAGGCCAGGGGACACACTTTACATCAAAAATCATTAAACAACTGGCGGATGCTTTAAGCATCCACTGGGAATACCACACCCCATGGCACCCGCAGAGCTCTGGATGAGTAGAAAGGATGAACCAAACATTAAAAGCCCAGCTATCAAAATTGATGTTAGAGACAAAAATGTCATGGGTTAAGTGCCTCCCCTTAGCTCTGTGAAAATACGAATTATGCCAGTAGGGCATCCAAGACTGGAAGATAACCAAATCCAGCCTAATTTAATAGCCATCAACAAGAATTTACAAGAATTGAGAAAAAAAAAGTTAATAATGCAAAGCACTCCTTTGGGGTTTGCCATACATAAAATACAAGCAGGAGATGAAGTGCTAATTAAAACTTGGAAAGAAGTCTCCCTCACACCTCACTGGGAGGGTCCTTTGCTTGTGCTTTTAACCACAGACACAGCGGTACAAACGGCTGAAAAAGGTTGGACACACCATTCCTGAGTAAAGAAGATTGAACACCAGGAGAGAACACCTGAATAGAAAGTGACTACTCCTCCAGGAAGTTTGAAGATAAAGCTGAATTGATATACTAATGACTGATGAAGACAAAGCAATGTGTCTAGTACCAGAGTGTGACTGTTATCCTTTTGTTCATTTTAGGTGCTAATATTGTCAAGAAATTTGGGTTAAACACTGTAGGCGCAGGTATAAACCTAAAGGGCTTTGTCGAGCGTGCTAGGTAGAAGAAACCTCTATAACCAGGAATTTGTTAGTGGTCGCTACTAACTTGGGCATAATCAAATTAGATTCTCCGGAGTGGTATAGATTGTATCAAGAAGGGGTAAGATGTAAATTGAGGTCGAAGGCACAAGTGCTTATAACTGAGTGTCGGCAAACAAACAATGTACCCTGTGATGCTGATGCAGTCAAAATATCAGAGTGGGATGCCTTTAAGAGAAAATATGCAGCTTGTTCCACCCATGGATCCCCTGAAAGATACCCATGCTGCCGAGAAGATGGACTCCCTCACCACAGGCCCCAACCCTGTGGGCATATGCAGAGGCAGAGGCATGTGTGGGGAACCCTGGTGGTTCTGAGTCTGATAATGGGCGGAATGATCTGTCTGCTCTCCAAGAGTTACCCCAGCTCTGAGAAGCAAAGCTCAACCCAAGACTGTAGGCAGTGTTTTAAAAACACCCTAGAGAAACAAAGGGTCACAGAGACCCTGGCATATTGCACCCACTATGACTGAAAAATCAGCGACGAAATAGGGGAGTGTGAGGACAACCAAACTCAGTATAAAATGTGCCAAATAAAAAAAAGATTAATCTGCCATGACCCAAGAGCGACACCTAAAAATCAGTGGTTAGAGGTGCAATCTACACCAGAAAGTAAGAAAATACTGGCCCATGCATTACACAAACGAGCTGCTGGATTAGAGCCTATTGTCCCCACTTGTAACAAATGTAACCATTCAGCATGGATCGGAGGGAGAATGGAATCAATGTTTATGGCACATTCCCAAGTTAATGCAATATGCTATAATCACAACCAACTAAAAATGTGTACTATGGGAGGGAAAACATATTGGGTTGGAGAAAATCTTAAATATGGTAAAATTATTTCTCTCAGCAATGAGCCCATAATAACTAATCTTCTCGACAGTAATGATGACCGAATTTGTTTAGGCTACAGCAGAACTTTCTGCTCTGTAAGAGATGGAGAAAGAGTAGATCCAGAAAGTAAATTGAAACAAATAGCTCAAGAATTAGAAAAACAAAAGGCAGAGGCAAAGAAAGAAATAGAACAAGAACAGCTAAAAGCATTAAATAAACAATATGAAGAGTTAGAACAACAGTATGGTAGTTGGAACCTACCCACCTCAAACAAGAACCTTTTTGTAGATCTAATACAAGAGATCACTACAGAATTAAGATTATCTAATTATTAGATTTGTGGAGGGCTTAAATCAGCTGAGAAAAGGCCATGGAAAGGTGAGAGCTTATCTCCAGAGCAACTTCTAAAATGGAATCATGCCCAAATTTCAAAAACCCTGAAGGGTGGGTTTTAGATCACTGAATAATTGGAACAGTTTGTATCAGCAGAGAAGGAAAAAGATATACTGAAGTAGTGGGATATACTCCTTGTATATTCACTTTAACAGTGAATTCAAATAACAATACCAAAGTCTGGCAACCAGAAACCCCCACTGGATACTGGAGTAGAACCAGAAAACCAAATTGTGATTAGAATGATCAGATTAAATTATGTTGGCACAAAAGCCCTGGAGCTAATCCTTACCGATCCTTAAAAAGCTTAAAGAATTACTGAGATAAACCAGAAACTGTAAATGACCAATAGAAAGCACCTGATGGAATATACTGGATGTTGCCCTGAAAACTCAGCTTCTGATCTTGCTGACATAGTTTTCAAAAGACTTTCTCAAGACAGTAACTGTAAACATAGAGATGTGTACATTCTTTCTGATACACATCTTGTGATGGACATCTCTCACGGCCAGTGCAGTTGGGAAGATGTTTTCCTGACCATCCAATCCCTGGCCATGGTCAGAAACCTGTAAATCCTGGGAGAAGAAATAAACTCTCTCTTCCTTTCACCACACCTCAAGCTGTGTTTGTGTGACCTATTTATCTCCAGCAGCAACACTGGATATGTGGGGAAAAAGCACACAGTGAATTACCCCGCAGATGGAAAGGATCCTGTGCTCTGGGAATGATTCGACGCTCCTTCTTTGTGCTACCAAAGTCCAAAAGTAAACTCTTAGAAGCACCCCTATATGAGACCCTAGGCAGAGAAAAAAGAGCTGAATCTTGAGTTTCCAAAAGCAGGAATGTTGGGGGTTAGGTGTCCTTTTTTTGTTCTGGCTTGCCCGTGGAATTTTTATCCATTAGTTGCGGGGACAAAATAACTGTGGGTACTTAGTGGGTGCTCGATAAAGGACGAAGAGTGGCCGGGCCCAGGGGGCAAAGGGGGCAGGAAAGGAAGGTAGGGACAGTTTTTGGCTGGCTTTCTTCGGCTTCGGGGAGAGACATTCTTTTTTTTGGGGGCGCGGAACTGCTGGGGTAGAGAGAAAGGAATTTCGCCATCACCCAGACGGAGCTGCTGCTTCTTCTCCTTCTTCCCTCTTCATTGGTTGGCCTCACAACCCCTGTCCTGCCGGGACGTGTGGCAGTGCCAGGCACCGCCGCGGATACACCTCATCTACCAGCCCAGGATCTCAGCTCATCCCTGCTGTTCCAGCCGACTGTTCCTCGGAGCCCTGCAGGAGCACCGGGACTGACTGCCCGAGGGGGTTTGTGAAAACAAAGCCTCTCCTCCATCCCGTCTCAGCCGAGAAAGCTGTCACGGGGTCCCTGGTTCTGTTTTCTTGCTAATGCTGTAGTTATTGTTGTTTGTTTGCCTGGTTCTACTAGTAAAGGACTGTTATTCCTATCCCCAGATCTCTGCCAGAAAGCCCCTTGATTTCAAAATTATAATAATTCGGAGGAAGGGGCTCTACATTCTTTCATCCCAAGGGAGGCTCCTCCCCTCCCTAGCAGACACCTTCTTCTAGAACCTGTCTTCTAGAATCTGTCTTCTAGAACCAAGACAAGGAGGGAATCAGAAGTAGGGAGAAGATGAGTAGCCTGCAGGAAGGATTATAGCTTACTATGGTCCAGCAGCTTGGGCTCAAGATGGGAGCTGGGGATATAGGACCCCAATTTACCTATTAAACTGACTAATAAGACCTCAAGCTGTGGTAGAAATTGTATCAAATCATACCTCTGATGCTCTCGAGTTATTATTTAAACAGCACTCATAAATGCGAGCATTTGTGTATCAGAACTGAACTGCTTTGGACTACTTGTTAGCAGAAGAAGGGGGACGCTGCGGAAAGTTCAATGAATCTAAATGCTGTGTAGAAATAGATGACTATGGAGAAACCATAAGAAACCTTGCAGCAGGAATTAAAAAAGTGGCACATGTACCAGTTCAAAAATGGAATTTTATCCTTCAAGATTCATGGTGAGATCAATTGTTTGAGGGGAAGAACTGGTGGAAAAAATTAAGATTTTTAATATTATGTTCAATAATGGGGCTATTATTTCTGCCTTGTCTCATACCATGTTTTATCAGACTAATCCATTCTGTTGTCCAAAGCATGCAAGTAGCAGCAATGCCTATTGATCCTGAGCTAGCTACAATAAAGACCAGTCAATCCAAGGGAATACCCAAAATATCTAAAATAATGGAATTGAAAGAAAATAAAGAGAGCAGAGCTGCTGAAGCTCTGGCCAGATTTAAAGCTCAGACACGACTATTTTACAAGTAGCATTAAGCTACTGCATAGCCAAAATACAGCTCAGGATACAACAGGCACCTGCATTGATATATAATTAAGTACCCAAACAAAAAATCAGACACTAGAATAATCAATATCATGAAAAATTATTGATTGTAAATACTGATTATGAAATAAGTGAATCATATTTAAATTTATCCTAAAGCGTGAATTAATGAATTAATAAAGAAAGGGGGGGGACTGTGATACATAGCATGAATAAATTCGTGCTAAAGTTATAATCTTGTCTGACAAGAATCCTAGCGTATTTCCAGGAAACCTTCCCTGGCGAGATTATAGTGATATGCAGCAAGGCCAACATGAATATTCGTCTGCAAGGGCCATATTTCCAAGAAACCTCCATCCAATAAGATTATAATGATATGCACTCATAAATATTCATCTGCAAGAAGTGTATATCCAAGAACCCCAATGAAATTACAACATATACACCCAAACCAGCATGAATATTTTTCTGCAAGAAGTGTATTCCAAAGGACCCCCAAAAAGCCTGAAAACATATAAAAAGCACCTTGGGACAGTTGCAGTTTGTGAAGCATGGTGGAGAAGTGCTGCAGATAGCCTCCTCCCTGTATCACCCGGTGCTGCTCGCCTGGCACAGTGTCAAACTGATTTTTGTTTATGGTTTCCTTTTTATTATTGTAATTTGATTATAGAATAAATTTCTTTTTTTATTAATCAAATTGGCTACTCATGTATAACAGTTACAAAGCTTCCATTTTTACAAAGGAAACATTTTCAGTTTCATTTTCTCTCTGTAGTGGAAGAAGAAAAATCACAGCTACTATTATAAATAAAACAAAAGCATTTCTGGCAGGTTTGTTAAGTAGAAACTTCTACTCCTCAGGGCACAGCCCCACTCTTTTTATAAGGTTTCCATTGAATGCAATATAGAATTTGCTCAAGTAGGAACTGCTGGGTGATGCTTACTGAGATAAATTTCTTCTTTAGGATGTAATTATCTCGATATTGGAGAATATTGAAAAAATTATAAGTAAATGTATTTTTCATTTTTCTTTCTCATCTAAGGTGTGGAAAGCCAGAGCAATGCAAACAACTGGAAGAAACAGGATATGATGTTAGACAACCAGAGAAAGAAAAAGTGACTCGTCTTCACTGGGCATCAATAAACAGCAGACAGGAGCTGGTGAAGTGAGCGGGTAGTCCCTGTGACAGTAACAGCACATTCTGCCGCTGTTACCTATAATGATTTTGTTGCTTTTGTACTAAAAGACAAAGGAATGCACCGCTTGAGAAGAAAAGGGTAGAATTCAAATTTTAATGCACTTACCTTTGTCAAAATGACAGTGAAATGGAAAGATAGCCTGGTTTCTTTATATGTGAAATCATGTAGTAAATGAAATCATGAAATTTTCCCAGGTTTTTTTTCACAAAGTGTATTGTTTAAAAGTCAAATGTCTGGTAAGGAAGGTGGGAATCTTCCTGGGACGGAAAGAAGATGCTTCCTTCTAAATCCTTATAACTTTGAAAGTTATGTGGCTTCCAAGCAAAAATGCTGGAGAAGGAGTAACAGTTCTTTGGTATGAAATACGTATAGAGGAGACAGAACAAACAACAACACAAGCACAGGAGTTTCCCCCCGCTGAGCGCTGTTTGCCCTTTGGTGCAGTTATGACCACACCCAGCAGGGGGCGCTGCTGGCTGGGGCTGGGCCAGGGGGCGGGGCCAGGGCCAAGGCCAATCGCGGGTGGCAGGGGGTGGGGCCAGGGTCTCTCATGGCCTGCAGGGGGCGGGGCCAGGGTCTCTCATGGCCTGCAGGGGGCGGGGCCAGGGTCTCTCATGGCCTGCAGGGGGCGGGGCCAGGGTCTCTCATGGCCTGCAGGGGGCGCTCCTGTGCACGCTCTGACCCTCACCCAATGACGGCTCAGACAAAAGGCAGCAAAGGGAGCGATTCCCTGGGCACTCAGGTGATGGCAGAGACTGCCCTGGCTCCAGGTGGCACTGTGTGACCGGCTCTGCATTCCTGAGCAGCAGGGAGGCAGGAAAAGCAGGCAGAATCGATCACATTGCTGAATTGCAGCATAGCAAAGTCCCATAGCCAAATGCACAAAAGCTCCCACAGAAACCACGGAACTGACTGCCCTGATCCGCTGGCTGAAGGGAAGCAGGCAGCGTTACACCCCAGTTACTGAATTCCAGGATTAAACCAAGATTATTTTGCTCTGGGTGGATGCAGAGGAGAAAATCCCAACCAGATATTCTCAGGAGGTAAAAAGCACACAAAAGTTGACTGGCAAGCTACAGAAAATTAAGGAACATTGTGAAAAGAGTAAACACAACCTAACTTCACTTAAGATAGAATTAGCCCCTTGAACATAAAAAATCTTTAAACTCATTCAATGTTACGTTCTGTGAGAGAGAAGAAGAAAAAGAAAACCAGGAAGGCAGGAAAGATAAGAAAAACAGACATCTATCTACCGAGACCTGGGTTCCAGTGATATACTCCAAGGTGAAGGTAGGGCTAAAGGACCACGTGCTTGCCTTGTGGTGATCCACACTTCCTTGTGGTGACTCCAAAAGTTTTCAGCCCATCCTGGGCCTTCCTCCCAGGGGGGACTTCTGGTCCCCTGGCCTCTCAGGGACTGGGTTAGGCAAAACTGGGGCTGCCTCCAGTGTGCCGGGACTGGCAGACATTGTGGGACAGAGCACTACCTCTCCAGAGCAAGGTCTGATCTACCCCTAGCACACATTCCAAGCCTCCCAGGACGTCTCAAAAAAGATTACCTTTTCCAGTCTCTGACAGGCAGGACCCACCCCCCACAAAGTCTCGGGCAGACATACACATTTGCAGGATGTGCAATTGCCTAGGCAGCCTTTAAAACCATGTGCCCTAAAGCAAACCCCTCCATCCTCCTCAAGGTGTCCCAGCTGTCAAATCCTAAAGACACAGTGACGATCATTTTGGCACAAAGGGTTATGGGATAGATACTTTGTCATTAGGAATCCACCCCCTCCCCAAGTGAGTATCCTTCCAGGGAGCTGTAGGGAGAGAGAAGGTCCTCCCTGAGACCACTTTCCTGCAGGCTGAGTCTCCCATCTCACTCAGCCGCTTTTCATCTGACCTGTGCTCCAGAGCCTGCCCCAGCTCAGTTCCTTTCTCTGGACACAGTCCAGCACCTCAAAGTCTTTCTTGTAGTGAGGAACCCAAAACTGACCCCAGGATTCAAAGTGGGGCTTCAGCGGTGCCCAGAACAGGGGGACGGTCACTGCCCTGGTCGTGCTGGCCACACTATTGCTGGCACAGGCCAGGATGCCATTGTCCTTCCTGGCCACCTGGGCACACTTGGGCTCGTGTTCAGCACCTCTTGGCCAGCAGCCCGAGGCCTTTTTTGTGGGGCCATTGGAAATTGCACAGAACCATCAGTGGAATGGGGAGAGTTTAGTAACAACTCCAGGGGGCCCAGTCTGATTTAGGGACTCTTTGGCCGCTTTGGTAACAAGACAAGTGGGCCCAGTTCCCCTTAAGGACTCTGTGGCCGCCTAAAGTAACCAGCCCATAGCGCTGCAGGGGAACGTTGTGTCCCAAGTGCAGGTGTAAAGTATTTCCTTAGACACCAGTTCCCACTCTTCCAGAAGGTTTGGTTTTATTTAGCGATGGCTCGTGCCTGGCGGCCGAAGCGCCTCCTGCCCCCGCGTTCCTGGCGGAGCTCGCAGCGCAGCCATGGAGTAACGGCCGCTGCGCGCGGGACCCCGCGGCCGCCGCTGTCCCGGTGACAGTCGAAGCCTCGGCGCGAGCACCGGGACGGGGGACGAGGCCTGTGCCCCTCGCGCTGCTCGGCCACCAATGGGGAGCCTTGGAACGGGCGGGGCGGGCGGGGATTGGCTGGGACCGTTGGGAGGGGGCGGGGCGCGGAGGGGCCGGTCCCGGCTGAGGGGCCGTTGGTGCGGCACAATCGGAGCGGCGGCGGCCGGGGCGGCCCCGGGGAGCGGGCTCTGACGAGAGAGGGACCGAGCCCTGGCAAGGGATTGTCTGACCCCCTGCGAGGGAGTGAGCCCCGGTGAGTGGCCCCTAATGAGTGTCCCTCGCGGCGTGGTGTCGGGCTCAGTACCTGTGCTCTCTAACTGATCTACATCTGTACTTGCTGACGGGAAATAAGCATCTGTCTGACATCTGGAACAGGACTTTCATGCTGACCTATAGAGAGGCTGCTGGCATTTATTCCTTTTGGGTCACTCTTCAGGTACGTTATTGAGGTATGATCTGGATGCAGAGTCCGGTTTCTCACACAGCTGTTGGATGAATCGTTTTGCACAAAGGATGGTGGAATGTTGCACTGGCATTTACCCTGTGGTGTTTCACACTTTACAAGCCATTTTGGAATCCAAATAAAGCTTATGTAGTTAGGAAAGAAGTATGTAGGGAATATGCACAAATATTCCTTGTGTGACATATTCCTTGATGAGGTTTTTAAGAAATAGTAACTATATAACAACAATACCCATTTGTTTTAAATTAATAGACAAGAAATAGATCAAAATAAAAGGACAAGGAGCTGAATGTAGTTACCAGCTGTCCTGTCTCTCCACCAAAAATGGGATGACAGCCTTACGTGAAATACATTTTTAGAACTGTATAATAGGTTATATGTATTACTAGTCTGAAATGACAACAGCTCTGTATTGCCATATTGGCTTATCCAATACTGAATAGAAACTTATTAGAAGCGGTGTATGTACATATGGGATAGTGTTTTGAGGGGTTTTGTCTTGTATGTATTTACAGTGAATACATTCTCTCACTTCTACGTGGTTTTGTGTGCATTCCTGACTTCTGCCATAAATTTCTCCCTGGCTAAGTGGGAGGTGTACAAGAAGGTGCTGTTCCCGCTGCTGGGAAGGTTTTCCTTGGAATACATGCACACTATGCTATCTTCTGAAATTGTAGTGTGTCTGTTCTTAGAGTCTTTAATAACCATGGTGTAGCCAGAGGAAATGTGGACATAAATGGTCTCACCTTCCCCACACGTTCAGTTCAAACAAAACCAGCAAGCAATCTGTGTCATCTTTTAGAATAAGGTATAGCATTTCTATCTCTTAGGATTAGTAAAACTGTTGATGTGGTAGGCACTTCTCCATCAGTGGAAAAGTACTGGTTGATAATTTTGGCACTTAAAATTGTCAGTGAACTATTGCTGGTATTTGACCAAGATAGTTTTACCTGTTCAAGCTCCATTAAGCCAAGGGACTTGAACAAAATACGTGGTGTGAACTGTTAGAAAGGGTGCTATAGTTGCTACTCACTTGTTACTGTAGTTACTAGGGTTTGGGAGAGAGTCTAAATTCAGTTTTTTGAGGAGAAAAACTCAGCCTAACAAAGGCTGGTGGGTACAGCAGAGTCTAATGGAACATTTGGAAAAGTGGCGCAGGGTATTTGGCTGCGGGGATGAGAAGAGAGAAGTCATTTCGTGAGCACCTGATGGAGCTTCTGTGTATTCTGTGCATACCCATATTAATTAACAGCTGTATTAATGCAGGGTCACTAAGACTCAATTTTTTCTTCATATTTTAGGTGTCATAAATAAATAGGAGATCAATGGACTTCAAGCGTGGATCATTACCCGTGTGCTTTGGTTTGCAAATGCTTCTTCCACTTCTCACCTACCATCATTTTTGACAACTGGATTTGTCTCCTGTGGTGTGCCAATATCTTGGAATATGCAGTGGCCACGTTTGCAATGATTAGAGGCTACTTTTTCCCTGCCAGTACCAAAGACTGGTATGTGAATTTTAGTAATGAGAGAATACTAGGTATGAGGGGTTCAAATGGTTACGTAAAATTTGAGTATTTAAATTGAATGACAGGATATATTTCACTGGCTTCACAGGGAGCTTGAGCAGGGTATGGCAGTGGTTCTTTGCTTCACTAGCACCATCCCCCATGTTTTGTGCTGCACACCATGGCACTGGCAGCCTCAGTGTCACAGAGACCTGCAAAGGAGGTTTGGTTGTTGGCTGCTTGTCAAGGGATGAGCGGTGGAAATGGGGAACTACAGAGCCTTAAACAAAACCTTAAACAAAAGGTTGTGAAACTTGTTACAAATTAATGCCATTTTCAGCACCTAAC
The DNA here is from genome assembly GCF_049639895.1 of Pseudopodoces humilis. NCBI lineage: Eukaryota > Metazoa > Chordata > Aves > Passeriformes > Paridae > Pseudopodoces > Pseudopodoces humilis. The sequence goes on along the minus strand of NC_142204.1, from coordinate 13,058,007 downwards.
AATACGGAACATGGTCAACTGAGGTTTATTTTGGTATGGAAACCAGGATTTGTGAAGCTACTGAGCTGGTTGGCCTGGGGTAAAGTTACTTATTTTCATAGTAGGTGCTATGGGCATTCTTTTGGATTGGAGCTGAGACAGTGTCGCTAACACAGGCATGGTTTCACGATTGCTGAGCAGTGTTTACACAGCATCAAGGCCTTTTCTGCATCTCACCCCACCCACCAGGGAGTGGGCTGGGTGAGCACAAGGAGGGGACACTGCTTACCCCAAGGGACCCAAGGAATATCCCAGGCTGCATGGCATCCTGTTCAGCACGTAAAGCTGGAGAAAGAGGGAAGTGAGGGATTTCAGGAGTGATGGTATTTGCCATTCCAAGTTACCATTACATGTGGGTGAGCCCTGCTTTCCTGGAGATGGCTGAACATCTGCCTGCAGGTGGGGAATAGATTCCTTATTTTGCTGTGTTTGTGTGCATTGTTTTTCTTTTCACTATTAAACTGTGTTTATCTCAACCTGTGAGTTTTATCCTTTTGCTGGTTCTCTCCCCCACTGCACTGTGGGGGAGTGAGCGAGCAGCTGTGTGGGGTGAGTTGCCATCTGGGGTTAAACCATGAGAGTCCTTTTTTGTGCCTGACATGGAGCTTGAAGGGTTTGAGTTAGTTAACAGCAGCTTTGGCTGGAATGTGCTGGGTTGGATTTATAGCTGTTGGTGCCGTTGAGTGGTCAGGCTCCCGTGCCTGCCATGGAGCTCGTTAGGGGTTTCATTTTGATTCTGCTGCTGTCTGTAGTGCTTCTCCTCTTCCTGTGCTGTGCCTGGGGACATGGATGACAGCCGTGGTGACAGACCTGGGCTGGGAGGTGGCCAGGGCAGCGCTGCTGTTTCTGTGCTGCTGGAAATCCAGTGTGAGCTGGAGTCAAGGGAACTGTGAGCTGTGGATGAGCCCCCATGGGAACAGGATACCCCCAGGCATCAGTGGCTGGGGATAAGCCCATGGCAGAGCAGGAACCTCTCAGAGGATCTGTGGCCGTGGTTATGTCTGTGCCCAAGAAGGGACTGTGGCCCCAGGATAAACCTGAAGCCGCTGTGGCTGTGGATAAGGCCATGCTCAGCAGGTACCCCTTGAAACATCAGTGCCTGTGCATGGGGTCGTGCTGGAGCACATCAGAGCCGTGGCCATGGATAAACCCCTGGCAGAGCAGTTACAGCCTTGGAGGTACTGCAGCCATGGCTAAGGCCACATCCACTTCTTTAGTGTGGAGGGAAAACTTCATTCCCCATCTCTTGTGTAAAATCATATTTGTAAAAATTTAAGGTTATAAATTCTTAGTTTCAGGGCAAATGCAATACTGCTTATTTTCCTTCAGCTCTTTTCTTGTTACATGGTTATCTTTCAGAGTGACTAAAGGATATAAAAGGAGCTCTTGGAAAAGGTTGATTTCAAGAGCTCCTTGGAATTCCGTTTTCCAAGGTGAAACTAAAAAGAAAGAGGGATCATAGTATGAACTATGCAGCTTGTAACAAGCATATGTTACATACCATACTATATATGGTAGTTATGTTCAAGCTGAAAGATTTTTTAAAAATTAGATTTAATTAAAATGAAATTAATTTTTTTAAATCTAATTTTAAATTACCTCTTTAAAATGTTTAATTTATTTTTTTTATAATTATGGCCCATAAATATCCTGTTAGTTTTTAGAGTAAGTAGAAAAGTGTGTCAATTGAAAAGTGTTTTGTAGAAGCAGCTGAATGCACTGATCTTCATGGTAGGTTTGGATGAGTTGTGTGTTTTTGATTTTGTTGCAGTCATCCTGGAGAGGATGGTCTGGGCAGGAGAAAAAGGCTCTCTGCAAAAGTAGAAAACAAATGTATCTTGTAGCTGGGCTTTGCTTCAGAGCTGGATCTACACACATCCTTTCCTTATGTAGCTGTGGAAATTGCACTGCCCCTTTGCTGTTAATGCCAAGGTTATTTGAATATTGCAATATTTAATCTGGACTCTTAAATCATGGTAGCCTGTTGCACAGCACAGTGTGGTGCCTTCTGTTCCCTGAGAAGTCTTGGATGTTTTGTGGAAGAAATTGCCCCTTCAAGACCAATAAAAAACCCATTTTAGTCTGTTCTGTAAGCTTCATCCTAACATAAGTGCTGTGTAAGCAGTGCTCCAAGCAGTGTCCCACTAACGTCACCCTTGAAAACTGGAATCTGAAGGACCATCAGCTTGCTCGACTTCATGCCTGGGTCACCTTGTTGTATGCATGGCAGTGCTGTCAAATTCTTTTCTTCCAGAATACAAATAAAATAAAATAAAATAGAAATAAAACAAAACAAAATAAAATAAAATAAAAAGAGGGTGGATTTTGGGGGGTGTATATTGGATTATTTTTTGTCCTGATACTTGCTGTTTATTGATACTCTGTGGCCAGTATCCTAACCTATGAAGTTTGAAGATCACCTATCCAATCTCTGTAGTGTGGTGGGAATTTCAAATGTAAAAGTGTCAGTATTTGCAAAATGGTACTTATTTAACTTGGGTTAAATAAAACATTATAGGAAAACACAGCAAAATCTTCCGGTAATTACTTGGTGCAGTTAACAAAGTAGTTTGTCTGGATTATTGTTGGAAGAAAAGTTACAAATTCTCACTTGAAGAGGGCACAAGAGGCTGAGCACCTTCCAGATTTAGATCTACCTAAGGAGCAAAGTACATCCCAGTGCTGCAGTGTATAACCATCATTATGGTTTGTCAGTGCTCTGTTTATGGATGGAATGGAGTGGGGAGAGGGGAACTTGCAATTCCTCTGGGAAGGGAGGATGCCTTCACACGTGGGGAACCTCTGCCACGTCTGTCATTTCTGAGATCAGGGCTCCACCTTTGCAGCATAAGGTTGGTTGTAATGGAATGGGATTGCTTGATTCCAGTTTTACTCTGACGGTGGCAATGACAACAGGAGAATGCGCTGTGGCCTTGTGGTGGTATCCAAACTATTTTCTGCTCTTAATTACCAGTCTAAGGTTCTGATCATGTGTTAACCTGGAGAGCTGCACTGCCTAAATTGGTTCTGTTCAATAATGCAGAGTCTTCCCTCAAGGTTAAAAGTGATGTACAGTTGAAGATAAAACTGTAATAGCATATTTTCTACTTTATTTCATACAGGATAAAAAAGTCTGAAGGTGTGAGTCAAATCAAAAGCTTGCTTTATTTTTAGATGACGGATACACATCTACTTTGTGGCTATTGGACAGGTAATGATACTATATTTTTTAAATTTGGAGATGAGGAATAGGTTTAATACGTTTTCCCTTAAAAATGTAAAAATTATGCAGTCCACAGAAATGTAAAATACACGTATTATCATCTTAGCAAGGTATAAATCAAAACAACAAAAAATATCTAATAAGTACATGTTGCAACACCTGCATCTCTGTAAAGCAGTATGGAAGGATTGGTGAATGACGATGAGAATAAAACAGAGGAAAGGTCATCTGAGTAGAGGAAGTGAAAAAAGGAAACCAATGACTTCAGAAGGGAAAGACATAAACCAAAAAGAAATTACCCTAATTTTGCAAGAAAAATAAAAAGACAAATCTGTGTAACTACATCTTGTACACGGGGGAAATGAATAACTGTATAGTGTATTTTCTACTCCTAACCTAGAAAAGATGTACAATCTAGGATATGAACTACTAAGAGTTGCAACAGTAATAAAGCAAAGGCACAATAAAGGTTCTCAGAATGATATTTACAAAATAATTTGTCCACTGTAAAACACATAGAACACGGATAATGTATTCAAAGGCAGAAACAGAGAAGCAAGGTATAAAACCTTTTTTTATTAAAGCAGAACATAAAAAACTAGGCAGCCAAAAATGCACTCCCATAAGCCAGAGGAATGCCGGAGATTCTGTGGGACCGCACACTTCCAAGGCCATTCCTACCAAGAAACGGTGGCGGTACCATAGAACAGCACATTGACAGTGCTGAAAGAGAAGATCTTCCAGGCACAAAGGTGCTGGAGGTGCCAATTGCCAGTGCTCTGTGGCTCTGAGGAAAATGCAGTTGTGGCACCGCAGCAGAGCCTTGGTGTGGTGCTGGACAAGATCCTGCAGGTGCAAAGGCAGCAGCGTTTCCATGGGCAGCTGAGTGTGTGGAGCAGGTAGTGCAGGAGAAGGAAGAGGATGATATCCACTCTTGGGAGGAGTGGAGGAAAGTGCGAGCGGGAAAGAAGCGGGGAAGAAGGATCTGTTCTATACCTACAATGACTTTGATGTCATTTTCACAGACTCCACCAAGTGGGTGTCGTTTTGGGATCAGAACCTAATTCACTGAATCAGTGAAGGGATAACCACATCTGGAAATGATCCTCGAAGACCACTTCAAAACTGATCCTGCTGTCATATTGATAGGGCCAAATTGTCATCTCAGTAGTGTCTCAAATTTGAATTTGATGCTGAAAGCATCTGAATTGTTGGTAAACTTGCCATGCAGTTAAAATCTAGGTCGGCCCAGTGTCTAAAGAAAGCTTTAAACCAGTAAGACGTGTCTTAACTCATTTTCAAAACAAGGTTCTTTATAACAGCATTTATGAGATGCTTAAAGCTCAGCAAATTGTTGAAGTGTGTTTGTGGAAAGCAGATTATCAGGGATCTTAGGCAACAGATCAATAGAACTGTCTAGGAAGTTTTTTAATCTTAAGTTTCTCTCATGGTTACTAAATTTTAGCAATAATACATTTTTCTGGAATTCTGGAGGCTCTATAGAAAAGAAAACCAGTAGAGATTTTAACAAATAATTAAGTCTTCAATGGAATGAAGGACGCAACAGACTGTATTTTCCTCTATCCACAAGCAGATGTTTATCAGTGTTCCATCACAGCTGTTTCAGTCATAGTCATCCTCATCTCTCTAGGAAAATAACTATACTTTGCTGCGGCAGTGTTGGTGGCAGGGGTGCTGCGACTACCCTGAAGAAGCCATCCTGAAAAGGACTGCCCAGGGGCACAGGCACATCCTCTGCCTGGCGAGTGATTTCAGCTCAGCGGCAGCGTGCAGGCAACACGGAGAGAGAGACTAGAGAGCTGTATGGCATTCCAATGAGAAATAACCTTTATTATAGCAGGGCTCTCAGTGAAGGAAGCCAGTGACAGCAGCTCTCCCAACTGGGGGAAAGCCAGGGTATTTATAGGGAAGGAGAGGGGAGGGGGAAACTTGGGTACATGTATCAGGGTGGATTGATAGGGAGGGAAACCAATGGGGTGTAACATATTAACATAACTCCAGGACCTCTGGGAGTGACACTTTTCTCTGTCTGAGACAAAGTGCCATGCCTAGGGAGAATCCCTCCAAGGGAGAGCCAGGATCTCTGAATTGGCTGGTTCCCCGGCCTCCACAATACTTTGCAGTTTAGAGAAGTGTCTTTTAACAAAACGTGAGACAATTTAAATTTCAAACCTGTTAGAAATTAATTTTGACATAAGGAAATAACAAAACTTAAGCTTAAAAGAATACTAAAGCGATTAAACCTAAGATCACTCAGACCTAAATGTACTTAATTCTATTAACACTCAATCTAATATCAAATGAAAACATACCTCATTCTTTATTACATATACTCTGTTATTACAAAAAAGGCAACTGAAAGTTTGGCATATACCCTTTAAACAAAATATAACAGCAACATGGTTTTACTGTAGAGATTATAAAGATGTGACAAATACATTATGATTTTATGTAATTTGGCCTTGAGAATAACTCATAATAACTGCAGATGTTACTGAAAATACTTGCTTGTAGTAGGAATTTGCCTGGTATGGGCTTAAGTTTATTAGAACTTTTAAAATGCAGTTCTACTAGAGAAAAAACAGTACAATGCAGGGTTTGGCAAGTTGCAATTCAGTTTTTGTAGCACATTGCAGAAACATCAAGTCCAATTTTTAATTAAAATCCAAAGTCCAAATAGGTATATATGTGTTTTTTATAGCAAAAAAATTCACAATGAAATTACCTTATTAAAATAGAGGAAAAACCAAACGAGTAATATATAGTTAACTTAACTTGTCTTCTTGTACAGTGAAGTTTTCCTAGCTAATTATTTTTTCAATCATGAGTATTTTCTGTAGATAACATTAATTGAAAAGTTGTTTTGTCAGTAGCTGTAAATCACTCGATATTTTGACATTAGATTTTAAAACTAATTATTGCAAGGTAACTTTTAAATTCTGTTAATATTTACTGTAAACATTTCTAAAGAGGGGTTTTTTTAATTTTCTAAGGGGTCATAGTAATTTCTCCAGTAAAACTGTAAAACCACAAGAACTCATAATTACTTAAAAACACAAAATTAACTCTAAAAGGGTGTATAAAAGCATTCCAAGAAAACAATGAACCAAGACTTTTTAACAAGCTAGGTACTATCCTGGCACTTCTTGGAGAGGCCGTGGGGGGGCTGAACACCCCGCTCTGCTGCTGTTACCTCTAGGAGGTTCAAGCGTATTCTTCAACATCCCCCACATACTCTTGCAGAGGGGAAAAACGGAGAGAAAAAAAACCCCACAAAATTAATTTTAACAAATGCAGTTCTTTCTCTCTTTATAGTCTTTTCTCTCGTTGTTTGCAGACAGATGGAAAAGGACATGATTTTACAAAAACAGATGATGTTAAGCGAAGAGCCTCTATGGATCAGGTGGTACCAGTGGCAGCCATTGCAGCTTCTTTATCAACCTTTAATTACAGTAATGAATTTTGAGCTTGATGCCATATAGTTAGTGATTTTTTGGCTATTTTGTCTCCCTTTGAAGCTGCCTGAGCTACCATGGCTCTGCCCAACTGTTTCTGTAATTGCTGATATTTGTCCAGCTTGGCCTTGGAGCTTCTTCTGCAGCGGCTCTGCCATGGGGATGCCTTTGTTCTCTGCTCATGCTCCAGTGGTCCCCCATGACCCCATGGGTCAGGTGGAAACCAATCTAAATCTGGCTCTTCTTCAAAGGCAGAGTTATTATCTTGCCCCTGTATGTCCACAGTCAATTTAAAAGCATTGCATATCTCCTTATTTTCTTTTCTTTAACTCTCCCCTCGTCTCTCTAAAGGTGGTGTAGCCAGGAGTGCTCACTCAATACTGGGAGGTAAAGATGGCTGCTGCTGTGAGGCAGGTAGAATTACAGAATTCACAGCCTGTGTAGATTGCTCATTAATGATCTCAATGAACAAAAAACATGGAAAAAGCAGCGAAGGTAGCCAATCTCCCACAGCATTCTAGAGAAACTTTTCAAAGGCAGACTCAAGGTCCATATCAAGCAAATTCCACTGCATCCAAATGAGAAAGCTTCTTAACTATTGCTTAGGAGGATAATGACTTTTTATCATTTAAAAAAAAAAAAATTATAATAAACATCCCTCTATTGCTTTGATATTTTATCCCTCACCCTAAGTTCCCCAGTCCTCACCTGACTTGTCAGGGCCAGGGATGAAAATGAGCACCTCTGCTGCTGTCCTTGTCAAGCAAGAGACTGCATAGGTTTCTTTGGAACTGCTTCTTGGTTACCCATTGGACCCTTCCTTTCAGACTAAAGCTTAATTCCCGGGATCATGTTCACTGGGGCTTTCTCAACTGCTGCTCCTAGCAAGCGACCTCTTAGAGGCACCACATTGTTGAGATAAAAAATGAGGAACAGGACCACCTTGCTTTGAGATGATTTATTGCTCAAGTAGCCAGATAAGATGTCAGTTTGAAGGTGTCAGATTTAGAGGAGCAACAAGTCAGCCATAGCTCAAGGTAGTCACAGGTTTTTTCTCCACACAGCAATATGTAACCCTTTGGTCCAATAGGCAGTTGACATGAGACTTGTTTTCCCTTATTAACCTATCACCTTTGCCTAATTTTGCTGCACTGTGTCTGTCTCTTAGCCACTAAGCTGACAGGTCACATACTCACACCTCTACTGCAGTTTCTAGATCTCCAGCCTACTCTATAAATCAGATTATTACAGCTGAAACTTCACACTATTTTATTTAATATAATTTCTTACCTACTCTAGGCATATTCGTACTTATAACTATAGAGACATAAGTTTATAATTTTTCTACCCAATGTCTGTGTACCTTCATCATTTCATTAGCCCAAGCTCTTTCTAAGGCTGCAGATTGAACCCTTCAGCATCTGTGGAAGTTTCTATTTTTCCATTTCCCACATAGTATCTGTGTAATAACAACACAATAAGGTCAGGTACAGACAAAATAGCAAAACGTAATACTAAGGATAACATAGCTAAAGGAATGTTATAGATACATAGTGTAATATTGGCTTTTTGCAAGTATTAAGATGAATGCTACAAGTATAGTGCTAAAATGGCTTTGCTGTAATAGTCAATATAGTATGTTTGAACTGTCTGCTTAGTTAGGATAACCTCCAGTGAACAGATGATGAGGACCCTGCTGATGATCAACACTCATCTGTGGAAAGAAGAAGCCAAGGCCCAAATTAAAAGGTGATAAGAAGAGGATAAAACCCACAAGCCAAGAAACACACATGCTCTAAAAAGGTGGACCCAAGGAGAGGCCATGCTAAACAGTTCCTGGAAAATGTAATCTAGTTAATAGAGAAATTTGAATATACATGAAGGTCTATGAATATGCATCGGGTTGATGCAATAGAAATTGTATATAAAGGGCATTTCCAAGACACTGGGTGTGCTCTTGGCAGAGTGCAAATCACCTGCCCATTTATCTTTGCTTTATTATCTATGTCTCTTATTGTCTTTATTAAACTTTTAAATTTTACCAGGACAGTGAACCTCATTTTTCACGAGTAAATGACTCATAAGAAAAAATTCACTAGAGAAGCAAATAGACAAAAGTGGTTTTGCAGTAAATAACACTGCTTCAAGAAAATGTTGAAGTAAAAATATAGTAGTTAGCAAGGTACTTCTAAAATGAGCTTTCATCTTTGTTACAGAAACAAACCCAGGAAAACCTTGTGATTTCATGTACTACATGATTTCACATATAAAGAAAGTGGGCTCCCTTTACATTTCAGTGGCATCTTCACAAAGGTATTTGGATTAAAATTTGAATTCTACCCTTCTCAGGCAGCACATTCCTTTGTTTTCAAGTACAAAAGCAACTAAGTCATTATGGGTAACAGTGACAGAATACACTGTGTTACTGTCACAGGGACTCCCAGCTGACTTCAGCTCTTGTCTGCTGTTTATTGCTGCCCAGTGAAGAGTGAGAAACAACCCCTCACTTTTAAAATTTTAAAGGTTTATTAAACCTTAACAAATACAACGAAGGACTAAATAAGGAAAAAGAGCAGCACTGGGAGCATGGAACTAAACCACAATGTGCTCGCCCACAAAATGGCTTCTGCACTTTTTATGCCCCTGGGATTGCATCAGGCAACCCTGGCCCCTCTCAAAGTCCGTCAGTCAACTCTTTGCCGTTTTTTGGTGGAGACTTTCTTGCAGCTTGATTGGAGGTCAGGTGTTGTCAAGGCTCCCCAGCAACAAGCCTGCCCTCCTCCCAGCTGCCCCATGCAAGGGGCACAGGTACATGCCCTCCTTCCACATGTCTGGCTACCAAGGCCGTCCCTTGGCAACCACACAGGGGGTGGGAAGGGGATTAGAGGGAGAACAGAGGCCATCCAAACAACAACCCACAATAACATAACTATACATCAGTAAAACTTCTCCTAATTGTACACATAATATTCATCCCTTAATTGCCAGAGCCTATCGTTGCATTACCCATCTATAACAAGAGTCATATTTTCTTTGTCTGGTTGCGAAATATATCCTGCTTCTACCAGTTCTTTGCATAGCTCTGGCATTCCATACCTTAAATAAGAAAAAAAAAAAATCCATTTACTTATCATTTTTTCAGTATTCTCCAATCTGGAGACAGTTGCATCCAACAGAAAAAATACATCTCAGTAAGCATCACCCAGCAGTTCCCACTTGAGCAAATTCCACACTGCATTCAATGGAAGCCTTGTAAAAAGAGTGGGGCTGTGCCTTGAGAAGTAGAAGTTTGTACTTAAACAAACCTGCTCAAAATGCTATTTACAATAGCAACTGTACATGATTTTTCTTCTTCCACAAGAGGGAGAAAATGAAACTGGAAACGTTTCCTTTGTAAAAATATCCAGCCTGGCTGACATTTGAGGACACTTTAGCAATGGGATATGGGCCTGGGAGGCATTTATCTCTGTGGACGCTATGGCTGATGTGCATATGAGGTTGATGAGGCCTATGGCAATGGCTTTTACACTGTCACTTGACAAAACAATTATTAACCATTGTTACTTATGGTCTGCACACCGCACCCACTTCCCTCTTTACCAGAAGCACTCCCTCTGTGTGTCAGGTTCTGTAAATACAAGCGAAAATGTTAAGTCAAAACACAGTTAAAACCACCTGGCAAGAGACTATTCCTATTATTTTTGAGTACAGCAGGGATGTGGTCAAGGTGCATCAGGACAAATTACAGAGGTGTTCAGCACCCTGCAGAGCTGGCTCCTGACACAGCAGCCTCAGCCACAACCTATGGCCTTGGGGCCTGCCAGGGGCCTGCTTTCCGCACCCCCGGCCTGGGCAGTGCCGGGTCCCAGCCCTGCTCCAGTCCTGGCACTGCCCACTGATACATGGAAAGAAAACTCTATAACCTACAGAGAAAAGTTGTAAGAGTAGTTATGAATTTATTCAGCACTGAGGCGCGTGGGAGATAGCTCCTTCAAAGACATGCACACCCTGGAGACTTGGCCCTCTCTTTTTATTCTCTCTACAAACTAGGGTTACACAATACGCTTAATACATATTAATTTCTTAACCCTGCCTGTCCCCGCTTCATATTAAAATTAGCTCCACGCCTCTTTGCAGCTGCACACTGGTTGTTGTTGGTCACTGTGACCATTGGGGGTCATCTGGGGGTCTTTGGGATGAAATCAGCGATCTCCCTCTCAATTGAACTTTTCACCTTGTCTCCTTGTGCATGCTCCTTTTAGTCCTTTGACCATCTTTTGGACTTTGATAATATTTCTTCCGGCTTAGGGGTCCAAAGAATCCTTTTATCCTGTGGTGCCTTCATCTTTGTGTCCTGTTTGTGTATTCTAGCTCTTTATCTTATCTTGTAGTCTCGCACTCTTCCTGCTCTTGTGGGAGCAGTAAGCATTTCATGTGGGTTTGGCAACCCCTCTTTTAGTCAGAGCATTTCTTTATGCTTGATTCCTAATTCTTAATTTCTCTGTTTCGCTGCAGGCCGCTGCCCACCATCCCTGTGGCCCCACAGCTTCCTGTGCTCGCTTCCTGGGCACGGCTGCGGGGCATGGCCGGGCATGCATGGCCCGGGCGGGGCAGCACCGGGGAGCCCGGAGGAGCCATCCCTGAGCTGCCCCAGCCGCTGCGGAGCCGCTTGCAGGGCAGATCGATGGCTCCTAGGTTTGTTCAGCTGTGCCTAAAGTGGCTTCTTCCTGTGGAGGAAGGCCAGTCCTCAGAAAGGCTTCCACCTAAGATAAAACAAAACTACCTAGTCATGGTGACTAAGCTGTGGACCCCTTCCTGCTTCGGCACTCCATTTATCTCCTTGTAAACTATTGGTCATTTTATCCCTGTCTTAAACCATTGGTCCTTTTCCCAATTCTCCCCTTCCTATAAAACTCCAGCTTTTTCCCAGTTCAGCGGAAGACTGTCACTGGCCCCCTTTGCTGAAGCCTGCCCATAAAGGACTCTGTGGAATGCTACATGGCCTCCCGTCTCTCGTCCCCGTGTCAGCTGGGGTAACCCATGAGCTGAGCTGAGCTGATCACTACAAGAGCTGAAATCACATCTAAAAGAGCTAATCACTTGAAGCCTCAAGCTGAGCTCATAGGGGTTATCCCCAGCTGGAAACTGCCTGAGACCCGTGGACGTGACCTTGCATCCTTGCGTGACCCCTATCCAGGAAGTCTGTGGCAGTGGCCGGGGGTTGGACAGACGCCCGGAACAAGCCCCAACACCTTCCCTTCTACTGAGGCAACCACCCCAAAAAATTCCATCCTACTCTTCCCTATGGAGGTCCAGGTGGTCTCTGTCCTCATCTGCCCTCTAGGGGACCAGAGAGCCTCTGTCCACTCTGGCCTTTGGGGTGGCTTGGGGGTCTCTGCCTCCTCCCCTTTTGGGGGAGGGACAGAGGGGTTTTGTGTTTGTCCTTAACTTTGGCCAGTGGAGAGGTTTTCTGTCCTCCTCGCTTTTGGGGGGCCCAGGGGCTTCCCCATCCTCAGCTCACCTTTGCAGTTGCCAAGAGGTCTCATCCTCCTCTCACCTAGGGGGAGAGCTCAGGGGTCTCCCTGCTCCTTTCCCCTCTGGGTCCTTTGATCATGGGGCAACTTTTATGGCACCTGGCCTGCTGGAACTGGATGGGCTCCATCTCTCTGTTAAGGGCAGAACTTATTGAGAGGGCTTTAAACTAGGTTTGAAGGGGGAAGGGGATGCAGCTGGGCTCTTGTGATGGATTGGCATTTAAGTAAAAAGTAGAAGCTGCTGGAGGCTGGTGGGAGGCTGGGTTTTTTTCTCTTTTTTTCTTCTGGCCAATAGCTGGCCATTTCTGAGAACTGACAGTAGTTTTGACCACTGAAAAGTGAGATCAACCTGTGAACACCACCCTTTTAAACCTAAGCCCGGGAGTTTCTGTCCCTCTTGGTTTCCGGCTTTGAAAGGTAACAGAACTCCGACTATCTCCTGTTTCCCCGCTCCAGGCCATGCGGCCCAGGCGGGGCTTGGGCTCAGCCTGCCGGGCTCCTGGGCAGGGGATGGAGCCTGTGGCGATTCCCCTCGGCCCCAGGCTGGGCCAGGCTCTGCTGCGACTTTCCCAGGAAGCCTTCCAGGTCCTATTCCAGCAGGGTGGCTGAAGCCTTTCCCAGGGGGGCTTCCGGACCTAGGCGCTGTTGAACTGAAATCCGACACCATGAATACCTGCTGCATCTTGAGCCAGATTTTAACCCTTTCACTACCCAGATGAGACCTGCAGATTTAAACCTTTGTCCAGAAAGAGAGGAAGAGAGAGTGATCAACATGTAAAGAGGCAACATGAACTATCAAAGTCAATGAGGGAAGGAATCAAGCCTCAGACAGGAAGAGAATGAGAAGATGCTTTAATAAGCTGAAATACTCTTTTGTTAAGGCCATGGAGATGGACAATAATGTTTTGAAAAAAACTCCTTTAATTCATGAAAAGTACTTTGGGGGGAATGAAGTATTTCAAAGTGTAGATCTGAGCAGAAGTAATCTGATGGTGAAGCTGAGCAGATAATGAAGTAGTTGTGATCCCATAAGATGCTGGAACAGAGAAAGAAGTGAGAGTTGATAGAGACACTTAGCCTCCGGGAAAAAAAAAGAAAAACCTCTGTTCCCACAGATGGTCACAGAGACAGATGAAGAGAACCTTTGCCTTTGAATAACTCATCCTTAAAATGACACTCCTTGAGCTCATGGCCCATGAACACACCTCAGGCTGGTATGAAATAGGAAGAGGGACCTGATGTCTGAGTTTTCCAGGCTGGCATCAAGAGAATAAAAATCCATGAGAAAACTGTTTTGTTGCGGAGAACCCTTCATGTAATGACAAAAGGAAACTTCTTTTCCCTACAAAGACTCATGAAAAGACTATTATAGTTGGTACTGTTTTAACCGCTAAGTTTTGTCTCTATGTTGTCAGTTAGACAAGGGAATGATTGGGTGGTGGGGAAGAAGGGTTTCTGGAGGTTATTTTCTGGTTTCTTATTCTTGTAGTTTTGTTAATAAACTTTCTTTATTCCTTTTAAGTTTTAAGCCTGTTTTTCCTTTCTCCTAATCCATATCTCACAGCAAGAAATAAGTAAGTTTTCTAGTGATTTTTTTTTAGCTAGTGCTTTAAAACCATGACAGCTCTCTGAAAGGAGGCCCAAGGGTGGTAAGCCTGAGTTAGGGGTGAGATCAGCAGCCCAGCTGAGGTGCATGTATACTAATGCACACAGCATGGGTACAAGAAGAGCTGGAAGCCATGGTGCAAGAGCAAAGCTAGGATGTAGTCACCATCACAAAAGTGTGGTGGGATGATTCACATAGCTGGAGCTCTGCACTGAATGGCTACAAGCTCTTCAGAAGAGACAGGAAAGGGAGAAGAGGGGGAAGGGTGGTCCTTTATATTAGGGAAGTGTTTGATGCCATGGGTATTGAAATTAATGACGATGAAGTTGAATACCTATGGGTAAGGATTAAGGGGAAGATGTCAACAAGGCTGACATCCTCCTGGGAGTCTGTTATCCACCCAACCAAGAAGAAGAGGTGGACAACTTATTATATAAGCAGCTGGAGAACATTTCAGAATCACCAGCCCTTGTTCTTGTATGTTGGATTGCATGAAATAGAAATTCCACTGAGTCCCTCAGAGAGAAAAAGAAATCTAAAGACTGAATGAAAATCTTTAGAGTTAAAGCCTTTAGAATTAAAATCTTTAGAGAAACTTAAATATGTTAAACCATAAGTATAAAGTAAGCATATAAGTTTTAGTTTTAAATAAGTTTTACTATAGCTTAAATACCTTAAATGCCTCTATTAACTAATGAAAAGCCTTATTACCCAGTTTAAAGTTCAGTGATAATACCCTTCATAGATTCAACTTAGCTCTAGACATAATGAAAATATAGTTTGCATTCTTAGATAGAACAGATAGGATTGCTCACGTAAGCAGATAATACCGCATATGTAAGATTTAGGTAAAGAGAACATTGCTTTCACATGTTAGAATTAAGTTCCAATTGGTATAAAAATTATTGGTTTAGAAGCGTGTTTTTACCTGATTGGATGATTTATGAATTTAATCCCCTGTACTGAGGATCAGAATCCCACCTTCATCCACCCATTGATCCATCGGACCAAGGAAGAGCAGCAGCTCCATCAACTGCTTCTACAGCCCAGGACAACAGAACTCCATGCCGAGAAGCTGCTGCCCCAAACATCAGGACCTTATACCAGAGAGTTGCTGCTCAGAACTCGGGACTTTACACCAAAACTTTTAGTAAAGACTTTAACTTTCTAAACTTTTTGCCTTTGAGACTGATGCTTTTATAAAATAAAAACCTTTCTAGCAAACATCAACTGCTCATGTCTCTTTGAGACCTGGAAATATTTTTGGAATCCCCATTGAAGCTCAACACTTGTAGGTGACCTTAAGCTACCAGACATCTGCTGGGAACTTCACACAGCAGAAAAGAGGCAGTCCAGGAAGTTCTTAACAGTGTGTGGAGGACAACTTTTTGTCACAGCTGGTTAGTGAGCCCACCAGGGGAGGGACTACATTAGACTACTTGTTTGCAAATAGAGATGGGCTGGTGGGAGATGTGGTGGGAGACTGACTGGGGCATAGTGATCATGAAATGATAGAGTTCTTGATATTTGGTGAAATCAGGAGGAACATCAATAAGAATTTTACATTAGACTTCTGGAGGGCAGACTTTGGCCTATTTAGGAGACCTTTTCAGAGAGTTCCTTGGGAAGCAGCCCTTAAAAACAAAGGTGTCCAGGAAAGGTGGGTGTGCTTCAAAACAGAGATCTTGAGGGCACAGGAACAGACAGTCCTTGTGTGCCAAAAGGTGAGTTGATGAGGCAAACGCCCAGCTTGGATGGGCAAGGAGGTTTTGAAGGAACTTGGGAATAAAAAGAGGATGTATCATCTTTGGAAGGAGGGTCAGGACTCTCAGAAAGTATTTAAGGAGGCCAAAGCTCAGTTTCAACTTAATTTGACAACTTTTGTAAAGCATAATAAAAAGTTTTTACAATATATTAAAGGCAAAAGGAAGGGGAAGAACCTTTGTTCTCTACTGGATGCGGGAGGAAACTTAGTAACTGCAGATGAGGAGAAGGTGGAGGTGCCCTGTTTGCCTCCGTCTTTAGTGGGAAGGTGGCTTGTCCTCAGGACAACTGTCCTCCTGGGTTGGTAGAGGGTGTCAGGGAGCAGGATGGCCCCCTGTTATCCAGGAGGAGGCAGTCAGAGAACTGCAGAGCCTCTTGGATGTTCATCCATCTATGGGCCCAGATAGGATCCATCCCAGGGTGATGAGGGAGCTGCCAGATGAGCTTGCGAAGCCGCTCTCCATCATTTACCACAATCCAGGCTCACTGGTGAGGTTCCAGATGTCTGGAAGCTGGGCAATGTGACACCCATTCACAAAAAAGGTGGGAAGGAGGATCCTGGTAATTATAGGCCAGTCAGCTTGACCTCAGTACCTGGTAAGGTAATAGAGCAGCTTATACTGAGTGTCATCATGCAGCACTTACAGGTTGGCCAGGGGATCAGACCCAGCCAGCATAGGTTTAGGAGGGTGTCTTGGTTTTGGAAGACAGGTGTCTGCTAGGGAGGGCAGGAGCATCCCTTGGAATGAAAATGTAGACCCTCTCTTTCTAAATTATTATAATTTTGAAATCAAGGGGCTCTCAGGCAGAGATCTGGGGATAGGAATAACAGTTCTTTCCAAGTATAACCAGGCAAACAAACAACAATAACTACAGCATTAACAAAAAAACAGAACCAGGGACCCCGTGACAGCTTTCTCGGCTGAGACAAGATGGAGGAGAGGCTTTGTTTTCACAAACCCCCTCGGGCAGTCAGTCCCGGTGCTCCTGCAGGGCTCCGAGGAACAGTTGGCTGGAACAGCAGGGATGAGCTGAGATCCTGGGCTGGTGGATGAGGTGTATCAAGAGCTCCGCGGCGGTGCCTGGCACTGCCACACGTCCCGGCAGGACAGGGGGTGTGAGGCTAACTAACGAAGAGGGAAGAAGGAGAAGAAGCAGCAGCTCCGTCTGGGTGATGGCGAAATTCCCTTCTCTCTACTGCAGAAGCTCCACGCCCCAGAAAAAAGAATGTCTCTCCCTGAAGCCGAAGAAAGCCAGCCAAAAACTGTCCCTACCTTCCTTTCCTGCCCCCTTCGCCCCCTGGGCCCGGCCACTCTTCGTCCTTTCTCGAGCACCCACCAAGTACCAACAGTTAGGTTGTCTCCGCAGCTAATGGGTAAAAATTCCACAGGCAAGCCAGAACAACAAAAAAAAGGACACCTAACCCTCAACACCCGCCAAGGCAAGCGCTACGTGCTCACAATGATAGAAGCCACCACTGGATGGTTGGAAACCTACCCGGTGCCTCATGCCACTGCCCGGAACACCATCCTGGGACTTGAAAAGCAGGTCCTTTGGAGGCATGGCACCCCTGAGAGGATTGAGTCAGACAATGAGACTCATTTCAAGAACAGCCTTATAAACACCTGGGCTAGGGAACATGGCATTGAGTGGGTGTAACATATCCCCTACCATGCACCCGCTGCTGGAAAAGTTGAACGGTGCAATGGCCTGCTTAAAACCAGCTTGAAGGCACTGGGTGGGGGAACTTTCAAGAACTGGGAGATTAACCTAGCGAAAGCCACATGGTTGGTGAACACCCGAGGTTCCACTTACTGAGCAGGCCCTGCCCAATCTGAGCCCTTTAGAACAACAGATGGAGATAAAGTTCCAGTGGTACATATGAGAGGTATGCTGGGAAAAACTGTTTGGGTTAATTCTGCCTCCAGCAAAGACAATCCAATCCGTGGGGTTGTCTTTGCTCAGGGACCGGGTTGCACTTGGTGGGTGATGCGAAAATATGGAAAGACCCGGTGCATACCTCAAGGGGACCTGGTTTTAGGGTGAACTACCCATGACACTGTGCTTGTATCTATATCTGCATGTACATATGTATATAGTTAAAGTAGTATGTGTTTGTGTATAATTTAAAGGTTTAATATTTGATGTAACATTTTGGTATGGGAAAAAATTTGGGGTGGATAATGTTGAGAGTTAAGTGTCCTTCCTTTTGTTCTGGCTCACCTATGGAATTTTTACCCATTAGTTGCAGGAAAACCTGATTGCTGGTACTTAGTGGGTGCTTGAGAAACATAAAGAGTTCAGCTGGGCCCAGGGGGCAAAGGGGGGAAGGAAAAAAAAGAGGGCAAGGGCAGCTGAAGGCTAGCTGGTTTCTTCAGCTTCAGAGCAGGACACTTGCTAGGAGATGTAGCAGCTGAGAGGAAGGAATTTGCCATCACCCAGACAGAGCTGCTTCTCCTTCTTCACTCTTTGTTGGTGGCCTCGCACCCCCTGTCCTGCCGGGACGTGTGGCAGTGCCAGGCACCGCCGCGGAGCTGCTGATCCACCTCATCCACCAGCCCAGGATCTCAGCTCATCCCTGCTGTTCCAGCTGAGTGTTCCTTGGAGCCCTGCAGGAGCACCGGGACTGACTGCCCGAGAGGTTTGTGAAAACAAAGCCTCTCCTCCATCCCGTCTCAGCCGAGAAAAGCTGTCATGGGGTCTTTGGTTCTGTTTTCTTGCTAATGCTGTAGTTATTGTTGTTTGTTTGCCTGGTTATACTAGTAAAAAACTGTTATTCCTATCCCCAGATCTCTGCCTAAAGGCCCCTTGATTTCAAAATTATAATAATTCGGAGGGAGGGGGGTCTACATTCTTTCATCCCGAGGGAGGCTCCTGCTCTCCCTAGCAGACACCTGTCTTCTAGAACTGAGACAGATTTTGGCGCCCAACGTGGGGCACTGAGAGAAAAAGGGCAAAAAAGGAATAACAGTTCTTAAATAACCTAACTTTTGTGTGCTGGATTTAGAAACCTTGTTAGGTAGAACCATGTTGTTTAGCTTATCCAGGTTCGGGGGGCATGTGGTCACAGCTATATTTCTCCCATTTGCTGCACCTTACTTAAATATGGGTCCTATAACTAAGGCTACTGTGGCTATTATCCAGTTTGTTTTGTGGGTTCATAAGGTGAGGAATTCATGGATGTTTAACGTCCTCTGGACGGCGGGCTCATGGATTCAGAGCTGTCACACACTAACTGGATGGTTTTTGGGTTACTTTAATAATGGTACCTACTGGGAGAAAAAGACAGCTAGGGAAATTTTCTCCCAACCTTTCACCCAGTTCCTTGGGCCTACCCCACCAGTTTTCGAAGGGTTAAAATCTTCTCTGAATGCTAATGACATCTTACAGTGGCTGGTGTTGCTGATAGGCCTGTTCTACTTAGCCTTCAGAGACAAAGGGAAAAAGACCGGAGATGCTACTCCAGAACCTGGCACAGCCCCAGAGACAACGAGTGCTGCTCCAGAGCCTGGCACAGCCCTAGAGACAGGGAATGCTGCTCCAGAGCCTGGCACAGCCCTAGAGACAGGGAATGCTGCTCCAGAACCTGGCACAGCCCTAGAGACAGGGAATGCTGCTCCAGAGCCTGGCACAGCCCCAGAGACAGGGGGTGCTGCTCCAGAGCCTGCCCCTGCCCCACAGCCCACCTCAGAAATGAACCACCCACAGTGGGTGGGGGTTCTGGTGAAGGAGATACGTGAGACGAGCCAGAAGATAGAATGCATTTCCTCAGCTGCTGGGAAACCCTCCCCCTGCCTCGAAGAGGGAGAGTCTGATGGTGCAGCAGTGGAACCCACAGACGTTACAACCGTCCAGGTTCCAGCTGAACCACAAGGGCAGTCACAGCCAGCAGCTGTTGCCCCTGTGGAAACGAGGAAGTCTAAGATGAAATCACAGCACCCTGTTGATAAGGATAAGAAAGGAGGGCCCTCACAACCCACAGGGGAGCCAGAAGTTGAAATCATCACTGAGTCTCTGACATATGACAGTCTCCGTAACTTGCAAAAAGACATTGCGAGGCGGGGGCGTGAGGCTTATACAACCTGGTTACTTCGGGTCTGGGACCTTATGGGTACAGGCATGCAGCTGGATGGTGGTGAGGCAAGGAATGTGGGACCCTTGACCCAGGACTCAGGTGTGAATCAGGTATTCATCAGGGAGCAAGGGCCCCTTTCCCTCTGGGAGTGGCTTTTGATGAGTGTAAGAGAGAGGTTTGTCCACAGAGAGAGAATGGAAGAGCACTATCATAGAAGGGACTGGAAAACCATTGAGGAAGGGATCCAACAGCTGAGAGGAGTGGCGATATTAGAGATCCTTTTTGGGAGGGGTGGACAGCATGATAATGACCCCAACAAAGTCAGGTGCACTGGGCAGATGTTGTGGAGTCTGGCAAATCTAGGGCCACGTGACTACACCACCTATATTGCAACGATTAATGCCGATAACAGCCAAGAGACGGTGGGTTCTGTCGCCACCAGGCTTAGACATTTCGACAGTATGGTCCATGGCCCGCAGCAGGCTAAGATTTCCGCTGTGATTAAGAAACTCAAAGAGGAGATGAGGGAAATGAGGGAAGAGATGAGGAAGAGCAGTTCCCATATGGCACCAGTGCAGGTCACAAGCCCAAAACTCCAAGCCCAGCGTCCCCCAGCTAGAGAGAGAGGGTACACCCCACAAGTTGAGCTGTGGTTCTTTCTACGTGACCATGGGGAAGACATGGGAAAGTGGGATGGGAAACCCACTTCTGCCCTGGCAGCACGAGTGCATCAGCTCATGCAGGGAACCATTAACCCGAAAGGTTCCACTAAAGTGAAGGTAGCCTCAACCTCCTGTGACCAAACTGCCAGACATTACAGAAAAGAGGATGATCCCCTTGAAAGAACCTCTAGCATGTATGCCCAGGGAGGAGAGGATGACCAGCGCTAGAGGGGCCCTGCCTCTAGCCAGGAAGAGGCATGGGAAAACCGGGTCTTTTGGATGGTGTGGATCTGATGGCCTGGCACATCAGTGCCACAAAAATATGAAGCTTTAGTTGATACTGGTGCACAGTGTACCCTAATGCCATCAGGACATGTGGGGGCAGAACCTGTTTCCATTGCTGGGTTGACGGGGGGATCGCAGCAGTTGACTCTGTTGGAAGCCGAGGTGAGCCTGACTGGGAAGGAGTGGCAGAAACATCCCATTGTGACTGGCCCAGAGGCCCCGTGTATTCTGGGCATAAACTTCCTTAGAAATGGCTATTACAAAGACCCAAAGGGACTCAGGTGGGCTTTTGGAATAGCTGCTGTGGAGGCAGGGGACATTAAGCAATGGAACACCATCCTGGGACTTGAAAAGCAGGTCCTTTGGAGGCATGGTACCCCTGAGAGGATTGAGTCAGACAATGGGACTCATTTCAAGAACAGCCTTATAAACACCTGGGCTAGGGAACATGGCATTGAGTGGGTGTACCATATCCCCTACCATGCACCCGCTGCTGGAAAAGTTGAACGGTGCAATGGCCTGCTTAAAACCAGCTTGAAGGCACTGGGTGGGGGAACTTTCAAGAACTGGGAGATTAACCTAGCGAAAGCCACATGGTTGGTGAACACCCGAGGTTCCACTTACTGAGCAGGCCCTGCCCAATCTGAGCCCTTTAGAACGACAGATGGAGATAAGGTTCCAGTGGTACATATGAGAGGTATGCTGGGAAAAACTGTTTGGGTTAATTCTGCCTCCAGCAAAGACAATCCAATCCCATGGATTGGATTGTCTTTGCTCAGGGACCGGGTTGCACTTGGTGGGTGATGCAAAAAGATGGAGAGACCCGGTGCATACCTCAAGGGGACCTGGTTTTAGGGTGAACTACCCATGACACTGTGCTTGTATCTGTATCTGCATGTACATATGTATATAGTTAAAGTAGTATGTGTTTGTGTATAATTTAAAGGTTTAATATTTGATGTAACATTTTGGTATGGGAAAAAATTCGGGGTGGATAGTGTTGAGGGTTAGGTGTCCTTTTTTTTGTTGTTCTGGCTTGCCCGTGGAATTTTTACCCATTAGTTGTGGGGACAACATAACTGTGGGTACTTAGTGGGTGCTCGACAAAGGACAAAGAGTGGCCAGGCCCAGGTGGGGGAAGGGAGGAAGGAAAAAGGAGGGTGGGGACAGTTTTTGGCTGGTTTTCTTTGGCCTCGGGGAGAGACATTCTTTTTTCTGGAGCGCAGAGCTTCTGCAGTAGAGAGAAGGGAATTTCGCCATCACCCAGACGGAGCTGCTGCTTCTTCTCCTTCTTCCCTCTTTGTTGGTGGCCTCGCACCCCCTGTCCTGCCGGGACGTGTGGCAGTGCCAGGCACCGCCGTGGATACACCTCATCCACCAGCCCAGGATCTCAGCTCATCCCTGCTGTTCCAGCCAACTGTTCCTCAGAGCCCTGCAGGAGCACCAGGACTGACTGCCCGAGGGGGTTTGTGAAACAAAGCCTCTCCTCCATCCCGTCTCAGCTGAAAAGGCTGTCACGGGGTCCCTGCCGCCAGCCCTGCCTCCATGCTCACTACACCGGCCATTCCCTGCCACCCGCGGGGACACCCCTGCCATTCGCACATCCTGTGGTTCTCACAGCTGCCAGCTCGGGTGCGCGCACAGCTGATCCTGGCTCTGCTCGTGCACGCTACTGCGTGGGCCGTGCCTGGAACCTGCTCTGCCCCGGTTTCGCGTTCCCTGCCTCCGTCGGCCAGTGTGACTCACCACTCTTACGTTGCTGAGCAGTAGAACTTCTTCTTTGTGAAATCGACTTTCTCTGGGCTTGAGAAGGCTACTGATTTTTTCGTTGTAGGCTATATTTGCATTTTAGCTTTTCAAGGTAGTTGACATATCCAGGCTTGCGAAACACACACATGTGCTTCCAGCCGCTTTTGGGGGTCTCTTAGAGCCGCTCCAATGGGCGCCACCTGCTATAATTTCTATGTCTCCTGCTACCCTGTTACCAGCTGCAGCCAGGGAAACAGGGGAGACAGTATAGCTTGGAAAAGAAGAACTTAAAAATGAGGCCCTTTCACTTAGCTGAGATGGAAGTGCAGCTTTATTTCTTGGGGTCCCGCGGAGAAGAGCAGGAGGGAAAGTGAAAGAGGTATTGATAAGCGCCCCTTTTTGAAGGCAGGGGGAAGAGGGTGGGTTACATTCACACAACCAATAAGGGGAACTGGGGAGAAAGAGATAAAGGAAAGAAACTTACAATTCTACATTTTCGGGGGTATATTCTTTGGGTCATACCATCTTTTCTAAATGCATTACAACACAGCTTGTTAAAAAGTCTTGGTTCATTGTTTTCTTAGAATGCTTTTATCCACCCTTTTAGAGTCAATTTTGTGTTTTTAAGTAATTATGAGTTCTTGTGGTTTTACAGTTTTACTGGAGAAATTACTACGACCCCTTAGAAAATTAAAAAAAACCCTCTTTAGAAATGTTTAGAGTAAATATTAACAGAATTAAAGTTACCTTGCAATAATTAGTTTTAAAATCTAATGTCAAAATATTGAGTGATTAACAGCTCCTGATAAAATGACCTTCCAATTAATGTTATCTACGGAAAATATTCATGATTGAAAAAATAATTAGCTAGAAAAACTTCACTGTACAAGAAGACAAGTTAACCATACATTACTCATTTGCTTGTTTTTTCCTCTATTTTAATAAGGTAATTTCATTGTGAATTTTTTTGCTATAAAAAACACATATATACCTATTTGGACTTTGGATTTTAATTAAAAATTGGACTTGATGTTTCTGTGATGTGCTACAAAAACTGAATGGCAATTTGCCAAACCCTGCATTGTTGTGTTTTTTCTCCGATAATACTGTGCTTTAAAAGTCCTAACAAACTTAAGCCCATACCTGGCAAATTCCTACTATGAGTGAATATTTTCAGTAACATCTGCAGTTATTATGAGTTATTCTCAAGGCAAAATAACATAAAATCATAATGTATTTGTCACATCTTTTTAATCTCTATAGTAAATCCATGTTATATTATGTTTAAAAGTGATTATATAATAACATATATAACATATATTTAACATTATACACTATATATATCATATACAAAACATATAATGCAACATATGCATAATTATA
Source organism: Pseudopodoces humilis (assembly GCF_049639895.1). Lineage (NCBI taxonomy): Eukaryota > Metazoa > Chordata > Aves > Passeriformes > Paridae > Pseudopodoces > Pseudopodoces humilis. The sequence continues at coordinate 13,034,211 of NC_142204.1, read as the reverse complement.
TGTAAATTTATAGAAACATATTATGTAATAACATGTTTAAAAGGTATATACCAAACTTTCAGTTCCATTTTTTGTCGTAATAGAGTAAGAATGAGTTATGTTTCGTTTGATACAGATTAAGTGTTGATAGAATTAATCCAAGTTAAGTTTTACTAGGTTTAGGTCTGAGTGATCTTAAGTTAGGTTTTATCACTTTAGTATTCTTTTGAGGTTAACTTTTGTTATTTCCTTATGTCAAAATTAATTTCTACCAGGTTTGAATATTGTTTAATTTGTCTCATGTTTTGTTAAAAGACACTTCTCTAAACTGCAAAGTATAAATTATTTTCCTAGAGAGATGAGGATGACTATGACTGAAACAGCTATGATAGAACACTGATAAACACCAGCTTATGAATGCAAGAAGATACAGTCTGTTGCATCCTTCATATTGTTATAAATGCAATGGCAAAATAGGATTAATATAAAAAGTGATTTATTATAAAACAATTTCAATCACAAACAACGAGAGAAAAAAACCACAATAAAATAAATCAGCGCAGCGCTGGGTGGGCAGGGGTCTATACCCAGAGGTACAGATTTACCCAAATCCACGAAGGAGGGTAGACTGTCCGGGGTTTTTATAGGGATTTTGTGTCCTGAGGCTAAAACTCCGAGCAGTTACTGTTCAACAAAGAGTTTATATGGTTGGTTGAATGAATTTCCTGGAACCGTGGAACTGAATCAATAGACGACTGGGCAGAGTTCTCTCGCATGTGAAAGGTTCTGAGTGCTTCCCGATTGTATCCTCGGTTGGACTCTCAGGGTGGAGTGTCCAGGTGCGGTGTGGAGCCGATGGGCATCTCAGCCTGGCTCCTCTCATTGTTTGGCCTGATTGTCCGTGTCCTGCTCTTTCTTTCAGGCTGATAAACGTCGCCTAGGGTCGTTACCGCCTGAATGGGTAATTACTGCTGGGGAGAAATCCTTAGGCCACACTATATTTTATATAATTGTTACAAATCCAGTTATATACTTATTTATTCTTTCACGAATTTTTATCCAAGGTTACATTTATCACAATATCATTGAAGGTTTCATTATTTGCTACAGTCTCTATTGGTTTTGTTTTCTATAGGTAAGAAGGAAGAATAGTGACTTTTATTAATATTAAGAAGTTTAAAAGTTTTTACCATATTTCACTTCTTGCCATTGGGACATGAATGTTTTCAAAATATTATCTTCCTCAGACACTTACTACTGATTAATTCATTATATAATGTGAATTTACAGATTTTTATGATGAGCAGTATTCATAAGGTATTATTACTATATTTATAGCTGGCTTTTCATATGCTTCACAAATTTTGTGTACCTTTAAGACACATGTCATTTGAGGTATTTTTATTTTCTAACTGCTGATGCATCTCCTTAAACAAGTTATACAGCTGTTTCTGTACGGGTTTTTTTTGTTCTTTAACTCTTTCCCTTATTTAAGAAGGCTTGCTACTGCTTGATCCAGTGTAGCTTTATTGTTTTTTAGTGCTTCCAGAATTCCAGAAAAATGTATCATTGCTGAAAGCCAGTTACCCCGAGAAAAACTTCAGATTAAAGCAACTGCTAGATAGTTCTATTGATCTATCGCCTAAAACTTCTAATAGTTTGCTTTACAGAAATGCACTTCAACAGTTTGCTGAGCTTTAACCATCTCATAACTGCTATTATTAAGAGCCTTGTTTTAAAAATGAGTTAAGAGACATCTTTCCAGTTTAAAGCTTAGGCCCTGGCCAGGCCTTGACTTTATCTGGATGGAATGTTTGCCAACAATTCAGATGTCTTCTGCATCAAATCAATATTTGAGTCACTTTTGACTTGGCAAGTTGACCCTATTAATACGACAGCTGGATCAATTTTGAAGTGGTCTTAGAGGATCATTTCCAGAGGTGGTTATCCAGTCCTTCACTGATTTGAGGTTTATCAGCTGTTTGCAGACTCTGAGATGCTGGTACAGTGTTTTAGTGGTTAATAGTAATTCTATATCACATATATTATTAACAATGATTATTATCTAATTAATTTCTAAGTTTTTGCTCATTATCTGTATAGTTTTGTGTTGATGTTCATATGCATGATCAAAAAAAGTACATCTCACTTTTAAAAGCAAAAGGAATTGATGCCCTAAGAATATTCAATTAATGTAGTATGTGCATTAGAAATTTAGACCATAATTCATTTTGAATAATGAAATATCTACACCAAAAATTTAGAAAAGATCATGAAATCTGAAGTCACAATTCAGTGTACCACAGCTAAGCCTAAATGATCCATTAACTTAAATGGGAGAAGTGCCTATGTTTTGTTGACAGGTTCAAAAGAGTCACTTATTTATCTGACCAGGCACTGTCTGCCTCCAAAAACACGAGACCTGGTAAACAGAGAAGTCACCATACAATCTTTGTAGTCAAAACAAGACTAAAAGTGGAACTGCTGGGACACAGCTATGTCTGAAAACTACAAAGACTGTTTGCCAACAGAAGTTTAATGTTATCATTATAATGTTGCGTCTCTACTAATTCTCTTCAGTTATTCCCTGTTTCAGGATTTGAAAGAATATTCAGTGATGTTAAGGATCAACACTTTCAGCTGATAGACTTTCACCTGCTAAAACAGCACATCTGGAGTCTCAACTATTTGGACCTTAAAACAATAATCATTTTTTCATTTCCCTGGAGGACATTGAACATTATTTTTGTGCCATTTGCAAAACTGTGAACCTTGGGTTTTATATCAATGTAAAGGATGTAAAAAACAAGGAGTACTGTAAAGCTCTTTTGGCAAAAGCGTGGTATTAGCCCTTGCCTTCCTATTCTTGAAGAAGAATATAAGAAAGAATTTGTAAAAGAATCAGAGGATGTCTAAATTAAAAAAAAAAAAAAAAAAAAATTGAATGCACACAATAACTTTGTATCTTATCTTTGGTTAGTCCATGAAAAAGATTGGAAAAAAAAAAAGAATATGCTGAAAAATTTGCTTGAAAATTAAAAAAAATGAGAGAAAAAAACCCAAAACCTTTTGCCAAAAGACAATCTTAGAGAAATATGGAGTAAATGTTAAGTTTGAATTTTACTTTGTTCACCTTTAGTAGTGTAGCTTTGCTAGTTGCATGCCTAACATGCATTAGTCAGCCTAGAAGCAATGTTTGGGTGACTTTAGCTAATGCCTCGGGTTTAGATGCTATATGCTTATATACTACCACTCCAGAAAATCCATTTTCAACTTGTTTAGTCAGTGTACCAGTAGGAATTTGGCCAATTCCAGAAGAAATTGGTAGGGCTATACAAGGTGCTTTTTCTGGGACAAACATGTTGAAATTTTTGACTCAAGTAAATACATGGGAATGGTGGACTCCCTATCTTCCTGAAGCATCCCTTGAACCCCAAGAATTAGAACTCCTTGACTCTATAAAGTTTTGTGTGAAGTTCAGTTTTGCAGGGAAAGATCAATCAGCGGTGAGAGATGTTTCTTCACATCACTCTGTATATAAGAATCAGACTTTTTGGTGTAATGACACTTCTGTAGTTCCATCTACATTGAGCTCTGTTCCTCTTCAGTTGCTGAAGGGGATAGTTTTTGTTTGTGGAAAGAGAGCGTGATTTTTTATTCCATCTAACATCAAAGGTGGTCCTTGTAGTTTAAGAAGGCTTACACTGTTAACTCCAAGTATGAAAACAATTGTCAACATGTGTTGCATTCCGCAATCTCAGGATCTCGTCCAGGGAAGCTGCAGGGTTCCGGGGACCAGCATGGAACACCAACCGAGATGGGCTCCCAGTTCATGAAACCATTTATTCATCATTGGAACAAACTCAGATCCAGAACAGAGAGCCCCGAACAGAGGCACAGCAGGGGCTTTTGAGGGACAGAACTCCCGAGGTTCTCCACCCTTGAGGGTGGAGTTCAGGGTCAGGGACCACTAGAAACACAACAAGGGAGAAACCCCCAGGGACTCAAACCCAGTCAGAACACCTGGGCCGTCCTTCACAAGGGGTTTGGGGTGGGACAATGTAACTCTTTGTCTTCCCTGAGGCACGTATCCACAAACATGAGACATAGAGGAAAAAAGTCATTAGTTCATCAATATAGACCAGAGTGTAAGGATGATTTTGATCCTTAGGTTTTGGGAAAAGGCTTGTTATATCACTTCTTTTGCCATCACTTGCATCAGCAAAAGCACTAAAGCAATTAGACAGATTGGGATGGTGGGTGAGTAAACAATTTAATGCTATGCCCCTTACATTAAGAGGCATCTTAGCAGGTGTCAAAGATGTTAGGCATGCAAGTTTAGGAAATAAGGTAGCAATAGATTTTCTTTTGTTAGCACATGGACATGCATGTGAAGATTTTGAAGGAATATGTTGCATAAGTTTATTAAGTCATTCCAAAAGCATACATAAAAGTGTACAACAGTTCAAGGAAGGGGTGTCAAAAATCAGAATAGATGGTGGAACCTGACTGGATGATTTGTTCAGTGAGTGGGATTTGACACCATGGATAAAAAAGTGCTTTACAATAAGACCATGCATTTTAGTAATTGCAATAGTAATGCTAACAATGGTGCCTTGCTTGCTTCAGTGTATGCAACGAATGATTAACAAATCCATTAATAGGGATATTTTAGTGCAGAGAGAGAGGGGAGATGTGGGAAATGGAAAAATGGAAAATTCCACAGATGCTGAAGGGTTCCATTTGCAGCCTTGGAAAGGGCTTGGGTTAATGTAATAATGAAGGTACACAAACAGTATGTAGAAAAATTATAAACTTATGTTCCTACAGTTATAAGTAAGAATATGTCTTGAGTAAGAAATTATATTAAGTAAAATAGTTTGAGGTTTGAGCTGTAATAATGTGATTTAAAGAGTAAGTTAGGGATCTGGAAGCTACAATAGAGGTGTGTGTGTAAGTACATGACCTGTCAGCTTAGTGGCTAAGAGACAGACACAGTGCAGCAAAATTAAGCAAAGGTGATAGGTTAATAAGTAGAAACAATTTTCATGTCAATTGTCTATTGGACCAAAATGTTATATATTGCTGTGTGAAGAAGAAACCCGTGACTGCCTTGAGCTATGGCTGACTTGCTGCTCCTCTCTAAATCTCATGCCTTCAGACTGATATCTGGCTTACTTGAGCAATAAATCATCTCACAGCATGGTGGTCTCATCCTTCATTTTTCATCTCGACAGAGTTGCATACTTTGAAGCAGAAAAGGTGTCTTTGCAGCTCGAGCTGAGGAAAAAGTGTGCACAAGACGCACTGGCTGTGTGCAGGACACACCTTGAAAAGCGTCAAAGCTGAATGCCACCTCTGACCAAGTGGCAGAGTGCTGGGCTTGTGTGAGCAGTGCAGAGAACTGCAAAATGCAGCAACAGCTTCTTCTCAATCAGACAGCTGGGAATGCTCTTGCTGCTTGAAAAGTGGATGCGCAGTCTTTGGAAATCATCAGAAAACATGCAGATTAGCACTTTCTTGCATATTCAGTGTGGCAGGCTTCTTGTGCACCACAAGGCATTCTTTGAGTTTTCTCTAAACAGCCTGCCAAGAGCACACAACAGTGTCTGTCTTTGCACTCTCCTTCTTGGACAGAAGTGTTGTCTCATTCTTCACTCTCACAATGATGGATCTCCTGGTTTGGGAGTTGGTGGGGAAACTCCTACCTTAATTGCTGTCCTTTTGAAGGAAGTTGAGGCCACAGATGAAGTAGGGGAGGTTGGAATCGATGGTGGTTCTGAACTTCCTCTTCCTCCCTCTTTCTTGCCTTCTAGGGGGTGATCTAAGTAAGTCTGATGTTTCTTGTATACCTTGCCAGGGTTATGTGCGTCTTTGGTTTATTGAGCATGCACTACAACACCATTTAGCTTAACCCTCTCAAGAGTTAATACCAATGGTGGTCTAATCCCACGATCTCTCTGCCACTCAGGGTGACTCAGAAGAGTAAAAAACCGTATCATCGTACGTTACTTCTAACCACTTCTGTTCATGCAGGAGAAAGAGCATTAACTGCAATAATGTTTCATAGTCCAGCATACCATTTGCTGGCCATCTTATACCCTCGTCAAGCCTATAAAATGGTCACCATTGTGTACAAAACTTAACAAGCTCCCTCTTGGTTTCTGTACCACCGTAGCCCACCAACTCTTTCCATTGTGTTAAAATGCATCCCCAAATCTTAGGAATCTTAGGAATCTTAGGAATCTCTTTGCTCTCACCTGCCCCCATGCTGGAAGTTCTTTTTCTCCCAACTTTTTTTACTTTGTCCCAACTTTGAAGCTTTGCTTTGTAATATTCTGGTACCTGGGTGTACTGGGCACACTCAACCCTAAGGATTTCAGTTGGTTTCTGTAGGATTCCTGAAATTCCATTCTCCAGTAGCTCAAATATCCTACTACTGCCATGTGCTACTTTACCTGTTATCAACAAGACCCTTATTGCTCTCTGGGTGGCTTTATTTTCCTCTGAACAACAAAGAAGACACAGTCCTCTCTTAGGGGTCTTCCACTTTAATACCCATCGGACCCGAAGTTCCTGACAAACTACACAGTGGAACACAACCCACGGGCTACAATCACAGCCTTTCCTTAAATGGGAAAATTCTTTCACACCAGGTTCCCAACACCCCCTACTCCTAGGCATATAACCTTAGTAATTAGGAAAAACTGTTAGGGAAAAAGGTTTACAGCCTGCAATTATAGCTTTTATCACAAGATGGCAGCGCTTCCTTAAAATGTTTACCACACCACACCAGACCACTGAGAGGGAGATTTTTATTCAGATCTAAAGAGGTTAATGCAACAAGCCACACACCCCAAGTGCTTTGTCCTTCTCTAGCCACTCGCAGTCACCCTGAGAGGAACCGTAGATCTGGACTACTGCACTCACCTCGTGCTAACAGCATGTCTCAAACACACACTTTTGCTTGCCACTCAGGACACTCACACAAAATAACAGAACAAAAATTTATTTCCCAAACTACAGAAACTGCTGCTGCCAGGCTAAAACTACATGAAGTGCTGTGTGGACTATATTTGCGGCGCTTCCCAGAGCCACGGGTCGGATCTCTCCGCTGGTGCTGAACGTAAGTCCCAGAACCGCCCACTCCCACTGCCTTTGCGTCAAGAGACAACTTTCCTTTTTACCAGAACACAACTCCAAACTCCACGGCATCCTCAAAGCCGTGGACAGACAAGTGACAGCTTCAGGAAATTGTCCCTACCTTTGTGACTGCAAGAAACACCCCCTGGAACGGCTCTGGACTCCAGGCTTGCCTTCAGAATTTTCTGGGCCAGTCTGCATGCTCAGGCATCAGGAGGTTCTGCACAAAATTATGGGGAAAGAAAAGAAAGAGAATTTGGAATTAGATGACAAAGAACACTTCTTCTCCCAGTCAAGGCACGAGCGATGTAACAAAGTTACTCCAATGCAGTAAGCACCAGAAATAAGGGCATTTGCAGAAGAAATTCTTCTACAAGCACCTGTCCTAGCAATAAAAATCACCTGGTGCTCCTAGGGAATGGATCATCTAGATTACTGGGTAGAAAACCCCAGGAACCTTTATCCTACTGCCTAGCCAGGCTCTAACTACTCCATCTAAACTGATTGGGAAATTACTAGAAAAGCTAGGTACATTTTTAATGAAAACTTTGCAGCTCTACTACCACTATGGACCAGGAATCAGTCCTACCTTACAGAAGCCCACGCATCTGAGGGTGCAGGCAGTCGTCTCCTAAGGGTTTCCTCCTTCTTCCTCTTCCTTCTCCTGCACTACCTGCTCCACACACTCAGCTGCCCATGGAAACGCTGCTGCCTTTGCACCTGCAGGATCTTGTCCAGCACCACACCAAGGCTCTGCTGCGGTGCCACAACTGCATTTTCCTCAGAGCCACAGAGCACTGGCAATTGGCACCTCCAGCACCTTTGTGCCTGGAAGATCTTCTCTTTCAGCACTGTCAATGTGCTGTTCTATGGTACCGCCACCGTTTCTTGGTAGGAATGGCCTTGGAAGTGTGCGGTCCCACAGAATCTCCGGCATTCCTCTGGCTTATGGGAGTGCATTTTTGGCTGCCTAGTTTTTTATGTTCTGCTTTAATAAAAAAAGGTTTTATACCTTGCTTCTCTGTTTCTGTCTTTGAATACATTATCCGTGTTCTATGTGTTTTACAGTGGACAAATTATTTTGTAAATATCATTCTGAGAACCTTTATTGTGCCTTTGCTTTATTACTGTTGCAACTCTTAGTAGTTCATATCCTAGATTGTACATCTTTTCTAGGTTAGGAGTAGAAAATACACTATACAGTTATTCATTTCCCCCGTGTACAAGATGTAGTTACACAGATTTGTCTTTTTATTTTTCTTGCAAAATTAGGGTAATTTCTTTTTGGTTTATGTCTTTCCCTTCTGAAGTCATTGGTTTCCTTTTTTCACTTCCTCTACTCAGATGACCTTTCCTCTGTTTTATTCTCGTCGTCATTCACCAATCCTTCCATACTGCTTTACAGAGATGCAGGTGTTGCAACATGTACTTATTAGATATTTTTTGTTGTTTTGATTTATACCTTGCTAAGATGATAATACGTGTATTTTACATTTCTGTGGACTGCATAATTTTTACATTTTTAAGGGAAAACGTATTAAACCTATTCCTCATCTCCAAATTTAAAAAATATAGTATCATTACCTGTCCAATAGCCACAAAGTAGATGTGTATCCGTCATCTAAAAATAAAGCAAGCTTTTGATTTGACTCACACCTTCAGACTTTTTTATCCTGTATGAAATAAAGTAGAAAATATGCTATTACAGTTTTATCTTCAACTGTACATCACTTTTAACCTTGAGGGAAGACTCTGCATTATTGAACAGAACCAATTTAGGCAGTGCAGCTCTCCAGGTTAACACATGATCAGAACCTTAGACTGGTAATTAAGAGCAGAAAATAGTTTGGATACCACCACAAGGCCACAGCGCATTCTCCTGTTGTCATTGCCACCGTCAGAGTAAAACTGGAATCAAGCAATCCCATTCCATTACAACCAACCTTATGCTGCAAAGGTGGAGCCCTGATCTCAGAAATGACAGACGTGGCAGAGGTTCCCCACGTGTGAAGGCATCCTCCCTTCCCAGAGGAATTGCAAGTTCCCCTCTCCCCACTCCATTCCATCCATAAACAGAGCACTGACAAACCATAATGATGGTTATACACTGCAGCACTGGGATGTACTTTGCTCCTTAGGTAGATCTAAATCTGGAAGGTGCTCAGCCTCTTGTGCCCTCTTCAAGTGAGAATTTGTAACTTTTCTTCCAACAATAATCCAGACAAACTACTTTGTTAACTGCACCAAGTAATTACCGGAAGATTTTGCTGTGTTTTCCTATAATGTTTTATTTAACCCAAGTTAAATAAGTACCATTTTGCAAATACTGACACTTTTACATTTGAAATTCCCACCACACTACAGAGATTGGATAGGTGATCTTCAAACTTCATAGGTTAGGATACTGGCCACAGAGTATCAATAAACAGCAAGTATCAGGACAAAAAATAATCCAATATACACCCCCCAAAATCCACCCTCTTTTTATTTTATTTTATTTTGTTTTGTTTTATTTCTATTTTATTTTATTTTATTTGTATTCTGGAAGAAAAGAATTTGACAGCACTGCCATGCATACAACAAGGTGACCCAGGCATGAAGTCGAGCAAGCTGATGGTCCTTCAGATTCCAGTTTTCAAGGGTGACGTTAGTGGGACACTGCTTGGAGCACTGCTTACACAGCACTTATGTTAGGATGAAGCTTACAGAACAGACTAAAATGGGTTTTTTATTGGTCTTGAAGGGGCAATTTCTTCCACAAAACATCCAAGACTTCTCAGGGAACAGAAGGCACCACACTGTGCTGTGCAACAGGCTACCATGATTTAAGAGTCCAGATTAAATATTGCAATATTCAAATAACCTTGGCATTAACAGCAAAGGGGCAGTGCAATTTCCACAGCTACATAAGGAAAGGATGTGTGTAGATCCAGCTCTGAAGCAAAGCCCAGCTACAAGATACATTTGTTTTCTACTTTTGCAGAGAGCCTTTTTCTCCTGCCCAGACCATCCTCTCCAGGATGACTGCAACAAAATCAAAAACACACAACTCATCCAAACCTACCATGAAGATCAGTGCATTCAGCTGCTTCTACAAAACACTTTTCAATTGACACACTTTTCTACTTACTCTAAAAACTAACAGGATATTTATGGGCCATAATTATAAAAAAAATAAATTAAACATTTTAAAGAGGTAATTTAAAATTAGATTTAAAAAAATTAATTTCATTTTAATTAAATCTAATTTTTAAAAAATCTTTCAGCTTGAACATAACTACCATATATAGTATGGTATGTAACATATGCTTGTTACAAGCTGCATAGTTCATACTATGATCCCTCTTTCTTTTTAGTTTCACCTTGGAAAACAGAATTCCAAGGAGCTCTTGAAATCAACCTTTTCCAAGAGCTCCTTTTATATCCTTTAGTCACTCTGAAAGATAACCATGTAACAAGAAAAGAGCTGAAGGAAAATAAGCAGTATTGCATTTGCCCTGAAACTAAGAATTTATAACCTTAAATTTTTACAAATATGATTTTACACAAGAGATGGGGAATGAAGTTTTCCCTCCACACTAAAGAAGTGGATGTGGCCTTAGCCATGGCTGCAGTACCTCCAAGGCTGTAACTGCTCTGCCAGGGGTTTATCCATGGCCACGGCTCTGATGTGCTCCAGCACGACCCCATGCACAGGCACTGATGTTTCAAGGGGTACCTGCTGAGCATGGCCTTATCCACAGCCACAGCGGCTTCAGGTTTATCCTGGGGCCACAGTCCCTTCTTGGGCACAGACATAACCACGGCCACAGATCCTCTGAGAGGTTCCTGCTCTGCCATGGGCTTATCCCCAGCCACTGATGCCTGGGGGTATCCTGTTCCCATGGGGGCTCATCCACAGCTCACAGTTCCCTTGACTCCAGCTCACACTGGAGTTCCAGCAGCACAGAAACAGCAGCGCTGCCCTGGCCACCTCCCAGCCCAGGTCTGTCACCACGGCTGTCATCCATGTCCCCAGGCACAGCACAGGAAGAGGAGAAGCACTACAGACAGCAGCAGAATCAAAATGAAACCCCTAACGAGCTCCATGGCAGGCACGGGAGCCTGACCACTCAACGGCACCAACAGCTGTAAATCCAACCCAGCACATTCCAGCCAAAGGTGCTGTTAACTAACTCAAACCCTTCAAGCTCCATGTCAGGCACAAAAAAGGACTCTCATGGTTTAATCCCAGATGGCAACTCACCCCACACAGCTGCTCGCTCACTCCCCCACAGTGCAGTGGGGGAGAGAACCAGCAAAAGGATAAAACTCACAGGTTGAGATAAACACAGTTTAATAGCGAAAAGAAAAACAATGCACACAAACACAGCAAAATAAGGAATCTATTCCCCACCTGCAGGCAGATGTTCAGCCATCTCCAGGAAAGCAGGGCTCACCCACATGTAATGGTAACTTGGAATGGCAAATACCATCACTCCTGAAATCCCTCACTTCCCTCTTTCTCCAGCTTTACGTGCTGAACAGGATGCCATGCAGCCTGGGATATTCCTTGGGTCCCTTGGGGTAAGCAGTGTCCCCTCCTTGTGCTCACCCAGCCCACTCCCTGGTGGGTGGGGTGAGATGCAGAAAAGGCCTTGATGCTGTGTAAACACTGCTCAGCAATCATGAAACCATGCCTGTGTTAGCGACACTGTCTCAGCTCCAATCCAAAAGAATGCCCATAGCACCTACTATGAAAATAAGTAACTTTACCCCAGGCCAACCAGCTCAGTAGCTTCACAAATCCTGGTTTCCATACCAAAATAAACCTCAGTTGACCATGTTCCGTATTGTTAGGTGCTGAAAATGGCATTAATTTGTAACAAGTTTCACAACCTTTTGTTTAAGGCTCTGTAGTTCCCCATTTCCACCGCTCATCCCTTGACAAGCAGCCAACAACCAAACCTCCTTTGCAGGTCTCTGTGACACTGAGGCTGCCAGTGCCATGGTGTGCAGCACAAAACATGGGGGATGGTGCTAGTGAAGCAAAGAACCACTGCCATACCCTGCTCAAGCTCCCTGTGAAGCCAGTGAAATATATCCTGTCATTCAATTTAAATACTCAAATTTTACGTAACCATTTGAACCCCTCATACCTAGTATTCTCTCATTACTAAAATTCACATACCAGTCTTTGGTACTGGCAGGGAAAAAGTAGCCTCTAATCATTGCAAACGTGGCCACTGCATATTCCAAGATATTGGCACACCACAGGAGACAAATCCAGTTGTCAAAAATGATGGTAGGTGAGAAGTGGAAGAAGCATTTGCAAACCAAAGCACACGGGTAATGATCCACGCCTGAAGTTCATTGATCTCCTATTTATTTATGACACCTAAAATATGAAGAAAAAATTGAGTCTTAGTGACCCTGCATTAATACAGCTGTTAATTAATATGGGTATGCACAGAATACACAGAAGCTCCATCAGGTGCTCACGAAATGACTTCTCTCTTCTCATCCCCGCAGCCAAATACCCTGCGCCACTTTTCCAAATGTTCCATTAGACTCTGCTGTACCCACCAGCCTTTGTTAGGCTGAGTTTTTCTCCTCAAAAAACTGAATTTAGACTCTCTCCCAAACCCTAGTAACTACAGTAACAAGTGAGTAGCAACTATAGCACCCTTTCTAACAGTTCACACCACGTATTTTGTTCAAGTCCCTTGGCTTAATGGAGCTTGAACAGGTAAAACTATCTTGGTCAAATACCAGCAATAGTTCACTGACAATTTTAAGTGCCAAAATTATCAACCAGTACTTTTCCACTGATGGAGAAGTGCCTACCACATCAACAGTTTTACTAATCCTAAGAGATAGAAATGCTATACCTTATTCTAAAAGATGACACAGATTGCTTGCTGGTTTTGTTTGAACTGAACGTGTGGGGAAGGTGAGACCATTTATGTCCACATTTCCTCTGGCTACACCATGGTTATTAAAGACTCTAAGAACAGACACACTACAATTTCAGAAGATAGCATAGTGTGCATGTATTCCAAGGAAAACCTTCCCAGCAGCGGGAACAGCACCTTCTTGTACACCTCCCACTTAGCCAGGGAGAAATTTATGGCAGAAGTCAGGAATGCACACAAAACCACGTAGAAGTGAGAGAATGTATTCACTGTAAATACATACAAGACAAAACCCCTCAAAACACTATCCCATATGTACATACACCACTTCTAATAAGTTTCTATTCAGTATTGGATAAGCCAATATGGCAATACAGAGCTGTTGTCATTTCAGACTAGTAATACATATAACCTATTATACAGTTCTAAAAATGTATTTCACGTAAGGCTGTCATCCCATTTTTGGTGGAGAGACAGGACAGCTGGTAACTACATTCAGCTCCTTGTCCTTTTATTTTGATCTATTTCTTGTCTATTAATTTAAAACAAATGGGTATTGTTGTTATATAGTTACTATTTCTTAAAAACCTCATCAAGGAATATGTCACACAAGGAATATTTGTGCATATTCCCTACATACTTCTTTCCTAACTACATAAGCTTTATTTGGATTCCAAAATGGCTTGTAAAGTGTGAAACACCACAGGGTAAATGCCAGTGCAACATTCCACCATCCTTTGTGCAAAACGATTCATCCAACAGCTGTGTGAGAAACCGGACTCTGCATCCAGATCATACCTCAATAACGTACCTGAAAAGTGACCCAAAAGGAATAAATGCCAGCAGCCTCTCTATAGGTCAGCATGAAAGTCCTGTTCCAGATGTCAGACAGATGCTTATTTCCCGTCAGCAAGTACAGATGTAGATCAGTTAGAGAGCACAGGTACTGAGCCCGACACCACGCCGCGAGGGGCACTCATTAGGGGCCACTCACCGGGGCTCACTCCCTCGCAGGGGGTCAGACAATCCCTTGCCAGGGCTCGGTCCCTCTCTCGTCAGAGCCCACTCCCCGGGGCCGCCCCGGCCGCCGCCGCTCCGATTCTGCCGCACCAACGGCCCCTCAGCCGGGACCGGCCCCTCCGCGCCCCGCCCCCTCCCAACGGTCCCAGCCAATCCCCGCCCGCCCCGCCCGTTCCAAGGCTCCCCATTGGTGGCCGAGCAGCGCGAGGGGCACAGGCCTCGTCCCCCGTCCCGGTGCTCGCGCCGAGGCTTCGACTGTCACCGGGACAGCGGCGGCCGCGGGGTCCCGCGCGCAGCGGCCGTTACTCCATGGCTGCGCTGCGAGCTCCGCCAGGAACGCGGGGGCAGGAGGCGCTTCGGCCGCCAGGCACGAGCCATCGCTAAATAAAACCAAACCTTCTGGAAGAGTGGGAACTGGTGTCTAAGGAAATACTTTACACCTGCACTTGGGACACAACGTTCCCCTGCAGCGCTATGGGCTGGTTACTTTAGGCGGCCACAGAGTCCTTAAGGGGAACTGGGCCCACTTGTCTTGTTACCAAAGCGGCCAAAGAGTCCCTAAATCAGACTGGGCCCCCTGGAGTTGTTACTAAACTCTCCCCATTCCACTGATGGTTCTGTGCAATTTCCAATGGCCCCACAAAAAAGGCCTCGGGCTGCTGGCCAAGAGGTGCTGAACACGAGCCCAAGTGTGCCCAGGTGGCCAGGAAGGACAATGGCATCCTGGCCTGTGCCAGCAATAGTGTGGCCAGCACGACCAGGGCAGTGACCATCCCCCTGTTCTGGGCACTGCTGAAGCCCCACTTTGAATCCTGGGGTCAGTTTTGGGTTCCTCACTACAAGAAAGACTTTGAGGTGCTGGACTGTGTCCAGAGAAAGGAACTGAGCTGGGGCAGGCTCTGGAGCACAGGTCAGATGAAAAGCGGCTGAGTGAGATGGGAGACTCAGCCTGCAGGAAAGTGGTCTCAGGGAGGACCTTCTCTCTCCCTACAGCTCCCTGGAAGGATACTCACTTGGGGAGGGGGTGGATTCCTAATGACAAAGTATCTATCCCATAACCCTTTGTGCCAAAATGATCGTCACTGTGTCTTTAGGATTTGACAGCTGGGACACCTTGAGGAGGATGGAGGGGTTTGCTTTAGGGCACATGGTTTTAAAGGCTGCCTAGGCAATTGCACATCCTGCAAATGTGTATGTCTGCCCGAGACTTTGTGGGGGGTGGGTCCTGCCTGTCAGAGACTGGAAAAGGTAATCTTTTTTGAGACGTCCTGGGAGGCTTGGAATGTGTGCTAGGGGTAGACCAGACCTTGCTCTGGAGAGGTAGTGCTCTGTCCCACAATATCTGCCAGTCCCGGCACACTGGAGGCAGCCCCAGTTTTGCCTAACCCAGTCCCTGAGAGGCCAGGGGACCAGAAGTCCCCCCTGGGAGGAAGGCCCAGGATGGGCTGAAAACTTTTGGAGTCACCACAAGGAAGTGTGGTGCTGGTTTTTCAAGCAAGGCAAACACCCTAGTCCAGGAGCCAGCCCGTGGCCTCTCTCCTGGGCCACCCTGGCCATTCTACCCACAAGACATCAATATGATGGATGGCGAAGCAATGGCGTTTATTGCAGGGGAATTTGACAATTTATAACTTAGGGTCATTGTGTTACTCCCATCTGCTCACGTCACACCTAAGTGCTATTGGCTAATTACAGGAGGTTTTACTATCCTAAAGAGAGGGGTTTTTTCTAACTTTCCGTTACATTCTGAGATCTTCCGCATCGCCGGGCCTTAAACTGCAACATATCCCCCCTCTTTATGAGTAATTAATTTGCTAAAATATAAGGTATATTAGTCTTAAAAATTCTAATGTTATTTTTTATATATGTATTTCTAAATACTTTATCTAACTTAACTATATTATAAAAGTTTTAAAAATGGATAATATAAAATTGAGTAAAATATAAAATACTTAACTAAAAGGCTAAAAACTTATAAAATTAATACTACAGTTTTCATTAGTAAATATGAGGCACAAGCGGTGACTAAGTATATTTTTAAAGCATTTGTTGCCTTTCTATAAACAAAATGTTAACTTTTTCTAGTCGGCTTTTAACAAAGGACACAAGCTTATTTAAAACACATGGTCCAAAGATTAGCACAAGTAAAATCATCACAACTGGTCCAATCAGGGTAGACACCAGGGTGGTTAGCCATGGAGATTGATCGAACCAGGACTGGAACCAGCTTTGCTGAGCTTCTCTCTCTGCTTTCCGCTGAGACAGTCTGTCTCGTAGCTCTGCCATGGTGTCTCTCACTATTCCAGTGTGGTCTGCGTAGAAGCAGCACTCTTCTTTCAGGGCGATGCAGAGGCCTCCCTGCTGCATGAATAGAAGGTCAAGACCTCACTTGCTTTGCAAAACAACTTTAGAGAGTGAGGAGACTGATTTTTCTAGAAAGGATATGAATTTCTCAATTCTCTGTAGATCTTCATCTACAGTCATTTGTAGCTGAGAGAGACTCTGACTCTGGGTTACCAGAGCGGAGACACCCGTGGCTGCTCCAGTTGCTCCCAAGCCGAGCAGCATTGCTATTGACAGTCCTGTCAACAGCTCTCTTTTCTGAAGGCGGCCTGCTCGCTCAAGGTACTGGTTCACTTCTTCTTTGGAGTGGTATAGGACCCTGGGGATGATAACAGCTAACACACAAAAGTCAACAGAGGAATTAAAGCTTTGGGTATAAATGCAAGGGCTTAGCCCACTGCGGTTGCAAACCCACATGCCAGACAGGGGGGCGATTGCCCATCTCTTGGACTTGTCCACCTGCATGGTGGTCACACAAACTTTTTTGTCAACAACAGTGGCTTTGCCTACGCAAAATCCTCGCCCTGTCATGTGGCTGATGGTGATTCTGCGAGAAGGTGACTCACTGCGGCACTGCACTGGGGCTTCTGCATTAACCCACAGTGGCTGGTTATTAAGGGCCACAGCTTCATAGTAAGGGGGCTGTGTGTCATAACACAGCCAGCAGGATTCTGTAGCATTAGGGTTAGATTGATTCAGAGGTAAAAAGGTGGCATCTAACATTCGATAGAGCGAGTTAAAAGCAGCGGCTTCAGATCTTTGGGGAGTAGTTTCTTGTTTATGCAGCGGGTATAAACTATTAGATCATGGGTTCTCAGCTTGTACTACAAGGTTGGGGCTCACTGCTTCAGGTGTTATGACTATAAACAGCACAATTACTATAAGCAGCTTACATGGTAAACTCACAGCTAAAACTTTAACGTTAAATGAACCTTCAAAGATACTTATACTATTTCTTAAAAGAAAAATACTTATACTTTATACTAACGTAATAATTACTACACAGGCTAAACATTTTACCTTAAACTATTATCTAACTACTTTTAACATACGTGCTCTGGTATATATGTAATCTAAGCGTAAAAACAATTTGCTAAAAGGATAAACACACAATTACAATTTGCTTTGTATATAGTTAGATGGAGTCTCTACACCTCCCAAATCTTCTACAGAATTTTTCCAACACGATTCAGTCCTGGAATGTTCACTGCTCCCGTGATGTCAGCTGGCAGCTGATCGGTGACTGAGGGCTTTGATGTTCAAGTTGTTCTTCAGATCTTTCTAAATCTTAAAACAAAGGATAACTGAAAAATTGATAGAAACACCACATCATAATAACAACATAAAATTTCTGTTGGCAACTGTCTGTGTAGTGTTCGGACACAACTGTGTCTTGACAGGTCCACTTCTGATCCATGTTTGGAGTACCAAACATGTGTGATGACTTCTCCGTTCACTGCATCTCATGTGTTCAGAGGCAGACAGACTGGTCAGATGGACAGGTGACCTTTCTGAACCTGCCAACAAAACACAGGCACTTCTCTCCTTGAAGTTAATGAATTACACTAATCAAATGCTTTTAGGGTATCAATTTTCCCCCCTTTTTCTTAAAAAAAAAAATAAAAATGAGATGTATTTCTGTTCAACATTAACACAAAACCT
Source organism: Pseudopodoces humilis (assembly GCF_049639895.1). NCBI lineage: Eukaryota > Metazoa > Chordata > Aves > Passeriformes > Paridae > Pseudopodoces > Pseudopodoces humilis. The sequence continues at coordinate 13,016,170 of NC_142204.1, read as the reverse complement.
TATACACAATTAGTAAAAACTTATAGCAGTTGAAAATCAATTAATATAAAAGTACTGTTAATTATTAAAACACTGCACCAGCATCTCATAGTTAGCAAACAAACAAAACCAAAAATTATCAGTGAAGGATTGGACAATCAGTCCGGAAATGATTCTCCAAGCCCACTTCAAAATTGATCCAGCTGTCGTATTAATAGGGTTGTGAAAAAAGAAGTTCACTCCTGTAAATTTTAAAAAGTTTAATAAAGACAATAAGAGACATAAAATAAAGCAAAGAGTTAAAACGGCCGGGTGCCTTGGCGCGCTGCCAAGAGCACACCTGGTATCCTATGGATACCCCTTTTATCCCATCCTTGCTGTGAGGGGTTAATGCATATTCAAGCATGTCCCCTCCCTGGTTCCGCCTTCTTAGATCATGCTTCTGCACAGTCTCAGTTTCTGCTTGTCATCATTATTCTTGCTGGTCAGCATTCTTTTGGGGCCTGGTTTCCTTTTTTCTGCAGATGGTCAGTTGTTGATAAGAGTCTGGGCCCCTCATCCTTCTTCTGAGGGCAGCTGAGCTTATCTTTCCCCCCTGCCCACGTCCTGGTACCGGTTGTTTTTTTTTTTTGATAACAGTTTGCTCTCCCTTTCCTGCTGCTGATAACAGCCTGTTTTCCACAGCTTGATCCTCCCATTGTCTTGCCTTGTCCGGATGAAACATATCTTTATTATTCAGAATTCCTACCTAAGCCTATAACTTACTAAGAGAGAAAAGAATATAGTGAAAGCATATAATATATATTTATCAGAATAATTGTGAAAAGCCAATATTTACAACATGAATTCACAACAACCCCTCCTTTTATTTTTTTTATAAATCATTTGGCTTGAGCAATAATTCTTGTTTCCTAGCTTCTAGCACTCGTTCATTTTTCTCACAAATCAATTTAGCTTCTTCTAGCGGATCTTTCACATTATTTTGTTTTCTTAATACCATGATTTTTTTGTGCCGTTCCAGATGTAGCCAATCTTGGGTCTGTAGGCATTGCTACTATTTGCATGCCCTGCACTACTTTGGTGATTAGTTGGATGAAACAGGGGATTAGACAAGGAAGGAATATTAAACCAGCTGTAGCGCATAGGAGGAAGAAACCTAGCTTCTTCCACCATTCTGTCCCCAACAGGTTATTCCACCAATTGGTGGTCATCATTGACTCCCATTTTTGGACTGGCACATGGGCTATTTTTCTGATGTTCTTGGCGATATCTAGAACGGCATTTCCATTGTCATCAATTTGCAAACAACAATCTGATGTATTAACTTTCCCGCAAACACCCCCCTCTTCAGCCAATAGATAGTCCAAAGCCAGTCTATTCTGATATATTGCAGCTCTGGCTTGGCGTTGCTGACTGACTATTAATTCCATAGCCCCAGCTGTTTCATTGGTTATGATTTCTACTACAGCTTGGAGTCTTATAATGCAATTTAGCGTGTAAATTTGGGTTCGATATCCCCAACTTCCATCTTGTGCCCAAGTAGCTGGCCCATATGTTTCTAGTATGCATTCAGGGGGCCATTCCTCATCTCCCCATTTTTGAGGTCCTCCAAACAATTCCCTTTTATTTCTTTTTAGGTCCTCATAAACCGGCACTCCCAATTGATCTCCATCTGGTCCTGGCAAAAGGAAGAATCCTGGTTGAATGATTCCCAGAGTACAACTCCCTTTCCATTGTGAAGGGAGCTTTGGGTATGCCCTTTTCCCACATATCCAAAATAAGCCATCTGGTGCCTTCCAATAGTCATTTTTCTGTTGATTTATATTTTCCCAAAATTTAGATATTTCTGGGATTCCAGAGTAAGGATTTTTCCCTTTACCATTACATCTGAAGAGTCTGGTTCGATTATCATACACACAATTCTTTTCTTTTACTTTTCCTTGGGTCCAATATAAAGTTGGTTCCTCTGGGATCCACCATGTAGAAGTTCCATTGCTAACCTTATACCTTTTACAGGGAGTTTTCCCTATTTCTTTAATAAATTCCTTACCAGTTCGCCATAAACATTCTTTCCCTATCACTGTTGAACTTAGAATCCATCCTTCTGGTCGAGTCCCCCCTCTTATATTGGTCCGGTTCCACTTAAGGAGTTCCACCGGGCCTATGCTACTACCTTTCCATGGCCATTCCTCCGTCATCAAGGCTCCTCCACAGACCCAGCAGTTCGTTAAGTTCTTTACTTATCCTCTCCCCTAAATCCACAAACAGGTTTTTCCCTAGTCTTGAGATATCTATTTCCCCTTTTAATTGCTATTTGAGCCTTGCATACAGGTCCTGACGTGAGGTTAAGTTAGGTTTAGGTTTCTGTGTTGGTTTTATCTTTTTTCTTATCACTTGCTCTTTTATCAAATCTTGGGTCTTTCCCTTGACCGCCCCCGTGAAGCAAATCCATTTTTCCCCTTTTGGGCAAGTGCTTCCCAATCTAGTACCACTGACTCCTAAGTTTTCTGTGATCCAATATTTTTCTCCTTTATGTATACAGGTACTTAACTTGGATGGGTTATAGCAGTGACTATTGATATTGGTGTGGGTAATAAGAAAGAAACCCCGGTGTTTTTCCATGTAAAGTTTTCGATAGCATTTGTAACATGGCTTTGCTGGTGTCCCAAAAGGGAAAAGGATAAGTGACAGAAGAAGGAATAATAGGGGTCCAGTATGGCTTACACCCCCACCCATCCTGCCTATGAGGTTGCAGCTCACAGCAGGTGTTTTATATTCTTCTTGGTGGCGAGTTATAGAGGCCAATCTGGTCTTGCCCCCTATTTCCTTGTCACTTCCTCTTTTGTAATTTCCAAGCAAATCTCTTCTGACACCTTTTAACAGTAGTATCCCACCGTTCTTCAGGTATTTCCCACTCAACAGGCACCAGTAATTCCCATCCACAGAACAGAGTTATTATTTCAGTTGCCTGCAATTCTGTTTGGATAGAGAATCTATTATGTGCTCGACACTCCCTACAACAAGAACGCCGATTGTGTGAGCTGCAATACCAATTTTTCCCACAACTTAAACACTTATATTTAACCCAGCTAGCATGTCCCGTATTGGGATGATTTATACAAGGTATATGGTGTGGCACTGATGGAAGTTGTGATTCTCCCCCTTCTTTATACAGATCACAGGCCAAAGCAAAAATATGAGGATTTCCTGACCGAAACAGCCCCGATCCTCCTGTTTGGAGAGGGAGTATTCCTCCCCAAGGTGGATATCGAAGGTGTCTCAGAACTTGTCCAGGCAGGACTTGAAACCACTGATACAGGCTTGGTCTCACTTCCCAATTAGGCGTGATTCTTTGCTCATCCCTTGGATCCTGTGGATTGTCCCAGTTCATTACCACCCAGCCCCCGCTTTAGAGTCAATTTGGTATCACCCGGTTCAGAAGTTATAATCCACTCCTCAGGTCTTTTCACAGGTCCCTTGATTCTACTGGCGTGGATCCAACCTCGCTCCCTGGTCCGGATTGCGGCCTCCGTTGTCAGCAGTACCTGAAAAGGACCTTCCCATTGAGGAGTCAAAGATTGTTCCTTCCATGTCTTTACCAGTACCCATTCTCCTGGATGAATATTATGAATTTTGAACTCCAAAGGGGTGGTTTGAGGGATCATTCCTTTTAGCCTTAGGTTTTCAAGTGTTTTAGCAATTGTGGTGACATATTTTCTGACACTTATTTCCCCTACTTCGTAAGTGGCAGTTTCATGTCGGGTGGTAAGGAAGGGTAGTCCAAACATCATTTCATAGGGTGACACTCCCAGGTCTGACCTGGGTTGTGTTCCAACCCTTAATAGAGCCAGAGGTAAACATTTTACCCAGGACATCTGGGTTTCAATCATTAATTTTGTTAAGGTCTTCTTTAAAGTTTGATTCATTCTTTCCACCCGGCCTGAACTTTGTGGGTGCCAGGGGGTATGCAATTCCCATTTTATTCCCAAGGTTTGGGTTATTTGCTGTAAGACTTTAGATGTAAAATGTGTTCCTCTATCTGAGTCTATTTTATTAATCATTCCATACCTGGGAATAATCTGTTCCAAAAGAGTTGTACACACCACATTAGCTGTCGCCCTGGCAGCGGGAATAGCTTCCACCCAGTGAGTTAAGTGGTCTACTATTACCAATAGGAACTTCCATTTTTGGACTTGGGGAAGTTCAGTGAAATCCACTTGAATACTTTGGAATGGCCGTAAGGCTAATTCACGGCCACCTAATGGTGTTTTTCTCATTATTTTTCTATTTACCTTTTGGCAAGTTATGCAGTTTTCAGTTATTTGTTTTGCTACCCCAAAAATTCCAATGCATCCAAAATCCCTTAGAAAGTGATCACACAAAGCCTGAGTACCCCAATGAGTTTTCTGATGCATATCTTCTAATATTTTTCTGGTGAGTGGCTTATTAAGTAACTGTCTCCCGTCAGGGAGTTTCCACTTTCCAGACTGATCCCGTTCTCCCCCTATCTTAAGCAATTCTTTTTCTTCTTTCTCACTAAATTTAGGGATTTCCAATTCTTCCCTGTCTGGGGTTAAAATTAACATTACTCGTTTGTCCCCATTTTCTGCCGCCTCTTTAGCCTCCTGATCTGCCAAGTTATTCCCTCTTATTTCAGGTGTCATTCCCTTTTGGTGTCCTTTGATATGTACTACAGCTATCTCCTCAGGCAGTTTTAATGCTTCTAAAACTTCTAAAATAAGTCCCTCATGTACTAGTCCCTTCCCTTTTGAGTTTAGTAACCCCCTTTCCTCCCAAATTTTCCCAAAGGTATGAATTACTCCAAAGGCATACTTTGAGTCAGTATAAATGGTCCCCTTTTTATGTGCTAAATGCTCCAGTGCTCTTTTTAGAGCATATAATTCACAAGATTGAGCAGACCAGTTTGAAGGTAGACTTCCTTTTTCGATGGTCTGCATATTTTCTCCATCAACTACAGCATATCCCGACATTCTTTTTCCTTGCAAGCATCTGGATGAACCATCAACATATATTTTTTTTCCCTCCAAAAGGGCTTGTTCTGCTAAATCTTCCCGAACTTTAGTTTGGCATTGTATGATTTCCAGACAATTATGTGCCAAATCATCTTTTGGTTCCCCATACAGAAATTGGGCTGGATTGAGACTCCTGCTTGTTTCTATTGTCAAATCATTATTGTCAATTAAGATTGCTTCATATTTTAACATCCTGGAGTCTGTTAACCATTTTTCAGCTTTTTGATTTAGCACATTTCGGACAGCATGGGGTGTGCATACAATTAATTTACTTCCAAAGGTGAGCTTACGGCTTTCCTCCACCAAAATAGCAGTAGCTGCTATTGCCTGAATACATACTGGCCAGCCATGGCTCACTGGATCCAATAATTTGGATAAAAAGGCTATTGGTTTCTTCACCCCCCCCCATTCTTGAACTAAAACCCCGTGAGCTACTCCGTTTTCCACATTAACGTATAAATGAAAGGGTTTTTCTAAGGAGGGTAGGCTTAGGGCTGGTACTGAGGCTAGTTTCAATTTCAATTGTTCTAATTTATCATCATCATCTTTAGTCCATCTTATATTGTCTCCCCCTGTCAATTTCTCATACAAAAATTTTACTGCTTGTGTGTATCCTTCAATCCACAATCTACAATATCCTAACAGTCCTAGCAGTTTCCTAACCTCTTTCTTTGAAGAGGGAGGAGGAAGGGATAGGATCCCTGCAATTCTTTCAGGATTTAATTTCCTGCTACCTTTGCTTATCAGGTGACCAAGATATTTTACCTCTGATTCCACAAACTGTAACTTTCCTTTTGATACTCTGAGTCCCTTTTCCCCAAGAAAATTCAGAAGTTTTATAGTAGCTTCTCTAACTTCAGCTTCTATTTCTCCTGATATTAGGAGATCATCCACATATTGGATAATTTGTATTCCTACAGGAGTGGGGAAAGTTTGTAGTATCTCTTCTAAGGCTTGCCCGAATAGATTTGGGGACTCTGTGAATCCTTGTGGTAATTTTGTCCATCTTAATTGTTGCTTTCTCCCAGTATTTGGATCTTCCCATTCAAAGGCAAAAATATCTCGGCTTTCTTCTGCCAGTGGGCAGGCCCAGAAAGCATCTTTAAGATCCACCACACTGAACCACTGATGTTGAGGTGGGACTTTACTTAAAAGAGTATAAGGATTAGGAACCACAGGGTAACGGGCTCGTGTTCTTTTATTTACCTCCCTTAAATCTTGCACTAATCTGTAATTTCCATCAGGTTTCTTTACTGGGAGTATAGGGGTGTTATGAGGAGATTTACAAGGTTCCAATGTCCCATCCTTTATCAATTCTTCTATTACTGGCTTTAAGCCTTCTCTCCCCTCCAAAGAAATAGGATACTGACGTACACGTATGGGACGTTCTTCCCTTTCAATAGTGACCCTTATGGGGTCAATATTCAATCCACCCCTATTTCCTTTTCCAGCCCAAACTTCTTTGTTAATTTTCTCTTCATCTTTTTGACCAAGTTTTAACACTTTGGCTGTCATTTTCCCTTCTACTGGGATAACCCCAATTCCTAATTGTATCTGTAAATCCCTTCCCAATAAGTTGCTGCCAGCCCCAGGAACTAGTAAAACATCTCCTATTCCTATTTTTGTTTCTCCTTCTATGACCACATTTTTAATGACTGGAACTTTAAACCCTTCCCCTTTTGCCCCTGTTACTTTTACAGTATCATTACTTATATCACATCCCTTTGGAATATTAACAACACAAGTCCTTTCTGCCCCAGTATCAACTATAAATTCCAATGTCTCCTCTTGGGGGCCCACTTTTAAAGTTATCAAAGGCTCCAGATGGTATTTGTCCCCCAAAAAATAGAGCCAGTGACTCCCCTATTCTTCCTCTGGGGGTGTCTCTTGAAATATCTTTAGATCCCTCCTTAAGTGAGGGCATTCTCGTTTAAAATGCCCTTCCTTTTTGCAATAAAAACAGGTATTCCTGGGTTGTCCCGGGAATTTTGATTGTGCTGGATTTTTATTTCTTCCCTTCTCCCCACTTCTAGCCCCTGAGTGTTTAGGAGGTATTCCTGAGGGTTTTTGATTCAGATTTTTCTGGAAAGTGTTTTCCCTCATAGTAGCTATCATGATTTTTGCTTCCACTTTAGCTTTTTCTTCATCTCTCCGTACATAAACCCTTTGAGCTTCTCTTAATAAGTCATTTAAGGGTTTGTCGTGCCAGTCTTCCAATTTTTCTAGTTTTTTTCTAATATCTGGCCATGCCCGGGTGACAAAATTGACCCTTAGCAGGGCTTGTCCTGCTAGGGACTCAGGGTCTATTCCAGAGTATTGTTTCATATTTTTTCGGAGCCTTTCCAGCCATGCAGTTGGGGTTTCCTCTTTTCCCTGTTGTCCCTCAAAGGCTTTTCTAACATTTTGCCCTCGGGGCGCCCCCTCCTTTATCCCTTTGATTATCAAATTACAATAATCATTCATACTTCCCCTCCCAACTTCATCATTCTGGTTCCAATTAGGAGGTGCAGTTGGCAATTTCTGTTCTCCCGGTGGGCCTTGTTGGTTTTCTCTTTCCCATATTTTTATCCCAGCAGTTCTAATCATATCTCTTTCCTCTTGGGAAAATATTATTTTCATTATTGATTGCATTTCTTCCCAAGTGAAAATATTGGGCCCTAGGAATTGATCTAATTGTTCAGCCGTACCTATAGGGTCTTCTAATAGCCCTTTAATCTCCTTTTTGAAATTCCTAACTTCTGTAGAAGTTAAAGGAGCATTCACAAATCCCATTCCCCCCTGGACCCCTCCCATAGGTACTTCTCGTAATGGGAATAAATTGATTTCTTGGTTCCACTCTCCCTGTCTATCTGTTTTTACACCCCCCTTCCCTTGTTTTGTATTAGTGTTGGTAACACAGAGGTTATCAGGCTGCTTTTGAGCTTTAATTGCTCCCCTTGTGTTCTGATGTGGTGCCCCTTCATTAAGAAGAGATGTTATCTGGGCAGCAGGCGCTGAACTCTCCAAAGGAAAAGAGGCAGAAACAGAGTCCGGCAGGGAAGCTGGGATCCCTAGTGCAGAAGGAGTGAGAGCGGGGCCTGGCAGTGAAGCCAGGGCCGCCTGTGCAGAGTTGCTGGGGTCCGGCATTGAAGCCGGAGCTGCTGCAGCCGGAGTGCTGATGTCCGGCAGTGAAGCCGGGGCCGCCAGGGCGGGTGGAGCAGAAGCCAGAGTCGGGACACCCAGCGCTCTCCCCGGTTCGAAGAGGGGGGCAGGAGTTCCTGGGATGGGTGGAATTCCCAGCATCAGCGGGGGTGGGAGGATTCCCAGCGCCATTGGAGGCGGAGGAATTCCCGGAGGCTGAGGAACCCCTGCGGCTGGCTGCAGCGGGAGGGCTCCCTGTGCTAGTGGTGGAGGTAAGACATCAAGGGGGGTCCCATTTTTTTTTATTTTCTGTTTGCTCAACCTCTGGAGTTTTAGATACTTTAAAAACTCTGGCTCCCAGAGGTTCTGTGTTTCCTAACCAGCAAGAGGCATATTCTCTTTCTTCTGGATTGTATGGCTCTTTTGAATTCACAAATATATTTAGAGCCTGGCAGATCCAAGCCTCCGAGGACCCGTATTTTGGCCAGTAAACATGATCAGGTCTAATTTCCTTTTTTACCCACTCCTTCATGCAGAATTGGATCATTTTTACTTTGTCTTTCCCCTTTGTATCGGGATCTGTATCCCAATTTGCTAGTTTGACCCCGAGGGGACTATCTTGAGGTATATCCTCTGGTATTTTATTAATTCTTTTTTCTCTTAAGGACAGCTTACTGGTTCTCTGTCCCATTTTTCCGAGTGTTCTCTGTTTCACCCTACTCCTTTTAAGTACCACTATTTAGAACACCAATTGTACTATTTTAGAATACCAATTCCACTCCTTTAAAACACCAGTTCACTTCTTTAAAATACAACACCACCAATAAAACCAACAAACCCCAAATTCCTCTCTCAGTGTTCTTGTTACAGTCCACCTTCCCCCCCCTCAAAATACAGTTATACACGATCTCTCATTCACACATGCATTCTCATTTCTTTAATAGACTTTCCACACTCACTTTCACTCACACCAAGACAATACAATAATAAGGTACCTTCAATGTTGTTGGCCAACCCCCCAGATTTTCTTGGGTACTGTACCCCACACTTCCCGTGGTTTGCACCCTCAACCTGGCAATATTCCTGGGGATTTATTAATTTTTATCCCCTTTTTGTCCCGTCTCCTAGTACACTGAACTTAGGAGAACTCCCGATTCCTTCCTTTCCAGGGGTCCAACCCCTCCCTGAGACCCCAGTCCCAGTAACCCCGGGGGGATTCTTTCACTCCTTTTTCATTCGCTTCGTCCAATTCCCGGCCTATTTTCTCGCGAAAGATAGGAACCGCGGTAGTATGGACTCCGCTCTCGCTCCGCAGGTCTGGGGTAACCAGCTTGCGTCTCATTCACACACATTCATCCCCCCGTTTCCACCCCCCTGATCAGTACTTACCAATTCCTGTTCAGGTCCTGAAAGATTATGGGGTTTTGAAGGAGCACTTTATTACTTTGATTTTTTTTTTTTTTTATTTTTCTTTGCTTTACTTGTCTCTCTCTTGTCCTTCGGGTGTTGCCCTGCTACCACCGATGACACCAGAAGAGCCAAAGCGGATTACCAAAGCTGGCAGGGAGGCGCCTTCCCCCGCCTGGAATCTCCTGGTTTCCCCGGGGTGAGGTGCTTCATCCCGGACGAGCCCCCAATTCCTGTGAAAAACGAAGTTCACTCCTGTAAATTTTAAAAAGTTTAATAAAGACAATAAGAGACATAAAATAAAGCAAAGAGTTAAAACGGCCGGGTGCCTTGGCGCGCTGCCAAGAGCACACCTGGTATCCTATGGATACCCCTTTTATCCCATCCTTGCTGTGAGGGGTTAATGCATATTCAAGCATGTCCCCTCCCTGGTTCCGCCTTCTTAGATCATGCTTCTGCACAGTCTCAGTTTCTGCTTGTCATCATTATTCTTGCTGGTCAGCATTCTTTTGGGGCCTGGTTTCCTTTTCTCTGCAGATGGTCAGTTGTTGATAAGAGTCTGGGCCCCTCATCCTTCTTCTGAGGGCAGCTGAGCTTATCTTTCCCCCCTGCCCACGTCCTGGTACCGGTTTTTTTTTTTTTTTGATAACAGTTTGCTCTCCCTTTCCTGCTGCTGATAACAGCCTGTTTTCCACAGCTTGATCCTCCCATTGTCTTGCCTTGTCCGGATGAAACATATCTTTATTATTCAGAATTCCTACCTAAGCCTATAACTTACTAAGAGAGAAAAGAATATAGTGAAAGCATATAATATATATTTATCAGAATAATTGTGAAAAGCCAATATTTACAACATGAATTCACAACAGGGTCAAATTGTTGAGTTAAAAAGTAACTCAAATACTGATTTGGTACAAAAACATCTGGATCTGTTGATAAACATTCTGTCCAAGTAAAGTTAAGACTTGGCCAGGGTCTTAGACTTTAAACTGGAAAGATGCCTCTTAACATATTTTTAAAACAAGGTTTTCGATAACAACAGCTATGAGATGCTTACAGCACAGCAAACTGTGAAAATGCATTTGTACAAATCAAATTCTCAGAAGCCTAAGGTACCAGACCAATTAAACCATGCAGCAGTTGGTTTAATCTGAAGCCTCTCCCATGGCCACTGATCATCAGCAATGATACATCTTCTTAAAATTCTGGAAATACTGAAAAATAAGAAAGTTATAGCAAACAAAACAGCAAAAATTGCAACAACCAATAAAGCTCTCGATGAAACCAAGGGTGTCACAAACTGCATTCATTTCTGTCCACAAGCAGGTGTTCATCAGTGTCCCATCACAGTTGTTTCAATTGTAGCTGTCTTCATAGCTCTAAAAAAAATAACTATATTTTGCAATTTAAACAAGTGTTTCCAATAAAACATAAAACAATTCAAATTAAACAAAATTTAAACTTAACAAAAATTATTTATAACAAAAAGAAATGACAAAACTTAACTTTTAAAAGGCTAAGTTATACAACTTAACTTAAAAACATTTAAGCCAACGGTAACATGGATTCACTATAAAAATTATAAAAATGCAACAAATACATCACAATTCCATGTTATCTAGCTTTAAAAATAACTCACAATAACTGCAAATGTTACTAAAAACACTCATTCACAACAAGAATTTGCCTAGTATATGTTTAAATTAGTTAAAATTTCAAAGTGCAGCTTCTTTTAAAAAAGCCACAACAACACAAGATTGGGCAAGTTGTCATTTAGCTTTTGTAGCACTTTTCAGAAACATCAAGTCTAATTTTTAAACTAAAATCCAAAATCCAAATAGATATATATGCAGTTGTATGTGTTTTATATAATAAAAAGATTCACATTAAAATTTCCTTATTAAAATTGTCAAAAACTCAGCAAATGGGTAATATATGATTACTAAAACAAAACAAAAATCTTTTAAGTTTCCTGGGATACAGAAATACAACATTTAAACTTTTTAATCTATTTTTAAAGGCACTTCATTCAATAGAAACTTATTTTTAAATCTCAATCTTGATTATAACACTTTGCTAATTTACAAACAATACAATTTATAAAGCTTTTAATTTTTGAATTGTCTAATGAAAACTCTCTCTTTTTTATCCCTCTCCAAAATATCCAGCTTTTTGTTGTTTTTTATTGTTTTATTGCTTTGCTTTCCGCGGTTTCATTGAAGTCGCTGTTACTTGTTTCACCGGTGGTTGCCATGGCGACAGTGCCTCTGGCTGCTGTGTGTTTTTTCCTGAACTCGGCCGTGCTGGGTTAGTTTTAAATCTGAGAAAAAACTTTTAAAAACTGCAACTGCACAAACTCACAATCACTCAAAACACAAAATCAACTCTAAAGGGGTATATAAACACATCATGAAAACTTAACAAGCCACAACTCCGTAACAAGCTGGATACTTTCCCTGGGCTCCCCTCCAGAGAGAGAGCGGGGGGGGGGGGACCGCCCGGTCCGCCGCTGCCACAGCTCCACTCTCATCCTTCTTCACATTTTTTACTGTTTTTTCTTCTGGGGACTTGGGCTCTGACCCTTCGCTGCTCGTATCTCGATCACAGTCAGAGCTCCACTGGCTGGCCATTTCCTGTTTGCTGTGCTTTTTTCTTGGGCCCCGGCCCTTCCAGCCACCCCTGTGGGCAGGCTGTTCCCTCCCCCCTGGTTCCACTCCGCCTCCACCCCACCTCTCGCCCCACCTTTCCCTCCGCCCCTCACTCCAGGCTCTGACCCGCCCTTTGCCACCCCTCCTTTCCATTGCCTCTGCATTCCAAGCATTCTGCACACATCCCCCGCTTTCTTCTCTACATCTCTTATCTCTCTCAACCCTCCAACTGTACCCATCTTCCAAGGCCAGCTTCTGTTCTTTGTTAAAGACATATTTTTCCTGCTCTGTAACATTTTTCTCAGCGCCATCTTTAAGTCCAAGGGGGGATGTATCTCCCCTTACTTTCTTTGCTACATTTCTGGCTTCTTCTGTTAAATTTTTCCAAAAATCTCTTGCTTTCTGTTGCCCTTCTGAGAGCAGCTCAGGGTTTGGGGTTTTAGGAGGCATATCGTCCTCCTGTGTCCCCTTCTGCTCAGCTGAGCTACTCTCATCTGGGGATTCCAAAGTTTGTGTTGTAGCACTCACCCCTAGTTTTGGGGTGACCAACAGACAGCTTTTTGCTGCTGTCCAGGCTTCCTGCTTTTGTCTAGCTTTTTTCAAGGCCTTAACAACCTTCCCCCACGACTTAAAATATTTCATATTACCAGAATCTACAGTTTCATTAGCCAGAGCCCTGGTACATTTCTCCCACACCTCAGGGTGAAAAATATCCACTGGTCGCTCTATAATACCCATTTGTAAAAGCTGTATAACAGCAAGCTTAAAATCTTTAGATTTGCAGTCTACACCCCACTGCTTATATAGTTCAGATACGACCTTTATCAAAGATTCCATCGTCGTTGAAGATGCAGGGACGTCTCCCTCGTCAGGAAGGATCCAGCCTGTCCTGACCGCTGCTCCTGTTTTTTCAGGGATTCCTCGCTTTCTGGATTTTTTCCAGCTTTTCTTCCCGGGTTTCCAGCACCAATTGCTGGTTTTTCAAGCAAGGCAAACACCCTAGTCCAGGAGCCAGCCCGTGGCCTCTCTCCCGGGCCACCCTGGCCAATCTACCCACAAGACATCAATATGATGGATGGCGAAGCAATGGCGTTTATTGCAGGGGAATTTGACAATTTATAACTTAGGGTCATTGTGTTACTCCCATCTGCTCACGTCACACCTAAGTGCTATTGGCTAATTACAGGAGGTTTTACTATCCTAAAGAGAGGGGTTTTTTCTAACTTTCCGTTACATTCCGAGATCTTCCGCATCGCTGGGCCTTAAACTGCAACAGTGTGGATCACCACAAGGCAAGCACGTGGTCCTTTAGCCCTACCTTCACCTTGGAGTATATCACTGGAACCCGGGTCTCGGTAGATAGATGTCTGTTTTTCTTATCCTTCCTGCCTTCCTGGTTTTCTTTTTCTTCTTCTCTCTCACAGAACGTAACATTGAATGAGTTTAAAGATTTTTTATGTTCAAGGGGCTAATTCTATCTTAAGTGAAGTTAGGTTGTGTTTACTCTTTTCACAATGTTCCTTAATTTTCTGTAGCTTGCCAGTCAACTTTTGTGTGCTTTTTACCTCCTGAGAATATCTGGTTGGGATTTTCTCCTCTGCATCCACCCAGAGCAAAATAATCTTGGTTTAATCCTGGAATTCAGTAACTGGGGTGTAACGCTGCCTGCTTCCCTTCAGCCGGCGGATCAGGGCAGTCAGTTCCATGGTTTCTGTGGGAGCTTTTGTGCATTTGGCTATGGGACTTTGCTATGCTGCAATTCAGCAATGTGATCGATTCTGCCTGCTTTTCCTGCCTCCCTGCTGCTCAGGAATGCAGAGCCGGCCACACAGTGCCACCTGGAGCCAGGGCAGTCTCTGCCATCACCTGAGTGCCCAGGGAATCGCTCCCTTTGCTGCCTTTTGTCTGAGCCGTCATTGGGTGAGGGTCAGAGCGTGCACCGGAGCGCCCCCTGCAGGCCATGAGAGACCCTGGCCCCGCCCCCTGCAGGCCATGAGAGACCCTGGCCCCGCCCCCTGCAGGCCATGAGAGACCCTGGCCCCGCCCCCTGCAGGCCATGAGAGACCCTGGCCCCGCCCCCTGCAGGCCATGAGAGACCCTGGCCCCACCCCCTGCCACCCGCGATTGGCCTTGGCCCTGGCCCCGCCCCCTGGCCCAGCCCCAGCCAGCAGCGCCCCCTGCCGGGTGTGGTCATAACTGCACCAAAGGGCAAACAGCGCTCAGCGGGGGGAAACTCCTGTGCTTGTGTTGTTGTTTGTTCTGTCTCCTCTGTACGTATTTCATACCAAAGAACTGTTACTCCTTCTCCAGCATTTTTGCTTGGAAGCCACATAACTTTCAAAGTTATAAGGATTTAGAAGGAAGCATCTTCTTTCCGTCCCAGGAAGGTTCCCACCTTCCTTACCAGACATTTGACTTTTAAACAACACACTTTGTGAAAAAAAACCTGGGAAAATTTCATGATTTCATTTACTACATGATTTCACATATAAAGAAACCAGGCTATCTTTCCATTTCACTGTCATTTTGACAAAGGTAAGTGCATTAAAATTTGAATTCTACCCTTTTCTTCTCAAGCGGTGCATTCCTTTGTCTTTTAGTACAAAAGCAACAAAATCATTATAGGTAACAGCGGCAGAATGTGCTGTTACTGTCACAGGGACTACCCGCTCACTTCACCAGCTCCTGTCTGCTGTTTATTGATGCCCAGTGAAGACGAGTCACTTTTTCTTTCTCTGATTGTCTAACATCATATCCTGTTTCTTCCAGTTGTTTGCATTGCTCTGGCTTTCCACACCTTAGATGAGAAAGAAAAATGAAAAATACATTTACTTATAATTTTTTCAATATTCTCCAATCTGGAGCCAATTGTATCCTAAAGAAAAAATATATCTCAGTAAGCATCACCCAGCAGTTCCATATTGCATTCAATGGAAACCTTATAAAAAGAGTGTGGCTGTGCCCTGAGGAGTAGAAGTTTCTACTTAACAAACCTGCCTGAAATGCTTTTGTTTAATTCATAATAGTAGCTGTGATTTTTCTTCTTCCACTACAGGGAGAAAATGAAACTGAAAATGTTTCCTTTGTAACAATGGACCTCTCTTCCTAGGTAAAATGTGTCATGGTCCTTGGAGAATTGGCAGTCACCACTCACAGGACATTGGACAAGGGATAATTATCACTCCCAGCTCAGCCTCCAGACCAGGGCTGCCACACAGAGCTCTCGCCATCCCTTCAACTGTGGGGCCTCGGCTGGAAGGATCACAGCTCAGGTCAGGGCTTCAGGTAGAGACTTGGAGAGCCATTCAGGATACAAAAGGTTTGGCAGCCCTCATAAAAGGGCAGAAAAATGGAAGAGCATGCTCATATATGAAAAATCCACTTTTTCCCCCCCCCCCCAAACCCTGTTTTGGTAGGTCAGGGCAGTAGACAGAAGGTGGCACAGATTTGTAGCTGGCACCTGAGTGCATTTCTGTGACTAGACTGGGGTGAGGGTTTGGCATATAGGAAAGAAAAGTAGAAAATGGCCATGGATGTGATGGCTCTGAGAGAGGCTGCTGGGAGTTTCTTCTCTGCTTGAGACCTGGCCAATAGCTGGCCATTTCTGAGAATTGGCAGCATTTTTCACCACTGAAAAGTGAGATCACTTTGTGAACACCACCTTTTAAACCTAAACCGGGGAGCCTCTGTCTCTCTTTGTTTCTGGCCTTGAAAGGTAACAGAGCTCTGGTGTGGTTGCCCCCAACCCTGACTCCCCCACCCCGTGGCCTGTCTGGCCTGGGGAGAGGGGTCTGAGCCAGACTCCAGCAGCTCCCGGACAGGGGATGGAGACTGAGGGGCTTCCCCTGGCTCCAGGCCTGGCTGGACTCCAGCAGCTCTGGGGCAGGGGATGGAGACTGAGGGACTTTCCCCAGCCCCAGGTGGGGCCGAGCTCTGCCATGGCCCCCGGCCCTGGGATGGGGCAGGCCATGGCTGCCGAAATCTCACCTCCACCGTCTGCCGCCTTTCCAATGCTGCCAAGCTGAAATCCGACACCATGAATACCTGCCGCGGCTTGGGCCAGATTTTAACCCTTTTACTACCCAGATGAGACCTGTAGACTTAATCCTCTCCAGAGAGGGAAAAGTGTGAGCGATCGACATGTAAAGAGACAACATGAACTATCAAAGTCAGTAAAAGAAGGAGTCGAGCCTCAAATGGAAGGAGAATGAGAAGATGCTTTAATAAGCTGAAATATTCTTTTGGTAAGGCCATGGAGATGGACAATAATGTTCTGAAAAACTCTTTTAATTCATAAAAGAGTATTTGGGGGCAATTAAATATTTCAAAGTGTAAATCTGAGCAAAGGTATCCATTGATGAGCTAAGCAAATGGCGGAGTAGTTGTGATTCCATGAGATGGTGGAACAGAGAGAGAAGTGAGAGTTGATGAAGACCCTTGGCCCCCAGGGAGGAAAGAAGAAAACCTCTGTTCCCAGAGATGGTCACAGAGACAGATGAAGAGTGCCACAGCGGGGTTGATGGCAGGGGTGCTGCGACTACCCTGAAGAAGCCATCCTGAAAAGGACTGCCCAGGGGCACAGGCACATCCTCTGCCTGGCGAGTGATTTCAGCTCAGCGGCAGCGTGCAGGCAACACGGAGAGAGAGACTAAAGAGCTGTATGGCATTCCACTGAGAAATAGCCTTTATTATAGTAGGGCCCTCAGTGAAGGGAGCCAGTGACAGCAGCTCTCCCAACTGGGGGGGGAAAAAAAAATAAAAAAAAAAAACCAAAAAAAAAAAAAAAAAAAACCCAGGATATTTATATGGAAGGAGAGGGGAGGGGGAAACTTGGATACATGTATCGGGGTGGATTGATAGGGAGGGAAACCAATGGGGTGTAACAAATTAACATGTTCAACTCAAAGGCCTCTGGGAGTGACACTTTTTCTCTTCATGAGATTAAAGTGTCACTCCTAGGGAGAAGCTCTCCAGGGGAGAGCCAGGCGTTTGAGGTTGGCTGGTTCTTCAGCCTTCCCAAAGAAAACCTTTGCTTCTGAATAACTCATTCTTAAAATAATATCCCTTGAGTTCATGGCTTGTGGACACATCTTAGGGTGGTGTGAAAATGGGAGGAGGGCATGATGGCTGAGTATTTTCCAGGTGGCTGCCAATCATGGGACTGAAGAGCCATGACAAAACTGTTTTCTTGCGAAGAACTCTCCATGGAATGACAAGGGAAAACTTCTTTGTCTACAAAGACTGATGAAAAGATTATTGTATAGTTGGTACTGCTTTAACATCCCAAGTTTTGTCTCTATGGTGTCAGTTGGGCAAGGGAGAGGTTGGGTGGTGGGGAGGAAAGGTTTCTGGAGGTTTTATTCTGTTTCTTATTCTTGTAGTTCTATTAATAAACTTCCTTTATTCCTTTTAAGTTTTGAGCCTGTTTTGCCCTTCTCCTAATCCATATATCACAGCAACACACAAGTAAGTATTCTGGTGATTTTCAGCTAGTGCTTAAAAACCACCACAACCAATTACTGTCCTTTCCATCTCCATCAGTTTTTAGGGTATAGGAAGATATTTGGGGGGGGCACAATGGGCCCAACACCATAGGAGCATCCAAGTTCAGCAACTCAACAGCTTTCGGCTGTGAAAGAGCAGGAAACCCAAGAGACAGGGTGAGGTTTTTATCTCATCCTGACTGTGGAGAAGGGCAAATTCAGAGCTGACAAAAATATATCATATTGGGGTGCACAACGACAGGGAGAACTGTCTCTTGCTGGTCAGGAGGTGCTAGGGGCATTCATTGGTTCTGTGTTAGAACAGCAAAGTCTCCAGAAGGGAGCTGGGTAGAAATGCCGTTCCTTCCACCTGGTGTTCTAAAGCTCTGGGCTACAAGGTGTAACAAAGTCACCAAGAATCGCTCCATTACAAAACACAACTGGTGAGTGTGAGACAGGGTTAAAGGTTCTGGGGGTTTCCCTTGGAGTCCCTAGGGATGACTTTCTCTGGGGCTCCATCCTCTGCAGTGGGGCTCTCCTCACGCACTTTTTCTGCCCCAGCATGGGAGGCTGAGCCCGCTGGAGTGTGTCCATCTGTCCTAGAGTCCCTTTTGGCACCTGCACATCCCTGCACAGCTCCTTTGGATGCTACTGTTATAAATGCAAAGGCAGATTTGGGTTAAATAAAAACGATTTATTATAAAACAATTTCTATAAAAAAAACAATGAGGGAAAACCACAATAAAACAAACAGCGCAGCGCTGGGTGGACAGGGGTCTATACCCAAGGTATAGGTGTTCCCAAATCCACGAAGGAGGGTAAACTGTCCGGGGTTTTTATAGGGATTTTTAGCCTTGAGGCCAAATTCCAGGCAGGCACCATTCATCAACAGTCTTTGATTGTCGTATGAATTGATTTCCTGGCGTTGGAGAATAGAGTCGAATGGACGTCCGACCGAGTCTCCTCATATGTAAAGAAGTTCTGAGTGGCTCTTGATTTCATTGTGGTTCAGGCCATCCGGATGGGATGGCTGGATCCGGGTTGGAGCCGATGGATATTTCGGCTGGATTTTTTCCTTTTGTTTACCTGATGGCTTCCCCCAACGGTAGCCTGCAAGGCGGGGTGTTCAGGTCCGGTGATGAATATCTCGTCGGAGCCTCTCCGTTTTGGCTTGATGTTTCGTGTCCTGTCTATTCTTCCCCGTTGATGGTCACCGAGCCTGTCCTTGTCAGTTTGAGGAGTTTTTTTTCCTGTCAGCTTGATGGGCCGTGTCCTGTCTATTCTTTTTTGTTGATGGGCGCCGGCTAGGATCGTTATCCTTTGAGTGGGAATTCGTGGCTAGATCTGGGAAGGGCTTGTGTGTCATACTGTACTTTATATTTTATATCATTATTGTTATATACATTTATTTAGATTTCTACGAATTTTTACAAGTTCATTTCTCACAGTCCCCCGCCTAATAATTCATTACATTAAAAATTCGTGTTATTTCATTCCAATTCTGCAGGGGAGACTATAATTTTTTACTCACATTCATTTTCTTCCCAGTCCGTTAACGAATTCTCACTATATGCTTGTGCCAGGTTATATTTATTTTTCAAAATTCTTTAAGGCTTTAATCACATTTTCGTTTTCTTTTTCCTCCTCTAATTTCATTTAGTTTTAGAGAGAGGAGTAGGGTCTCCCTTGTGCTTTCTCAGGATCGATTGGAAGTGTTGGCAATCGGCTTTCCTTGCACAACAGAGTGAATTAGTCTGATGAAGCAAGGAATTAAGCAGGGAAGGAAAATGATTCCGGCAATTGAACAAGTTATGAAAAATACTAGCTTCTTCCACCAAGCCCCTTGCCCGAATATCTGGTCCCACCAGGAGGCTTGTAGGATTGAATTTCATTTTTGGACTGGCACATGAGCTACCTTTTTAATTTCAGCAGCCAATCCTTTTATTGTTTCTCCGTAATCGTCTATTTCTATACAACACTCGGATTCGTTGTATCTGCCACACACTCCTCCCTCCTCGGCTAGCAAATAATCGAGAGCTAGTCTGTTTTGGTACACAAAAGCTCTCATTTGTGAATGTTGTTTGGCTAGGAGTTCTAGGGCTTCTGAAGTGTGGTTAGAAACTATCTCTACCACCGTTTGTAATCTGATAAGTCTGTTGAGGAGATAAATGGGGGTTCTGTACCCCCAGCTGCCATCGTTTGCCCAAGTAGCGGGCCCGTAATATTGAATGATCCTTTCGGCAGGCCATTCTTCCTCGTTCCACTTCTGGTTGCCTCCCGCTATTGGTAGTTCCCGTTTTAATTCTCTCCTTTGTCTGTTTAATGTCTCAAAGAGAGGGGCTCCCAATGATTTTTTCTCTCTGTTTTAGGTAGAGTAAAGAAAAAGGGCCGAATTATTCCAAGTGTGCAGGATCCTTTCTATTTTCTGGGTAGCTCGCTATAAGCCTTTTTCCCACATATCCAATATATACCATCAGGAGCTTCCCAACCCTTGTTCAACTTTGCCGGATCATCCCAATATTCCTTTAATCCTATTAGCTCATGGAAGGGATTGGCCCCAGAGTTTTTGTACCAGCAAAGTCCAATTATTTCTATTCATTCACAGTTATTCCCCCGGGAGCGACTCCAATAGCCCGCGGGTGGTTCAGGTTGCTAGGTTTTTGTTTTGCTTTCCGAATTCACCGTGAGTGTGCTTACACACGGGGTATAGCTTACTAAATCAGTGAATTCTTTTCCCTCTCTGCTAATGCAGACAGTACCGATTATTCTTTGGTCTATAACCCATCCCTCTGGTCTTTGTTTTGTTTTTGATATTTTAGAGCCTTCTCATTTTTAGAAGTTGCTCTGGGGTTAGTTTCCTCTCCCTTCCAAGGCTATCTTTCAGCTGATTTTAAAAACCGCCACAGATCCAACAGTTTAGATAGACCTAATTCTGTGGCTATTTCTTGCATTAGATCTATGAAAAGATTCTGGTTGGGGTTTGGCAACCCCCAATTGCTGTATGTTTCTCTAATTGCTCATAATGTTCACTAAGAGAGTTAAGCCTCTCCTGTTCTAGCCTTTTTTTTTCCGAGCTTCCGCTTCTCGCCTCTTTAACTCTAGGGTTAGTTGTTTTATTTTGTTTTCAGGGTCTACCCCTTCCTCATCCTTGGAGAAGCAGAATACTTGGTTGAATTGCAAACATACCCGGTCATCACTACTTTTTAACAAATCAAGGATTATCGGTTCATTATTAAAAAAACCTCTTCTTCATGTTTTAAATTTCTACCTTCCTAATATACTTTCTCTCTCATGGTACACATTTTTAAATTCGCTTTATTGTAACATAAAGGGTTAACCGCATAATATGCCAAAAAGGTGGATTGTCTTTTTCCCCCTATCCAGACAGTTTTGTTACATTGGCTGCAGATTGGAATTGGGGGAATCATTCCCCCCTTCTCTCTTATACCTGAAATGGGAAGTTTCAGTCTTTCTTTTCATAGGAGTTTTAGACTGCCCGTCTTTAAGCCTTGCCCCCTGAGTGGTAACACTAGACCTTCCCCTTTAATTCACAAAGATTATACTGAGTGCTGTTAGACAAACAACGTTCCGGAGGACAGTAGTTAACTATTCGTCTGGTATCTGTGGCAGTTTGACACTGCTCACACTTCCCCAGGAGACGCTCCCACCGGAGGTACTGTCGGGAATCATTCTCTCGGCTAAGCACACGGCTAGACTCAGACAGTCAGGATTCCCCACCGGTGTATCCCTCTGCCTTGCCCTTCGCCCGTATAGAAATATACGGCGGGGATTACCATCTTCTCGGCAGCAAGGATATTCTTCAGGGGCTTTTGTAGTCCTTATGGCGTACCTTCTCTTGAAAGCAGCCCACCGAGGCGACTTATTGTGTCTGTCCTGCTCGGTACCTTGACTGTCTTTTGGCACTCAATTTTTAAAGTTTTTGCTTTGGAGTCTAGTTTACCTCTAATCCCCTTTTGAAAAAGCAGGTACCACTCAGGAGAGTTAGAGTTAAGTTCTAAAAACCCCGCCCGGGTGACAAGTATTAAGAAACGGCTAGTCAGCTTCTGTTCTTTAGTCAGACAATTGGTACACAATCTCTTAGGTTTGTACTCTCCCCCAACAGTGGGTTACTCAATTTGTTTACAACAAGCACATCTAAAATGTATAAATGGAAAACAATCACAGTTTGCGTTGATGTAACTTATCTGGTCTGCAGCTCTACGATTTTAGAACAATCATGTACTTATTTTTCTGAATAGAAACTGAGCAGGATTTTTTGTGCAGTGGTTTTTTCAATTCTAAACCGGGTGAGCTGATTAAGATGGCTTCATATTTTAGAAGCCTGGAATCAGTCAGCCACTTCTTTGCTTTTTGCTGCAATATGTTTTTCACATCGTGGGGAGTGTAAACTACCAGGGGAGGAAAAGTTATTTTCCTTGCTTCTCCTATTAACAGAGCCACTGCTACAATTGCTGGTAAACACGTAGGCTAACCCTGACTGATTGGATCTAAGATCTTTGAAGCCTATAGGCTTCCCTTTGTCTGCCCATTCCTGAGTCAGGACTCCCTGTGTTGTTTGTTTACTCACATTCACGAACAACTGGAATTCTTTATTCGTATCTGGTAGAGTTAGTACCGGGGCAGTCATAAGAACAGTTTTTAATTTCTGGAAATTAGACTCATCCTGTTCATCTCAGTCTACTTCAGCCTGTCAGTGTTTAATCTTTCATACAAAAACTTCACTTTTTCACTGAAACCCTCAATCCACTGCCTGCAATATCCCAAGAGCCCTAGAATTTGTCTAATTTGCCTTTTTGTTTTTGGTGCAGGCAATGCAAGGATGCCTGCTACCCTCTCCGGGTCTAATTTTTTCCTTGAGATATCCAATGTCTGAGGTATTTTATTTTTTATTTCAGGCCTCTGTGAATTGCAGCTTGGATTTTGATACTTTCAAACTTTTCTTTCTTAGAAAGTTTAACAAGGCAATCGTGCTTTTCTTCACACTCTCTTCAGTCGGTCCAGCTATTAGCAAGTCATCTACATACTGTGAAAGCTTTGTCCTGTCCTCAAGAGCAAATTGGGTTAACATTTGTTCTAAAGCTTGTCTGAAAAGGTTCGGAGACTCCACAAACTCCTGGGGGAGGACCGTCCACTTTAGCTGTTGCTTACGGTTTGTATCTGGGTCCTCCCACTGAAATGCAAAATAATCTCTACTCCTTTCATCTAGAGGGCAAGTCTAAAAAGCATCTTTCAAATTAATCACACTATACCACACATCTTCTGGTGTGAGTCTATTTAGTAAAGTATAGGGGTTGGCCACCACCGGGAATCTAGTCCGGGTCCTAGCGTTTACCGCTCGTAGGTCCTGGATTAATCGGACGCTATCATCCGTCTTTTTTACAGCTAGGATGGGGGTGTTGTGTTGAGACATGCAAGGCTCTAAAGTACCCCCGTTTAGGAGGTCATCAATTATTTGTTTCAACTCCCTTCTCTCTTTGAATGCTATACTTCAGGGTTTATTTTCTCTTCATTTTTAGGAGTCAACTTAAATATTTTCACCACTAATTCAGAATTTTTAATCAAGATATTAATTCTTTAAAGCAACAATCATGTCCCTTCCCAGTAAATTGTAATCTGCTTCTTCTACTAATAGCAAATTCCCTAAGCAAATTTTTATTTTTCAGATTCTATTTCCACATCTTTTATTATAGGTACTCATCAAAGGGGGTCTCCCTTTGCACCGATTACAAAAACTTTTTCTCTGCTAGCCACACATCCGTATGGCAATTTCTGCAGGGTACTTTTCTCTGCCCCAGTATCTACAAGAAAACTTACTTCTTGTCGTTAGGGGCCCACTTTTAATTTTATCAAGGGCTTCTTGGATGTTCTGGTCTCTAAATTAAAGAGCCCCTGACACTCTTAATCCTCTTGAAAAAATTTTCTCATCTTTTATTCTTTGTTTACAATTCCGCTGAAAGTGTCCTACCCGTTTACAGTAGTTGCATTCCGGGGGCTCTCTCCGTGGGGCCGGGGCTGCCCAGTGAGAACCCCGACTTTTTCCGAGTAGTGTTTTAAACTTACCCTGCATCTGTTCTTGTTTCCTGGATTTCTTTTTACTGCAGTTACTAAAACCTTAGCCTGCAATTTCTGCTTCTCATCTTCTCTCCTCATGTATACTTTTTTGAGCTTCCCTTAGGAGCTTCCTGGAGGCTTTTATCTTGCCACTCTCCTCGATCTTTTCTAATTTTCTCCTAATGTCCTCCCAAGATTTAGCAACGAATTGTGTTTTTTTAACAGAACCTCCCCCACAGGAGAGTTCGGGTCAGTCTCAGAGTAAATCTGTAAACTTCGCCGTAATCTCTCGATCTATTCAGTGGGGTGGTTCTTTTTTCCTTGACACTCTCTAAAAACTTTGCTAATATTCTGGCCCCTAGGGACCGCTTCTCTTATACCTTGTACAATCATGCTCCTTAAACCCATCATGTCCCGTCTGCCTTCCTCTGTCTGTGCATTCCAGCTCGGGCTTGCGCTAGGCCATTTCTGGTTACCTGGCATCCCCCTGTGGATTGCGTCTGTCCCAGTCTCTGATCCCGGCTTGTTTAATCATTTCTCTTTCCTCCGGATTAAACAGTGATCTCAGG
This sequence comes from Pseudopodoces humilis, assembly GCF_049639895.1. Classification (NCBI taxonomy): domain Eukaryota; kingdom Metazoa; phylum Chordata; class Aves; order Passeriformes; family Paridae; genus Pseudopodoces; species Pseudopodoces humilis. The sequence continues at coordinate 12,991,859 of NC_142204.1, read as the reverse complement.
ATTGCCATAAGATCGTCAAAAGGTATAAATGCTACTCCCTAAAAATTCATCTAACCTCTCAGCCACTCCGAGAGAGGGTCATCTAACAACCGCGCCCATCTCTTTTTTAAATGCTCTTACATCTCCAGAGTTAAGGGGGACATTCACAAAACCGATCACTCCCGGGGCCGTCGGTTACTTCCCTAAGAGGGAACAACCGGTGCCCCTCTTCACTCTCTCCCCATTCATTATCTAATCATTCTTGCTCTTAAACGGGTTCTACTTGCGGGAGGGGAATTGGTGATTGTGTGTTGCCTCCCTGTTATTAATTGTGGGAATTCTGCCGCCACCCGGTTGAAGGGTAGGAGTCCCCTCCGTTGTATGGGAGGGTCCCGGTTGTGGTGGCTGGACCGGCAGGGATGGATAGGGTGTTCCCCAGCCTTGCGCAGAAAAAAAACCTCCGCGAGGGTTGCTGTGGTTACGGTGTTTACAGGCGGGGAAAGGGGAGGGGCTGCCGGCATTGCTGCTGGCCCCGACTCTCCCGCTTGAGACACACGTATCTCAGTGGGTTGGTCTCGGGGGCCCAAGGGTGCTGTGGGCATTACTTGATCTGCAGAGGGAGGTCCCGCCGGTCCTCGATACGGGGGTGGTAAGGGATCGAGGGGGTCCCAGGACTCAGCTCTCGAACTCACGTTTTTCTTTTTGCTTTATTGGAAATAGCCCTACTCTGACATTTACCCAGAGCTTGGCGTATTCCCTCTCCTCAGGATCTGAGGGGACTTTGTTCTCCACATAGGAGAACAACTTGTTACACGTTCTATTTTTCAAATGTGCCTAACACTGGCCAATTGAGGTGACTTCTCAACTCCTGTCCTCCCCAAAACCTCCATACAATAATGTATTAATTTCTCCTTTGATTTCCCCTTCCTCTGGGGACAAACTTCTCAGTGTTTTTAGCATCCACCCCAAGGGACTTTCCAGTGGGATGTCTGGTGATTCCTCCCCCTGATCGGAGGAATCTTTTCCTGTGCTTCTTCCTTGAAGCTTACTCTTTTTTCTGCCCCATACTTCGCAAATATATTCTTACCTTTCTTCGACTTCTCCGTGAGTCGATATCAGTTTTCTGCGTTGTGTACTTAGGAATCAAAATTTGCCGATACTCACCTTTCAGCGAGCTGAGCTGAGGTCTCTTGTAATCGGAACTTTTGATTCTTCCCTGACCTCTCCCTGGGTCCGTTACTAAGAGGGTTTACCAGCCTCGAGCTCGACAAGACGTCCCTTCCCCTCTAAGTACCTTGCGATCAGTTCCCGAGACACCCTTTGGTCTCAGGTTTTACGAGTGTGTGTCGAGGGAAAAAAAAAACTTTCACTCTGTATCGCTTCCTTCGCGGCCGGCCAATTCCCTCGCGGGAGGATGGAAACGCGACCTTGAAGTCCGCACTCGCTTCGTGATCAGATCACGTCTCACACACACTCGCCCGATCGCCCACTCAACCAGCAGTACTTAACAGCTATTTTCCTGCGTGGGGTGTCCTTGTGGGCCCTAGACGTTTTACGAGCAAGTACGCCGCGGCTTCCGAAGGCTCCGTGCCTCCCGAGCTCTCCAATCCGGATTTTTCCTTTTTATTGTGGTTTTTACCTCCGCCTAAATTTGGTTCGGATATCGGAATGAACTACGGGGGTTCTCAACTCACCAGGCCGCCAAAATCAGCGGGGGTACCCGTCCCGGGCAGCGAGATTCCCCGCAGTTTCTCCGATCCGAGTCACGGCACCAAATCTGTTATAAATGCAAAGGCAGATTTGGGTTAAATAAAAACAATTTATTATAAAACAATTTCTATAAAAAAATAAACAATGAGGGAAAACCACAATAAAAACAAACAGCGCAGCGCTGGGTGGACAGGGTCTATACCCAAGGTATAGGTGTTCCCAAATCCACGAAGGAGGTAAACTGTCCGGGGGTTTTTATAGGGATTTTTTAGCCTTGAGGCCAATTCCAGGCAGGCACCATTCATCAACAGTCTTTGATTGTCGTATGAAATTGATTTCCTGGCGTTGGAGAATAGCGTCAAATGGACGTCCGGACCGAGTCTCCTCATATGTAAAGAAGTTCTGAGTGGCTCTTGATTTCATTGTGGTTCAGGCCATCCGGATGGGATGGCTGGATCCGGGTTGGAGCCGATGGATATTTCGGCTGGATTTTTCCTTTTGTTTACCTGATGGCTTCCCCCAACGGTAGCCTGCAAGGCGGGGTGTTCAGGTCCGGTGATGAATATCTCGTCGGAGCCTCTCCGTTTTGGCTTGATGTTTCGTGTCCTGTCTATTCTTCCCCATTGATGGTCACCGAGCCTGTCCTTGTCAGTTTGAGGAGTTTTTTTCCTGTCAGCTTGATGGGCCGTGTCCTGTCTATTCTTTTTTGTTGATGGGCGCCGGCTAGGATCGTTATCCTTTGAGTGGGAATTCGTGGCTAGATCTGGGAAGGGCTTGTGTGTCATACTGTACTTTATATTTTATATCATTATTGTTATATACATTTATTTAGATTTCTACGAATTTTTACAAGTTCATTTCTCACACTACCATCCCCTGAATCGACACAGACTGGGCTGTGTTTGCCTGCTGCCAATTTGAGGGGAAGAAAGAGGAAGAGTTCATCAGGCCTCGACCTGAAATGATGTTTCGGTGCTTCTGGTTCTTGTCACAGTTTTGGCAGTCCCTGCCACCCACTCACCCTTGGAATGCACATGCGGGCCCGTGTATCACTTCAGGTGACCCCAAGGGGCCGCTTCAGTGTGAAAGGGCAGCTGCTGCTTCACTGTTGTTGCAGTTCTTGGCTTGCTAAAGTCCCTCCTACCTGTACCACAGGCTGTGCTTGAAGACACAAAACTACCGTCCTGGAGGGAAGGCATTGAAAGCTTGACAAAGGCTGAAGGGAACACTCTCATGACCCCTTTTCCCATGAGGTTTCTTCAGCTGAAGTTGCTAACAAGGACCAGTCTTGAAACCGGAATGGGCTTTTTGTTGTTTTAGTTCTCGGGTCCTCAGTCCTGTGTGGGACCCGGTGGCTGGGTGCTGCAGAGGCTCCGGCATCAAAGACGCCTGCCCCTCACCCAAGGGCGGCACAAGATCTCCTCCAGCGCTGGCCTGTCGGCGGGATGCTTGGACAAACAGCAGCGGATCAGATGTTGGCACACTGGGGAGAGAAGCCAGAAAGCGCCGGTCACTTGCAGAAGGCTCCTGCCCCGCTGCTCCCGGTGCCCACCGGGGGCCTTGGCTCAGTGCGGGCTCGGTGCTGGCGAGAGAGCGGCGCGGGCAGGGGCGGGCGGTGCAGGCGAGGAGCAGCGGAGCTCCGGACCTTTGGCCCCGCCACACTGGAGCCTCAGGGCTGCCTCCGCCTCCCAGCGCCGTGAGCCTGCGGCCCCGGGCTGGGGGTGTGCGGGGCTGCTTGGGAGGGAGCTGGGAGCCGCCAGTGCGCCCCTTTGTGCCCCACCGCTACTGGGCACCTGTGGTGGGGTGCCGACCCCCCACATCGGAGGGGGATGGAGCCAGAGCCGGGGCCCCCAAAATCGGAGGGGGATGGAGCCCTTGCCAGCTCCCCTAAAGCAGAAGGGGGACAGTGACTATACCCTGTCCCCGTACCTCCGAGGGGGCATAGACACACCGCCGGCTCCCCCCATATCAGAGGGCGACGGACACAGAGGGTCCCCCGAAAGCAGAGGGGGACCGAGACAACCCCCGTCTCGGCAAAAGTAAGGAGGACGGAGAAACTCCCGATCATCCTGTGAGATGAGAGGGAAAGGGACACTCCCGTCACACTCCCGTCACCCCTCTTCCCTCCCCGACCCAGTCACTCCCAAGCATCCCTTGGAGTGCGAGTGACAGAGACCCCTCGAGCATCCCCCCGAGGACCAGACAAAATAAAATTGGCAGAAGTACAACTTAACAACACATCAAATGCTCTGACTGATACTTGCTCTCCTAACGAGTCACCGGTGATGAAAATGCAAACAAATCGCAAAGCCCCAGCTCTCCCCATGGGAAAGGAGGACGGAGACAACCCCGGCCACCCCACAGGGGAGTGGAGGACAAAGAAGCCCCGGTCCCCCATAGGGGAAAGGAGCGGAGAGACCCATGAGCCCTTCCCCTGGGCGAGAGGAGGATGAGACCTCCTGGCAACCGCAAAGGCGAGCTGAGGATAGGGAAGCCCTCGCCCCACCCCACAAAATAGAGGAGGACGGAGAACCTCTCCCCCGGCCAAAGTTAAGGACAAACGCAGACCCCCTCCGTCCCTCTCCCAAAAGGGGAGGAGGACGGAGACCCCGCAAGCCACCCGAAAGGGGAGAGTGGACGAAAGTTCCCCGGCCCCTCATAGGGAAGAAGAGGAGGGAGACCCCACGGATCCTCTTCAGAAGGGAGAAGCACGGAGAAACCCCAGACACCCCAAAGGGGAGAGAAGGATGGACAACCCCCGGCAGCCCCAAAAGGGAGGAGCATGGAATCTCCCTGGCCACCCCAAAGGGGAGAGGGGGACAGAGAAGCTCCTGTGTCCCCCTCCCTTCCCCCATGCACCACTTCAGGCTGTGGGCTGCTCACAGGAACAGCAGCTTTCCAGAAAACCATTGGGGATCACACTTGACAAGATCAACGTCAGACAGCGATGGGCACTTGCAGCCACGCAGGGCAAAGATTCCCTGGGCTGCATTATGGAGAATTTTGTCAGCAGGGCAAGGCAGCTGAGAACCAGGCTCTTCTCAGGACTGTCCAGTCATGGGCAGGAGACTCTCAGCACAAATTCAAAGAAAAAGAATAAAAGAAAATGCATTTCAGCAGAAGACAAAAGTGACTTTACTCCAAGAGTGATTGAGCACAGGCACAGATTTCCCAGAGAGGTCATGGAGTCTCCTTCCTTGGGGGTATTTGAAACAGGATTCAACATCTTCCTGGCAACCTGGCCTAGCTGCTTTGAGCAGGACTTTGGACGAGGCAGTCTCCAGAGGTACATCACAGTGTTAGTAGTTTTCTGATTATGTTATTTAGGTTTACTTGCTGGTAGGCAAATGTTACCGCTGAAGATGAATAGATCACACGGACACAGGTCGAGGTGTGGTGAAAAGAAGAACGAGTTTATTTTCCCCCTCAGGATTTATAGGCTTCTTACCACGGCCAGGGATTGGGTGGTCAGGATAACACTTTCTCACTGCACTGGCCATGAGAGATGCCCATCACAAGACGTGTAACAGAAAGAATGTACACATATCTATGTTTACAGTTACTGTCCTGGGAAAGTCCTTAGAAAACCTATGTTAGCAAGCTCAGAAGCTGAGTTTTCAGGGCGACAGGCAAAGTTTATGCAAGAGATGGAAAAATGTGGAGTTCATTTATAGCCATTCTGATGTGGTACCATCAAGAGCTCAGTGCAGCAACCATCATCAAACAGCTTCTCAGCTCCACTCAATATTTAGTAAACGAACTGAAACTTAGTGGCTCATTTGTCTTCACTTTGAAACAAAGAACTTAAAAAAAATCCTTGGAAGCAAGGAGATAAAACCAGAATTATGTGGCAAAAAGAGTAAATCAATGTACCTTTCTGAGCAGGGCACGTCTTATTGAAATCCATCTCTGATTTCTGGGTGGCAAAGCCATGTGGGCCATCCCAAGCCCAGGCCTAAGGCAAAGACCATGTTTAGCCTTAAACCTAATCTCAGGCTGTCGTGGTTTGATGCCGGCCAAACGTCAGGCACCCACAAAAGTCACTCCCTCACCCTCCCCTGCCACAGCACAGGGAAGAGGAGAGAAAAATGTAATGAAGGCTTCCTTAGGTGAGATAAGGACTGTGAGAAAAACACTCCAAGGGCAAAACAGACTCAGCTTAGAAGTACAAAGTGAATGTATCACTAAAAAACCAGAGAAGGATAATGAGAAGTAAAATAAGTCCATAAAAACACCTTTTTTTCTTCAATCCCTCTCTCCTTCCCACCAACAGTGCAGGATCTGGGGGTTTGGTCAGTTGATCACATGAGATTTTTTGCTTCTCAGGGAGAGGAGTCCTTCCCGTGCTGTGCTGTGGGGTCCCTCCCATGGGAGAGAGTTCTCCCTGAAATCTCTTTCTCCTGAACTTATTACCAATCAAATCAGATTAGGATAATGACAAAAAAAAATTTTATAAACACCTTATTCCCACCTCTCCCTTCTTCCCTGGCTCAGCTTCACTCCTGATCTTCTCTAGTTCCCTGTCTGCAGCGGTATAGGGAGATGAGGAAAGAACATTGCAGTCAGTCCATCACACCTTGTCTCTGCCACTCTTCTCTCCTCAGGGGAAAGAATCCTCACACTCTCCTCCTGCTCCAGTGCAAGGCCCCTGCCAAGGGAGACAGTCCTTCAGGAACTTCCCCAGTGTGAATCCTTCCCAGTGGCTGCAGTTCTACACAGACTGATGCAGAGTGGGTCACTTCCACTTCAGGAACAGACTGCTCCAGATTAGGTCCCTCATGGGCTCACAAGTCCTGCTAGCAAACCTGCTCCAGCCTGGGCTCCTCTTTCCACAACAGTCTGCTGCACTGTGAGCTTCCCACAGGGTCACAGCATCCTTCAGGCTTGCCCCTGCTCCGGCATGGGCTCCTCCATGGGCTGCAGGAGACCCTCAGCTGCCGTACCTGGAGCACCTCCTGCCCCTCCTTCTGCCCTGACCTGGGTGTCTGCAAGGCTGTTCCTCTCACATGTTCTCACTCCTCTTTCTGGCTGCAATCAATGTTGCTCAGCAACTTTTTCTCCTGCTAAATGCATCACCCCAACATCCCTGATAGGCTCAGCCTTGGCCAGAGATGGGTCCATCACAAAGCCAACTGAAATTGACTGTGCTGGACATGGGAGAAGCTTCATCAGCTCCCACAAAAGCCACTGCTGCAGTCTCACTGCTACCAAAACTTGGCCACACAAACCCAGTACAATCCATCATAAAAGCTCCAGTTTTCTTTGGCAAATTGGGTACCCCGTGGAGTGCTACCAGTCAGAGTTAAGTCTCTGCTCATGCTGGCTAAAGAGTGTCTCCCCTGAACTGGATGCACACCTCTACCCTGATGGATCCGGAAATGAAAGACAATTGCAGAAGAACAAAGTCTCTGAGAAAGAGAGACACTTAAACACTCAAAATAAATACAGATGCCAGGACTTACATTGTTTTTGGTAGCTGACAGCACTGCTGCTGTGTTGGCTTATTCAACACAATGCTAGGTTGAGTGACATGAAGAGACTAAAGATCTCTGGCTGAACATATGGATCTCATCAGGTTATGTGGCTTCTCATTTCATGTCTAAGTCTTTCTTTCTTTCTTTCTTTCTTTCTTTCTTTCTTTCTTTCTCTTTTCTTTTCTTTTCTTTTCTTTTCTTTTCTTTTCTTTTCTTTTCTTTTCTTTTCTTTTCTTTTCTTTTCTTTTCTTTTCTTTTCTTTTCTTTTCTTTTCTTTTCTTTTCTTTTCTTTTCTTTTCTTTTCTTTTCTTTTCTTTTCTTTCTTTCCCATTAACAGGCTATGAATTAATGACACATGTACTTGGTTTTGCAGATTCTGACTATTATTTACCGTTTATTATTTTTATAGCTCTTTGAGGCATCAGGGTCAAGACTCTTCTTTCACTTACAAATGAGTTTAAGGAATAGTATCTCACCCACTGATTACATTGCAAGCAATTCTAAAAGGAATAATTTCATGCTCAAATTAGAATTTCTATAATTTTTTTCCAGAAAAGGAAAGTGTGTTGCTTAGTGTTTCATATATTTCAGCAGGCAGCACCCTAGCTATTTACAGTTATCATGGATTTAATTTTCCATTTCCATTTATAAGATTATTATTTAATTAAATTGATTCTGCCATTGGCAGGGGACTGAGACGGTTTTGCAGAAACAAGGATACTTGAAGCAGAAAAGTCTTTATCTCACATTTTGATCATTTAGGAGCTTTTTGTTTCTCACACCTCCTTGTTCTTTTATCCCTCCCTTTTTGCTGACAAGGGAGTTCATCCAATCTTCACCACGACTCTGTTGTGCTTGCCCTAGCATTTGCATTTCAGAGCCACTTATCCCTTGCAAGAAGCTTGTTCCTGGGTACCTTTCCAAAGAAGTTCATGCTGAAGCTATTCTGAGAGCAGCTGGCACTTTTTAGCTTTGGGCTCTGTCAGGCCTTGTCTGTCAGCATCCACCAGGGATGTGCAAATCATCCCTGATGTAATTGTGTTGGTTTCACTTCCAGAACTTTTACAAGTGATTATTGTAAGATGTGGTGTCTGTCACTCATTATATGGTAGGGTAGGGGTGGGTGTGGGACACTTATTAAAAGCAGACATAGATCTGTCACCAAAATTTCGTTACTTGTCCAGTTTCTTTCTGTTAAAAGCTTGGCCTTTTTATACAAATGGTAAAAGCAATGTCTGTCTTTCTTTAATGTACACCTTTTGCTTTACATAAACACAAGCGTAATGTTTATTTCTGCTGTATTGGCTTAGATTATTTTTTCTAATATTCCCAGAAGTATGAAGATAAAGAATAGTCTTCTAATTATCAGACTAATGAGCACAAAACTCACTTTCATGCTCCAATATGTTTCTTGTCAGGATGCCACACTGGTGGCTGGGTTCTTTTCCCCCTTGGACTGAGATTGATGAGAGACAGGCAGTTTTCTCTTGTTCGGACTTGGTTGTTTACTCTTCTCTTATCTATATTACATATACACAGGGTACAAGGAGCTATATATACTAAGATGGAGAGGATCACAATGGGTAACAAAGAACTTCTTCAAGGTCTTTTGTATGCCAATTTATCCAATTAACAAATGCCAAGTAAATTATTTTTCTTAGTGACCCAATGAGCCGACACCTGTGTGCTGCACTGTGGCATCCTCCATCCAATCACTTATTACTACCCAAAAATCCCTAGAAGAAGATGAAGAAGGAAGAAGAAGGAAGAAGAGACAACACCCTAAATCCTCCTTCTTGTCTTTTTTTTTTTAAAAGAGCTGAAACCTTAAACTCTAACTTCTTCACCTAGCGACTTAAGAAAACTCTCTAACCTACACACTCACACTCCCTGTTTTTCTATTTAACTTTAACAGCTGTCTCCATGGTGTTATGTGAAATTCAGTGCTTTCTTGGATGTCAGAGCCAGGTATCATAGATAAGGGCACACACTCTGTGCCTCTGACTCCAACAGTTTCTTTCCATACTATTTGGTGGCATAAGATTTTATTCTGTCTTCTGTATATCTATAAACTAAACTGGAGAAGATACTACAGTACATGATGCTACTAATTTCCATTAAAAAAAAAGAAAAAAATATGTCTTTATTTTATTGTTGTTCCATAGGCAATTTTAGAAGTCTCCTTGTAAAAGCAAGGTCCTGTATGTATCTCCACGGATCTGGAAGTTTTAGACACCTGTCTGTCTGTACTGACACCTGTGCCAAGAGAGCAGACCTGGAATTATCCAGTTTTACAGTTGAAAACATTACCTGAGTTCTGCAAGCATGTTTTTATTTCAGTCACTGCACTGAGGCTGTGCAGAGGAAGTGTGAGTTATTCTGGAGTACAAGATGGCTTTTTTTGAGACTTACTCCTCACTGTTATTTCACCCAGATATAAGGTCAAACAGGTCCTGAATGTCAAGGTTCACTCAGCAGAAATCCTGTTTTTTCTCCTGCCTCCACCTTCTGTGCAATCCCTCTTCCAGGGCTTCTTTCTGACTCTAGGTTGTTCCTGAACTAGAAGTGCCATAGTGCTCATTCTTCTTGCAGTGTCTCACTGGGTGATAATTTCTTTGGTCAGTAGCATACTCTATTGCTCTGGTCCCAAAACTGCATCAGGATCCCCTTGCATTTTTTCAGCCCCTCTACAGCTCAGAGACTGTGGCTATGTGAAAATATTCTCTCAGCTTTCCAGTGGTCTCAGGTCAACACCTTATAGGCCTACAGAGACATCAGGAAGCCACTTTCCTCCAGGACAAATGCAGTGAGGAACATCTGGAGACACCTCTGGGATCTGGCCAGTGCTGTGTCCCAGGAGTTGGTGGGGGATGCCATGAGTGGAATAGCCTGGGATGAGACCCCTGTTTGGGAACATTCTCCCACAGTCCCTTGTTGTTCTATGTACCCCAGTTTCCAAGTTACATCATCCCATTTACATCATCCAAGTTATGTCACTCCTTGTCCCCGCCCCAAAAGTTATGGCATTCCTGTTCTCCACCCCAGTTCCAGAATGTTCCCTTCTCCTGTCATCCCTGTTGGTCCCTGTTCCCTGTCACTCCGCCCCTGAACCCTAGTTGGCTGTTACTCTTTGACCCTGCCTTCACACTGCCCCTGTGCCCTCAACCCATTGGCCCTCAATCCTGATACTCCGCCCTTCCCTGGTTGTATAAAACCCTGGTCCCTCCTCTGTTCTTGGTTCTTTGTCCCTGGTTCCCTTCAGTGTGAGGTTAATAAACTCCACTGGAATACCACACAAAGAACCCCTCTCATGTCCTTCGTCAACCATCAGATACCAATGCGGTGTGTGAGCATCTGGTGCCCTGAGCTATCTCCTTTCCGTGGAGACAAAGCTCTCGGGAAGGTGGTGGTTTCAGCAGCTCCTGCTGCACTGCCGCAGGCCAGCATCTGGCTCTGTGAAAACACTCACCTGATCCATCTTCTGAGCACCTGTTGAGCTGCCAGAAAGTCCTACACCTGGCACATGCCATGTCCCTCCTCAGCCCTGGACTCCAAAGGCAGCTCTGGAGAAAGGCTGTGGAGCTGCTGTTGCTCTAGGGAACCCCAGGAGCAAAGACGAGGTCCTACAGTGAAGTGAGTGACTAATGGGGTCTGACAGCAGCACTTGTGCGTTAGTCAGCCACCTGTGATCTAGCCTGATGCAAGAGAAGTGGGATAACAGCACATCCCTTATAGAACACCTTCACTTGTATGTTGGCTTTTCCTTCACATGTTGCATGGAGCCTGTGTACTGTCCAACAGCCTCCCCATGCCAGTCCCTGAGCAATTCACTCAAAACCACCTTCATTTTTCCTGTTTCTCTGCAGGCTTTTCTAGATGCTTTGTGGGGCTTTTCTGTCTTTATCGTTTTGTGGGCATTTTGTCATTCCGTCTTTCCTCCTCTTACCCTCTTCACACACAAATCCTGTAAAGAAGCTAGTCGTGTGGTGGTTTTAAAGCATTAGCTAAAAAATCCCTAGAAAAGTTACTCATTGCTGTGAGATATGGATTAGGAGAAGGGCAAAACAAGCTTGAAACTTAAAAAGGAATATAGAAAATTTATTAACAAAACTACAAGAATAAGAATCCAGAATAAAACCTCCAGAAACCCCTTTTCCCCACTACCTAACCATTTCCCTTGTTTACATGACAACATAGAGACAAAAAAACCTGGTGGTTAAAATAGTCCCAACTTTGCTATACTCTTTTCATCAGTCTTTGTAGAGAAAAAGAAGTTTCTTCTGTCCATTTATGGAGTTTTTCACAAGAAAACCATTTTCTTATGGCTTTCTATTTCTCTGATGCCAGCTGCCCGGAAAACAGTGTCCTGGGGTGACTTCATGATACTGCTATCCCCAATTGTCTGGTTTATGTTATATATTAAGTTCTGCACCTTTCAGACTGGCTCTGAGAGCGAAGCGGGAGGGAAGAAGAAGCGCGCAGTTTGTGTTGAAAGAAAACGTCACTCCCCCACATCCCGCTCCTGGACTGTGGTGTCTGCAGAACAGACAGACAGCGGGACAGAGCTTCTCTCTCTGGCTTTTAGTTAGTTTTAGCTAGCTGAGGCAGAGGAGTCCCCTGGATTTTTTTTTCTTTCCCTTTTTTTCCTGGATCTGTGCAAGCCTGCTCTGGACTGAACACCCAGCCAAACCCCGGGAGCTCACGCCTGTGGCCCACCGGGGCCTGGGCCTCGGCACTTTCCAGCGCCATAAAGACTGATAAGAACCTGAGCGAGCTGAGCTACACCACATGAAAAGGACTTTTCTTCCTAGATTTGCCATCCCATCAAACAGTGAGAAGTTTTATTGTTTAATATTATTCAATTTCTATTAAATAAACAGCTTTTTCCACTTCTCTCCAAAGAATTTTTTTTTTCCCAGACCAGCTGGGGGGAGGGGGTCATTTGAATTTTTTTTCCTGGTGAAACCCCCAATTGGAGTTTTCCTCCCAAATTTACCTCCCAACACTGCCATCAGTCCTTTCCTTCCATTTCACACCACTCTGAGGTGTGTTTGTGGGCCATCGTTCAAGGGGTGTCATTTTAAGGATGAATTATTCAAAGGCAAAAGTTCTCTTCATTTGTCTCTGTGATCATCTCTGGAAACAGAAGTTTTCTCTTTGCCTCTTAAGGCCCACAAATCTTCAACAACTCTCACTTCTCTGTTTCTGTTCCAGCATCTCATAGGATCACAACTACTTCACCATTTACTTAGCGCTATGAATGAATTACTTTTGCTCAGATCCACACTTTGAAATACTCCATTCCCCCCAAAATACTCTTTCATGAATTAAAGGAGTTTTTTCAGAACATTATTGTCCATCTCCATAGCTTTTACAAAAGAATATTTCAGCTTATTAAGGCATCTCCTTATTTCTCTCGCCATCTGAAGCTTAATTCTCTTCTTCACTGCCTTTGACAGTTTATGTTGTCCCTTTACATGTTGATCTCTCTCTTCCCCTCTCTCTGAGAAAAAGGATTAATCTGCAAGTCTCATCTGGGTAGTAAAAGGGTTAAAATCTTGCCCAGGCCTTGTGGATGGTCCCGTGATCTCTGCCAGGGCAGCAGCTGGAGCTGTCTGTGATGGAGGATTTTCGGTGGCTGCTTTGGGGGAGTGTGGCCACTGTCTCAGCATGCCGCAGGTCAAGAGCTTTCCCTCCCCTTACTTGGCAGCCCCGCTGTACAAGGCCCAGCGAGCCCTCCGAGGGGTTCAGCCCATCTGGGAAGGGGCTCCTATCACTTCACAGTCTCCATCCTCCCCGGGAACCACAGAACTCCAGCCAGCCCCGTTCCCCCCGCGGCCTTGTCTGGCCTGGGGAGGGGGGAGGAGGCTGAACCAGAGCACTGTTACCTCTTCAAAGCTGGAAACCAAAGAGAGCAAGAAATTCCTGTTAGGTCTTAAGGTGGTGTTCACAGGTTGATGTCACTTTTCAATGGTCAAAACTACTGTCAGTTCTCAGAAATGACCAGTTACTGGCCAGGAGAAAAACTCACATCAGCCTCCAGCAGCTTTAACTTCCTTAGGTGTTTCTCTTTGTTTCTTAAATGTCAATCTATCACATCATGTCTGTCTTCTTTCATGCTGCAGGTACAAAGTTCAAATCAGGAAAGTAAAAAAGTTCAGTAGCCTACTGAGATGTCTGAGAGCTTTCTTTTTGGAACACCCGCTGGAATTTATTGTGGGATATCACCAACCTGGGTGATAGAACAGGTCTAGATGATGACAAGCATCCTCTTTGCACAGAATGTCCCTGCTAAGAAAGGAACAGACCAGACAAATGGAAACTACTGATTTAAGTAAATAAATACATAAATAAAGAAATAAAGGTTGGAAGAGACAGTGCCCCCTTTATATCTGTTGCTAAAATAATTTTTTTAACTCTTCAAGTTCTTTGTCAGCCAAAACATTGCAAAACCAGTTGCTTGTCACTGGTGCTGCTTAGTGATAGCATGCATCAAATCCATTCCTGGTAATCATACAACAGGCAATAGAGCCAGCACATGTGGTGCAGCTCTCTTCCTATTCCTGTTCTTTAGGCTGGGAGTTATTGTTGAAAAAGAACCCCTACAATCTCCTGAATATAATTTTAGATATGAGGCACAACTTTTTCTCTCTCCACCCGTCAACCATATCAAATTAATTGTGACAGTTCAAGCTTTTAACCCCTGATAAAACAGGGGTTGCCTGATCACTGTCATTTAATGTGACCTGGCTACTAAACCACATAGCATGACCAACTCTTGTTTCTGTTTGGGGCTGGTTTTTGCCTGGTTGGATGGATGGTTTCCAAAGCAGCCATACCCTGAAACACTGCCTTCCATTCATCCTCTTCTTTCCACAGAACAAGCCACAGCCACCATCCAGGGCTGTTCTGACATGCTTGGTGTTCTGCAAACACAGACCCAGCAAGGGGAAAGGTGCCTTTGTTTCCTCAACTGATGTATTTTGTTACATCCCGCTTAATCAGAGCTCACGGCAAAAACTGACAGAGCCAGCTGAGCTGTGGATGGATTAGTGGGCTGGAAGGTTACTGACCTGCCTGGGCTGGGACTGCGTTACCCAGAGTCAGGGGGTGGTTACACTCTCCTCATCTCTCATTGCATTTCTGGGGTGCACCTTCAGGGCCCTGGGGTTGGAGAAAACAGTTCACTTGTCTGCACTGTGTCTGCACTCCTCCCTGCTGGTGAATAAGGTGAATTAACCCCTCTGTATATTTTCCTTAGCTTCAGGAAGAAACAGAGATCTGGACATGAACGGATGTTCTCCTGCATTATCAACAAAAAATTTGAACACACAACAAAGCAAAATGGAAAATCAATCTCCCCAAACCCAACTGCACAATGCCATTATAAATTTTCATAGATTTCAAAGGAGCTGTGCCCTGCTCCAGCACTTTCCAAACCTGCTTTCAATGAACTGTGCAGCAGCAGTATGGTCACCTCAGTGCTCTGCAAAAAGAATTTGACTGTCCTTAAAAGGTGTTCAAGAAGAGAAAAGAAAAAGAACGCAGGGAATAATTGCACAGTTGCTTTGCACCTGATTCAAGGGAAGGTTGGATGTTGCTGTTCTGCTTCAGTAGCATTTTGTGCTGCTGTAATTGACTGTGCCAAATAGATGGCAGCAAAGAATCCTTTTGAAAGGAAAAATAAAAGGAGAGAGAAAGTGTACCAAAGCAGGGTAGGGCAATAAGCTGAAATCAGAATACAGAGTAAGGCATTGGTAATTGGGTGCATCCTAGAACTGCTGTGTGTGTCAGAGCATGCAGTGCAATGCTGCAGGAAGATCTAAGCTTTCACAGAGCTCATTCATTGGATTAAATCTCACGTTTGCACAGCTTTGAGAATGAAAAACAGCATATGAGGCTTCTTCACAGCAACTAACTTTAGATTCACAAGGACAAACTTATCTGCATCTAGAGCAGTGATTTTCTATTCCTGAATTCCTGGATTTTCAATTTCTGTTTCTTGCAGTCCTTAACAGTTTCTTACTGCAGGTGAAAAATCCTATAAGCTGAATTTCACTGTGAAAAGGTTTGCTGCTCTGAGGTACACCTTGCAGCACCCTTAGAGGTGGAATACAGGATAGTATTATTGCTTTATGGTTGAGGAAAAATGGAGAAGTTGTCCCAGTGTGCCTTTCAGGACTGAAGGGATGTGCTGTGTCAGACTCTGGACAAGTCTCCCTCTTTTCAGGACTGCAGAAGGGCTCTGTGAAGACAGGTTTGCTCTGGCTGAACCTTGCCCACTGGAGGAAGAGGAAGCCTAACTATATTAATTACTGTCCTAATCATGCACTCTTATCACAATGTGCTATTCACAGAAATTTAATATACACACACAACCCCCATATGGCCCCCATCCTTCTCCTTTCCTGAGAATGAACAACATGCTCACAGATTATCTCAGTGCAAATTCTTATTTATCTAATTAATGATGGCAGAGATGAGGGTTATCCTACTGTTTTTTTCATTTGTTTGTTCTCTTTCATCTGGCCTTACTCGGATCAGACACAGGACACCCCAATCACTTGGATGAGCTGTTCTCTTGACTTGTCATCTTTTACAACACATTTTAAGTACCTGTGCACTCTCTCTGAAATACGTGTAGTTAAGGCGACCTTGCTGTTTCCTCAGTGTTCTGTAAGTGACAAATTTTTTTTCCCTACAAAGTGAGGATGTTTTAAGAGGCATCAGGAGGAGCTGAAGGGAAATTTGGAGATGAGATCAGGTGGCTGCAGATGGAAGCCAGGACTCCAACTTGTGTTACTGCTTTCCTATTTAGACACATCTGACAATCTCATGTGTGAATCTGGGTGACAATGCCATGCACCTCAGCTAAAGAAACTCTCTAAACAAGGAGTGAAAGGGATGAATTATCAGAGTGGTTCAAGAGGATTGGGAAGATCAGATAAAGAGCAGAAGTGTTTATTCAGGAGTTGTCTACAAATAGGTTTGGTGCTTATGCATGGAGTTTTATTTTTCACATGATTTGTAACTTCATGATATATTGCATGGTTTCAGTGTCTTCTTACAGTACTGAAATATACCTTTTCTTCACAAGATTATTAAATACAGTAGCTAATTTGTACCAGGTGAAATATTCCCCCATCAAACACTTGAACATTTATGCTGTAGTAATACAAGTAACAGCCAGTCTAATTTACTAAAGAAGATACCTCAGTTCTCATTAAGAGACAACTGTCCATAATACTTAAAAACCCTCAAATGTTTTATTTCATACTAAAGTAGACTACTGGCAGCACTATTATTCAAGTGTTGTTACTGTTAGTAGTGAAAAATCACTAAAAATCAACTTTTTTTTATGCCATGTTCTGGTTGACACTTCATATTTCAACATGCAATTTAAAAATGGCAAATTCCCTAAAGCAATTTTCTTCAATGATATTTTCTGAGCTCTTAAAAACAAAACCAAAGGAAAACTGGTTCCACAAACTGATTTTCATTTGTCATTTAAACAAAGAGAAATTTCAAAAATTGACCAAAAAATAGAAATGCAAATTTCAATCAGTTCTACTAATGAATCTCTGCAGAATGCTCTATTTTATAGCTGAATTATATAACAGAACCATATTCTATTGGATGGGACCTTAAAGTCCATCCAGTTCCAACCCCTGCCATGGGCAGGGACACCTTCCACTATCCCAGGTTGCTCCAAGCCCCATCCAACCTGGCTCTGGACACTGCCAGAGATGGGGCAGCCACAGCTGCTCTGGGAAAAAGAGGCTGACAGGATGGGATCTCTTCTGGGTTCTTTTCTAAAAGAAGGGCTGCAGTAACTTTATCATTTGCAAAAGGTTCCTGCAGTGGAATTTATTATGATAAAAGATAAAGAATGAGCCAACCTTTTGGAATTTAATAACAGCCACAGAGTTGGTATAAATTGTTTTAAATATTTGAAAATTTTATCACCTCTTCCCTCTCTGCTGAGGAAATTGAAATAGCAGGGAGTGCTAGGAGAATGACAGAGCTGGGTACAGAGAGCAGGCATCATGACTTTCAGGTCTTTGTGTTCCTTAGTCCAGTGGTTAAAGTACAGGTAGTAAAACTAAATGGATCTTAAGGAAGCTTTTATTGAAACACAATAGCTCAACAAATGAATAGGAAACATATTCCAATTTAGAGAAGGTGCTTTAGAGTTAAATTGAATCAGGAGAGAAGCACATGAAATTTTTTCTCTTCGAAAAAGATTTGTGTTCATGGTATTGAGCTTTTAGAGCTCATGTTGTAGTACTAATAACCCCTACTGGGATCCAGGGCTTTAGTGGTAAAAATAAACTGGGTTCAACACAGTGCTATGAAACCATTTGTTAGATGAATAAGGGAAAAAAACCCAACTAAATCAAGCAGACATTAATCTGGCATTTAAAGCAGGTCAGAAAAAGCAATGCATTTCATTTTTATATTTTATTCATGCTACTTCCTTCCCCTCTCTCCATCTCTGTTTAGAATATACAAATGATTGAGTCAAAATTTGCTTCCAGGCAATCTAATTCACAGCAACAAGCAGAACTATTAGAAAAAAACACATTAAAATATTAATCTGGAGAAGGAAAGTGTATCTATAAGCTCCCCAAGCAAGAAGGAAAGCGTCTTTCTTACAGAATCCAGAAGAATGGGACTCCAAGGGCAGAAGGTGCCCCAGCTCAAAATATGAAATTAGATTCTGAGAACATGATGCAGTTTGTGGTAGTGGGAAGTTGCCAAAATGTATCCCTCAACATCATCCCTCAAGTAGTGTGTTTAATTTGCTCTGCTACCTGTTCCCTTGAACTCACAGCAAGATTTCAAAAGCATCTTTATTTGGGGCCTGTTATCAAGATATTTGGGCATCTTGTGCCCAATGATGGTTTTTCAAGCCTCTGTTCAAAAATTTATTTAATTGATGTACATATTTTTCCTTGGTCCATTTAATAATGAGTTTGAAGCAGTTTTCATGAGCTGTCTCCTTTTTCAAGCTGCCAACGCTACCACTAGGCAGAGATTTCAAAGTCCTAGTTCTAAAAGTCATGTTCAAGATTCAGCTTTGGTTAATATTTCCACTGAAATCATAAAACAATTTTTACCTATCTTTCCTTAGGGCCCTGCCGGGATGTGCATGTCCACAAAGGTATACTGTCTCCTGGGGAAATTCCTTGGAATTTCAGAAAGAATGATGTAAATAAGATATTTCACACTTTCTGCAAAGTGCTGAAAACCTGCTTGCTTGTGTATATTCACAGATTTACTTCTTTCAAAATGGAGGGAGTCTTACTTATTTATACAACATCTGTTTTCAGAAAGACCTTGTGGACCTTGATCCAACAGACTTCTAAATCCTCATGATTTAAACTGTACCCAGGTGTACAGTTTTAATTAATACACCAGTAAAGGCTCACAGTTTTTATTTGTCAGGAAAAGTGCATGTCAGAAAAATGTCTGCAAGTCTTCATGTATATTTTTATATCATTCCTGAAGCGCTATGGCTTTAGTAAGCACAGCTAAGAAAACAAACTTTGAGGGACTACATTCACACATTGAGAGTAATTTTAGAATTTTCCTCTGCTTTAAATGATTTGCAGCTTAAAAAGAAAATGTTTCTGAAAAGCTGGAGCAACATATTTGAAAAATGGTAGGCAGCTAAAGAAGAAAAAAGTTTCTGGAAACAAACAGTTTCAGAAATTCTAAGTCTCTCAGGATTCTTGTAAAAGCAGATTGATTAGTCCTCCTGCCATATTTATGAGGCTGACAGATTTTAATATATCCATTTTCTCTTGGGAGAAGCTGAGGTTTGAATAAAACAAAGTGAAGAGAAATCATAGTTAATGTACAAGAGTCAAAAATAAACAACTGAGTACTTCACCTCATCATTCACCAGGTCAAAGGTACTTCTGTGCTCAAGAATGATCAAAGCTTTAGATAATAGTCAGACAACATATATTAGGAGCAGTTCCTTATGTCAGCACACAAATACGAGGGTATATTTTCATCATAGCATGATCAGCGTCACTTTGCAGCCCCAAACACTGGCAGCACATCACCTGAGGAAGAAAAGCTCCATCCCCTGTAAGAAGTGCTGCTTTGGAAACAGCAGAAGCCTTGAGAGGTACATCTCCCCCAGGGAACTGATTCCGGCAGAATCCTTACTAAACAGACTTAATGCTGCACCACCTGATGCAGAATTATAAGCCAGTGCTGTGTACATTCATTTTTGCTTTTCTGTTTTATATGCAGAAGATTTTAGATCTCTTTTTCAAACATCTTGGAACTTTGCAGAGACTAATAGACAGCATATATTTTCACTGCAGTTTAAAGTCATGGCAGGAGTGCTCTTGCTTTTTCCTCAGAAGTCCTGAGAGCATTATGTTATTTTTTCCTTCCTTTCCTCCCTGGATTGCAATATTCCACTTATGACACCCGAACTCTCACATTTTTACTGAAGCAATGGCAATAGTAGGTGTATAGCAGTAGAATTGTTTCTTGCATGCAAATTCAACCTTGAGAGTAGTATGAATGAAGAAAGACAAATGTCGTTTTAAGCATTTTAACAACCTTCCTCTCATACCAATGTCTTCCATTGTCAATATGATATTAATTCTCTACCCCTCCATATTAACATTTCAAGACACTGGGATAATAATTTTGTTAAGCAGATGAAGAAAACTTCTTTATTAAAAATCTAGAGCTGTTTTTATTAATTATTTTTTGTTTGTTTTATTCCTTTCTGTTTTCCTCAGGAGTTCAATTGTTCAATTTTTTAATTATTATTTTTAAAATTTTATTTTTATTTTCCCCAGTTCCCTTCAGGAAAATCTTATCAAATTCTTAAAAGAAACAATAACATGCCCCAGAAGCCATATAAAATTCTGCTGAAGAAATGATGACTGGAGGTTTCAAAGTCAGATAACTGGTATGGATGGGGATTGCAAGGAGTTCAGGAAAAGAGAGGCTCCCGTTGCCAAGTAAATCTCCCCCATAGGGTGGAAAGCTGTCCCTCCCCTCCCCTCCCCTCCCCTCCCCTCCCCTCCCCTCCCCTCCCCTCCCCTCCCCTCCCCTCCCCTCCCCTCCCCTCCCCTCCCCTCCCCTCCCCTCCCCCAAAGTTTTTCAACAACTTTGCAGGTCCAAGAAATGTCAGACATTTGCATTTGTCCTGAAGACTCAGAACTTGCTGCTACAAGAAGGGTTTCAATGACACCTGTGAGGTCACTCAACACCCATTTGTCTTTTCTTCAACGTAGCTGCCTTCAGATACAAACTGCTCGAAAGAGGGAGGGTGAATCATGCAATGCATTTTACATCTCAAGGGGAGAGAATTGATTTCTCCAACTTCTTTCAAAGCTGGATGATAAATCACTCATTTTTGCATCAGACCTCATAACTTCAGCAAGGAGAGCACTCAGCCTTCTGCACTGCAGTTTTCAAGGGGGGCAAATTCTAAGCCATGTGTTGCAAAGCTTAGCCTAGGTGTTGTTTGAAAAAGGAGTGGATAGTGTTATAGATGAGTGATGGGATGATAGGCTCTGGCAATTAAGGGATGAATATTATGTGTACAATTAGGAGAAGTTTTACTGATGTATAGTTATGTTATTGTGGGTTGTTGTTTGGATGGCCTCTGTTCTCCCTCTAATCCCCTTCCCACCCCCTGTGTGGTTGCCAAGGGACAGCCTTGGTAGCCGGACATGTGGAAGGAGGGCATGTACCTGTGCCCCTTGCATGGGGCAGCTGGGAGGAGGGCAGGCTTGTTGCTGGGGAGCCTTGACAACACCTGACCTCCAATCAAGCTGCAAGAAAGTCTCCACCAAAAAACGGCAAAGAGTTGACTGACGGACTTTGAGAGGGGCCAGGGTTGCCTGATGCAATCCCAGGGGCATAAAAGGCAGAGTAGCCATTTTGTAGAGGAGCATGTGGCAGACGGTCAAAAACTCCCAGTGCTGTCATTTTTCCTTATTTCGTCTTTTGTTGTATTTGTTAAGGTTTGAAAAACCTGCTAAAATTTTAAAAGTAAGGGGTCGTTTTTCACACTAGAGATTGGATGCTCTGTCCATGTCAGATAATCCAGAAATCCATGAGGCATCCCTGGTGCTGCCTAACATCTTCTATGGGTCTCCTCTTCAACCTCTCCCCGCATTCCATCTTTTCATTAAACTAAGCCTTCGCCTCTCCTACTCCACACATGGTGTTTCCTGAAGGTTTTGGTGACTTTTATTTTTTCTCCAAGCATCCTCTTGGACATGATAGAATAATTCAGCTCCAGCTGTCTCTCCTCACAAAAATTTGTACATATATTCATCTTTGCAATGAAATTTGATCTTTTTACTTGAGCTAATTCAGAAGCAGGAAAAGTAATCCTTCAAAAAGTCCAGATTGCTGAAATTCCTCTGCTGTCTAGAATCCATTAAATAAGGACTTCCAAACTCAAAAAGAGCTACAAACAACAACAAATCCTATTAAAGTTTAATTTCAAATACAATTTTTCTTTATAATTTTTTTACCACATGAGTAGTGAAATCAGTGGAAGCTTATGGCTTGGTTGGTTTCATTGCTTTCTATACTTGCTATTTTTAATTTCTGAAAGCTAATTTCCTTTCTCTGTCCTTCCGTATAATGATAGACAAGCAAATTTACCATTCTCTCAAGCTTTCTTTCATTTTTCACAAGAACAAATAACTTTTCATGTGAGAAAAATGAGCGTTCTCAGTCACAAAATCACACAGGCAGCTTGTGGTTCCTTTTTGTTTTATTTTGCTTTGAATTTTTTTATTTTTTTTTAAAGCTAGTACTCCATCCAGATTTACCTACTCAGAAAGCTCCTGAGGGCCATGCTTGCAGAGTCAAAATGGTAGAGCCTGACAATCACAATTATCAGTGAAGGTGTTTCCAGTGAAAGAGTCAAACATTGTGATTGCCCAAAAAGCACTTGCTGAGAGAGTATTTATGCATAGAGGAGGTTGATGCATTTCTCTCTTCTTGCCTTATGAAAATGGCTTTATGAAAGTACCTTGCTGTACTGCCCCAAGGTTTGACTGGATGTGCCACCCTATCAGCTTCTGTTGTGGCAGAACACTTCTGTCATGAGAAACATAACAGAAATGAGGCTTGAGCAACAAAGTTCATCACAGATCTGATCACATCACTGGAAGCTGAAGAGGTGGAAGGATTTAGTAGGCAATGGGATTGCTGATAATCCACACACAAGTACATGATCTTCTGAGGTATTTTGGGCTCCGTGCTCTGTTACTTCATGTGTGCACATGGAGGCCCAAGACAAAAATGAATAACATCACCTTGTGCTTCAATAAACTGGAATTGTTTATTCCAAATGTAGTATTGGCTACCGCAGGTAATGTACCATGCTGTAGTAACTAAATACAGCAGCATAGAAGAGAATGAAGCAGCCTGTTTGAAATGAACTATCACTGTAAGCTATCAGTGAGATTATCTGAAGGAAAAATAATGATTTGTTGATATGATAAAAGCATTCCAACCAGACTAAAAGAAAACAGATCCCGACTCACATGTGAGAAATAAATATTAATATCTAGTTATTATATCTTTGTATTCAGAAGGTTGTGTTTTCTCACAGAGTTCCTGTTATGTAGTAGTTAAAAGGAGAAAACAAAATCATCCAGTCATCTTTTAACATCTTAGTCCAACCATCCATATTACCACAGGTACTTGAGCTCTCTCATCTTTGTCTCTGTTGCATGTCTTTCTGCATTCTTTTTGTTGTCCTCTGTCATGGAGTTACTTTACCTTTAAGAAAGTTTAAGTTGCTGGGAACTGCCTGGAGTCTTTTCTCCTGACCAATTATCGGTCATTGCTGAGAATTGACAGCAGTTTAGGCCATTGAAAAGTGGGATCAACTTGTGAACCCTACCTTAAAGTGTAAAACCAGAGCTCTCTTGGTTCTCTTTGTTTCCTGGCTGTGAAGGGTGGCAGAGCTCCAGGCCTCCCGTTCCCTGCCCAGGCCATGCGGCCGGGCGGGGACTGGGCTGGGCCCAGCGTCTCCCGGCCGGGAGATGTGGGCCCTGTGGAAGGTTTTCTCCGGGCTCTGGCCGGGCAGGGCCGAGCCGATCTCTGGCTCGGCTGCAGGTTTTTTGCTGTAACTAAATTCACTAGAAACTGCTGAGTGAAGAAGGAGAGAGGCTCTGGGCCTGCAGCGGGCTGGGTGTGGCGCCTACACTCTCCAGAGCAGCCATGAGGAACTTTCCATCGCAGACGGCTCCAGCTCCTGCACTGGCCGAGGCCACAGAACTACCTACAACAGCCTGGGCAAGATTTTAACTCTTTCATTACCCAGATGAGACTTGCGGATTAATCTTTTTATCCAGAGAGAGAAAAAGAGAGTGATCAACATGAAAAGAGACTTTATAAACTACCAGTGACAGGAAAGAAAAGGAACTTCAGAAAAGGTAGAGAATTAAGAAGATGCTTTAATTAAGCTGAAATATCTTTCTGTTAAAACTATGGAAATGGACAATAAGGTCTTGAAAACACTCCTTTAATTCATGACAGTATATAGGGAGGAATAGAGTGTTCAAAGTGTAAATTTTGAGTAAAAAGTAGAGTAATTATGGTACAGTGAAGTGCTGGAAGATTTGAAGCCTTGAGAGGCAATGAGAAAACTGTTTTCTAGTGAAGCTCACAGAAACAGATGAAGACTTTTTGCCTTTGAATAACTTATCCTTAAAAATCCCATCCCTAGACTCGTGGCCCATACACACTTCAGAGTGATGTGAAAATGGGAGGAGTGGGCTCTAATAACAGCAGCTCTGGGCAGCTAACATTAGAGCAATGGAAAACTATAACAAAAATAGTTTTTGTTGTGAGAAACTCCATAAATTAACAGGAAGAAACTTCTGTTTCTCTACAAAGACTGGTGAAAAGACTGTAGCAAGAATTGGGACTGTTTTAACCATCAAAATTCCAAAGTTTTTGTCTCTTGTCATGTGAACAAGGGAATAGTAGGTAGACAGGGGATGAAAAGGTTTTTCTGGAAGTTTATTCTGGTGTTCTTATTATTGTAGTTTGTCAATAAACTTTCTTTTTTTTCCTTTTAAGTTTTATGCCTGTTTTGCTCTTGTTCTAATCCATATCTCACAGCAAGAAATAAGTAATTTTCTTAGTTATTGGTTTAAAACCATGACATCCTCATTTTTATTTTTGCCATTTCACAATCAGAGCCCTGTGAAAGAGGAATAGCTAAAAGAGCTGAGTGTTCTTTTGAATTCTGAAAAAATTGAAAACTGAAAAATCTTTGATCCTGATTTCTTCTAAAAACTCATTTCTGCATTCCTGCATAATTAGTAATTTAAGGTTCCATTTTGTTAAACCATGGCTATCTTATTTCAGCTGATTTTACTGTGATTTGAATATCTTCCTGCATTTAAAACAATGCATGAAGGAAGCTCATCAGGGAAATTTAGGCTGCCGGAAAATTTGATTCCTTAGCTCGAATCATTTGCTGTTAAAGGGTTCTATTTTGTTAAGTTCTCCACACAACCTGAGGATGTCAGGAAGTGCAGCTTTCATAAAATACACACATCCTTTCACTCATTTACATTACATTTTAACAAAAGGATGGCGATCTGCTCCAACATGTTCCCGTTTTTCTTCTTCCTGATGAATTAGACTGGGCAAATGCTGGGAATAGAGATCTCCAGAGGCAAAGAATTTCTATAAATCTTCTTGAGAAGGCTACCCCAGAGGTCCTGCCTTTCCTAAAAACCTACCACACCCATGCACACAGATGTTGGGCCTGCTCGCCAGGCAGCTGCCTATCCGGTGGGGAACTATTGCCCTGTACTATTTAAACAGGATCACCTAATTCTTGCTGAGTTCACTTCTGAGTTTACAATATTACAGCTTAAAGTTATTTCCCATGTTGTTATTTTTTCTCTTGATTATCTTTTTTTCTCGTTGTTGCTGTCTCAATTTCATCTCAATCTTTTCTTACATTGCATGAGACATGAAAAAAATTCAGCAAAAAAGCAAAATCTTCTTTCAAAGTTTGCTGAGATCACACAGCCTGTGCTTCTAGAAGGCAGGCAGTGGTCAGGGATAGATGAACTCCTGTACAGTAGATCATGGCACAGTCATTTGTTCTGGA
Organism: Pseudopodoces humilis; assembly: GCF_049639895.1. NCBI lineage: Eukaryota > Metazoa > Chordata > Aves > Passeriformes > Paridae > Pseudopodoces > Pseudopodoces humilis. The sequence continues at coordinate 12,966,554 of NC_142204.1, read as the reverse complement.
ACTTTTTAAGTGTTCTGTAGTCCAACATTTAATAATTTAGTAATAATATTTACCAGCTGTTTGGTGTTTAAGTCTGGTCTACTAAGAGTTTGCCACACTGTGAATATCTTGCTGCAATGCTGATACTCCCTACTCATGAAAAGACATGTCAATAAGGAATTGAAAATAGCTGAAGGAAGAGCCTGTGCTACCCAACTGCAAAAAAGACAAAACATCTGTGCTTGTAAAAAATTAATACTACCAAATGAGATGTAGAAATAACAACCTGAATATTGTATTTGATTATTATGATGACACAGTATTCTGTAGTAATTTTATGAAAAAACTAGGTTTGTGCTTTGTTTTAGAAACCCCTCGTTTAGAATGGTTGACAAGGTGTCTGCACTTTCTCTAGTATTCTTGAGGAATATCTGGAATATCACAGACCAGATATCAGTAGGGAATAATGCATAGCATGATCTCATCTACATATATATATATATATATATATATATATATAGAGTGCCTTGAGAAAATGTAGTGTACATTTCCGACTTTCTGCAAAATAGTACTAGGTATTCTCTCATGGTAATATTTTTTTAATTGTATTCCGGCATGGGAGAATACAGTAAAATGAAAAAGTCTTGTAAATGCATACCCCAGAACTGGGTTTTGTCCTGACTTCTGTAAGGTTTTGGAAGCTCAGTTTCATTTCTGAAACACAGGAAATACTGGGATGTTGTCAGCTCACATTTCTGTCCTGATTTCCAGATTGAACTGTTTTGGATACGGACCAAAATAATAAAATATTTGCCATAGGAGAAAACTAGAAAACTGGTCAGAAGTGTAGATTTATAGGTTTAGAGATCAGCCAATCAGGAAATCACCAGTCTACCTTTGGATTCCCATTAGAGTTGAAAGATTACAGTACAAACATTCTAAGGTCTATGGTTAAAAAAGCAAGATTAAGGCTTGTGTAACATGGAGCCTGTTTGTGTCTGGCATCAGTCACTTAATGCAAAGTGGCTAGGCATTTTGTGATGTGAGGCACTTCAGACTTGCACAGACTGTTATTTGTTTAGGCATAATTTGACCTGAAAACATGAGATATTAACTAATTATTTGCAACACTATGACATTTCACTGCTGGTTATTCAGTATTCAGTGCTGCCACTAAATCAGTGAAAAGCGACAACAAATTTCAAATCACAGAATTATGGAACAGTTTTGGATTCCTTTACAGGAAGGACCTGTAAACATCACCAAGTTCAACCCTCAACCTAGCACTGTCAAGTCCACCACTCATAACCCACATCTTAACCCACATCCTCAAGTGCCACATCTACGTGTTTTTTAACACTTCCAGGGATGGGCACCCCACCACAGCCCTGGGCAGCTTGTGCCAATGCTTGATAAACATTTCAGTGAGGAAATTTTCCCTGTTATCCAATCTAAACCCTCCCTGATGCAACTTGAGGCTGTTTCCTCTTGCCTGTGTCTTGTTCCCTGGGAGCAGAGCCTGACCCCTCTGAGCACTGCAGTACTTGCATTAGTAGGATCCTTTTAAAATAATTAACATTTGTCTTTTTTATTTTTTTATTTGCACTCAACAATTTACCACCTTCTCTTTCTCTTCAGGTATTATGTCCACATGAGGAAGCTGTTCAATTACTGTTATTTAAGAAATCAACCTGTCCAAAGTCCCGTTGGCAGCTTTCCATGCATAGCTATGATCTTCCTTCATCATAAACACCAGGTTTGATACAACTTGATCAGGCTGACAGATGACAAGATCTGTTAATTACATCCTCTTACTTTAAAATATTAATTGTAGGCTTAATTTTTAAATTTTCTTCTCAGAGTCCCTAATCTTCACCTGTACCTTGGCTGAAGGCCAACATATCATTGGGAAAAAAGTGAAACTGTGAAATGTGAATTCCTTGTATTAAGAAAATAAAAGCAACATTGCTTAATTAATTCCCTCTGTCTCACAAGAAAAAATAAATATTTATCAGTAGCAAAAGGATTTTTTAAAACATGTTTGCAGTTATGTGCCAATTAATATTCTGTTTGGAGTTTGATTCCTTTTTAACTCCTTTATAAAATAACTATGTTATATTTGTAACAATATATGTCACTCCATTAATCAGAATATTAGTACTTGTCTACTAGATGATTCAAAAATCATCAACATCTTCCATTCTGTTTCAGTTTGCTTCACTTGGTCTGTATTATAGAATCATGCAATAATTTAGTCTGGGGCATCTAAAAAGTACAGAAGATAGACCCTTTCCAAATCCAGAGGAAGAACCAAATTGGAGAAAACGTTAGAGGGCAAGCTGACTTGCTATCAGAAATATAAGAAGTGGGTATTGGGAGCCATAGAGATAACAGGGGTCCATATAACATTTTGTTGCTAAATAAGTATTATGTAAAAAATATTTCAATTCAGCCCCTCAGATAATTGAAGCTGGGTGGCCATAAGTAGGAGTGAGTAGTAGGAGGTAAAAATCATTTTAATAGAGACATGATCTTCTGCTTAGAATAAACTTAATAGTTACAGCATTTGACTTTTTTTTTTTTTCAGCCTCTAAGCAACACAAATCTCATAGGTAAAGCTGCTACTTTATAAAGCTACAGGTAGAAATGTCTGGGAGAAAAACCAAGGTTAATTACTTTTGCATGTTTTCTATTATATTTTTTTCCCCTCTGGATGCTTAATGGAAAAATTATTGCTTTGCTCAGAGTGAGTACCTCACCAAGATTGAATTGCTTGCATTGGCAAGAATTCAGAGAAAAACTGAAATCTGGGAAAGCCAAGGAAAGCTTATCCTTTAATTAAGTGAAATAAAAAACAACAAAAAAATAGATGCTCCAGAGTGAGTTTTGAGGACCTGTAGCATATTTCCCAGTGTATAAAACTACTTGCAGTCCTCTTTAGAGGAAACTGCAGATGTTTTGACTCCATGCTCTTCTCACACAGTTCATCCTTGTCCATCTCACTCCAAAAAAAGCATGTAACACTTTTTTCCTACAAACTCCCACAAGACTTCAGACAGATTATTACTGCATCTCGAGCTGAAGCCTCCACATTCTCCCCAGCCCTTGCCACATTTGAAAGCTTCACTGCTACCTTCATTTCCTGGGTTCAAAGGGCAGCTTCCTCAGGCTGGCACAATTCCCTGTTGTTTCTTCACCTCCTTAATCAAATTATACTCTCAGTATTTTTTTTCTTGAGATTTCTGGGAAACTGTCATGAACCGACTCTGACACACAAGCAGTTTAATGTCCCAATTGGTTCTTAGTTGGGAGCTGTTCCTCTAACCTGCCTGCTTTTCTGAAATTTCCCAAAGGAATTTTGCTAAGTTTGCAGATTTGTATGTCTCCTATACAATGTCTCTTGGAAGAGTTTCTGCAGGAACTGAGGCTTATCAAGCTCTCTATTTGGTATCCTGAAAGATAATACTTGCAATAGTTCTCTCTCATCCTGGGCTTCCCAAAAACTTCTCTTCTGGTTAGTTTTCAAATTCCAAGATCACAGTCTTTGAACACAGCCACCCCTCACTGACTATTCTTTTAATTCACTTCTCTGCCTACTTGTTCCTCATTTTGGTGTCAAACAGTCGCCATCAGTTCAGGTATGGCCTTTTCAGTCTTGACATAGGCCTGGCCAGCCTGCGAAAGCAGATATTTATGTTCAAGAATATGCCTGTGATGCAGACAACCAAAATTCTTTTTACTCAGAACCTTCCCAGCAACCATCAGTCACTTTCTGCAGACAGCTGGGGCCTCCTCTGGTAGAACCACTTCCTGTGGTTTCTTTCCTTGCCAGTTTCCTCCTGCTACATTTTCAGTGAATGAAATCTGAAACTCATTTGCTGGAATCACAGAATCACTGAGGTTGGAAAAGACCCTTAAGATCACAGAGACCAACCGTAAAAGAAGCTGTAGGTTGTTTTTCCTTGTAAATGCAAGAATTAAATTGAAACAGGGCTTCCACTCTCCTGTTGAGTGCTCCAAACCAATGTGACAGCACCTGGGTATTGGAGAAGGCAGAAGCTTTTCATCCATCTGTATGAAGGCAATTTTGATGCTCAATATCCCACACATTTCTGTGGGATGAATTGCCTGCACACTCTGTATGACCCTACTCCAATCCATAGGTGTAATGTAGAGAGCAAGTGACACAGACCTTGTGTCCTGGTTGGATTTTTATGGTCTGCCTGGGTCTTAAAAGCCCTATGTCCTGTATCACGTGAAGGCACATGTGGCACACGTACAGTAAGGACACCTGGCAGAATGGGGTGAAAATAGGAAGGCTCTGGAGACTCCACTTAGTCTTAGATCATGCCCACATGTACCAACAGGCACTGATAGGTCTCATGTGGAAGTGGCAGGCACCCGTAGCCTATAAGCTCCCCAAGCAAGGAGCTAGAGGTGGGAGAGCTGCAGCTGTGGTTGCAGTACCTAATTCCTTTGTGTGGGGTGTTCTGCTGACAGCTCTCATACCGATTCAGTCATCAGTGAGCAGCTTACCTAACCTCTCGGGCTGGCTTTTTCCCAGCACTAATAAACTGAAGGAAATAATGGAATTAAACACAACCTTGTAAAATTAATTAATGTTCATACATGCTCTAAGTGTAATAAGAGGTTATAAAAACGTCACATATTGCTGATTCTGATGCTGAGTTGAAAAGATCTGAGGATGTATCTTATATTACCGAAGCAAGAAAATTAATGCTGGTGGCAAAAGCAGGTATTCCGGGCTGAGTAGGTATGCAGCATATCTCAGTTTCTCCCTAGCGCTTGTAAGACAAATTGGGTAATTAACGTAATATGCCTATTTTATAACTCTGTTTCTGTGCGCAACATTCTTCCTAACCATTTTAATCGCAGCCGTAAATTCTGCTGTAAACTGAAAAGAGTAAGGAGGTGTAATAAGCTTGGAGGACACCCAAGGGACCACTCGCCCTGCACCTTCACCATGGATTTAGGAGCTTTCGGGGCTCCCCCGCCCTCCTCTGGATGCCTGCCGGGCTCCAGCGCAGCCCGGCCGCGCTTCCCGCATTCCCGGCCGCCGGCTCACGCCGGCGCAGGCGGAGCGGGGGAGGACGAGGGTGGGGAAGGGGGCTTGGGGAGGCGCTGAGGAGGACCCCCCCCCGCCGCCGCCACTCGCTCTGCCCCAGCCCCAGCCCCAGCGAGACCGGAGGCGACAGAGGAGCCCCGGCAGCCCGGTAAGGAGGGGAGCCCTCCGGGAGGGATGAAGGGAAAGGAGAGAGCCTTTTCTTGCCTGCCCTACTGGTTCCTGCACGGCTGGCGCGGCGTGCCCGCACCCCTGCGGCACGGCCGCGGCGGGGGGCGGCCGGGCCGCCGGACGCTCCTGTGCCCCACAGCTGAGGGGCGACGCCGGCGGCGGCCGCGGAGGAAGGGGCGGCCTCAGGCGGGGGTTCACGGGCACACGCGGGGCCGAGCGCTGCCGGGGGTGGCCCCGCTCTCCCGCCCCGGCGGTGCCCGGCGGCTCCTGCTGCAGAGCCCGCGGCGAGGAGCCCGCTGGCCCAGGTCCGCACCCCGGGCGGGCGCGCATCCTCCCCCGGTCCGCGTTCGGAGCAGCGGGGCAGGCACTGCTGCTCCCCGCTTCCCTCCCCCGGCCGGATACACACTGTCACATCGGGAGCGCCACCGGAGGTTTGTTAATTTTATTTGGGGTGGGTTGTTTTTTTTGTGGATTTTTTTTTTGGTTTGTTTGTTTGTTTGCTTTTTGCTTGCTTGCATTTTCTGTTTTCCTCCTCTTTGCCGGGAGTTGCTTGCGTGCTGGTGAAGGTGGGGGGCAGCGCTTTGGAAACAGGAATTGGTCGGAAAAGCGGCAATTGAAGGTAACAACCCGCTGGGGCACGGCGGAGGGAGGCAAAGAAAAAAAGCCAAAATCACCAAGAGGGCGGTGTGGGGGCGAGGGAGAGAAGGAGGCGACGCTGGAGACGGAGGATGCCCGGGAGGCGGCGGGGCCGGGGCGGCGGCGGGGCCGGGAGGCTCCGGCAGGGCCGAGCCGGGCAGGTACCGCGGCCGGGGAGCCGGGAGCGGCTGGGTCGGGCCCTTGGCACCGGGCGGTGCCCCGGGAGCAGCGGCGGCCCCAGCCCCGCCGGCGTTTCGGCTCTTCCTTGGGTGAGCTGGAGCCGGGATGCAACCCTGTGGAAGAGGAGAGATGTGGCGAGCGGCTCCCGCCCTGCCTCGCCGCAGGGTTGTCTCTCGGGGGTAAATCATCAGTGCGATGCTGTTAAAAATAAAGGAAGATCTGATCTAATTTTGGGGGAGGGTTGCCTTTTTCTTTTCCTGCTGTTAGGCCCGTACGTTGTTTTTGTTTTTTCGTAATAGAAGTGTGGTATTAGCCCTAGAGTTTTAATCGTAAGAGGGAAGTGCCTTACTCAGAGCCTTGGTGCTGTTTTCTGTCTCTTGCTTGGGAAATGACTGAATATCCCTGCTTAACGCCCCCCACCCTCAGGGCACCACAAATGCAAATTTTGGTACAGGAGCCTGTGAGGATATTCTCAGTTCTCTGGAAACTAGAGACATGTGACCTTGTCTTGTCTTATATACAGTTCTGTGCTGTAATGTTGTTACTCAGAACAATTTGTTTTTTATGTGTTTGCCTTGGAACCCTTTGAGGGCATAGGTAGGGAAACAAATAACTAATGACAGACCATTATCTTGTGGGGGGAAGCAGTAAAACTAAATGGGAATTCACCCAGAAATATTGAGCTATAAATTCAATCAAAAGACTAGTTTTGCATCTTTATTTAGACTATTTATTTGGAGACTTTGCTATCTCTGAAGGTCATTATTAGGCTAGAAAATGTGTTCCAAAATCCATATCAGCTCTAATCCTGGTTCACTTGAATTTGTGTTAAAAGAAGTGTACAGTAGAATTATTAGATGATCCCAGAAACAGAACAAAATACAAATGCTTTCAGAAACTTTCAATATCAAAGCTCACATTATTTTAGCTTGTTAGCTTAGAGTGTAACTTACTGTGGGTGCTGGCATTCTGGGAACCTTCATCCCCACTTAAGAAGTTGGTGGCACAGAGATCTGCTACAGGAGTTTGTTCTGATTTGCACTGCTATATCAAAAGCATCATCACTTCCTGCTTACCTATAATGTTTTTGACCAGAAAAGTGAAAGTTCTGTTCATTACTGAGTTAGGTACTCATCTTCTGTTTGAAGGAGCTACATAGTTTAAAAATCACAGTGATAGTTGCTTTAGTGAAGTTTTAGAATCCCTGCTGCAATGTAGTGCTTTAACCTCTAGATCTTTTATGTTGTTCTGACAACTTGTTTCTGCGTAACTATAGTGTTTTAAAACATTTCCTCTGTGATTTGGGGTTTTTGTCTAAGTTAAATTCACTATAAATTTCAGTACATAGGTGATGAGAATTGGGGATGAGAAAATTGAGGGGATGGGGATGCTATCACTCAAAGGTATCTGAATTAAACATGAATCAATAGCAGATTTAGGCCAGCCTTCCACTATATTTAGAGTATGTTTGAGGATGCATCTGATATTGTAATAATGCTGCAAATTCTTCAGTTCTTCCAATTCAGGATTCAAGTCTAATTCCCATAAAGGCTTGTTTAAATTAGTGGTGAGGAAATGTAGTTTTAAAGCCTCTTGAAGATCATGTGAGAAAAGGCTGAGTAAATAGAACCCATAGCATGTCAGCTGGGAAAAAAATATCTAGAGATCAACTGCTAGAAAAGTAATAGGAGATGGCCTGTTAACAAAGGCATAAAGTTTGTGGCTGTTACTTTAGGCAACTTTTACTGATAAGCTTTTTGTACCTTCCCCAAAGTCAGTTCAGATCTGATAAACCTGAATCTTGGGGAGGTGGGCGAGTTGGGAATGTGTGGGAGTCTGGCATGGATGGTGGCGGGGCAGAAGGATTGTGACAGGGACTGTTGGCAATAGGACCAAAGGCACAGAAACTGCATTTGTCTGCATGGTGCAAATAGAGAATACGAACAAGTGGTCATTGACTTTGGAAATCTTCTGGATACTGATGATTTCAAGTCCTGTGGCAGGGTGTAGATCTTTGTTCCAGAGGAGCAGCGTGCAGAATTAGACTGTCATTGGAAAAAAAAACTTCGGTTTTTTTCTATACATTTCACATAGAAAGCTTGTAGTTCTGAAGAGCTTGCCAGGTTTTTCCCCAATAGCAAGTTATTTTGACCCGTGCAAGGGACAGATCATGTGAACAACTCACTAGGGTGGATAAAAATGTACTGATGAGTACCTGACTCATCTGGGGACTGTTGCTTATCTTACTATGTTTTTTGGTGTTGCTGTGTTTGGAAGAAAATGTTGGGAATAACAGCTGCAGGGGGATAATGTTAGCTTTCTCCTATAGTTGCATTATTTTGCATTATCACTGTGAAAAATTATAGCATTCTGTTTCCCTAAGGGTCCTGAGTCCACAAAGGAGGCTTAAGAAATGGAAGTTTGAATATTGTCCAGCAAGATTAAAATTATCTAAATTAGTAGAAGTGGGTTGTGGAAAGAGTCAGTCATCCAATTGTGTCTGTAAATAAGGATAATCTGAAGGATGTTCACTTCCCTGGCTCAGGCAGCTATTTCACAAAGGCAGTCCTTGTTGGGGAGCTCTTCACCTATGCCCATGTGGAGCTGTGCTGGCACTCCCCAAACCTTGCTCCCTAAATGTGGGCTCCTGCCTGACCAGGGGGTCAGCCTGCCTGCCTGCCTCACCTCTGGCTACGCATTCCCGACCTCCTGCTTGGGATGGGACTATTACCCCTGGCCAAACGCAAATCTGCTCTTGTTGCTCTTGGCCTGGTTTTCAGTTGGATGAATTCCTGGGTGTGACTCAACGCCTGACTAAAACACTCTGAAGAATCAGCCGAGATCGTGTGCTTGGGGGAAGAGTGGGCTGCTTCCCCTTGCAGCAGGGGACCTTCAATCTCATGAGCTTGCTTGGTGCAGCGCTGATGCTTCTGCATGGCCTCCAGATTTAATTTGGCTCCTGTCTGGCCAATGTGGAGAGGGAGGAGAGGTGCCTGCCTGTCTCCAGTTACCTGTGTAGACATACCCTTCAAGGGTCTGATGAACTGAGTCCAAAAGGAAACTTCCTGTCCTTCAAGGTAAAACTACAGCAGATGCTTTTTCTTTTATTACTGTTCTTTTCCATTCAGTTTTTGAACGGTAAGTCTATATTTCCCATTTCTTAATGCCATCTGAGGCAGACATTTTGTCTGTGGTGTTTTTTTGTATTTCTTTTTTTTATTTTTATTCTTACTTTTATAGTGCTTTAAGGCTTTCTTTAGAAAGTGGAGCTGTCTTTGAGTGACATGAAGCATTAAAATTACAGCCAACTAGGTCTTTAATGATGTGAAATGATAATAGTAGACATGTAATTAATGTTCTGTTGAAAACTGGAAACCCTTTCTCCCTCAGATCTGTGGCTACATTTGTTGTTAAAGCATGAGGCATATTGAAGGTTTGGCAAAAATACCTGTAATTTAGTTATGATCATGTTACGTTCTAAGCTTATATTATCAGTGTTTTGCAAGAGTTGCTTGAATGTGTTTCTCTTTGTATGTACCTCTGTATAGGCAGTTTCAAGTATGTGAAAATTGCATGGGGCTCTGTTCTTCCACCCATGCTCACAGAAAAAGATCTCTTGTGCCTGAAAAATACACTGTTGTGTTTGACTCTAAAGTTTTCTCCTTCCCAATTATTTTTTCTCCTTCCACAATGTAATTGTGGTGTAGCTGTGCCCATAAAATATAGTTATAATAGATTTTCCTCATAATTACTCTCTATACTGGTATCAGTCTTCCATATATGCTTTGAGTAGCAGGTGATTATCTTGTGAGGTTAACAGAAAAAATACAAAACTTGATGACTGATTAATGCATTCAAGAATGACGGGACTTTTCACAAACCAGGGTGCTTACAATGTAATTTCTAAAGACATCTTTCAGCCTTGCCTTTGTCCAAGCCGAGATCCATGTTTTATTCTGTCCAAAGGTAAGAGGCAATTTTACCATGGTGTGTTCTCTGGAAACAAATACAAGGTTTTGATACCAGTTTTGAATGGCTTATGTTTACCTTTGTAGCAGACTCAGTTTTCAGTACTGTTCCAGCAGTGCTGTATAAGATTTGGACTGGCTGGACTGACAGCTCCTTTTTTTGGTTTGTTTGTTTTCTGTTTTATCTTCCTGAAAGAAGCCATAAACCTAATTGTTTGAAGGAAAGAAATGTTCCCTGATTTAATGTAAAGAAGGGGGATTTATTTTGCTGTAGATCATTCAAAAAGGCCTTTTCTTATTTGGAGGCTGCTGAATACAATTACACTGTGGTGTTGCAACCCTTTCTAGAATAGTCCTTCAGAAAGTACCTTGATACTGTGGGTAAAATTATGAAAATGTTAATTGACTGCAATTTTGTGAACAGTGCAATAGATAAACAAGAAAAAGGTTCTTACAAAGCTACGCAGTTCTATTGTTTAAAGAAATGTAAAGCAAGAATAAGTGTTATGTTGATATTAAGCCAATCACTCCGGTTTCTGAGGAAAACCTGAAAAATGGAAATGCTGTGTAAGAAAAGTACCAGGCCTTTTCAGGAGTGTAGTTCCTGCCCTACACTTTCATAAATATTGAAAGAGAGATTCTTAATTTACTCACAAAATGTATGGGTATTAGCAGAGCAGTGTTCTAAAAGGTTCTTTGGAATAGGTTGTACTGTGGAGTTAATGGCTGAGATGGTTACAGGTGGTTTAGATAGTAGACAGAGGTGGCACTATGTAATGTTTCATTGACAGAATGAGAAATTGTCTGAGTCATCTTTTTAGGTGTGCAGTAATAGCTCAGAGGAGAGTTACAGCTGACTGGAGCTGGTGCTGTGCTCCAGCTAAGGCAGTGTGCCCAAAACAACAGTGTGACACTCATGCTGTCTCTTTGTCATTAGTGGGTCCTTGTTCCCTGAGCATAAATAGCAGTAACTTGGAGAAGGCTGCATCTGTAGCAATCAACATGGCTTTGGCCGAGCACGCAACACTCATTGGAAATACATTTTTCTGTCACTGCTGTAGTTTACACATGAAATAATGTTTTTTTGCCTGCTTTCTCTGTTTTGGGATGTAATGTGAATAACTGTGCTTTAGTGAGCTTTGCTCCCATTGCAGTATTGCTCTAGGATTAATTGACATGAAGTTATTCACCATTTGTCAAAGTTTGGCTGTGCAGGATTGCAGCATCTGAGATGCCTCCTTCATTACTAGGGCCTTCAGAAGGAAGTGCTGGTGCTTTGAGCAGAGCTCCAGCCTGCGGGCAGGTGTGTGTGCCAGGGCTCAGTGCTGGAGCGTGCCACAATGCTCTCTCTTGGGCACCATCCCACGGTGTGGTCAGAAGCAAAGTGGTCTGTGATGAATGGTTGCCAAGCCCAGGAGCTCTGCCCACTCTGGTCCTGGCTGGGACCAGCAAACACAGGGGTGGGTTTGTGTCATGTGTCAGGTGGCCTCCTGGCTGCTCAGCCTAGAGCGATGGCCTGCGTTCAGCTGGGCTTCTGCAGAGAGGAAAAAGCAGTTTGAAGGTGGGATGAAGAACATGAGTGAGTTTTGCCTGTCCTTTCCTGCCTTCATGGCAACCAGTGAGATCAGCTGCTGGTTTTCTAGAGTAAGGAAAGGAAAGGAAAGAAAACGAACCACTTCTTCTGCCAGTACCCTGTGGAGCTTCTAGGATGGTGGAGCCAGGGACTGCCACAAATCTTTTCAAAACCATCTGCTTTTACCACCTGTCACTGCTTATTCACTAACATGGGGGCTTGTTGGGCATTAATTTTCAAAAATGTTTCTCTCTAAGTACAGAAATGAATAGGTTTCTTCTACAGCCCCATGCTTGAGCTGTGGGTATATAATGGAGGAGTTTCAGAAATGCTCTGTTTTGAGGGAGAGTTGGGGGGCGGGGGTGGAGAGAGAGATAAAAGGACTTGCCTCCCTGACATAAAGCACTTTTTGATGTAGTACATGCTCATAGAGCTCTTTTATTTTTGTTATCTGTTGGTCTGAAATGCATGGCATGATTCTGTTTAAATCTAATTTTAAGGACAATTTTGAGGGTGAAATTTTGTTACAGAAGGAGCCCTTAGCAAAACTATTGCATATACTGACATCAGCTTATTCATTGCTTCTAGCTTTAAGTCAAGGGAAACATCACAGTCCAGGACTGCTTCGAGATTTCCTCTGGCTATTGAATTAAATGTCATTGCTGTAAAGGACCTAACTCCTTTGTTGGACAAAAAATTTTTGAAAAGGCTGAGGCTATTGGTCCCCAGGCCATTAATGCGACACCCAAACTCATGTGAAATGTATTCAGATTCCTAAATTGAATGTGACAGACAGAATTACACCCTTAGTTTACCCTCAGCTCATATAACTGCATCCTTGCTGCTCTACTTAGGACCCTGCAGACTTCAAAGAAACAACCTGCTTGCTTTTGAGATAAAAGATCTGTTTATGCAGCCATGGAGCTCTGAGAGCCATGCAGTGTGTGCAGTACATTCTTCTTTATTCCTGTGACTGCAGCTGGAACTTCTCAGCCTAGGTCTTTACATGCCCTGTGATCCTTTCTCCAGTAATGTACATTACTGCTCTGATGTGTTTCGGTTTTTACTTCCCTGTGCAGCCCTGCTGCAGGAAGAAATGAAATCCCAGGTCAAGGTGTTAGAGACATTGAATGACAGTGATTCCCACCAGTGACCTCCTTTAGTCCTCATTGCTTCTATCTTCATTAGGTACTCCACAGCAATACATTCCTAGTATGGAACAAAATGTCAGTGATCCCCTCGGCACTTCTTCCTGCCTTTCTTTGCATCTGAAGTAAAGTTGATGACACTTGTAGAAAGGAGAGGGTGAGGAGCCCACAGGGTACTAGGGTGTTTATGCCATGATGTGTTTTGAATGTAGCAAGGTAACTATCAAGTCTTGCACCTAAATGCAGTACTCAAACCTGCCATCTCAGTGGAAAACCTTTGTAGTTCTGCAGATAACCAGTAACATTTGTCATACTACTGTCTAGCTATGGTTTTCATTTTTCTTTATTCTTACGTTTATGTTCAGTGGCTACTGCCTTGTCCTGTGCATTCTCAAAGCAGCCAGTGGGTTTCTGCTATACTTGAATTTAAGGTTTCAGGGTACCCTAAACAACATAGTGATAAGAAATGCTGGATCCTTGATTAATTTCTCACTTAATATTTTTTCCATTTCCCCTATTTCCTAATATATGTGTCCCTTCCCAGGCATTTTGGTTTGTTCCTCTGCCTAGTTCTGCTGTCACTTTGCTAAGCTGAGAGAGCTCAGGCTGTGTCCACAGACACAGACTCATTTCCCGCTGGAAGTTCACCTTTGTTTTGGCCTATTCCCGACCTCTCATTCCTCTGTAGTGTCAGGCAGACTCCTAGCTGTGTATTTATCTCTTTGTCTCAGAGCAGAACTGAACCCATCTCCACCATGTACTAAAGCTGTCTGTATTCACACTGAAATCAGTGCTTTACAGGCACCTGCCTCAAATCTGGCAATCTGCTACAATATCCAAATCTGCTGATCTGTGGAGAAGTATCAGTTCCTGGTGCTGGAATGCTCTGTACATGGGGCCTCAGGTGTTTTGGCCCAGCATTTTCTTCTGCTGGATGTTTCTGTTGGCCCATATACAGCTGAGATTGTTTTCCTGCCATTGGGAACGCTGAATTTTCCTCTGAGGGGAAAGGCTATTGCTTTGGCTGGCTCATAGTTTTTCAAGAACTGGTAAGACATAGCTTACAGCTGGTAAACTTGTCCACAAAGAGTTCCCAGCAAGCAGATCGAGAAGAAGGAGGACCTGTATGCTTCCAAGATGATGTGATGACAACCCACCAATATTTTAAACACGAGATGTCTGGACTCAACTCTGCCAACACAGTAATACTGTTGAACCAACCGCATATGCAAAACTAAACTGTGATCTGACAGCAAGTCAGTCACAGCCTACAGATGCATCAGCTGCTCATACTATTCCACTTGGACAGGGGGTGTGTGTATTAATTTTCAGGTTCTTGGAAACTTTTGCCTGTCAATGCTACATTTACTGCAGCACTGGATTTCAAATAATGAATATTTGTGTTTCAGTAGCCAGCCCTCTGCTGGTGAATCATCAATAGGCTGAAGTTGCATTAATACTGAACACATTTGTCACCTTTTCTGGAAGGCCAGAATTCCCCCAGCCCAGGATGCTGATATACACAGGAGGACAGGTTGTTTTGCTCTTGACGTTCAATATGATTTTAAACTTCCAGTCTTAAGGGTTGGCACATCTAGCTGTTGGTATGTAACCTTAAAAATTAGATAAGCGTATTGAAAAAATGAAAAAAATAATACACAGTGCCAGGGATTCCATTGCTGACCATAGATTGCATCCTTGAAGATGGGGAAGCTCTTGCCTTTCTGAAGTGCCATAATCTGCATTAATCAAAATAATCTGCATTAATCAAAACCCAGCTTCTCTGCTTGGCGCTAACATTTAATTTCCCTGGCAGCGTAGATAAGCCTTGTTCTGGGAGATGAAGTAAGGTGATCTGGAGCCCTTTGTAGGAGCTTGTTTCTGATCTGAGGTTCATGTGTTCAAAATGTTAAAACAGTCACACTTCTGTAAGTCTTTCATTAAATGGCAGGGTGCCTTCAAAGAGAGTAGTTCTCTTAGTTTATACATACACCTACACTGAGTGTGACTAACGTGATTGTGACTGTGAGCCCTTAAATAAAAAGTGGAATTCTAGAAGTAGGTCTCATAGCATCCCTAGATACAGAGCATGAAACTTGTACCTTGTCGCCTGGGTAAGGAGAATAAGTTGAATTTATTACATTTCATTGTTGGAATTAAGACAGTAGGATTTAATTTTGTTAAATGCATGCAAATCCTCATATGGATTTTTACTCTAAACATATAATTTTCAGTGTGTTGTCTATATTATCACTCTAGAGTAGCATTGGCAGCATTTGATGCTTTGCTCCATGCAGCTTTGTAAAAATATCACCCAGTACTGCTGACTCATTTATAAAATAAAATGGGCTCATCCTTGCACTTATTTTTCCTTTTTTTCTCTCTTTCAGACTTCAAAAATCCTACCTGCGATGTGCAACCTTATGTCCTCTCCATGCAAAGTATAGTGCCCAAAATATCCTGTGTGAGATGCTTTTTATCTAAAATGCTTATAGTTGCTAATAGCAGTTTCCTTTAAATCATTTACAGGCTTTTCACTGGCATGTCTCATAGGTAGATGGGTTTTTATTCTCGACAGTGCTGTGCAAAAGTCTCAACGAACAAGAAAGTTCCACTTGCACTAATAGAGATATTGCTTCTATTTGGTAATTGTTTTGAAAGTTCAGGAAGATTAAGGCCAGAAAAATAAAGTAAGGATAACTAATTCTGTGATGAAAAGGTCATATTTCATTGCCTTAACTTTTTAAAATGCCATGTTTTTTCATACTTTATGGAAATTTACGTTCATTCCTTTAAAAAGCAAATTCTGATCTGAGTGCACTGTTTGGTAAAATACATAAATTTTCTGCTGTAAGCCTACAACTGTAGAACTATTTTGTTTTATTTTGTTTGGTGTGTTTCTTCCTTGATTAAATAATTTCTTTAATATATTGCAAATAAGTATCTGGTATAGCATTAGCGGGGGAACATATGTTCTGATGTTTTAGCATAAACAAGGAAATTCTACTAGTATTTCCCCACCAAGACTGCATGCTACAAGAAAAAGATATTCTGGGCCACAGGTAGTGTGGTCTCTATCCTTTAGAGAATGTTTTCTGCCAGAAAATGTTGATTTTAGTGGTCCTCTTAAGTCTGCACTTCGTGTTTACTTGCACACTCATTGGAGATGTGCATTTTCTTTGTTAGAATGTGGTGTTAGTACTGAAAGCAAAGGGAATACAGCAAAGCACGAGTGATAACAAGTGGTACAAATTATATGAAAATTAGGTGAACATGGTAGATTTGAAATCAAATACAGAGGTCTGTCAGAGGGACACAGGCTGAATGAAGATGAGCAAGGCAGTGCTTTGCACTTGTGTTTCCCACTTCACTGTTAACAAAGAACATGAGATTAACTCTGCCCAGCCCTGCCAGGCACATCTGGAGAGCTGTGTCCAGCCCTGGGGTCCTCAGCACAGGAGGGGCAGGGAGCTCCTGGAGCAGGGCCAGCAGAGGCTGCAGAGATGATTTAGGGCCTGGAGCATCTCTGACAGGGAAAGGCTGAGGGAGCTGGGGCTGGTCCCCTGGAGCAGCCACATCCTAACAGAATCCATGCAGAGTCTAGTAATTTTAGTCCTGTTAAGTAAGTTTAAGGTCATATATCAGAAAGGAGAATTATTATTTTTCTTCATTCCTTCAGTTACTTTGGAGATACTATTAAGGGAAGGGTTGGAAGTTTTCTTTGTGCTGTGGTTATTTCCTGACTCTCTGTTCTTCTCCCTTAATCAGTATTTTGAGGCTAGTGCTCTGGATATTTGAGATCTCTTATTTTTAATATCACTGGCTAGTTGTGAGGAGCACTTTTTGGTAGACAGCTGGTCATTGAGTTTGAGAGTAGAGCCCTTTCCTGTTTTATAAGGATGGGGTGGGGATAAATGCTGTGTCCTCAGAGCCCAAGTGTGGGATTGAGTGCACAGGCAAGAGGTGGCCTCTCTTGCAATTTGTCCCACCAAGCAAGAGGCATGATACATTCTTGTTCCAAATACAGTTTTGTACAAAAGCAAAAAAAAGATTGCCTAGCAGAACTTAAATAAGCAGTGCAGCACAGGAAACGGAGTATTTTACTACTGAGAACTATTTTTAAAAGCTGGCTATGTTCAAATCCATCCGGCTGGATGGGATTGATGCTAGGATGATGAAAGACATAGGTGATGCAATTGTAATTCTGCAGTTGCAATTCTCTATGAAAATACAATAGAGAGATTCCTGAAAACTAGGGAAAGGCTTTATTTATTACACCCATCTTTTTAAGAAGAGAAAGAAGGGTAATTCAGGGCTTGTTAGCCTTCTGCAATCCTGAGAAATATTATGTATCATGTCTCCAGGGAATTTGTTTCCAAAGTTGAGAAGCATGAGAAGATAATCAAGAATAGTTGACCCAAATGTATCAGGGGCAAGAAGTATTTGATGAACCTGAATGTCTTTTGTAATTAAATGACTGTATATGTAGATGTTGGCATATTGGTGGATAAATTCTTTGCTGTAAGGATTGTGAGGCACTGGCACAGGTTGTCCAGAATTGTGGATGTCCCATCCCAGGGATGGAACTTTCAGCAACTTGGTCTAGTAGAAGGCGTCCCTGGAGATTGGAACTGGATGATCTTTAAGTACTTGCCACCCCAAGCCATCCTGTGACTCTCTGACTCCAGTTTTTGTTATCATCTCTCACTGAGGAAGTATATGGATTGTTAGATTAAGTGAAAATTGTGTGGGTATTGGAGTTCAAAGTGTAGTCTTCCATGGCTCAGTGTCTCACGGGACACAAATAACAAGTGGCCTGTGAGGGATTGGGCCAGTGAGGTCACCTCTCTGTTAATTACTTAGATGGTGAGATGGAATGCACCCAGAGAAAAGTTAGAGATCACATTAAATTGGCACGAGAGAGGGTTCAGTGCATCAAGTGGTAGAAATTCAATTCAGCTGGATCTTAGGAAGGCTGATATTTGTCTAACAGAAAGCTCTTGAAGTTCATTGAGAACAAACATGAAATTCTGTGCCCATGTAGACCAACTTCATGCAGCAACGTAGTCTGGGAAGCAGCTGGCAGAACAGAACATTAGTGGGAAATCTATGGGATACAATGATTGCTGCCAAGTTGGAAATGAGTTAGTGATGCATTTTCATTGCAAATAAGGCAAACAGCAGAGTGGTCTCCATGGCCAACAGATCAGGGGAAGTAATTGTCCTTCTCAGCATTGCTGTGTACGTGTACTCTGTTTCTTCAGTCAGTCCTGAGGTTCCTCAAATGAAAAGCACAGTCTTTAGAAAATGGAGAGTGGACTACCAAGGTGATTCTTAGCCATGGGAACCATAAGTAATGAGGAGAGATTAGGGTCCTTGGCCTGTTTAGTCTGGCAAAAAAAAAGAGGCAAAGGGGGCCATCCTATAGAAGAAGCCAGTAGCTTCTTGAAGACAAGTTCTGATGACTGTGGAGATGAACTCTTGTTTATGGCAGATTGTGAAAACAAGGAACAACTGTCACAAATTGCAGCTCAGACTGGCCATTAGGAGAAATTCATACTGGTCATTAGGAGAATGTTTTTCACTACTAGAGTAGCAGAAGAGTTTTAACATGCCAACCAGAGAGGTGGTGGAATCTTTCCTTGGGCGTTTTCGAGACTCAGCTGAACCAAGCTGTGGCAGACCTCATCTGGCACTGATGAGTCCTCTTCTCCAAGGGGAGAATTGAACTGCTAATCTCCAAAGAATCACAACCGTGATTTTTGTGTTTTTCTGTGATTCTGCCCAGGACATCAGGGCTGAGCAATGTAGAGAAAGAATTTTGTACCGCTGTGACATTGCTGTGTCCACAAGGGTGAATGTGAAATGGTGGACAATGGAAATCACTCTATAAAGATTTCCTCCTTACTGTCATCTTGAAATATATCCATGTACTAAGAGTCCTTAACTCTGTATGAGATGTGGGTTTATATTGCCTAGCCATTTTTAAATTTTCTGTTCTTTTGACATGCCTTGGGACTAAACACCACAATGTTCACATGACCATAGGAAGCCAGGTAATTTGTATTTAATCAGAATTATTTCATTTTAATTATTTATTGAGCATTACATCTACTGTAGTCATTGTTTCTCTCTTTGTATGTGTTCTAGGAACTGTAGAAATGTATAGAAATCTGTTTTTGAAACTTAATTTGTCAAAAGTAAGAGAGAAAGAGACGTGAGAAAATCTGCTGTCAGAATCATAATAGATCTGTTTTCACAGATTGGTGTTGATGATTGTTTTCAATTGAGTTGATAATTGTTTTAAATCTGATTGTGGTTGATTGCGAGTGCTGCAAGATTTAATTGAAGAGGCCAACTCATGGAAAGGTGAAAAAGTAGTCAGCTAAAAGCCAGGATAATTGGGAGCATGGTTTTATCAGTTATCTAGGGTAGGAGCGAAGACAGACAGAATGGGGTCAACCTTTGACAAGCTAGAAAGAAACACGCAAAGTCCTGGTTCCCCAAACCCACAGCCCAA
Source organism: Pseudopodoces humilis (assembly GCF_049639895.1). Lineage (NCBI taxonomy): Eukaryota > Metazoa > Chordata > Aves > Passeriformes > Paridae > Pseudopodoces > Pseudopodoces humilis. The sequence goes on along the minus strand of NC_142204.1, from coordinate 12,947,296 downwards.
GTCCCATTCCCAGAAACCTGTGGGTGGGAATTCCCTCCTTGAGGTAGGACAGGAAAAGGTGTTGCAATGATATGTTGGTGATCCTTTGTGTTTTATCTGACTCTCAGATAAACACTGATGCCAGCTGCATCCCGGGTAGGAACATGGAGATGTGCCTGTATTCACTTCAGAGCTGATTCCAATTCCAAATCAGTTTTATTTCTTTCACTTACGGTCTGAGCCAAGAAACCCTGCAGACCTAAGTCATGCCAGTTGAAGGAGGATCAGTTCTCATTTAGGTTGCTTGGGATTGTGTAGAGAACAAGGGGAAAACACCCAGCCAACCCCTAAATATTTTGTCTTCTGAATCCAGGAGGAGTTGGCTTAGGAAAGCCTGGATTTAAACTCTTGGCTTTAATTGACGTAAACTGAATGAAAGTACTAAACCGAACAAAACCTTACTTGATGTGTGGTCATCATTCCCTCTTTCAGGATATTTCTGTGAAATACTTTTCCAGACTTATGTCTATGTGATTAAAATTTACTTTAAAAATTTTTTTAGGAATTTAGTTTTTCAGCAAGTTGTTCTTAGATGTGAACACAGTTTTTCAGTCTCTGGATTTAATATGTTTAGTGTAGCTTAATTTAAGCATCAGTGTTCACTGTTGCAGTTTCACTGGAAAGGTTCTTGTTAGGAATGTCTCTGCCTCTGCTGGTTGTATTGGGGGCATCAATTATGACCTTGTATAGATCTCAGAGGAGGCATACAAGAAAAGGAAATTATTTACATATGGAACATCTTGAAAATATATTTCAAAGAGAAAATGTTCCTGGTAAACATTTCTTCTGTAAATCGCATTATTCATGTAACAGGAATATGTCTGTGTTCATATTTCTGTTTTCAGTCTAGAATTAGGAGCAGCAATCAGAAGTAAGGTATGCACAAGGGGTATCTAAGAAGATGCATGGGAAGGTCAGTACCTGTCTTCTTGGGTGTGCTGCCTGAAAGTGCACTGTGTGACTGCAGCCAGCAAATCTCCTTGTTAGACTACACGCACATAGGAATTAGAATGTTCAAACGTGATTCTGGTTCAACCCTGTACATTATGCAAGAGCATTTATGAAATTAACTTAAAAACTACAGAGTGACAGCAGCTAAGGTGAGAGTGCAATTAATCATGTGTAATCACATTTCACTCATGAGGCTGAGGAGTCAGTGTCATGAAAACAAAAGCATAAATCAGTTTTAATTTCTTGGATGTGATTTGCTTGCTCTTCTCTGAGCAGCCAGCTGGGAATTCTTAGCTGAGTTTGCAGTCATATAGCTTTGAAATAAATTTTAGCTTTGCCTGGATTTCTTGGCTGTTTGTCTTGTAAAGTGGCTTAGTCATTTTAAATTCTACTTTGTGCTTAGACTTTAGGCTGGATTTTATTTGAGAGATTCAAGGCTCCTGAGGTGTGATATAAATACTGTTTACTGAAAGGCATTTGTCTCCATAGAATAGGTGAAAAGTGATTTTGGGCTCCTTGTACCAAAGTCATGGTGTTAATATGATCCCACCCCTTCTCTTTATTTTTCAGTGAGTTCTGAGAACAGACTCATCTCTACCTCAGGCTGTAACTTAGTTGCCCCTCTCCTGAAACTGCCCCTGCAGAAGAGCCCTGCTCATACCTCTCTCTGGGTGCTTGGTGCCCTAAACTGAAAGGAATGATGAGATTATTGTTTTGCCATAAAAAACACATAGGGTAGAGGTAAAATCACACATATTGCTGGAGAGTAGGAGAAGGAGTGAAGCATATGGCTGAAGCTTTATCATCAGGGAGCATCACATTGCACAGATGATTTTTTGAGCCCAAACATGTTTAAAACAACACTGGTTGATGTGTGACTAGTGTCATCACTCTGTGGCCACCTGAGAGTTATTGGAAACACACCAGTGCCTCTAAATCTTGTAGTTAAGCTGGTTACAAGTCACTTAACCCAGGAGTCAGCATGAACTTTATACATATGACGAGCATACAGTCTGTTTTGATTTTGGAATGCTGTTCTTAATGGAAATTTTATATGAACACCAGCATGAGATTACCAAGTATAAGACAACATTTGTAGGCAAAACTTTTTATGTGCGAATGTGGGTCCCAAAGGCTGTGAGCCACTTCTGACACAAGCCTGTTGAGTCTCATGCTTCACATGTAAGACTCAGTTCATTGGCCTCGCTTCTCTAAAATTCTGTCTTTGTGGATAGCTTCTTTCTAGCTCCAGGCTACTGCTGATGGTGAATTGGTAGAGTTGGAGAGGCAGTGTTATATGGGACTGTGCTGTAAGCCAGTTTTTTGCCTCCCAGCCAAGCCCATCTGTGAGATGTTTGGCATGGAATGCTCACTTTCTTAATGACCTGAAAGCTTACCATGTGCCCTTGGGACCCTGATCTGTTACTTCTTTCCACTATGCTAGTGTGGAGTCTGTCTTTCCCATTGGTGCTGGAATAACCTGGATGGTGTTATTTAATGTTTTGCTGTTATTTTCAGATTATTGTTATTACTGTTATTACTGTTATTACAGATTTTACCTGCGATGGAATTCTAGCAGAATGACTAATGTGCATTGGTTTATGGTCACTGAAGCTTTTTGGTTTACTTTTTTCATAGTTAAAAAAGCTGTTTAAGTAAACTAGGATTGGAGAGAACTTGGTTACCAGCAGAAATCTTTTTTTGTGTGGGATAACTTAGGGGAACAAAAAAGTGTCAAGGTTTCTTCTGATTTCTAGTTCTTCTGACTAGACAATGCATTATTGGTAACCTTAATATCATGACTACAGCAACTTTCTTTTTAAGGCCTTAGCTGGTACTTCAAGCGATAGGGCTCTATATATAAGTTTTACTCTGCTTGCCACACTTCCTGGTCATGAATTCTGACCTTGTCAAGTGGATTGTTTTCGTAAGTGCTAAACAACAGCAGAAGCCCAAACCACAAGGCATTACCAGAGCAGCAGTCTGCATTTCTGTGGCCTCCTGCCATGGGATGGAGTCAGTCTGCATGCTCCAAGTGCTACAAATTGCAGAAATGCAGTTTGGCCAAGTTTGAAGGCAAATCTTTCTTTGGTTTTCTGAGTGTTATACTCTCTTACTAAATCTCCTAATTGTGAAGGTATGTTTTTATGAACCTGAGTAATTCAAAGGCTCTGTAAAGGGAGTATACTGTCCTACATGGTAGTTACTTGGGTAGATCAAAGGCCTCAAAAGTGCCTTGTGTATCCTCCAAATGCCAGGGGGTATTAGTTCCTGTATACTGCAGACTGAAAGGGAAATGCATTATCATGCTGAATGTAAGTTTATTAAATGACTCAAGTAAATGGTTTTCATTCAGGTATGAGGATTCAATTGTATTAGTCTAAATTTTTTAAAAGTTGTTAAAAATGCTTCATGTTTTTTGCTAAAAAGTGTTACAAATGCTGTGTAAATACAACTGCACAGAGAACTTTCACTTTTCTTTTTAAATTTGCCTGCTATAAATTTAGTTTTGTTTAATGAAGCCTATAAACTGAGCAGATGAGTTGGGAGTGCGAAAACTTGGAACCCTTCCTCTCTGCCTGACTCACAGACATTTTGATTTAGCTTCAGGGATGATTCTCCTTAGATTCTGTTACCCTTAAATGGCACTAGTTATGCCAAGCTTGGCTATTCAGGGAGCATAAATCATATCCTCAAAAACCCTGAGAAAGCGCTGAATGAGAAAACAATCAGACAAATGAGCAAATCTGTTTGAATTCCTGAGCTTTAGTCTTCTCACTGCAGTAATTGAGGCTAGAAGAGCAAAATTCATATGTAATCAGGGAGTCCAGGAGCTAGCTGTTCAACAAAAATATTACTGCAAGTATTGTTCTCGTTTTGCTAAGGATGGGAATACTGTAATATGGGCATAGTCTGTAACAGACTTTAGCTACAGCTAAAACCAGTATATGATGTGTTGGATGATGTCTACTGGTTCTTCTAGATTCAACTTTATCCATACATAAGCTGTCAATTCAATTTGTTTACAAGTAGGGCAGTGTTTCTTTTACTTAATTGAAGGAAGAGGCCACTAAAATCATATAGGGGTTTACTTACTGCAAAAATTGTGCTGTGGGTACAAAACTTGCCAGCAAATGTAACTGTTTTAAACTTCTCAATCCTTCTTGATGCAGAGTACAATCACAGCTCACCCCAAAAGATCATGACAAGGTCTGGCTGAACTCTGTATAGTTTTAATTTTGATCTTTCTTGTTTATTTGGTTTAGGGACATTTAAGCACCTTGTTTCCTTTGGGCCCAGTGTGCTTTGTGTCCATGATGTCTGCTCAAAGCTTTCATTAGAATACCAAATTTTGGTGATATGCAGTCAGGTATTCTTTTGCTCCCTAGACTTTGGGTGCTTGTATTTTTGAAGTGGAAAGGGGTGAGAAGAGAACCAACTGGTTCATGCATGAGCAAAAATTTTAATTTATCAGTCGTCTTAGAACTCTTTGTTTTCCTCAGTTTTTATTTTAAGCCTGTCTTTTGACATAGCTGAAGATGGAAAGGGAACTAAAACAAATTCTTCCCCAGTCTCATCTGTAAACTTCAGATTTTAGTAGTATACGTCTAAACATCTTTTAGCAAACGTGGTCTGGGTAGTTACCATTTCAAACCAGATTATGTGGCTTTATGTGTGTGACTGTGGGCATTGTGCAGTTTTATTATCTAATAAACACCATTTAGCTGCTGGTGATTTAATCTTAATTCATATTAAAATATTATAACATTAACATTAATAACATTATAAAATTACTGTTACAGCTCCTGGAATTATGTGTTTCAACGCAGTCATGGTGAACTTTAAATTAAGATCTAGCAGTCCTATACATAAGCATCTCCTAAGGGGTTTGTTTTGTTGGTTTTTGTTCTCTCAAGTAGGGAATGTTTATTGTCTCCGTTCCAAGGACTTCCACATCTAATATGTAGCATTTTGATTTACAAAACAATTCACTTGCATTTTAATTTTCATCAAAACTATCACAGAGTTTTATGTTTTTTAGTTGCGAATTTGGATGGGCATGTAGTACTGTAATCTTGCTTTTGACTACTGGCCACAGCCCAAGTGAAATTAAATATTTTGGAACATCTTAATTTTGCTGTCTGACAAGTTTCCTCTAAGTGAAAGCAGATGGATGTTCATCAGGAAGGGAAAGGAAGTATGGCATGCTTAACAACAACAGCAACCCAATGTGTGTCTGTTCTTTTCATGCAGACTTGTGCAGGTACTTGAAGTCTGTATCTGATAGTGAAGTGCAAAGATCTGAAGTTTACTTAAGGTGTGGATTATCATAAGAGTTTAAGACAGTGTTGTATTTTATTTATTAATATTTTGCATGTAAACATCTTGGGCTTTTGAGTATTTTGTGTCTTCTGTGATTCATATTCAGCTAAAGTCCTGTTATCTAAACGGGTACATATAGTCCTAAATCTCTTTGAGGTGATAACCTTTTAGAACATTGTAATTTGTGTCCAGTTGAAAGAAGTGCTTCAGATGCTGTCCTGAACAGGAACGCTTGCCAAATTCATGGATTTCATGAGGTCAGCCTGTCTTATTCTTTACTATGTTACGGCATGCATTATGTCCTTGTAATTCTCTTACTAGCTCATTCATTATTAAACTCTTAACAATGATTTTTCAGATGATGCCAATAAAATTAAATCCATTTGTAGTTTGTGAAATGTAGTCAAGCAAGCAGAGTATGTTCTAAAAATGAGTTACGAAATTTCTTTGTAATTGTTTTGAAGAGGTTTCCTAACAACAGATTAATTTCTGTAATGTTTTTTAAAAAAGCCTCGTTGTGCTCATAGAAAGCTTAAAAAACTATGCTCTAGCATGAATTCTAGATGTAAGAAATTCAGTTTCACTGTTTCTTTTAGAATAAATGAGTTCAGAAAATAGTACTTGAAGTGAAAAGCCATCCTGACAGTTAAGGATCATTTACAGCACCTGTGTGTAACATCACCTGACTTACAGATTATTGGAGTCTGCCCAGAAGTAATTAAAGGACATGTACTCCTAGGTCAAAAAAAAAGTATGGCCAAGATGGCTGAGGGATGCTACAGTTTTGGTATAGCAGTTGTGGGAATTCAATACTACTCAAAAGGTAGATCACCGAGGGCTTTATCCCCATATGAATTTCCTTATTTCTTTATCTTCTACTTGTGTGAGCTTTTATTACTGCTGAGCTTACAACTTCATGATGCACTTGGAAAAATCCTTGCACTTCATGCCCCAAGGCCTTCACAGCCTTCTGGGAGAAGCTTGCTCCTGCTCACTCTTTTGCTTCTGAGGCAATCTTCCAGTGGAAACAGAGTTTCTATTTAACCTGATGATGAGGTTTTTCTGGTTTGGTTTGGTTTGGTTTTACTCAAAGAAATGGCATGTTGTTATGTAGGGTATGGACTATAGCGTGCTTGAATTACTTTACGGGACTTGATTTGGTAGTTGGGCAATTTAAAAGACTTCTCAAAAAAACATTAATTTTGATGACATATAAATGCATAATTTTATTTTCCTGTAACTGCGGTCAACAGCGTACTTAAATAAAACCACAAAACAAAACCTGTGTTTCAATTGAGGGATCATACACATTCTACTATAAAGTACAGAAAACAGTATGGTTAATTAAAAAATTATGTATCTTGGGGAGTCTCTGGTGAACCATTGAATCTCCTCTCTTGATTTGTGGCTGCATTAAGTGCTACTCAATTGTCCTTCCTAATTTGTAATTAAATCTTGTTTTGGATGTGGTTGGCTTTTTGGTTGTTCATAGGGTTTTTTTCCTCTTGCTAAGCAGTACATTAAAGTAAAACCTTTTTTATCCGAGTCATGCTAAATGTGCTTCAATGTGATCTGAGTCAAACAAATGCTTGACAACCAAGAGGAATTTCTCCTCCATGCTTGCGGAGCTGCTAAACTTCAGGTGCCACAGACCACATCATGGAATAGTGTTAAAAGCAACCAGCTTCCATTGAGCATTTCCCTCCAAGACAGATGTTCTCACTATGAGAAGATGCCTTCCAGATGTGCTGTAAAAATCCTACCAAAGCAAAAGTGGCTCTTCTCCTGAGCCACTGCAGATATTTGCAGCTATTTCTGGATACTTCTCTGAGATGAGAGAAACTGGGGTGGGTCAAGAGAATCAGTTGTGCTCCTGTTGTTAGCATCTTCTGTGGCTGGGTGCTGGAAACTGAGCCTCGACCCAAAGTGGTTGGCAGGAGGTGGAGCAGCTTGTGAGGAGCTGCCTGTGCCAAGAAGTGATTCTTTCTTTTGAGGTTTGGCTGGGGATGCAGCTCCTGGAGGGCAGTACTGCTGACATGGTGAATACTGAACTGCTGTTCAAAGCTGAACAGCTGATAAAAATGGAGGATGAGAGTGCAGCACTCTGCAAGATCCATGTGCTTAACTCTCAAAGCTGTTTTTGAGAAGATAAGGAAACAGAGACTGAAGATGCCACTTCCACTAAGCTGTATGTCTGTATCTTTTAGAATTAAAGCTTCACTAGACTGTAAAAGGCCCACAAGACCTGATAAATGTGCATTTAAAAATTGGAAAGGTCAGCACCATCTCTGTAATTCCTAACTGGCTTTGGAGCCGAGCACTCCCAGTATAATTTATTTGATTCATGAGAGCAGCTAAAACCTAATGACATTATGGAGCATAGTCATCTCTCTAACAGGCTTCCTTTCGGACAACTCAGAAGTTTTTTAAAGCTACTGTTCAAAATTCATTTCACAAGTCAGGCTCAGAATAGAGATGGAAAAGTTAGGAATTTGTATTTTGCTAATTCTGAGTGGAACTGTGCAGAAGGAAAAATTCCTTAGGAAAGCAAATTTTCAGGCTGGCTTGAGAATGTATTAACTTGGTTTGTCATGCTGTCTTTCTGATTTTTAACTGAACTGTTTCTGAATTTATGAACATTGGACAATTTTTTTGTCAAGCATTTCACTTTACCAAGACCTGCTCCCCGTAAGTGCCAGGGAGAATCAAAACAACCACCTTGTCACTGTTATTCAAAATTGTACCTTTGAAACTGTTTTGACACTTGGCCAGGCACCCAGGCGCAGTGTTATACAGCTTCAGCCAAGCCATTTATTTACATATATGGCAGAAGGGATCTGATAATCAGATCTAGTTGGAAAAACTCCAATAAAACAACTTTTGCAAATGTTGTGCTCTGGCACATTTCTGCCTGCTTCTGAAGGATCCACAGCGCCTGAACACTGCTGTTCTGTGGGGAGTGCCTGGCCCAGGACAATAAGGTGTTTGTCATGGAGAGGGAAAGCGATGAAACCCTGGGAGCCTCAGCTCCTGGGAGGCTGTGACCTCAGCCCTCGAGGCTCTCTGGAGCAGAGAGTTGTGAGGGTCATTCCTGAGGATCTTTGACCTGTGTATTAATGATATTTGTGGATTTTTTCCATGGGAAGGGCATGGTGTCAAAAGCTGAAATTACAGGCTTTGGCATAATTTAAGAAATTTTCTTTGGTTATTGATGTTCTTTTTCAAATTATTTAAAACGGTTATGTTTTAAATAATTGTTTTACTCCTGGAACTGTGTTAATCTTCCTGGAATGGCACTGCAGCCAAGAGATGCTGGGTGGTTTCTACATCTTACTGTGAATATACAGTAGCATCTTTGAATACCAATACTGATAAAAATAGTAATTACAAATAATTAAGAAAGTCCTTAGGAATGACTATCCACCTTCAGGAGCATAGTAGTGCTGCAAGCTTGAACAGAGAATCTGAGGTCCCCAACACAGGAAGGACATGGACCTATTGGTGTGAGTCCAGAGGAGGGACCACGGTGACCAGAGGGATAAAGCAGCTCTGCTGGGAGGAAAGGCTGAGGGAACAATTGGGATTGTTCAGCCTGGGGAAGAGAAGGCTTTGGGGTGACCTCATTGTGGCCTTGCAGTGCCTGAAGGGAACCCACAGGAAAGATGGAGAGAGACTCTTGGCAAGGGCCTGGAGTGACAGGACAAGGGGCAATGGCTTCACACTGACAGAGAGCAGGTTTAGATTGGATATGAGGAAGAAATTCTTCCCTGTGAAGGTGGAGAGGCCCTGGCACAGGTTTCCCAGAGAAGATGTGGCTACCCCATCCCTGACAGTGTCCAAGGCCAGGTTGGATGGGCAGCCTGGGATAGTGGAAGGTGTCCCTGCCCATGGCAGGGTTGGAACAGGATGGACTTTAAGGTCTGTTCCAACCCAAACCATTCTGTGAGTTCATGACTACAGTGTGTATGTACCCTGAATATAAGGTAAACACCCCTTTTCTGATTTGTCAAACACCTGTAAGAGGATGGAAGGTGGGACTTTTTTATCTCCCTGCCAAGGCACTAATCCTTTTCTGAACTCTAAAGGTTGACTCAGTTAAACGGTTGTTAAAATTAATGGTCTTTGGAATTAGTGATAAATGTACCTCTTAACCACAGTGCCATCGTGACTCTGTGTTCAGGCTTACTACTTTTGTCTTCTTTCATGCATACTGCTTTGTCTCTCTTTTCTAAAATCCTGATAAAACTAATTGTCCCACTATCCTCCCACATGTTCTGTCGTTCAGCAGATCTCAGAGATGGAAATGTACTTGCTACAAAGTCAAAGGTGGATAAGCTAGGAAAGGTGTATACACATCTTTTCATTTGGGTTTGTTCCGTATTTTTGGTATGTCATGTGTTTCCTGAAACATTTTATTTATTTACTAAGGGATGATCTTTTTTGTACTGGTAAGCATAAGAAAAGATGGACAAGAATGCTTTCTTTTACCATTGTTTGAAGAATTCTGACTGCAGAAAGGAAAAAGCAAGAAGGAATATCTTATTTTTTTTATTTTTTTTTTTAATCAAACATTGATTATTACTGCATTGATGCAGTAATAACTGCCTTAGCTTCTAGCAGACATGGTATTTTATCTTTTTGGTGAAAAGCATGGATGTGGATACAGCATCCCAGCATGACAGGCTCAAAGAGAAGTAGACCACATGTGACAACAGGAACACCACAGGAACTTCATCTTGTGTCTCAGTGATGCTAATACATCAAGGTTGTTGTGACCTCTCTCTCAGAGAGCCTAAAAAGATAACTTTATATTTAGTACTAGCTGTTTGTTTGGCTTTCTGGGGGGGTTTTCTTTCAAGTTTAACTCTGTTTGATTTTATATTTTTTTAAGCTGTGTATCTACCAGTGTAGAAAAATTATTTTCTATTTATTAATAAATGCTGGTGTGAAAGCTTTAAGGGGTGAGGCTAGGTTTAGATAAGAGTATGTAGGAGTGATGAGAGCAGTCTTGACTTACAGCATCAAACCTAAGGGCAAAAACATGGAAAATTCAGATAAGTACCAAGACTTGTGATCTACTCAACTTACTGTTTTATGTGTTTCATACTGCCCCAAGCTAGTATGACATCAAAAACAGCAGAAGGTACCAGCATCTATAAAATCTTCAGCTTGGGATCTGATGCTGTCTCCTTACAGTTACTGCCTTACAGTCTCAGCACCTGCTGTGGTGCACAGTATTAACCCCTTCCTTTCCCAAGCAGTAAATTGGTGGAATTGGCATAAGCAGAGTTTCTGAACCTTTTATGATTTGTGGAAATTACAATAACTTTGTGGAAATCCCAATATATTACCTATATTGCACTATATTTCTCTCTGTCCCTTTTACCTGCAGATTTTGGCAAAGATTCATAGACCTCCACAGGAGTCTCTGTGTCTGTGGCCACATTCAGGGACCTCAACCAGTGGCAGGAAACCAAAAGAGACATGTCAAGAAATAATAGTGTTTGTTGCCTGGTAATTTGATAGAGTCAGGCTGAGAACATCTTCATTGTAAACTATGCAAAGAGTGATTTCCAGCAGAGAAAACTGAGCAGCTGCTCCTTTCCTGGCTCTCCTTGCTTCAAAGCCACTGATTTTGCAGGTCAAATGCTACTACCTGGAGTTTTAGTGTCATTCACGTGCAGTCTGTTCACCTAACAAATCCACTTGATGGAGATGGTAAGAATTTAACTGTTTCCATCACCTATCCACCTGCGGGAAGGAAAAAGGAGAGATGGCTTTTTAAACTAGGGAGATAAACTAAGTTCCTTTTGCACAGTAGCTGGAAAGATGAAAACTAAAAAGCAACCAGACAGGGGTAGCTGGAAGCCTTTGCTCAATGCTGTTTTTCATAGAAATACCATGGAAGGGGGGGAGCTTAATTAGAAGTTCTTAACAAGTCATAATTTTTTCTTAAAAATAACTCTTAATGTGGCTTCCTAGGAGCATTTCAAGGTATCCAAGAAATGGAAGGGATCCTGCTGTGATTGGCTTTTTATGTAATGGCACATTTTCCATAAATAAGATCTACAGACAGTTTTTCCTTTGCTCCTCCCTCCACTGCAATATCCTAAAGTAAGAAGAATTTGATATATTGTAGATTGCTAGCTTGTGCCTCTTTTAAAATTTTTGAATAGCAAATATTAAAACAGATTTTTCGTTTACATTTTCATTTTCAGTGTTTTCCTATTAGCAAAAGAAGATTACAAATATGTGTATGATATTTACAGGTATGATTTTTTTTTTCCCCAGGTAGCTTATTACAAAAGCTCATGTGATACTGTGTCACACTGGGTGTGTCAGATAGGTACACATAATTAATTACAAAACTGCCATACATAAATTATTGTTCCTGCCATAATGTGTTAAGTAGAACTAATTGTAATATATTTTCTTCCAGATATGCATACTTTCACTGTCAAAACTTCCTTCCTTCCAGGTACTGCTTTAGACAGTTAGGCTTTTTGCCTAACTTGACTTTTTTGGTTAAGAACTGTTTCACTGCTTTATGTTGATGCAGACATAAAATAATTAGTTCTGGGCCCATGGCTGCAATTTAGTGATGTGAATTGGAAAACAGGGTTTTTTGTAGCTTTCAGAACCAAGCAGGAAAACTTTCTGAAATAGATTAACAGAATGAAAAACAGTTTTGCTGATAAAAAGCAGGTTGTTGTTTTCTGCCAGCTGTGATATCACCTGCTTGTTTTTTTAGGTTTGTATGGGTTCTTGGACTAAGATTTACATCTTTTCACCCCTGGAATGGATAGTTTCACTCCTGTAAATGTACCTATAAAGAAATTGCAGTCTTAAATCACACAAAAGAAATTACCTGATTCACAGTTATCTCCATTTGTTAGGCACTGAAGCCCAAATGCCTACAAAATACCAAACTGTAGGAATGCCAAGAGGAACTTCTTAAATCGCTGAAAAAATTAATAGCACCAAAGTTGGAGCTAAGAACTGGAGTTGTAAGTTGTTTCTTTTTCTTCTGAGGGGGGCTACAGGTTTAAGGTCCTCACTGAGAAAAAGCACATTTATGTTTAATGAACACTAGTGTGCACTTAGTTGATATTTTTCCTGTTGTTTTCTTTGTCCCTTTCTCTTAAAATATCATTAGATATGTGTTAGTATAAAAACCTCTGCCTGCCATCTCTTTTCTCTTCTTCCTTTCCTGATCAATCTAGTAGTAAGACTCTAGTTAAAAATTAAGTTTGTAGGAGCTGTAAAGTGGGAAGGGCTATGCATTTTGTATCAGATACGGGTAATATTTTCTTTTTTTTCCTCCTGATGTCAGGCAACAGCAATAACAAAGTGGTAAACACTTCATCTCATCATCTTCCACCTTTCCATAAGAATCACTGGTTGCTATGAATGGTCTTACTACTCTGTTGCTTTATCAGCTCCTGTCATCACAGCCATTGTATCAGCCTCAAAAGGGTAATCTTCGGCTTTGGTGTACTGGTTTGCTTACATTTTCCGTAACACAGTGGAAATCTTCCTTCTGCCAAGTGAATTCTGCAGTACAGGGGCCTGCTAGAGTAGGTGAAGGTAACAGCTGTTCCTTGAGTCTAGAGCCCCAAGACAGCTCTTGAATAGGAAGAATCGTTGTGTGGTGCAGGGGTTTGTTACCCTGCTTTTCCATGAAGAGAGAAAGTGATCTAGGTGTAGCTGTCATAAAGAAGCTGCTCATCCTTGCACACCAGCAGGACAAGGATGTCTTCACTGGGCAGGGCACTGTAAACGACATTACAAAGATGCTGATGCATGGATTTAGTCCACCTTGGCATTGCTTGGGAAAAAAAATTGCCTTTCTGTCTGTCTATCCTGTGGGTGTAGCAGCACACACCCATGTGTGCAAAGTTCATAATGTAATTTGGGGTGCCTGTGAAACACTGGAGGATGTTAACAAAGACTGCAAGATATGTGCAGACCAATCAAGTTGCGTGAACTGTAGGTGAGCTCTGGAGTATCTGTGCCTCTCTGGGGCTTTTGAGGGCAATGTCACAATCATTCTCTTGCTCACGTAAAAGGTGAAGGGTTCAGCCAGGTTTGTGTTGGAGGTGTGATGGCATGGAGAAGCAATGCAACCAGGGAACCTGCTTCCAGCAGCCCTTTCTTCCTGCAGCCTCCTGGGGAAATGCTGCTCTTATTACTAAATCTAGCTTGTGTCCTGTATGCCAAGTGAGGAGAAAACTATTGGGAGAGCTATTGTATTATTCTGAGGTTCTCTAGCCAGCAATCTGCTTTGCTCAGCAGATGCTTCCCAGATACTGTATATGGAATCACAGAATCACGGAATGGTTTTGGTTGAAAGGGAACTTAAAGATCATCTTGTTCCAATCCCCTGCAATAGGAGGGTAGACCAGGTTCTTCAAGCCGCACCAACCTGGCCTTGAACATTTCCAGGGACAGGGCAGCCTCATCTTCTCTTGATAAACTCTTCTAGGGCCTCACCACCCTCACAGGGGAGAATTTTTTCTTACTATCCAATCTAAACCAACTCTATGTCATTTTGAGTCCATTCCCCCTCATCCTGTCAGTCCAGGTACTTACCAATAGTCTCTCTCCATCTTTCCTGTTGGTTCCTTCAGGTGCCAGAAAGCACCAGTGAGGTCACCCCCAAAGCCTTCCCTTCTCCATGCTGAACAATGCCAGTTCTCCCAGCCTTTTCTCTTAGGAGGCTGAGAATTTGAATAATCTAACAGCTGGGAGCAGATAATTCATCTTTCAACAGCCCTGTCAGTGAAAGATACATGAAAAATGAGTTTCTTTTGTGGTTTGTGCAGTCATGGGCCGCAGTGTAAAGGCAAAATGAGTGTAGATAGTTGCCTGTAACACTTCATCTTGTTCCAGTGGAGGGAAGTCTTGTCCTTTTTTCTCTGGTTGTTTATGTCCTACAGGAAATGTCACTGAGGCGATATTAATGATACTTAAGAATATTGTTAGAGTCAAGAGAATTTTTAAAATTATTATTAAAAATATTATATATTTGGAGTCTGTGTGGTCTTAAACTAGAGTTAAAGGCACATATTATAAGCTTGTTATTCCAAGAAGCTAAAATAGCACAAGCAATAGTATAGTTTCTAAATTTTCTATTGGTTAAAGGAATGTTTAATTAACACAGGAGGTACAGAAAGGGAGAGTCCTGCTCTTGATAGCATTTTGCAAGGATTGCAGATAATAGAGCATCTAATAGAGCATCTGTTAAGTGTCCTGCACCTTGCTACATCACAACACATGCACTGGCAGGTAAGAAAAGCCTGGAGATAAATGAAGAGGCTGCATTCCTTTGTAGGCTGGGAGGAAGTAGCTAGAACCCGAGCAGTTACTCCATATTTTGATTTTTCATACCCATCTGGTGAGGAGGAGGAGGGGAGCACATTGCAATTCAGATGTGGATAGCTGGAAACATTTCTATCCCTCATTCTGGGCCAGCTTCCCCAGTTCTGCTCCTGAATTTTGTCTGCAGGTGCAGGTGGGAGCTGGGCAGAACAAAAAGAAGCTCCTTCTACAAGTTCTCTTTTTTCCTTTCCTAAGCAAGGATTAGTTGGTTGGTGTTTTGAAACATGAGAGAAAACAAACTGTCTCTGGGCAGATTACACAGGTGAAGGTGCAGTTGTTGGATAAGGATTATATGCTGTTAGAATTCAGTGCTATCTGAAAAATCAGAGAGGAAAAATTACTGGCCTGTGAATTTGAAGAGGAAAACTGTCCTGCTTAAACTGTCCAGGTTGTCAGCCCACCTCTCCCGAATTGATAAACCAAAGTGGTAATACTTAAAGCAAAGCTGTTTCACTTCTTAAATTTTGAAATACAACAGTTACAGTTCTCTGTCATTTTGAAAGTCTGCTCATCACCCTGAAGTACTAAACCTATGACATGTAATTAACATAGTTTTGAGAATATCTGTTCATTTTACTCAGACAGCAGTGACAGTTCAGTTGCTTGTCTGTCTTGGCTTTGCAAGTGAGAATGTGACTAAGATTTTCACTGGTTTGCCTCTCAATTTCTCCTTAAAGAGCAGATACCAAGTCTTGTGGGAGCATCACGTGTTGGGCTGTTTTCCTTCCACATCAGGACAATGCTGCTCTAGTAAACACATCATGCAGGTTTTGCATTAAATCAAGCTGTAGACCTGACCCTTCCCAGCAGGTAATAAGAAGCATCAGTTCTATTCTTTGGTCAGTCCTGGAAAAATCCTTCTTATAGGAGAGCTTCCTATATCACCAGACTGCTGCTTTTGAAGCAGTCCTAAGCCTCAGGGCTAGGACTACGTTTGTCAGCCAGCTGGGAGTCGGAGCATATGTCTCACTTCTTGCACCTCAGTGATGTTTCATTACAGAGTGCATCAAAGATGCCTTCCCACTCTTACACCCTTTTTTCTTGCAAAACCTTATCTCTCTCTCACTGTTGCTTGGTATTCCTCCTGCTCTCTTGTCAGGAGAGTACTGGTTCCTGTTAAAGGAACCCATCTAGGAAGAAGGTCCTAGGTCAGTTTTGGTGAAGTGTCAGTTTGCAGATGGTACAAACCACTTTAATCTCTATAGACAAAATTAGATTGTATCCATCTAGATTAGACACAATAGCTGAAATACCTGTTTCCAGGTGGATCAAGATGGGAACAGAGCTCTGGATGAGGGCTGACCTCTAATGACAAGCTCTACTGCCTCTTGTCATCATGCCTTTGATAAGACATTATCTTAGGCTTAACGCACTAACACTGCTCGCACTGCTGCCAACTGGAATGCAGCCTTTAGCACAGGAAAACTCCCCCTAAATATATATTCCAGAAATTAAACAAGCCTTCTACCTTTCATTTTGTTACGAGAAGACCAAAATTCTAATAGGTTTATCTAAAAATATCATAGACTTTGAGAAAGCGAATGACAGGTTTTTCAAAATCCTTTATGTACCAGCGCTGAATAAAACTCAATTTTTTTGCAATTTCTTATAATATTAATGCTATGAATTTGATATTTTCTTTTAATTGCATTTCTCCTAGCCAAGATGCATTTGTTCTCCTTGGGACAATCTTGCATTCCTGTCTCATTGCCATGGTACCCATGTGGAAAGACTTCTAGCAGGCAGAATTTACTCCTGTAGTCACATGCTCTTCCTCATCAGAGCGTTGGTTCAAATTAAGTTGTGACAAAGCAAAAAGAAGTTTTGTTATTTAAACTTTCTCTGAATTGCTGACAAAATCTGTTCTGACAATGCAAAGAGAAGGAAACATCCACACACCTACCTCCTCACCCCCCCACCTTCTTGGCTTGGCAAGTTCCTGGCAGAATCTGACAAGTTTTGGAGTGTTTTTTTGGTGTGTGTGTGTTAGTGGTTTCTTTAAGTTGTCTTTACAGAACTCTGGTGTTTCTGGTGAATAGGGCAAGCCGACAGCCACCAGGTGGGCACCAGAAATGACCAAGTCATGAATTCTGATTTGAAACTTTCATCCTATAACAGCTTCATCTAGTCAAAATATGGTTTGACTAATTAAGAATCTTCCTGGTGAGGAAGAGGAATTGTCTCTGTGTTGCAATGACCCATTTCCCTGGATGTGTAAAATAGCCAAAATAGGGAGGTACTTCCCACAGCTCTAAGTCTTTTGCAGCCCTAAATGTTGCACATATTCATAGTTGTGTTCTCTATTTCAAATCACATCTGTTTGCTTGCCACCTGGGGTTCTTATTCATGCAGATCCACAATGACTGCCCCAACATTCAAATCCACTGCTCTGCTTGGCTTGGGGCAAGCAGCAGGATGAGTTTGCTCCGAGCCTGTTACTTGGCTGGCTGAGGTGCTGCATTTCCCTTTTGCAAGGAGATTGCTGATAGATGGAGATGTTTAAAAAAAGAGGGCTAAGAGGTAGTGTCAGCTAAGGGGACGTCTGTGCTGCACCTTAATCTGGCAGCACAGACACACAAACACGTGGCACGGTGTGAACTGAGAGCTTCAAAGGGGCACTCAAAGTGTCAGCTGGCATGTGGGTTAAATGAGCAGTGTTAATTAATTGAGAAGCAGTGCTGTCTGGAGGGGATTTTAGCACTCCTGGTGCTGGAAGCAGCTTGATCACAGCTGGACCAGGTTATCCCTGCAGTCCTCTGCTGCTTCAGGGTCATTTCAGGATGTTCTCCCTTGGGCTGGTGGTATGGATGCTACAGATGAAAGGGTCTAGTAAACACGTCTCTATCTGTTTTGCTTTAGTGAGTGTATCACGTCTTTAGAACACTGACAGTGTTGGGATTGCCTTTGAGCATTTTTGTTTTGTTGTGGGAAGAAGGGATTGGTTTTTTTGTGTTGGTTTGTTGTTTTCTTACACTGATATTTTCGTTTTTTATTAGTAAAAACAAAGGATCTGGTTTTAGTGTGTGACAGAAGAGCATTGTGTGAAGAGTGCTGTTAAGAATGGTAGCTGCAGAATGATGTGTGCTTGTTGCATTTTTTGTTTTGAAAACAAACATGCCTCTCATCTCTAGCTGCAATCTGCTGATTCAGTTGAAGAATCAAGATCAGTTTTCTTCTCTCTTTTTTCCTTCCTTCCTGCGGTGTAGAAATATTTTAGAATATTCACTGTTCACTGGCAGAGAGCTTTGTGCTTTCCTTCTTAGCTCTGCAGTCACCCAGGACTTCTGGGTGCTTCCTGCTACTTCTGTTCCACACCCCACCACGTTTTGAGCTGAAGCAGGTAAAAGAGGCCTAATAGTTGGGAGAGAAAGAGGAAGGTTACAGGTATCCAGCCTGAGGAGGCAGGGTTGCCAGCAGCAAGGGGACAGATTGAGTTTATTTGCATTTGTGTGAAAAATTTTAAAACTGGCCAGTGACCCAATGGTCAACACAATGGTCACTCCCGTGCAGTGACATGGGACTTGCCTTACCCTTCTCTGGGAGGGACTGCAGAGATTCACAGCAGAGAATGGCAGTAATTCAGTCCCTTTTGGTGACATCAGATTTCTGAAGAGCGCAGCTGGTGCTCGGCAAAACAAGTGCATACTCTGACAGGAAGAGTCAAAGATGTGCATGGAGGGAAGGCCCCTGGACCAAAGGGAGGAGATGAAGGTGTTACCTCCTTCTCTTTGTGAAGAGAAGGAAGTAACACCTTCCATGCCACATAAGATGTCTTGGGCAACAAAGATTTCAAGTCCTCTCCCAATTAGGTGACTGTTGCAGTTGAAAACAAGCAAATCCACGCCTTTTTTTTTTTCCAGGTTGTTGTGAAAAAATGAGGAGGCTTTTCTGATGATGACAGTATGGTCAGGTGGCTTGGAGATAGGGCCTGAATCCTTGGCTGTGTGGGAAGGAGCAGTCCTTGACCAATGTCTGCATCAGAGGCAGGATTTTTCAAGTGTTGTGTCTTTTACCATCTATTTACCTTGTGAGAGGACTGGGAAAGCATTGCTAATATTTGCAGTTACAGTTGAGAATTGTCCACGAATGGCTGTAAGATAAGAACTATTTTCCCTCATGAACTTCCTGGTCATTTGCAGCCTTTGTGGCAGGTGATGGGTGGCAACATAGCTGTTAGTTAGGGCAGCCAGATAGATGAGCAAATTTGGAAAGCTGCCCTGCCTGAACAGATGTTCCTTAGCACAGACAAGTTTGGAAAGCTCCTCTGAATGAAGAGTACAACCAGATTAGAGTGTTTAATAGCTCTGACTTTCCTGTCAGAGAAATCAATAATTTTGAGAATGGAAAACTTCATAAAGTTACTTTTACTGTTGTTCTAATTTAATCAATGAGAAATACAAAAAGCACCCAGCTATGAAATAATTAAAAGTGACAGCCTGTCATAGGATTTTATCCTATTTCTATCCCTTTCTAGACACAGCAAGAAGATTATTTTAATGAAGTAATGAGGATTTTACTTTGTAGTGATGTTTGGAGTAGAAAAGTTCCATGAAAGATTGAGAATATATGCTCTTGATGATTTCAGATGACATTGAAATGGTAAATATTGCACCATTATGAAATAAGTAAATTTTTAAACTTTCCAACATTTGAAGTATTTCTTTAAAAGCTGACTTTTTTTTGTGTGTGTGTCTGAAAGTAGTTGTGAAAGCAATGCCTCGGTGACTTAAACATGCTGCTGCCACCCAAACCTTTGCAGTGAATTCTGACTCCAGCTCTCATCCCTTGTGTCCTGCAGATGTCTGTGTGTGGGTGTAACCTCAGCTCATGTGAGTGTGTCTTGCTGTCTTCAAATGTGCTTGCTAAACACCTGATCTGTGGAAGAGTTCCTTCTTTTTCTTACGAATTACAACAGAACTTTGTCATTTCTGTTGCTACCTTTGGTAGATTCTAAGCTTGAGAACAGAGGAGCAAGGTCCAATGGATTTACTCAAGGGTTAAACATTTATATAGTATCAGGATTTTCAAAGAGTTCCCTACTTAACTGTTCCCATATAAAACCACAAACAAACCTGGCCTTAAAGAAAAAATGTTCCCTTTACAGTGCCAAAAGAGTAAAACCAGTATTTTTAGTATATACGGGGTGACAGAGAAAAAGCCTGGCTCTTCAGTGCATGTGAGGACAGTCTGAGGCTTGTACAGGTTCTGGCAGTGGTTATCCAGCAAAATCTATTTCTAACTAGATGCCTTTCTGACTTGTGAATTAGAAAAACTCTAAGTCTAGGCTTGGATTAGATGGACTGATTGACTCAGAAGTGTTCCTAGGCCTGCCTGTAGCTTAGCTCTGGAAAGAGTTTGGTGCCTCCAGGGCAGCTTCACTGGCAGTAAATGTCAGGCTTTTCAATATTACTGAATTTCCAGGTGAATGCTGTTAACCACTTATTTTGTATCTGTTATGTGTCCCCCCAGCATATATACTATGTTACTCACTCTTCCATGCTTCCTGCCCCCTCCCTGGCCTTAATGCAGCATCAGTGCTTAATTCTGCACAGCACAGCAAGCTTCCCTTCCCAACACTCAGCCAAATTCATCCCATCATCCCTCACTCAGGAGAGAGGCAGCCGAAGAACAGATTTGATGCTGTTTGAGTGATTTGAAGGAAACACTCTGATATATGCTCTTAATATTACTTTTAAGACCTACAGATTTTTCTGTTGCCACTCTTAAGTTAGATGAAATCTATTTGTGCACCACCTCTCTGGGAGTAGCAAGAGCTTCTCTGGGTAGGAAGAGCTACAGATAAGGGAATTTTTTAGATGGCATTATGCATAATTCTGTCTGTGGTGTGTTAACCCGGACAGGTAAGGAAATCCTGTATCAGACGATGATGAAGTGTAGGTTGCACTTGAACAGCAATTTTTGTTGTTGCCTTTCTAAACTAACTCTGCTTTTGGGGAAATGATGGACAAGCCAAGTTCACACTGTGTGCAGCTGCACTGGCAATTTTGGCTGTTTCAGTTTTGAAGCTGGAAGAAGGAGGTTTTGCAAGTCTCAGCCTCTACATCTACAGAATTGTCATACCTAATAGTGGAAAGTCATGAGTCATATTATCACCCTGTTCCATTTTCCTGCCTCCAAAGAGATCTAACACTTAGAATCTGGGTGCTTGATGATATCCTTTGAGGTTATTAACTTGGCAGGACAGGCTCTTTAACTGGTCATTCTGGTACAATTAGAAAATCAGTATTTCAAGTGCACAGAAAAACCCTTTTTTTTCTGAGGACTCCTCAGGGGTCATTGCCTTTACTTGTCCTCCCTTAACCCATGAGTTTCTTTTAGTCCTCAGGAAGCTCACCCTTTCCTTTCCTCTCCTCTCACCATGTGGCCTTCTGCACACTCTGTTCACAGCTCCCTGGAGGACACAGCTGGTGTGTTAAACTGCTCGGTCAACAATGCCTTGTCCTCTGCTTTTCACTCCAGATTTGTTCCTCCTTCATTTC
Source organism: Pseudopodoces humilis (assembly GCF_049639895.1). NCBI lineage: Eukaryota > Metazoa > Chordata > Aves > Passeriformes > Paridae > Pseudopodoces > Pseudopodoces humilis. Next base: position 12,926,102 of record NC_142204.1, on the reverse strand, counting down.
TCTCTGGAATCCCTCTTTAGAACCATAGAATTGTAGACTATCCAGAGTTGAAAGGGACCCACAAGGACTTCCAGTTCAGCTCCTGGCCCTGCACAGACACCCCAACCGTCCCACCTGAGAGCATTGTTCAAACACTCCCAGAGCTCTGGCAGCCTTGGGGCTGTGACCATTCCCTGGGGAGCCTGTTCAGTGCCCCAGCACCCTCTGGGGGAAGAACCTTTTCTGATATCCAGCCTAAACCTCCCTGCCACAGCTTCAGCCTGCAGGATGCAGTCTGATTTTGTCAATTGCCATAACAACTTCACCCAACAATTGCTCAGCGTCTTCAGCAACTCCAACAGCTGTTTTCAGTTTCTCTATTTGAGCAGGCAAGAGCAAGGTTTTTCTCATAGCTAGGCAGCAGCTAAAATTGTTTTGCATATGGTTTGTTAGAAGTTTCTTGCTTTACAGTCTTCCTGTTACATCAGAGGGAATGCACCTAGGTGCAAACCTAGGTGCCGTCCAAATTCCAGCCTTAATTACTGGGCACTGAGTGAAGGCTATAGAAGAATGAAATCCACCAGAGTTTATCTTTCCTGCTCCTTTTTTCCCCATTGACTGATGGGGAAATCACAGAGTGATTTCTGTCTCCTTTGGTCAGATTCCTTATTCTTTTATTAGATTAAGAAATCTGAATTAAATACAGCACTATTTCTCTACTTTACAATGATGCAGTGAGCTGGAAACTGCTATGTACGGCTTAGATTAGAAAAGAATAATACGCGGAAGAAGTTAGTAAACATCATGAAGCTTTTTTGGATTTGACTTTGTGAAAGGTTGTCCAGAAGGAGTGCAGTGACTAGAAATACAGTCCAGTTGTTGTTGAATCTAGTCTTCCAGAGGCCATTCTTGAACCAAAAGCCCTATCATGAAGTTAAAGTCATTATTGCAGTGCATATTGTAATAAATACTACCAGCTGTCCTGCACCTTTAACAGTTCTGAAAGTAGATGGGCATACCTTCCCTTATTCCTTAAGTGTGCTTTTATGTGGGAAGGTCAGAGGGTGAAAATCAAAAGCTGCAGGGTGGTATGAAATAACTTTCTTAGCAGCAAAGATGCATTTAGTGCATTTTAAAGTAAATTAATTCAAATCTACCATAGCTATTCAGGCAGCTATATTATGGTACCATTTCTCTGCAGTCTTTTACAGAGAATACAGGAATTCTAAGTTTTAGTCATGCAGGTTTCCCACTTTACAGGGCTTTTAAATGTTGCGTCTTTTCTGGTTTGACTTAATGAAGAAACGTAGAAGAGGTCAGGCAGATGACCCAGGAAGCAGCATTACATTGAAAGTTCTTTACAGCTGCCTCTGGGAATGCTCTAGGGAAGCAGCAGTTCCTCTATATTTATTTTAAAAGGGAAATATTTCAGAGCTAAGGGAAAAAGCACTCAGGGGAGAAGGAAAGAGATCTGCAAAAAAGGAGAAAAAAGCCCAGAGCAGCACAAGCATCATGGAAAGACAGAGAATTCTCAAGACAAGTAATAAATTTTTCACAAAACAAAGACAAAACATATTTATCTTTTGGTGGTCAGGAAAATATTTTCCCCTAAAAAAATTCTCAAAACACCCTGTTCAAAAACAACTTCCTGATCAATACTTTTTTACTTTTGTTTTGTTGACACACCAGAACATCTTCAGTTAAACATATTATTTTATTTATATGGTATCTGAAATACTCATTCATCTCTAATAATTTCTCTGCTGTAAGTGCTGATTTATTTCTTACTTTTTGTACTCTTCTGTTCACCTTTTGGCCCTTTGTGGGGCTAGTGTCAGTAACAGTAAAGTAGTATTATGTAGTCACTCTGCTCTTGCATATGAGACCTCAAAGTTAGGGGCCAAATACTTCTTGCTCCTCATATTTTCAGTGGGCAGAAAGAGGAGTGTGCAATAAGGAGAGTCAGTCTCTTTCCAGTTTTTTTTAACTTTTTTTTTTTTTTTTTTTTGTATTTTGGGCTGTCCACATTACTGACCTTGGCTGACAGCAGCAGCCAGAAGGCAGAGCACTTGCCTGTGCATGGAACAGAGCCTGTGCTCATCCCAGCTTCCCACAGAAACCTTCATGGAAATATCACTGGAGTAGTAAGATTACATTTGGGATTTTCATTCTGATAAAACAACACTTCAGAAAGATGTCAAAATCTGCTCCTAGTCATTCAGTTGAATTCTGTTGAGAAGGAAGAGAATAAGCCGGCTCACAGGCTGTGGCTTCCAGAGAGCAGAGACAAAGCCTTTTTTTCTGAATCAGTCTGCCTGCTTGGACACTCTCTGGTTTTAGTCATTCAGTAGCTATTTGGAAGCTTTCCCAATGCGGGATTTAGTTTTGGTTGTCATTAAGCAGGCAGCGTTCCCTCCATGAAAAGGGTTTGTTTTCTTGGGAGCAGGTTGAGGCAGGAGACTGAGACATCTCAGGAAAGCCTTTCAGGCCAATATAATTATTGGGCTCCATGGTAATCTATTGTTCAAAACCAGGAATTGTCATACTCAGAATCTAGGTGTTTGAATAGTACACTAAAAAAAAACAAGCTATAGAAAATTTGCATAACTCTGTGAAATTCAGTGGTTTTGTAAGTATTCTTATTTCTTTCTGGATAGAGTTCTTTATTTAGCTTGGAAAAATTAGCTACATGGAAAAAATAGCTGTATTTATGGCTGTCTATAATGTCTTGAGTTGTTCTTGCCTAAGCTACAGGATTATTTGTGTTGAGTTTTGGAGTTGTTTTTTTTTTATTATTTTCATTAGTGCTAATGAAGGCTGTTTTTAAGGCCTTTATTTGGAGATACTTACCAGAGGACAGCATACCATTTACAGCAAGCAAAACTGAATGCTGCCCCAGGAAAGAAACTAAACTTAAGCTCCCCTTCCCCCTTTTATGTGTTTTTCTTCTTCCTTGTCTTTTTTGAAGGAAAAATGCTATGAAATATGGTTACAATCAGAGTAATATGAAACACAGAATTACAGAAATACAGAATGGTTCATCTTTCACCTCTGGAAGCTTCTTTCTTCTTGCCCATCCTGAAGATAGTCTTGACATTTGCCTGCTATTGTCCATGGGTCTGTTCTCAGTCTCCATGGCACTCCCAAAATACCAGATTGTTTACTTCCAATGGCATTAACAAATTCATTCAGGCCCCTTGGATGCTTTCCATCCAGTGCCACACTCCATCTTCCTGTAGCCAGGGGTAACATTTTTCTCCCTCAGATTCCTCTATGAGACACAAGCACCTGAGAAGTCTAGAGCACAGATTTACAAATTCATATTTTCTACACAGATGTAGCAGAAATTAAGAGAATTTCCTCTACTGAAGTTACAGTTTCTATCAAAATACCTGTGAATGGACGTGAGGATTTAGGCAATTTAGCAGCAGAAAAAAAGGAACTGATGGAACCCTGGTTTTCTCACATCTCATGCTTCAGTTTTTGGCATTTTTGCAAATAATGACTTATTCCCCTCAAACTGGGAAAAACCAGCTGTTACTTCATCAGATTTTTTCAAAAGTTTTATTATAGTGGAGTATGGGATCTGATATGCCACAGTGCATGAACAAAGGGAAGGAGAAGGCAAAATGGAGAAAAACCACAAGAGTGATAATTAGGAAAAGAAGACCTATTTCAAGTACTTTCACATACTGTATAAAAATATGCAATTTAAAATGTTGTATTTTAAAAATAGAGACTTCCCTGTGGAGCTGATCTGAAGCAGCTTGAAAAACGGAGTTTCATTTGACCTTCAAATTGCGGGAAACCTGAAGTGGTTTTAAAAAGGTTGTGAAGGTTTGGTTGGTTGGTTTTGGTTTTTTTTTTTACTCCCAAGGTGAAAACTTTTACCTTAACCTCTTTTCAATTCTGACTACTTTTCCTTCTGTGATTGTGCAGTGTCAGGAAGTGCAGTGCCTGGAGTATGTCCTGCCCTGTGATTCTCCAGCCTCTGTAACTGTTGTAACTGGTGATGCCCCACTCTGACAGAATGGATTTTATGATCAACCTAAGAAAGTTTTTACTTTTTACACAGGTAGTCCAAAGAAATTAAGGGTTCACAGGAGGTAATAAAATAAAATCCACCTTTGTGGTATGCTGGTGAAGAGGGGGGAAGGCTGAGAAAAAGGCAAATGCTGCTCTGTGGTAAACAGACAGGAGAAGCCCCCAAGCTGCTGAAATATGAAATGGAGATGAACCCAATATAGTTTCATGTGTTTTGGCATTGTGATGCTTCCCTGTGAGGGAGGACTGTAATTCTGTGCCTCATCTCGCTCTGATAACAGTCAGCAAATCAAAGAGAGTTTTTAAAGAACAGTTTAAACAAAAAGATTTGACTGGGAAAGATAAATGAGAAACAGTTTAATAGTAGAAGACATAGCAAGCACTGATTGAGAAGAAATGAGGAGGAGGAATAACTGGAGCTGATTTAAAACTTGGTGTTTCCTTTCCTCGGGGAATTCTCCTAACTTCAGCATTTATTTTTATGTTGGATAGAAATAATAATAATAAAAAAAACCCCTAATTTCTGTGCTAGAATGGAGGGTTATGAAAAATCTTGGTTTTCAGAAGGATGGTGTGGGATTTTTTTTAAGGACCAATTTGACATTTTGTCTTCCCCCACCACTTCACATGAGTCCTGGGAATGGCAATTCAGAGACATCTACATTGATCACTGTGAGCTGGGGTCATTGACCAAGCATTTTGCCTTGGTGAGTGATATTGATGCACCTCTTGCTCTGTATCCAGAGAGCTCTGGCATGGCAGGATTTTTTGTGAGGGTGTCCCTGTTGGAGGATACAGCCTGTCAGGAGGCACAACTAATAGTGATAATGGATTGTAGGTTGTGGCAAAGGGGGAACATTGTCATGTTGTGTTTAAGAAATGGGGGAAGGTGGTACGCTGTCAAAGGAATGCCATGACATGTGTGGTGTTCTGGGTAGAAAATGGAAAATAAAATACATCTTTTCTGGAAGCTTATTGAGATGACAAGTAGGTTTTGTAATGAGGGAGGAAAGCAGGACATTTATGCAACCCTTTATACAGTGTATGTTTAATTCAGCTTTGCCACGATGATCTCCAGTTCAGCAGGTGTGCTTCATCCATTGGCTGCACAACAGCCATCAGCTGTTATTGTGCAACAAATACTTCTGTGAAAGGAGTATTTATTCATGTGGAATAGGATTTAATTTGGATGCACTTTGTGTAATTTTTAGGGAGAAAAGGCCTCCATAGAAGCACAAATATTTGTTGTGTAATAAATAACAAAGTAAAGTAACAAAACTTTGTTGGGAGTCTCGAAAACACCTGCTCTAGGAGTCACAATAGCAGGGGGGAAAAAACCTAATTAGCTCATTTAGGTGTCATGCTACAGAGATAATCAAACGGTTACTTGATTATTTTTCAGTCTGTGGGCTAAAGTGACTCCTGCAAGGAAAATGGAAATTACAGTGGGTTGGGAGTAATGAAGTGCAGGCAGCTTGGAGCTGGTCCCTCGATCCACAGCTGAGTTTGAGTGGTCCAGCATTCCATCAGATCTCTGAAGCCTCCTTGGAAACAAGGGCCCTTTCCTGGGTCTTGGAGCGAGGAGGTTCCTTGTACTGATGCCAGCAGACAAGAGACACACGGTGGGAATCACTGATCTCTCTTTTCAAGGTGTTTAATGCCCTTCTCTTCCATCTGCCTCCCTGCAACAATGCCCTGGGAGTCAAGGGAGGCTGGTTTCAGTAGGAGGTTAGAAGCTGCTCAGTCCTTCTTCTTAGGATTATGGTGTATGGTCCTTACAGTAACAGCAGCAAGCTCTTCTTGTATATCTTGGCTATGTCAATATTGTCCTTGGTTAGTGGGAGGGCAGGTTGCATGAGTTAAACATACAGCTTTTCACTTGGACTTTACAATGGTTTTCAAGAAATTATGTTGGATATAGCTAAGTATATTCTCTATAGGGAAAGAAAGTGATTTTTATTTTTATCCTGTGTTTCTTCTGCTTCCTTGCTGAACTGAATGATTTTGCTCTAAGATAGGGCACAGGGAAGACTTACAGGGAAGATCTATTTGCTCTGATGTGTGGAGAAGAACATGGAAGCATTATATTAGGCTATTTCAGTGAAAACAAAGATACAGTAAGCTCTGGAATAAAGGGGCTGCTCTTCCTAGGCACTTGGAAAAGAGTGTCAAATTGTTTTAATAGATTATACTATGTGCACAATAGTTCTGCTCTCGCAGGCTGAAACCTGAGCTATGCTGGAGTTGTTCTGCAATAAAGTGACTTAACTTTCATTTCAGTTGAAAATGAAAAATGCTAAACCCATAGTGGAAAGAGCAGGGTATGTCTTCTAGAAATAGCTGTCAAACACAAAGCTCACCTGCGCTATAATGTCAACTTATTTGTAGATGTTGCAGTTATTTTTGTGTGTTTCGTGGGGTGCCATGATTGCATGTGTCCTTAGAGACATTTTATTTCCTAATAACTAATGGCTTCTACTGGAAATCTCACAGTACCTCCCTCATGGCAAACAGGAAGGAGTGGCTAGCTGATCCCCACACTATGCAATAAATGTTCCCATGTTACCTGAGAGTTTGGCTGACTTTCTGGACCAAACTAACTGCTTGCAGATAAACCTTGGTAACAGCTGATTTTTTTCAGGTGGGTCACATTCTTAAATCCTTGCCCTTAAGTGGTATTGGACTTCCTCTTCAATGTTGGGCTGGGATTTTCCCTTTCAAATGATCCTACGTCCTCACTTCTCCACTACCAGCTGTGACTCTCTCATAGAAGGGATGGATTAAGGTTGATGGTGGCTATCAGGAGTTTCTTTATTCCTTCTTGCTTTGATGCCATAAAGGTTCCTGCCATAAGTTTTGTAGATTTTCCTAGTTCAGAAGATAAAACTGCAAGTTGGACTTAAAGGTCTTTTCCATTCTAAGCAAAGCTATGCTTCTATAAATAAGGGGAAAGAAAAGAAAGTCTTTAAAGGAGAATTAGCAGAGTATTGGCAAAACATACACAAGGAGATTGAGAGATAGTCTGAAATTATTTGAGGCATCATGCAAATCTTGGGGAAAGTTGCTGTAACTGTTAGGATTGTTAAATAGTAGAACCGGAGTCCTTGCTGAAAAAAGGTGGATGAAATGTTCCTGCGGAGAGGCCAGTGTTTCACTGTGGGAAAGTTTTGGCAGTGATACAGAACCAGCAAATTCTTGCTCTTTCCTGCCCCTGCTTCATCCCACTGCCGCTTCCCAACACCCTCAGCAGTTCTGACACAGCTCTTTCTCAAGCCACATCATAAACCAGTCTAGTGTATCTGTTTAATTCACAACATGATCCCACAAGATTTCTTTCTATACGTTAAGGGACAAGAAAAATATGGCCTGGTTGATAAAGATAAGAATTTCTAGAAAACCTTAAAGTTACCGCCAAACCCTCTGTGTTTAAGCATAGTGCATTTTGGGTTTCATTAAAGAGAGCAGCAGAGGATTGGGATCTGTTTCTCCTGTGAATACACTGCATTGATTATCTTCAGCTTGCTGTCATACCTGAAGAGTATTGAAATTAAGGCCTATGAATGTGCCTGTTATGTATTATGTATGAATGTACACATTTAGTAAATTAATTGGCCCAGGCTCTGTCTTGGAGTTTAACTACAGGTAGTCTAAATCTGGAAGAATCAACCTGCTCTAAGAAAGCTTTTCTGTAGTACAAAGATGATCTAAGAATTTCAGTATCACCTGTGGGCATTACTGTTTGGTATGGTGATTAGAGCTGCTAATGGCTTAGTTCATCATTTGACTTCTAGGTTAAAGTGTCACTTATCATAGATAAGTGTCACTGTTTCTAAGATCTACTTGTTGTATGAAATGCTTACATTAAGTTCTTTCTCTCCTGCTAAACAAAACCACTTTCTAATCTGAATTTGAATGCTGAAGTTTGCTGAAGGGCTTGAAAATCTACAAAAATGCCTGACTTTAATTTGTAAGAAATGGATCATCCTTTCTCCTTAGACTTGATCTCTTTATATTCTTTGAAGTTGGGGTACACAGGATCACTCTATTGCATTTATTCTTCAGCCCCTCAGTTTGTATGTCTTGACGGCAATCATTTTATCCTGTGTTTCTAGGAGATTGCAGCTAGATCAAATAATTCCTGAGTAAACATCTAAATAACATTTTTTTTTCTCCAAGCACAAATCACCTACCACCTCCTTCCTGTATCTGTGCTAAAACTTCCTTCTGTTAAAAGGCTCACGCTGCATCCCTGGACATGATTTCTGTCCCTTCTGGTCATTAAGGACTGTCTCTCTTGCAGGATATCTCTGCCATTCAGTTGTTAATATTCAGGTTTCTTGGTATGTGTTCAGTATAAGATCAAAGAGGAGGGATGTGGTGGCAATCTCCCAAAACTTACACTGGCTTCCCGTGCAAGTTAAGGCCACCTTGGTGCACTGTTAACTGTGGTTTCAAACACCCTTCTGATAAAACAGGCATCCTTGGGTTCTACTGTTTCTGTGACTGCCACCTTTTTTCTCTTCTCATCCTGTTGGAAACGGGTCAAGAAAGAGAATTGTCAACAATTTTAACAGAGAATCTCTGTAGGCTGTGAGTACTCAGCCAGAAAAAAAATTCAGGAAGCCAAATATGCTGAGTTGCAGGCTGTTTTGTACTGCTGGGGGAGGGGGGGGAGGGAAATATGTTTTTCCTAAAATAGCATTTAGTGCTACAGAGATTTCAAGAACCAAAATTTTGACCAAACACCTCTCCTGCTTTTTTTTCTTTGCTCTCATGACAACAGAGAAGTTGTTTTATGCTATGAAACTGTAAAAAATATATTTTTGCTGCTACCATGTACTAACATCTACTACTTCTCTAAGAGGTGTAGTTGAGTGGGAACCCTAATCTGTGTGCAGATTTTAGTACACGTCTCTGTATTGCACGAAGTATCCTGCCTCGAAGAATACTCTTTGTCAAGGTCAGTGTATGTTTTGGCTGTTAATAACAAAAATTTTTTCTTTCTTGTGGTAAGTGTGGTGGGGTTACATGCTACTTTTTGTGTCCTTGCCCAACTGAACTGTGTACTTTGGCAGCAACTTTCCAGCCTGGCAATCTGTGTGTACCTCACATCAGCCCTTCCTAATAGGACTCTTATCTGGACCTAAGATTAGCAGGAAGAAATCCAAGGTGAGGGATAGCCAGCAGATGTTACAAGGCTTGGAGAATGTAGGCAATAATGCAGTTGGTGACACAAGCAAGAAGACCTTGTGCCTTTTGGCTGCTGTTCAGAGAAGCAGGGATTTGTGAAAGTTTAGTTGCTACACCAAGTCACTTAATGTTTATTTTCACAGTATCTCAAGGGTTTGGGCCGAGGGCAGACTGATCCTGTGATTGCAGAGATCCAGGGAGCTAAGAGGAATGGCTGAAGATGAAGATCTTTTGTATTTCTGCTTGGCATAAATTAATTAAGAGAGGGAGATGTGACTTGTTCTGAATATCAAAGTTTAAAATACACAGAGAGGTTTAAGATAGAGTGTGCCTGCTTTGCATGTCTTAGTATGATGGAGCTAAAAGCTCCAAAGCAGATTGGTGGTGCTTCAGAACTAGTAACGCTTGATATTTCTACCTTCAGACTGTGTCTCCAAGGTCATGAGGTCCTACAAAAGCTAAAGAGTGCATAATTTTTTTGGAAAACAAAAAATTATTAAGAAAAATTGAGTAATATGTTATTTTTTCTCAAATTATACAGATAAATCTTTAGATGGGTCCTAAATACTTTCACTGTGTCACATAGCAATTTCCTTTCCCTGCAAGAATGGAAAAGGCTTAAAAAAGAGAATAATCAGGAGGCATATTTATTTCTGTACCTCTCTGTGGTCCATTAAGCTATGCTAATATACCAACTTTGTGTGGTCCTTTGAGTTTTCAGGGCATGCACATACTAGTCCCTCCAGAAGCACTACCACCAGATAGGCTGCAGGGATTGACCCTGGAATGTTCCATAGTATTTGGCCTCCTGAGGCCTGTGAAGTCAGCACACAACACCTCATTTTCCAGTTTAAAATTATTTCAGAATTTCAACTGAGTCGACTTTAATAGGACTGCATGGGATTCCCTAGAAATAAGAAGTATTTATTTATTTTATTCTTTATTTTATAGATCATGCTAGGATGAGATTAGGGGTGGGGGACACAGCATTGCAAACTTTGTGGGTATTTTTCTTTATCAGATGATTAAGATAGTGTTAAATATATCAAAAAGTAATTAAAACCTTTATTCTCTATAAGAACATGGACATTTTGAATGTAGGGCTTCTTAAGGGTGAGAAGGAAGTTTGTGATTAAGGCAAACCTGTACACTTAACTTGAACTGGCACTGTTTACAACAGGATTATTCAAGTACTTTAAACTTAATTCAGATTTTTCTCAGATGTTTAGAACCAAATCATCATTGAATTTCTTCTTTCCATTCTCTGCTTGCATGTCAGTGCACAGAGAATGTATTAGATGTCATTGGTACCCTCTGGTACCAATGGATGGTACCAAGTCTGACCATCCTTTTCTGATGCTGTACTTATGTTTTATTCAGTGCTGGGTTGTTTTTTTTTTTAATTTCTGTAAATGTGCCTTGTCATCTCTCATCAGCTTGTCTTCTAAATATTGGAGAAGAGGGGAAGAAAAGAATCGGTCCCTTTATGTGCATAAGGAGGGAAAGTTTTCACTGTGTCGGTGTGTGCCAATCAAGAGGCATTTTCTATTGACATTTTATTGTCTCTTCTTGCTGGAGAAGTATGTTTCAAAGGCTCCCAGTGCTGCAAAGCTCTCTGCTGCCTCATTATTTAGAGCTGCTGATGTGAAGAGGAACATTCCTTAATGCAACTTTCACTAACTCCAGGGAATTCTCTTTAGTTTCCTCTTCCTGCTCTTTTCCCTTTATCTGAAGAGTAAATGTTTGTGTTTCTTAGAGAGCTTAGGGCAGAAAAATCTGCAGGCTGTGCTGCCTGTCTTCCACAGAAACCAAGGAGATTTTAGGGGGGTATTTTCCTTGCAGCTCATGAGAAAATCTAATTTGGAAGGGTATCATTTTGATCTTCTAGTTTGGCTTCTTCCACATGTAATTATTCCTCTCCTGAATCCACAGTTTTGTCTTTTTGCTCTAGAGAGGAGTAACTGTATGGCAAAAAAATCTAGCAGCTAACCAGAACCCACCGAGAACCAAAACAAGAACAACAGCAGAATGCTTCTTATAATTAACACATGCAATTGTTAATGATGAAATTGTAATACTGGAACAACAGCTTTGATGAAATCAATGTATCTTACAGCACATATGGTCCTTCTTGCTGTTGTGCTCTTCGGCTTGTGAAATGGATGTTGCTTCTGATCCCTATTGCAGTGTGGCCTAAACAATCTCAAGGAATTAAACACAACTCTCCAAAACACCAAGAAGGTATTTGGTTGGCGCTGCATCATTAATTCATTAACCCCCCCTTAAATGTCTGTGTTTCTGATCATGGGAATAATAAAATACATATTTACATTGTTTCTCTGGGGTATTTCAGAGATCATTAATTAAGGTGTATTAAACAAGGATTGTACAAATACAGTATGGCATTAAAAAAAGCATTTTTAGCAGCAGGAGGGAGGGATAAACATTGCTGTGTTACTGGTGAAAGATTTTGTGAAAATGTTCTCAGTAGAATGAGTTCTGCATACTTGTAGCTGAGTTTCAAATAAGGGAAGAAGTGATGAGAGTAGAAAAAGAAGTGTTATTACATTTATAAGTGCAAATAACACCATGGTTTCTGTGTTTTGTTGATACCTTCTTGCAAACTTCACCTTTAAAATCTGTCCCAAAATATTATGGCAGTGGCTGTCAGATGCCAAGAAATGAGGAGCTCTGGGTCCATTTCCTAGTGAACTGTGTCCTGTTTGACCAAAGCCTGCTTTGATCAGCACCCATGTTAGCAGACTGTGTTGCCAGCTATCCACAGCAGACCAGTTGGCAAATTCCATGCGAAGGATGAATTTTACAAAGCATGTGAAGAGACCCTTACAGGTGGTTTTTAATTTCTTTTATCTGTTGGTCTCGGTGTTGAGAAAACTGTTTTCTGGAAGAGATCCTTTTCTACTTGATCCATGCTGCAGATTGCCAGGATATCTCCCAGGAGTAGTTTGGCTTCGTGTGTTTAGAGATCTCAGAACTGCTTGAAGTTTGAGGCTGCTGTGGGTAATCCTGGGCATATCATGGTGAGATCTCCTGGTAGAAGCTGAACGGAACGTCCTCCACAAGCACACTGTCTGAGAAACTAATCATGGAGTCCTACAAATTCTCCTCTTTGCTGCTCCCTTGTTTTCTAATTTTATTTTTTAAAGGTACATTTTGCAATCGCATCTCCAAGACATGTTCACCTTGTCCATTCTCAGTGGGTTTCCTTCAGTTTTCCACTTTGATCAAACAGTGCCTTAGTCTGTCTTTACTCTGAAAATCCTAGGAGCTACCTTGGAGCTTTCCATTAATACTTGGCTTGCTTTCATATGGCCAGTGAAGGTTCTGGCTTAGTTGGGATGCTTCTGTATTCCCTGTCAGAATTTCCAGAAAAGAAGGACTGCATGCTGTGTTTGAGATCCCAATGAAAAATAAAACTTGCAAACTCTTAGGATAATGTTTGCTGTTGAAAGGGCTGAGGTGAAGCCAGTAGTCTCTCTGTGTGCGTCATCTCTTAAGCTTTCATTCTCTGGCCTTGAGCTATCCCACACCCTCAGGAGGAGCAACAGGGATCAGCTGTGCATGTTGCTCCATGTTTCTCTTGCTTAGAAGCCCTAGATCAAGGGTTAAAGAGATTGGGAGTGCATCCAGACAGGGCCAGTCCGACAAAGCAGTGGGAAGAGTCTACCCAGAGTGGTGAGGTGTAATGGGAGGCAGAAATATGTGGAATCTGGGAAGTGCCTTGTGTCTCACTGGTGCATATCTTAAGAACTTGTACACTTTTATAATTTTTCTACATTATACATATAAAGTTTAATTTTTTACTGCTGCTTTTTCCTCACCCTCTCTCCAGAAGCCTACAAGGCCTATAACAGTGTTTCCATTGCCCCTCCCCAACGCTCCAACTCTGGACCCATGTCGGAGGAAGCAGCCTCTTGGATTTTCCTAGATTGACTGTGGTTTCTTGCTTTTCTGAAGGGGGAGCAAGGTGTTTGTCAGTCCATCACATCTGCACAGTGACAAGGCAACAAGCAGGCTGGACCTGCCTCAGGTCTGCTGCTGGAGCTGTTGTCGTCTCTGCACCTTGTAACGCCTTGTTATTCCAATGCCAAAGACTCCAACAGCAAATCTGTCAGTGATTCTGATTCCAGTAGTGCCAGAATTGTCTTCAACAAAACAGAGGATGCAGGGAATTACTGGAGAGCTGGTCACAGGTGCTGATTTCCCAGCTTGCTGCAGAATAAGCCAGCTAGCAGTGTGCAGTAACCAGTGTAAAATTCCCTGTGGACTTCATGGAATTAAATAAGCTTTGGTCATGCTTCTTCCCTGCTCCTGAAGGGTTCAGTCCTTCTCTGGCCAGAACAACTTTGCCAGGTGCCATCAAATGCTCCAGGCCTGAAAGATAGAGATGTGGGGAAAATAAAAAAAATACATGGTTTTTGTTTGTATTTGGCCTGAAGTTTGAGTCTATGATGAGGAAAAAGGCAAAGCTGTGGTCTTTCAATTGATAATGTTATCTTTTAGGTTTCAATTTAAAAAAACTCAACCTGTGGGTATCTTAAATCTTGGGGTTTGAGAATTTGTGTCAATATATATGCTTTGCTATTAAATTAATAGTCTGTATAGTCTCTCACATTCATCTGGTCATCCTTTTAAGACTCTTCTTGATGGGAAATATTACAAGTATTTTCATCTTTCAGCTCCAACCAAGACAATTGTAGGGTTCTAGACTGCACTACTTAATGAAACCCCAATATAAAACTACTCAGACTGCTGAGCTTGACTTCCTATTGGAAAGAAAAATAATTGCAGTTACTTAATTAACCTTAAATCTTTGTATGAACACAGTAGATAATTTTTTCCACTCTTAGATCTGAGATCTAAAGTGTGAAATGTCATTTTATCTTGCTGTCACAGGACTGCTGAATTTCTTAGTGCAGTCACCACAGCTGCTGTATTATCTGAACTCATCAAGATATTTCCCTGACAACATGTCAAGAGCTTCTCAGGTGATAAGTGGTTTCCTCTGTCTTATAAGGAAGGTATGAACAAATTCAGATGTCATGGAGGGATAGAGGAAAAGGAATATTTGCCCTGTTACAACTTAAAAAAATTCGCAGTGTGAGGTATTCTGTAGCCACTGCCATCATGGTCTTGATGACCCAAAAATGGATGAGACTCGAGCTAAAAAGCAGTTTACAACCTTTAAAATGGTTTTCTATGGATGTACTGCAGGACTACACACATATTCCTAAAGAAAAGACTCCAGTGAAAGCCTTTTTGCTCTGGGGAATCCAGACAAACAGAATGGGGGGACTCTGTGGCCATCAGAAATTGGGAATGGGAAGTACATGTGTGTATATTTGAATCCCTACAGCTGTCTTGCTTTTCTTCAGCTTGTGTTATTCAGCCAATTGTTAATTATTTTGAAGCTTAATACAGACAAAAATACACATTTATAGTGATAAATCTGCACAGGAATACAAAGCTACTTGTATTTTCGATTTACATCTTCCACTGGGCATAGCTGTAGGAAAATTGTTGTAAAGATAGGTAGCGTGGCTTAGATAATTGTTTTTAAAAGTGTGGTCATTAGGAAGGTCATCATTTTGACCATGTTCCTGTACACTGTCCTCAGTTTCTTTTCTTGTTGTTTTCTGCAGGTTTTCTTATGAGAGCACAGAAATTCAGTTTCATTTGATTTCATTAAGACTTTGGAGCATCATGCTTAGGTATTTACCTGACAGGAGTGCTGGAGGAAGTAACAGTAGAAAAAAGGAAGGCAGTCTCTCCATCATTCCATGATATAAATTTATTTGATAATGATCAATGATATTGATTTACTTGGATCAGTATTGCTGTTGACTCTAAATCTTGAGTGAAGACCATTCTTCGTGTCATGACAGTGCCTTTGTGAAGAATGTGGTTGCTGTAATCACATAAGTATTTGCACTGCTGCTGTCAAACCACCATTTCCAATTGTTACAGAAATGTAGGCAGTTTTTAGGCACCCTGTTCTTATTTGGGCCACTATGGGATAGTTTTCCCTGAGTGTTGGAATGTGGAAATTGCTGGGGAGGTAGCAATCCTCCTGTCATTCAGAGCAGCTGTGCTAGCTGAACTTCTGCAAAAGTGGGCCTTGAAAAAAGACCAAAACACTTCAGCCACTGGTTACTCTCAAATTGTACGTGAGTATTCTTAAACTGGCTCAGCCACAGAATCATCTAGGTTGAAAAAGAGCTTAAAGATCCTTAGGGGGAGAGACTGGAGGGTGTTGGTGGCTGCAGAGCTCAACGTGGCTCTGCATGTGTGAGTGGGCAGTGACCCCACCCCTGTGCTGGGCTGAGCCCCCAGTGTGGGCAGCAGGGGAGAGGAGTGGGGGATTCTGCCCCTCTGTCCTGCTCAGGTGAGACCCTCCTACCCCACCCTGCAGAGCTGCCTCCAGCCCTGGGATCCCAGCACAGGAAGGACAGGGATCTGCTGGGGCCAGTCCAGAACAGGCACCAAGGGGATCAGAGAGATGGAGCAGCTCTGATGGGAGGAAAGGCTGAGGGAATTTGGATTGTGCAGCCTGGAGAAGAGAAGGCTCTGGCGTGACCTTAAAGATGCTTTTCAGTATGTGAAGGGGGCCTGTAAGATGCCTAGAGAGGGACTTTTCATATGGATAGATAGTGACAAGGGTAAATGGCCTTAGGCTGACAAGAGAGTAGGTTTAGATTGTATATTAGGAAGAAATTGTTCCTTGTGAGCATCCTGAGGTCCTGGGAGAGATTGCCCAGAGCAGCTGTGGCTGCCCCATCCCTGGAAGTGTTCCAGACCAGATTGGACAGGGCTCTGAGCAAGCTGGGATAGTGGAAGGTGTCCCTGCCAATGGCAGAGGGCTGGAATGAGATGATCTGTAAGGTGCCTTCCAACCCAGACCATTCTGTGGTTCTGTGCTTCTGACATTGCCAAGTCCACAACTTAACCATGTCCCCAAGTGCCACTTCTACACATCTTTGAATACCTCCAGGCTTGGTGACTCCCCCGCTTCCCCAGAGAGCCTATTCCAATGCTTGATAACCATTTCAGGGAATAAAAAAAACAAAATTACAAATGTTATAAATGCTTGTGCTGCTCTTTTCAATGGGGGACAAAGATGAGTAGAGGAAAAGGACAGAAAGTCTTTGTTAATAATTATCTGCTGGATGCTAATAAGAAGTTATCAACTGAGATGTCTAAAATAAATGTGCCAGCCAAGGCTGTTATCCCACAGAGTTAACTCTTGACTTCATTGAGACATCCCTTGTCAGTGATGGGATGCTGAGTGATTGGTGTGCAGTGGGTGTGGAAGGGGTTTTGACTTAGGGTTTTGGGAGAGGACTGATAGTTGTAAAGATCCTAGGAGAAACAGCAATATGAAAATGGCTGTGAAGTGTGAATTGAGGGAATGGTAAGGGGAAGGATTACCTGCAGAAAAGCTCTGATGTAGGATGTCTGCATTTAATTATGGTAAGGCAAAACAAAAATTCCCTTTTAGTCCTGATCTATGCTTTGATCCCATTACCTGCTCAGTGGCTTTGCAACAACTAGCTTTAAAAAAAAAAAAGAGTGGATACATATACTGGACTATGTGATGCAGAAAGAAGCCTACAGAAGCTGCACCTTTGAAGTTTCTGATAGCTGCTGTTCTTACCAGGTGGATAATTAAACAGGGTTGAGGCAGAATACATTGGTATTTGAGCTACTGAGAAATACTTCTTTAAGATCCTACATGACACACATAGGTATGTCATCTCAGCTCTAAAATGTTTACAGGCTTGTTTTCCTTAATTTTGGAGAGAAAACATAGTGAGACTGAGCAAGATTAACAGGTTTCACTAAAAAATCAAGAGGCTCCTCCTGTATTGTATTGCATCAGTGGTCCTTCTGTTTCCTTCTTTTTTCTCTATTTCTTCTTGGTGGCCAAACAGTTTATAATGCAAGGGAGAGTCAGAACATCTGTGAAGCTGAGTAGGTGATGATTAAGTAATCCGGAAGTTCCAGCTTTTTCCCACATCTGTCCTGGGGGCAGGTCTTTGGCCAAGCAGCCACAGTTCCCAGAGGTTTCTGTGTCTGCCTGCCTGTAATGTAGAGTTCAGCAGTTTGCAGGATCCAGCTGTGCATGCTGCTTGTTGTCTCCAGCTCTTAATTATGCTGTCACACTTCCCTGTCTCTTTAGATTTAACTGCTATAAATTAAAATGAATTGCAAAACTGGTGTGGTTTTTCAAGGCATGAAGGGTTTCTGGGAGCAATGAGTTTCTCCTTGCATGTTGCTACTTGGGGATGGTGTTATGGATTTGAATTGCTACTGTTGGCAAACAAAAAATGATTTGAAATGTATTAGCTGGAGAAAAGTGATTTAACCTTCAGTCTTCTAACAACAACATTCATATTTGGTGTAAATTGCTTGGAGCGAAATCTCTTTCGCAAAGAGGATTATCATCAGGAGTTCAGTCTGGCTGTAAATGTGCCCATCTTTGAATCACAGGATTTTATTTCTTTATGCTGCATTAGCTTGTATAGTGCCTGTACAAAGGATTGGTTATGACCTTCCTTTTAACTCTGTAGCTAAATGAGAGGAGCTTTATCTTTGTTGTTGCTGTTAGGTGTCATTAAATAACTGTGGAAGTTCAACAAACCATAAGGAACTTTCAATTTTTTCTGTAGAACAGCCATTTTATCATCCTCTTTGCTTCATTTTCTGTCATCTGTAAAATCTCCCTGACTTCACAGACTACACAAATCTTTCTGTGCCTAAAGACCTTTGGAAATGTGTTATGTAACTTCAGTGCCTCTGTGCTGGTACTTTCTGCTTGTTTGTGTCAGCAGCGCTGTTGCCACAAATGGTGTTCAGTGTTGAAATACAGCCATTTTCTGCTCTGATTCATGATTGCTTATTACTGAAAATGCAGGAATTATTTTAAATCCGAAGGCTCAAATCTAAGATAATTCATGTTAATTCTCGTTGAAACGTTGGTCATTGCAGTGGAACGTCCCTGGTTGTGAGTTTGGCCCAGAAAATGAAATCAAAGAAGCTGAATGACCTTCTCATGGTGTTACTGAGGAGCGAGGAGTCAAGTCAGTATGATGTAAAACAAGTCACTATTTCAGTTATTTCTAGCATGCATGGTTTGTGTTTTCTGATGATTAAACAAGCAATAAAGGCTTCAGGCAAAAAGCACGTATTAGAAATAATTGCTTTTATGTGTTATAATTACTTGTCTACTTTAGAGAGGCTCTGTAATGCATCCTGGGACAAAATGTAAAAGAGAAAATAATTATATGAAGATGTATTGTTCAGGCATCCCCAATGTTCAGCCCATTTTAAACTCATAAAATAATTAATAGACTGAAGAAGTAAAATGATGAGACAGAAATAGTCTGTGACCACTTTATATTGCTTTTTCTGACCTCAGCTGTACAAGTTCTCTGAAGAAACAGGAATTTTTCTTTCTCTGTATGTTCCAGGTTAATTGTAACTCTTCCAGAATCCTGATTAAAGAAAACTGTCTTACGTATGATTGGATATTTTCACCCAAGACTAAATATTTTCAGAAAGTGGCCAAGAATTACTTTGTCTTAAAGGACTCTTGCTCTCTGTAGCTTTGTTTCAAAAACTATTGCTTGTCATTAAGTGTAATTTTGGTTGAAGCCGGTTCATTGCGTTTAATATGATTTCTGGAAGACTCATCTGAACAGGCTGACCCCCTTGTTTATGGAAATTACATCCCTGCATAAAGTTGTATAAGAAAGAGCTTATCAAAACTAGTCTAAGAAAATCCCAGAGAGACCATTTATAGGCATATGGTCCTTTGCTCTTGTGCAAAACTAATTTTTTTTTTTCCATTTTATACAGCTGAGTTGAAAAGACAAATATCTCAACAGATAAGCTTCTGAAATGGCTGCTCTCTTGTTTGAATAGGGCAGTGCTCCAAACCATACTGAAATAATCACCTCTTCCAGTCTACCTCCATTGCTCATCCTCCCTTTTCCTGTCCTTCCTTGACACCCTGCAGTCATGAGGCTGCCGTGGGCAGTGGCAGCATTCAAGTCCACATTTCCCTTTCCACCACTCTGGTTCTGATAGAGGCCATCTCTCTGCATTACACCGTTGCAATCTGGCATCACCAAAGTATGTGAAAGATGAGGACAGTGGAGTAGTTGTTCTGTTAAATACCAGTCCAGTCATACCTGCTCTCGGTGTGGGGTAAGTTCTCCTGTGCTATTCAGCTGAGGATACAAGGGTTGTCTTTTGCAGGAGGGAAGTACTAGGTTGGTAAGATTAGGATTCCCACTTTTCCCTTTGCTTGTCCTTTGGCACAGGGTCGTGGCTTTGTAACACAGTGCTGTAGCTCGTCCTTTCTGTTTGATCCAGAGGAGACTGTGAGAGGCTGCAGTACCCTCAGAGCAGCTTGTGCACTTGTGTCTGCAGAGATGCTCAGTGGGATTCCTGGCTCGTGGTTTTTTCATGTTCTGGCTGAAGTCAGTATCAGGGAGATCTGTGCTGCTGCAAAGATGCTGCACTCGGTATTTCAGGTGGCATCAGTGATTACTTTCCTGCTCAGTTAGTGTCTAAAACATCAGGGTTGCCTGTATATAGTCACTTGAACTGGGCTTCAGGAAGGCCTTGCATGGGCTTCTCTCCACAATTCAGTGGCTTTCTCACCTCCAGTCAGATTTGGAAGAGCAAGGAACTTCAGCCTATGAAATGGTCTTTATCCTTCTCTGCCTCCCTAAGGGTCACCTCACTGCAACTATTGACCATAGTTCAAATATTTCTATCAGGTGCTTAATTCTTTGTAGTTTAATTGACTGGAAAATAGTCAGTGCTCAGTGTTGACTATTTGTTCCTTAAAATTAAAGGCTAAGTATAACCTTCTCCAGGAAACAATTTGAGTGTAAAAAGCCAAAAAGGCATGCATATAGTTCTCCCTGGTTTGAAGTAGACCTCCAAAGGGTCAAGTCAGCAGGCATTACTTTGGCCATACCTTTTGACCTCAGAAATCCTCTGGTTCCTTAAAATCTCCATACATTCTTCAGTGCTTTCTTTACAAAGGCCAAGCAAAATCAGTAAAAACAGAGAAGAATCCATCATACTCTTAAAAATATAAAAAAACAAAGATAGTTGTACAAAACTAAAATTTCAAGACTAACTTGAAAGGAAAGCATCTTAGCAATCCTGAATATAAACTGGAATCTGCCTTTGAATGTGGAATGCAATAAAAGCCTCTCTAAATTTGTTTGAACAGTGGAGATTCAGAAATCTGTCTTAACATTCCAAATTGCAGCATTCTGCTTTTTGTGTTACGATTTCAAAACATGACTTTGTTTGCATGCGTTAAACAAATTCACAGATTTTCTTTCCTGATAATTAGCATGTCATCGGATGAGTACAAGATTTTAATAATTTCTTCTGAATCTCACTTAGAAAATAGAAAAATAAGTGTGCTGCAAAGAGACACGAATCTGCTTCCATAGCAGGCAAACACCATCTCATTCTTTGTGGCTTTCTATTGTGGATGAGGCCCTGAACAACTGGATCCAACTCTGAAATTGTCCCTATGAACTTTATATATATATATATTGGACTGCTTTATTAGGGAAAACAGAAAGGATGGGATTTTTCTTCCCTTTTCATTTAATCCTAGGAGGATAAGCCAGTAATCAAGAGTAACAGCAGACTGCCTTGAAAGTTTGATTTTTCAGTGGCTGCATTTGGTACTTCCATTTTCATCAGACCAGAATGGCTTGGGAGATTAAATTTTTGGGGTTTTTTGGAATAATTCAAAATGGTGTCAGACTAGATGGAGAAGAACTCTCAGTTACGTGCATGTAGTCCTTGTCAGAAACACTTAATGAAACATGGCTGCATGGTTAATTATAGGGACACTTCAAAGTAGTGTGATTTATTTACTTTACTATTCTAGCCAGCATTGAACATCTGGCCAAAACAAATGAAGCCCTTTTTAGATAACTGAAGCAGGGAACCCAAATGAAACAGCATAATAAATTGATGTCCACATGTAGAAGCCTTTCACGGCTATTTGTTCAGCTCTTAAGGCAAAGCAGCAATGCTTAGTGATGCAGGCTGGAAATGCTCTCTACTCCTGAAGTGTGGGAAGGAGAGTAACTCCTCTGGTAATCTAGTTTGTGGCGCAAAGTACTCTACAAATGTACCATTGTTTGTGCAGATATGATCTTCTGCATACGAATTCAAAGCAAGTATCCAGTGGCTGGAAGTGGTCCTTATATTTTATCTTTTTGTTTCCTGCGGGAAACAAAACCTTTTTGTTCAGTGGGATTGGTATGGTCTCTAGTGTCTAAGGACTTCTCTCCTCCATCTTTCTACATAGCAGGGCATGTGTCATGCCAAATTTCTGAGGTCTTTTATCTTCATCTGGCTAAACTACTTCTGGCCCTACACACCTTTCACATGCTTCCAGGCTCTGCAAGTTCCTGTCTTCCAGTATGAGTCAGTTTTTCCAAACTGGAACAAGATGGGATATTTTGTTATAAATAAGTTAATTATCCATTAGTTTTAACCTGTTGGTTTAACTTCCCAAGTGGCCAGCTCTTTAATAAGAACAGGTTTTTAATAAGCTTAGATGAGCCTTCTGCATTCACCCAAGTTATAATCTAGATGACATCTGAAGATAGGCTAATAACCAAATTCACTGAGCTAGAATACCCACAGCTATTAGCTTATAAAATAGTGTCCCTGAGAGGTTATTCTGCTTGACCCACTTTCCACACTGGATTCTACACCTGGATGTATTGTGGATAAAGAAATCTGTGGGTTTTCATTTGTTTGATGCTGAGTACTGTGGTCCCAGGCAGCACTGGGAAAGAACAGAAATATTTTGTTAGGCTTGACTCCCTAGTTGGTGTCTCTGAAGCCTCTGCTGGAGGAAGAGTAGTTTTTCTGGGATAATTGAAGATCATGGCTCTGGTTCTTGAATACATGATTGACAGTATCCTACTATTCTTGTTTCTTTTTGTTTCAAATTCAGTAGGCTTTTTTCAAAGCACTTACTGATATTTTTCATGAGCCTTTTCCTTGCAGTTTGTGTTTTGTGCTTGCTGTGGTCTGCCCCACTGCAAAGATGATTGTTTTGCTTCTGTTTGGCTAACAAGGGAAAGAGGGACTTTTTTAAGGGGATTCAGTTCAGCCTTGTTTGCATTTAATCAACTTAAGAGTTTGAATTAGGATGGCTGGGCACATTCGGGCCTGAAACCATTACGTCTAATTCAAATATTTAACTGGGACACATCATGTGGGAGCCTGGTCTGTGTCAGTGGATCTGCAAAGGGGAGCCTAACATGTCTACACTCCTGAGAGTGAACTGGAATGAATTCTGGCCATAACAGCTCATAAAGGGTGGTGACCTGCATATGGTGTTGCAGTTGTGCAGAGCAATGTCACTGCACTGTATCTTCCTTGAAGAAGAGCTTTCTTCATGGTGTTATTCCAAGCTAAGGCAACAGGAAAAGACTGAGCATGTAGAAGAGTGATGGCTGACAAGGAATGCCATAGGCACAGTGGAATTGAAGTGGAAAACACAGCAGTGTTTGTGAGGAAATCTCATTCTCCTTGGTATTGTAAAGATAGCTGCGTATCTTCATGGCTGCCACTTCACAGTAGCAGATAAACACTGTTCAGCACTGCAGTGAGCGTGTTGGGAGCCTTGGACAGCACGAGCTGTGTTTGACCTCTGTGTACAGCTGTGGTGTCATGTGGAAGATAAGGCTGCACTTGATTTTTTTAAGCTTCTCAGATTTTTGTGGTTTATTTTCACAATGAAGACTTTTTTTTAAAATAATTTTTAAAATTGCCAATGACTGAACTAATTTGAGTTGATGTAGGTGACTAAAAAAGTTACCCCAAAGCCTTTAAAGCTTTCTTTCTGCATCTTCTCAGGTACCTGCTGCAGGAAGGGAGAGAACAAGAAAGCACCATGTCTTCAGTCTCAGCTTATTACAATGGAAAGACTGTACTTATCACAGGAGCTACAGGTTTCATGGGCAAAGTACTGGTGGAAAAACTTCTGCGCTCCAGCCCTGAAGTGAAAGCAGTTTATATTCTTGTCAGGCCAAAGGCTGGACAGTCAATGCAAGAGAGAGTGGCCAACATGTTGAAATGTAAGGTAAGTTCATATGATTTATTCTGGATTCCAATCTGAAATCTGTTTAGCTGGGTGAAGCAAAGGACTGCTGTTCTACTCAGTTCATGAAGATCAAAATGCTGACTTCTGCTGTAACAGCTGTGTCTTTTTGCCATGTCTAAGACAAACAGCCAAAGAATTGTACATGAACAAACCTGTATATGTTTGATATTGATGGGTGCCACAGCATTTTACACTGTAACAATGTAATCTTTTTACTTCCCTCTCTGCATGACTTCCGCCCACGTGTCTTGATCCTGTTTCATTTGCCCTCCCAGTGAGGAAATCTCTAGTGGCAAGAAGGATGTCAAAGCCCTTTCTCTTTGCTGTTTTTAATGTAAACATTTGTAAGGAGACACTGACTTGGCCTGAGGCTCTCAAGATTCTCCATATCTTAAGCCAGTGGTGAGGTTGTGAACTTGCTCAGACTCCTCCAGCTATGATAAATGCTACAGTTCAAGCTCATGCCTAATGCTAGTGTGAATTTGTACGTAACTGATGTGAAATGAGAGGAAGGGACAAATCTGGCCCTAGCAGGCAAGGAATTACTTGGAATTAATCTGAGAAATGTCAGCATATCTTTATGGAGTATTGGTCTAAAAGTTTGAACAAGATTTGACTGGAAGAATCCTTCTCCTCCTGCAGAAGTTAGAGGTAAAATAGGTGATTTTGAGGTAAGTAGGTCTGGCAGAAAACGTGTTTTTTCCCTTTTAATGTTTTGAGGCATTAAGCTAGGAAAATCTTATGTATGTCCAAGAACAGACTTTGTTTAGTTTTGTGTGTTTATAATGGAGGGTAGATTATTTTCATATTCAGGAAAATTTTTGAGTGATATGAAAAGAAACAATCAAATTGGTTGATTTTTGCAAGTCTGTTATAGAATGATTTAGGTTGGAAAAGACCCACAAGGTCTTTGAGTCCCACCCTTAATCTCACACTGCCAAGTCCAAGACCCTCAGTTTTCATCACAGTGGATAATGCTTTTTGTCACCAACTAACAAAATCCCGAATGGGGTGTGTTTTTGCCTTTTGTGTTTTAAAACACAGGAAATTATAAACCTAGGTATTTATCAAGCCTTCTGTAAACTCTGTTTGCATTTTATGTATAAATACTACTGGTTTATCTCTTCAGTTGGGCAGCACAGCTTGGAGGTGTTGTTAGCTCTAGGTGAGGTTCCCTTATAGCTGTTTTATTGTTACAGCTGTATTAGATGTACCCATTTTTCTTCCTAGCATGAGTCAGCAGTTTTAGACATGCCAACAGCAAACAGGACCTGATAACCTCTCCTTGAACCTTAGGCACCCTGCTCCAACTTGTTTCAAATGAACAAAAGAAGAAGGCAGAGCTCTAAGTTAGGCTGCTGCAGTCTTGGGAAGAAAAAAAACTCCCACAAGTCATCCGGTCCTCTCAAAGAAGAAGGTGTCTTTCTGATGCTGATAATTTTAAAATTACTCAAAAATCCCTGCCTAAGGCACCTCGAAGGTGTTTGCTGTGTACAAATGCTTATACCCTTGGAGATTTTTTTTTTCTGGAAATGAAGCTGTTAATTCCACTAGATGTTAATTTAATGACAGATGAGGAGGCCAGGAAGCATTATTCATAACATTTTTGCAGATCTTTTCTAGTTGATCACAATCTAGAGACTGCCCTTTCATTTACAGTTGTGGTTTGCATCCTCCAGTTTGGGAAACCCCTGAGGTATTTAACAAATAAAAATGCAGCAAAAGTTCATTCCAAATCTTGAGACAACATTTGCATTTGAAATTTCTGATCATAATCTCTGATGAGATACATTGGAGTAAGCACAGGAAACTTCAGAATAAAATCCTTTCTCTTATTTATGCGTGTTCTTTATGTGTACCTTTATAATTTATAAACCCTAATAAAAAATTCCTTTTCCTCACAAACTACTGATTTAATGCAAAATAGTATTTGTATCTGGGTTTAGGAGAACATACTTTATTTCTTCTTTCATATCCTACCTTATGTAATCTTCTCTACTGACCCGTGACACATTCACTTTGCAAGTAACTCTTCTTTTGCATTTAGCTTTGACCTAATATTGTCCTCTTCATTTTCTTGATTGCACATCCAGAAAGGAAGTATTCCAGGAACGAAAGGAACAGAGAAATGCAGGCTGCCAACTTCTAAATATTCTAAACAAAGAGATAAAATGAGTATTTGAGATAAAGTAAGATCAAAGTGAAGCACACAGGTTAGAATTAGTTGCATAATATTTAGGTTTTTCAGGTAAGGTCCTCTGAGGACTCCTGATTTTGGTAGTGCTTAGAAATATTTTAAAATATTTCATTTAGAATTTTCATCCCTTTTGATATATCTTTGTGAAATTTATTGGCTTTTATCTGTCTACAGGGTTTTAGACACTGAGGTGTCACACTTGTGCACTGTCCACAGTGTGCACATGTGAATATGCTGGGAGATGACTCTGGTTAAATAGAAGAGCAGCTGTGGGTTACAAAAGGGTGATACAGTGTCAACGGGCAAAATAACTTAGTTTGTGCTTTTCAACAGTTGGTTACTTGGAATATTTCAGCTTCTGAATCCAACATGGAAGGTAAAATACAGAAAATAGTTTGGTCATAAATCAGAATTCTCTGACTTCTGTAGCTGAGTATGCATTGATATTTAATATAAGGCTGTTTTCCTTAGGTCTAGTAAAATTAATTTTACATGCAGGTGCATTAAAGCATTAATATTCAATGTATAATGAACAGACACTCAATTATCTCAGCATCAAATCCAAAACAAGCATGGTGACCTTGCCTATTTATGAAATGAGGTGTTCTATTTTCCAGCAGCAAGTCCCTAAGGGAATCAAACTATTACCCTGTGCTTAATGAAATACCACATTTGCCTTGCACAGAGCACAGCTGCTTCACAAAAAAAAAAATATTTCAGTATTGGATGCTGCCTGGATGTGTTTGGAGATGTGGATCATGAGGCAAAGCTTGACAGGGCTGTATAATCTTTAGTTGTTGGGAGATGTGTGTTTATCAGGGGTAGGGAATTGTTTCAAGGAGCATTTTTTTGCTGTCTGATCCCTCTGTGCACAGAAATAGGCAGGAATGCTTGGAAGGGTTGTCTTGGATTCCTTGGAGAGCAGTTACTGGGCTAATGCTGAGTCACTGGTGGTAGCTTTCCTGTTGTCCCTGGGAGAGCAGAGCATTTTCCATGCCCTGCATGCAGTGAACCAAGGCCTTGCTGCTGCCAGGCTGTTTCTCAGATATGTTTGTTCAGTGTTCCTAATTAAGAAGATCAGACAAAGTGGGGAATGGAAAAGGCTCTTATTAATGTCTCTGATAATTCAGAGAGAAAATAGGGAGGCTGTGAAAGAGGCTGCTGAAAAGGGGGAATTGGGTGTGACTGTGAAATGCTGCTGCTTTTTACTGTTGTCCAACCACAGTTAACCCTTCTAGTTACAGCAGATGCTACAGACAGACCTTCTCTTCCATGCAAAGCTTTGTCTAGAGCTGCACATTGAGATGGGCAATGCTATCAGACATCTTTGTCTCTTCAGTATTTCCTTGTGAAGTGTGCTGTGTGTATCAGCAAACATCCAGCAAGGCCCTATAAATTTCAGCAAATCACTTCAGATTTATCTTTCCCCACCTCCTATGATTGTTCTTGTCTTCTCTCCATGCCAAACTGGTGCAGAGTCACTCCATCTGGAACAGCATCCCTGAAATCTGCTGTGACCTCTGTAGAGGGGCCTGTCCTTGGGTTAGGGTTAATGAGGATTTTAGGTTGATGGAACATGGTGGTGTTAGGTCATAAGTTGGACTTGATGATCTCTAAGGTCTTTTCCAACCTAACTGATTCTCTGATTCTGTATGTGCCCTGTCCCTCACAGTGTTCAAGGCCAAGACTGAAATAATATTTTTTCTGTCTTTGAGTGTTTGAAGAACAAATGAGTTATAGAATCATAGAGTTGTAGAATCAGTTATCTTGGGAAAAAACTCTTACGATCACAGAGTCCAGCTGTTAACCCAGCACTGCCAAGTCCACCACTAAACCATGTCTTTAAGCATCACATCTTCACATCTTTTAAATACCTCCAGGAATGGTGACTCAGCCACTCCAGACCAGTTTCAATGCTTGGTAACCCTTTTGGTGAAAAAAATATTTCCTGATATCCAGTGTAACCCTTCCCTGACACAACTTGAGACCGTCTCCTTTCCATTCTGTCACTTCTTACCTGGAAGAAGAAAGCAGCTATTATGTTAAAACCTTCTTTCAGGTAGTTGTAGAGAGCTGTGGGGTACCCCCTGAGCCTTCTTTTCTCCAGGCTAAGCAACCCCAGCTCTCTAAGCCACTCCTCCTAAGACTTGTGTTCTGGACTCTTCCCGAAGGCATTTCTGACTGCAGGAAGCTGTTTCCCTTGTATTACATGGCTTCTCCTTGTACTCCTGCATGACTCTCTCCCTGAAACATCAGTCTCTGATCACTGAGAGATGCAGTTCTCTGGTGGTATCAGCATGGTTCCTGTTGATCTTGCCCCTTAAAAGCAGAACTTGCAGTACTGGAACCTCTCAGAAGGATTATGATCTAATGGTGGGATACATTGTCTTAATAAAGAGGCAGTGCTGCTGAAACCCAGACAAGCCTTGGGGATGCCATTTGTCTCCAGGTCACAAGTTCTGCCAGATGGTACAGAATTCAAACCCCAGTTTTATAACTGTCAAGGAGAGGTCACAGTGTAATGCTCCATCTTTGCTAATTGTCTTCAGTCCTTCTGCTCCTGTGGGTATTCACAGTAGTAAAGTCAACTCTTTTGATTCATCACCCACTCAGTTGTACGTTTTTCGATGCAAAAGCTTTAGTTGATGGTAAATCCCATGCGACTCATGATTGTGAGCCAGGGTCGTGAGATATGGGTCGCCAGTCCCTTTACCCACAGGGTGGTGATGTTGGGTAAGGTGGGCAGTGCTTGGGAGGCAGTGGTGCTTGGCTCTCAGGACCCCCCATTCCAACTTGAACAACGTGTGCTGTGCATTCACTAGGGCCAGCCTGGTTGACCTCTGTGTTTGGAGGGGAATATACGTCAAGCAGGTAACTGTGGCAGGGCTGTAGATCCCTCGATAGAACTGTGCTGTGGTTGCAGTACATCTCTCCAAGTGGGAGCAGGCCTGGACTGGTGCCGCACGCTGCCACCTAAGGCTCCGCGCTGGTTACAGCCCAGTGGCATCGAGTGCTGGAGACTTGTGGTAGGGTACCAGACCCCACAGTGTACTTGGCTTCGGTTCCGGCCAGTCCCGAAGGGCTGCAGCTTTCGTGCCATACAGGGCCACATCAGTGGTAGTGCACAGTTCCACCTGGGTCCGTGACGAAGTGGACCCCCAGTGGGACATCTCAAATCCGCACGCCGCGTGCCGTGATCGTGACGTTGTCAGTGTAACACCTCCATTTGGCACAATTTACTGATTGTGACGCCGGTGGGCAGGCTACCGTTACCTAACCCAGAAAAAGTGTGTGTGCTCAAAAAATAGACTGCAGTTTTCAGTTTCCTCCAGTTACACAAAGGCACACAGTAAATCACAAAGGAATTAAGAATGCTTAAATGACATAAGGTTCTAAATGAAAACCAAAAACACAGTACAATATGAAACTGTAGAAACAAGGTGGATTAGTCTGAAATTAGTAAGTCGTTGAAAGCAAAGATGCTTCTCGGTTCATTTTAAGTATGCTCATCATTCTGTGAAGAAAAATATTTTGGAGTCAAAACCTGACACATCAGTTTCCTCATCTTCCACTGGAAAGAGAAACCCAGAATTAATCACGGTAGTCCAACATCAACCAGGGACCACCTGCCTGGCAGCAGCTGCCAGCTCAGCAGAGTCTTGATCCTTGCAGGGTGTGTGTGCAGAAAATTTGCCTTGTATGAAGGGTAAAACAAGATCTTTTTGTGCACCTCAGCTTTCTCTGTGCCTACCTTCTCAGCTGCAGCAGTAAGGGGATTAATGGTTTCTGTCTTCATGTCATTCTACACACATACCTGCCACTTGCAGAGCAATCTGTAAAAGCTGCCCCTCAATTTTATCTTTACATTCTGTTTCTTGCAACTTTCCTGTGGCCAGGACTGGAACCACAATAATTCATCAGATTTCAGAAGGGATTTTTTTTCTTTGTCTGGGTTTTTTTCCCCTTAGAATCACTTCATGATGTCAAGTAGATCATGATCTAAACAGTAGCACCTCCAGGAGAGAATACAGAGCCTCAAATAGAAGCATTCCAGAAAAATTCCTATAGCCGATTGTATGCTAATCCATGTGCAGCTCATGCAGTAAAGTTTAAAAATCCCTGGAAACAAAGGAGAATTTTCTCAGTTTTACGTTAAGATATCTAACAAGAGATATGCATATGTTAAAATATTAACATTCAGTTATTCTACTAAATCTGTAAAGATTTTGTGGTTAATAGTGTGCTGCTCTTTGAGAACTCTGATATAAGAGACCTCGTTTTGTACAAGGAATGTTTTGGATGAGCTTTCTATGCACCCAGCAAAAAATTGTGCTCTGCAGCCCAATTAACACATACATATTTGTACAGACACAAATGCACATATGTGCATAAGGGCACTTTCTTTCAAACTAGTAATTTTTAGTTAGTTTTGGTTATCCCAAGGAATTTGTGTATTAGTGAAGATTCTGCAGTGAAGATTCTGCCAGCTGATGAAAGTTCAGCCCTTGA
Organism: Pseudopodoces humilis; assembly: GCF_049639895.1. NCBI lineage: Eukaryota > Metazoa > Chordata > Aves > Passeriformes > Paridae > Pseudopodoces > Pseudopodoces humilis. The sequence continues at coordinate 12,895,995 of NC_142204.1, read as the reverse complement.
AGCAAATGAGCAGGCAGTACCTTGAGAATGAAGCAATTAAAAAACATCAACAATAAGATTTTCTCTTGCCAGTAACAGTGTAGAGGTTGCAGTTAAGCTGCATTTGCTGCCATCTGTAAAATGAAATGCATTTTTAGTGCTCCATAAGCAGTGATATTTTGGGACACTTACAGCCTGTAACTTCACAATATTTTTTCTTTAATGTGCAAGGGTGTCATACAGAAGAAAGTGGGAATCTCATAAGGGAGTTAGCAAACTAAAATTGCAGTTGAGTCACAGCTTTAAAGTATCTTCATAACATTGCTTGAATTTGCATTTATGCCTGCGTACTTTCTGGTTTGCAGCCAAGGCCCAGTTCCTGGAATCAGTTGAATTTTACTTGGTGCCTTCATTTAGCTTTGCTTGAGTATCTTGTGAAAGGTAGATTTCGAAGAGGTGATGGACCCAAGTAAGTAGTTTACAAGTTGTCCTTTTAATTCTTTGGCATTCTGGTGGATTTTCATTTTGTTCTGTATAATTACATGTATGAGTTTGATTTCCCTGCCAGTATTTCAACTTTAGATGATAGCGATTTAAACAGAGGGAAAAGTGTTTGGTACAGAGATGAAAATGCAGTTAATCACTCTTTGAAATCTAGGTAACCAACACTGTCTGATTCCAGCCTTGGAGCATAAGCAGGCTAGGCAGTTTCTGAGTTTGCAGACTACAAAACCCAAGAAATCATTGTTTTACTGGCACTGCTGATCATCCACCTTTATTGGTACTGCTTTTATCCACCTCTTTTCTCGTGTGATTGCATCTGAACTTGTGTGTCAAGTTGGAGATGGACATAGTATCCTAATGTTAGAATTTTTTTCATGTGACTGAAGGGAAGCTTTAGATTCTCTAATCCACAAGGTTTATGCCAATCGGAAATCTCTCCATCCAGAATTTGTGCCTTTCCAGGTCTCTTTCCTAGGAGAAAACCTTCAGCATCAGCACCACTGCTGTCTACATATCCTAAAGGAAAAAGTCAAGGAAGTGGGTGAGTGTGCATGAGGGGGGTGGAGGAGTTCAGCATGGCATTTTCAAAGAGGATGGGAAAAGAACAAAGAGCATTGAAGAGAAAAGCTCTCCTATGCAGGCTTGAGAGTTTTACATCAGTAGCAGAAATCAGAGCCATTTCCCAGCAGCAAGGCCATGGAGCAACATCATTAGAGAAGTCCTGTTGGGCATCCTTTGTAGGCCACTAATTTCTCCTGGATCCTGGTTTTGCTGAGGCACACAGGAGAGCTGAGCTTTTTAGGCAGCTGCACAGCATGCCTTGTGTTCAGTTTTGCCAAGTGACCCGTTCACCAACAAGGCCTTCAGCAAACATGTTTTTAAACAATGTTTGTCATTTTGCTGGAGCCCAGGACTTGGCTCTTGATGTGTGCGAGTTGGCACAATTCCTTTTTGGGCTGTTGTACTTCAGAACCTCTCTGGACACTGGGGGAGCGGCTCTTGTATCGCAGCTCATCTGCAGGTGTGGGTTCTCTGCTTGGAATTGGGGCTGAATGAGGACAGCTGACCTCAGACAACCTCTGAGAGCCTGCAAATTGTACTTAAGAATACAGGCTCATCTTTTTCTGGAGTGAGTTGGCAATGGAGCCATCAGCCAGTACCCAGAGACCAGAACTGCCTATTTGGTCATTCAGCACAGTGTAAAGTTAACTCATGTTTTATCCTTTGTGTCTGATTTTATTCCATTCTATCCTCAGCTGTTTCTTCCCTTTTTTTCTTAAAGAAAGCTTTTCTGTTTTCCTAAATTGAGCTCTGGCCTTCCTTACCAGTATTTTTTTTCCTCTGGCAGCAGACTGTGACTGAATGATGAAGGCTAAGACCAATTTTGTCAGAAGACCCTGTGTAGTGAGTTGAGTGGGACACCCTGCAAAGAAATAAATTTTGTTGTGAACAAAACACAGCCATTTAAGAAGAAATCCTAAAGATAGTGGGGCAGAATCTTTAAACTTCTGTTTTTACTTCCCTCTCAAACCCTGATCCCTGGCTAGTACATGGATAAAGTTGTTGAAATACTGGGGAGAAGGGGGGGAGCAGTACTCTGGTCCTTGGGGCCTCTGAGAGAGCTCCCACTTGTGACACAGGGGTGCATCTTGATATTCACAATCCAGAGCTTTTGATCTTCTGGGTGTCCCACAATTGATCCTCAAATCCATCCTCCAGAGGATCACATAACTTAAAAGTTGTATGGAGGTCACCCTTGACTGTAGTTTACTCTGGCAAACCCAACCTGCTGTTCTTATTACATTTACCAGACCTGTAAGAACTGCCAAATATATTAGGGAGATTGCTTTAAAAAATGGTGAGGTTCTGACTCGCGTCATTGAAAACACAAATCAAAATGTCTGAATTGTGCCAAGGAACCCAAGCCTGAAAATTGGGCTTTGGTAATTTTCTGGGGGCTTGTATTAGGCCTTTTGTTTTCTTTTAACGGGAGATGGGAGCGAGAGTATTATTAGTGTTGTAAATTAATTTTGCTCCTTGAAGCGAAACAGCTCTTCCATTCGTAGTTAAATGTGAACGATGGTGTGACTGTGAACAGCACAAACTGACTGCAGCCAGACTACCAGAATGAGCTGGTCTGACTCTGCAGAGGAAAACCCTGTTAATTCTGGGAACAGGGATAATTCACTGCTGCACTGTGGAATGTGGAGGTGGTTGTCCAGAGCCTGCTGTTCTGGCCTAATTTGTGTTTGATTGGAGCTGGCAAAGGGAAAGGGGTGCTAGTCCAGCTAAATATTTTTAAAATAAAGGCATCCTTTATTCACTGTATTGAAAATTTTCATTAGGCTGATTTTTGATCCTACATATGTTCAGTTACTAAAAGTTTTTACTTGTTTTCATTGAAGAAGGTTGGTGTGTCTTCAGTGGTGCATCAGTCTTGTGCTGCAGTTTGGGTCTGTTTTATCCTAAATTCAAGGAGATTGTGTCAAAGTGGGTGCCACCGAAGGGTTAACAGAAATTTGCCTTGTGTTGTTACAATCTGAATTGGGTGAATTTTGCCAAGTGTGTGTCTTACTATTTATATGATTTAGATGAGAGAGAAAATTTAGAGTGATCTCCTCATGCGTGAAGCTTTTGCGGTACTCAGTGTCTGATTACATCAAGATTTAGAAGCAGGGACTGAGCGTGGGATGTCCGGATGGGACTTCTGGGCACTGCTGCAGTAGAAATAGCAAATATGGATAACAAAAACAAGCACTGACTTGTGGCTTGTTTATAAACCAAACAAACCTTTGATACTAGCTAGCTGTGTGTATACTTTTGATCTTCATTATTTTGTGTCTTCTCATTTTTCTTGTCTTTTCTGCTGGCTGTCTCCTTGTGTTGCCATCTCATCTTAAAAGTGGGATTTCATAGCTTAGTTTAAGAACAAAGGTCTCTTACTTTGATTTTTTATCTGTAAAACATTAAAATGTGTTTTTCAGCCTTCAGTCTACTGCTGAGTTCAGCAAAACAGGAGCCTGGATCTGGCTCCAAGCTGGGCATTACTGGGATTACAGTTGTGTGTAATACTACAAGTATTTCATCTGTATATTATATAAATGTTTACAGTGAACATTCAGTATCTTCCTAGTTGGGAGGGAGAAAAAATGCCTCCCACATGGTTTTTTGGCAAAGAAAATATGGGTAAGGACAATCAAAAAGAACTTTTTCCTGGAATTACCTTGATTGCTTTGGTAGATCCCCAACCCCAGGGCCCTAAAAAGAGGGGGAAAAAAATTCCCAAACCCCAAGATACCCTTCCAAAGTAACAATTTACTTTTTAAGCTATTTTAAACTGTTTTTTGTTTTTATAATTGCAGGACTAGAGCTCTAAATTGTAGTGAAAATTTCTAGTCAATCAAATTTTTCCATTACATTGAAAATTTACCCTTTGGATGAAGCAAGAACAAGTTATTTAGGTTCTCTTTTTTGGTGAATGCATCTTGAAAAATTATGGTATCCAGAGGCCTTTGTACTTGTCTGAAGTTTATATTGTTTTATTTATTAAGGATGTATTGAAATCTTCTAACACACACACACATTGTAAGTATGGGTAATTACACCTTCACTCAAAAGTTTCATGATACTTTCTGTAACAGCTCTTAGTCTGACTTCTTTAAACCTTTTCTACAAGTACCACACTCATTATTCAGTGTTCAGGTATAAAGCAGGCTGTGAGAACACAACAATAGGGATGCAGGAGGGTAAGAAAAGGGTTTATCATTCTTCAAGGGATAAGCTTGTGTTTCAAAAGACCACATGAATATAACTGTGCCACTTCTGGCATTGCATGTGTGCCCACACCTGGGGAATTAACCACCTGAACTGTCTACCCACAAATAATTTCAGCCTTGGGAAGGGCATTTTCATACAAAGAGTGACGAAATTCTCAATGGTGGAGGAGGGAAAAACATTCTTATGGGTAGATTTCTGCCCATAACCATAACCATGGGGAGGTTGCTTGCAGAAAGGCAATAAACTGTTCAGAAAGCTGATGTGTTCCTTGTTGTGCTGTATCCATGCCTGGAGGCATGCTGTCTCCCTGATGGTTGACTCCCCGTTGGATGTGGGCAGTTCCCAAGCTGCTGCCCTTGCTTTGATCTCCAGGAAGCTAGAACTCGGTGTGTGGGTATGTTTTGCAGCAAATTTCTTTGCCAGAGGGGTAAAGAGAGCATGAAAAACTATGTATTCAATTTATTTCAGAAGCATTCAGGATTTCTACATTCTAGAGAACACTTACGGCTGGAAAAAAGGGTAAATGCTTCACCCTTTGTCAGAAGGGGCAAGAGGGACAATTCAGGCAACTGCTAACAAGGCAGTTTCACTTCTGTCCCTGAAAAAGAAAATCATGGTGTGAATTTTCTTGACATATTTCTGTGTACGTGAAGGAAAAGGAGGTGACTTGAAGGTCAGCATGGATTGGGAAAAGAGGTGACCTAATTGCAGCCTTCCAGTACCTGAAGGGAGCCTGCAAGAAAGATGGAGAGATACTGTTGACAAGGGCCTGGAGTGGCAGGACAAGGGGAAACAGTTTCAAACTGAAATAGAAAAAATTTAGGTTGGATATTGGAACGAAATTCTTCCCTTTTAGGGTTGTGAGGCCCTGGCACAGGTAGTCCAGAGAAGCTGTGGCTGCCCCTGGATCCCTGATCTTTAAAGTCACTTCCAACCTAAACTCTTCCATGATTTTACAATCTACCCTTGGTACACTTAGCTGGACCCGTCTGGTCCTGTGATAAAATGACTGAATCTATGGATGAGGGGAAAGCCATGAGTATCATTTACCTTGTGAATAGGGAAGCTTTCAGCATTGCCTCCATCAGATTGCCAAAATATAGATAAGGATGTTATAGTCAAGGTGGGGAAAAGAAACCTGTCTGGACATTCAGACTGCAAGAATTTAATGGCTCATGCTTTGCCTGGAGGTCACTTATAAGCAAAATTCCCTAAGGATTTGGCTGGGAACTTACCCTGTTTAGTACCTTAAAAAAGAAAAAATCTCTAGCTTGTAGTGCATTCTTTATGCTACAGGCTCTACTGGTAACTGGAAGTGCTGTCAATAGTAATATATAACTTAAGAAGCTGGAGAAGGGAAACAGGATCTGGATCTCTGAGCTCCTGGGTGCTGGTAGCTTTCCTCGTCTTTTCATACTTCCTTGGCTTTTACTTTCCTGCCTCTGCTGGGCAGTGTTCATTACAAGAAAGTCTCTGTGTTCCAGAGGTCACTCCCTAAACAAACCTTAGATAAGTTCTTCCAGCTGCCTCAGCATGTCCTGGTGGGGTGTTTTAAGTCACTTAAGTTTTAAGTTTAATTACTGCACTTGGTGATAGTGAAGCAAGTGTGTGGCTGGCAGCAAAGGGATTAAAACAGAGGCAGTGCCATTAACAGCACTTAAAATTCACGTTCACAGTCCCTGGTCCTCATGGGGGATTTCAACCACACAGGGAGCAGGTTAGGAAGGACAAAGCCCTTCCAGTGCCTAAAGGAGGCCCAAGAAGGACTTGAGAAGATATGACATACATCAAAACTTCATATTCTTCCTTCAGGACAACTGTTTAAGTATCTAGATTAATCAGTTACTCCTTCTGTCAAATAAATGAAAATTGTTTTTCCTCTTAATGTGCGATAAAACAGAATTCCACACTACACTGCCAGAGATACCCAGAATGTGTTTGAGAGCTCATTCATGTGGCTGCTTGTTCAAATATGCTCTTGCCAGCTGGTTTCTCTACTGAACTTAATGCTCAAGGTGCAACTCAGGTTTCCAGGTACACTATCCAAGTTACCCAAGTTTCTAAGAACATGGAGGTGGGGCTAGTAACTTCTTCCTGTAAAATGTCATTGTCACTTGGCATGTCACATTCTCTCCACATATGTGGTATCAGGAAAGTGGTGCATCTTTTTGAGATGTAAGGCCTAAACCCACAACATACCTTCTCTGAGATACCCAGGGGTTTCTTCTGTGGAAACAGCATTTGCTGTATTATTGTTGTCAAGGTAGTAGGAAAGCTGAGATAGGTTTGGGGTTTTTTGGTTGGTTGATTTTTTCAGGGTATTTTGTTTGGTTGGTTTGTTTTGGGGGGTATGTGTTTGTTTGTTTGGGGTTTTGTTTTGTTTTATTTTCCAGAAAGAGCAGGGAACAATAAATAAATGTACATGTAGCTATTCATGTCATAAAGATTGTGATGAACCATAGAAATAACCTGCAGAGAAAACCTGTATTGTAGATAGGAATTTGTAGTGGGAGACCCCTATAACATCACTGGGTGTATCCAGAAAGATAAGCAGGGAAAATACAGGCTTGCTCAAAGGACTGAGACATAAGACCTTCTTCTCCATCCTTTTTGATTCATCCATCTCCTCCATGTTGTCATCATACAGGTTCCTCAAGGACAGGATTTTCTCTGCATGGGGCTCTTGCTTTGTCCAATGAAGAAAGGACAATCGGGCTCTGATTTCTCTCTTTCCATCAATTTAAAGTTCTGGTCCTTACCATTTCATATCAGCCAGGAAAATAAATGACCATCCTTTTTTATTTCTGTGTAGAATAAATAGAAGATTTTAATCACTTCATAAACACCTGCCAAAATACTGCTTTAGCATCTCTTCCTAGCATCAAATAAGTGGTTCTTTAAATATAATCTATTTAAAGGATTTACACAAAGAAAGAATGCACAAGAGATCAAGTTATGGAATTTCAGAGGGGGGAAAAATGTGTGTATGTGCTAAAAGTACATTGTGACAAGTAGGTATGAGTCTCATTCTAATATTTTTAACCCATTAAACCTGATCCTTTAAAATACTAATGTCTCCACAAATCCTGAGTACTGATTTTGCTTGTTTCTGTTTCATGGTGAGCAGAAATACAAACTGATCAAAGGCAATGGTCTGGATTCTATTGGGATGTCCAAAGGGCATCAGGACTCTGCACTGCAGCCTGAACAAGAAAGGAATACAAAATAAATCACGTTTGCAGGAGTTCAGAATTGTTAATATAGTGCCCGTACTGTTTTGATGGAGTTTTATCAATGGAGAGTCTCTGAGCCTTTAGGGAATGGTGATTAGATTCTTCCCTGTCAGATTTTTTTATGCGCACAGTACATTGAGTGAGAGGACAGTAACCATTCTTAGCAGCATGGAGACCTTGAGCTTCCATAGGGCATGGAAGCAGTAAATCATTTTGTCAACCTTCCAAAACCTGCCCTTCAGCCCTTTCTTTTGAAGCTTGGAAGATGATCATTCTTTATGCCCTTCCCCTATCACTTCTTCCATTTCTTTCTGACACACAAGATTTGCTGCCTTGGGGCCTAGCAACCCATTTCCCCACTTTCCAGTAACCCCAGAAATCTCCGGGGAAGGTTTTGGTCAGAACATCACTCAATCATCTGCAATTCTAGCTGCGCCTTTTCCAAGTCAGCTCTGCCCCAAATCCAGTGTGCAAGCTCTAGCGCTCATATCTGTTTAATAATCTACAGATCCTTACAGCCATGATCTGCTTGGTCCCATCTTCACATAATGGAATGGTTTGGTTTGGAAGGGACCTTCAAGCACATCTTGTTCCAGCCCTCTGCCATGCTGGTAACACCTTTCACTAAACCAGGTGATCTTAAAGGCTGTCTCCCTTTAGGAAGCAGAGTCCTTTATACCATACCCCTCTGATTATCTTTGCTGCCTCTCAGCATAATACAAACCTCTTAACTCCTCAGTGTCTGTCATTTTTCCAAATGGGGTTAACTACTTAGTTGCCTTTTCTTATGTTTTCTGTGTGCCTTTCTTCCAGTTCATAACTGAAGTGCACTGTAGGAATATTAGCCATGCAGCCCCACAGATACCAACCAGAAAAATGCTCTGTGGTTTGGGATTTGTCCAGCTGGGAAGACTTCCCAGTGGAACTTATATCAGTGTCCTGATATGCTGAGCTAAGCCCACATTTGCTTGTGTCTTACTGAAGTGGTTTAGGTGGTATCTGTAGCTCCATAATGAGAAGTTGTAGTCATAAAGATGCAGATCAGTTATTGAGTTGTTCAATGGAGACTATTCTCAGCTTTTACGTCAGGCAGCTGATGTGTCTCAAAGGTTATCATTTTACTGGGAGCCTCAAAAGGGAAGGTGTTGGCCTCAGATTATTATCTTATCAAATAGGAACATATTTAATGTTGATTGCTGTGAAATATTAACCATAAATAAACAGTGGAATTTGTTGATGGACATATTCCATCTCCTGAAAGTACTGCAAATACATTCACATCCCTGGACAGAAGGTGCATGGTGCTGAGAACGGAAATGCATAAAATAAACAAACCTTTGTAATGTTCAGTATCAACTGTGTGAATTTTGCTGCAGGCTCTAAGTGAAATTACAGCATTTTGTTTCTCCAACAATTTCAGTGTTGATTAGTACCAAAAAATGATACCGCTCTTGTGCTACCCACAGATTTTTCATAATAATGTAATAACTCCAGGTAGTTTAGCTCAGGAGAGAAAGGTGAGCCCTTAGTGTTCTGCCATTCCTGTTTCAATCACATAATTGGAAAAGTTTCACCTTTACCCTTGTAATCCAAAATTATGGATGTCTAAAGGGAAAATTCACAGAGTAAGTGGTGCTCTGTGGGAATCAAAAAGGCCATTTCACAAGGGCAGATTCAGCTCCTAGCAGCATTGGTGTTTGTGCTTTCTACACAAGCAGGGCAGGTCTTGCTCCAGTTTTGAGGTTATTAGGCCTGGGTCATCACCCAGTTATTAACATAAAGCACAATCTTTAACCTCTGCTCCTGGTTGCCGTAATCGTTACTGGGTGCATGAGCTAAAGGAGTCCTGTAAAGTATGATGGAAAGACACTGGAAATGTTGTCTGCTAAACAAAAAAAACCCACAAAAACAATACCCACTTGCATGCCCATTTTTTATAACTGAAACAGCTGACGAAGGAGACTGGGTATTTAATGGGCATAAAGGGAATAGGCCCTAGAAATTTTCTCTAATGTATGAAGGATGTAGTGCTCTTAAAAATAGCCATACCAGCCTTCTACCATTAGTGGTAGAATACCCATGGTAGGTTTGGAATAGATAGAAGAACTGCAAAAATACTACAGTCTGAGTTCAGGTGAATGTCCTAGGCAGAAGGGATGCGTCCAATCAACTTCCATCAGGGAAGAAGGGAACCACCACCACCACAGTTGCCTGTATTTTTCCACGCCAAATCACAAAGAGCAAGCAGAGAAAAACAAGTGACAACAGAAGTAGAAACAGAAGCAGCGATATATCTTTGAGTCCACATAACTTCATTAAGCACTGCAAGCAAGGCTTCATTACTGTGTTTATGAAAATATCCAGCTGCCCTCTCTTTCTTTAGAGCAGTCACTTTTTTTGTTAAGAAACAAAGCTAGGAAGGTTCCAGATTAAGGCACTGTACGCAGGTCAAAGCCTGTCTGTGGGGCTGGGATCTGTTTACTCTCCTGTAGATATACTCCAGTGTGTTTGCGTCTTGTCTTCAAAGAGCATTGGGGATAGATTTTCTGCAGTCCTTGTTGTCTGTAATGCTTTAATTTTAGAAAATGTAAGTGTTCTAAAGGCTTGTAAAATCTCCCCTAAGGAACACATTCGGTTAAAAACTTGTCCACATATTCCTAAATTCTTCCTTGTTTCATTTTTGTTTTCAGAATGTGTTTATACTCTTGTAAATGGCAATGCAAAAGCCCATCTGTTTGTTAGGGGTAAATAGTAAAATTTTAGATTATCTCTAGCAGATATTTATCAACATTGTGCAGACTCAAACATGTACAAATCTGGATATCACGTTTTAAATTAATTCAAATAACTTAATTTCATTTATTCTTTAATCAGTTTGTGTTTCTCTTCTGGGAAGGCTGTTTGGGAAATACTGATTACTTTGCATGTATTAAGGAACCCTTCCCCCTATATTAGATGTATTTCTGTAGGGAAGACCACATAAAAGAAATCAAACTGATGGACCAGGAACAAAGGAAATCGTGGGCTTGACAGTCAACCTGTAGCCTTCACCAATCGTAGCTGGAAATGTTTCCTAGGAAACCAGGCTGAAAACCAAATTCTCTCATGTTAAATTTTCCATTTAACTGAGAAGCCAATTGTATGTGATATTACCTCTCCATGTGTGCCATTGTGTATTTTAAATAGCAGCGCATAACCTGAAGTAGGTGCACATGGGATATGTTTCTGTGTTCCTGTGAATCTGTACATTAGTTTTTATTCAAAGGTGGATATTTCTCCAGTAACAGTAGGAGAAAACAAATAATTCAGGTAGAAGTCCCAGCTTCTACACAAAAATACATGCTGTGAAATTACCCTTTGTGCTGGACAGAATCAGTTGCAGAAGAAAAGCACTGGTATGTAATTTGTCAAAATGAAACATTACTTTTCCTGGGAGGATCCAGATTTTAGAGAAAGTGATGGATTCCTTATTTGGAATAAGAGCGGGGGATGACTGAACAACTGTTGTAAAATCAAATGTTTTTTGTGCTAGAGCCCAAAGGTGTGGCTAAACTGAAGCTTTGCTTATATCTGTGATAAAAATTAACTTCCTGCTGAAGTGGGAATGGAAAAACAAGCACCAATAATCCTGGGGCATCGCTTCCCTGCTGCTGTTTATGGAAGTGGTAGACATTTAACCTCATCCAGTTGTGTGTTACCCATCCATCTGCACAAAATGGACTCTATGAAAAGCCCTGGAATAGGTGCTTTTGAGAGCTGTGACTCTTTCTGTCAGTGTTTTTCATGTACCATTTCAGCTGATTTAGGATCTCTCTCAAACAAGAGTTGATACAGCCACCTCTGTGCTCATCTGTGCATTGCAGAGAAGATGTGATTTTCTACCTTAGTTCCTATCCATCAATTTTTTTCCATTTACCAGTGTCTGCTTTGGCACACATCACTCACTCCTTGGTCCCTCTCAGATGTGTCCTCTGAGGACAAGTTTTACTGCTTTCCTTAGTTTAGATGAAACCCCTGGATCACCAAATGTCAATTACTGTGTTCCCTATCCATGTTAACTCTGCAGACACGTCAGGATTTCTACCTCTGGGCAGTTTTCCTCCAGATAAAAGTTAGCTCCTGATTAGAACGGGTCAAAAGCAGTTTATGATGGGTTGGAAAGGCATGGAGAGCAAAGCAGTTACTCGTATCTTCTTAGTAAGCCTGGGGCTGGAGTGATGTTCCCAGCCTGCTTGGATGCAAGAGGCATTCCACAGTTAACTTAATCTTTACCCAGGGTGGGTAGGTATTCTCTGGGGCTGGCATTCCTCTGCGTCACCCATGTGCTTCTCTCTTGGCTCTCTCTGGGGGCCTGTTCTCTCCCATCAAAGGACTGAAAAACAATGAACAATGTTAGAGGAGAGCACGTGGAACCTACAAAACGAGCAGATTTTTCCACAAGCCTGTTACCCAAGTTTTCTACTATTCACTTCAATGAATATTGCTTTACTCAAACAAAAATCCATTTACAGAGAGATAATATTCCCAATACATGTGCTGCATGTTTTTATTTTTAAGCATAAATCAGGCTTTGAGTTACTGCCAAAATTTTGATGTTAATTTGACCCTCAAAAGGCAGCTCTCAGGAAAGAAGGATGTGGTTAAGGAAGGTATATTGCCTCCTAAAGGGCTTTAAAATAGCTAGGTTTTTCTTCCACTTGTGTGACCTTGGGTAAGTCACTTCCAATATATGTGTCTGTTTCTACCTGTGAAAAATTATGTGGCTCTTCTTTATAAAAAACTTAGTGATAAAGAAGACTATGTAATAGGTATTAATGGAATATATAATAGAAAAGCTATTTGAAATCCAGAATACATGTCTGGAGACCTTTATTTACCCTTGTCTTCCTTCTACCTAATATCTAATCTGGAGGTTGAGGGTCATTTAATCAGTGTCATTCCCTGGTCACTTGATACAATTTTGAGACCATCCTCTTTGTGTGAACCCGTGGAAACACCGAGTTCCTTGGAGTGCAGGTGCTCTCTAGGAAAGCAGTCAGCTTTATGTGCTTGTCTGCAGATTGTTCAGGTACTAATAGATGTCCAAATCCCTGGCATCAGGGGAATCAGAGGAACATGAAACCAGAGTGGTGAGAGACATCTGTGCTAAAAATAAATAAACCTGAAGATAAGGTTTATTTAAGGTTTAAGGTTTATAAGATAAGCTCAGTGTCCAGTAAAGGCAGTGTTCAGTGAAAGTAATACAGCACTGAAGAAGGAAAGAGTATTTTGCTAAATAATAGCTAGATTTTAAAATTAATTATGTATGATATTTAGTCAATGAAATGAGGCTTTGAGCTGTACTAAACATTTGTGTGGCTAAAAATACATATTTTAATATATATTGAAGATAATGTTATAAATGAAACGCTTAAACTACTCCCTTCCTTCTATAAACCATAATGAGACCTGACTGGGAGGATGTAATTTGCTGAATTACGTCCTTCTGTGAAACATTTCTTGTAGCTCTTGTCAGATGGTGGCTCAAATCAAATACATCTTTGCTCTGCTCCTGCATCGTAGTTCTTATGCCCCTGGATAATTTTTCTGCCTACACCTGCTTTTGTGCTTCCATCCTCTGACAGGAGCTGCAGTTAATTAAATGACCAGTCCTTTCCCCTTCTTTTTGTTAGTTTTTATTCTGCCAGCAAGGCTAGATAGATGCCAGCTCCAAAGGAACAGCCAAGCCCATGCACTGGGAAGATGCCAGGACTTCTGAGCTGCAACACTGAAAAGAGGAAATGTCAAGAAATGCCATTTCTGTTCTGAAAAAATTGATGTTTTTTTAAAAGCGACGAGATTTTCTGAGGCCAGCAGCACACCTCCAGGGAGTTGATTCAGCAGGTCACTTTAGGGACTGAGGGGAAATGTTGTGAGAGGGAAGCTGTCTTTAACCTGAAATCAGCAATTCCCTTTCTCAGTCCTTCCCATGAGAGTCGTTCCTGTGGAAGGCGAGGCATGTATTAACTCGCTCTCTCCACTGTAATTTGGCAATTTGGCTTCTTGCTTGAGTGACAGAAGCGGAGGTGACAGCTACCCAGGGTGCACTTGAACCTGGTCTTGGAATGCCTGGCATGGGCTACAGTCCAGCTTCTGCCTGTCTGTGTCCTGCACTTGGATGAGGCTCCTACTTCATTGCTGTTATTTGGCAGATGTCATGGATTTGATGTGAGGTGACACCTTTATAATCGATCTGTTAGCTTGTTCTGTTTAATCTGATTAAACTCTCCCAGTCACCTACTTAGGTAAGGTAGATGGGATGAGTCGGAGTCAGAAAGATTAGGAGACTTCTGCATGATTATGAAAAGGTTGGAGGCAGAGGAAGGAATTTGAGGAGCATCACCCCTAAGTCACACATAAACACACTCCATGAAAACGGGGCCCAGGCTGTGAGCGGGGAAGAAAGGCTGCCATGACATCATCCACTTGTTCCCCATTCCCACTTCTTGGACAGGTCTTGACCTTTTGGTACTGTAGCAAGAGAGTGGGAGGGAAGGGGTAGATAGGTTCAGTTACCCTCCAGGGTCAGTCCTTAAGCAATAGGTATTGCTTAATAATAATGATGAACAAAGTTATGAGTTCTTGTGTCGTCTCCCTGGGGACTCATGTCACACAGCTTGTTACAGTTGTTTCTTTCCTAATAGAAGAAACTGGTTGTAGGCGTAATTCTGCCATGGTGTGTGGGAGGGAAATCTTGGGGAACAGATGGTTCTTGGTGAACAGACTCCAGTGACTAAGACCGACTCTCAAAAAAGAATTAATCTATCAAGCTGATTTTCTGATGAACAGAAATAGGAAAAATAACCATAATACAAATGCAAAAACGAACAATGAAGCAAGGCTGCCTGTTGTATGTTTGACAGTGGTATTTCTCCCTGGTAAAGAAATTGCTTTTTAATAGCTCTCATATGGAAGGGATTCTCTAAGCTGTTTCTTCTTCAAATGCTAATGTATTTAGCATTTCTAATATATAAATAATGTATTTCTGCCCTCTTGAGCAAAAGAGGGCAGAAAACCAGGCATTCAAAACTCAGAATGAAAGAAAAGAATTCTGCACTTGGAGAAACTTTGCATCCACACATTTGTGTCTGCCTACTTGAAGGTGGAAACCATTAAGGGTGGAAGAGCCACCAAAGCGTACAGTTGGAAAGGACAAATTCTTCACTTGAGCTCATTTCAGTCCACTTGTGTTGATAAAAACAGACTTATCCCTTAAAGGTCATGGTTTAATTATTGGCACTGATAACGACTTTCGTGACCAACACTGAAAAGTTTTTGAGTGGGTGGATTAAAGTCTCTCCCCATGAAACAGGTTTTCCTTTACAAAAGTACACAGGACTGTGGGCTAGTCCTAAATAATCTCTTAAGAGCTCTTTGTCAGCCATTTGATATGCTGATGTTTCATTTTCAGGGTGTTTAGCAATCCCACTGGATTCTACTGGGAGTTAGCATCTCAATTTTACCAGCATGACATCTGAAAGTGGTTCAATGGAGTAGCCCTTTCTTATATGGCAGTATTTTTTCAGGACTTCTTTCATTGCTGTATTGATTGAAATGCAATTTTAGGTCTGTTTGGCCTGCAGACCCAGCACAGCAGAGATTATTTAGAAGTCCATATCTATAGGAAACTTTTCAGTTTAGGACTGACTGCAATGTTGCAGGGAATTCCCAACCTCTTATGTTAACCAGTACTCTGGGATACTCTGCTTCTGCTACTAAAAATGTAGCAGACAAAGCAGAGTTTCACTTGGGCTTAATAGAAGCAGTGCTAAGCAGTCTGAGACTTAAATTCTCCTTCCCCTCGGCATTACAGTAAAAATGTCCATTTTTAAAATAAATGACTGTGCATGCTCTAAACCATTCTTAGCTACAATACCTGATACTAAACTTCAGGGCTAAGTAGTGTTTTAGAGATGGAATCTGTCCTAGTAAAATCATTCCTAAACTGGCAAGGTCTTTTGAGCAACATGCAAGGAAATGCAGATTTCCATGACTGCAGTGCTGAATGGAGATTAGCATCCTTTTGGAATAGGGCTTTAATCTTGGAGATAATCTCCTGAGCTGCTGTTCCTGTGGTGGTGCATCACTGATCTTCATACCCTATAGGACACAGATAACTCCAGAATTGTCAGTGTTGTATATTAGTTATTTCTCTTGATTCAGAGTTATGAGCAGGTATTATTATATAAATTTAACCTTTTCAGGAGATGCTTTTAGGCTTGTGGGAGGGAAGGAAACTGAGTGTTTTGGAGAGTCATCTCTTCCAGTGTAAGAGGGAAGAAGATATTCTTGGTTTAGTATGTTTTTATTCTCTGAATTAGACAAAATTGAAATGCTCTGAGTGATGAATTGGGCAAATGATGGGGAGATAATAGCTGTGCTATTATCCCCAGAGAGAAGATGCCAAAACTGAATGCCTTTCGTTTGAAAGGGGTGAGTTGCCATAAAATGTTCCACATAAGGAAAATTGCATGGACTAGGATTTTTCTTGTCCTTTCCTCATAGTTCTGCTGACCTGGTGAGCTAAAACCTTTTTGCTGTGAAAATGAGTCTGAAAGCAGCATATCTCTGCAGTTAGAACAATCTACGTGAGATACTTGGCCATTAACTCGAATACTTCTGGAGAATACAAAGCACACATTTACCACTGGGGCACGTGCCTCTTCAGAGGTCATTTTCTGCAGCTGCAGCACAGCAGTATTTCTCCTTTCCTGCTTGGGCACCCCTTACAGCTGCTCAGGGGACCCTGACTTGTGGGTGGTACAAGGGGTCCCAGACAGGTGGAGATTCAGTGGTATGGCAGCACCAAAAAGGGTTCTGCAAAAGCACAGAGGAAGGTGGAGGACAGAAGAAGGAGGAGTGCCAGTGGAGTACAGAAGTCCCCCCATCACAATTACAATTTCAGTGGTGAAGATCTTTTTGTGCTGTTGTGGTTCCCTCAGGCTGACAGGGATGACACCATGAAACAATTCCAGAATCTCTCTTAGATCAAAACACACCAGTGGGCTTGTCATTTTCTGATACACGTGTGAGAAGCAGAAATGTCGTGAGCTGAGCACAGAAAATCCAAGATCACCAAGATTAGTGTTTTCTCATTCTGTTACAAATGCTTTGGAATTACAGGTATGTTGGAAGGATGGGGACAGAGCCTGGTTGGGTGTGAGGCTGAGCATCCAGCTGGAGGTGGGTTAAAGGCTGTCCCTGTTGATTGAAGGATAGAGCTGGTCTTTCAGGCTGGTGAGCCAAAGCTGATAGCCATAGGTTACCTTACGAGCCTGGCTCTCCCCTTCAGGGTCCAGGCTTGAGACATAACCTGAATTAAGAGATTATGATAATATTAAATTAAGCAATACACTGCTGAGAGAGTAATAAAGCTATTAAATGATAACTAATCTAAAAGCACACACAACTATAAAGCTACTAATTATCATTATAATTATTATGACTCACATCCAACTTCTGTTGAGTTATAACTCTACCTCCCTAACCCGTTCAAGTCTCTCCCCCCCTTTCTCCACTGTCTCACACCAGGTCTTTTCAGATGAAGACATGATGGAAGCTCCAACAGCTTATCAAGTATGAGTCTTTTCAACATCACTGTGGGCTTGCATTCATCACTATTTGTAGGTGCTCCCACTCCAGGGAAAAAAAAAAAAAAAAGGCCCTGTCCTCTTTTATTTTGTCCCTGATTTTACATATTCCTATTTCCTGTTTTCTATTTTTGGATGTTTGGTTTTTGGACCACACTTGCTCTTCGCTTTCTCTGTTCAAAATCCTTTGAAATAGACAGTCTGTCCCCAGTTACTTCTCCTAGTTGGTCTCATTACTGCTGTATTTATACTCAAGTTCGGTGGATTTTTTCAGTGCTATTATTCAGGCAGTCTTGATTTGTATAGTTTTACTTACATGCTTGCCTGGGTACAGGTGACTTTGAAGACTTTGCACCACAAAACTCCCCTGCCAGCATCCAGTTCATGCTGGCATCATATTGTTTACCATATTTACTCACTAAGACAATTTTATTTTAGTCTTGACTCTTCTACCCAGGTCTAATTAAGCACAAGCAGTTTCTCCTCTTGTGTATAGCCTGCATAACACAGCACCAGAGTAACCCATTTGTCACACTCTGGTTTTGTGCTCCTGCAGCTTGTCCTTGAGCTGTTTTAATCACTTTGCTCGTTCTCAGGAGATGCATTTCTTGGTGCTCCATCACAACCTCCTGCATACACCTTATATTACTGTGGTAGTTAGTTGTACTGTATGCCCTAGAGATCCTAACTTTACAACCACATAGTTTGGGGCAGATCTTTCAGTATTGGGTTGGGGCTTTTTCTCCCCAGGAATCTGGAAGACCAATAGGCTGCCTCTACCAACTGCAGCAGGACAGGTGGAGAAATGATCTGTACTCTCAGTTAAATACGTAGTTAGGATATATAGTATCGCCTCATGCAAGTAGTATTCGCAAACATTGTGTATTTCTTACTTGTGAGGGGTGGCAGGTGCATTTCAGTACCTCAGGATGGTTGGTTGGGGCATGTTCTGTTTATTTCTCCTCCATTCCTTCCACCAGGGTTTTTTCACTGGTAGATTAAAACATTAAAGGAATTTATAACCTCATGGGACCACAGCCAAGGACACAGGCTCATTACTGGTAATCCCTGCTCAGACGGATGGGGAAGCTTTGTGTACAAACAGCTTTTTGTTGTTCATAGAATCACAGAATACCCCAAGATGGAAAGGGCCTGCAAGGATCATCAAATTTAGCTTCTGGCCCTGCACTGTTCAACCTGGTTGGAAATGTTGCTCATTCTGGTGATACGTGGTCAAGTGATTTGTTACACCTGAAGCATAATTAGCCCGAGTGTTCACTTTTCTGCCTTGTATGGACTGGGTAACATAAAATTCATGTGCAGTCTAGAGCTGGAAGCTAAAGGCAGCGAGCATGAATTCCAGTTCAGCTTACATGGATTATCCTCTTTGGGTTCCCTTGGAAGCAGTATGAGTTGAAAATAAACTTGCAGAGAAAAGTAACGTTTCTCTTGATAGATGTATTGAGAAGTGCATGTCAGTGTGAAGGATGTCTCAAGCCACAAGTCCTGTGCTCAGAAAGTTTTAACATTCTGGCTTTAGCTGGAAGAATTAGTAGAGTGCTAGAGATGATAAGTTAGGCTTATTGATTCAGTAGTCTCTGAGGTGCCAGCGCAAGCTAAAACCTGATCCTGGCTTAAGGACACTTGATATGGCTTTCTTGATCCTGTTTAAAATGTGTATGTGTTTCTTTCCATACTAAAATATTTGGATTTCTCTATTGTTAAAAAAAAACACAAACCAAACAACAACAAAAAAAGCAAAAAACCAAACCAAAAACATCAAGGAAAAAAAACAAACAACCACCCAACCAAAATAAAACAACAAAACACAGACTAAGTCCTACCTGACTGCAGACAAAACTCATCTTTCTCTGCCTTAAAGAGGAACAGTCTTGCTGGGTGTGTGAAATGTCATCTGACTTGTCTTTTACCATCAGGCCTGTCAGAACATTCTAGTAGGTTGCAACTGCAATGGCAGGATAGAGAGAAACACTTCAGAGGGTGTAGCTGAGCCATCTGTGGCAACGCTCTGATCTGGGGAAGTGAACGACATCTGCTCCTGGCAGACGTGTTACTATTGCAGGCTGACGGGAAATGGCCCTCCTGACAACAGGTATCTTTGTTGTGAAACAAGACAACACCTCCTGCTTGATGAGACCCAAGCAATTGGAAAAGGGAGTCTGTATGCCAAAAGGCTGCTACAGACTTCCTGGGACAACTCTGCCTTTTCCTTACATCCAGATAACTTGACAAAGTTCAGTGGAATTGATTTTTTTAATAACTTTTTTTTGGTTTTGTTTCAACCCATGGCCAGGAATTGGTGAATTTTAAGAATGTTCATTATGGGTAGAACTAAGTGAGCCAAGCGTTATTAAAAAGAAGTCCATATTTTGAATAGCAAACAAAGAGGCTGGATTCAGAGAGAAGGTTTGAGCTGTGATTCCAGAGGGGCTTCTGCAACCATATCCAAAAGGTTTCTATGGATTCTTGAGAGAACTGGCCACTATCAGAGGCATTGGTTACAGCTTGTCTCCAGTAGCAGGGGTACTTGCAGAGCCAGACTGTGCTGTAAGTAGCTGACTCTGTTTGGACAGATGGTTCTATCTTCTTAAAGAAGTTTTAATTTCCCTAAGCTGAAGGCTCCTTGGGTGGAAATCAAGGATTACTTGTAACTCTTTTACTTCCTTGCTTGCTTGGAATAGTGACACTACAGAAAATCGGTTTATGATGATTAAGACATCCTTTCTTAGATGTTTTCTTAGAATATCAAGTGTTTTCTTCTTCACTGGGTTGGTCTCTTTTTCAAAAGGCCCTCACTTCTAGTAGTGTCCCTGTTCTTCCTATCAGTCTTCTAAATTGCATTAGCTTCCAATAATCTCTCAGGGATTTCCCCATTTGTTTTCTCACTGTGTGCCTGTAGCCTGACTGTTGGAATATGGTCCTAGTTAAGTGATAGGAAAGAAAAAAGACAGGTATTTAACAGGCTGGGGTACCCCAACTTAGGGATTTTCTCTTAAGCACCACTCAAAAAATTATGTTTTCATGATGAAGCTAACAAAAACATATGTGGGATGACATAAGGCAGCCGAAATATTTGTGTCAGATGTGAGCACAAAAGAAGAATGCTGAAATGAGAAATTATCCTTGGTAAATCACAAAATCATCTAATGGTTTTGGTTGGAAGGGACCATAAAAATCATCCCAGTAAGTGGCCATAGGCAGGGACACCTTCCAATATACCAGGTTACTCCAAGCACTGTCCAACCTCGCCTGGAACATTTCCAGGCATGGGGCAGCCACAGCTGCTCTGGACAACTTGTGCCAGGGCCTCCCACCCTCACAGGGAGGAATTTCCAAGAATATCCCATCTGGACCTGTTGATGAGAACAAGAGGTCCTGCACAGCACCTCTCCTCACTGACTCCTCTATCACTCGGAGAAGGAAGTTTTCATCAATGCATTCCAGGAACCTCCTGCAAAACTTCCATCTCTAATTGATTGTACTGTTTGACACATCTATAAATTCAGTAGTCTTGGCACGACTTTCAGTCATTGAGACCAGCTGGCAAGAAATGGCTCGTGCTCATGCCAGAAACCTTTTGTACCTTCCAAGACATCATGGCCGCAGGTAGGATATCTGTTTGGGAAAAGCCATGGTTCTAGGCTAGCTCCTGACTGGGCTAACTCCTCACTTGTGACCAGTGACTTGTTCTTTTTTCTGGTACTCTTCTAGCAGAGTTCATTCTAGAAGAGTGAATTACTGTTCTACTGTACTCATTTCCCAGCTGTTCAGCACTCTACACTTGAGTGCCCTCTCACTGCAATGCTTGAAGAATCTCTGTCTCTTATTTGGGTAGCTTTAAATATTTGATGCATTTGTCTTGATTTGTTCAGCTTCTGCTGTGCATGACATCAAAGGATTTTTACCTCCATTTACCATTTTAGTTAAGGTGCAGTTTGCTGCCCACATTACCCCTGCTCCTCTTCATGGTGATGTTCTCTGCTTTCTGCCTCAGAAGGAGGACAGGGTGAGGAAGTGCAGGACACCTACCCTAGGCAGCCATTCCTTTGGAAGAGCTCTTTGGAAGGACCAAAGTTCAGAAGACTGCATCTCAAGGCTTGCCCAGATACACTCCTAGGAGCTCAATGGCCCAGATGTTTTTGTCCTTGAAGCAAAATTTGAAATTGCATCCCAGCACTGTTTTGTACAGTGCTGCCTCCTCTGTGTGTCCTCTGTTGACCCATGGCCTTATTGGGGCATAGTTACAGAGAAGGATGAGAAAGAAAACAGTCCTAGGAGATGTGTGGGAAGAAACATTTTCAGTGGTTCCTGTAGGAAAAGCTCCAAGTGTTGCCATTCTCCTTCCCTGCACTTACATTCTTCCCCATCAAACATTGATGCTGATCTCAAAGTATCACCTAGGGGCAGATCTGTGATAAACATTAGAAAACTTCTTGTTCTATCCATGAGTCGTCCACACACCTATAAGATGGCACTAGAGACTATAGAAAGCTTTTCCATGTCTCTCCAATCCCTCATGCTCCTGTCCACAGCATCTGACTTGGAAAGTGTTCCAGATTCACTGCTGTGTAATTTGAGTATTCTTTCTAGAAAACAGCAGGCTTTGTCAGCAGCCAATTTTCAAGGAAACTGGCTATTCAAAATCTCATCCCAAATAGCTGGATATACATATATATACTTAGGTGACCTTTATTGGAACTTTCTGTCTCTCTCTTTCTTTCTGTAATCTTCATCTTTAAATAATCAGCTGTTTTGTTTACTAGATTTTGGTTGTGGGTCCTGTATTTCCACTACATTAGCTCTACTCAGGAGAGAATAATAGCTCTGGATTGAAGCATAAGCCAGTTGTTTTTCTTAATGAGGAATGCTCTGCTGCCTGCTTTCCAGCTGAAGAGATGAATTATGCTTTATTTGCCTTGAGAAGCACTGTACTTAAAAGCAATTTTCTGAAGAGGAAATGAGGCAGAGAGTGCAAAAAGGGGGAGAAAAAAAGGCTCTATCCCAATTAAAGCTTCCTGATCTGCATTTTCACACATTTCTTGACTGAATAATCCTGGTGTTTATTGCTGGAAATCTACCAGGCTAAAGATTAATTGCTGGATAATTACTTTGAAGCTGACAAGTTCTATCTCAAATTTGTTACAATGGCAATTCAGAAATAGTTGTGTACTTTCCTTCCTTAAATGTATTGGAGGATTTTATCAGTAGCAAACGCAAGTGATAAACTCTTTCAGCAAGACTAAACTGCAGGCATTAGGTGGTTTTTTTTAGAGTTTTTTCCATGACTTTCAGTAGTTTAAATTTGTGATGATCACTTGTGTATTTATGATGCTGTCATTGAAATCACCGAGGGATGGATGCACACCCTGGGGGGTGTTATTTTGTGTATTTATATATAGGCTGTTCCCCTGCATTTGTGCACCAATGCTCTTTTCATAAGAGGGATTTCAAGCACCCTGGGTTTAAAATTGTTCCACATAGCCAGTGAACACCTTTTTCTTGGAAGAAATTCTTTGCCCTCATTCTTGCCCTTGGCTTGTGTCTCTCTTAGGATAAATTATATATTTCCTTTACAAGGAGCAAGTCTTGCATATATTTTCCTGAATCATGCTAAGCAATCCCTTCCATTTCTTTATCTGAGAGATGTAAGCTTTTTACCTGTTTTGGGTTTTTTTTTTTCTCTTCTCTCTTTTTTTTTTTTTTAATTGAGCTCTATCAGTCTTAGTGTTCTCCTTGGTTCATTGTATATGAGTTCCATTTTGTGGAAATTCTCTAGATTTTCTCCATTTTAAAGGTTGTCATACAGTAATGCCTTGAAATGTTCATGTTGTAATGTAAGTTACCAATCCTCCAAGAGAAGCCTGATTTCCTGGCACCTATTAAACACACCTGAGGAAAAAAGGTTGCCTATCTTGGCCACACTTAAAAACTTGATGCTTTCTGGGTCAGTCACCAGTGCCTAATGGGGTAGAGAGAGATCCAGGAGTGCTGTACAAAAAAGAAAGGACCACCCAAGCCTCTGAGAAGGCTTTGACAAGGCTAAACTCATGCAAGTTATTTTTTTAAAGTGGACCATGGCTTAGGCACTCTACTTTTCATTAGTTTGTATTTGCTTCACTGAAAATGCCTCTTAAGATGCGAAGCCTTTGGCATTTTGCAGTGTTCAGTGATTCCTTTATCTTTCAGCTGTGCTGTTCCAGAGATGTGCAATTTGCCCTTTCTTTGAGGTTTTTGTATCTTTGTGGCATGGAAAAAATTCTGGTTGAAGGATTGGTAGGCAGAAACTTTTCTGAATTATTACATGCTTTAAGGCAAGAGCAGGGAACATCTGTGGACAACTTGAAGTCAAAGGCCTTTCCTTTCTCTTCACTGTAATTTTGTGGCAATTCCTGTATCCCTTCAGAAGTGCTGCTGACCTGGCCAGTCTTTTCTGTAATTTCAACAGTACATCAAGCCAGTCCACTGACTATTTTATATTGGCTGATGGCTTCTAAAAAGAAAAGACAGAACAATCCTTAGGCCTCACACAGTTACTGGGGATTTATTATTTATATTCTTTGTGAGTTCATCAGAATTTAGAGATGCAATTACAGTTTACCTTCAGACTAAGCATCATCTTTATGTTAAGTACTCCTTGAACTGCAGGAAGCAGTATAAAATAAGCTGCATTTGTTTTGCTGTTAAATCTTCCCTCATTTCCCTGTAAAGCACTGACTGACAAGTCTGAACCCTTCAGCTTCCATAAAAGAAGCAGCAGACTTTGAATAAACATCTGCTCCCGTTATCTGATTTAATGGTGACAGTGTACTGAATGTTCCTGTAGTGCAGGTTTCCAAAGCAGTGTGCTGACTTGTATGCTTGCATTTGGAAATTGCCTTCATCCTTCAGAGGAATGCAGTGAATCATTGGAGGGGATGAAAAACTGCAGCAGCTGAGTGGCACGTGGTAGCAGCAGGCACAGAAGCCAAAGGGGAGATTATCTGCAGCAGGAATGTCAGGAGGAGATGTAAGAAGAATTTAGCTGTCAGTGGCTGGCACTGCAGAAATACTACTCTTACTTTATATGCCGTGACTGAAATGGAGAAAGGGCTGATTCATTCTTTCTCTGCCTTTGCATTATTTATGCTAAACAAGTGGAAAATAACTCTCATTTTGTAGCGTTTTGCACCCTCTTTGCAACAGAACAAACAAATGCAAAATAATATTCCTGATAGTCACACAAGATAGACTTGGTCTCATGTGTGTTCTCTGAGAAACCTTTCCATTTTGTGTCTCATCAGGGTTTGCTGGCATCTCTCAGGAGATGATGCATATTTGGAGAGCCAGCGTAGCATCTTATTAGAAAACATGCAGACATTAGGACTGTTGGTGCCTGGGAATTCAGTTCCTACAGTCCAGCCAGCTCTCACCAACACCTTTCCCCATGAATAACTCTAGAGATCTATTTTCTGGCCTAGACACACTGATGAAAGATGTGTGCACTCAAGTGCAGCTGAGAACAGTGAAATGGCTTTGTCTTGTCCTAACTTGGGCTAAAGTTTTGTGTTTATAAAGGATGTGCAGCTGTGT
Organism: Pseudopodoces humilis; assembly: GCF_049639895.1. Taxonomy (NCBI): domain Eukaryota; kingdom Metazoa; phylum Chordata; class Aves; order Passeriformes; family Paridae; genus Pseudopodoces; species Pseudopodoces humilis. The sequence goes on along the minus strand of NC_142204.1, from coordinate 12,871,283 downwards.
GGGAATTTAAAATAAGTACAGAGTGTGGTGCATAATGGGGAAGGCTAATGATTGTTTTATCACCTCTTTATCCCTAAGAACCTCAAGGTTTATCTAGATCTACTTGTCAGATAAGCAGAAAGATGATAATCCTTTAGTCAAACAAACAGACAAAAAAATACTGCTATTAGGATCAATTTAATCTTTCACATGTCTCTTAGTATGTTGAATTTATGTCACACAATTTCTGCTCATACATAAGCACTGGGCACATCAAAGGCAGAAGAAACTCTAAGAAAAATAGAGGACATGGTAGTGAAGGTATTTCCAAACTCGGTGTTACTGGTGTGTAGGCTACAGTGGAGGGGAGACAGCCCAAAAACACAGAGCTACTGAAAAGTCAGCTGGTCCATCCTCCTGCCCCAAGGCAGGTTCAGCTGTTCCCTCCCTTTCCTGGCACTTCTTACCTAGACAGCTCTTAAAGGTGTCCAAAGGTGGCGTGATTCATCCTTTGCATCCCTCAATAATCTCTCTCAGTATTAGGTGTTCCTGTCGGTAGACTTGTTACCTTGGAGGTGTGATTATCCTTTGGAATCTAGATTATGCTGCTTCAGATCCCACAGCCGTTCCATTCTATTGATTCTAGGTAGAAATGACATGCCACTTCACTCCAACCCCCACATCTCTTCCCCCCCCCAAAAAAAAAAAAAAAAAGGAAGAATCTTTTTTGTACTTAACAGTTTCTATTAATTCAGTTGAAATGGCTCAAGTATAATTATGCAGAAATGTGTCTTGGAGTCATATGATCTATGGATTATACTTGTAGGAAAAAAAGGGCTGGAAGACAGCTTGAGAGGCCAACCAGTTGCACACATGTTCAGTTTTGCAAAAGTGCTGGTGGCACTCAGCAGCTTCAGCAGTGGAGATTACTGAGATGCCCCATCCATCCCAAAAAGCAGATCCTGGACTCCTCTGACATGAACGAAGAGTGACGGTAGACAAGGAGCAGCAAAGGAAGAGAGGAGGAGGGAGGAGCAAGACTGTGCCCAGTTCCTTTCCTCACCGCAAGTCCTTTGTAGAACCATCTAGCCTGAGTCTAAAGCTGCACAGGTTTTCCCACTGCATACTCTGCCCTCCTGCTCTTCAGCTCCTGTTTTGGCCCTATGGGCAGCCCTTGAGGTCAAGTAGCAAGTGGTTGCAGGAGATGTGGATGCAGAGGAATTTTGGTGGCTGTCTGAGGAAATGAGTGGTGGCAGAGAAGATTCATTAATCTCTTCAGAGCAGTGCATTACCCCCATATTTTTGTTCTGTTTCCCTTGGGAGGGAACAAGTGAATGGACTATTTTATCATCTCACCTGTATCCCTCCAAACAGGAATTCTTTTTTGTGCCAGTTGCATTGATTGATGTAATTAGACTGGCTGCTAATCAAAGCGATCTCAGCAGCCTAATTCTGTACCTGATCTCTCTCTGTTTGTGCTTCAAGGTCTTTGACAGGGTCCGAGAAGATTGCCCTAATTTCCATGAGAAGATTAAGCCTATTAATGCTGAACTCACTCAGCCCAAGCTGGCCATCAGTGCTGAAGACGAGGAGGAGCTTCTGACCCGGGTCAATGTTGTCTTCCACTGTGCAGCCACAGTTCGCTTTGACGAACCCCTCAAGTACGTCCTGCTTTTCTGTGTTTGCTGAGTGTGATCCAGGGTGCACCATGGCACTGTCCAGAGCATCCCTTGCATGGCTGCACTGCTAATTTCCCACTTCCATGTTTGTGCTCCCTGTGGTTCTGTGCTGAATATGCAGGGGGTATGCTCTGGGAGCTGTCTTGGCACAGTCCCATGGGAACAGAAGGAAGAACTACAGGATTGGGTAGTAATACTATAAGGGAGTTAAGTATGACCTAAAACTGGAGTGGGGAAACAGGTGCTTTAGGCCATCAGGGAGATGTTTTGCCAGAGCTGGAGACAGCTTGAAGTGAAACGGTGTTGTGTCTGTCTCTAAAGCTGGTGTTGTTAATGGCCTTTCTTTGTCATTGAGTAGCTGGAGAGGGAAATGAGCTGCGGTTTGAAAAAACAGCCCATCACAACCTTTAAAACACCCAGCTCTCATTGTGATTAACTGTTTACAATAAGTGCTAGGTTTCTAGGTTTCTGAAGGAGTTCCCTTGGGAGTGCCTGTCCAGGCAGGCTTTTCCATTAAGTAAAAACAGCAGAAATATGCCACTGAAACAAGCTTAAATGTGTAAGTGCCCATTGTCCAGTTCAGCAGAGATGGATGATCTGTGTTGACAGATCCTCATATTTCTTTTGAAAAACACTAAAGCTGTGATAGTAGAAAACACAATTTGTAATATCAATCTTTATTTGCTCATGGGCTAAGGAGATATCCACTATGTCCCCCATAAATATTTGCATTTTAGGACAACTAATTGGAGAAACACCAGAAAGGAAGCAGCTCTTGATATAATCTTGAGCCAATATGTAAGTAGCCATAAATGTACTTAAATCAATGCACAAATAAACCCACTTTAAAAATAAGTCTCAGTGGCATGAAACATCACAAGGAAACCATACTTTTAATAGGGAGGATAGCTAGAAAGAAGTTAAAAGTTTAAAAGGTCATCAGCTTGCAGGCAGTGTAGATACTATTTAAAGACTGATTGTATGTGATCTGTCAGAATCTCTCTAACAAGGAAAATGATGATTAGAAGGCAAAGTATGAGAAGTTCTTCAACTCAAATTATTCCTGACTGAATAATAAAATATATCAGATGGATAAAAGTTTTAGCAACTGTGAAAGCACAATATTGCTGCTCAGTTAAGAATTTCAAGCAGCAACTTGATGACGACACAAATAAAATTATTTTTTCAACATGGCAGAAGCTCCGAGATTACAGCAGAATATATAAAACCACTAGATAAGGAAGGAGCAAAAGCATTGCTGTGAAGATACTGGAAAAGTAGCAATGGAGACACTAAATGAATTATTGGCATCAACATGCAGTATATTTAGGGAGTTCTCCAGATGGGAATTCTTGAGGGCAGAAATCTCAGAAATTGTGCTATATTAAAACATTAATAGATGCTGTTTTAACAGAAACAGAAAAAAAAAATAAAGACATAATGACAAAAATAATGACAAAACAAATAGCAAACCACTAGGGTTAGATGATACTCCCTTTGAAGCCTAAAGGAGCTCTGAGCAATTCAGCAGTAATCTGTCCTAGGCCCATATTATGAGCACAGTTCTGTTCTCCACTTCTCTGAAGGGATGCAGTCAAACAGAAATGTGCATGGAAAAGTAACTTTTGTCTGAAGGGTTATTCAAGTAGAAATATTCATCCTGCTAGAAGGGCAGGAGAAAATAGAAATCTACAGAAAATGCTTTCCTTTAATAACATTGTGTAAAAGGAAAAGTATCTCTAGCTTTAGATAGAGTGATCCAAATATTGATTGTACTCTTCAGCTGATGTTTTCATTCCTTTGGACTTTCACATTTTCTCTTCAACATAATTAAGTTTTTTTAGCATACGCTGTGCTTGATGGCATAATTCCTAACATTGTATATGTCTTTGAAAGCTTCTACTCCTGGACTGAGCTGATTGCATATTCCTGAGCTTTCTCCCTTCTGGGAGGCAAAGTGTCTCTATTCCAGTACAAAGCATGCAACAGAGTCTGCTGGCTGATCTATTGCAGATTGTCTCTAGGACAACTAGCTATGCTGAGTGCATGAAGGTCAGCCTTGCTAACCAGGACATTCTTTCTCTTACGCTTATCAGTTCTTGTCTCCATTGCTTAGGAACTTAAGCTGTTATTCCTAATTCTGTCTTCTTTGATTATGAGCAGCTTTAAACTAAATGAGAGTGTGTTTATATTAGATATTAGGAGGAGATTCCTTGCTGTAAGGGTTGTGAGGCCTTGGCACAGGTTTCCCAGAGCAGTTGTAGATGTCCCATCTGTGGAAGTGTCCAAGGCCAGGTTGGATGGGGCTCTGAGCAAGCTGGTCTGGTGGAAGGTGTCCCTGCCCATGGCAGGGAGTGGAACTAGATGATCTTTGAAGTCCCTTCCAAGCCAGGTCATTCTATAATGCTATGAATCTGGGCTTTTTTGGGCCCAAGGACCCTTTTCTGCTTTCTGAAACCATGTGTTCATCTGGTTTAGCAGTGGTCCAGAGAACATGTGCCATAGGAACCGTAGTGCCGTTTCTAACCAAGAGGGGTTAGAAATACATGTTCCAGGGACGGGTGGCCAACATGTCACATTTAGAGATGTTAGTGAAGTCTTACTTGTCACCCTTTCAAATTGAGTAAAAATACTTGAGAGACATTCAGTGTTCAGAACAGCGAATCCAACAGCATTGCTTTCAAAGCTGGTTTCACATTTGCATTTCACTGACATTTTCTGCTCCGCCGTGTCCCCTGCTCCTCCCTGACTTCCCTTTCCATGATGAGGTTTGGATAAGGCTCAGCCTTCATATGTTTTTTGCAGTGAAATGCCTTTTGCTTGTTTCCCCTGCGTTCCTTAGACATGCCCTGCAGCTGAACGTGATGGGCACACAGCGGCTCCTCGAGCTGGCCCGGCAGATGCAGAATCTCGAGGCCTTCATCCACATCTCCACTGCCTATGCAAACTGCGTCCGGAAGTGCATCGAGGAGATCATTTACCCACCCCCAGCCGAGCCCCAGAAGCTCTTTGATTTAGTAGAGTAAGTAGGAACTGCATTGGCCCTTCCAGTGCTGGCTTCCCTTCATCCTGCAGCAGACCTGGAAGCTGTTCACAGAATTGGGTGGAATTTCTGTTCAGAGGTGTTGTTACTGCTGTTTCTTTGTGTTTTTTTAAAGACTCTGATTTCATGAGAGTATTTAAAGTTCTGCAGGAGGGTATTTTCTGCCAGGAGTGAAGTTGCTGCTTTCTGTAACACTCAGCTCTGCTGCTGCCTTAGTAAGAACTGATTTTTTTTGTAAACCTTATTTCTTTTATCTTTTCAGCTTCCCAATGTTGTTTCCACTTCTTTCAGAAATCCTGTGGTATTTAACTGGAGTTATATGGGGATGAGTAAGAAACAGGCTATTTTAGACAGTTCAGTGTGAATCATTTAGGTTGGAAAAGACCTCTAAGATCACCACGTACAAGGTTTGACTGATCATCACCTTGTCAACAAAAACAGAGCACAGAATGCAACATACAGTGGGGTTTTGAACATTTACAGGATTGGTGACACCACCACGTCCTTGGGCAACCCCTTCCGATGCCTGGCCACCTTTTCAGTGAAGAAAATCTTCCTGATTTCCACCTCTCCTGGCACAGCATGAGGCTATGTCCTCTCAACCTGGACAGGAATACAGGGCTTTGATGAAACAACAAAAAAATCTTGATTAGCTGAATTTACCAAAATAAAGAATAATGAGAAAGAATAACAAAATTAGATGATAAAGGTCCCAGGAGACATTCTCCTTAAAATAATTTTCCCACAACTGTTACTGTGTTTTCATTAATTTTTTAGGGGTGATATAAGCAACTGATCTGTGATCTATTAACCCAAAGAGCTGGTATAAAATCTTTATTCTTCTTGATTTAGGGTAATGGAAGATGAAATTGATTAATGCCCACTAAGAGAACTGCTGCCTTTTTAAAATGTTTTTATTTTTTTTTATAAAAAAAGCTTGACTTTAGAAATACTTTAACTGTCTAAACACTACTCCAGGAAAGTTAGTACAAACTATTTTTCCTATTTTAATTTCTCTAGTAGCCCATATTCTTGGGTATGTTTACTTCCAGCTAGTAGTCATCAATCATTTATCATTTATTCAGTAAGTGGAGCATGATAAAAACTTGAGAAATATCTTAGTGCTTTAGAGCAATGGGCTCCCTGGCTCAGTATCTTTACCTCAGGAGTGTCACTGAGAGATGCTATTTAGGGTAACTACACCAGCCTGGATACTCTTTTCTGTTCCCCTCACAGAAGAGTCTCAGCCTTTTTAATGTCTCCTCATGTGCTGATGGCTCTATCTTTGTGCTGATGTTAGTTGTCCTTCCTCTCTACCTGTTCTTTACCTCTACTCGCTCCCTGAGGTGTGGGGGTCAGACAGAACTTCATGCAGTCAAGGTGTGGTCGCTCACATAGCTTCAAAATTACACCACTGGTCTCATTCTCATGATTCTCTGATGATGGCCAGCATTTCACTGATTTTTTGTCTGCTGCTGCTTACTGACATGGAGGTTTCAGAGCTGTCAGCTGTGATTCAAGAGCCTTTGCTGAGCTACAGTTGCCAGTTCTGAGCTTAGCCACCTCTAACACCAGTTCTGATAGACTGCTTTTCCCTAAAAGTGAAGCTGCTCTGTCATCTTTTTGCCCACTGACTCAGTTTTTTGTCCTTTGATGTTCATCACTGTTAATACTCTATTTCATAGTCCCAAAAAGCTTACCATCACTTGCAGCTCTGAAAACAATTAGTGTTGATGGCTCAGATTCAAAAAAAGACCGCAGCACAGGTGTGATTGATAGTCAGAAGTGTGGAGAAGGGCATGGCTACCTCAGAGGTTGTTACTTGATCTGCGTCATATAAAACACTAAGAATTTAAGTATCTTAGCTTGAAAATACTGCAGAGAGGATGATGTTTGAGATGCACCTTTAATATTTGCTGTCTAAGTGAAAGAAGTAGTGTGTGGATATCTGGGTACAGAAGGTTTCAGAGAGAGGAGTAAAAAATATCAGAATTTTACCTTTGAAAGGGAGGGAAGGGAAGTAGACAAAGCAATATAAACTACCTTCAAAAATGGGGAGAAATACAGATTATGTTTTGCATCAGCCAGCTGTGGATGATTCCCTTCACAGCCAAGCCTTGTCTTAAGGTGCTGCTCTGCAAGTGCTTTGAGAGGGATAATTGAACAACTGGATGCAATAAGAGATCCATTTAACTGTGCTTTTGGCCATGCACTTGATACATGCTTATTCACTTGAAATCTCAAGGAGGACTCCCAGTTCGTTTTTCAGCTTTTATCTTCCTGTTACATCTTGCTGTTTCAGTATTCTGATATTTAGCCTGCAAGTAAACCCTGAGGCTTAAGCTATGTAAACCAAAAGTCACACTTCTAAGTGCTGCCAGGCCAATAGGGGAAACATATAATCTGCTGGATCAAGCATGGTTTGCCTTAATCTAAAGCTGAGGGAAATCAGCTTTGAAGGGTGTGCTGAGGTAAGGAACACAGCAAAGTCTTGGCTGAAGATGTTGGTTGGTTATTGCAGAAAATATAAATCCATCATTGCTTACAAGAAAGAGTCTTATTAATGCAAAGCCATCAACACAGAAAGTTGTGTTTTCCTGTGGCAGAATAATTTGGTGCATATAATGGAGAAGTTATTAGTTGTTTAATTTGCATCATTTGCTAGGAAGGGGTAAATGCAGCAGTGAGCCGAAGCAGCAGCTTTTGTGAGTTAGCATTCCAGAATCTTCCAAGTAGGTCACAGAGCAGTTCTCCTTGCTGAAGTGTCAGCTCAGCTTCCCTTATGGGAATTTTGGTCAATCAAATCACCTGGCAAGCTGGTACCCTTGGGACAGGGCCTCAGGTGATGCAGTTGCTCTCTGGAAGGATGAGGGTGAGGGGAAATTGCTTCTGCTTGTACTTCTGCACCTGTCTGCTCTGTGAGAATGCGATCCTGCAATCCTCTATTATGAAAATTAAGAAAAAAAAAGAAAAGGGGAAAAAGACTTGCACACAGCTTAACCCAAATTCCCAAATGAACTTAGTGTTCCTCCAGGCTCTGCAGAAATAGCCATCTCCTTTTGGTAGGCTGGTAATTAGCTACTCCACTGATTCAAACAATAGCAGTTTAGCTGAGAGCCTGAGGTTCAGTGGCTGCCTAAGCGGCTTTGCAAATCATGTCAATATTATGTGCTGCTTGTAACCTCTGCCTAGTTCATATTTTACGTTTAAATGCTTTCTTCTGTCTTGTTTCTGCAGCGCAGGGCCAGGCTTGCAAAGGAAGGTGTTTATGCCTCCATAGGGCTTTTTTATTTAAAGAAAAAAATCCTATATACTAAAAATTTTCAGATTTTTAACGCATTCCAAAACTGAGAGATTTGCTGCATCCAGCCCTCCCCTGTGAATCAGTGCTCTCTCATACAACAATTTCCCATCTGTGCCCAATGAGAGCCATCTGAAAAGTGCTGGGCCACCTGGGCCACCATGTCTTTGAAGGGTTGACAGAATCAAGAAGTTTTTCAGGTGTGACAGCCAGCATTGTATTTCTCTCCCCTTGACCCTCTGCCTTTTTCTGAAATTCAAGACAAGGAGGGGTGAAGTGAGGATCTGCAGGAAGCAGTATCCTTGCAGTGCCCCTGGGAAGAGTCCACCCTTTCAGACTGAACTCTAAGTTCGTTGACTTAATTACAAATTGGATTGTAGGAGCTAATCCTTGATTCTGTGGTGTAACACCAGGCTGCTGGGAGCCTGTCAGGGACTGGCAGTGAGGGCTTTGGAAGCACAGCCAGTTCTTGTCCTTTAGACCCAGGTGCTGGCAGGACCTGTGAGGTCCTGGTGCTGTGCCAGGGAAGAGCCTTTGGGCGTTAGGCCTTTCCTGCAGCTCCACTGTGATAAGGGCTGCTTTTTAAAAGCTATCTGCAGAACTGCTTCTGATGGATTAGGTACTTGAATGTCTTCAAAAAATAAAAAAACAACTTGGAAGAGTTCTTCTGGGTTTTTCTGGTGATTTGGTTTTGGTTGGTTTTTTTTAAACACCAGCAGTTTCCTGTGTGAACAAACCTGTGGAAAGCCTGGTAGAAGGAATATCTAACACTGCTAATGGTGGAAATCCACTGTTGGAATAATATCTCTGTAGGACATCGTTCCAGCTTTTAAGACCTCCGTCTTGTTACACAACTTGCCTTAACTCTAGGTTACCCGGAATATCCAGAAATATATTTGGGAGTGTACAGGGACTGTGTTGGCTAAGGATGAGCACTGCTGGATTCCTAGGCTGGAGGGCTCCATCAGGCTGTAGACCCTGGCAATATTTATGTTACAGATTGAAGTGAAACATTAATCAAGCAAGAGATTGCTCTGAAGGAAGTTTGTAGAGGTACCTTTATTGGAGCTGGACATTGTGGCATGAAGCTCAGGGTTTATTTTGCATCTTGAAGACAAAGTAGCCTTCTCCCACTGAACTATTTTAAATCCAAATCTTAAATAGCTTTGGCTGGTTTATCCTCTGTTTCAGGTGAGGATTCCTGTCTCACTGGTCTGCTTTGCCCAAATATTTTTCTCTCCCTGCGCGGTGGATGATGGTGTTCTTGTTTCCTGTAGGTGGTTGGATGAATCCATCATTCAAGACATCACACCCAAGCTCCTTGGGGAGTGGCCCAACACTTACACCTACACCAAAGCCTTGTCAGAGTACCTGATTCAGCAAGAGAAAGGAAACTTGAACATTGCTATCATCAGGCCATCCATCGTGGGAGCCAGCTGGCATGAGCCTTTCCCAGTAAGCCTGAATATACAATTCCATACTGAGAGCCTTTGGATGTAGCTGGAACTGTGGTACTGTCAGGAATCTGTCTCTCCTTGTAGCAGTGTCTTGAGAAACAGGTGTCAAGTTCATAGGAAAATGTATGGAAAAGGTGAAGATCCTGTGCTGGGGTAGAACAGCAAGCCTTCTTCAGCATCTTGAGGAGGAACTCCTGTGAGAAGACTGCATTTAAACAATAATAACAAGAGCTGGGATAGTTATGGTGCAGAATGCTGGGCTTGCAACTGATTGTCAGGCACACCAGGGGAGTTTCTATGCTCAAAACATGGGATCTGAGGGTTGGTTGTACTCCTGGTGCATTCTGGTTGAGGTACAAATGCCAGGCACTCAGTAATTAAATGCAGCCGTACTTTGGAATGAGATAATTCATTAAGGTGAATATACTGATAGGAATTATGTGCCCTAACATTGCAGCCAAATTGGAAAGGCAGCACAAAGTCACCTTTGACTTTCATGCAGCCTGAAGTGTGCCAGAGATGGCTGAGATACAGCCAAGGCTCTGGGCCAACCTCCCCATCTTGGAGAAACAGAGAGTTCTGTTTGCTGTCACAACCTGTTCCAGGTCAAACAGCTCATCACTGCTCTGATCTCCAGCTCCCACAAGTGGCAGCTTACCTGACCTAAAGTAGGATGGGATTCAAAATGAATGGTATGGTTTGGTTTGGTTTTGGGGGTTTTTTTCTTCCTTCCTTTAGAAATTAGCTGCAGTGACCAAATCACTCTTGGTGATAGCTTCATGTTATTTGTCAAAGTATACATGTGACATGTATATTGTCAAAATATTACTCCGGCTGTTTTCAGCAAATGTGGCAGCACCAAGACACTGTGGTGTTTAAAGCCAGATTTTATTCCTGAGGCCAGGGAATAGGAAAGAAGTGGTTTCCAAGAATAAACTTAGATTCTGTTGATGTGTAAATTGCAGACAATGCATCCCCTGGTACTAGTTGGCATCCTGGCAGCTGTCCCAGATGAGCCTGCATCCATCTAAACTGGTGTCTTCTTGCTTCTTTGTCTACACCATACTACTGTCATAATTTAGAAGCCTGTGTAAGCAACATATCATTGAAGGGAACACTAATCATTCTCCTTTTCCACAGGGTTGGATTGACAACTTCAATGGGACCAGTGGAATATTTATTGCGGTATGTCTGGTTACTATTTAAGCTCCCTTAAAGCAGAGTTTGTTACTAAAATAGAAATTCTGATTGCTGTTCACTTAGAAACTGTGTGCAGTCAAGGGCCACAGGAGTTTTCTGAGTCTGGGAGAAAGATGTCCCACACTTGGCCACGCGTTTGTCAGCCGGAGGATGGTCTGTTTGTATTGAGCTCAAAAAAAGGACATTGAGAGAGTATTCATGTTGCTGGTTCACTAAAATGTGAATTGCAGTTCCTAAAAACTCAAAAAAATCTAAAGGTTTGGACACATTTAGCCAAATTTTCAAAGAAAAGGCAAAAGATGTATCCTTGACATGAGGGTAATGCATGGGTATCACAGCTTGAGTCTTTTAACACAACTTTATCTTCCAGGCCAGGTTACCACACTGTCAATACAAGGGAGCAGTTCCATTTGTCTCTGTGTGTATTGTTTCCAAATCCACTGCTGTACCTTGTTATCCCTCCACAATACCAAAGATTCTGGCTCCCACTTGCCACTGCTTTGTACAAGATTTTTCCCTGTACAGACTACACCTATGTATCATTGATTCAGACTCTGCCAGTCACATTGATGATTCATTGTATTTTTTCCTAACTTGATAAAATATTCCCTGTAAGATGAAAATAATCATTACTATTAATACCTGAAAAGAGTAAAGTTGCATACCTTTTCTCCTGCCTTACAATTTCTTTTTTTTCTGAGCTAAAATCGCTGCCTTAGGTCTCTCTGTCAATCCATAATACTGTATAGCTCTTGGCAGATATGTATGTTCATGTATGAGTTGTCCAACTTCATTACTTTGTCAAAACTATGTTCTAATCAGCCTGGTGCAGTGTATAAAAGGATTAGTGGTCTGCAATCATAGGAGAGCAGAATAAAATTCAGATATGATCTTGTAAAAAAAACTCATTTATATCTGAAGTAGAGCATAAATAGAAACTGTTACAGTTAGGGAATGCACAGGACAAATAATGCTTTCATCTGAACCCCGTCTCTGCATTCCAGAGGCATTCAGTTTTTGTTCACAAATTACTGACTTTTTCCTTGGGAAGGAGGGGAATTAATAATTACATTAATTAATGTGCTTGAATGTGGTGAGTTGTTTGAAAATGAATCCTTAAACATCTGAGTGTTTTTGATTACCTGAAAGTTGTGTCAACCAGCTCTCCTGGCCAAATGTTTTTTAAACTGTGATTATTAGATGAGTAGCTTTATTTGCTTTAATGAAGTGTTGAAAAAAGCAAAAGGGAGGTGGTGTTGGTGGTTTGGTTTTGTGCATTTGGAGTATCAAAATACTCACTTTGAACTTCAAGGCAAACTCATCTTATAGGGAGAACATCCCCCAGATTCAGATTTGGTTCAGATGATCTTTGATGTCACTTGGGCAGAATCTGCACTCCAAATCTTGCAAAGACTTTTTTCCTCAGTTGCAGTGTTTGAGTCCGATCATTTAATTCCATAAATAGACACATTTATTTTAAATATTCATGAAATATGGGAGTCCAAGTTATTTTTGATAATCTAATTATGTTCCTTTTGCCTACAGTTGCTCCAGCTGTTGTGGGGAGCTGTGTTTGTTGATTGAGGAACAAAATTAAATTAATTACATTTCTGCTGGAGTGTAATTAAGGCGTTTTGTCTCGCTGTTCCCTTCTACATGCAGTGACCTTCCTCCCTGCAAGGCAGTGAAGCTGTAGGGCACAACTGGTTTAATTTGTGGTCTGGACAGTGGCTGGCCCCCAAGCACCTCAGCTGAGAGGCTGTCCAGAAACATCAGTCTGACCAGGAAATTATTTTGGAGGCTTCACTTTGCAGTAGCTTCTGTTTCTCTAAAGAGAAGAATGTCAGCATCTATAAGTAGAAACCAAGCCATACCTGATGGAAGTACCACTGATACCTGATGGAAGTACCACTGAACCATTTTCAATGTAAAAAGTAGCCTAAAACACTTAAACCCCAACCTTTGTTAAATACAAAATGTAAGAAATCTTGAAATCATTCATGTGTGTATGACCATCACATGCTGCTCTGAACACATTTTGCAGCAGACCCATCAAACATCCTGATTTTGAAGAGCTCAGAAAGGTCTTTAGTGTGAAAATGTGATAGTTGATCACACAGTGGTCTCTAGTGGGCACATGTTCATCGCAGTGGAAAATTCAGAGCTGAGCTTGGTTTCTTCCTTTGTTTCTTTCTGCCTTTTTTTCCTGTTGAATAAAGCCAGTAGTAAGAACTCAAAGAAAATCATAGTGATGTTGAAAGTTGTAGTTTTAGTGCCTGAGCCTAACCATAGTTCAGCTTAGGGCAGCAGAATTCGATGTGTGACACAGGTTTGAGGAGGATGGAGTGAGCCATATGGGGAATCTTGCGCTGTTGTCCATTTCAGAGTATGTGATCCCTCTGCCAGATGCACCGAGGATGAGATAGGACTGCTCAGAAGTCCTAGTTCCTGAAAATTAAATCAGTCAGAAGTGGTATTCCCTTACTTTCAAGCTGTGAAATGCAACAAACATATTTCATTGCAGAAGGGGAAAGGAGAATGAGAACAGCCACCAAAAAGACCCCAAAAGATAAATACCTCCCAGAGAGGGAATACAGTGTCCCTTAAAATCCACCAGTGACCATTAGACAATGGCATGTGTTTTGCAAGTCTTAAATGCTTCTTTAATGATTTTTTTTCTCTCCTCAGACTTCAGGCAAGGGGTTTTCCACAGCTAGGCACTTCCTGTTTAGTTGCTGTAGAAAAAATTAATCTATTTTATAATGAAATTGGAGTTCCAGATTGTATGAAAATCATTTAAGAAAAGCTATAATGTTTCCTTTGCCCTAACTTTTAAATATTCATGGATCTGTAGCAGATCCATCACTTCACTAAGTCCTTCCCTCTGCTTTTGCACAGATCTAGATTACAAGACCTTGTATCCTTCCTTGCTTCACTTTTATCCTCTCAGCTTTTCCCCTGGCTCCTCAGCTTCATTTCATTGTTTCCCACATGAGAAATAACTTGAATACAACCTTGACTCTGCCGTGTGGGGCTTCTTCTCTTATGTGCTCTGTTCAGCCCTCATGTGTGACGCACCAAGTAAAGTGCCTTCACCCCATTTCACCCCCACGTTTCTGCATTTTGCTTTGTCCTCTCTGATGCAGTCTGCCATTCTATTGCCATGTCTCTCCTGTGGAACCTCCAAAGCCTGATTGGTCGTCATGGAAATCCTTTGATAAACATTCAGGTTAAATGTATATAATTTGGGGTGCCTGATCCCCTGAGAATGCACTTCCAGCCAAAGCAAGGTGAACATTTTTTGTTCTTGCATATTTCTTCTTTTTGGTTGTCAGTATTTCATATTTGCACTGATTCCTTTTACTGAGTTTTGGTGGGTGATGTGTTTTTCAAGGCAGGGGCCATCCTTTGTATCTTTGTGCTTAACAGACAGCTTTGGAAAAGAGGAGAGTGTGAATACATCCAAAGGAAAGGTAGTCAACTTTTCCAAAATCCTTCTGGTGTCATGTGCAAAGTGACTGCAGTCTCTGAGGGACACTCAGACCTCTGTCTGCCTGTGTCATTTAAGAAAAATGTAACTTCCAGCCATCACTGGGAACTTTACAGCAGCAAATTCAGATACATTTCTTTCCTTAGGTCTTTCTTTCATTTTGAGTTAAATTAAGAGTCCCAGCTTTTCTTGTACACAGCACAGACATCATCATGTTTGCAGGCATCCTCTGAAAATGCAGAATAGTGGGCTCCACAGGAGATCCATCTTTGTTGTCACAGAAACCAAATAAGCTGCAGCAGAAAAAACTGGCTACGGTGCTGGCCTGTGCCCAGTGCACACTGCTGGAGTCCTGCCAGTTAAATTTCAGCCCAGTCTGAAGTGGGTGACTGTTTCCCTGTCTCCCTGTGTCCCACAGGCAGGCAAAGGGATCCTGCGGACCGTCATCGCCAACAACGAAGCGGTGGCAGACATGATTCCTGTCGACGTTGCCATCAACCTGACTCTGGCAGCTGGGTGGTACACAGCTGTGCACAGGTGGGAGGACATCCCTCTTTGTAGCATTCCTCTTTGGCCACACATCTGGAATATTTGCTTCCTGCACCAGCACTTTAAAGGGAATGAGGAGCTGATTAAAAACCAGTGCAAGAGGCTGGCTGATGGATTTTCTGGTTGGTGTTTTCTCCCTGTGGGTGGGCAAGGACTGAAAGTGTAGACACAATAAAGGCAGGGTTTAGAGTTAGGAAATCTCTACAGCTGCAGGTGAGACCTGTTTCTTGCCTCTCAGAAGTCACTCTTCTGAAGGCCAAGAGCTTTGCAGCAGTGGTTTTTTTGGGCCTCCTTTTGATTGAGTTGCTTTTCAAGTGTCTTCTGGAGTTTTCTTGGTAAAAAACCCCTTCGAGTTTTCATTGGGAAACACTGCACAATGTAAATATATTATGGGCTTATATATTATATGATCTAAAAAATCTCCCTTCTTTGCATTGCTGAGAAGAGTATGTAGAAGTGATATTAAAGATTTAAGGTCTTTTCCTGTGAACCTCTGGGCTGGCCTTTAATCATTAGGTAGGAGTACAAAGAATAAACTACATGAACTATTCTGGAAGTTTATGCAACTCTGAGAAATCAAACCCAGGCAAATAAAAGAAGTGTTTTACTTTGAAAGACAGAGTAAGCCCTCTGAGCTGAGGGTAGAGCTACATCCAGTAAGGTAAATAAACAGCCTAAAAGGACCTTGAAGAGCAGCTCACCAGCTTTCCCCTCAAAGCATTATTAAGAAATCCACCAAATTAAAACTGTGCAGTTTTCAAGTGTGCAGTAAGACGAATGCTGTATTGATGACATCATTTGACACCCTTGGCAAGGCAGGCTTAGGTTAAGAAAACTTTTCCATTAATTCTTGACTTATGCTGAAGGAAGAAGTAAAACCAGTGTGATCCATGTTTAGTTCCACAACAACAAATGCAAAATTTATTTGGTTTTAAACCAGGAATTTTCTTGAAATTGATTGATTTTGTAATCCTTTCCCTAAGAAATGGAGTTTTTCTTCATATCACAAAATAATACTTCTTTCTGTTTTCCAGGCCAAAAAACTTGTTGGTGTACAACTGTACAACAGGGGGAATTAACCCTTTCTTCTGGGGAGAAATGGGTAAGGTCTCATTTAAATGGAGAACATCTGTTAGTGTTCCTTACACTTTGAAGAGTTAATTTCCTCAATTTAGGTGACATTCATTGTCTGCCATTCATACTGCATTTTGGGGACCCAGCTGCAGTAGGTGAAGGTCCTGTGAGGCAAAGGGTACTTCCAAACCAAACCATTCTAGGATTCTGTGACATTATGGAAGTGAAGTGATCTTTCTTGCCCATCAGAAAATTCTGAACAGAAATAACAGGTGTGCACTTGAGGAGGAAAACATTGAGATGACACATGAGCTTCAAGAAAAGTTTGTATTTTGATCATGAGTTTTGTGGAAAAAAAAAATCTAATTATTTTCATGGCTGATTTTTCTTCAAGTGAATGTACTTCCAAGGCAGGGGTGAAAGAAAGGGAGACAGATCCTGACACCCTTACTGAGAAAAACATATGCTGAAGCCAAGAAGCAGAATTTGTCTCAGCTGTGTACTGTGAAATACTGTGTACAGTTAGTACATTCATGGACAGATGTACTGTGCCTGGTTTACTTTCTGTTACCCTGCATTCATATCTTCATGCTTTAAATACAGGAGGCTGGCTACTCCATTTCTCAGCCTTTGCTTTGCTTTTCTCCTTCCATTATTTACATGGGAAATTAAGTCAGCAGAGAATGAGACGTTTACAGAGAATGAGACAATTGCATTTACAGAATAAATGTCTTAACCATGATACTTGATCATGTGGCCTAGCAGGGAAGAGAAGAGGTTCCAGCAACTGGCTTTTCAGTCACAAATCTTTTGTGGCTTTTTCACAGGAGTGAATGCAAAGCTCTTTGCAGGCTGCTGCTTCAGCAAAAGCCACCATAGCACCACTTTCTGAGGTTTGCCTTTCTTAACCCTTTTTCAGAAAACAGCAATGTATCAGTGCGTTATCATTGATTTTATTCTGTTCCTCTGCTTATAGCTGTGGATATAGCCATGAAATCTGGGTCCAGCAGCAGCAGCTTAGCTGTGTGGTGGAACTGAATGCAAAGTTTTCTCCTTGGGTGACACTATGAAAGCTCTTTCTACCACATGTTGCAGCCACAGTTTTCCTGAGAGCAGCATACTGCAGAGAATTAGGATGGAGTATTAAAGTGCAAAATTTTGCCTTTAAAGATGTTGTATGGCTAAATAAATGAGTTTGGGAAAGATTTATTGCATCACAAAGTTAAAACTGCATCCAGTCTGAATCCTCAATTCAGTCTCCTACCAATTTTGTTTTAGGAAATAGACATAATTCTGTTCAAGGAGTCAGGGTGTGTGACTGGTCATCAGAGTGGAGGGTTCTGAGTGTCTGGAAGCTGCTGAGGAACCAGGGAGGGGAATGGGAGTCACCTGGCATGGGACTGAACATTTCAGTGCGAAGCAAAACGTGGGGTTTGCAGAGGGGAGAGCCTGGACTACCTGGTTAGGTCAGGTGACACCAGGACCTGCTGTAGGAGTGACAGGTGGACACAAGGCAGTATGGATTTTTCAAGGGGAGAAAGATCAAACAGAGAAATTGAGGCTGGATTAGGCTGAGGAAACTGAGGGTTGGGAACAGAAGTGACTGAGATGGTGACTGACACTTTGAGTACGCTTTGAGTGATGAGCTTGAAGGGAGGGAGGGAGGAGAAAGAGATCTAGAAGAGAGTTTATGCTTACACATTCATTGCAAAGCAGTTAATTTTGAAGCTCCTCAGACATAGACAAAACCTCTTAGTGTTAAAAGGCACCTTAACTGATTTATTTCTTTTCCAAATAATGCTATGCCTTGGGGTTTTTTCTTTTCCCTTTTACTTTCTCATTACTTTTCATGCTGTTACAAAGATGTGGTCAAATAACTAAATTTTTATCTGAAGAAGCATACTGGGCTTTGCTGGAATCTGGTTAGTCTGACTTTGTGACGTACATTTAGCAGTTTCTCCTCAAAACTAAACCTTAAAACAGGCTGGAAAATGATGTTCAGCACAGCAAAAATTAAGTTCAGTTTATTCTTGATAGTCTACCAGGGTGAGACCTTTGTCTGATTCTCCTTCTGCAGAACTTGCCTTTGAGCTGTAGGATTTGCTGCTGCATTTTTGTCTTCAGGTTGGAGGGGAAGGACCACCAACCTACTAAGTTGTTGCACTAACTCCTAGAGGTGACAAAAAGGTGGTTTGGGGTTCTTAGAAGAAGTACAGCGAAAGTTACTACTTGAAGTGCGGTAATGAGCTGACCACAGACACTGGAGAGTTCTGTCTGAATGTTATGACTGGAATCTGCTTATCTGAGGATGATCTGGATGTTTCTTGTGGCTTGCAAATTCTCATCTGATTTTCTATTTGTAACATAAGCTTAGAGACTAAACTATAATATGAGCACAGACTGATGTTGTTAACTTTCAAATCAGTTTTTTAGAAAGTGAAAAAAGCCCACATATTCTTCTTTCTTGAGCTTGCTGCTGCTCAGGAATAGGAGCACCATCTGTTTATCAGTCCCTAGGATGATAGTCTTACACTCAACTACTGCTGTTGTATTAAGCCTCTGCAATATGCAAATGTCCCAGATACGCACATCTAGATGCCACTTTGTGGCACTGTGCCATTGCCAGAGCTCAGAATCAGACCCAGCCTATTTTGTGCCTTAACGTACAAAGGGAATGGAATATTCCCATGCTGTCATTTGTTTTCAAGTTAAGAATGCAAGAGAGTTTGCTGCCTTAGAGCAGCAGAGGTCTGAAAACAGGCAGACATTTGGTGGTGTGGGTCAGATCTGGTTTGAAAGCATACAATGAAGTCTTTTTAAAGCTATCACCCTGTGTAAGGAACAGACTAACTCGGACATCAGCCCTTTGGAAAATCTGATTGAAAATTAGAAATGTAATTTTTATTTTATGCTAGCAGATCAAAGTTTGCTTTCAGTGATCTAAAGAAATGTCAGCACTTACCAATTTCACATTTGCTGCAGGTGAAAGCAGAGCTGTAGCTTCTTGAAGCTCTTAGGGCTGCCTGCTTTTCCTCCTTTATGTTTTGGTGCTTTGACAAGGAGGTTTTTGTCTGCCAGTCTGTCAGTGTCAGGCAGGATTAGGTTTCAAATGGGTAATAGATGGAGTCATCAATTTTCATGGCAGAAGGGACAACCTGGTACAAGCTCTGGTGAGACAGTTCAGAGAGCTGTGGGCTGGAGGTGAGAAGCACAATAACTTGGGCTGTGCTGCACCATGGTTCCAGCCCAGCTGGAAGTGAGTGATTGCCAGTGAAAAATGCCTCTTCCCTTGCAGGGCAGTATGTCATGTCCACGTTCAAAAGGAACCCCCTGGAGCAGGCCTTCCGAACACCCAATGCTCACATGACCTCCAGCTACTTGATAAACCAGTACTGGATCACTGTCAGCCACAAGGCACCTGCCATCCTCTATGACCTGTACATGAGGCTCACAGGGAGAAAGCCCAGGTAAGGAATGGTGCTCTCAGTCACTCCTGTAGAGAGCAGAGCTCAAGCCATTGATGAGAACTGGAGAACTGGAGCCCTTGAGCTTCTTCCCGTTTCCTTCTCTTGAGGAAAAAGAGGAAAATATATAGCTAGGCACTGCCTAGGGCTTGCACCCTTCCCAGCACCTGGAGAACAGCACATCTCTTGAACTCAGTTTTACACACTTCAGAGTTTCCCAAGGCAGAAGAGGACTGGTAGTCTTCTGTCTTCTCTATATCCAGATCTCTACCACTTCAACTTTCCAATAGGATCACCTCTATCTGACATGAGCTTGCATAAGGACCTGAGACAGGCAAGGTTTAGAACATACCAGCTAATACTTTTTTTTTCCCCATAAATCAGATGCCTAAGTAGCTGGTTGCAGCACTGGCCTAAAATCTAGGAAGCAGTTACCTCTGAGTATGATTAAATTCTAATTGTATTTAGGAGGGCTGTTCACCATTACAGGTGGTATTTGAGCCCTGGCAGTGGTATGGCTTGGAGGAACAGCAATATGCATGTCCCATGTGGAAGGAATCCTCTTGTAAGTAACGTTACTCCAGACATTGTCCTCCTTTACTCCCTGCCACCACAGAGGAGGATTTATTGTGCAATGTGAGAACAGGATGACAGTGTTGTGTTGATCTCAGCTGCTCTTGTGCTCTTCTGCTAGTGAGAAAGCTGGCTTCAGCTGTTTGCAAGGAAATCTCTGGCATTGCTTTGATTTATCCCTGTGTGATAGATTTTAGCTAGCGCTTTAAAATGATTACACCCTGACATTCTGCTTCAGAGGCAGATTGGTCTGTAAAAAGACTTCCAGTTATCCAGGAGGAAAGAATTACCGTAGAAATACAGGCAAACTGAAAATGAGGATGGAATTTTCAAGCTTTGTTGAAATGTGCAGCAGTAGGATCTTGGCACTGCCATTACAATTGACATTTCTTTTTATGAAACTGATTGGCATAATTAACCAGTGGACACTGCCTGCAATGCTGTAGTTAAATGTCAAACAGACCTCAGCCTGATCTTCTGAACTTTAAGTTTTGCAGCCACAGCAAAGACAGCTCACCAATGAAGTTGGGAGTTTTCCAAGTCTTTTTTTTTTTTTTTTAATATAATTCTCCTTTTCTTTTGACATACTCCTTCAGCTACCACATCCAGGTATTGCTGCAGTGTGGTAGAAAGCATTCATTGTTTCTTGTAGGTAGCAGCTCATTGTTTCTTCTTTTCCAGCTATCTGAATATCAGACCTTTATGGTCTAAGGGCAGTAAACCAATTCAAATAAATAAATAAATAAATAAATAATTATTTTTTTTTTTTAAAAAAAAGCCTTTTTAGGTGTAAGCTCATTTCACATAAACTTCCAGATATCATCTGGAATTATCATGCCGTAAATAGTTTCCTGTGAGTGCTGCACATCCATCCATGACTTAGGGCATAATGTGCTATACCCTTAGTAGTCCCTTAGGGCAATCCTGTCTCACCTGAGCATCTGCTCGTGCAAGGCTCTGTGTGGGAGCAAATTTTTGTCTAGAAGACAAAAAGCATGTCTGAAGTGTGGCTACAGTGAGAGCTAATACTTTCCTGTCAATTTATTTGACAGGAAATAAATTGATTTATTCCTGTCAATTCTTCCCCAATGGAAGATGAGACTTCCTGCAAGGAATCTTTGCATGTTTCTACTTAGTTGATGTTTTTCAGAAGACCTTTCCTTCATACAAATTATTAGTCAGTGTTTTGAATGTGATCACAACAATTGAGCTCAGGCAGTTGACATGAAGCACAGTTTTAACACATATCTCTTCAGGTCATAGAATCAGACTGGTTTAGGTTGAAAGGGACCTTAAACATCATCCAGTTCTACCCTTTCCATGGGCAGAGACACTTTCCACTGAGGTTGCTCAGAGCCAGGTCCAGCCTGCCCTTGGATACTTCCAGGGATGGGGCAGCCACAGCTTCTCTGGGCACCCTATGCCAGGTTCTTTCTCACACTCTTCTCAAAGGGAAGAATTTTTTCCATATACTAAAGAGTTGATTCTCTTATCCTTTCTTTTTTTCTGGCAGTTTCCATTAGTCCTAAGCACTTTAAAGATGTTGGGGAGTCAGTTTGAGGGGCAGCTTCAGATCTTTCCAATCTAACTGCATACTTTTTTTTTTCCCCAAGTTCCCAAAATGTATTAAAATATTCACAAAGCTTTGCCCCATGGTGGTTGCCCTACACAAGAAGATTAATCTGAAATAATTGTAAAGCAGTTCAGATAAAGTACATTCAGTCAACATGCACATAATTATTCAGAATAAAGGTTCCTTTAATCTGATAGTCTGCTTTGCCTCTAAAATGAAAGCCACTTTAAGAAGGAGTGCCTGTCTAAGGTTTTAGTGCTCTTTCTAGTTGGTTTGGGTGAGCTGCACAGTTCTTCTCTGAGCTGATGGATTCATCGTGTCTTTCTGTACTGTGCTGAGTGCTTATCGCCATGGCAGTTGTGTCTGTATGGGGAGAGGCCAGCCTGGCACCATTCTCCTCCAGACTGCTGCCTTTTATTTGTCACAGGAACTGTGTTTCCCTCTGGGGCAGCTCAATATTTTGCATGAAAGCAGCTCTGTTTTCCACAAAAAACAGCCTTTTAATGCTTTCTTTTGCCCTTATCCAGTCTGAGAGGGCGTGGTGTCCTCTCAGAATTGACCAAGTCCTATACATCACACTTCAAAACAACAGAGGCCTTTTTTACTCATGACTGGGACAACTAAAATAATCCTGCAGGGTAGGGGACAGCATTATTGTCATCCACTTTTATATTAAAAGAATTAGTAAGAAAAGGCCAAGACACATGAGAGGACCTGAACCTACATTTCCCAAGTCCTTAAGCAGTTATGCCTCTGAAGCAAAATGACAACAACATGGAGCTGTTGGAGTGAAGTCTAGAGGAGGGCTATACAGATTGTCAGAGGGCTGGAGCACCTTTCCTATGAGGACAGGTTGAGAGAGCCAGGACTGTTGAGGCTGGAGAAGGCACATGGGAAACCTGGTAACAGTTTTTCAGTACTTAAGCAAACCAGTGGGAAAGAAGGTGAGGGACTCTTACCGTGGAGCATAATCATAGGATGGGGGCAATGGTTTCAAACAGAAAGAAGGTACATTTAGACTACATAGGAGGAAATCTTCCCTGTGAGGGTGGTGAGGCCCTGGCACAGGGTGCCCAGAGAAGCTGTGGCTGCCCCATCCCTGGCAGTGTCCAAGGCCAGGTTGGATGGGGCTTGGAGCAACCTGGGGTAGTGGAAGGTGTCCCTGCCCAAGGCAGAGGGTTGGAACAAGATGATCTTTAAGGTCTCTTCCAACTCAAACCACTCTCTGATTCTTTGGTTCTGTCTGAAAACTGAAGTTGAGCAAATGACTTCTGAGCTCAGTGTCCATACTGCAGATGTGGTCACCAAATACTGGAGCTAATGCCAAAAATCAGAGCCTTGCTTCAGTACACAATTCAGGCTTAGGAGTAGAAGAGAATTCCTGTGGCAGAAAGAGAAGTATCCACCTTGGGAACAGAAGCACTGTACCTTTGTGGTGCAGACTTCATGCTGGCTCAGATGGACTCTTCCCTACACAGTGGTTCATTAGTTAGATGCAGCTTCCAGCCCTTGCTTAGGCCAGACCAGTGAGTTGGACATCAGTGGCAAACACATTTGCTGCCATGTTTGAGCCAACAGTAAAAGCTGGGTAGCTCTAGGCTCAAGAGCTCAGCTGGAACAGTTTGGACTTGTTGAGCAAGTTCTCAGCCTAGTGAGTAGCAGGGCAGTGCTCAGGAGGAATTGCAATGTTTATTCACCTGGATTGGTGGAAACACAAACCAGCAGCTTCTACATAAGGTCAGACTTCCTGCTCACCTCTGATACTCCTCCTTTGTTTCAGAATGATGAAGATCATCAATCGGCTGCACAAGTCTATGACACTCCTGCAGTATTTCTCCACCCAGTCCTGGAACTGGTCTTCAGATAATATGAATATGTTAATGAGTCACCTTAACACAGAGGACAAAAAGGTAAATATGTCTTGAATATGGGTTGCTAATCTCAGATTCTGTTCATCTGCAGCAATTAGTTTTGGTGTGTTGTTGAGTTTTTAAATGATATCTAGATGATTGGAATTTATTTCAGTTTGAAATACTTATTTCAGGAGCTTTCCATTTATTACTGGAGAATGTTTTCAGGTCCCTTACAACCCAACCAATTCTGTGAAAACTTCTTCCTCTCTACAAAGTCTTTCTTTGCTCTAAGAGACAGACAGCTGCCTGAGAGCTTACTGACAGTTTGTCCAGTATGAGCACCTAAAATGAACTGGGATAGTTGGCTCTGCAATGAGATCTTATTTATGCCAAACAGCAAAGTGACCCATTTCCTGGACTTCTGTTGATCTAGCTGCCAAAAGAGAATGCAGCACAGCTGAGAGTAACACTGATGCAGAGGCACCTGTTGACTCAATGTCCAGTTAATTTATTTACACATTTACACATAATTCTAGTGACACATTAAAACTGCGTGGAGGTTTTCATTTGAATCTGTTTGCCTGTGTGGAATGTCATTTTTCTTCCATGATTCTGTGTGTGTGTGTGTGTGTGTGTGTGTGTACAAAACATGTATTTATGGAAAAGTTGCCACCTGAAAGATAAACACCTTTATTTTCTGCCAGCTAGCACTACACTTCTGCTTGCTTTTCCCAGATTCCCAGGGTGGGACATTAATCAGTACCTGTGAAACACAGTCTGGCAGTGCTTGGTGGCTTTGACAATTTCAGAGACAGGACCTTCTCAGGAACAGAGATCAATGAGGAATTGATGCTTCAAGTGAACTGGTTTTGAACTCTGGTGTTTAGCTTTCACTCTTTGTCTTTAAATCCCAGTTATACAACTTTGATGTTCGCCAGCTGCACTGGTCAGAGTACATCGAGAGCTACTGCATAGGTGCTAAGAAGTACTTGCTAAATGAGGACATGGCTGGCATTCCAGCAGCAAAGCAGCATCTACGCAAGTAAGTCACACCCAGAGACAAAGATAAGAGCTCCTGACTACCTTTGGGGAAAATAAGTCTAGCTATGATGCAAAATTATTATTATTATTGATTAAAATGGAGATAAATAACTTATCACAGTGGCTTGTCAGTATTTACAAACAGAATAAGAGAATAGTTTGCCATAGCTAGGAATCCTAAACAAGTTCATCATTCATGGATCGTTTTTAGGAGATTTATAAGGACCTCAGGAATGGACTACTGACTGCCTCAGACCATGGGCTGTGGTGCAGTGATAAAATTTACCTTAAAATAAAAGGGCTCTTATGAAAACAAAACAAGTCTTGAGGTCTTAAGGTGTTTTTTTTCCTTTGGTCCAGCACTGGGAAATTGAGAATTAGAACTGCAGAAACTTTTGCTTGACAGAAAGAAGACAGGATCATTAGATCTGTAAATTCAGTAATAGCATTGAAACTGATGCTGTAAACTAACCCACTCCCCCCAAAAAATAAAAAATCCCAGTGCTGCAGTATTGCAACAGTGAAGACCATTTATGATCATTATGTAATTTCACAATTCTAGAGACGGGGTTTCACCCCAATAAGAAAACTTTGCTTATCAGCTCCTATGAAGGTTCTCTAGCCTGCCCCAAATCCTGCAAAGTGAGAGATAGACAATATATGAAACCGATGCAGAAAGTATTTGACACAGCCTGTCCTAAAGAAAAACCTCTCCATATGACTGCTCTGATTTGAAATGAGATTACAGAACAAGAGAGAATTCCACTACAGCCATTCCACCTACACCATGAACTATTCACTGTGCTCCAGCTTCAGCATAGTCCTTGGAAAGACCAAGGACTCCAGCACAGCATCTCCAATAAAACAGGAATGGCAAAAAGCCCAAGGCCCACTTGTAAATAGGATCTATTCCTGAATTACCTATAGAAAATGTAGGGGGCTGGTGAGCTTCTTGTTGTTGTGTGTTTCTTGATAAGATGCCTCTTTCCCAGGCTGAGGAACATTCGATACGCGTTCAACACCACCCTCCTTGTGATCATCTGGCGCATCTTCATTGCAAGGTCACAGATGGCTCGAAACATCTGGTACTTTGTGGTGAGCCTCTGCTACAAGTTCCTGTCCTACTTCAGGGCATCCAGCACCCTCAGGCACTGAAGCCATCCATCAGCAACCAGCCTCTTCCAGAAGGACCTCCATCTCCTCTAATCAGAAACTGTGGGCATCGGGGTCTGAAAGTAGCAGAAAAATCCACTCCCTCGAACAGCAGCTGGCATTTATTGTGCACTGTTACATGCTCACCTTTTTAATTTTAACTAATGCTTTAATACATGGTGGTCTTTCTTCCATAGGACCAGGCCAATTTTTAAAGCCATAACTGAAGCTTTAGGAACAGGTCAAGCTGGGACCCCTCATCTAGAATCTGATGTGCAAGAGTAAGGATTAACCAAAGTCATTGTCTTCCCATGTACTACTCCCTAGGCTATCTTAATTCTATCTTCTTCCTCAAAAGAGTCAAATGTAAAGCATGACCTTGGAAGACAAGGATGCCACCAGAGAAGACCCAGCCAAGGAAGTTAACCTTTAAGAGGTCTTCCTAAAGCAGCTGTTCCTTCATTCTCATTCAGTGAAATACTGTCTTATTGAAAAAAAAAAAAAAAAATTGCACCTTCTCAGTTCTTCTAAACTTTAGGAAGGGGAAAGATCAGTCATATGAGGCCAGTGAACACAGGGAGCAATTTTCAGACCTTGTCTTTTATTGCTGCTGAAGACTGATGCTTTCAAGCCATACCTGAAGACACACATAGAATTCATGCACCTGTGTTAACTCATAAGCTGCTTTCTTACAGAAAGGTCTTATTTTCTCCCTGTGGTTAAGGTATTAAAAAATTCCTGGTCTTGCATCTATCACATTTGCTTGGAACATTTTTGGGGTCTTGAAAAATGCTGTATTAACCCTGAGAATGAAGAGAAGACTTCATAAAAATCAGAAGAAGAATACAGAAACCCATCATTATTTTTGAAGTATAGGTCTTTTTTTCCCTCTGCAGGAAATCTCTCTCCCTGCAGCTCAAAACCAGCCTGATACTGGGCTTTCATTACAGCTAAATAACTTTACAGTTGATCATTTCCACTGGCAAAGAAATGTAAAGACACACATAGAGGAAACATCATTGGGCCTGTTCTGCTGCCACTCCTGTCAGGAGGCATTAAAAGACTGAAACTTGTTTTTTTTGAGAATAGTTTAAATGTTGGATTTAATGATCTTAAAGGTCTTTTCTGACCTAAGCAGCTCTTTGATTCTTTGACTTCTCTATAAGAACAGTCATGCAACTGTGAAGGTAATGTACTTTGTCCTGCAGTTTACAATTTTCAGAATTTGATTTTTCAGAGTTTTAGAATTAAATTGTAATTTAGAAAGGACACCAAGGACCTTCCCAATGCTCATGGCTGTTGGAGATCCTTATTTCTTGTAGTGAATTGTAAATTCCTGTGGGGGCAGAGAGAGAGAGCTTTCTTCAAAGTAGCTGGTGGAACAACAGCAATAAAGTTACTGTGTTGTCAGATTTTCAGAGTAAAATCTTACACCAAAATATTTTTTATTCAGGTAACACTGAATAAGCATTTCTAAGATGATCAGTCCTCAGTGCAGCACCCAGTTTCTCTAGTCTTGTGTCATGCCAGCTGTCTGAAAAAGTAATGCTATATAAAAACCACAACAAAGTGACACAGGTGCTCTTTTGTGAGCTGAGAATAGCATAATATTTATAAACCTGGCATTCCTCAAAAATTATACTTGGTCTTGGTAGTGAAGGTAAGAGCAAACTTCGAGTGTATTTATATCTGAGCACTTCAGGCTGGTTCAGAAACCCTTCTAAAGGCTGAAGGAATTAATCTTTCCCCCTATGCCCCAGAGGTCTTGTTCCAAGCAATTGTCAAAGGATGCCTGCAGCAGAACCTGACCAGAAATGTGGTGTCCAGGATGGTAGGACATTGTCTGCCACTGACCTGTGTGTTTGTCACACACTGCTTTTGATCTGTGCTTAAATAGGTCAAGCCAGTTTACAAAGATGAAAATTTCTGAAGCTCTTGCCTTGGAAATGTGCATCCTGAAACTAGTGAAACTGGTTGTTGGGTCTGAGTTTTCCAGCTTCAGGACATGCTGTGCAAGGTGTGCAACCTGGGAAACCTGGAGCTATGTGTTCAGGGGCTGGGGACCAATGTTTGCTGTCCAGTGCTGCCAGAGCAATGCTTTGGTGAAGGTTGTGGCACTGTACTTTGCTACCTTGGTGGTGGTGAGGCAGGTTGCTGCAGGGATTCATGAAGACAGCATTCCTTCAGTTACATAACTGGATCATCAGGCAGCTCACAGTCCTCATAGGAAAGGCTAAAAAACAAAGCAAACCAAAACTATAGATCACTTTGAAATAAACTTCCACTCAAACATTAGGCATTAATTTCAACACTTGTCCTGAAAGTCTTTTTAAGTGCCTGCCTTATGGACAAAGAGAAACAACATTAAAAAGGGGATTGTGACACTTGGGCTGTGCATGTAACAAACAAAAGAAAGAATGAAAAAAGGTGCAGAGCTGCTACACCAACATTAGTCAGCTCTCCTGAGAGTAAATTGTCCCATCTTTTCTTCCCCTTCCCTACTCAGACCAGGAATTCCTCTCAATATACCTGTTGTCATTCACACTTGTGTGCACAAGCTGTATTGTTCCACAAGTCTGAGGTGTATTTTTTATTCCCCAAGCATATCCAGACCTGGTTTTCTGGAGACACAAAAAGGTGCTGCACTCGGAACAGTGGTGGTTCTGTGGTGACATTTTAAGGTTTTTCAGCATTTTGCTGAAGGAAACAGCTGCAGAAAAGCTACTCAGCCCCAAAAAACCAGCAGGAGTTGTTTGGGTTGGAAAAACAGCTGTTGCAGATGGTGTCTGCTCTTCTGAAGACCTTTCATAGCCCACACAGCATCACCAGCAGCTGGATCCAGAGCTCTGGCTTTGCCTGGGGTGGATCAAGCTGTTAGCTTGTCTTAACACAGACGTAACATGTAGGGGAACTTGAATCTTTAATCCATTCTCTTGTGGCTTGAGATGCTTCCAGCTGATTGTCTGAAGCACGGACATATTTCAGAAAGCCTCAGTGCAGGGGCTGATGTGTGGTAGTGGCCCTTGAGTGCCAGCTGTGACTGTCATAATGGGGAGCTGAGCATTGTTCTTGTTCT
This sequence comes from Pseudopodoces humilis, assembly GCF_049639895.1. NCBI lineage: Eukaryota > Metazoa > Chordata > Aves > Passeriformes > Paridae > Pseudopodoces > Pseudopodoces humilis. The sequence goes on along the minus strand of NC_142204.1, from coordinate 12,842,779 downwards.
CATCGCAAGCAGTGGCTGATGTCTGATGGTTTACTTTGTGCTCCTCAGTGAATTTGTTTATGCTCTGAAGAAACCCAAGCCCTGGGGAAAATATCTGAAAGAAAACACTGAATATCATTTCACCATCAGCAACAGGCAGAAGCTTGCAATTAAAAAGTACAATTTTTTAATTAAACAGTGATAACAAAGCAAACCAAACCAACCACAACAAATCCCTACAATTAATCTAATGTTTTAACTGCCTTTTGAATGACAACCAAAGCTGTTAATCTTCAGTATGTACGTTACTAAAAAAATAAAATTTCTTACCCCTCCACCCTCCTCTGTTCCTTGCTGAGAAACATTTCTTCCAAGTAGGGAGGGAGGGGTAACAGACCCACTGATAAATCACAGGTTCTTGGCCCATTACCCACCTCTTGCAGAAATGTGTTCTTCTACATTTTATAAGGAAACATGAGTACATCTGCCTGTGTGTACAGCTGCATCTTTCAGCACCAGACAACAGACATGGTAAAAGCAGTGGAGGTCATCCTGAAGTGACAGGCTGTGCTTGTTTGGCATGCCCTGTTCCACTTCAGTTCACGAAGAAGCGATTAAAACATACCCTCATTTCCAGTGTAAAGGGAACCTAATCTGTAGTTATTAATCGAGTCATTTTCATCAAAAAGCAACTGGGAAAAGAGGGAGGGGGGCATCCTTTTGTTTGTAAATAAGCTACAGCTTCATGGTTGAAAGCATGCTGTTGCTCTTCCAGCATTGACATTCTACTGCTGAAAGCAAGGATGAACTTTCAGTACAATTTTAGTACAATTGGACCCCTTATTCTAGCACAGGGCAAATAACATTCCCCAGAAGGTAAGTGGTGAACACCCCATTACATGGTGCTAAATATTGGTATGAAGGTGGTACAGATTTACCTGAAGAGAATTAAAATCAAAAAAATAAAGTGTATTTGGGGAATAATTAAAGATGTACTTATCCCACTTTTCTCTATTGCTTAAAAGCCAACTATGAATTTTTTTTTTCAGATGAACATGAAGCCACTTACAAAAGGTTCCTTATCCTTACATGATCTTGGCAGACCCCAATTTATAGTAAAGTATGTACTCTTCCCACTGTCCAGTTTCTACAGTTCTATCTGCTGTTTCTATCCTCTTGTTAGCTATGAGACAACTTCCTGTTATAAATCTTTAATTACAGAGTTTCTAATGTTAAGGCATAACCTTTTGAGCTCTCAAATCAGATAAAATTATCAAACCACAAATTACATGAACCTCAGCCATAAAATTGTTAATATGATGTTTATGTTATTTGAAACATTTAATAAAACAAAATATTTTAAAGCTATGGTCACTTTGCATTGTTTGGTTTGCTAGAGGAGGAGTTACTTGCTGGCCTTCGCAGTTGAGCAGATCCAGCACATCTGCCCACCTCTGCAGCACAGCTGTTGGTGGAACGGCAGCCCCACCTACAGGAGGGAAACCCAAATTTTAAAGGCTGCGATAGTGAGACTTTTAGCTGCCACACAGAAGACTGGGAGGTCCTGTTGTGATGAGTGTCCTGGTTGGAAACTCACAGGGACAGATCTGTAGTAAAGGAAAATTGGGAGTAAGCCAGCCAACTTCCCTGAACAACATCCCATTTGTACCTGACTATATTACTCCAAATTTTTAAGTATAGAGACCTTACCTCATTATGTTACTTTTCTGTCAAGCAAGAGTAAGTAAAGTCTAGTAATTATCTCTCACTTCCTTGCAATATAGCAGACTTCAGTGAGAGGAAAAGACACAGCATTATCATGACCATCTGCTTAACAAAAATTATTTCCAATCCTGAAACCCGGCAAACATCAAAGATTTAATTTTCATTTTGTTAGCAAATCTTTTCTTAAAATATCGTCTTCCATTTTTTTTATATGTAAATGTGATCTTTATGGAGGAGGAGAAAAAAAATCAATTTTCCATTAAGATGTATCAATGAATTAAAGCCATCAGCAAGAATGTTTGAATTCTTTGCAAGGAATAGATTTTAAGGTCAACCTGCAGACTTCAATATTTAAACCTTTTCTTCTGACATTCTAATTGCCCAGTATTATCAAGGCAAATAATCAATGAAATAAATGAGGAAAGTTGCATTAATCTTGATTTTTAAAGGGAAGCAAAAATAGGGGCAGAGGAAAATGATAAAGTAGGACAAGTCCTTAGCTGATACACTGTAGGTCACACGACAGAATAAGCACCAGGTCTCAAGGGAATGCATTCCAACCAATTTTCAATTTTCCCCACCTCCCTCAGTTAAGGACAAATGGTGTTCATTAAGAACTGAGCCCACAGGTCCCACTTCATAACTCCCAGGGTTATTTGGCTGTGAAATGTGCTGTGGAACAGCAATAAATTGGATTTCTGGACTCATGCCCTACCTATGGAATGGATATCACAGCAAAGGAAGCTGAATTAACCCAGAGCCCATCCAGAGCCAGTAGAGGGCCACACACACATCTACTTCTCTTGCCACAGGTGCCCTGATACAAATTTCTGCAGCTGCCTGCATTGCAGTCTCAGAGGTGACTTGCTCCTTCCAGGGAAGCAGCAGATAACACCCATTCCCAGATGCAAAAGCCAGAGCAAAAGTACACAGCAAAGAAATGCATCTTCTATAAAAGAAGATTAGGCAAGAAGGGATCAAAGCAATAGCTCTGGAGCTGCCAATGTGATCCATCTTTTCCCGGTTTTCCCTAAACAGGGTATGAAGAGAGCTTTGTAGAGGACTTTCAAACAGGAATTCCCACGTCTGCTTGTGCCCTGACTTCTGTTATTTCTGATTCAGTTCTCCCTGCAAGCTCCTCCTCTCCAACTGGGACTCATAACCACTCCAGAGAATACAAACCCTTGAGAACCGCTGGCTTAACCTGGGAAAAGCTGCTGCAAGAAATGAAACACTGGATTAAACAAATAACACTGGCCAGAGAAATAAGGGCTGGTGAAAATGCCAGCAGAAATGTTTGTAGAAAGAGGCTTTAACTGTGTTTGGATCAGTAAATAGGCTAGATTTGAGGCACACAAAGATGTTTTGCTACTGATAACACAGCTCCTTTGCTACTGTCATTTGTCACTGAGTATTTGCTGTGCAAGATGCCCCCAAAACTCAGGCAAGTATTCCAGTGCCTCTCACAGTTAGGTTTCGGCCAGAAAGTAATAGAAAATTTATAGTATGGCACAATCTTGCAGAGAGAGGCAGGTGAATTTAAATGTATCTCTCTCTTTGCCTCAGGCTTTCAAAAATGGAGACATCATGGGACTTGAGGAACAAATGAAAAATTTACAACTACAGACAGTAAAAATATAATTGTAGAGTAATAAATAAAACTGGCTACTTGAAAGTGTGAACAGCATTAACTTGTTCAACAGTGACTGTGTTTACCGAGTTTAAGGGGAAATTGTGTCCTCTCTTCACAATCCATGATTATTGAGCATTTTAGCACATTTTGTTACTCCCCTCCTGTCTGAGGCTGATGTGACAATTGGTCTGGGAAAAGAGAAATGTCAGCTTTAAGAAACTACTAAATAATGTCCTTTAAAAAACTACTAAATAATGTACTGTTCTCCAGCTAGAGAAAGGAAAAAAGAAAAGATTAGGATAGTAAAGATAAAGAGAGTAAATCTGACAAGCCACGTATTTCCCTACTGGTCTGAAATAATGAACAGGAATGGCACAGGAGGTGACAAGTAGGTTAGATTACATAAAATAATGTAGTTTAAAAAATAAATAAATAAAAAAGCACAGCCAAGCAACAAAGTAACTGGAACATAGAACAGTCCAAAAACATTCTATAATACTACTGACTGCAAGACAACAGAAAAAGAAACCCCAAAAAATCTGTGTCTTTGCTGGAAAGATTGGCATAAATTATGTAATAAACACTAGACCAGCATCAAAAAGGTAAGAACTCAGAGCAGACAGAGAAAAGGTTACAGAGTACTTACTTTAGATTTTTTAATGTCACCTGTAAGCTGGAGCATGCTGAGGTAGGCTGATAGATATCCTGGAGAGCTGTCTTGGTTTGAGAAGGCAGGTGTCTGCTAAAGAAGGTAGAAACCTCCCTTGAAATGGAAAAATGTAAACCACCCCACCCCACTTTGAATTATTATAATCTTGAAATCAAGGGGCTCTCAGGCAAAGACATGGGAATAGGAATAACAGTTCTTTAAAATTTAAATGCAGTAGTACAAGAAAACAACAACAACAAAACCCACTGACAGAATACAACGTGACACCCTGTTGTTCAGGGTTGGTAGCAGTCTGATTAAATGGTGGCTGCAGTCCTCCTGGAGTGACAGATGTGCTTCTGTTGAAGCAGTAGTCCTGTAGAAGGGTGTAGTTTTCCTCTAAAGATCTAGTGGTGATGTAGATGGGTCCTGTTTTCCTCTGGGAATCCAGTGGGAAAAGGCTGATTGCAGTGTTCCAAGTCTCCAGTTATATTCAGGTAGGAATGCTTGGCTCCTCCCTCTGGATGGAGCATCTCACAATGGGATGATGTAATTTTATCAGTCCTGTAATAAGACTTAATGGCCCATTAACAGCTGATATCTCCCTGGAGGGAGGATGGGTCATGGAAGAGATAAAGAACACTGCCCCACCTGGTTTTAATAGATGGTAATAACACATACTTCTGGTTACATCTTGCATTGCAACCCAAGACAAGAGCTCAGGAAAGATGGACAAGACTGGGGAAGACAGGAAATACAAGAGAACAAGAACATGGGAACTATTTTTAGTGAGCCTGACTTCAGTACAAGGACAATACTCAGCAGTTGAAAAGTATAATAGTGGAATTCCAAAGGCAAATTATGTCACATCAAATTTTCTCTTACAATAGACTGAAAGGCACTTTTAAAAGCAGAGGAGTTGGAGATGGCATACAGTCTGCACTTCTAAAGGTTTTTATCTCACATGATCATTCTCACGAATAAGCTGAGGCAACAACACTATGAAATTAATGCAAAACCTGACAGAAAATCACAATACTTATTTGCAATTCAGTGTTAACCTGGAAAATTATATGATGTGTAATCCCAGATAAAAGGATTCAACAGACTCATTAAGGATGTGAATGCTGGGATAGAGAGTAGGCTCTTTAAAACTGTGACCTAAATATGGGAAGAGAGTGAGCAGTGCAGGGAACGGGGCTAGTTAGAACTCAGAATACTCCTCTTAAATTGAAACCCAACTTTCCTACTAAGTTAGTGAAAATGACATCTTTCAAATTAAAAATACTTGCATGGACATCTAAGATGGACTTGTCTAATTTGAGATACAGTCTTGAATGGATTTTATATAAATTAATATTATTAGTGTCCCAAACTCAAGAATTTGAAATTATAAAATGCCACAGCAATGTGTTCTAACCTACTCGTGTATTACAGCAGGACACACTATTTTTGCATGAAGAGGTATTGCTTTCTTTAGTGAACTTGAGGGATGAATGAGAAAACTCTTCACAATCTTTTTTGCACCTCTATTACCTGGTGGTCTTACAAGCTACCGTGCCACATAGTTAAAGCTCTGCTGGGCCAAGAGAATAATCCATTTCTTAATTAATTTGTCTATGACAGTTATCACTTCAGTATCTATAGGCCAGATTAATTTAGATAGTAGGAATATTAATCCTTTCACCAACTTCCAATATGTTGAAGTTAGTAAATCCAGGCTTCCATTTTTCCCTGCAAGGAAGACTAGACCTTGCTAGAATGTGATTCATTAGGATGCTGCATAAAGGTCTATTGACAATCAACAGCATCTAATGCAACAAGCTCATTCCCATCTACATCATAGACTAGGAAGTCCGGGGAAAACAATCCTGTTTTATTGCAAGATACTGGCTGTTACTGTGGATGGTATACCTCTATCCACCAAAGCACACAACTGCAGAAAGGGAAAAGCTCAACCAAAGAGCAGCACCTAAGACTGCCATAAAACAAGGTCACATCATTGAATCACATAATATCCTGAGCTGGGAGGGACCTGCAAGGATCATGGAGTCCAGCTCTTCCCAAACCAAAATTAATCCTGACATATAAGGGGAAATGGCCTGAAAACCAGAAGTTAAACAAAATGATTGCCTTAGTTTAGAGCAGCACCAAGGAATGGCTATTACTGAAAGCACATGGGACTTGAGCCTGTGCCCTCAGCTGCAGGATATTGCTATCAAAGAGTTGCACCATGGCCCTGGTGTGTGCATGAACAGAAAGAAGGTCTGAAAGGAACAGCCATGATCCTACAGGGAAGAAAAGAGCTGGCACAGCGAAGGAGAGCTTCTGGAACTGGAAAATACCTCCACAATCCTTTATTGACAACTGCAGCGAGCCAAAAGGACGCAGCTGGAAAGCGAGCACTGGCCCAGAGGTCTTGTTGCCTTAGGAGTTTCTTATCTCTAAGAGTCCCCAGAATCTGTTAATACCCAGATATTTAATGTTCCCTAAACAAATTTAGAGCAGCTCTCCTACAAGAAAACACTGAGAGAATTGGGATTGTTCAGCCTGGAGGAGAAAAGCTATGGGGTGACCTCACTGTGGCCTTCCAGTACCTGAAGGGAACCCACAGGAAAGATGGAGACACTTGACAAGGGCCTGGAGTGACAGGACAAGGGGGAATGGTTTCACACTGACAGAGGGCAGGGTTAGACTGGATATTGGGGAGAAATTCTTCCCTGAAAGGGTGGGGAGGCTCTGGCACAGGTTTCCCAGAGCAGCTGTGGATGCCCCATCCTTGAAGTGTTCCAGGCCATGTGGATGGGGCTCTGAGCAACCAATAGTTGCAATTGCTATAGTTGGATAGTGAAAGTTGTCCCTGCTCATGGGAGGAGGATTGGAATGAAATGGTCTTTAAGGTCCCTTGCAACTCAAGCCATTCTTTATTTCTCTGATGATGCTCAGCCTCTTGGGCTAGCACTGCACCATCCCCCATCACAAGAGAAGGTTTATGCTCCTCTTTGGGGTGGCTAGATCTGTGTCCTGGGGTGACTGTATGGTCCAGTATCCCCATTGTCTGTTTTTTTGTCCAGAAATGGGTCCTGTAGCTTTAAACAAGGAAAAGGCAGGGAAGTGGTAAAATTTTTCACCGCCTGTGTTTAAAAAACCACAGCTATAAGGCTTTCAGTTTTTCTTCTTAGCTCTCTTGTTTTTTCCCAGCTCTCAGCCCTGCAGCAGGGAAGAGGAAAGAGAGAGCTTTTCCTTGCTTTTAAGCTAGCTTCTTGTTCATTAGCCAGGACAAAAGTTTCCCAGGACTGTGGCTTCTTCTGGCACTATTCAGCTCTTCTCCTGTCTGAGACACCAGACCATGGCCTGGGGGACACTCGTCCCACAGACACGGCCCAGAGGCTGGCTCCGGACTCGGGGAGACAGAACCACACCCACAGAATGACTGAATTTGCCATCTCTTCAGAACAGCAAGAGGTTTTATTGTTTAATATTATTCATTTTTTCATGCTTGTGAATACTTTGCTTTGTTAAATAAAGAGTTTCTTCCGCTCCAAGGAAATCGTTCCAGAACTGGCTGGGAGAGTGGCTAGCCAGAATCTGCTTTTTCAGAGGAGACATCTTTTGGACGTTTCCATTTTTGTCTCAAACCAAGACAAATATTCTGGTGCCCAATGTGGGGCTTGAGAAAGTGGAAAGAAACCTGTACTAACAGTGTTTCGGTTTTACTTACCCCGTATGGGGACAAAGCAGTCAGTAGCCATGCTGCTTGAATTTATAATGTCTCTCTGGCTTGAGGCACTGATGTCTCTCTGGTCCCTAGGCTTGAGATAATAATAATAAAAGAAATTAAAAAAAAAATAATAATAGTAAAAAAGTCTCTAGACTTGTTTTCTTACCTACAGATAGCTGCAGTTTTGTCCCTAACATGTAGGTTTTAGAGTAGAGGGGCGCAAATTAGAATTGCTGTTTTGCTGGGCAAGATGATCATGATCTACAGGGAATTAACAAAGGTACTGGGGTTTGTTCAAAACTGTTGTTTCTCCATTCTGCCCTGCATCCTAGTTTCCGTAGCCTGTTTTGGGGATTTATCAGTAATTGCACCCAGCTTGTTAGGGGAGGAATAGGGGATGAGGTTTCTCAGCCTTTCATCTCCTTTTTCTCCTTTAAATCTGTTATGTCACCTTTTGAGAATATTAATTTTCCCCTGGAAGCCAAAGATACCACCTTCCTGGTATTCCTGACAATCAGTCAGGATTTTCTCTAGTCCGCAGCATTTCCAGCAATAGTCCCTGATTTATTACATCCCTTTCCAGGTCTGGGCAATTACCCTCTGGGATACAGATCATGCACCAGGATCAGGCTGGTGCTGTGTCAGCACAGGTTTAGTGGATCACTGCAGTAGCTTCTCTCCACTCACAGAATTAGTTTGGACAACATCTTCTACAAGTTTATTTTGCAGAGGTTCCCAAGATACTTTGATAATGGATATACTATAGCAATCAGGTGAGGTGTTCCCATTTTGTTTCACAGACTAACAAAAACAGTCAGGAGGCTTCTGGTCCAAACTCCTACTCAAGGCTGTATGGAATTTCCACTCAATATGGAGTTCAGACAAGGTTGCTCAGAAGTTTGTCAAGAGAGGTCTTAAAAATTTGGAAGGATGGAGACTTCGATACCTCTCTGACACCATTCTCATGCTTTTTGATCATACTGGGAAGATATTAGCTTCACTGCATATGGTAGGAATGGCACCAGAGGAATGGGCAGGAACTGATGCCCAGAAGTTCCACCTGAACACGAGGCAGAACATCTTTGTGCCATCAGATTGCACAGAGAGGGTGTGGAGTCTCCCTCACTGGAGCTATTCCAGAACCATCCGGGCGCTATCCTGTGCCGCGTGTTCTGGGATGACGCTGCTTCGTCCGACCCATTCCAGCCTCACCTCGCCAAGCTGCACTCTCTGCCAGCTCAGCTCCGTCACGGAGCCCCGGCGAGTTCCGCGGCCGGAGAGCGGGGATGGAGCCGCGCGGGGCGGCGGAGGAAGAGCTCCCGCCGGATTTCCAGGGGGTGTCGGTGCCGAAGGGCGAACCCGAGGAGCGCCGGGTGCTCCCGCCGCCCGCGGGCTGGGGGGAGCAGCCCTGACCGCCCCCGGCCGGGGTTCGGCCCTGAGCAGGAGCGCTGGGATGAGCTGGGATGAGCCGGGAAGCGCCAGCGGCACCGGCAGCAGCAGCGGGGCCGGGGCCAAGCGAAGGCCCAGCAGAGCAGACGCGGGAGCGGGGCCCGGAGCCGGCCCGGGCCAGGGCGGAGCCGCCCGGGATTAAAGCGTGGCGGGAAGCATGAGGAGAGCTGAGGAGTGTGAGGTGGGCCCGTAACCCGAGGGCTGTTCGGTGCTTCCCAGGGAGACAGCTTAGGAGCAGGCGCTTCCGATTATGCTGGTTTCTGGGAGAACGACTCACCCAGCTTCAGGTGTTTGCGGAGGGTTGTCCTCTGTCCCGGGGGGCTCGGTGTCAGGGCATGGGACTGCCGAAGTGTCCTGTACCAGCGTCCGTCCCTCCCGTTCTGCTCCTGTCTGCTGGAAAAGGTTCCACGTTCCTTGTCCTTTCCTCTTCTAGATGGAGCCAGCAATGGGGTCCGTATTTTCCCTTCTCCAGAGCCCCGGGAGGGGTGGTGCTGTAGGATATCCAGGTGAGATGTAAACTCTTGCTAGTTAAATTCCGCAGGGAAGCGTGGTGCCGGAATTCCATCCCCATGCCAGGCCGAGGTAAGGCTGCAGTGGCGTTCTGGGTTTCTTTCTGCTGCGGTTTTCCAGCACCTCTTCTAAAGTAAGACAATACCGTTCATTAGGAGCGACAGGCAGCCAGCACACTTCCCTTTTCCAGGGTTTTTCACAGGCGAGGAGGGTGTAAGGGAGTTGTGGAGCTACATCCAAAGTGTGTGAGTGCCCAGCTCTGGGTGTGGGTGGGAATGGAGGATTCTGTGGTTCCCTGTCACTGTCAGAGACCTGCAAGGCTCTCGGGAAATACCAGCCTCCTGGTTGTAGTGTGAGGAATGAGCGCTCCTGCCAGAGAGAGCCTTCTTCCTCCTTCTGGAAGAAAGCTCCCTCTTGGGTGTAATTCCTTGATGTAAGAGAGAGGCCTCCCGCTGTCAGCAAGTTTGCTTATTTTATTGCTGCTATTTAGATGTTGGTAGCTGTGTCCATATTGACAAGAGCATTTTGCCTCTTCAAGGGCATGTTACTTAAGAATTTTATTCCTTTGTATCATAGAGGAAGGGCTGAAATTGCCTTGCAGAGTTTTATCTTGAATGTAGAAAGCCTGGTTTGGTTTTGTTCATGGATTAAACCAACTTTTTTGTGTTAAATGTGTGAGCACTATTTTAATGCTAGATCAGAGATGCAAATTGCAAAATCTTCTGATTGAATTAATAGTAAACACCTGAAGTTGCTTCCAAAAATCAGCTTTGGCTAAGTGTTTATTAGGTGATCCTTATAATCCTGTTAATGCTGAACAGCTGTAAATATAAGATCTACCCATCTGGGTAAGATACCTAGAGCTTACTATGGGGTGTGTGGTGGTGCATATACACTTGTGAAATAAACAGGTTGCTTTCTTTAAGAAAGAAAGAATTGAACATGCTAAACATTCACCTTTAGAAATTCAGCATGTTTGCATGTTTTGTTGAATGAGTTTCTTCAGAATGCAATTAATTTAGCTTGTCATTGCAAGGAAAGTAAATGTGTTGGATCTGTCTATGAAAAGTGAGTGTAATAGTTAATTGGGAATTAGCTGATTTTTCAATAAAGACCCCTTTGACTTCTGATGCATAAATATACAGCTATTACAAATGTTGTGACAGAGAAAAAAATCTGGTTAGCCAACCTACAAAAGACATAATTTAATGAATTTTTTGTAAATATGAAGTGAGAAACAACCTAAATCTTCATGCTGGTCTTGCCTAGTGAGAGTTACATGGGCTCTGCTGTGCTGAAAGATCCCTACCCAAATGCCCAGCTTTGAAACAGAGTGTTAATGATAATTTAGCAGGCTGGAAAGCTTTTGAGCTAAGTCTGTGGGAGCAAATAGCTAAAAGTAGATATTTGGGATGGGTGAGATGCTTCAGCATGTTGCTTTCCTTCCTTCATCTTGGTAGTGATTCTCTGAAGAGAAGTACAAGGAAATGGGGAGAGGAAGGAAGAGAAGAGGAACTTTTCTTTCTCTTTTTCCCTTTGCTACTTTTCTCCCCCTTCTTGTCTCAGTCTTTAGAATTTCCATTCCTCTTTGGGAAAAGGGAATCTGGTGTAAGCTGAATGTAGGCCTAAGAAATTGAGTTATTTTACAAGGAGCAGCTTATCTGCCTCAGGGAAAAAGGAGTGTTGAGATGGGTCTCTTATTCCATCAGGGGACAACAAGGGGGAGAAAGGCTTCCCTGAAGACCTTAAGCAAGAAGAGCTGCCTCAGGTATGTGAAGCCCAGAGCCCAGAGAGGGGGGCAGCCTGTGATGATTATCCTCATAAAAAAAGAGACTCCAGGAAACTCGCGCTTGGTGCTGATGGTCAGAAACTGCACTGGGAAGAGAAACCCTTCAAGTGTCCAGAGTGTGGGAAGGGCTTCAAGGGGCGCTGCAGGTTCCTGACCCACCTGCAAATCCACACAAGAGAAAAAGTGTTTGTGTGTGCAGAATGTGGTAAGAGCTTCAGTAGGAAGGCCAACCTGGTGGTTCACCAGAGAGTCCATACAGGGGAGAGGCCTTACAAATGCAAGGAATGCGAGAAAACCTTCAGCCGTGCCTCAAGCCTCCTTGCTCACCACAAAACCCACCTGAAAAAGAAAACCTTTTCCTGCACCATGTGCAGAAAGGACTTCAGTGGGAACACAGCTCTGCTGCAGCATCAGAGAGTCCATACAGATGAGAAACCCTGTAGGCTTTCAGAGCGTGGAAGTAGCTTCAGTGTGAGCTCAAACTTCATCAGAAACCAGCATCTAAGAGAGAGACCCAGTGAACACACACCAGGTAACTGAATTAATTGCGTTTATTTCAAGTTATACAGAATCTCAGGGGATTAATGAAATATTCTGGTCTCTGTTTCTTCCTAAACAATTCTCCCTCTTTGCTCTGGGTATGAGTGTTGGGGGTTGATTGATTTGATTTTGTTACCTTTTTTTTTTTCCCCCCATCTCTAATATAATGCATTTATCTCTGCTGTCTGAGGAAGTTACTTGAAAAAGCTGAAGCTTAGGTGTTACCACGAAGGTTGCCTGGCACCTTAGATTCCCCAGAGCTCTCAGATCTCACTAATTCCTGCTTCATAGTGTTGCCTCATGTCTAGCCTTAGATCTTCAGAAGTGCTCAGTCACCAAAATGCTAACCTTAGGGAGATGCAAGGAATTTTGACTTGCAAAAGGCTGTAAACAGTGCCTTAGTCATCCCTAGCAGCTAATTTTTGTTCAGTGTAGATATTGAATCCTAGCTTCTTGTCTGCAGTGGGAAGTTTCTGGAATATTCTTAGCACAACACAGGCTATCAGACCAAGGGCTTGTTTAAAGTAGGGAGTTTTCAGGATTTTGCAATATTTTGTGCTCTAGTAATGACCTGAAACTCAGGGATAAAAACTGGCATTGTGGGGTGTTTTTCCCTGTTGTTGTACCTTTACATGGGCAGTCGCTTTGTCCCTTTTATATATAAAATGTTTTAAATTTTCATCTTGGGTCTTGCCTAGACACCCACAGAATTATTGGGGGTGTTGGCATGAGAAGCAGGTGTTTTGTGTGTGAGGTTTTTCTTTGGTTTTTGTAATTTGTTTGTTTGTTTCTTCTGGGATAAAAAAAAGAGCCTTTCACCTTAACAATGGGAATAATGATGAAGTTATAATTGTGATAGAATGGCAAAACTGAATTCTTAATGTAGGGTTTGAGGCCTCTCAGTCCATAGATACAGAGAGGTGGCCTAGGAACCCTAAGAATGGAACCTTACACTCCTAAAGCTTGTTTTTTCTTCATGGCTTTTACAAGATGAGTTTATAGTTCCTGAAGAAAAGTCTCATTTTTGCCCCGTCCGTTGGACACTGAGTAGTATCAGATTAATCTAACACTGTATCAGCTTCTAGAGAAAGCATACAAATACAAACCTATTTTTACTAAATTTCAACTGTCCTTTTCCTTAACAGATCCCTTGTTCCAGATTTGCTTCTTCTTTTCCCTGTGCACCACCCCACCCACCCCCCCCCCCAAAAAAAAGAAAAAATCCAAAACCCCTGTATCTGCCTATTCTCTGGTTTTGCTTTAGTTTGGACCACCGTGTGACTTGAATTAAGTTTGAATTTTAACATGTGGGTGGTTGTTGCTGAGCTGCCGTGTTTAGAATACGGACCTTGCAATTCTTGACTTGCAGTGTCTTCCTTTTAGATGCAAACCAACCTGAATTTACATCTCTGCATCAAAAAGGAGAGCAAAGGTGTGGTGCAGAGGAAAGTGAGGTGAATCACTGGAATGTTTTTTCTGAAGAGAGTAAGTACAAAAATACTTCTAAACTGCCTCATGTATTTACATAGCAGGCATTAACAATCCCTTCTCTTTGTACAGTGAAGAAAATGAGGGAAAATATGGATATGCTTCTCCTGAATCAGCAAAGTCAGCTGCAAGTGCTTCAGGAAATTCAGAAGCAACTGAATATGCTGCTCCCAGGCAATGCTCTCCTGAATTCCAACGTTTATAGCTTAGGACTCCTGCTAGGACAGCAGGCAGCTGCTGCAGCAACCATTTCTTCCCCCCTTCTTAATCCCAGCAGTCTCCTCTCCTGTGAAGGTGCCAGTGCCTTACCCCTTTTATCTACCTCTGGAGCTGTGCCTGCACCTCAGCTTCCAGTGTCTCAAGATCCTGTGACTTCTGCAGATTGCTCAGCATTGTGCTGGGAACATGTTCAGTGTAAACGTGTGTGACTGTTCTGTTTTGTTAGGGGCAGGTGACCTCTGGGGCTGTGGTGTAGCAGTTGTTGTACTTGTGAAGGTGCTGACTGTACCCTCAGATGCATCAGCAACCAGGAGTTGATCAAATACCTGCCCTGTAGCCTGCAGGGATTTTGGCCAGGCGTGGCAGCTCAAGAGATCTTTATCACTGGGATGCAGTGAAGTGTGACATTCATATACAAGATAATGCCTCAAACTTGAGTGTATTTTTTTACCTGATATGGCTTTCAGCATGTGCTTGGGCAATTGTACCTCTCCTAAATGAGTTTAAACTAATGATAAACTCCTTAGGGATGATTTAAGTATCTCCTGTTAAGTCTGATTTATATAGAGGGAAGCAAGATGCTTATGTAACGATGTTCAGTTTAACAGCACCCCTATTCCCAGTGTCTGTTTGAAAAAGCTTCCTTCCTTTAGGAAGTCTTTAAATTAGGTGTCCTTGACTTAGCTGATTCTCAGGCCAGCAGAACTGCTGAAAATAGAAAAAAATACTTTCTGCTTCTTGTTTAAAAAAAACAACCCCTTCCCCCCCTCCAAACGAACAACTGAAAACGCAAACCAAAAATCCCTCAACAAAGTACCACCTTTCAAGCCTACCTTGCTTACCAAGAGTTCATGAGGAAAAGCCAAATTGTTTTATAGGGCACTTGTTCTTTTGATCAATGGTGAACTCAGTTGAGCCTGGGTTTAGATACTCTTGTCATATCCTATTTGGATTATTACATGGTTTTGGCTGTTATATATTAGGGTAGGAGTGGGGTAAATAATGAACACTGAGAAGCTCAGGTGTTACATCTTGTGAAAACAGCAGATGAAACAATTATTTTTTTATTATTATTATTTTTTATTTATTTTTTTCCCCTGACATTGGGCCTGTCAGGGTTGAAAAGTGCAGAGTTTTAAAACATGTTGATCTGGTCTACCTTGTTCTGTCAGCGACAGACTTGGGGCAGTCTCAGAACCTTTAAGCTTCAAAAGTGCAAAAAAACTTCCTTTACCTTTGAACTGGGATAAAGAAACTTAGGGGCTTGTACCTTTGCCAAGAAGTCTTTCTCTTGAACTGATTCTGTGTTTGTGCATGGTTCATTTTGTGGCTTGTAGTTGTGTTTTTTATGCTACCTTGTTAAAAGGATTGTACTTCTAGTAATTAATAAAATAAGGTTTAGATTTTGGGACAGGAAACATTGGTTCTCTTAACAAATCATCTTCTTGTTGACAGTATGTGACATTCTGTCTCAAAGCTAAAACTGTGGGGCAAGGTATGTCACTCCTGCTGTGTGACTACAAACTGTGAAGATCACACACTTGTTTCTACTGTGTGGGATTTTTGATTAGTCTTAACTCATCAGGATATTGATTTAAGGCAAATCAAGAGGCTTCAAAGGGCATCCCTTCAATGTGATCTTGTGCTGGTATCTTTGAGGTGTAATTTCCATTAGTTGAGCGTTTTAGAATCCTGTGCCTCCAGGCTTCAGAGCTTCAGTAAGAGTTACTACTGTTCCATGGAAACTGATGAGTACTGTTCATAACTTTTTTTGCTCTTTAATGTTATTCTGCATAAAGCAGAATCTCCTCATGAAATCTGTGGTTAAAGTTTGTTTTTCAGTTTGCTTTATGGTGTTTATTATTAAAATGTTCCACTCCTGTTAGAAATGAATCTTTGGTGAGTTTCTGTCCTTCCTAAAATATTACATAGAGGTGGGCCCTGGGAGTCCAAGGCCTGCCAGAGTTGTTGCTCCTGGCAGCTTTTGTCTAGGTTTTCCCTTTCTCTGCTGATCACAAATCTGAAGGTGTCCTGGCTCCATTTTCTTGTCTTTGAATAATAATAACAACAACAGTATGGTACTAGTATAAGAAATAATGATATGAAAACACAGGAAATTGAGGGCATTTTTTTGAGAAGCAGCTGGAATTCCAGATCTCTAAAACTGGCACTAATTTGTCCAATTTTGCTTTTAACCTGTTGATCTTCAGGAGCATTTTCTTTTCATCAGAGAAAAACAAAATAACTCATGAAGTTGTTACTAAGCTGGCAGCAGGAGAGAATTCTGAAAAAGTTTGCTGGTTAAAGTGCATCTGAAGAAATTGTGCACTCAGGCAGGTAATTGAGGTATTTCTGTTGTGAATGGAAGTTCCTGAAGCTGGTAGCTGTGTGGAGGTCAACAAGTAGAATAATAAAAAAAGTAATGTATAACCCCATATTACATCTTAATCACACAATTTATTATGGCAAGATAACTCTAGAAAAAGAGACAGCCAATGTGAAATATTAATCCTGGATGGCATTTAGGAGGTCTTAATATGGATCCATGAATTTAAAGATTGATGTGGCTGGTGGCCCAGCAGTCTTTTAAGGTTTTTAGCCTTGTTAGTCTGGATTGGATCCTGATTTCTTAATCATGTAAGGCAAGGATAATTATTTCAGCTAAGTTACATCATGGTTTTTGTGATGTGGTTGCATACAAGATATTAATTAATTATATTCTAAAAGTTACAAAGGTCTTCAGTCCAAAATTTTTAGGGCTGAAAATGATCATTCATTAGTGGTGATGGAGAAGACACCTCCACTCTGCATCAGTTAACTTTTGGGACTTCCTGGTACTCTGCAGGAAAAAAAAGGCAAGTTTTGCCTCAATCCACAGCTGTTGAAAGGAGTTAGGTTCTCAACACACCCAAAAGCAAGATTAAAACACAAATGAGATTAAATGTTGGGATCCAAAACGATTATTCACCTCTATTTTCCTTCGTGAAGGAGGAAAGAGACAAAATAGGAAAGTAGAAAATGCCAAGGTAAATGCGTTATCACGCACTTAACTAGGCTAATGCCAACATTTAAAAATAGCAAATCCAGTGACAATTGCATTTCTAACTCATCCTAACCATTTTCTCTGTCCTGTAAGCCCTAAAGGCTTTAGCAGGGTAGTTGCCCGTGATCCAGGTTCTAATCCATCAAACCAGGCTCATGGTTGCATAGACTGAAATAATTCTCCAGCTTGATCACTTCTTTTGTCTTAGCTTGTGCCTCCTCAGTGGAGGATAAGGCACTGTGGATGGCAACGTGACACTCAGTTCCAGATAAATTCAGCATGTTCCCAGCTATATTCCCTTTTCAGTTTAGACAATTCAGTAGCTGTATATGGGGTATCTTTTGTGGTAATTTGAGATGCTTCATCTTCCAAACCCTCATTCAGTTTTGACAAGAGGTTGTCATGGAATAAGTAATTTTATCAAGCTGGTTATGCAGGGATTCCAGCTCAGAGAGTGGGTATGTTGTTGTTCCTTTAGGCAGCCTTGGTTCTAATTAATCATCCCCTGCACTTGTTAATCTTTCTGAAAAATTGAGCCAAATCATAAAACTTGAAACAACAGCAAGAGAAGGAGCTGTGCATTTGCCCTTCACTTACATGGAGTTTAAACTGAGAACAGAGACGAGCCTGTGTTGCAACTCATCTTCCCTGATCCTATGGCAGGTTCTAGATGATCTTTGAGACCCCTTCCAACTCAGGCCAAAGTGGTTGATTTTCCATGTCAGCAGAGCTATTTGGAATGTGCAGGTGCCCAAGATCTCAATGGCATGGTCGCCAGAGGATAACAAATTCATCAGCTTGAGTATTATACACAGTTCTTTCTTTCTTAACAAGCAGGAGTTATGGCCAAAAGAACTTTTTCCTCTCAAAATCAGTTGTACTGTCTAATTTTAGCAGCAATATGTGAAAAACCCATCAGGTGTGGATCTACAACTGTGTTTTATTTATACAACTGCAGCTTCTTTGGGACCTTGAACTGGGTAGAGGCAGCTGTAGAAATTGTGCAAATACAAAGTGAAATGGTGTTTCCTGTGACAACTCTCAAGTCTAGAGCAGCATTAATGCAATTCCCTCAAATGGGAAGCACTTTCATAGAGAATAAGCTCTAGCATGATTTGTTGCATGGTTTTGCTTTTTTGTAACTCAATATGGCCCAAATTTCAGCTTTCCAAAATCTCCAGAACGAAAGCAAGCCCACCACATTCCCAAGGAAACGAAGGAATTGCATAAAGCATGGTTACAGTATGGCTGTTGGAATGAATGCTTCCTGGAAACACTTGAAAAATAGTGATGAACAAACAATTGCAAAAGCATCAAAGGGATCTAAGACTAGGATTAAAACTTGATTTACCATGTTTATTTTTACTCCACGCATTTTGGTTTGGGTAGTATATTGTAGATGCATTTTGCACTTGGCAGGCTCCCTCGTTTTGAGGATTTTCTTGTTTTTCAAGGAAGAATAATAAGGTGAATTTCTCTAAGGCAGAGGATTTAATTGTCTCTCATGGCAGACCACACTTTACAGGAATGGAGAATCTATCATGGGAAGGCCAGACTAAGGAAAAATCTTCCAAAGCTTACATAAGCTCCAGTGGTGATGCTGGGATGCCCACAGGAGCAAAAACCAGAAACGCTGCACAAACCCAAAGAGACTCAAATAATAGTCACCCTATATTTTTCATTGAGGAAAATTTTTACAGCAGTCACAGATTAGCTGCTTGGTTTGAAGAAGAAAGAACTAAAGAAGTTCCTTGGTATGAATGAAAGCAAGAAATAAAACTATCACAAGCATCCTTTGTGCCCACCCTCCCTCAGAAAGCCCAGTTTTACTTAATGTGTTGGTACCCCCCTAAATTCTATGGAAATACTAATAAATACTGTGGCTATTTTGCATGGTACAGCAGACCTTACAGGAATTAAATCCACATACAGATGTTTTAAATCAATAGCACTTAATTAGTTTAAATAGGTAGACACAGTCATAAATAGCCCTTCCCCAAAAAGTCTAGTTGATAAAGTTTGATTTAGCAGAAAAGGAATAAGAACAGCTGATAGCTGATAACTTCAGCTTAGGGACATTTAATTATACTCAAAAGTAGAGATTTTGCATTTTAAATTGAAGCCATTTAAGTGGCATCAGAGGTATGAAACAGTTGCAATTTCATCTTTAACCTGCATAGGAACAGTTTGGTTCCATTGCAAAACAGATAGAAAGGACTGATTTAATATACTCCAAACCTGCCACCACCTGGTACTCAAGGAAACTGCATTGCACTCAATGCAGGCAGACATCCCTCACAGTCTTGCCAGGAGTGGCTGGCAGAATTAAAACCTACTGATGCCATTAGAAAATGTCCCACCTGAAAAGCCAGAGGGTTCTTAAAACATTGGCAGGTAAGATATACCCTGTGCTGTATCTGAAGGGAGCCAACATGAAAGATGGAGAGGAAACTATTTATATTGAAAGGCCACAATAAGGTCTCCACAGAGCTTTCTCTTTCTTTCTGGGGGTGGAATGTGAGGGAGTAGTCAGAGACAATTGTAATATAAAGAGATGCTGGGGAGTGTCAAGTGAAGAGAACAACTGAAACAACAGAAAAATGTGGCAGTGCAAGGTAGCTTGTGAAGGCTGCACTGCAGAGCAGGGGCTGCAGGACAGCCCTGTACTGGACAATGCTGAGGCCACACCTCAAATCCTGTGTCCAGTTCTGGGACCTTCACTGCAAAATGGACATTGAGGGGCTGGAGCATGTCCAGAGAAGGGAACAGAGATGGAGAAGTCTGGCACACAAATCTGATGAGGAGGAGCTGGGGGGGCTCAGCCTGGAGAAAAGGAGGCTCAGGGGGAACCTTCTGGCTCTGCACAATTCCCTGACAGGAGGGGACAGCTGCGGGGGTTGGGCTCTGCTCCCAGGGAACAAAGGATAGAATGAGAGGAAACTGCCTCAAACTGCCAGGGAAGGTTCAGATTGGACATTAGGAAGAATTTCTTCACTGGAAGGGTGATTAGGTGCTGGAAAGGGCTGCCCAGGGAGGAGGTGGACAACTGAAGGTGTTTAAGGAAAGCCCGGTCTCTAGCGGGATGGGCTGCGGGCAGCAGAGCTCTGTAGGGACTTTCTCATGAGGGCAGCTTCTCCTCCAAGCTGTGACGGGGATGTGTCCCTTCTCCCAGAGACTCGGTCCCAGAAGGTTTTGGAGGAGCAGGGATGCTGCGGTGGAGCAGAGAGCCAAGGGTGGGACTTCCTTGAGTGACAGCTCTGCCCTCACCTACTTGGGGGAGAAACCTTTCCAGTGCTGCTGCTGTGGCTTCAGTCACAATTTCTCCTGATGTCTCACCAGAGGGGCACGGGTGCTGGCAGCATCCCTGGGTGTGGTCTGGGTGCGATCCAAGGTGCAGCTCCTGCTCCAGGCCTGAGCTACAAGGGAGTGGACGAAGGTGTGACCGCACTAGGTCCCCTGGATTACAGGTATCTGGACATAGTGATGCCTTTGTGCTTTTCAGTCACCTCCTCCCAATGCATGCCAGGCATGGACTGGAATTGTGGGGGGGTTCCAGGGGGTAGTTCTGCCCAGTCATCCTCTTTCCCTGGAACTAGAAACAGATGCCATTTGCCACATGGCCAAGGTGCAGATGTTTTCTCACCCTTCCTCATGAGATGTGTCTGCCCCTTCATATCAACCCTCAGGGTATTTGTTTTCCTTTCTCCATGCTTTGTGAAGTGCTGTGTGTACTTAGCAATGCTCTATAAATTAAAAGGATTGACATGGATTTATTTCTAAGATCTTTATTAATTTATTTAAACTATGCCAAATCAAAGTGGCCTTAGGGTTCACAGCTGTTCCCTAGCAGCTAGGATGGGATTGCTCACCAATGTAAGCACATAACTGGAGTTCCTTTCCAAAGCCATTGTTTGTTTTGACTGTTCAGTGTCACTTGGCTGAAATAATTAATTTCCCCTGGCCCAGTTGCCCTTTACTTTTTGTGGTCATGGAGACGGAGAGGAGAATCTGGCTACCAACCCTTCCTTTGCTGTTGCAGAAGTTACAGGGTATACTTCTCTTCTTCCTGGGATTTAATCACTTCATGATTAACTTATGAGACAAATTCAGAAGGTATTGAGGAGTTATAAAAAGGAAAGAACCAGAAGGTTCACTTTGACAGCAGCCACCTTGCTGGCTTCTCTACCAGTCAGCTCCTCCCTCAGGGTCATATTGGGAGGCTACTGGAAAAAGCAAATTAGTTACTCTAATTCCAGCAGAGCATCCCTAGCACGCTCCATGCCAGATGTGTGGTTACCAGCTGGTGCCCAAATGCTGCTGCCAGCTCTGGGATGTAGAATACTGTAAATTTCTGTTGTGCTAGCAGAGCTCAGATCCAGCAGTAGGACTGTGGCACTTTAGAAATACCTGAGAGAGACAAATGGATGAATGATGTCTCTGAAATAAAATCTGTTGCTCTGGTGTTGTTATCCTGACCCACCTTCCCTTCCCTTCCCTTCCCTTCCCTTCCCTTCCCTTCCCTTCCCTTCCCTTCCCTTCCCTTCCCTTCCCTTCCCTTCCCTTCCCTTCCCTTCCCTTCCCTTCCCTTCCCTTCCCTTCCCTTCCCTTCCCTTCCCTTCCCTTCCCTTCCCTTCCCTTCCCTTCCCTTCCCTTCCCTTCCCTTCCCTTCCCTTCCCTTCCCTTCCCTTCCCTTCCCTTCCCTTCCCTTCCCTTCCCGCACCTTCCCTTCCCTTCCCTTCCCGCACCTTCCCTTCCCGCACCTTCCCTTCCCGCACCTTCCCTTCCCGCACCTTCCCTTCCCTTCCCGCACCTTCCCTTCCCTTCCCTTCCCTTCCCGCACCTTCCCTTCCCTTCCCTTCCCTTCCCGCACCTTCCCTTCCCTTCCCTTCCCTTCCCTTCCCGCACCTTCCCGCACCTTCCCTTCCCTTCCCGCACCTTCCCTTCCCTTCCCTTCCCTTCCCGCACCTTCCCTTCCCTTCCCGCACCTTCCCTTCCCTTCCCGCACCTTCCCGCACCTTCCCTTCCCTTCCCGCACCTTCCCTTCCCTTCCCTTCCCGCACCTTCCCTTCCCGCACCTTCCCTTCCCTTCCCTTCCCGCACCTTCCCTTCCCTTCCCGCACCTTCCCTTCCCGCACCTTCCCTTCCCGCACCTTCCCTTCCCTTCCCGCACCTTCCCTTCCCGCACCTTCCCTTCCCGCACCTTCCCTTCCCTTCCCGCACCTTCCCTTCCCGCACCTTCCCTTCCCGCACCTTCCCTTCCCGCACCTTCCCTTCCCTTCCCTTCCCTTCCCTTCCCTTCCCTTCCCTTCCCTTCCCTTCCCTTCCCTTCCCTTCCCTTCCCTTCCCTTCCCTTCCCTTCCCTTCCCTTCCCTTCCCTTCCCTTCCCTTCCCTTCCCTTCCCTTCCCTTCCCTTCCCTTCCCTTCCCTTCCCTTCCCTTCCCTTCCCGCACCTTCCCTTCCCTTCCCGCACCTTCCCTTCCCTTCCCGCACCTTCCCTTCCCGCACCTTCCCTTCCCGCACCTTCCCTTCCCTTCCCGCACCTTCCCTTCCCGCACCTTCCCGCACCTTCCCTTCCCGCACCTTCCCTTCCCTTCCCGCACCTTCCCTTCCCGCACCTTCCCTTCCCGCACCTTCCCTTCCCGCACCTTCCCTTCCCGCACCTTCCCTTCCCGCACCTTCCCTTCCCGCACCTTCCCTTCCCTTCCCGCACCTTCCCTTCCCTTCCCTTCCCGCACCTTCCCTTCCCTTCCCGCACCTTCCCTTCCCTTCCCGCACCTTCCCTTCCCGCACCTTCCCTTCCCTTCCCGCACCTTCCCTTCCCTTCCCGCACCTTCCCTTCCCTTCCCTTCCCGCACCTTCCCTTCCCTTCCCGCACCTTCCCTTCCCGCACCTTCCCTTCCCGCACCTTCCATTCCCTTCCCGCATCCCTTCCCCTTCCCTTCCCGCACCTTCCCTTCCCGCACCTTCCCTTCCCTTCCCGCACCTTCCCTTCCCGCACCTTCCCTTCCCCCACCTTCCCTTCCCTTCCCGCACCTTCACTTCCCGCACCTTCCCCTCCCGCACCTTCCCTTCCCGCACCTTACCTTCCCTTCCCTTCCCTTCCCGCACCTTCCCTTCCCGCACCTTCCCTTCCCTTCCCTTCCCGCACCTTCCCTTCCCGCACCTTCCCGCACCTTCCCTTCCCTTCCCGCACCTTCCCTTCCCGCACCTTCCCTTCCCGCACCTTCCCTTCCCTTCCCTTCCCGCACCTTCCCTTCCCGCACCTTCCCTTCCCGCACCTTCCCTTCCCGCACCTTCCCTTCCCGCACCTTCCCTTCCCTTCCCGCACCTTCCCTTCCCTTCCCGCACCTTCCCTTCCCGCACCTTCCCTTCCCTTCCCGCACCTTCCCTTCCCTTCCCGCACCTTCCCTTCCCTTCCCGCACCTTCCCTTCACCCACCTTCCCTTCCCCGCACCTTCCCTTCCTTCCCGCACCTTCCCTTCCCGCACCTTCCCCTTCCCTTCCCGCACCTTCCCTTCCCTTCCGCACCTTCCCTTCCCTTCCCGCACCTTCCCTTCCCTTCCCTTCCCTTCCCTTCCCGCACCTTCCTTCCCTTCCCTTCCCTTCGCACCTTCCCTTCCCTTCCCTTCCCTTCCCTTCCCTTCCCTTCCCTTCCCTTCCCGCACCTTCCCTTCCCTTCCCGCACCTTCCCTTCCCTTCCCTTCCCTTCCCTTCCCTTCCCTTCCCTTCCCTTCCCTTCCCTTCCCGCACCTTCCCTTCCCTTCCCTTCCCTTCCCTTCCCTTCCCTTCCCTTCCCTTCCCTTCCCTTCCCTTCCCTTCCCTTCCCTTCCCTTCCCTTCCCTTCCCTTCCCTTCCCTTCCCTTCCCTTCCCGCACCTTCCCTTCCCTTCCCTTCCCTTCCCTTCCCTTCCCGCACCTTCCCGCACCTTCCCTTCCCTTCCCGCACCTTCCCTTCCCTTCCCGCACCTTCCCTTCCCTTCCCTTCCCTTCCCTTCCCTTCCCTTCCCGCACCTTCCCTTCCCTTCCCTTCCCTTCCCTTCCCTTCCCTTCCTCCCTTCCTTCCCTTCCCTTCCCGCACCTTCCCTTCCCTTCCCTTCCCTTCCCTTCCCTTCCCTTCCCTTCCCGCACCTTCCCTTCCCTTCCCTTCCCTTCCCTTCCCTTCCCTTCCCTTCCCTTCCCTTCCCTTCCCTTCCCTTCCCTTCCCTTCCCTTCCCTTCCCGCACCTTCCCTTCCCTTCCCTTCCCTTCCCTTCCCTTCCCTTCCCTTCCCTTCCCTTCCCTTCCCCCACCTTCCCTTCCCGCACCTTCCCTTCCCTTCCCTTCCCGCACCTTCCCTTCCCGCACCTTCCCTTCCCTTCCCGCACCTTCCCTTCCCTTCCCGCACCTTCCCTTCCCTTCCTTCCCTTCCCTTCCCTTCCCGCACCTTCCCTTCCCGCACCTTCCCTTCCCTTCCCTTCCCGCACCTTCCCTTCCCCGCACCTTCCCTTCCCTTCCCGCACCTTCCCTTCCCTTCCCTTCCCGCACCTTCCCCGCACCTTCCCTTCCCTTCCCTTCCCTTCCCTTCCCGCACCTTCCCTTCCCGCACCTTCCCTTCCCTTCCCTTCCCGCACCTTCCCTTCCCGCACCTTCCCTTCCCTTCCCGCACCTTCCCTTCCCTTCCCGCACCTTCCCTTCCCTTCCCTTCCCGCACCTTCCCTTCCCTTCCCTTCCCTTCCCTTCCCTTCCCTTCCCTTCCCTTCCCTTCCCTTCCCTTCCCTTCCCTTCCCTTCCCTTCCCTTCCCGCACCTTCCCTTCCCTTCCCTTCCCTTCCCTTCCCTTCCCTTCCCGCACCTTCCCTTCCCTTCCCTTCCCGCACCTTCCCTTCCCTTCCCGCACCTTCCCTTCCCGCACCTTCCCTTCCCTTCCCGCACCTTCCCTTCCCTTCCCGCACCTTCCCTTCCCTTCCCGCACCTTCCCTTCCCTTCCCGCACCTTCCCTTCCCTTTCCGCACCTTTCCCTTCTCTTTCCGCACCTTCCCTTCCCGCACCTTCCCTTCCCTTCCCTTCCCGCACCTTCCCTTCCCTTCCCGCACCTTCCCTTCCCTTCCCGCACCTTCCCTTCCCTTCCCTTCCCGCACCTTCCCTTCCCTTCCCGCACCTTCCCTTCCCGCACCTTCCCTTCCCGCACCTTCCCTTCCCTTCCCGCACCTTCCCTTCCCGCACCTTCCCGCACCTTCCCTTCCCGCACCTTCCCTTCCCGCACCTTCCCTTCCCTTCCCTTCCCTTCCCGCACCTTCCCTTCCCTTCCCTTCCCGCACCTTCCCTTCCCGCACCTTCCCTTCCCTTCCCGCACCTTCCCTTCCCGCACCTTCCCTTCCCGCACCTTCCCTTCCCGCACCTTCCCTTCCCTTCCCGCACCTTCCCTTCCCTTCCCTTCCCTTCCCTTCCCTTCCCTTCCCTTCCCGCACCTTCCCTTCCCGCACCTTCCCGCACCTTCCCTTCCCTCACCTTCCCTTCCCGCACCCTCCCTTCCCGCACCTTCCCTTCCCTTCCCGCACCTTCCCTTCCCTTCCCGCACCTTCCCTTCCCTTCCCGCACCTTCCCTTCCCGCACCTTCCCTTCCCGCACCTTCCCTTCCCGCACCTTCCCTTCCCGCACCTTCCCTTCCCTTCCCGCACCTTCCCTTCCCTTCCCGCACCTTCCGTTCCCTTCCCGCACCTTCCCTTCCCTTCCGCACCTTCGCTTCTCTTCCCGCACCTTCCCTTCCCTTCCCGCACCTTCCCGCACCTTCCCTTCCCTTCCCGCACCTTCCCGCACCTTCCCTTCCCTTCCCGCACCTTCCCGCACCTTCCCTTCCCTTCCCTTCCCTTCCCTTCCCGCACCTTCCCTTCCCTTCCCGCACCTTCCCTTCCCTTCCCGCACCTTCCCTTCCCTTCCCTTCCCTTCCCTTCCCTTCCCTTCCCTTCCCTTCCCTTCCCTTCCCGCACCTTCCCGCACCTTCCCGCACCTTCCCTTCCCTTCCCTTCCCTTCCCTTCCCTTCCCTTCCCTTCCCGCACCTTCCCTTCCCTTCCCTTCCCTTCCCTTCCCTTCCCGCACCTTCCCTTCCCTTCCCGCACCCTTCCCTTCCCTTCCCTTCCCTTCCCTTCCCTTCCCGCACCTTCCCGCACCTTCCCGCACCTTCCCTTCCCCCACCTTCCCTTCCCTTCCCTTCCCGCACCTTCCCTTCCCTTCCCGCACCTTCCCTTCCCTTCCCTTCCCTTCCCTTCCCTTCCCTTCCCTTCCCTTCCCTTCCCTTCCCTTCCCTTCCCTTCCCTTCCCTTCCCTTCCCTTCCCGCACCTTCCCTTCCCTTCCCTTCCCTTCCCTTCCCTTCCCTTCCCTTCCCTTCCCTTCCCTTCCCTTCCCTTCCCTTCCCTTCCCTTCCCTTCCCTTCCCTTCCCTTCCCTTCCCTTCCCTTCCCTTCCCGCACCTTCCCTTCCCGCACCTTCCCGCACCTTCCCGCACCTTCCCGCACCTTCCCGCACCTTCCCGCACCTTCCCTTCCCGCACCTTCCCGCAACTTCCCTTCCCGCACCTTCCCTTCCCTTCCCTTCCCTTCCCTTCCCTTCCCTTCCCTTCCCTTCCCTTCCCTTCCCTTCCCTTCCCTTCCCTTCCCTTCCCGCACCTTCCCTTCCCGCACCTTCCCGCACCTTCCCGCACCTTCCCGCACCTTCCCTTCCCGCACCTTCCCTTCCTTTCCCCTCCCCCTCTCCCTCCCTTCCCTCCCCAGAGTTAGTTTCCCATCAGTTTCTCAGCTCAAGAATCTAGAGTTGAGGGACATTCTTAGAATTGGTCTTAATTTTCTCACATTTCAGAAAGAATCTGAAAAGCCAGAGGAGGGCATTCAGTGCTCACCATTCCTGTATGAGGGAAAGTGGTTTGCTTTTTATTTTTTTTTTTTTTTTTCTGCAGAGACACAGCATCCTACTAGCAGAAGAATCTGGTTCTGAGGAGATTGTTTTCTCAGTGCCACCTGGCTTATATGGGATCCAGTTTTCCAGTCCGCTGCTGGAAAGAAAATACATGTAATAATGATGACTGAAATACAGCTTTTTATACCCTTTGCTTCATTGTGACTGGAAAAACATATTTCTTTTGATCTTGGACAAGAGATGTGTTTTGTGTGTTCAGTACATTTTTAGAAGTATTTTATGTCTATTCTCTAAAATATTTTTTGAGATGTATTGAACAAAAGTGTCTCTGCATGCACAGGAGACTTTTCTTTCAGACTGTTTCTTTTTCATCTCAGCAACACTGGTCTGAATAGCCAGAGACACATCAGCTGGAGCCCCCATCTCTGAAAAGAAAAAAAGGAAATACAGGAAATTTCAGGAGACTGAGCAAAGGGAGGCCAGAAGACGCAACAGAGGCAAAGTCAAGGTGTCCCAAAGCACTTTGCCATTGCAGTGGTGAATGGCTAAACCAGACCACCACGTGAGGGGAAGGGGGAGAGGAAGGGATTGAAATGGGATGAACAACTAGGAAGGAAGACTGGGGGAGGGCTGGACTTCCTGAAGCTGCTGGGAAGATGTAATTTGGGGGTGATAACAGCTGCATGGGAGAAGGGTCACCACTTTCCAGACCATCCCCCCCAATGATCCTTCATACCTGGATTTGCTTCTTTTTGCTTTCTGGAGCTCTTGCAATTGCCATTGCTGCTCATTTGTTGCCTTGGGCCATTTTCTGCTCTGTCTCTCCCTCCAGCTGACCTTCCCCACAACACAGCTGAACTCTGCCTGACTGTGGCTGAGGTGTTTGTGCTTTCCCATCTTCAAGCACAGAACCACAGAGGAGACTTCTCTGTGTCAGTCCCTGTCTTGTCAGTGTTTCCCCTCATGAAAGGGCAGCCTTGCCTTTCTTACCCCAGAGCACCTCCAAGCATGCAGAATGTGTCCCTGCTTTTACAGATGGCAGAGCTTTTAACAGGTGTTTGTGTGTCCTTCCATTTCCCTTTTCCCAGCCTTAGCAGTTCTTTTCCAGTACAGGGACTGGGAAGTTTCTTCCCACAGCTCTGCACCTGGCTGTTTTACTTAAGAAGGTGCCTCTTTGCTGGTCAATTGCTTTCTTTTCTTGCCTTGTTTCTTTAACAGATGACCTCTGGATTTCTCCTGATGCCTTCAGGCAGAAATACCAAGCAAAACAGGAAAAACAGAGTTTACATATAGAACACATAAGAGGGATTTTCAGGCATCTTCCTAATTCTTTGGACACGATCAAGCTTTTATGTGAATGTAGGATGAAACAGGAACCACAAGATGCTTTACTGAAAAGGTATTTTTACAATTTCTGGGAGAAGCAGCAATGGGAATGCAGGGAGCAAGGGACTGAAACAGAACATTTTTCTTGTGTCTAGAGAAGGAGAATTAAGATCAATGAACACAACTCCTCATATTCTTAGAGAATATGAACATGTGAAAGAACATGGCAAAACATGATGGTATTTGGTCTGGATTCTTGAATCCGAGTTCCCTGGCATGGTCAGCCTTGATGTTACCTGTCAGGGCTGTCCTGAGGACAGGGGTTGCTGTGAAAGCACTCAGGATTTACCTCAGGGCAGCCACATCCTGTCCTGAGCTTCAAGTACTTGCTTTCCTTTGGCTAATTTGGGATGCAGCTGCCAATATGACTGTGGGTTTCACCTGCATCTTCCACCTCGTTGTGACCAGAGCCACGAATGCATGTAGAGAGAAAGTTAGTTCCTTCCTCTAGAAATGTAACCTGAGAAGATCCTGAAACTCCTCAGGCTCTGAGTCTCTGGATTCACCACCTCTGCCATCAGTGCTCAAGTCAGTCACTTCCTAGCAGGAGCATTCCTGGAGAGAGAAGCATTGAAGTGCCAAGTCAGAAGCAGGAGGAAAGAAAAAGGAAATGACTGGTACTTAAAAATACTCAACCCAGGAGGCATGAACCACGAACAGAAGAGAGATGTCAGAAGAAAACCAGACACGGCTTGGAATACAAGAGAGAATGACTAATTACAGATGCTTTGTCCAAGTCTGTGAGTAGATGAAAGTGATGTCACTGCTGGTGTGATCATGAATGTTAGTGCTGGTGCATCACAGCAGTGGCATTGTTTCTTTAGAGCAGAGTAATACATCGTCTTCTGGAATGCATCCACAAGTTGTTACTTCACTCTGTACCATGAAGCTGTCTGTGAACAAGGCTCTTTTATTCCCTTTCTTGGTGATAGCACAGCCCCCATATTTGCAGGACCCTTAAAAATCCAGGTAGCTTCTCTCTAATTCACAGAATAAAGAACATCCCTCAGCAGAACAGCACACACTGCCACTAACTTTTGTTCCAAAAGCATCATGTGAAGGACTGTTAAAGCAAAGCCTGTGTGAAAATGTTTTGTGCTGCCATCGGGGCAGAGTGAGGTTTACTCTTGTGTCCCTTATGAACATGGACAAAGGGTTCCTGCCTCCTCATTCCCCAGACTCCTTCACTGGCTGAAAGGTACATACTCCTTTTATTGAATCTTGCATCTCTGAGGTTGGGCTTTCATGACCTCCTGAGATAGCAAACAGCTCCTGCTGCTTTGTGACTGCAGATTATACTGGATGGCTAAAGCTCTTGCCATCCCCAGCCATGCCACTGGGTTATTTTTAATTCAGGTTGCTTCTCTCATCCAGTGCTCATCACAGCTCCACAAACAGCAAGGCTGGCACAAGTGAGGGAAAATTGCAGTCTGGGGTGGGTGGTAACAAACATCTCAGGAATCCTTAAGTTGGTAATGCCATGATGCAATCCATGACATCAAACAGGAGCCTGGGGGGAGCAGCATGGAGTTAAGAGAAAGCAGAACAGAGGCGTTAAACAGAAATGTGCCCCTTTTTTGCATAAGGGGAGTATCTCCAGAGGCAGTGCAGTTTAGAAATCTTCTCCGAGCAGATGTCACACAGCTAGAATCAGTGCTCATCTCTTGCTAAGTAACTCTGAGGAGTGGAGGTGCAGGTTTGTACTACTCTGCTCGTCCTATTGGAGCTCTGGTTCCACCTCCTTTTCCTCCAAAAGCCTCATCTCCTCTTCTGTGTGTAATTGTGGTCACTTCCTCCTGATCTCTGCTTGTGCCAGTCCAGCTCTGTGTGCAGCTGCAGCACAATGCATATTTCAGTGGCTGAAAAGTAAGTTTCCCACTCTACCCTTGGCTATTTTTAGCTGGATCAGTTCCTGATCCAATCCACTCTACAGACACACAAACAGCTGTGTCAGTGTGACAGGAGGAAAATGAGGGAAGCAGAGGAGAGACTTAGCCGAGTTTAATCATCCCTGGTACCAAATGGGAAACCATAATCACGAATGAGTGCTCTAAATGCCTGGCAGCAGTTATTTAAACTTCTCTACAGCTCCCTGTCTTACTTTTTGTGTAAGAAACAAAGCCTTGGAATTTTCCAAGTCAGTGCCACAGAAAGGAAATGGTCCTGTGTCTGGTATAGCTGCCCCTTCCTGCATGAATCAAGGCAAGCTGAATGCAGGGAGCCTGAACAAGTCTGCTGGCAGGCAAAGCAGCCAGGGTTCCTCACAGCTTCCTTACCCGTTGCAGTTTGGCCAGCCTGTACTTTTAGAAGTCATGTCCTGCAGAGACCAAAATTTGCCAGGACACCAGCCATGAGCAGTTACCCAGAAGTGTGCAAAATATGTTTATAGTGGTCAAAAACCATGCCTGAGACACATGCTGAATACTGGCCACTACCAAAAGACAGTGATTCTGACACAAAGGTGGAAAGTATAATTAAAAAATTTAGAGATTTATTCAGAAGCAAAAATATCTATTTGGTAAACTAAAATCACTTACTGAGGCATATGACATGCTCCTTGGTGCCTGACCAACTGCTGTTGTGGGCAGGAAATGGTGGGGATATTGTTCCCTGAAGACTTTGCTCCATCCAAAGGCAGAAGTACAGAAAGGGTTTACAGAATAGAATGGTTTGGGTTGGAAGAAACTTTTAAAGGTCATCTGGTTCCAACCTCCCTGCCATGGGCAGAGACATCTTCCACCACCCCAGCTTGCTCACAGCCCCATCCAGCCTGGCCTGGACACTTCAAGGGATGGGGCAGCCACAGCTGCTCTGGGCACCCTGTGCCAGGGCCTCACCAGCCTCACAGGGAATTTCTTCCTAATATGCAGTCTAAACTTCCTCTCTCTCATTGTGAAACCATTCCCCCTGGTCTTGTCACTCCAGGCCCTTGTCAATAGTCTCTCTCCATGTTTCCTGTAGGTTCCCTTCAGATGCTGGAAGGCTGCAATGAGGTCAAACAAAACTACTCAGAGTATTTTAGGCTGGAAAGGACCTGTAAGGTCATTAAGTCTAACCACAAACTATCTTACTTTGCATGGTTCATTTGTGTGTTTTCTTTTCTTTATGATGATCACAACTGCAGCAGTACTCTGAAAAAATGGACAAAGCCACCACTTATTTTGGGGCTGTCCCAGGAAATTACAAAACTGTACAAAAACTGTTTGGTTTTTTTTTAATCTCAGAATTGCATCCAGGGATGACAAGCAGCAATTTCATTTAGGGAATTTTTCAAAGCCTTTCAATCTTTCAGGTTTTCTACATAAGCAAGAAGAAATACAAGGAAAGGTGTAAGCACAAGGACATGTTTTCCCTGGATTATGCACATCATCATGGTAACCTCCCTCCTGCACAGTCACTTGAGTTTCACAACTCTGATTCAGACTAAATACCAATGACCTGATTCATTCTTCCACTGAATTGCACTGTAAATAATTGTAAAATGCACATTTAGTGCCATGAATTAGTAAGCAAATTATCTCCTGCTCCAACCTGGCTGAAGTTTGCTGTGGCCCACACCTACCTCCAGCAAAGGCTGTCCATAAATGGCCCCATGGCTCCATAACCAGGCTCCTGACACTCACTTTTCCCAAGGAATAATGTCTGAGCTTTCAGGGGAATTTGTCATCAGTACCTGCAACAAATAAAGGTGCCCCAGTTATGCTATGCTTTAAAATAGCATCCCATACCTCCCAAAAGTGAAGTCATCACAGACACATCGCATATTCCCAATTTACAAGCTGCTGACTTTTTGGAGCAGGGCACTAAGACACATACTGAGTGATCTCTGAGAGGTCACAAAGGAAGGCAAAGGTTTATTAGTAGGCCTGCATGTACAGCAGTTGACTGGAAATGTTCAGAGGGTCTGGAACTAAAAAAAGAGAAACCCTCACATTACAACCACTTTTGTAGCTCTCAGATCAAAATCATGGAAAACAAAATGAGAGACCATGCTGTTATCAAATCTTTAATTTCTGGGAGTCCTAAGTGTCCAACATTATGTAAAACTTCTATGAAAAATGAATTCCATTCCATGAATAACTTGCATGTATTATGTGAAATATTTATTGAAGACAAATGCCATTCCAAGAATAGCTTGGATGCTGCTTACTTTGAATAACAGTGTGTTTATCTACTGTAAATTAATTTCTGCCCAACAAAATTACTTTTATCCCTCAGTCTATCACCCTTTTCATGAGTAAAGTTTGTGAACACACTTCTACTTTTAAATACAGCTTTTGTAAGAGCCTATACATGAAAAGGGGCACTGAATGCAACTCATTAGTTGCTCTCGACAAAGGCTCAGTGAGAGGGGAAAGCAAATACAGCAGAGAGAATAAAATATCTATGATGAAGAACCTCTAAACCTGGCTTAGGGTTGGGAGACAACCACAGGAACATGAATTAGAACTCAAGTCTACGTCCCACTGAGTTAATCTTTACATTAGGGAACCATCCTTTAAGTGAGGTCCCATCTGCAGCTGTTTCTTAGCTATACTGAAGGGTTACAGTTGTCTCAGCAACTTAAAAAAGCTGGATCACTGGGTGTTAGAAAAAAACTAATTATTCCACCACTTTCTACACACAGGCCATTTTCTGTAAAGTTGCTCTGTACATAGATTTGGAATTTATGACAGTACACACACACACACATGTAAAATCTCTAACAGTATTGGTATTGTATAACATCTAATATAACTATATTGGATAGTGTGTGCAATAAATTAATCTGCCTTTTTTATATATACTTAGCAAAACTACAGCTATGCATACACAAATTCCCTTTCCCTCTAAGTGAACCAACAAGCTGCTTAGTGAAACCACATCATCTGTGTTTCCTGACTGTGTTGTTTCAGATTCTGACTTGCTCACCTTTTTCCCCTCTGGGCTTCTCTGGTGTTACAACTTCACTATTTCTATTCCACACATCCCTTCCAGAAGACCAACTGCAAAATCACAGGAATGAAACGGCTGATTTTTTGAAACCACAGTTCTCAGAGGAAGATATATTATTAGCCCATCCTTGTCCCGAGTGAAGATTAACTGGATATTAAATTTAAAAAAATAAACTAAAATATTTTAAGTAGTAACAAACTGAGAAGAGATTGTAAAACAAAGTAAGAAAAGCCCCTTTTTCAAATATTGAAGCAGCACTTCTAGGGCATGATTCACCTGTTCCTAAGGTAGACACCTAAAACACGGCAGAAGAATTACCACCTAACAGTGTCCATTTCTACCAAGAAGTTTCAAAATCAAAAACAGTTCAGACACTCTTTTTGATTTTAATACATATTTTCAGATTTGGGGATTAATTTCATGGTGTAATTTTGACAGGCTTGGGGATGTTTTTTTCCTCTAGTTTCTGAAGGAAATACAGCTTTTTTTAGCCCATTGTCACCTGCCCATTAGGAACTGTCTCATTCAATCAAATAAAGCATGTAAAGGAATCAGAGATGAGCAGGTTCTTATCCAGGGATCAATGCTCCTATAGCCAGGGATCAGTGGCCAGGTGTAGCAGAAAGCTCTTACTGGAAGCCCCATGGGAGGATCAGCAGGGAGAAACTGCCTTGTCCATGCTCTTTGGCATTTTATCCTGTCCAGGCAGTAGGATAAAATGCCTGTTATCAGGTCACTGAATCTGTTGGGAACATGGGAATGATATATGGATAATTTGGGGGAGAAGGGTATTGGGAAGAGAGTGAAATAAATGACAGCAAAATGTGCCAATTTTGCTTATCAATTAATAATAAAGTATTAATTAGAATATTGGTAATAATGAGCTCTCTAGATACTGTTTGCACTCTTTTTAGACTGGAAGGATTTGGCTTTGTAACACTGCACATGACCATGATTTCCACTGAACAGCTGATACAAGGAAGCTACGTAACTCGAACTGATCCTGGAAGCTGGTGCTCCTAAAATGAAGGAGATGACTTATACCTATTCTTTATCAGCCCTTCCTCCTCAGGAGTTCCTGAAATGCTCACACTCCTTAGAAGATTGGAAACTCTTCCCCCTAGGAGAATCTCCAAAGCAGATTACCAGAAATCAATCAGAAATTAATTAACTTCTCCTCTGAGGCCAGACCTAGAGAGCTGAGGTTGTTCAGCCTGGAGAAGAGGCAGCTCTGAAGAGACCTCACGTGACTGCTTAATATGCAGAGGGGTCTTACAAAAAAGATGGAGACAATTTGCAAGGGCCTGGAGTGACAGGATGAGGGGGAATGGCTTCAAACTGAGAGAGGGTAGATTTAGATTACATACGAGTAAGAAATACTTTACTGTGAGGGTGGTGAGGCCCTGGCACAGAAGCTGTGGCTGCCCCATCTCTGGAACTGCTCAAGCCCAGGTTGGATGGGACTTGGAGCAACCTGGGATAGTGGAACGTGTCCCTGCCCATGGCAGGGGGCTGGAATGAGATGAGCTTTAATGTCCCTTCCAACCCAACCCATTCTCTGATTCTGTGATCTGGGAGCCCCTGTGGAGAGAGCTGGTGACTTCCCTGAACCTGGCAATTGAGGATAAAGCCCCAAAGTCCCATGGAGACTGGTTTCCTGGCAGGGCTGGGATGCACGAGGAGTGAGCTGCACATGCTGATTCCTGTGCTTGGCAGGGCCTGGGGGCCTGGCACCTGCTCCCAGCACCTGGCCCAGCAGGGCCCCCCACACCCACGCAGGAATCCTGGCCAACCCCACTGCGGGAAGCCACTGGGAACAGGGAAGGGGGTGCAGCAGCACATGGCCAGGGAGAAGCAAGAAGCCACCACTGGCACGGGACAGGGAACAGCAAACAGCCAGACTGGTGCAGGCTGGGTGTGGGAACACTTCTGCAGTACTAAGAGGTTTGCAAAACAACCTCTGTGAAGAAACACAACTGGGTTTATTGAGTCTAGAGGAGAAGGCTAGAAATAGGGCAAGACATGGTAGTGCTGTTGCAGTACACAAGAGGTTGCTATTAAGAGAGGCAGCGATTACACTGCTGGAAGGACAGAGATAAGATCTAACCAACTTAATTTCCAGGAAAGAGAAGAAGACAGGAGAAAAGAACAAGAGTAGATGTTGCAAAAACTTTCTCTGCATAAGCCAGAGCTGGAAAAGATTATGTGGGAGGTTGTGAAATTCCCTGCACCAGAAATTAACCAGACATCACCACACTTTCTCAGTAGAGGATGAACTGCCAAGCTATCCCCCAAGCTAGCCTTTGGAAAGAAAAATCCATCTACCCTTTTCAAAAATAAACTAAAAACCATCCATACATGTCATATGGATCATTAAACATATGGGTGATGAGTAAAAAGTTTTGCGTTTGGATAACAAAGCTACCATAGATTTACAAATCCTAATTTCAATACAAGCATTTAAATGCAAAATATTATTTGGATAGAAAACTTTGATCTTTCCTCTCAAAGAAACCTGCAGTTGTTGAGCAGGTAAATGCTGTCAAGACCTTGTAGTGCTGTCACATGGCACCTCCTTCCTGCAACCAACCTTTCTCCTCTGTTATCTCCTACTTCCATGTAGAGAAGCAGCAGCCAGCCACTTTATATTCTGTGGTGCGCTTTTATTCTGGTTAAAACGTCTGTGGCCTGGGCCAGTCTCACAGCGAGATCATAGAATCATCTCTCCACCATCTGATGGTATAGGACCATAAGATACCTCAGGCAATGCAAGAAAACCCAGACCATACCGTTCTTTTGGGATCCACTGCAGAGAATGCTCCCAAGATAGAGAGGCATTCTGACCTTCCCAGTACATCAGAAATAATTAAGGCCACCAGGAAATCTTAGTGTAATGGAGTACCTAAAGGACATAGAGTTAGGGTTTTTTTGAGTTGATGAATAGGTATCTCAGCTGAAACAATCTAGGCAGATTCCCATAGGGCATATATGTGATAAGGATTTTGATTGGAATTCTGATCCGACTCAAGATCAGTTGGTTGACCCCAGAGAAAAGCTTGATCTGTTTGCTCCTAATGAGAAGACCTGGAGCCAGCACTCACCCCTTCTTTACTCAGCATCAATGAAAGCACCCCAGCAGGAAACCAGCCCCTAAATGAAATGTGCTCACTGTAAGACCTGCCAGGAAGGCATTCCAGCACTAGATGTGGGATAAAGGCAAAGATATCCAAGCCACTGCTGGGAATCCTGCAGGGAATATGAGGGACAACTCCCAGAATTACAGAGAACAATCTGATAGTGCTCCAGGGCACAGCGGTAGCTGGGGTTGGATGTGACTACCCTACTAAGATGATGGGCTTCACATGTTTTTTTTAAAAAATCACTAACAAGGCAGGGGGAAGTGCTGGGAATGGAACATCAAACATCTACCTACAGTTGTGACACGCCAACTTTTAAACCACCTTTTGGTCTTTCTTTATTCTCTGATTCCTTGGGGACTTCAATTCACGTGTCTCAGGAGGTGTGAAAATGTCCCAAGAGAGAGTCTGTGACAATGCATGTTGACCACAGGACAAGAATGTGGCTCCTACCACAGCCACTTCACACCCTGAGCCTCCACAGTAATGCAGCAAGTTTTTTGCTGAGGCAGAAACCCCACTCTTTTTATAGGGTCATTCTGCTTTTATGTTTTATTTGCTGGATTATTCTTGTGCTATTCTTAACTAAATGCAAAGAAAACTAAAAATATCACACAGTGTGAATCAGAAAATAGGCCCTTTTTGTGTACTAAGAAGAAAAACTCAATTCATGAAAAATGTGCCTTTGCTCATAGGAAACAATCCTGCTTCAGTCTGCCCTTCCAACAACAGCACCAGAACTCCAAACAAACAATGCTTCCCCACCCTGTGTGCCCGATTGTATTTCTGTGCAAGCTCACATCCATCTTTAAAGTCCATCCTATGGGAAAGGTGCTTTTTCTAGAACTGAGGGGAATGAGGGGCACAGAGAATCCTCTCAGTATACAAGAGGCCAACATCATGGAGGGGATTCAGGAATATGTGCTCATTTTTCTATTATGAGATTGGTTATCTAATTACAGGACTCATGTTACATAAATTTAAGGCTTCCAGGAAAACCACCATGGGTGGCTAAAATCCCAGAGATTTTATTTTTTAAAAAGGTGAAGCTACAATAAAATGGTGGATGTTTCTTCAACACTCTGACAGAAAGCCTTAACAGTAATGCAGTGCCCAATCCTAACAAAAACCATCTGAGGGAGGAAAAGGGCAGTTGCTCTTTAAACCTGCTGGTGTGACAACAACCAACATAGAGGAGCAGGTACAACAAACAGAATGGTGTTTGGGCTCATGTTCTCTCACTTGGATGCAGCCAGGAATCAGCATCAGAATAGCTTCCCATAAGGGGGCACTACACATTACACATCCAGGCTCAGAGATCTCCACCGCCAGGACTTGTACACAGACACTGAACAGAGAGGGAAGCACATTTCAGCTTCTTTTATCCTCCTCTGCAAAAATTGATAAAAAATTACTGTGTTATCCTGGTAAAAGCTATGCTACTATGTGTAATTCTGTCCACCAAGAGAACCAAAACAAAAATCCCAAACACTACATCTGAAGTGCAGGGAGAATTTGGGATTTCTGAACTTTTAACTGCTTGATTTCACGGCTACTGAAGAGGACCTTAATGCAAACTAAGGACTTCTGTGTGCAATTTTTTAATGAACAGGGAATTGTCTTTATTGGTGAATGGGACAGATTATTTGTGGGCTGGATTTTGTGTCTAGCTAACAAGAGGAAGGAAAGTGAAGCGCTGGCCTGAGTCATCTTTACTACTGACCTACACCAAAGCAACAAGACTTAAATGGACATTATCATATGAGGATCCCAGCTAGGAAGAAGTGACATACTGACACAGTGGTTTCTGAGTGCAGAGGGAGGGGCAGGATGGGGCTGGGGCAGAGGCAGCTGTTCTGAGCACAGGGGAAAGCTGCTGAGTGTCATCCTCCCACCTGGCTACACACACCCGGGTGCTGCAGCTGCCTGCCTGGGGAAAAGCCTGCACATGTGCAGCTCCTACACAGCCACATCCTCCCTTTCAGCTGGAACCAGAGTACTTGGCAAGCCCCTCTAAGGCAGTGTGCTGCTTTCATTTCTGCTCTCCATGCTCAGTTTTGTAGAGGTAGTTTCCAACTATTTCAGCAGTCTAGACTAAAATAAGAGTACTTGCAGTGGTGTGACTTTGTCCATATTCCACCTTTCCCTTACAGTAATTTATTTCTAGAGTTCATAGCTGGAGCAGAAAGCCTGAAGAAATGACCACAGCGTAAGTGGCCTACCTGAATCTTAAAGAAACAGAAAGGCAGAATGAAGTGTTCTAGATGTTCTGGTAGTGAATTGGTTGATTTGTTCAGAATCATTTCTACAGAAACCTTTGAGTGTCATGCCCCCAGCCCAACTTAAGTTATTGCCATCAACATCCATATACAGAATATATGCAGAGGAACATATACAGAGGAAGACTCTGATCAAGTTCTTGCTTTAGCATTTTCCAAATGGAGTGGAAGTATTTTAAGAGTTCCAGTAATGTTATCCAGGACTTCTCAAAGGGGAAAAGTAGACAATGCTCTTTATCCTGGATCCTCTCTCTTTAGGCTTTTTCTCACTGCTAAGGAAGAAAGGGAAACATCAGTGTGCGAGGTGCAGGTAAAGAGCAAGACTGAGACTCCAATCCAGCAATTACCTGCATGTGGATGTGAAAGGTAGCATGGGCTGGGCAACCATTTACTGCAGCATGAGGATTCTGCTTCAGATTTGCACAAGGATTTAGCTGTAAGAGAAGAATCACAGAAGGATTTGTGGAAAAATCCAGCTTTTTGCAGAGTTCAGAATCCCACAACAAACAAACGAAAAGCACCACGGGAAACCAAGAGCTGCCTCCCAAAGGCTCCCTGCAAGCTGCAACTGGGGATTTCATTCTGGGAAAGGAACCTGTCAGGAACAAGCAACTTGGGGTATGCTTTGCATGGAGCATCTCAGGGCAGAAAAATGGTAAGCCCAAAGATTTCTTTGAAATTCTAAATGAGCTTGGAATTGCCTGTATTGACTGCTATAAAGGAACAGTTGTTTGGAAGTGTTTGCATAACCGGTCCTCATTAAGATTTTCCAAAATTTGTGTGTGGTATTTCTGGGTATATCAATGTTGTGATCCTGGATTACCAAAAATTAAAATCTTGGACAGTGGAGAAAAGGCAAAGCCCACTAAAAGCTTTCCTACCTTCCTCTTTGTCTCACTACTCATTCCCCCAGTACATGTTTTTTCTCCATAATGTCTTTCTGCTCTTTTGGAGGCATCTTAATAGCATCAAGCACTGCAGTTTCTCAACCTGCTTTTATTTTTTGGATCCTTATTTACAAGTATTGTCTTGTATTTCCTGGGTATCTTTTGTGGATCCTCCTCAGGTAGCCCATGGACATCCTGATATGTGTGGACTACAGGCCAGAAATTACTGCAGTAATTTTATTCAGTAAAAGACACTTGCTGACATTCAGTGTAAAGTACCAGAAAAACACCCTCATTAATGTTCTTGGTCATAAACCACCCTTTCCCTGCACTATATATTTTGGAAAAAAAACCAAAAAACCTTTAAATTCAAGTTTGTGTTATTTACCTGCATGCACTTCCATATAAATCTCCATATATTAATCAGGTGGGAATAGGGTTTATTTAAGAGGAAGAAAAGAATGTGATGTTATACCGCATTACATATATCAAATGTAATTTTTGCAAGTTTGGCTAAGGGAAATCCTCCTAAAAATGTATGAGCTTACTATTGTTCTACTGAGTATTTCATCACTGAGTTGCCAAATGCTACTGGTGAGGAAACAGGTTGCTCTCACCACAGTATGGATCATTAAAGGTTGGGTAGCTGCTTCAGAGAATATAACCCCTTCAGTATAGCTCTTTTTTCCCCAATATTTATTCGAAAGAGCTTCAAAGGACTAACTTTGAAGCTATTTCCTACTGTCTTTCGAAAAACAGTATATAAGTAAATAAATGTGATGTTTTGAGTCATGTTTTGCTGCAGTTGTTCACGTGAAATCTTGAGCATTGTAGGATGTCTTTCTTCTTTCTTTGGTTTTTAACTATGCTTTGAGCAGTAGTTTGTCTTGCCTTCTGCCTAGATGACATTTGTTACATCCTCAGTGAAACTAAAGTAACATTTGAGGCAATCTTGCCTGTTTTTTGCTGTTTGAGACTGGCCATTCCTACCCCCAATTCCATCAGAATCAGGGAAGGTCAACAAAACCAACATTTCATGCGTGCATCTTTTTGAAGCTGTGGCATGAGTAGTCATTTTTCCTTGGTATCAGTCTGGATTGCAGCTGTAAACTGAGCTGGGAAAGCCCATCAGCCTCCCCCAGGCTGACATCCATAAGTTCAGAACCACCTCATCCCTTTTATAACAGGCAGGAGCTTATAACCAGGTGAACTGTTGGGCAGTGTCAGGCTACAGGATATGTGCAAATAAAAACATTCTTCTACCACCTTTTGTGGCTGACAGGCAAGGACTCTCTGGACCATCCCTTACTCTCATGCCCCTAACAGTAGCCTTTGTCTCAAGACACTCTGTAGCCTTGTCCATTTGTTTAAATTTTCCTGGCAGACCCTGTTAAGAAGGGGGAATTTAGCTGTGTAGCACAATGGTCTGACTTGCACATCAGGCCAGGCACTGCAATTACTTTGGAAAAAATTTGTACAACACACTAAATAGGCTATTCACAATTAATCCATCCAATGTAGACCTTCACTGTAACTGGTACATAATTCATCATGAAAAAAAATATCCCTCCATTGCTCATATGCAGGTATCCATCTGTACAAACAATTTTTACTGCTTTTTGTATGAAAAAAACCCCAAACAACCCAAAACCCTGGATAAGGTTGAAAAGGGATTATAGAGATATATAATTTGTGTGGATTATTTTGCTCCTGGTTTTACTCCATAAGAGCAAACACAGCATTGTATCTAGGTCACTTGTTGGCTGCAGGCTACTTGTAATTCCCAGGAGAAGGCGCTTGAGAAGGAAATAGGGGAAGCCTATTTTGGTCTGTTCTTGTCTTGGGATGTTCATGTTCTTTGGCAGTATGGGTTTTGTCTCAGAGCTACTGTTATTAACTCATTGGGTTATGTCAGCAATGTGGATTTATACCTACTTTCACAAAGAAAAACATTTCTGGCTGTATCACCTGCAGGGATTTCCTGGTTCTGTATTTTCCTAAACTCTTCTGTCACAGCCACCTGGACATCTCCTTTAACAAATTTCAGGAAAGATCATGGAAATCAGTATTTGTCTGTGTGAAGCCCATAGTTTCTTGAACACCTGCAATAAATGATGCCTCTCCCAGACAACAGCAGGAGTTCACCCTTGTAACTGCATCCACAACTGGCACTGAAGTGGTTTCTCAGACTAGGGCACCCAAGCTCACTCCCACAAACGAAGAACTTCCTGTAAACAAACCAAGAAAAAAAAACTAAAATAGTCCTCCTCCCTAGCTGCTGTCATGTGGGGAAATCAGAGCATGAGATACACCTCAATCTGAAGCAGGGAAGCTCCAACTCGTATCTCTGAGGCATGGTTTGCACACTTAAAACAACAAAATACCCCACTGCATCCTACCAGACTGAATCCAAAGGTATGGCTGTAGGGATAAAGAGCCTCTGTCAATGATATGGCTGCTTTCAAGATTTAAAAAAAAAACATATTGTGCAACTGTGATGCTTTTTCCTCTCTTAGCACCTGCTGTAGCTCAAGAAGCTGCTGGTACCCATAAAAGCAACAAGAGCACTGTGGTACCAAAGCTGAGCCGAGACCAGGGGAGGGTCTGCACTTCTCTCATCAGCCTGCTGCAGTGAAATGCAGTGCAGGAGGCTGGAACTCTGCTCCCTGCTGAAGGAAAGCTGTAAACAAGGAGCAGGAAGGGAGACGACTGGATTTCAGAAGGGCCGCTACCGCTGGATGTTTACAGCGAGCCTTGGAGGAAATGAAGGAAACGGCCAGGACTGACTCACCGGGGATGGGTGTTTTACTTGCTGCTTGTGTAAACTTACTGTGCTGCAGCTTCCAAGCTCACTGTTCTGCTCCCTTCCATCATTACCAAGGCTTTTCATGCACATGCACAAGTTTGCATCTGCTTGGAGTAAGGCAGAGCTGCTGAACACATCTAAGGAAGCAAACTGGCTTTCCAAGGAGGGCTCAAGCAGATGATTTTAGTTTTAAGAAGACCCTTCAACAACTCCACTCTTCTGCAGTACTTGTGATATGTCAGCAGCTCAACCAAGTTACTGTTCTGTCCTGCTGCCTGTCTGGATTTTGTCATGCCCAGCTGTGTGCTCTGCATATAGAGCTAAACCCAGAATAGTGTCTGGGCAGAGCAGAGAGGATGTGATAGCACAGGACTTGAGCGGGACGGGATGTTTACATGGAAGATGTCGGAGTGGGAGGTTAATGTCCCAGCTGCCCCTCAGCCTGATGACAGCACAAGGCACTGCAGGAAGCTGGAGCACTTCAGGGCACAGGGCCCTGCTCTTGGTGCTGCTGGGCCCCTTTGCATGGAAGGGACATACCAGGGATATATATCCAGGGATATATACATATGTGTACATCCCAAGGAGGTATGTCCTTGAAGGGAGAGGGACATACTAGGCACTCAGCTGCTGCAGCCCAGAGTTTGATGGGATAAGAGACAGTACAGCCCAATCTACCTGGGATACTCACAGCATGTGACAGGCCCTCTCCTGATCACACTGTGCTGGGTTCCACATGTGTTCAGGCACTCAAACTCTCCGTGCTGCGGGCAGAGAAAGCAAGTTATCTCAAAATACGATCTACAAAACCAAACAGAAAACCACCTCTGCAGCTGCTGGAGGTGCCAAGGACAGGGGGAGATGTTAAGGCCACCTCAGACAATAAGTTGCCCTTTTCTGGACAGAAGACGAGCAGTTTTCCAGTCAGGATGACCAACTCCAACCCGCTGCCAGCTGCTAGGAACTTAGAAAATGCAGTGGGAAGATGCACTGGCTATTTATATAATGTCCCAGAGGTCTGACACCAAACTAAGACATGATCTAGAGTCAGCTTCTGGGAATTTGAAGCATCCCTTTCCTCGCTGCTGACTGTAAATGCAGTGATGTGGAATGGGAATCTCAGCTGCAGGAGCTGATCCACCCTGCTGAAAAAAGGCACCCCCACAAACAAATTAAAGGAGTAATTGAATCAGAAGGCAGCAGCAGGCACAAGGATAATTCTGTGGCTGGCTGGGGAGAGTTCTCAGTGTGCCACTTCTGAGGGGAGTTTTCCTTCCTGGGAGACTCTGCGCGGGTCTCACAGGGAAGGGAGGGTTCAGGATTGCCTGGGTGTGGGCTGCAGGGTTTCTCTGGTGGTTGAGCCAAGCTCTTTCTCTTTTGCTGAAAGCTTCAGAGCACATCCTGGAGGATAAACACCTGCAAGCCTCAGGAAATTATTAGGAGAAAAAAACAGACTTAGCAAGGAAACAACTCTGGATATCAAGCTGCAGAAACAGAATATATAATATAGGTAATGCCTTCCTCAGCCACCTAAAGTAATTCTTTGCACACTTTGCAATTTTCGTGAGCAAAGATCTATATAATACACCATGGCAAAGTGTACCCTCACATAAGTCCTGTATCCCTTTAAGCGCCTGTGTACCTACAAGAGAGAATGCCCAGGAATTGCAGCTTTGAATTCAGCTTTTTAATGCAGCCTACAGAGTTTTTCTACCAACATC
The DNA here is from genome assembly GCF_049639895.1 of Pseudopodoces humilis. Taxonomy (NCBI): domain Eukaryota; kingdom Metazoa; phylum Chordata; class Aves; order Passeriformes; family Paridae; genus Pseudopodoces; species Pseudopodoces humilis. The sequence continues at coordinate 12,798,997 of NC_142204.1, read as the reverse complement.
CTGGTCAATTTCTTCTGAATTCAGGTGTTTCATTAATTTACAATTATTTGATGATCTTGGGTGTAATCCTGCTTGGGATCCTGTAATCCTACAAAGTCTAGGACAACCCAACACTTTTCCTTGAACCCCCCCAGCTGCCTGCTGGGAGGAAACGCAAAGGGCTCATGCGTGTTAAGCTGAGGAGTGGGAAAACAAGAGACTCGGATAATGAAGGAAGGTTAAAAAATAAAAAGCATCTCTGATTCTTAAGCTGGCCCGGACACCTGGGGTGGTGGGTCAGGTGTGCTCCAGAGGCAAAGCAAACAAGCACTGTGTCCAAACCTAAGAGGGACACAGTTATTACAGAATCACAGAATGTCTGGAACTTAAAAGGACCCACAAGGATCATCGAGTCCAGCTCCTGGCCCTGCATATGACACTGCAGCAATCCCACCCTGTGCTCAAGAGCATTATCCAAACACTCCTGGAGCTCTGTCAGGCTGGGTGTTGTGACCACTGCCCAGAGGAACCTGTTCAGTGCCCCACCACCCTCTGGGTGACGAACTTTTCCTAAAACCTACCCTAACCCTCCCCTGACACAGCTCCAGCCATTCCCTCGGGTCCTGTCCCTGGTCACACAGAGCAGAGATCAGGGCCTGTCCCTCCTCTTCCCTTCGTGAGGAAGCTGCAGAACTGCTGTGAGCTCTGACCTCACTCTTCCCCATGCTGAACAGAATGAGCCTTCCTCGTGGGGCTTTCCCTCTAAGACCTTCACCCATACTCTTACTACTGAATTTAAGTAAGTAAGTAAATAAATAAATAAATAAAAGAAAATACCTTCCGCTCCAACGTGTCGAGGGGCTGTGGCCAGCCGGGGCCAGGAGCGGGGCCAGAGCCGCCGTGTCCGCCGCGGCCCCTCGGCCGCTTTGCCTTGCCTTGCCTTGCCCTGCCCTGCCCCGGTGCCGTCGGAGCGCGGCCGCCGGCCCCGCACGCCAATCAGGGCGGCCCGCCTGCCTTCCTGTAGGTGTGCCCGGCTCACCTGGAGCCGCGCTCGGCACTCATGACATACCTGCGGCCCCGCACAGGGCGGCGGCGAGGCGGCGGCCGAGGGGCGCCGGGGGGGGCAGCGCTGGCCCCGGCCTCGCGATGTGAGCCCGGTGCAGGTAAGGGCGGCCGCCGGGGGCGGCGTTGCCGTATTCCCGGGATCGCCGTTGCCGTATTCCCGGGAGAGGCGCGGGCCTGGTGCCGGATCCCCGCGGAGCCCGGGACGGACGGAGGGGCGGCTGCCCCGCGAGGCCGGGGCGGGGGCGACAGGCGGACTCCGGGAGCGCGGGGCGGGCAGGGGACGGGATAAGGGGTAGAAGGAAGGGGAGGGAGGGCGGCCGACCCACCATTTTAGGACCCGAGGGGGACGGGAGGAGGGATCTCCGGGGAAGGAGAGCGTCGCTCCTCCCGCTGCGGGCCCGGTGCGGGCGCCACCGGGGCGCGGGGCTCCGCGAGGTCGCGGCCGCCGCGGGAGCCCCGGTGCCCCTCGAGTGGGCGGCGAAGGGACTCCGGTCCGCCCGGCCCGCGGCAGCCCCTGGGGGCCGCATCCTTGCCTGGGGGCTCCGCGCCCCGACGGCAGCGCCCGTGCCGCCCCCCGCTCCCCCGCCCGCTGTCGGCAGCAGGGAGGGCCCGGAGCGCAGGCCCGCTCCCAGGCTCCGCTGCCAAGTAGCAGCAGGAGCCTCTTCTCGCAGAAATGGTGCCTCCCACGCAGCAGCGAGATCCCACGGTGTTCGCCGGGTTTTCAGCTCCCGCCGGGAGCTGCGGCCCGGGAGTCGCGGGGGTGCTGTGCTTGAACTATGGACACCTTCTTGTTTTCCTCCTTGCCTCGTGACTTTTATGGCCTGTCACGGAGGGAAAGCAGAGGAGCGAAAGGCGAGATCCCTGCCTGCTGCTCCCTTCCTGCCTCCTTCCTGCAGCCCCGGCCACTGCAGCAGCTCCGATGGCAAATCCAGCGTCCCAGCCAGCCTGCCAGGGGGGGATCCGGCGCTCCCACGGCTCTCATCAGACCCATCGTCCTCCCAGCACCCATGTTTGTCCTTGCTTGAGGCTTCGTTTATTCCCAGATATTGGCTAAGACCGCATCAAACCTGGTAGGAATTACGGGATCAGAGATCTGAGCTCAGCTCATCGGTGTTGTTGCAAACTTTGGCAGGGCGCTGCTGGATATGGATGCCCGTGTTGGCTTCTGGAGTGGGGGTGCCTGTAAGTCCTGGACCAAGCCACATGTGTAATGTGTTGTTGGAAGTTTTGTGACCTGATTCCTTGTTTTTTTGGAGAACCATAACCGAAATGACTTGGAGATAGCTTGGATAAGGGCACAGTCCTTTTAAAGGGTTGCACCGGAGGGAGGTGGCTTGGTTTGGAGGAATGATGTATGGGTGACCCAGATTTCAGCACTGCACCTGAGTTGGGCGAGGAGAAGGCATCCATAATCAGACTTGAAGTCGTAACAAATCTGAGTTCTTCTTAGTTTTTGTTAATGTTTGGAAGAGCCTAGCTGGCTTCTGTGTAGAACCTGGTTTTGCCAGGTGGTGGTGGAGGGTGGCATTTGTCCTGTCCTGCCTGTGCAGCAGACTCGTGGTCTGGGTGAATCTCAGTGGGGTTATACGGTCCAGTCGCTCATGACAGCAGGCAACTGGACTTGAAGTTGATGATCCTGCTCTTTGAAATAGTGGGACACAAATATTTCCTCTGGGAACCTCTTGTGCATCCTAATAGATTCGACGGTAAGAGTCTTTTCCACTGGCCTTTTTTTTTTTTTTTTTCATCCTGCTAACTTCAGATGGATATTCTTGTGCTTGTTCTGTTGAATCTTATCCTTCCTTATGGTTCACTTATTTCATGTGCTTTCTAGCAGGAAAGAGCCAAATTGTGCTATAGTTTTTGATGATTTTTTTTCTTTCTTTTTTTTTTTTTCCTTTTTAATGTAATCTACTTTGGAGTCTTGTTTAAAGCAGGCTGTTTTATTTAATTAGTTAGCATTCATATTACATTCACTCTCCATAGTTATCCCAGGCAAAATTTAAGGAACAGCCCGCAAGGGATTTCAAATTCTTAATTGGAATCACATTTTTTTCCAAGGATGTTTGATTCTAAGAGTTTACTGTGCTTTCTGTCATCTGGTATCTTTCCAGTTCATGTTGTTTGCTTAGTTACTGTTTGGCTAAATTATCCACAGCTAGTTTATTTCAGTAGTCATGCCTCGGAAGTTTTGCAATTCCTTTCCACTTTGCAGAATCTCACTGAACTCCTGTTGAATCTTTTAATGAAGTACTCAGAAGTGACTTCAGTGCAATTGCAATTGTGCTATATTGTTTTGGCACTTGCACTCTACCGAGAGGTTATTTCCCTCTTTCCTGAGGTAATCACACAGTTGGTGTTCAGACTATCAGCCAGCTGGGGACAGATACCTTCACCTGACCCTTGGCAGGTATTTACATTCCCAGCTGGTTATCACTGCATCAAACCCAAAATTCTACTAGAAAAGTACCCAGTCTTGATTTCAGGATATCAAGTGATAGGCTGCGCTGGTTCCCCTGGTTAATTATTCCAATGGCTGATTACCCTCGCTAATTTCTTATCTCCATCTGTCCGGCCTGGCTCCTAACCATAAAGTCTTGCTACAAGTTTCCGTGCCAGGTGACGGGGCCTGTTGCTGCCAGGACAACATGTTCCAGCTAAAAGATGGCCTGTTGTACTGCAAGCCCATGGCTGCTAGCCGTGCTGAACTCTTCTTTCTGAGAAGAGGCAGCTGTGGAGCTGGAGTCTGGGTGGTCAGTATGGTTTAGAGCAGTGGTGGAGGGTGCCTAGCCTGGTGTCTGTGTGCAGGCAGGGCTTCCTGGGAACTGTGATTGAATAACTCATGTTGTTTGGAGCTGGGCTTCACATGATGAGCAGCCCAGCCACACAACATGCTGCTGCTGAAGGAGTGATCCACTTCTCATCCAGTTCTGACTGCAAGCTCCTGCGGCTTCCCTAGGATTGACTCTGGTGACCAAGCAGCCTCAGATCAGTCCAGCCACTGCTCCAAGTGAATATTAACCTCCTTCCCCAAAGAGAAAAAGTATGTAAGTTGGATTAGCCTGCCTTGTGGTCAAAGATTGCTGAAGAAGTGTAGTGTGACATTGGGCATGAGAAACATGGTGAGGGACAACCTCTTCCAACAGCAGGGTTAGATGCTAGAGAGAATCACACATTTAGTTCCTGTGTTTCCCTGCTTGGATAAACAGGCTGTGGTTGCACAAATCCTCTCAGCTGGCACTGCTGTTGAAAGAAGGCGTTGTGCTTGCCTGTTGTCATCTCTGCTGGTTCTCTGCTGCGGTTTGTTGTGAGACCACACGTGCACCTCTGCCACCAGAAGAGAAAGGGCAGAGGGTGGAACTCCTTTTGGCAGGGTGAAGAGTTGGTGAAACTAAGAATTGTCACAAGTACGCCTTACCTTAAATCTTCATAGAAAGCAAGGTATCTTTTCGCCTTCCCTCTGCAGCTGCCATGTGAGAGCAGCTGCCCTGATTTACTCAGTAGTGCAGGTAACTCTGTTGTGTGGCTTGGGAGAACTGGGTTTAACCAGGGCGGGGTTTAGGTCAACTGCTTTTATGTCTTTGGGCAAGAAATGTGTGTTGAAATTTATTGTGTAGGAAAGAGCATTTAAAGTAAGAAGAAGGAGGTCTGAGCCTTGGCTGTGGCACACTGCTACCTATGAAGGGTTCAGTGGTGCAGAAAAGTTCCAAGTTAATGCATTCATGCGTTCTAGATGTGAGGTCTCTGTGGTGCTCAGTGCTGAGCAGGGTGGGGTGCCCTTTTGGGAAAGCTTCATTAGTCTTGTCTCTTCCATTAACAAGTGACTACAGCTTTCTTGCCCTTCGAGTAGAATTGGTTTGCTGAGACAAAATCCATTCCCCATCTATTATTTTAGACACCATTCCTTCAAGTCTCATGCAGAACACTTCACGATGAGGAACAGAGCCTGTGGTGGGAACTTATTTTGACCTCATGTTTGGGAAGTTGGATTAAAAGCGAGATGAAGTTGAAGAAGAAATTCCCATGACTTTAGTACAAGTTCAGTGCAAGGTCAGGGGGAGGGCTATTGGTTTTGATAGTGGGAAAAATTTAGAAGAGGGAAGGTGATTACCATGACATGTACAAATTCACATAAATAAACAGACACACATGTAAATGTATACAAAATAGAGGGTGTTCTGATGCTAGGAGAGGTTGAGGAGGAGTGGATGAAGAAACTGTAATTGGATAGCACATGAGGAGGGAACTGAGGTGTGAGGAAGCACAGGAACCTGCTTCTGGGAGAATACTGCATTGAAGCAGAGATGGCCATAAATTCACTTCCTGAAAATGTATCCTATTTGCAGTGTCATGGAGAAGTATGTGACATTTGGACACCAAACCACCTTTTTGTGATCTCAAATTGAACACCCAGCTGCAGGCAGGAGCTCAGTGTGTGAGATTCACTGCCCATGGCCTTGCTGGTGCTCAGAGCATTAAGCACTGGGGTTCCTAGTGATCATACACAGAAATTCCCAAATCTTTACCTGGGCCAAGCTGGGGTGATCCAGTGGGATTCACAAGCTGGGTGATCCCCTCCATGGGCAGAGCACTGATGAGCACTGATGTGCACTGATGAGCAGACCCAGCCTTGCATCAGGAGTGACTGGGGGAGGTGAGTGGAAGCTCCTGCTTCATCACCAAATGCAGCAGTAGAGTTTATGAATCCAAAATGCATCTCTCTGGAGGCAGGGGAGGAGATTAGGATCCTGGTCATGTTAGGGCATGACTTGTTCATGTTGCAGAAGCCCAGAGATAATCAGGGGGCACAAGTGTGGGTTACAAGCAGACCTGTAACTAGTTAGACGTGGTCCCTGTTCACACCTGCCACTAAGTGGCTGCCATGGTTACATTTGCATATTCACTTGATAATAGAAATAGATGCACAAAGCAGCGTTAAACTAACACAAAGGCCACTGTTGGGAGGAGTAGTAGAAGAAGATGATGCTTTGCCCGTGATTGTGCTGGGCATCTGCAAAAAATCAGGATGTTTAAGTTATGTGGTATGTGTGCTTTATATTCACCTTTACAGATGGAATGATCAAAAATGCCTCCACAGATTCTTTGAAAAGCTTAAATCTTGCCTGGGTCTTTAATCTTCACTATAGATTGCTATCTGTAATGAGGGGCTCGTGGGAACTTGGAAAGAGTAGATGGGAAGAGTATAGCTTTTACAGGAAAAGAAAAGATGTTACACCAGTGGCTAGCAAAGCTCTGATGCTGTAGCATCAGATGTCTTTAGTGGGTCTGGGCTGCAGGCTAAATCCTGGGATTAAGCTTGAGTTTAGATGCAGAAGTTTCACTGTAGGTATTTGTCCTAGTTTAGGGCAAATTAGGGAGAAAAACTCCAAATGGGGATTTCCCCAGGGAAATGCCCCTCCCCACCAACTGGTCTGGGAAAAAAAAAAAAATTCCTTGGAGAGAAGTGGAAAAAGCTGTTTATTTAACAGAAATTGAATAATATTAAATAATAAAACCTCTTGCTGTTTGATGGGATGGCAAGTCTAGGAAGAAAAGTCCTTTTCATGTGGTGTAGCTCGGCTCGCTCAGGTTCTTATCAGTCCCTCCGGCGCTGGAAAGTGCCGAGGCCCAGGCCCCGGTGAGCCACAGGCGTGAGCTCCCGGGGTTTGGCTGGGTGTTCAGTCCAGAGCAGGCTTGCACAGATCCAGAAAAACACAAAGGTCCAGGGAACTCCTCTGCCTCAGCTAGCTAAAATGAACTAAAAGCCAGAGAGAGAAGCTCTGTCCCGCTGTCTGTCCGTGCTGCAGACACCACAGTCCAGGAGCGGGATGTGTGGGAGTGATGTTTTTCCTTAACACAAACTGCACGCTTCTTCTTCCCCCTCTCTTGCTCTCAAAGCCAGTCTTAAAGGTGCAGAACTTAATATATAACATAAACCAGACGATTGGGGATACCAGTATCATAAAGTCACCCCAGGACAGTATTCCATAGTGTATAATCCAAGGGTAACTCTAGACTATGAAATGTAATCCAGCTGCAACATTTGAGTCTGCTTTCTGAGGTGCTCCAAGATCACTGTCTGATTTTACAGGTGAGGGCTGCCAGGCTGCTAGTGAAGTTGTCAAGGTGCAGTGTGTCTATTTCCATTCTGTTACTGGATTTAGGGGAGAAGGGATGTTCTGAGTATGCTGAAAGCTCTTCAGGACAGGAGAAGTGTATGGTGTTTAGAACTGTGAGGATTCAGTCCTGATGGTTGGTATGGCTCATGGCTCAAGCAACTCTTCTCATTGTTTGTTCTCTTCTTCTGTGACTTGCTTTGCATATGAAGATATTTGTCAGTATCTTATATTTCTCACTCAGGTTCGAGTCTGAATACAGTAGAGCTGGTAGATCTTAGAGTGCTTTGGGAATGATGCACTTTTCTCTCCTTTCTCTACCCCTCCCCACAAGACTGTAGGATATCCTGAGTTGGAAAGCACCCACAAGGATCACTGAAGTCCAACTCATAGGCTAGGTGTTTTCTCCTGGAAAGGCGTGTCCCAGGTACAGGCAAGCAGAATCTCAGGATAGGTGGGGGGGGGGGGGGTTAGCACTGGCAAGGCTGCAGTACAACACACAACCTTGTCCTGACTCTATGATGTGACAAACCCTGGGACAGAGAGAGGATGCTGAGGGGAGACAGGAAAAGGGAAGTGGGACCATCCCATATTTTTACAACAAATCAGGGGTTGTGGCATGTTTTCTTAAATGTGCAAGTGATCGAGGGAGATGGGTTTACCACTCAAGTCACCCAGTAATTTATTAATAATAACTGGTGATGTGTATAGGGAATACATGACTGCATTGTCACTCTCTTCTCATCCCTGGACACAGTTGGGAAGAGGGAATATTCTGTCAGGGCATGTGGGGAAGGCTGAAAGGGAGGCTGTAAGGTGCTCCTGTCAGCACAGGGTGAGCACTGCTTGTTTTGATGCCATCTGGGAAGGCAGTCGTCCTCTCACATCATTCCTACAGTTCACCTTGTCTTCCTGCCCTTGCACAATGAGTAAACTGAGCTGTTTCATTTTGGAGAGGGGCAAAAAGAGTAAGATGAGTAATTTGGAGGTATGCTGGAACAATGAAATGTGCCTTATCCTGGAAGAGCAAGGCCAGGCATGCAAGTTATGTCATTGTAGTGTGTGCTCTGTCACAAAGGAAGGCCAGGGCTGTGAAAAGCAGCTAAAATTTGTGTCTGTGTGTCTAGAAGAATCATGACAGCTGAATTGCCTGGTGGGTATCATCAGATGCACAACAGACATTTCTTCCTTCGTTCCCTACCAACGTCATTTTTGCCTATCCAGTTGCTGAGTGTGTGATAACAGTGATATCAGACATGAAAATAAGCATCTGAGTGTAAAAGGGGAAAGATGGATTGATTCTGGCTCTAATAATCATAGCAAAATTACTTTAGAAGAGACTAGAGCAAGAAAAAGCGAGGTGTGCCACATTGTGTATGCAGTGAAAACTGGCATGATCAGAAATCTCATGTTCAGTGAGGCTGTATGGAAGCAAATCTGCCCTGAAATGTATTATAATTGTGTTTTACTAGAATGTTGCCTTTGAAAGCTTAATTTAAAATGTGGCATTGTAAAAGGTTTTGTTGTGACTGCTGAAAAGAGGGAACAAAGTGCACTGAAAGGTGAAAAAAGGTATTAACTGATGTGGGAGACAAATACAGAAGTGTCAAGCAAAGCATGTGCAAAAACACCAGCTTGGTTTTAAACTATAGTTTGGTAGAGAAACGCAGTTTTGTGTTTAGTGGGAGCAAGAAATAACAGATACTGTATGTCCTGAGAAATAGACAACTACAGTGAATATCTGACATGTGTGAGGTTATGGAAGTGGGGCTTTCACTGACTGGGGGGTGAGACGCCTCCAGCACAAGTGTGATACCAGAATGAGCCAAAACAACTAATTATATGCACTACATTGTGTGAAAAATCTGTTATTTGTAGTAAACAACTTTACATCACAAAAGGAAAATACCTTAGTAATGTGTTTTGTTTTCTGGAAGATCTTGGAGGCAAAAAGACCCGGGGGGAAAGAACAAAGTGAGCAGCTGATATATTTTTGTTGGGGAAGGGATTGCTTAAATAAGACTTTGCTTATGGTTGCAATCAGATACAGGGCTTATAACAGGCCTTTGCATATTCAGTACACTGAGCAGCCACTCCCTGCCTAATGCTGTGAGGTAGGAGGGGTTATTGTTGCCCTAGCTGCAAAGATGACCCTCAGACAGTAAGAAACAGCTGCAAACAGCTAGAACTAGGAACGGGAAATTCTGCTGGATGGGACCTTTCTTTGTTGCCCTTAAAATATGCCAAAACCAGTTACAATCTAAATCTTCTGTAGAGACTTCTTTTAGTGAATGACTGCAGTGGGGCACTGAAGGAAGGAGAGCTCCTAATGTGTGTTCCCCTTCCAGTCTGGATTATGTTACTGGTGATAACAGCTATCCTTTGTGGGCCCCACTGACTTGAAATTTTTTAGTGACTGCACCCATGTTTAACTGCTCATAAGTCGTAGCTGTGAGGAGAGGCAAGACATAAAACAGCAGGGTGCATCTTTGCCACCTACTGTTTGTATCAAAAGCAGGATTGCTGCATGTCCTGCTGTGGGGATTGCTGTATTGCACCTTAGCTGGCACAAATGGAAGAGGTGAGGTGCTGGCTTTGGTAATAGGCAGCAAAGATTTGTGCTGAAAGCTGGGTTCCTCAGGTGCATCAGTCTGGCAGAGGTTTGACCAAATTTTCCATACAGGAGGGTATTTGGGAAGAGGACTCCAAGAAGAACTCTGGCTCTTCCTTCCTTCTTGGGCATGGTCCGTTGACAATCCTAACCCTTTCCCCTTCAGGCTCTCTATTGCTTTTAGCTTTCCCAAACTACAGTAGTCATACCACATCATACCCCTTGCTGTTAGATCCAGTGATTTTTTTTTTAAGCACGGTAAAGCATTTTGCCCCATCCCAAGTCCAATGAACTCGTTTAGGTGACTGGAGGAACACTGCTGCATCTCGTTGACCTTGGCAGAGATGGGACATTCATGTGTTTATTTATGCCCCACTGATCAAAGCATGTTGCAGGTAATGGGAAGGTGAAGGAGCCGAGTCTCTGATTTCATTTGCCTGGTGCCTATGGCTTCCCAGGGGAAGTCTCTCATGGACGGGAAGGTATGTATCAGTCCAATTAGAATATGCCATGCACACCTGCGTAGGCCGGGGGACGCGAGGACTTTGCATTCCTCAGCCAGAGCTGTCATTTTGTGACCGTGTCATAAAAGAGGTGAAGGAAATTTTATTGGCTCAATTTTCCACTGTTACTCACAGGCCACTGTTAAGTTTCCTCGTCCTCTATTTTCTCACTGGCACACTAAAGTCAGGAGCTTGGGGTGAAGTTGAGGCACACAGGCATTATTTTACTCCTCAGCATCGCCATCTGATAAGGTGTGACCTGGGAGGGGAAAGAGAGAGGTGGTGTTACACAGGGTGTTTCCACAGGGCTGAGGAAAAGGAAGCCGTAGGCCAGTCAAGAAGAGTCAGAGTTGATGTCTTCAAAGACTCTCAAAGGGCAATCTTAGGATCCTGATTGCTCAGCTAATGTCTGAAGAGTCATGAAGCCATCAAGGAGTGCTGTTTTATAAAATCTGGGAGGGTGGTGGTGGGAAACAGACTCTGCCCACTCATTCATATGCAGAAGAGTTAAAATGGAGGGAGGAAGGATTGAAATATCTCTAGTTGTTCTTTATGCATTGAAACTTGTTTAATTATTAAAATGGAGAAAATATTTTAATTAATGCATTAAAGTTAGTGATATTTCTATGCTGGTATAAAATGAATGCTTTAAATTAATCCACACTTGGAGGTGTACTGAACATGAAAGTATGTGGATGTAATTTTTACCCATTGATAAAGAAGGGGAAATAATACTGAAATAGAGAATGTCAGTACTGTTCATAGGTGTGTGCTGTTTCTTAATTTTTTTAAGATTGTGCCTGTAGGTGCCTGCCTTGCACCCTTTTTTCTTTAATTTTTATAATACACTGTGTTAATGATAGTATTAGGAACTAGTGCTGAATCTTTACAACATCTATGGCCTGCAATTACTACTATAAACCTTGAAATAAGGTAGTACTAATTGGTGAAGCTGGTTATAAGAAGCATTTTCTAAGACTGATGTATATCAGTTACAGCATTTAAACCCCTGATTTATACAACTTTGCACAGCTTGATCTGAAAGACAAGGTCACAAACACATCTTCCCTTCCCCCTTCCCATTCCCCTTCCCCTCCCTTTGGACTATTTCCCTGCTAGACTTTGCAGATAGTTTGAGGAGGTTTCCAGGGTTTTTCCTAGGATCTCCTACACGTTGTTACTTGTTTTCAGAGTTGGTCACAAGCTGTCTCCTAATTGACCTCACTTCCGTGCAACATCCCCTCAGAACCAGCCCTTTCCTATGGGGAGAAGGCTGTCTGTGGGTTCACTGAAATGGCAGAGTCAGTGGCAATAATGAGACAAGGAAACATTAAAATATAAAAACAATGGCTCATTTAGAAATGGTTCCAATTAGAATATCCTGCTTCCCCTGGTGCCCACTTCTCACCTGGAAGGGCAGCAGACGTGTTCCTAGCAGAGGGCCAGGACTGAGGGTGTAAAACCTCCCTGCTCTGCTGTTGCTGGTGTGTGTGGGCTGCCGAGGGAGCACCTAGCTCTGTGTGTGGAGCGCTTGGCAGTCACACACGGAGAGACACCTACACTGGAGTGTCTGGGACTAGCCTGTGGATCCTGGGTGTGGTTTCACCAGAACTAGGGCTAAGTCCAGGTTTCTGCTTTCCTACTCCTCCTTTGCTGCCTGGCCCTGTGTTCTTGTCCTCTTGTACATCTTGTACAGCTGCTCTGGGGTCTCAGCACACCAAGGACATGGATCTGCTGGGGCCAGTCCAGAGGAGGCCACCAAGATGCTTTGAGGGATGGAGGACTTCGGCTATGAGGATATGCTGAGGCAATTGGGATTGTTCAGCCTGGAGAAGAGAAGGCTTTGGGGTGACCTCATTGTGGGCTTGCAGTGCCTGAAGGGAACCCACAGGAAAAATGAAGAGAGACTTGACAAGGGCCTGGAGTGACAGGACAAGGGCGGGGATGGCTTCAAACTGGCAGTAGGTTTAGATGGGATATCAGGAAGAAATTCTTCCCTGTGAGGGTGGTGAGGCCCTGGCACAGGTTGCCCAGAGCAGCTGTGGCTGCCCTTTCCCTGGAAGTGTTCCAGGCCAGGTTGGATGGGGTTCTGAGCAACCTGGGCCAGTAGAAGATGTCCCTGCCCATGGCAAGGGGATGGGCTTTAAAGACCCTTCCAACCCAAACCATTCTCTGATTCCATATGCAACTAGTGCAGAGAGCTGTCAGATTTACCTTTACTTATCTTTTCTACTGTGTCACACCTTTATGGCTGCTCACATCACTCTGCTCCTGGGTTGTTTGTTTTTGGCTTGACAACTCCCTGGGATGGCTCATACATGGTCATGTGTGCACTGGCATGAGGGAGATGTTGGCAGCAACCTGGATGCATAGTAAATTGGTCTGTTCTGGATTTCAGGTGTTCTGAATTTTCAGGGTTCCATGTCAGGTCTTAATTGAGATTTCTTAAGATTCAGTTCCAGGTGCTGTTGGATAGTTTGTACAGTCAGCAGCAGAAGGAATTGAAGAAACTCCTTTTTATTTTTTTTTCCTTTTTTTTTTCCTTTTTTTTTTTTTTAAAGAACAGAATATAAAAAAATTAACTTTGCAGGATATCTGCAAATACCTAAATTGGGCCTGACAAATTTGGTTATTCATCTTTGTTAACCCAGTTATATCACAGTGTACTTCTCTGCCCTTTTTTTAGTTTCTGGTAGCTCTTGTAACTCACTGAATCAGGCCTAAATATTCTGCACTGTCATGAGTCCCAACCTTTGGAAAACAGGGATCAGGCAGAGAGGGAACAGGGAATTGCCCTTCCTCTCCTGAGTTACAAACTAAGGTTTAGGATTAAGAAATTCAGATAAACCTAGATGAGATCTAATTTTTGAGTCATACTTTTTCTGGCCTTTTCCCCGCCCATTAAAGGACATAAATCCATTTTTTCTTAATTGTAAGCCAAAACTCTGACATAACCACATTATTCTAGGAAGTGGGACTGTATGAGAAGCAGAAAATGTTGTGATGCACACAGTAAACCTGTGCCAATTGGCCATACAAGCCTTAGACCATGAGTAGCAACAAGTTTTCTGTGTGTTCGCATTAGTATCTTCCTATTCAGCACCCACACAATTCCTGTGGCTTTGGGTGTGTGAAGCTGTTTTTCTGCAAGGGAGAGGGAAGGGGTCCCCAGTGGTGCTTTCCCACATTTACATTTCTTATAATATTTTATTTATATCTAATACTGTTTGCTTCCAATAGCAAACTTGTCTTGTGGTAGCTTCTTCAATCTAAGGACACCAGTTAAATTTCTAAGAAAAAAATTATTTGTTTCCTGAGAAGCTGGGTTAGGGGAGGGTTGTACCAAAACCTGTTTTTTCCACATACATCTCTACATCCCTTTTGGATAGATTTTTTTTTTATTTATTTCTTTAGCTGCAGTTTTCTGTACAAAGCTCCATCACTGTTACAGTATTGCCAAGTATTTTTGATTGTGATACAAATCTCGTAACTTTAAAAAATAAATCTCATTGCTGGAGTCATAAGGTAATTGAAACTGATATGAGGAGCTAAGGCTGAGAACATGAATTCTGAGAGCACAATACAAGGATAAATGTGTGATTTGTTGTTGTGGTTGCTATCTCATGGGATTCTAAATCCAACATTTTTTTATTGTTCTCTCCAATTGATGGTACAATATTGAAGCCAAAGCATGACAGAGTTTACTGCTGTTGTTAAGGCTGATGACACTGTGCCATCCCTACCCTGCAATGATATACAAGTGCAGTTTTATGGGTATTTTAGCTTTTTTTTTAGTTGCATAGGACATGCTTTACCTATTGATAAAAAAGCAGGATTTTGCCAGGATATTTATGGCTGGGTATATATTAGCTTGTCAGTCATCCCACACTGCTAAAAAATTCCAGCTTTATCTTCTGTGGGGCTCTGACCGCTACCAGAAATCTGACAGTTTTCCAGGTGGAACTTGATCTGTCTGTGAAAGAGGTTATATTACACGTTTGCATCAGACAGGATAATTTTGTCTTTGCTGGGCAGGACAGTTTATCCCAGTTCAGTTTGCTGAATATTGTTCATCCTTATCCGCCTGTAGCTTAACTGTGCTCAGGATGGGTACAGGTAACGTGACAACAGCTGTGCTCACAAATGGTTCCACTGTGCAGGCTTGGCAAGGCCAAGCTTTCGAGTGTTTCCCGGTCCTTTGATGTCTTAAGGGCATTTGCATCTGTCAGAATGGTTTGGCGCAAACATGAGCGTTCTTTAATCTGGGGCTCAAAAACAGCAGCGTGGGATTCTGGCTCACACGTCTGTAGCGTACTGAGAGACTCTGAAATTTCTGCTGCTAACTGGAGGATCTGCCCCATGCAGGTCCTGAATCATCCTGCTCAAAGAGGAACTGGGAACTCCTCGAGTTCGTGGCAGACATGCCATGTAGGAATGTGTATAGCATGCTGCTAGCAGCCACCTCTGCATCAAATATCCTGAGGAAAGTAATTTGGGAAGTTCCTGCCTCCTTTAGTGCTCCTGATGTTTCTATCAGCTGTCCATCCCCAGAGTTTGCAGAGAGACCTGCACAGAGCAACTTGCAGTGACTCAACACATTACCCCCACTGTGGGAATTCTGCTGTTCACCAGGTAGTGTCAGTTATCTTTCCACTGAGATCTAGCAGTGAGAATCACACAGTATTCTTGATTATTCTCATATTAGAAGCCTATGGAATATCAGGGCTTACCCATTACTTTTATGAATATAAACTTAACCTCTGCTTAGAGCAAGCTGGGTTTTTTTGCTTTACAGGTGACCCCATTTTATCTTAAGAATGAATCACTTTTATTGCATCTCTGGGAAGTGCAATGTACAATCCAAGCCACGTTCTTCACTTGGTATTTGCCAAATGTTCAGTAGCAATTTCCAAGATGAAATTGTGTTCAACCCAAAATTATTTTTCTCTGACACTTTTTTTTGTTAGCATTAAGTATTATAATCTAATTAAATAGAAACCAATGTAAGAAAAGTATGGAAGATTATCCTTTTTTTCCTCCCTCAGTGAGTCATTGGATAATTATTAGGTTCAGTGTATCATGATTGTGCCTACAATGAGTGAAAGCTGCGACTGGGTGTGCTAAAACTCGGGCAGATTCTCTGCACTGGTGTGACTGGGAGGTCTCACCTGCATTTCTCAAGCTTCTGTAGGAGCTCAGATGCATTTTCCAGGAGGTCAGGTGCTATTGGCAGCTTTGCTTTGTTCTCTCCTGCCTAAGACACCTGAGGCAGCTCCTGGTTCCCAGAACATTACCAGTACTGTGTAGCACAGAAATAGACTCTGCATTATTTTTCTTTTTTAGATCCTATTTCTTTCTCTCTTAAGTCCTTTCCTTCAGCAAGCTCCTGCTCTCCATGCCCTGAAAGCTGACTCCATGTTACATTATTTCCCTCCTTCCTTCTTATCTCTAGCACCCTGTGTTATCTCTTCCTGAGCTCAAGAGTTTTGACCACCCTCCTTCACCTCCCTTGATGGGTTGTACAGTGATAGAGCAACCCGGGGTGGTGTGTGAAGATTGGTGACTGTTTCTTTGCAGGGGAATATGTGCAGTGGGAATCTCTCACGTAGAGGGTCATGCAGCTGAGGAAGCCAGCCTAAGCATGGCAAGAATTACAGAAAATTGAGGCTGAGGAAGTATAAAAATTGAGGCTTGTGGCAGAGCAGGCTTTGTGTTCAGTTTTCTGGGTGTGTCATCAAACTGAAGTCCAGCGTGTGGCATCCTGGGGGAAATGGTGCTGTCCTGCACACTGAGATCTGGATCTTGTAAGGAGAAAGGTTGGCTCTGAGCTGATTCAAATCATAGAATGTTAAGGGGTTGGAAGCGACCTTAAAGATCACCTAATCCCAAACCCATCTGCCACAGGGCAGGAACACCTTCCACTCAACCAAGTTGCTCAGAACCCCATCCAACCTGGCTTTGGACACTGCTAGGGATGGGGCAGCCACAATCTTTCTAGGCAACCTGTGCCAGGGCCTCTCCACCCTCACAGGAAGGAATTCCTTCCTAATATCTAACCTACATTTCCCCTCTGTGTACACAGTGTACCTGAACTGTGTGACCAAGATGATTAAACGAAGCTGAGATAGCAGGAAAAGGCTCAAGGCAGTCTTCTTGTTTTTTGGGTGGGTGTTAGAGCCAAACACAAAACTCTTTCATGCCTGAGCTGCAGCCCTTAAAGCCAGCTTTGGCATTGCTACACCAGGCTGTGGCTGCACCAGCAAGGATAAGCCCAAACCAGGGACTACTTGGGAAACTCTTTGTTTCAGTAAGAAAAAGGGTGTCCTTGCTGAACAGCTTTTTCCTCTGCTGCCAGAAGCTCACGGCTGCAACTTGGCCGAAGCAGCTCCATCCACATGTTTGCAGCAGCCTGGGCGTGTGGGCTGCCCCATGGCCTACGGCAGGGAGCAGGATGGGGAGTGGGGCCAAAGGCAGCTGGGTGGCACCCAGCACCTCGGGGGGAGGGCCAAGGTGGCAGGCAGAGAGCTCTGTCTCTCCCCAGGTTTGGAGGAGGAGGAGGATCTCAGGGCTCCACTTGTGCGTAGCTTTGCTTCCTGGCTAGCTGAAGGGCTTGTCTGTGCTTGATAGCACTTGTTATTGCTCCTTTCTTGTTTGTTGGAGGAGGTGGGGAGGGAAGGTGAGGTACTTTCTATTTAAAACCAGAAGTGTTTGTCATCTCAGTCCAGGTGAATTAACCCACAGTGGAAGGAAGTACGACATTCACATTGCCTTTTGTAATCTGGGAAAGTTGTGGATGAATTGTGCCCTCACACTTTCACTGCTGTCCTTCTCTGCTCACCAGGCCAGCTCCTTTCCCCTTCTTCTCTCAGATTTTGTGCCTGTGACTGCAGCAGGACCAAGCATTGCCCCTCTGTTTTCATGCTGGCGTGTGGCCAGTTGCTCTTTCTCACTGTTCCAGTTTCGAGGGGTTCTGTGCACCCAGAATCACCCAAAAGCTGGGTGCATTCGAGCTGAAGTCTGGTGTTTTCAGGCCCTCTTGGGAGAAGAGTCTGAGTGGCTTTATCTCAACAGGGAGCATCGCTTTATCTTGTTCCACAGACAGAGCATATGAGGGAGTGATGGCCAGCTCGTCATCTGATCCAGTGAGAGATGTCAAAGATCAGCAAGCTACAAAAGGGGAAACAGTGAATTGTCTTTGAGAGTTTGTATATCCTGCCTAGTGGCAGATGCTAGATAGGTCCTGTGTGCTGCTCTGTCAGGCTATTGGCCCTGCTGAAAATGCTAATTGAAAGTTTGCTTTGGGTAGCTGAGTTCCTGGGGGTCTCCTGGGCCCTCCTCTGATGGAGCAGACCTGCATTGGGAGTTTAACATGGCAGTGCTCCACAGGCACTCTCTTCTGCTAATTATTGGGCTCTTGAGCTTTATTAGGTGCTCTGCGTGCGAAGACTACAGGTGCTGTCAGTCTTGTTTTATTATTTCCTTTTCCATCTCCATGAAATCCTTATTGCAGACATGAGTCTTCTGCTATGGCGCACCCAGTCTTTGACCGGGAGGTTAACAGTTTCCCTGGTGAGATGCATAAGTCCTCCCCTCCTGTCTCTGCAGAAGGTTTGCCTGCTCCTTGTCCTGCCTCACTTCCCAAAGCTCCTCTCCTGCTCTCCCTGAGGTGTGCAAAACTCTTGGCAGTAATATGATGAGACAAATCTCACTTGGCAGCTTCCAGTGTTGATGTGCTGTCCACCTCACTCTACCCTACCTCCCAGTATCATCATGGAACTGCTCCAAATGCAGCTTTAAACTCACCCTTTTGCCTGTCCAAATCCCTTGCAACAGAGCCATGGAAGTGGAAACTGGTTTAGAGCTTAATAGAAGGAAATTCAGTGCTGTGTACATCTGTGAAACAGCGAGCAAGAGTTCTTCCCCTGACAAAGTGTGGGCTTGAGTTTGAGTACGTTACTATTCAGATCTTTATGATTCATCCTACCTTTAGTAATAGTAAACCTTCCTTAGTCAGCAGCTTGTGTCTCCCTGAACAGTCTCTGTGCTCCCGGGGAGCCTGTTTTTGAAAACGGTCTGTGTTGGGTGTGAGAAGTAGTACTTTTCTAGGCCTAGGAGTTGAGGAGACTCGGGGCAGCCAGGAGAGTCAAGAGCAGTGTAGCACAAGAGTGATCTGATGTGGAAGCTTTGAAAAGAGAGTTTAGCAGCATCCAGATGGTTTAGTAGCAGCTGTCAGCAGCAAGACCTGGTGGAAGCCTGTGGGAACTCCCTGAATGGATATATCCCTTTGAAACAAACTGGTTGTTAAAATTATAGCTATTACAACTACTCACTGCTTGGGAGGGAAAATCCAAATTGCTGAAAAACCCTGGTTTTGGCCTGGTTTTGTAAGAAGGACTGTCTTTTTACTATAAAGATTACATAAGAAAAAAATACACAGGAAGTAGTTAGCTGATGAGTTAACTCAATTAGCTAACTCAATTATTTTCCTCATATTTTTTAGAATTGGGGTTGTTCAGCCTGGAGAAGGGAAGGCTCCACAAAGACCTCATTTCACTCTTCCAGTACTTAAAAGGGGTGTATAGAAATAGGGAGAGCTACTTCTTATATATACAGGTTGTCATAGGACAAGGGGGATATGTTTTAAACCAAAAGAGGAGAAATTTAGGTTTGATATTGGGAAAAAATCCTTTAATATGAGAGTGGTAAGGCACTGGTACAGGTTGCCCAGAGAAGCTGTGGCTGCCCCATCCTTGGAAGTGTTCAAGGCCATGTTCTGCTCAGGGGCTGAGCAACCTGGGATGGCTGGAAGGTGTCCCTGCCCATGGTAGGGGGGTTGGATCTGGATGATCTTTAATGCCCCTTCCAACCCAAATCATTCTATGATTCTGTGATGACAAGATCCATGATGAAGATGTATAAAATGCTTCTGTTCTAACTCCAGAGCATGCGCTCCTTGCCTTCAGAGCATGTGTTTCGTTTCACTTGATGTAAGGGAAAATAGAAACTGAACCAGCTTTCAGGCCAGGTGTGCCCTGGCCATGGAGCTAACTGGGACAATTAGTTCAGATCTAATTATGCCCTCTCTGCTTTTACTTTCTGTGTGGGATCAGAGGTTGGTACTTGTGACTGTAGAGCCACTCTAGCACAAGGAAATCACCATAGAAGAAAAGAGAGGGAGCACAACAATTAGTCTCCTTCTTAGTTTTTTTCCAGGTAGGGATTGTAGGTCGTGGTAGAAGCCAGAGAGATAAAAGTGGTGAATCAGATTCTTCCTTTTCACAGACATATCCCAAATGTGCATTCCCTAGTGCTTTGTCATGTCTGAACTTCAAATGCAGTAGTGGATGGGAAATTCCACTATATCCTTTGGGAAACTGTCCAACAATCCTGAGATGGCTTTTTCTTTTTTTTTTTTTTTCTTTTTCCCCCTCCTTAAAAGAATAAGGTAATGATGTAATTTCCCTTTATAGTCTGTAGATTAGTCCACACACACCAGAGCTACTCCTTTCAATCCAAGTGGTTCACAGCCTTCAAATATCTTGTGTCTGGTGTCATGTCCTAGTTACCTGTTAATCAAATTCTTATGTTCCTATGTCTTGTTAATTAATTTCTGCAGTCATTTGCAATGAGGTCCAGACCAACACAGAGATCCAAAGAGCAGGCAAAAATCAGAGACAACTTTTAAACTCGGCTAGAAGAGGCCAGGAGTATTTGTCCACCCTGCCCCATGAAAATCAATAGAGATTTTTGAAAATGGTCTTGTTCTCTGGATGCCTTCTGGTATCCCCTTTCTAGTCTGAGATAACCACCCATGGCCATTTTTCACAGGTTGCCCTGTGGCCGTTGCAGAGAGCTCAGTACCCCTGCTCTTCGACCAAAGTCAATTTCTGCATTTGCATGTGAAACTAAAAAGACACCAGTGGGGTTATTTTGGTGTTACTGTCATACTACAAGCTTTCATGTGGTGTTTGCCTGTTCTCAGTCTTTGTGTTTGTTTCCCAGCTCTTATCACCGACTAGGTATGTGGTGTTGGTTTTGGTTTTGGTTTTTATCAGCTGCAGTAGAAGCAGTGAATTAAGTCCATTGTATCATTACGAAGTAGTAACAGAAAAATGCATTTTTCTTCAGCAGGATGTATCCCTGATGGAGTCTGAAGAAAACAGTGAGGGAGGTACCACTCCCCCAGGAGCCAGCAGCATCACTGGAGAAGCCTGGGATTCTTCAGCTGTGGAAGGAGAGCATCATGCCACTCACACAGCAGCCAAAATGAGCACCAGCCCATCTAACTCTGCAAAGGGAGCAGAGCTCAGCACGCCCAAGGACTGCCTTGTTGCTCCAGGGAAAGCAGCAGAGATGCTGGGCAGACCCTCTATGCAAACAGTGCCAGCAGGACTGGAACAAGACCAAGGGCATAGAGAGCCTCAAAAGAGACTCTCAGAAATGGAAGGAGAAATGCTTTTAGAGGAGGGTGGACTGGATTATTCTCTGAAACTTAGGCATTTGGAACTGCTTGATCTGGAAAGCAACCAGGACCCTTCCTCTCACAGCAGAGTCCAGGATGAGCCAGCCCCTGGCAGCCCCATCCTGCAGGCTGTGAACCTCAGCACTGAGTTTCCTCAGTGCCAGACAGAACTGGCTTTTCATGGCTTAGACCCCCAGGCCCAGCAAATGAAATACCCTTTGGCTGTTGCCATTTCCTCTCAGAGAGAGACACCTAAGTGCTTTTTGGTATGTAAAACTGTTTCAGAAGGGCATTATAAGGCTGAACCCTTTCTGGATAACATCTCCAAGGATTCTTTGCAGGAGGTTGATGCTGGTGTAGAGCAGGAGCAAAGCACCAAAATGTTGGCACCAGCACCTGATGAGCAGCCTAGCTCAGAGGGAGCAGTAGAAGACACAGCTAAACCTTACACTTCAGAAGATGTTCAGGAAAACTTAAGAGCACCCCAGGGTTTGGAAGATAATACAGAATCTTCCTCTTCCCATCAGTTGTCTTCCACCTTGACATGTGACAGCCAAATGAGTTCACTACAAGCAGAAGGAAACACCTCAGCTGATGAAACAGGGAATACCAGCATGGTCAAAGACCAGGGAATGGTTCATAAAGAGAACTCATCTGCTTGCAAATGCCTTCATCTAGAAGATGATCACAGAAAAATTGAGGGCAGACCTGCCCCTTCAGCAGAGAATGCTTTCCAAGGAAAGAGTACTGCTAAAAGGACAGAGGAAGTGAATGAGACAGTTTGGGAGGAGGCAGCATCTGAACTTCAGCCAGAAGAGGATGAGGAAGAGTGCAGAGAGCAGAATCTGTTGGAAGAAGGCAAACGTTTGAAGCTTAAAGACCAGAAAAACAAGGAACAAAATGAGCCAGAACAACTGCAGAGGGAAGAGCTCAGACTGGGGGAAGAGCTCAAACTACAGGCTCTATCATCAGCTTTTGGGTCAGAGATACCCTCTGTTCCCAGGCATAATGTGAATGTGTGTGGTTTGGAGGATGCTTCCTTGTCTGAGCAAACAGGATCAGCATTTCCACCTGGGGAACCTGTGGATCAGCATCCTGGTGAGGACGTGCTGCTGAAAGCGCATGTCACAGAAGCAGGTTCTGGATGTCAGCCACCTGCTGTTGGCCCTCTGTCCTCAAATAACCTGAACCCAGGGTGGGGAACTCCACACATGTGCCATGTCTCTGACCAGATGGACTCTGGCAGCTTTTTCATTGGTGATCAGGATATTGGAGAAGCTCACTGGGATGGTAAGACACAAGTGGGCAGGGAGAATGAGCACAGTGGTGGTCATGGAAAAACTGTCCAGAGGTTTGATAAAAGAGATGCATCACTCTGTGGAGGGGTGACAGCACCTTCTAGTGGAGAGAACCCAGAGGCTCTTGTTCCAGCACAGCCTTCCTCTGTTACCAGTAACTTGGAGCCACCTGATCCCATAGATCTTCATCCCATAACAGGAAAAGCTTCCAGCATTCCAGCTTCCCCCTCAGAGCTCACCTCAGCAGTGTCAGCATCTGTTCCAGAGCAGGAGGGTGCCAGAATAACCTCTGTGACCCTCGAGCACTGTCCGGGCACCAGCCTGAACAAGCTGGCAGACTCTGCAGGGAAGCCACCCAACGAAGCTGCTCCTGCACAAGGGTGGGACCCAACGCCAGCAGAAACTGCTGTTGTAAGGACAGATGCAGGGGAGGCCAAGACTTCCCATGGACTCCTTACTTTTGGGGAAGGCTGTCGTGAGGATCTTAGTGGCCCATCTTCTTTCTCTGAAAAGTACACAAGCTCCCTTCCTCTGCAAGAGAGCTTTCCTGGGGATAGGAGGTCTGTGGCTAGTATTGCAGGGCCTCTGGAAGCATCCCAAGCACCAGGAAGGACTTCCACTCCCCTGAGCCATGCAGAGACAGTTCAGCAAAACTCTCCCCAAAAAAGTGCCATTATCCAAGGAAAAGAAATGGGAGAAAATGTGGATCATAAAGCACAAGTGCCTTTATTTGATGAACCTGACTGTAGCTTATACCAAAAAGAGCCTGGATCCAGAATTTCTAGTGTCCTGAGCACCCTAACTTGGCTCTCTGAAGATGATACGGTCCTTGCTGTGAAACAGCAAGGACACCCTCTGTCCCCTGTGTCCCACCCAAGCCTACCTCTGGTGTCTGAGCGTGATGCCAAACAGCTTCCTTATCCTTCTTCCCATGTCCAAAGGCCCAGTCAAGCTCAGGCCCCTGCATTCCATGCAAATCACCTTGTTCCACCTCCATCCCCTGAAGGTTACCAGCCACTGGCTCCCGGGCTGCACTCCAGGCCCTCCCTCAGCTGTGGGATGGATGATGGTAGCCTGGGAGCCATTTACCCTGCTCCAAGCCATCCTCTCCGGACTGCCACTTCTGCATCTGATTCCAACTCCATGGCCTCTGCTTCTGATGGAGAAAGTCTAGCAGAGAGAGATGACCTTCTTCCAGCAGGTGGAGAGTGGGATCTTGGTGACTCAGGTCCCCATGATACAGAGACTTCTGATGACTCAGGGGTCAGTTTGCTGACCCAAAGCTTTTCAGCTCTAGGAAATGAAATGTTGGTTGGCTGCTCTGACACCAGCCCTGAAACAGCAGCTCCCCACATGGATATAGAGAGTGGAAAATCCTCACCTGACCACCATTCTTGGCCCTCATTGGAAGGCCTGATAACATCTGCAGACTCCAAGACCAGAGATTCTGCACAGCTCCTTCCAATGCTTGCATTCACCAATCCAATCCACTTCCTCCGCCTCAGCCCTCCGTCGCCGCCGACCACCAGAGCAACCTGCCAGGATGAGGAGCTGCAATGGGAGCAGCCCACAGGCAGCTTCCGTGTGGACACAAAGAACATCCAGGCTCTACTAGCAGTCACAGAGAAAACAGAAGGTGAGAGGAGGGTCAGGCAAAGGAAGGAAGGAGGAGAAGACCAGACAAAGGAAGAAACGGCCAAACATGCACCCTTGGAAAAATCATCAAGTTGGCCAGACAAAAGAAAGATTGGGGTAGCTGTGCAGGAGCCAGCAGCCAATCAAGAAAACCCAATTAAAAGCCGAGTAAAAACCAAGGACTGGCACCGTCAGGGTTTGAAGAGGATGTCAGTACCACCAGACATCTTGCAGCGTGAGTCCTCTCTTCCATTTACCTTCTTCCTTCCTCCCTCCAACCTAGTGCAGTTATCAAGAACTAGGATTAAATGAAATGAAATGTGATAGGAGGCATGAGAGTTGGGAGCTTAGCATGGCTCTTGTGCTTTCTAGTGATACTCGTTGCTCCAGCCCTGTAGCTCCATCCTGTCCTGCCCCAAGCTTCACTTTCCAGCTGTCCCCTCCTACGTCTCTGCTGCTGTGTGTATCCTCCTTGTTCCCTTGAGTAGGGATGCACTCTGGGGCTCAGTCCCTCCATTCCACACTCATACCTGCAACAATAAACTTATTTCATGGATCCCCAAGGCAGTAAGGAAGAGCCATTCTCAGTACCCCACATCTCTTATCAGTTGTTTATTTGCTGACTCCCCTTATTTTGCAACTGGAACTTTCAGGTTCCCACTTGACCATCATCTAAAAAAGATGATTTTCCTGTGAGCTTATGATTTGAGAGTACAGATAAGAATACAAATCTGTCAAACTGAAAGTCCCAGTTTGCACAGAAGTCAAATCACTGATGTCACAAGTGGAAAACATGCATCTTCTGTAATGCAGCTAGCTCATTCAGCAATACTTGCTATCAGGATGTATGTCTATACTATATCTTACATGAACTTTAAATAATTGCTTCTTTTTAGCTCTTACTTTAGTCTATTGTTGAAGCTCTGAAATATGCTGGATTTTTGGCACAGAAGAAAAGGAGGGGGATGTGGAGGGTTATAAAAGATTTGGCAGAACTTGAATCAAGATTTGTTCATATGTTTGACTTGTAATTTCTTAAACCCAAATTTTAAAATATTCAAGGCAATAGTACTGTCTTTCTTCTTACCCATAACTGCAGCTCAGTCTTTGGGTTTTCTCCCTTTTTCTGCTTCCAGTTTTTCAGATTTAGAATTTCTTCACACCTTTTTTGATTGAATCCCTCAGAAACCAAAAGGATTTCTCCATCTTTACACTTTGGCTCCACTGATCTCCTGATGCCTGGCCCTAATAGCTGAAAGTGTAAGGACAGCAGCAAACAGGGCACACAGGCAGTTTCTTTGCTTGTATAACTGGAGAGGGAAGCTCTTAGAGTTACTGTCCCTGCCTAAAATGTCAGCCTTTGTATGAAAAGTGTATGTGGCTAACAGATGTAAAGTGTAGTAATCTCAAGGGTTACTAAAGCCAGAATGTTTCTGACCCAGAAATAAATGTTACGAGGTCACCTGTACTTCAACTCCAGACTGCCACTTAGGTGGGGTATAGGTAAGTGGTATTTGTGTATCATTTGGATTGTAAATTAAGTCTAAAAATGGACTGATGTGTTTACTTTCCATTTGTATTCTATACAGAGGTTTCTTCTGGGAAGAAGGAAGAGGAAGAAGCTCACAAGGCACATAGGGAACCACCAGTCAGCTCAGAAACAGTTATAATGCGGTGAGTCTCTCAAAGACCCTTAGAATTTTCCCCAGTCCCTGTGCAGCACAGACACCTCCATTGTTTCTGAGCAGATGATAGGAGTGGAAAGCTTTAATTAAATGCCCTAGGCCTGTGTTTCAGTCTGTGCTCTCTTGAAGAGGACCCTACTGCAACAGCAGTATTTCTGTGCCTTCAGGTAAGCCTTTCCATTAAGCCTGACTTTGCTCTTTGTGTCAAGTGGAGCTTGAGCTTGTTGGAACAGAAGAGGTCCCTGTTGTGCCAGAGCAGTTTCTAAGGTTTGGATTAACCATCTCTGGTGCTGTGCCCTTCGTTCACTCTGTGTTTTGAAATCCTTACTCCCTGGCAGAGAGAAGAAACCTGCAGACACAACAGAGAACTTCAAGCGCCGGCACTCCAAACTTATCAACTCCTGTAAGTACCTCCTGCCTGGAGTGCTCTGGCACTCCCCTCTCTGCCAGCATTTCTCACCCTTGCAGTGAGCACAAAAGAGAGGGACTCCTGCCACATGGTGGTTGTGAGGGTGTGGTGTTAGAGGGCAGGGAAAGCAGCTGGAATCCTGCAGTACACTTGGGCAGCTGGGGAGCTTTGCCTGAATTTGGCTGCCCCAATCTGGGGCAGAGTTTTCTCCAGGTAGAAGCAGAGGGTGAGTTGCTACTACAGAAAAGATAAATGTATGTGTCTTTATTCACAGCAAGATTGCTGTATCAGGAGTACAGTGATGTGGCTCTGAACAAGGCCATCCAAAGCCAGAAGAGAGTGGATTATCCAGAGGATATAGAGTCAAGTTTCCCAAGTTCTCCAAGGCTACGGAGGAAAGTGCTGTCTCCTCAGGACTCATATTTGCAACGTCTGTCAGTCTCATCTAATGCATCCCTCTGGCAGGATATCCCCATGATACGGGGCAGCAGAATGCTGCTCAACATGTCCCGTGAGGAGCAGAGGCTGCAGGAGGTACGGGATAGATGTGACACGGGAAATGGGTGGTCTGTAGTCAAGAGTCTCTGGAACACGGGTTAAAGCAGAGAGCAAAAACTGTGATGTGGGAATGTGGTGGTTGAGGCAGAGGTCACTTCTACCCCTGGAAGCAGCATGGGGTGTGAAGTAGAGCAATGCTGAAGTGCTGAATTTTAGATAAGAGCAGCACTGAAGGATGGACTCTGCACCCTATCAATAACTCCAAGAAAACAAACATGGGGAAAAGTGGGAACAAGATAAAGAGTTTTGAGTATGCTCAATGCAAAAGGATGTATAAAAGTAGATGACTTGCAGCATTCTGCCACACATAAGCTTGTGAGAGATGCTAATAAAACCACAGTAAATTGTATTTTCTGTGGTAGAACATGAGTTTAGCAAATTAACCTGTGTGAGCTGCAGGGCTGAGAGGCGACAGGGAGGATGTATGGATTCAGCACAGTGGTACAGAGAAACTGGGTATGGAAAATGCGAGGATCTGAGAAGTGCACAGGAGGACCTAGAGGAAGAGGTAAAACAAGAGCATGGGAAACATAATGAAGAAGAAAAATGTGTGTGGTACAGATGCTGGACTTTATGGGAGCTTGTAAAATGGGGAACCTTGTGAAAGTGGAGTTGAGGGGAAATAAAAAGTAAAATGAGAGCAAGTAGCTATTTTTAAGTCATACCACAAGTCTGTTTTTCATAGAAAGTCTGTAATAGCATGCTTGTCCTTAATTTCTAAAGCCTCTCTTCTGTAGTTACACACTCCTTGCATCATGTGCTGGGAGGTTTTCCTGCTTTGCCCCATCTCCTCTCCATAAGATTCCTCACAGACTTGTGCAGTGTACTGATGCTGTCTTCCCTGATGTTTTCTCTCCCAAGGCCAAGTTTGAGTTGATAATATCTGAGGCTTCCTACCTGCGCAGTTTGAACGTGGCAGTGGATCATTTCCAGCGTTCAGTAGAGCTCCAGGCGATGCTCACCAACCAGGAGCGCCAGTGGCTTTTCTCCCGCCTCTCCGATGTGCGCGACGTCAGTGCCAGGTGAGATGTGGCCCTTTGCTTCCATACCTAACAGACACGTGGTGCTTCCTTCAGGAACCTTTCTCACTCCTCTTCCGTGTGTTCACTGTTCAAGGCAGATACAGCACCTAGTGATGACACACCAGCACTGCCTGGAAAGAAATATGTCACCTTTTTAGGTGACAGCGCAGTGTAAATTCTGGTATTAAATCCTAGATATTATGGCTCAGTTGTGCACAGAGCTCATTGCAGGGGATCAAAATGTTGTAAATGGTAATGTAGCCTTGTGCCACTGCTTTCAACTACAATTAAACTTGACTAACTAGACCCTAACCCAAACCAGCTCCTGCCAAATACAAAATGAAAGGGGCAGCTGCATGAGCCCTGACGAAAAGGGGAAGCTGCATGAGCCCTGAAGAAAAGCAGGGGAAAAATGGGGGGAAAAAAGTAAGTTTCAACCATTACTTGACAGAAACTAATGTGAATCAATAGAGCATAGTTCATGAAATGTGGACATGACCCCACATGCAAGGAATTCTGTATGTTGTAGGATTCTGTTCTGCTTTTCCTCCTGCAAGGCTTGACTACATAAATCACTAAGCTGGTAAGGGTTGCTGCTACGTTTTCCATTTCTACCAACAGGGTTATTCTGGTGAGGTCTTAGTTTCCAGCTGTTTCCTGACCATTCCTGTAGAACCATGACCTCTCAAGAATAGAGGTCTTTTGCCTCTGCTTTTTCCTTGCTGATACCAGGCCCTAAACTCTCCTTGTCCAGACACTCTCTATAGAACTAAAGAGCTGTCTTGTGCTTATCTGTGGCCTGTCATGATTTTAGAAGACTAAATTACATTGATATTTCTCTCTCCTTTTATGGCACCACATCTATGTGCTGCAGTTTCCTCTTTGACTTGGAGGAGAAATTTGAAGAGGACATGTTTACCTTCCATGTGTGTGACGTGGCTCTGAAACATGCCCCTGACTTCCGCCGGGTGTATCTGCCATATGTGACAAACCAGACATATCAGGAGCAAACCTTCCAGAGGTTACTGTAAGTTTTTCTCATTTGCTGCACCCTTCTCCCCCTTACTTCCATGAATATTGACTCTTTCAAATGATGGGGAATGCTGCAGGAATGGGCTGCTGAGCAGTGCTCTCGCTATGCCCCCAGAAAAACCTTCCTCAGTTCAATGGCGTTTGGGAAAGCAGGACAGAACTCCTGCAGGCTTCTCTCCCATAGCATTGGAGAGGAAAAGCATACGTAATATCTGATCTTCTTGCAGGTTATTCTTTGTCTGCCTTCTACTGAAGAGAGCAAAAATGACCATCCTGGAAAATGGTTTTCAGTCTTGATCCCTGAGAACCAGAGTGCAAACCACCACTGTCCCCATGAAAGGAGCCCTGCTGATAGAGGGAGTTGAAATGTAGATCTTATTTCTGGCTTTTACTCCAGAGGACTGTGGAAAAAGGACAGAGATAATAACAGCTGTATTGCCATCCTGTAGCTGTTAGAAACCCATAGTTACTCTTCAGCAGCAGAGTGGTGCGGTTTCCTGACGCCAATTTCTTGCCCCAGGGACAAAACCTGACTGTTGGGAATACTCCAATATTCCCTGAAATCTGATACTAGGAAGGTTATTTATTTAGTCTGATGCCTGGATGTCTTTTTTTTCTTTGCCACTCCCACAGAAATGGAAATGCAGGGTTCCAGCAAGTCCTGGAGAGACTGGAAAGTGATCCAGTGTGCCAGCGCCTCTCGCTTAAATCCTTCCTCATCCTCCCCTTCCAGCGCATCACTCGACTCAAACTCCTCCTACAGGTGACTGTGGTGATTCTCATCCTTCCCTCGTTTCCCTCAAGCTGTGTGTAGGAGCAGCACAGAGAGCTGGGGAGGCTCAGCCTGGAGAAGAGGAGGCTCAGGGAGAACCTTCTGGGTCTCCACAACTCCCTGACAGGAGGGGACAGCTGGGGGAGGGTCAGGCTCTGCTCACAGGGAACAAGGGACAGGACAAGAGGAAACGGCCTCAAGCTGAACTAGGGAAGGTTCAGATTGGACATCAGGAAGAATTTCTTCCCAGAAGGGGGTGGCAGGCATTGGAAGGGGCTGCCCAGAGATATGACGGAGTCCCCATCCCTGGAGGTGTTCAGGAAATGACGGATGTGTCACTGCATGAGGCAGTGCTGTTTGTGAATCATTTAGGGCTTTGTGGTGACACTACTTTAATTGTACTCCAATAAAGACTTCATGGAGTCTTCTCAAAACATGCTGATTTACAATTTATTGAACTTTTTCTCTTCCTGCTAGCAAAACAAAGCAAAGGTTCCTTGGCTGCCCTCTGGAAGGCAGCCTGTAAAGTTGATTAATAAGGGGTCATCCAGACAGTCCCTAAAAAATAATTTTGAGCTCTTTCTATGAAATTCTTCCTTTTGATTATTTAAGCCTCTTTTTAACAGGAGATAAAAAACCAATTCTGTTCTGTTCATACATCCATTTGTGTTGTACCTAGTGGTTGCTTCCTATGCCATGTAACTTTTATGTGATAATTAATACAATTTAGATTTACAGGAATGCCCTGATCAGTGTGACTTATCAGTGACATTCTGCATCTCAAAATTTTGGCCTTCTTGTCTCCACCTGTCATCAGCTACTTCTGCTTTAGTGTTTATCCTACTCTTCAGTGGTGGTAAAGTCCACCTTTCCCTGTTTCCATCATGAAAATCCTCTTTTCTCACATAGAATATCCTGAAAAGAACTCGGCCTGGGTCTGAGGAAGAAGTCCAAGCAACACAGGCCTATGATGCACTTGAAAAGGTAAAGGTGCCTACCCTTTCTGCAGCCTTACCTTTGTCTAATTAATCATCACCTTCCACCCTTGCCCCTACAAGAAAATCTTGCTTTAAAAAAACCCCACAGCATTACTGTATTGCATCCCTTCCTCTTACCCTGCTTGTTGTAGAAGCAAGGTTTAAAGTTTTCGGGGACAAATAGTTATCTACAATTTGTACAGCCTCATAAGGAGGATTGTTCTGTCTAGTGAGGATTTGACCTTCCAAATGAGAGCTACGAGGATGGCAAAGGGCCTGGAGGGGAAGACACAAAAGGAGTGGCTGACGTCACTTGGTCTGTTCAGCTGGAGAAGAGCAGATGGAGGCCAGAGTTCACAGCAGTTCTGCAGCTTCCTCACATGGAGGAGGGACAGGCCCTGATCTCTGCTGTGTGACCAGGGACAGGATCCAGGGAGTGGCAAGAGCTGTGTCAGGGTAGGGTTGGAGTGGATTTTAGGTAAAGTCCTTCACTCAGAGGGTGCTGGGGCACTGAACAGGCTCCCCAGGGCATGGTCACAGCCCCAAGGCTGCCAGAGCTCTGGGAGTGTTTGGACAACGCTCTCTGGCATAGGGTGGGATTGTTGGTATGTTTGTGCAGGGCCAGGAGCTGGACTCAGTGATCCTTGTGGGTCCCTTCCAACTCAGAATATTGTCTGTAATGTATACTTTTTTTCAGGAGGATGCCTAAGATGACTCCTGAGGGGCTCCTGGGAATAGTACTGATCCCACC
Source organism: Pseudopodoces humilis (assembly GCF_049639895.1). Taxonomy (NCBI): domain Eukaryota; kingdom Metazoa; phylum Chordata; class Aves; order Passeriformes; family Paridae; genus Pseudopodoces; species Pseudopodoces humilis. Next base: position 12,768,122 of record NC_142204.1, on the reverse strand, counting down.
AGGCAGTTCTGCTCCCATCTCACTCCTCATTTGTTTTCCTGTGCAGCTCATCAAGGATTGCAATGAGAATGTCCAGCGCATGAAGAGTACTGAAGAGCTGATCTACCTCAGCCAGAAGATTGAATTTGAGTGTAAGGTGAGCTCATCCATTCCCCCTGGGCCTTGTTCTAGCCTTATATATTTTCTGTCTTTCCCCACAAAGACACTTTTTGTTCTCCTTTCTTGATACGCACAGAGCTGTTGAACCAGAACATCATCCATAGGCCAGCTCTTCATCAGTGCTTCTCTTGCCCAATCATTCATGTCAACCTTCACATGAAGGTGTCTGCCATGACTTACGCCTCTCCAGCTGGAGAACTGAAAGCCCAGTTCCTCAAGATAAAGGCAAAAATGCAAATCCAAAACTCACAGGGACTCATTTTCTTTTACATACATATTTATTTTTGTCTTGCAGATATTCCCACTCATCTCACAGTCGAGGCGACTTGTGAAATGTGGTGAGTTGACAGCACTGGACTTCAACAACCTGAGTCCAAAATGGAAAGTCACCACCCGGCCCATCTACCTGCACCTTTTCAATGACTGTCTGCTCCTGTCTCGGCCCAAGGAGTGAGTGCTTCAACACAATTCTTGCTGCCCCTTCTAAAATACCTGTCTCTTTCGGGGTCTCTGCTTTGGTGACAGAGTCCTTTTCCTCTGCCTGCCAGCAAGTGGCAGCCTTTGTCAAGTCACTCTTCTGTCCTGACCTGATGTGAGTATCATGCAAGTATGTGGAACTTGATAGTCCCAACTCTTAATTACATATGATAATATAAAAATATGTCTTGTGGTCCCTAGCACAACTATTCTTCCTTTGCATCTCTACAATGTGAAACACTTGAATAATAACCATTTATTCTAATTTCACTTGGTAAATAATTTCTTCCTAAAGCACAGTGTGAAGACTAGTGAATGTGCAAATCACTGGTTTGTCAAGAGAGTTGTTGGTTAGTTGTGTTGGGGTTTTGAGGGTGGTGGGTTTGTTTTTAAGCTGTAAACTGCCAAATAAAATTTTGGCAGGATAGAGCTTAGTATTTCTACCCTTTTCATTAAATCCGTTCTCTCTCTTCTCTGGCTTTCTGAGACTTCTAACAAGAGCCCTGCTTAGGATGTCTAAAGCAGATGAAGACTCATTAAAAGCCTTTTGCTTTCCTGCAGACTACACAGACTCACTTTGTAACCCTCATCACCTTAAAACTCACACCTTGTTTTGTTCCTCCTCTTCACTTGCAGGGGTGGACGTTTTGTTGTGTTCGACCACGCTGCTTTCTCTTATGTGCGCGGGGAGAAGTGCGAGATGAAACTCCACGGAGCAAACAAGAATCTGTTCCGTCTCTTTCTGCTTCAGAATTACCAGGGAAAAAGAGTGGAGTTCTTGTTTCGGACAGAGACACAGTAAGAGCTCAAGTTTACCCTTGCTATATCCTGTTACCATGGCCAGATACCTCCTAGTAGCCTGATGGTTATCCCTCAGCTACTCAGATGCTGAAATACTAAATTCAGCTGCTGAGCAGAAGTCTTTAAAAGCATCCTCCTGTTATAACTATTTCCTTGTCAACCACTTTCCTCTTCTCTCATCATTGTTGCTTATACAGTACTACCACATTATGTCATACCATTGGCCTCCAAAAATGGGAATTTTTGCCTTTCCCCACCTCCTTTCTCTGCTTCTCTTTGTGAGAGCAAACACCCCTCCACCTCACACCATTTCAGTCACCAGACTGGTGTCCCTCACACTGAATGCTGACACCTATCCTGTGCTGTTTTCCAGCAGTGAGAAGCTAAGGTGGATCTCTGCTTTGGCTCCTCCGCGGGGAGAACCAGATCTCCTGGAATGCCCTGGTGAGACTACTCTGCTGCTGCAGCAATGGGGGTGGGCTGGCTCACAGGAGTCACAGGCACTGTGAGGTGGGACACCCCAGAAGCATTCTAAGGCAGAATACTCGGGGTTTTGTAGGAAAAGAACATACTCATGGGCATTCCATTGCCTGGTGCTGCCAGTTGTTTTACTTATTTTAACACCTCATTTTAGATGAAGACCTGTAGTGTCCCTTCCAGTTCTCAGCTTTTTATTTGGGCAGCTCCTTATTCTCCACCTCCTCTGGAGCTAATGCCCACATATGTACTGTTGCTTTCCAGCATATCAGTGTGATCTTTCCTCCCCTTCAGATGCACCACAGGTTCAGTGCATAAAGACTTACAAGGCTCGGGAAAATGATGAGCTGGCTTTGGAGAAGGCAGATATCATCATGGTTATGCAGTACAGCAACGATGGTGAGCAGAATGAGCAATGCCTGTCTTAAACTGTAGGACTGAGAGGACAAAGGGGTTCTTCATCTTTAGGGTGCTTTATTTGGGAGCTGAAAAGGGGATCTTTTCTTTTGCCCTTAGGGTCTTTTTGAAGGGGGCTTTTTCTTGGGAAGTAATGAAAAAAACACATGACTTTTGCCTCATGTTGCACTTTTCCCCACACCACAGGGTGGATGGAAGGAGTAAAACTCTCAGACCGGGAGAGAGGCTGGTTCCCCTCAGAACATGTGGAACACATCTCCAGCAAACACGTGCGGCAGAAGAACCTGAAGGAGGAGCAACGGGTGAAGAATGCCAAGCAGCAGGTCTTCTGCAAGAAATAAGACTGCTTGGACCTGGACAGTCTCCCTGCCATGAGGAAACGGTGGCTTTTCTATCATGCCTCAGAAGAAATGACTCTGCAAAGAGCATAATACACAGCACTTTGACAGGACCAGGTGCTTTTTGCCAAAGAAAGCGGGAATTCAATCAGGAAAAACTTCCTTTGTGTCAGCAGGACTACAGCAGCAAGAGGAGGAATAAAGGTTGCATGTATTGCTTGCTTTGTGGTAGTAGGGAGGGACTTAAATTGGACAGAGGTCTGGGCTCTGGACTTCTGAAAACAAATTCCTGGTTTTGCCACTGACAAGTTGCGGGACCTTATGTGAATCACTTCAGAGTTCTGCCTCAGTTTTGCCATCTGCAAAATGGAAGTAAACTTACCTACCTCACTGCATGTTGTGAGGCTAAATTCACTAGTATTAGCAGCCTGAGAGCTTTGAGTTCCTGAGAAGGAAGGTGCTAAGTGCAAAGCACAACAGAGCTGAGGAGAATATTCCGTTTCAATATCCTCTGGATACCTTCATGGCGTTGATCTCTATAGTGTAAGTTCCATTTTGGGCAATTTAAGTATTAAATCATGCAAGTGTACTGGGGTTTGGATAGGCAAATATTTAATTTTACCCAAATGCTGTCCTTGACAGCATTACAAAATCCACTGGAATTAAGCAGAGTTTTCAGAAGCCACTGTGATGATTTCCCCCACATAAGAGGTACCATGCTGAGGAATCTGCTTCACAAAGGTCACTTCTCTTCTGAACAACCATCCCACTAAGCCATCTGACCTCTTTTTTACTCTGCCTCCCTCTGGAAGTAGATCAGTGACTTTTGACACAGATTTATGTATTTCGTGTTGGTACCCACCCCATACAAAATAACGAGGACTAGGCACATGCAATGAAGTGGCACTTTACTGCTGCTCCTACTCTGATTGCTGATGTGGTAATGCATGCACCATTTTGCACACTTACAGAGAACACTGAAATATTTAGCCACTGTAGATAAAGTCAAAATATGCACCAGGGTCTTTATTCTTTTTAAGAACTCTCTGGTTTTAAGTCCAGTTTACATGCATTTGTGCAGAACCTGCCTGTTTGAGGATATGCCTTCAACTGTAAAATACTGTATCTGTGTTAAAGTGTTCAGCTCAGTCAATGCAAGATCAAGTTTAAGAATCAATACACTAAAGAAAGCCACTTGTAGCCTTCTTGCATTTAATATATTTGAAGAATTAGTTATCTTTGTATCTCCAGCTTTGTCTCTGTAACATTCTGCTCTTGTATCTAGAATAGCTTATTGCAGCCTATTTATATCAATAATTTTAGCTGGATTAAAAGAAGAAAGAGTTGCTTTTAGTCCTAATAAACTCATGCACTTCTCCAGTTAAAAACCTTTCTGTTCGCCTTGTTACTTAGGTTTTCCTCTCAAATGTAAGTAATGCAATTTACTGAATATACATGCAGTATTTTTTTCCTATGACTTCCCTTTCTAAGTGACTGTTAAGTACAAACAGCTCTGTTTAGCAGAGACATTATGGAAAGCTGCGTTTATTCAACCTTAAGATTCTTCAGTGTTACCCCTGGCCCGGGAGAGCTGATGTTGCTGGTTCCAGAGTGGTGTTAGTCATCCATAACTGAAGGTAAACTGAAGGGATGAACTACCGAAAATGGGAGTCTAGCCCACTAAAGCAGAAAGACAGGACCCAGTTATTCAACTTTTAAGCTATGGTTCAGACAACAATCTGCTAACACCTTTTCTCCCCCCCACCAGAAGGAGTGGAGTTGGTCCCAAGCTAAGAGCCAAAACAGAGCTTTACCTCAGACTCACACAAGAAGGGTTATAGTCCTCCACAAGACCCAGAATGTTCAGATATCTCAAATGCCTGTTTGTCCCAGGCTGTCATGAATTTATGCAGCTCCCAAGTCCCCAGGATTGTCAGTGTGTCAGGTGGGACACAGAATGCTGCTATGGGATCTATTCAGCACGTCTGTGTAAGGTCATCTCATACAGGCAGTCGAGGCATCCCACATCCACTTCAGCTTCATCCAGGAGAAGCCAGCCATACATATTCCCATTCTAAATTAGAAGTCATCTTGTTCAACAGCCCAAGTTGAGAGCTCTTTAACTCAACTTCTGCTCTTGAAAGCAAGCAGGCAGATTGTTCATTAGAGCCTCCCAAAGTGGTTTCTGTGCTAAATTCCATATGTTGTTAAAATTCCACTTGACATAGGAAACTTAAAGGATACTGTTGTCATGATTGACAGCACTTGTACACTCTTTTTAACTAGTTGGATCAAAGGTTAACTTGTCCCTGTCACAGGTATAGCCTTTATTTCCTGATGTCAGGCCTTTGTATGTTGAGCATTTAAAGGTCAGCTTCTAAGAATAAGTGCTTATACCCCGGGTTACTTTGATTTCTTAGATTTCAGATAGGCCTCAACTTCTCACTATTTAGTTAAACTTTTAGCCCCAGCACCATCCTGCCACCAAAATCCATAAACAAATTTACACTGAAGTGCTTTTTGAAACTGATTGACATCTCTGATTCGTACAAACTCAATCAAACTAGTACAATATCCCTCCCAACTGCACATTCACAGTGCAAGAATCAAGTTAGCAGAGTGCCTACTGTGTTCTGTGACAGTCTTAATTATTTGTCAGGATTTCTCCCCACATTATCTAATACCTGATTTACCAGAAAATCAGTATTAAACAGAAGCATAGGGTATGTCATGCAAATCCCAACACTTTCTTGCTGTTCCCAAAGACTCTGTGAGAGGTGCCACTGTATCTTCCCCAGGAACCTGTGGAGATTGATACAAAGTGTATCTGGAAAAAAGAAATTCAGGATTTCTACACTGAAAAAAGGGAAATAATTAAAGACAACCATCAGAGGGCAGGTACACTAATTTCTTTTTGTGACAAGGATAGCAATGAAGTACAAGCATGAGCTGCATTTAAAAAGTCTTGTTGAGAAGCCAAGAAAGTCATGGTGTATGTCTGAAAATCAAATTATATGACTGCTGACATTTTTCATATAAAATAGTTTAAAACACATATAAGTATAAAGTAGTTTTATATCTATATATATACACATATATTAGTATATATATACATACATATACATATATATATGTGTGTGTGGTTATATATATATATGTATGGCTCCAAAAAATCCCCAAATCTCCCTGTGCTGGAGTCCAGTGTTGGTCCCTCCTCAAGGAAAATGAAGCATTTTCCACAGTTCCTACTGTTCTCACAAAAAAGGTGTCATTAGGACCAGAGTTCAGTAAATAAACACAACCTTGCACAGAAACAATGTTTAAAGCAGATAGCAATTTTTATATTTGCACTTTTTCTAATATTGAAGAGGTCCCATGACCCTCCAAGATCGTTGTGTCTTGTCAGCTGAATGCTGTTAACAAATTAAATGCCATAGTAGCCCCAACTTGTTGCAGCTGATGGCTGAACCAGGTGCATTGTTACACCAATTATACTGGCTCCATCCTGATGAAATGACTCTCAGGTGAAAGCATGTGCAGAAGTAAGGCCTTAGAAGCTAAAAATGAATGTTGAAACAAAGGGGGTTTGAGGGAACCCTCGGGAGGAGAACAACAGCAACACAATGGTGAGCCAAAAAATAGGAGGAGGATGAAGGACATTGTATTTTGGTGCATCAAAACACAAGGGAGTCTCATTCTTCATGCAAGCACTGCCTGGTGCTGCTCTGTTAGGTCTTTTTACTAAGAATTGTTAAGCACTGAAAGGACACAAATTGCAGCACCCAAAAGTCAGGAAGTGCCATTTGTTCCTTGCAACCCCCAGCTGCTGAAGAACCAGAAACTGCTGGACACCTGCAGGCAGGTTAAAAAACAAATGTCTTCCTGCTAGGCCCCAGGAAAAGAACAGAATCACGGAATCCTTAGATTTGGGAGGCACCTCTAGAGATGCTCTAGTCAGGGTCACCTAGAGCAGGTGACACTGGAACATGTCCAGATGAGCTTGGAATGTCCCCAGAGAGGGAGACTCCGTTCCCTCCCTGGGCAACTGTTCCAGTGCTCTATTAAAAAAAAGTTCTTCCTCATGTTGAGATTAAACGTTTTGTGTTTTAGTTCATGGCCATTGCTCCTTGTCCTGTCACTGGGCACCACTGAAAAGAGTGGCACCATTCTTATGCTACCCCTTTAAAGATGTTTATATAAATTATGAGATCCCCTCTGTCTTCTCCAGCCAGAACAGGCCCAGCCCTGCAGTCTCTCCTTGTAACGTTCCAGATCCCTCATCCTCTTTGTTTCCCTCCGCTGGACCCTGTCCAGTAGCTCCTTGTCCTTCTCGTATTGAGGAGCGCAGAACTGGGTCTAGCAGTCCAGACAGCAAGGTTCCCCTCATCCACGGCTGGGCGAGTTTTGCAACACCGAGGTTCACGCGTCGATAATTCAGCCAGCTCCCCACGGGGAGCGTTCTTCCCCATATCCTCACCGAGGCTGGAACATTCCAGTTTGGGGACAAGGCCCAGCGTGGATCCCGGGCCCGGCTGGGGGGTAGGGCGGCCTCCCGCGCTCTGCCCAGGTGCCCTTGATGAGGCAGCTGGGGCCGGGCAGGACGGGCCGCCGGGTGGGGCATTAACCGGGCCGGGCCGGGCCCGCCGCGGAGCCGGCATGGACGGGGCGGGCGAGGAGCAGCGGCCGGAGGAGCGGGCGGCCGGAGGGCTGGGAATGGGCAGTGGTAAGGAAGGGTATGGATGAGGGTAGGGGGATTAGTGATGCCGACTCGCGTTAATGACGGGGGAAGGCACCCGGCAATAAGCCTAATGAGCAGCCCCGGGGGAGGATAATCGCTGCACAGCGATGTTATCTGGGCACTCATTAGCCTCTCTCAGCCCCGCCGTGTCCTGACCCCGCGGCTGGGAATGATGGATTCCCCGGCCCTCGTGTCCCCTGGCTTGTAAAAGCACCTGGCTGAGGGTAGGGGGCAGGGGGGTCTTTTCCTTCGTGTCACACCGAGGGGCTCCCGCTGCCTCGGTGTTTCTCATTTGCACCTTCCCCTGCTGTCCGCTTTTCCTTGTGTGAAGGGACCTCTGAAGCCGTTTCTTTGGTCCTGCCGTGTGTGTGTGTGTGTGTGTCTGTGTGTGTGTGTGTGTGTGTGTGTGTGTGTGTTCAGGTGGCTTTGTACCCCAAACAACCAAAATGACCCAAACAACCCTAAAAACCTTCAAGTTCAACTAGTTGGCTTGTTCCAAGGAATGTCCAAGAAAGTGGTTGTGAGATGGAAAAGAGGGCTTGGCTTCCTGAAAGTGCACCAGGTGTCCCAAATTACCTATTCCTGATATTCCCACTCAGTTAAAGTCCCTTCTACTTAATGTTCTGTTTGTCTAAAAGGGGGACAAAGTGATTTTCAGTCTCGTCTCTAAATGATGGAAGAAAGGAATGGTTTTATAACTTCCCTCTTTGTTGGCAGGAAGGCCCATTTTCCCTCCAACTTGGTTTTCATTTCGACTCTTTTCCTTGGTAGTCCCAAACTGTTGTGAGGTCTTTGCTATCTGTTCTAGAAATAAAACACAGCAGTTTAATTTAATTTGGAGGACATCTGTCAAGAATATTAAATTACCAGGTGTCCATTTCTGCTACAGATACAAGGTACCCACATAAGACTTGGACATGTATTTTGTGATGTAAACACATACTGGGGTTTGCATAGAAACAGTTAAAAACACTGCATCAAATTGTGTGAAAATACTTTCCCTCCCTCCCTCATATGATGAGTGAGACAAACTCAGATGCTACCAGGAGGATAGAGGAAAAAGGAATTACATAGACCAGAGACATCTTCTGCCTCATTCACTTCTTGACCCTCCCCATCAGGATATTTCATTTCATGTAACTGCAGTGGAAACTTGTTGCTGCTTAACAAGATCAAATTATTAAAGCTGCATTGTTTCCTGCTTCTGTTTCTTTCCCCTGCAACTAAATAGGCTTTCTTAATCCTGTAAAAGCAAATTAGATGCTCTTGGGCAGAGCATCTTGGAGCGGCCTGCCATCCCCTCATACTTGTATGAAGTTTCTGTCATCTGCCTAGAATTGTAGGGCTCCTCCTTGATTAACAGTTGTTTCAGAAAGAGACATTCAGGCAGAAGCAAACCTTTTATTTTGGCATTGCATTAATATTGATCAGAAAAAGAGCACAGTGAAATGAAATTATTTTATCTTTTTCCTTAAAAAATTAAACTATTAAGTTTCTCTGTTGTCACATGCTACTGAAATGTTGCCAACAGTCTGCATCATAATTTCTTCTCTCCAGACAGAGGCAAATACATGGGTTTGGGTTTATTACTCTACTTCCTATTCTTATGAATGAATCACTTATTTTAAAAATTTCAACTAGCAGAAATCACAGACTCACACATTCTGAGCCACTGGGGAGGTTTTTGGAACTTTTTATTTGTAAATGTATGTGCCAGCTGGGAAAGTATAAGGCTTCTGCCTTATTCTGTTGCCTATTTTAATTATTTCTTTTGCTGTGTTCTTTTTGATCTGTCTTCTATTATCCAGTCTGTCTTATTGTAACACACTTCGTGTATTTTGTTAAACTTTCTTAGACTTTTGTACCTAATTTTGTCCTTATCCCCCTATTTCATTCCCTATCTTGTAAATCTATTACTCAGAACTCTGGCTGAAGCTTCAGAGAAATAATTTAAGGCAGTTAGAAGATTGTACAATTAGTGGTTTTTTGCTTGTCCAGCTTTGGTATGATAGAATTCTATGAAAGTAAAAAAGTGGTGACGTTTGTCAGGTAATCCCTGATGACACAGTAGACCAGAATTTTGCTGTCTTTCTTTTGCTCATTTTAATAAGGTGACAGGATCTTGCCATGTCATTGATTTTTGTTCTGTTGCTTATTCCAGAGACCTGTAGTATCCATGGGGCTGTTTTCCCACTACTGTATTTGTAATATGCAAGCTTCCCTTTAATCTCTGTGTCTGGAATTACTCTCTTCTGTAGTTTACACTTTGCTTTTAAAATGAGGCTTTTCCCATCACACATTTGAATATCTCCATATTGACCACATCAGGTTCTTTGCTATTGCTTTCCTGGCAGCACCTGTCTTTATTTTGAGCCCTCTGGTTCTTATCACTGTTGGGTTTTGTTGTGTGGCCTTTTCATTCCCCCATAACTGCAACTCCTGATCCAGGTACATCCACCTTAGGCAATGGGCATGTGGGGTGGGGTTTAGGGTTTTTTCCTCCATTTTTGCCTTGTAGAGTGCCAGGATGAGAAGGAGAACTCATTGCTGAATGCAGAGCACTTTGTGGTGGATGCTGATGCTGTTGGTGGCCACAGTGCAGGGAACAGTGTGCTACCTACACTCCCAGACGCAGCCAGACAAGAAAAAGTTGAAGATAACTTGGGAATAGAATATAGGAACAGCTTTCTAAAGAAGGTGAAAGAAGATGGGGGATGCAGCACCCTGCGGGCAACTGGGTCATCTTCCCAAGGCTCCATTGTCCTTGATGGCCAGCATGACTTTGCCTTGGCGTGTGGGCAACCGTCGGATTTCTGCGGTAACACGAAGGTTGGATTAGCACAGGAGCCGACAGGTCAGTCAGGGTCACAAGAGCACACTGAGAGTTACTGCCATGCTGGGACTGAAAAGGAGGCAGAGAAGGAAAAAACTAAGAAAGCATCCAATGGAGTGTCTGGAGCTCCCTGCAGGCAGGAGGAGATCGGCCCGGTCCCTCACCGATCCAGAGGTACTCCAGCCAGCGCTGCAGCTCTGAATTCCTACAAGGGCTCTTCAGTCCTGGAGTCCAGAGGCAGCTGTGATGTGGCCATGGGAAAAAAATCCTTACCTGTCAAGAAGAAGCCCCGCACCTTCTATAGTGCAGGTAGATCCCAGGGCACAGACTGGCACACAGTGACACTGGCAGTGCCGGTGGCACTTGGTGCTCCCTTCCCTGTGCCGATCTGCTCTAACTGGTATTGCACTGTACTCCACACCATTAGATGTGTGAAGACTTCCACTAATAGAGATTGCCGAGTGTCTTTCCTTTGAAACATCACTTGCAATGCTCTTTGCTTTTGAAACAGCAAAAGATTTTTGTTTATTTTTAAAAAAATCCTTTCTATTACTCATATATTTCTAAGGATAGTAAAAATGTTCATTTTCTTTTCTCTCTTATTTCTCGTTTCCCTCTCTTGTTATTTTTTTTTTCTTGTTTTCCTGTCACATACTTCCCATCTCTCTCTCTCTTTGGACAATGCATAATTTTTAGAGCAGCTAGAAGAGCTGGAGAGGATGTTCCAGGAAGATCACTATCCAGACAATGAGAAGAGGAGGGAGATTGCAGCTGTGGTTGGTGTGACGCCACAGCGTATCCTGGTAATGCCTGCTGGGGGACGGTGCTGCCTGTGGGTTCTGTGCAGAGAAGGGATAGGCAGGGACTGGACATTGCCAGTGTTCCATGTGTAGATGGTTTCTTCCCTGAATGCATTCCTTCCTTCCCATTTTTCAGGTCTGGTTTCAGAATCGCAGGGCAAAGTGGCGGAAATTGCAGAAGTTGAGTATAAAAGACAACAAAAAATATCCATCATCATCAGCTCTGTCAGTCCCCTTTGGATCAGAGGGTTATGGGTGAGGAATTTACTCTGTTTTGTCATTTTTCTACGACTGATACCTAAGAAATTAATTATTTTCTTTTGCTGTTTCCCCTTTACCTTTAAACAGCGAAGAGCTGAGCATTGAGTCGGACCTAGGGAGCCTGTTAGATTCCTGGGAAAATTGTGGTGGGCCCTCTTAAAAGTCCTTTTGATTAACCTGTAGCACAGATTAATCAAATTAATTTTGTCATGTAACTATTGAAATTGCTCTGTAGAGAGCAGGGGATGAGATGGAAAAGTTTCTGGAATCATCTCTTCATTTTTAGTTTCTGTGAATGCATTGGCCAGGTGCTTTGTGTGTGTTTGGGGATTCTTTTAATGGAGTTCCCCCACCACTGCTTTCCATTTCTATGGATTTTTCACTTGGTGATGGAAATTCTGCTTGCTTAGATCAGTCTTAGAAAGTCATGGACTTCTTTGAAGAAATACAAGGTAGCACCTTTCATATGTAAGAAGAGGGCATTAAAGGGGGGAAAGGGAATATGTGAGAGGATAGATGGTCTTTCAAGGGATGGTGAATGTGTGAGGGGAGAAATCAATCTCCATAGGGATGTATTTATGGCAATCTGGAGTGAGTGTCTTCTTATGAAGAAAACAGAATGAAAGAAAGGAAAAATTAAGTGGAAGAGGAGAAATTAAAGTGAAAGTTTGGAGAGCGCCTTACTTCATTGCACTGTTCCTGCTGCCTGTCCTATACAAGTCTCTTGGGGCTACTACCCCAGAGACTTTTGCTACAGGATTCCTTGCCCTTGTAGTCAGCCAGTGCTTTCCCTTTGCACTTGCTGGTGATATAAGATCCTTGTCAGATAGAAGAGTGTATGATTGGTCATAACGCCCTGCTTTGTCTTCTGTGTCTGCTTCAGGGCACTTCCTCTGCCTGTGCCTCCATTGCCTGATGCTGCTGGAGACCAGCCTGGCATGCTGGGAAGAGACCTTGGAGCTATGAACTCCTCCAGCCTGTTCAGCACACTTCCTGCATCCCCCACCTCTGCCTCAGGTGAGATCCTGACCAACACAAGTGTTTTGCACAGCTGCAGCATTAGCTGGTGGAGCTGGGAGGTTCCCAAATGCTTTAGGAAAGGCCATGTCAGAGCCTTATGCCATCAGTGCAAAAAGTGACACCAGGTCATTCCACAGGCTGAGAAAGTTGGAGCTGTTCTGCCTGAAGGAGCAAAGGTTTTGTGGAGACCTCAGAGGAACCTTCTAGTATCTAAAGGGGTCTACAGGGAAACTGTAGAGGGACTTTTCATCAGGAACTGTAGTGGTGGGACAAGAAGGAATGGCTTCAATCTGAAAGAGAGGACATTTAGTTTAGGTATTAGGAAGAAGTTCTTTCCTGTAAGGGTGGTGAGGCACTGGCACAGAGAAGCTGTGGATGCCACATCCCTGGAAGTGTCGAAGGCCAGGTTGTATGCGGCTCTGAGCAACCTGGGATAGTGGAAGGTGTCCCTGCCCATGGCAGGGGTGTGGAATGAGATGATCCTTAAGGTCTCTTCCAATGATTCTGTGACTGTAGGTATAGCAGCTCACTGATGATTGAGTCTCTACCAGTTATGTACCAGCACCGTGGTTCCTCTGTGCTAATTCTGGAGACAGGTTTGTAGTCCTTGTTTCTGTCCTAGCACAAGCCAGCAAGGAATTCTGAATAGGACTTCATAAGGATAAGTGGGCAGGGCATTCTTCCATAACAGCTGTTTGACAGTGGTCCTGCTGTTGTAAACGATGAGGGAAGTGTTGTTCTGGTTCTGATGTCACTTCCCATATTCTGGTTTGGATGGAAACATCCTGGCTACAATCTGAGCCAAGTGAGCTGCGTAAGGAAGGTGCACTCTGTAAACTGCTGGTGTTGTAGAGGCTCCATCAGGTACTCCACACCTTAAATCATCCAAAGGGGCTTCCTTGCCTTCTCCAGGCAGGGCAGATTTCCATTTTATGCAAGACCTTGAGGCAGTGAGAGTGACTGAGTTCCAAAGCTGAGGGCCGAGTTTAAACACTGTTGCAGTGGCGTTTTAAGTCGGCGGGGTGTGCTGTTCGACCAGTTTTCTACCCGAGCTGTGTTAAAAGATTGATGGTGGTGAAAGAGAGAGGATTTGTCTAATTGTTTATTGATATGTGCAGTCAAAGAGCATTCCCTAGAGTCAGGGGTGCTCCCTAAAGCATTTCCTAGATACTTTTGTGTTTCCAAGTTGGCACAATATGAAAAGATTTCCAAAGTGCTGAGGACTCCGCCACTTTTTTAGGGACGGATATTCCAAGCAGTAGATGTGCTGACATGTGGTACTGCTGTGTGTTTTCCTGCTTCCCAGTGTAATTAATTCTTTGGGATTTCATGTCATTATGTCTGTCTCCTCGTTGTGCTCTGAATATATCAGTATTTAGTTATCTGTATTAAGCCCAGTTCCTGCAACTAATTTTCTTAGAATTACTCAAAATTTTTAATAGTGGTTTTACCTCTAGAGGTATTTTGGTATGGTGGAAAGCAACTGTAAGATTGCATCAATAAGTTTAGAATGCTTTATGTATTGCTAAAAGTATGTAATTGAGATACTTTCTTTATAACCTAATCTAGTACTTCCGTCATTTAAGTTTGCCTGTCATCCTCTCAAAGCAACAGCTCCTTTAGTCAATCCAATAACCTTTTTAACCAATAGGACTGTAATTCAGTTAGCTGCAGTTTTTCCACTTCCACTATCCCAGATTGCTCAGAGCCCCATCCAACCTGGCCTTGGATACTCCCAGGGATGGGGCATCCACAGCTTCTCTGGGCAACTGAAGCCAGGGTCTCACAGGGAAGAACTTCCTTCTAGTATCCAACCTAAACCTACTCACTGTCAGTTTGAAGTCATTTGCCCTGTTAGGCAGTGCCTGTCAGAGAATTAAGTTTCGTTCAGGGACACGATCTTGTCTTCTGCTTGCATTGAGCCATTTTTTTCTGGGGGATCTCCACAATGGGATGCAGCTCTCCATGTGGAACACTTCTGCTAGGAAAGACAGGTATCCATTCTTGGTGCAATGTGTAAGGAAGAAAAAAGGGCAAGTGTCCTCTGTGAAGGAAAAGACTGATATTACATGTAGAGAATCCTTGTAGAAGAAAGATCTGCATGGCACAATCACCTGGAAAGCGCCAGTTGCAGTTTTGCCTTACTAAATGCAGGATAACACAACTATGGGGAATGAAACTCACTTTTTTTGTTGCTGTTTACCATTGCAAAATCAGACTTTTTCTCTTTAAGAATGAAAGCAAAAAATGAAACAGAAGGAAAATTAAAGCCAACATGACTTGAATTCATTCAGCATCCTTGTTCAGAAAAAAAAGCTGGCCTAAAAATAGGGCCATCCATGGACCACTTGTTTTCTTTATTAGGACATCTCAGAAAATGAAGGAAGATAGGATATAACCCTAATTTATAAGGATGAATTAACAGGAGAAAAACAAAAGAGGAAACAGATTAATAAAAAAGGTTATCAATTTACAAGGCAAAAGCAATTGCTTAGTAGTGTCCCTTATGGTAAACAGTTCATGGATGGTTTCAGCAAAAGCCTTTGGGATCTGTGCAACATGGTGCAGTTGGGCCCACAGAGTGTGACCTGCTGGAGTGACTATTCAGGTGCTTTCCTTTTTAACCACTTTCAGCAGGACAAGAAAATTAGGTGCATGAGACCTCTGCAGAGTGTTCAATGCTGCAATTTCCATTGTTTTTCCTTGCTCTATCCAGTACTTCTGACTATCTGTTGGTTTGTGGGTTTGGTGGGTTTTTTTTTTATGTCCCACTATTTTTACTAGTTCTCCAAACAAGCTGATTAAAAAAGTCAGTGAGTTGCATTTGAGATGTGCGTTACCTTGCTGGTAGTTATGGCTTCTGATTTGGATATAGCAGCCACACTACTTGCCATAAGAACCTTTTGTGCCTCAAAACTTCAATTTTGAGCATGCTTTGATCACAGAAATGTTTTGGTTTTTTGGTTATTTTTTTAATTTTGCTAGACATTGTGATTAAAATTAATGGCTTTTTTTTATTTACACTGGCAGTTACTTGAAGCTTTTCTTGGTCTTCTGAGATTTCTTACTCATACATATATATCTGTGATTCATTGGCTTATGTTTTCCCATTAGAAAGAAAAGTTCCTTTCTGTGCCTCTGGTTTGTGGGCAGAGATTTTTCTGTCTCACCGGTGCTTTTGCAGGAAATCCTTTGTTTCATGCATCTGCCTTGCTAAGGATACCTGTCAGGAGTGCAGCCTATGCAGGTAACTCTTAAGGAAATAGCAAGATGATTAAATTCACTGGCAGAGGTGGGATTCTAATGGAAATCTTGGGACAATTGGATGAAGCTGGATATGGTCTGTCAAAGAACAGTAAATAAACTACAAGCTCCCATGACTTCACTTATAGGACTCTGGCTTTCAAACAAATTTGAAAACAAATATGTTTTCTCATAATTTCAAGACAGGGACGAATCTAAGGAAAGCTTTGTGATGGTCCTTGATGTTCCAGTAAAGGCCTGAAATAGAATAACCATTCTAGAGTTAAGTCAAGTCTAGTGCCAGGACTGGTTCAGAGATCTGAAGCTGTAAATTATTAAATTGCTCTCCAAAATTCCCAAGGTCATCTCATGGACTGAGAACCCAGGAGGAATGGAAGCAAGAAATAAAAATCCTACTGTTACATTCCCATGTTCACTGGAAAGCCTTCTGAGATTCTCTCTCTCTACATCAGTGTCAGGAAGAGTTGCAGAATTGTGCAGTGTAAGTGTTATCTTAAGCCAGGGGTCAGAATTCTTCATGGAACAGCTCTGGAATCTTCTGTAGATATGTCAGATTCAGCAGATATTACTTCTCTGGGTATTGTTTCTTCTTACTGCACTTGTGACTTTATTTAGAAACACAATTTCAGTGTCTCTTTGAAAGGACAGAGGAGCTGAGGAAACTTTAGAAAAGGCTGAACCAGCTCTTTGGAGATCAAGGGTGCTGTCTCACAGTCTCATTGCCTGGGTGTCCTATTGCCATGATCCACAAAGATTGTCTGCACTAAGCATTGCAAATATTTTTTAAAAAATAAAATTCTTAGTAGGTATGAAAGTGGGTTTAGAAGTGATTTCCTGGGCTGCTTGTGTCCATCCTGAGGAGGAGCAGGGCTGTCAGCAGAACAGCTCATCCTGCTGTCATTACTGAACTGGAGCTTTACCTGGATATAGACTGGTTTTCAGGTAAGTTGTGTCCCCCATGGCTGCTGTTCCATAACATTTGTGTAAACATTCTGGGGCACAGTGGTCAGGAGAATCAGTGCTAAAGAAGAGTTTTAAAAAAAATCAGAAGTGATCTTCATTTCTGGCTAAGCCAAAAACCTGGAATGTGACAGGCACATCACAGATGCTGCCTGGCATGGATAAATAGTGTGTTCAAACAAGAAAAATAAACCACTGAGAACTGCCTGGGAATGGGAATGCTTCAGAAATGCCATCCTAGATCTTCAGTTTTCTGACTGAGCCCAAAATCAGGGCTATTGAAAACTTGAAAACAGCTTCAAGTTTTCATTGAAACATTGTGATTCCTTCTTTCCGTGGCTGCAGAGAGCTGGAAAAAAATCCAGAATGTGGGAAGATGCAATAAGAGGCACAAAGCTGCGTAGCACAGTGAGGAATCTGAGAAACAGTGCTGTAAGATGTTGAAGTGGAAACGCCTCATTAGCTCTCTGGACATGCATTCCAGAATTGTCTTAAGGCTGCTCATACTTGTGGCATCTTTATGTTTAGTTTTGTGTTTAAGGCCTTTGAGTCACACCTGATGGAGTGCACTTGATGTTACTGTCTATGCCTGCAAGGCTGAAGTGCAGCTGCAGACCTTCCCTGAAACCTTTGCCATGTGTGGGAGAGCTTCACCTTAGCACCTCGTCTTCCCTCTCCCCCTCCCTCCCCCTCCCTCCCCCTCCCTTCCCCTCCCTCCCCCTTTCTCCTCCCTCCCCCTTTCTCCTCGTCTCTCCTCTCTCTCTTTCTTCTCGTACTCCTGCTGGTTCAGCCTAGTTAGACTGGAGAAATCATTGCAGCTTCCTGCACATGTGATGGCTACATTTGTGAAGAGAGAAACCATTTGCTAATTGCTGTAATAAGAGAGAGACTCATTTTCTTGCACCATGCCCAAGCTTCTTGAGTGTGTATATGTTTTTACTGTATGTATAGTTGTTGTTGACGTGTGTAGTTGTTACTCTGGATCACCAGCATCCCTGATTCTGACCTTTACTTTCCTCTGTTGTTCCCTTTCCACAAAGGCTGTTGTGTAGGAAACTGTTCGTGTCTCCTTTTCCAGCAGTGACTGAGGAGACAGATCACCAAATAAGATTCTAGCAGCCAAAAGGTGTTGGTTTCATTTTCCATCTTCCATCTTCTTTTTCCCAAGGACTTTGAGCTGCCATCTCTACTTTTTTAATTTTTGGTTTTGGCATGACTCATCAGAGGCCAAAGCAGGAGTGAAAACGTGTTTCAAAACAGCCTAGACAGTGGATTTGTAAAGGCACGGCTTTGTTTCTTTGAAAGAACAGATCATTTTTTCAAAAGGGTGATGTGTGCAGCACACTCCTCCCAGAGGACAGTAGAAATGGAAGATGACTGGGGGATTGTTCCTGGCTCTTTTCCAAGAAGTACTTTGCTTCATTTATCTGCCTTCTTGAGAGCTGGATAAAGATACTATGCAGAGACTGAAATCACAAAGGTAATTTTATTTAACCAATAAACATCATCCTGTGTTCCAGAGAGCTTGCTACTACTCCCTTTTGCTTCTCAACAGCAGCACTGGTACTCATTTACTTTTATTCCCATCAGTTAACATCCACTCTTTCACTGGCATCTTGCTTTTCTGTCCTGCTCCTCTTGTCATTCCCTCTGCTTGCTCCTGCAGATTCCCGGTGTGACTGCCCAGTGTGACAGTCTCTCTGTTTTATTCACAGCCTCCTCGGTGGCAGGAATAGTGGCACCCTGTGAAGCCCAAGCTCAGAGCAAGGCGCTGCCGGAGCTGCAGTTAAAAGCCAGCGACTTTGAGTGCTTCCCTTGCTTTCCCAGCCCTCCTCCCATCCGCAGGGCCAGCCTGGCGCTTAGCCTGGCCTTCGACCCCCAGAGCCACATTGTTCCCCTGATGCTGGACACTCCCAGCAGTGACTGCAGCTTGGCCAGTCACGAAAACGGCTCCAGGGAAACTTTCTCTTACGGCGTCCAGAATCAAGGGTAGGAGCAGAAGAGTGTCTTTGAGGGAGATGAAAAAAGCGGCCTCCTGGGAGAAACCTTGGGAGGGTGAATATGGGACAGGGGATAAGAAATTAGGCGGGAGCGTTAATGAAAAGTGAGATGCAGATGTGACAATATCCTTTAAAGGGAGTATGAAAAGCTGTATAATGTGCATAACAGGACAAGATGCCTGCTATGAGACAGGTGCTACCTGTACTCAGAGTGCTCTCAGAATTGCATGCTGTCAAGTGAAAGTGAGGAAACTGTTCCAAGCTTTGGGGTGGGCTTTGGAGAGTGGGAAGATAATTCCCACTAATACCCATTGTTCAAGAATCCTGCTGTGAAAGCGCTTTGCTCAAGTGGCTTTTGTTGCCCTTGTCCTGTGCCTGGTATTTGGGAGGAAGGGTTGGCAATAAAACAGTTGTTAGTTGGACAGGCTGGTGTAGCTGTTGACCCTCCTCTAATCTCTGGGTTGCCTATCTCCTTGCTCTCTGCAGCTTCAGTTCACCAGTTTCTTGCCCTTATCCCGAGCACCTGGAGCCTGGAGACAACCTGGAGGCCACCTACTCTCAGTACAGCAGTGAGGGGGAAATCTATCAGCTCTCCCAGTTCTGTCACCAAGGTCACCTGGCCAGCAATATGTTCTCCAATGACCACCTTCCTCTTCCAACACCCCTGGAGTCCCATCCACCTTTCCCTGACTTACCTGGTAGTGGTGGAGCCATAACCTGTGGAGCCATGCAAGGCTATGTACAAAACAACATGGGGGGACCACTCATGCCACAGCAGCCAAGTGGATATTCAGGTAAATTTCTGAAATATTTTGGTATCCTGCTCCTCTGGAGTAACTAAATAATACCCTGAAACATTCAGCAAGATCAGTGGGTTCACTGATGACAGTGACAGAAAGAAGGACCATTCACATGCCTGCACAAATCTATAGATGTGCTTGTCTTTTTTTCACTTCATTTTCTTGTATGCTTGTTTGTCTTAAAGTGCTGAGTGACCTGTTAATTTGAATCAAAAGTTACTCTCTGGACTGCACACGTCGGGAATAGTATTAAATGTGAATGTGTCAGATAGTGCAGAGATTTGTCTGGACTGGAGAAGTAACTTTTCCAGGAGCGTCCTGTTGTGTGCACAAACACTCTTTTGTTGCATGTGGTGGGAGTCAAGGGCAAAGTGGAAAAGGTGCCACAGCAGATGGGATAGTTGGAGATAGTGAGGAAAAACAGCCTTCTCACTGTTTGGCTTCTGCAGAAACCACTCTGAAATCACTTTATGTATCTCAGGGTAATGCAAAGGAAGAGAGAGACAGGAGCTGACAGAGTATGGACATAGATTCTTCATCTGACTTGAATTTGCAACAGCTCTGAGATGAAGGCACTCCAGCATAATTTTATGGAAAAAAAAAACAACCTCAAGCCTAACCCCCCCCCCCCCCCAAAAAAAACCTCCAAAACAAACCCCCCCCCCAAAAAAAACCCTAAAAAAGCCAAACTTTAGGTAAAAATGGCATTGTTGATCTCCTTGTTTTGTGTCTGTGCTTTGTATTTTGAAGTTATTCAAGCCCAAGTATAATCAAATGAGAAACTGTTGTACTTAATTCATTTGGATGGACAGGTTTGTTAAATTAAGGTCACACTCCAAAAGTTCCATCCCTTGTCTCATGACATGAGAGAACAAAGAGTTTTAGCCCACAGATGCTGCTGCTGTTTTTTTTCCAGTTCTGTGGACCTTGTCAGGGAGGGAAGTCTGACTCACATCAGGCTGCAAGCTGGCTCCTGTCCCCACTCTTCACAGCTGACATTGTGCAGGACAGGTTGGCAGCACCCATGCTATCGAAGACACTTGGCCCTGCTCCCTGCTCTAGTTCCAAGGCATAATTATTATTTTCTGTGGTTTTTCAGTCTGAAGTGCCAGAAATAATGAGAGGGCTATACCCCAGACTGGATCAAATTAGTTTTTCTAGCTTGGTGCCTAAGTGTGGTTGCATTCCTTGGGGCATGTTGTATGAGCATCAAGGGGTGTGTAAAGGTGCAAGCTGGTGAAGTTGGAAGGTTGTTGAAGGAACAGAGGCAGAGCTGATATTCTCTTACTCCATACTTCTGTCCAGAGCACAGTCAGCAGTGAATTACTTTTCTGGTATGCAGTGGGGATGACCAAGTTCACAGAATCATGAAATCCTGGAATGGCTTGGTTTGGAAGGGACCTTAAAGTTCATCCAGTTCCAATGCTCTGCTATGGACATTAGATCAGGTTGCTCAGAGCCCTGTCCAACTTGGCCTTGAACATTTCCAGGGATGGGGCAACCACGAGTCCTCTGAGTTCTAGTGCCTTACCACCCTCACAAGGCAGGAATTTCTTCCTGAAAAGGTTCCAGGATTCCGAAAATGCAGGGCTGGAAACCAGTCTGTCAGTGCAGACACACCTGTGAGCCTTACATCAGCACATAAGCAAAGTGAGCAGCTTAGTTGAATTATGGTTATTAATTAACAAAACATTCCTGCTTCCTGGTTTACAGCTTTTATAAATGAAAGTGAAGATTAAGCGTCCATTTTATGCCTGGCAGAGCTGCCTTGGAAAATAGGACTGGGAAAGAAAACAACTTGAGGGGGGTGTCTCTACTATCATTACATAGACTCAGGATCAGTGCTGAGTGGCATGGATTTTCTTTTAGATTATAACAATGCTATGAACTCCCTAAGCTTTTCTGCCAAAGAACCATGTTTTGGTCAAATACACGGCAGTATAAAGAGCAAAGTGATCATTGATGTGTGTGTGGTGTCTGCTGCACTGCAAAGCTGTGTTTGCACTGAGCAAAGCACAACTCACACATCTTGTACATAGACATGTTTTCATTCTTTTAATTATTCTTTCTTTCTTGGTGGCTTTTCCCTCAGCAGACATCCCTGCCTATCCAGCTGTGCCCTGGAGTGATTTCTACATGCAGGGAGCTCCTTTCTCCAATCAGTTGCATTCCCAAATGCCTTTTTCTAGCACTGCAGGAGGACAGTACTTCACAGAGCCATCTCTCCTTCAAGTGCCCAACACAACAGTAGTGGAATCCATGCCACAAACTGGAAAACAAACGGGAGTGACACCACCAGAGCAAAGTTCCTACCAGAGCCACCAAACAGAGCCAAAGTCGGCAGCACTCACTGAAAAAGAGGACATAGAGAGCAGCAGCAAGAAAGGAGAGACTATTGATGGTAACAAACTGATTGTTTTCTTGGAGAAGAAGGGGGGGAAAGGGAAGAGTCCCAAGACAGCAGTAGTTACCCTGAAGGCAGGATGAAAACTGTGGCATTATTTTTTTTGTGAGCTGCTGCCTGAGACAGCTCCCATGATCCTATACCTATTCTATACCTAGTTCTTAGATACATCTGTTTTTGGAAATGGGGACAGAAAAGTCAGTAAAATAGATGGCAAAGTTCCATGTTTCTTCAGACATCATTTGTTGTGAGCTGTATGGCTACACAGAACTGATTATTTCCAAGATTTCCAGAGGCATAAACATCTCTGTTCAAGGCAGAACTTCACCAAGAAGCAAAAAGGGGAAGGGAGGGTTTTCTGTGGATCTAATTTTGAGATATAAAACATTTGAAAAATTCAAGGTATTTTGTGTGACATTTTCTTATGAATGTGTTTTGGGTTTTTTTGCAGAAACTAAAGAAGAAATTAATGACTGATCTTGCACTCTGAGAAAAAAAAAGGAAGAGGAAAAGTTGCTCTTTTAAACTCTGCAAAATAAGAGTCAAAAAAAGAAAAGAATAATAATATTCGCAGCAGATGCACTTTTTCATTTTATTTCTTCTTTTGGTTGTGTTTTTTTTCTTGTTGCCATGATTATTTTCTTGCATAAAAATGAAGCAGGGATATTTCACTCAATAAAAAATAAAAGTTCCTGCTCTTTTTTTTTTTTGTTGTTTTGCTTTTTTTATCTTTTGTTTTGGTTTGGTTTGGTTTTTTGGGTTTTTTTTGCAAATCTCCTTTCTTTATTCTAATCTTGACCAGCCCTCAGACAGGAAAGAGCTGATAAAGGAACCAGAGTCCCATGAGTAAAAATTCCATATCATGCAAGTGTCAGAAGGTCTGGCTGCTGTCTTGGAATACATGGGAAGAGAAACCAGGAGGCATAAGATACATGCAAAACAGGAGGAGAAACTCCAGCACCTACACTTGATTTTAAGGACTCCAGACAACAAAATAAGTCTTCATTGTGGAAGTCCAGTAGTGATTTGGTGTTTGCTACTCTTGAATTATTCTAAAAAAAAAAAAAAATCATTGTAAAACTGTAACAATAAGCAGCAGCAAGACTGTAACTATAAATGCTGGCAGTGTAACTGGGTCCCCGTCTATTATTAATTGCTTTAGCATCCAATTTGAATTGATCTGTTTGAACTTGGCGTGATCATCTTAGCTCCTACTTTGCCTGGGAAACATCCCTAAACTCAGTGGTCAGCAGCAGGACCAGAGGACTCCAGTGAAGAGTTGTTCACTCTGAGAGCTACAGTTCCCAGGAACTGTACTTCCCAGAGGAGCTGTAACCACCTGGATGTGTAGGATGTGTAAGACGAGTGGCTAAAATGGATGTCAGGCTGTGTTCTTGTGAGAAAAGACCATCGTGTTTTAGGAAGAGGGATGTGCATTTCCTTTGTTACTTCCAGTGTTTAACCCTGAGTCTTTCCACTGGCTTTTAGACACAGAAAATGTCCAAATAATTTTTATGTTTACTGTGATGTGGGTGCCCCTCTTGTACCTTGTGAATTTAGGCATTTCCACATCTTTTGTTTCAGTTCCTCTGCAATCTGGACATGGAGTGTCTGACAGGAGCTAGATGCTGCAGCTCCTCTGTTTTTTCTTCCTCCTGTAAGACACTGGTTTATGTCTGGCCATGGCTGGATGCTGCTGAAAGACTAAGCAGTATAGACAGGGACAGATTTTGAGTCTACAGCTTCGTGTGGCTATTCCAGAATTTCCATTTCCTACAACAAAAGTTAATTCTTGCCTATAGTAAGCTGAGAATAGTTGGGAATGTGCATTAATTCACACTTGTTCCACTTATCCTCCATTGAACAGCCTAAACCAGTATTTCCAAGAGGTGTGAATAGGAGTTTTCATTGCAAGTACAAGTCACTCTGAAAGCTGTTGCTGGTGATGACTGCAAAATTCATCATAGTGAGGGCTGGCTGGGAATCTTGTCTGGATCCCAAACCAGCCCTTCCAGGTTTGGAAGAGGACAAAACCAACAGAATGCCAGCTTGTTCAGCCCTACTTGCCCCTTCTCATACAACAAAGAAGAAAATAATTTAGTGTGTTTTTTGCGAAATATACATTTTCAGAAATAGGCTTTTGGGATGTGGTCTGCTGGCAGAGTCCCCACCCCAGCTTGCAACATCTGCCTACAGCATTTGCAGTCTGAATGTGACACTGAGCTTTATATGCTGTAATCTCAAAAGGTTTGGGGAGTGAATAAGCACAGTGTAATTTTTGAAACGGCCAATCCTTTGCATTTAATCTTTTGAGTAAAACATAAACTTTTCTGGGAATGGTCCGATTTTATTTCCATGCTTGTCTGTTAAACTTGCCAGGTTCAATTGGGCTTGGAGTTTTGAACTGAGATTTCTTTCCTATCAGAAAGAGAAGGAAAGGGTGGGTACCTGAGGGTATGTGGATGGCCAGATTCATCCTCTTTGTGCTCCTGTTGGCTTTGGAGTCAAACCAGGGTTAACCACAGGCAGGATTTTTTTCCCAGTGCGGCCTCTGGCAGAAGCAGTAACAACCCTTGACCATGTGGCAGGTGTCCCACCAAGGTGAAGAGCCTTCCATCCTCATGTAACCCTCCTATTGCACCTGCAATCCATGCTGCACTGGTGTCTTGGAATCCCAGCATTCCAGGTTCCTTGTGCTGTTCTCCCTGCTGCAATGTGTAGTGGAATTAGGTGTGTGTTGGACAAAACACCATGGGTGCTTTCATTAGCTATTCCCTTTTCGTGTTAAGTCTCAAGAAGGCTCATTTTGTTAGGGTGGGCAAGATCAAAATTCCAAATTCCATGGCTGCCTGGCTGGTTCCTCTTTTGAAGTGAGAAGAATTGTTTTGCCTCTGTATTGTCATTTGAACTGGAAGTGCCAAGCAGCCAGGATTTTGAAGTGAGTCAAACTTCGTGCAAATAGAGAAGCCTGTGTGTGTTATCAAGTGTTGCTGGGGTTTTTTCCAAGTTGTTTCTCAAGTTGACAAGGCAGATTGTGGATGTATTTCTACTGGACTCATACAGTACCGTGTCTGTAAGACTGGAAATGGGAGTGGAGGTACTGTCACAAACTTATTTTCACAGAAGAAAAGTACTGTGAGATTTTGTCCAGTTGCCTGAAGTGTGGCTGTTCAGCTGACAGTGCATATATGTGCATATCTATCCCCTATTTGCATATTTTAGTATAATTAATTTTTAAACTTCTGCAACTTCTATTTAGTTGATGTATAACCAGATAAATTTGGTATATTAACTTTTTCCCATGTGCCTTGGCCAGCAAAAAGACACTATTTTTTACAAACAAGCCCTGTTTTATGTGATGAGAGTACGTGAACTCATGGGAACTAAATCTTCAGTTTTAGTAAGCAAGAGAAGCCTTATCTTACAAGCCTCTTAGTTTCTGTAAAGTGGGGTACATTAGAAAGTATCAGTATTAATTCAGTTCAACAGCAGGAATAATTTTTTGCATTTATTATAAAGATTGCTACAAATTGGATGAGACAATCATATGTTGCTGGGTGGTAAATGGTGATTTCCCTTCATGCAGCTGTGCTAAGCAGAGCACATTAAAACCCCCACAAAACAAACCAAACCCAAATCAATCACCTGCCAGTGCCCTCCATCTTCATAGGTAAGTGCTGAGCATGGAAACACCTGTGAGACCTCATTTATCTTAATGATAATCACACCTTCAGTACTGATAATGCATCTGCCAGGTGAGCCTGTGTGGCTCAGTCCTCAAACCAACTTCAGGGACACATTCCTTGATCTTGTGTGTCCCACATCCCACGTCTGCCTGATCCATCAGAAAAAGGGTTGGTAAATTTTCATTGTTAAGGCAACAGTTTTTCAGAACCCAGGGCTGTGGTAACTGTGTCCTAAGGGCTGTTGCTGGAGAAAAGAACTGCTGAGAAGTGTTTGATTTTACAGCAAGACAGTTGTAAATAGCCATGAGTTTAAAAGTTCCAGTTATATACAGGATAAAAATCATCTTTCTTGGGATATTTCCCTCTGAGCTCATTGTAGATTTTTACAGTACTTTAAGCAAGGTGGAGACGTTTGTCCCTTGATTGTTTTCAGGGTTTAGGAGCAAAGTGCCTCTTGGGTACATCTCACCTGGTGCTGGGGCAGAGCAGGAACCCAGATCCTCCAGCACTCCCTGCTGTGACCGATTAAAGCCTCTGCATAGTTTTTGGGGAGGGGTACCAATTTCCCTTTCTTCTGTGGGAAGATGGTTTCATCCTTGCCTTTCTCACCTTTAGCAGGGAAGTCACATGGCCATTTCTTCCCAACCCAGATGCTTTGGGAAGTTGGGTGGTGTTTTCTTTTTTGTTTTTTTGGGAGTGGGGGGAGGCAGACCTGCATGTTCCCATGTTAATCCCACATACCTGCCTGGGGTCTTGGGTGCAGACTCTTCCTTGCAGCACACAAGACTCCAGAAGGTGCCCAAAACCTTCCCGGTGCCTTGGGAACCTTAGAATTGCAGAAACATGTAAGAGTTTGTGTCAGAAGAGATCTTAGAGATCATATTGTTCCAACCCTCTGCCATGGGCAGGGACACCTTCCACTAGCCCAGGTTGCTCCAAGACCCATTCAGCCTGGCCTGGAACACTTCCAGGGATGGGACAGCCACAGCTGCCCTGTGCCAGGGCCTCACAACCCTCACAGAGAAGAATTTCTTCCTGATATCCAATCTAACCCTGCTCTGTGTCAGTGTGAAGCCATTCCCCCTTGCCCTTTCACTACAGTTCCTGATGGGAAGCCCTCCTCTGGCTTCCCTGCAGCCCCTTCACCTACGGGAAGGTTCTGTGAGGTGTCCACACACCCACCTGCCCTTCTTCAGGCTGAACAGTGCCAACTTTATCAGCCTGTCTCTATAGGGAAGATGGATGAGCCATGACTCCAGTGACTCCATTGACTTCAATGACTTCTGGACAGCTGTGTCATTCAGCCTCTGTTGAGAATGAAGGAACTGAAATGAAGGTTATTTGGAGACCCCCATGGGGGGATCCCCACCCCCAGTCTGGGTGCTGTGCTCTGGTGTGGGTGTGCTGGACTGGTTAGAGCAGAGCCCCAGGGAACACGGGGGCTTGACCTCTCCTCACCACAGCACTGGGAACACTGGGAGTGCTGTGGCAGCCCTGGAGCTGCAGGGCTGCGAGCCATCCCACACCCGGCGTCAGCCTGCTGTGCCAGCTGGGCTGTTTACATTCAGTCCCATTGCAACAGCAAAGGCTGAAAATATTCCCATAATTTGTGTTTGCTCTTGTTCGCAGAACAGTCATGACTTATTTTTACAGTAACCTCACCTTTTGAAAAAGCACCTTCCTGTTTGTGTCCTTTTGGTGTCCTGTTTGTCCCTGTAGTGGCAGAGGGATACGTGCCCTCCCAGCCTTCGGAGAACAGGAGATGGGACTCAGGAGAACCACTCCGCTGGAAATCTCTGCTGATTCATTTAGCTAATGGCTCAGGAAGAAAAGCCCTTTGTGTACTGATGGCTGAATATCAGCCAACGTATCATAGAGCAAAAGTCATTGCCTTTTTTTTTCTTTTTTCAAATTAGGCTCTCCACCCTGACAGAGCTGCTTTCCTGAGTCATTCCACTGATTATAAACACTAAACTCTGTCTGCACGAAGGGAGGAAATGGAAAGGGAATCCCCATCTCCCTGCCTCCCTACAGCAGAGACTCGCCCTGTGGTGCTGAGCTGCTCCCACGGGAGAGCCTCTCCATTGGGGAAGAGTGAGTAACTGAAGGAATATATGTATTCTCTCTCTCTACTGTGGCTAAGAAGCAACTGGGTAAAGGTGGAAAAGTGAGGGTGAAGTGAGCACAATGTGGGTGGTCATAGAGGGTACAAATTGGGAATGGAGGAATGGGTTTAGTTCCTCTCTGACAATTCCTTGTGCAATGAAATAGTTTGTGCCCCACGGCTGACCACACTGAGCCTCCCTGGGTGAGAGGACAGGACATGCAGCCCGAGGTGCATTGGGAAGAGCAGCTTCCCAAGAGTGATGCTGCCCCTCTGCCCAGCCCTGCCAGGCACATCTGGAGAGCTGTGTCCAGCCCTGGGCTCCTCAGCACAGGAGGGACAGGGAGCTCCTGGAGCAGGACCAGCAGAGGCTGCAGAGATGATTTAGGGCCTGGAGCATCTCTGACAGGGAAAGGCTGAGGGAGCTGGGGCTGTCCAGCCTCGAGAGGAGCCCCAGCTGAGAGGGGCCCTCAGCCCTGGGTGTCCCTGTGAGCAGGGAGGGCTCAGAGCAGGGCCCAGGCTCTGCTCCGGGGGGCCCAGCAATGGCACCAGAGGAACGGGCAGGGACTGATCCCAGGAAGTTCCACCTGGACATGAGGCAGAACTTCTGTCCTGGGCAGTGACTGAGCCCTGAACAGATTGTCCAGAGAGGGTGGGGAGTCTCCTCACTGGAGATATTCCAGAACCATCTGGGCACAATCCTGTGTCCTGTGCTCTGGAGCAGGGAGGTGGGACCAGTGACCCACTGTGGTCCCTTCCAGCCTGACACATCCTGGGATTCTGTGGAGCTGCAAGTGCAGACTTCAGTGACATCGTTCCTTTGCTTGGGTGCTGTGAGCCAGAGGGTCTCCAGTATGGCATATGGAGAAGAAGGTGATTGCATCTGTGAAAACACAGAGCACAGAGGTGCTGCCCTCCAGGCTGGAGGAAGGTAGCCAAGTCCTAAAGGGATTTAAAGAATCTTTTTGCTGTTTTTGGCAATGGCATTTTCGGCAGGCTTGGCTTTAGTGAAAGCTGTTTTTGGGAGTGTTTGCTCTAGAGCCTGAGCAGGTTCCAGGCTGGTGGCAGGACTCCTCCCGCAGGCAAAACTCTTGGTCAATTAAGTGCTTGGATCAACACCTTCCATCCTGCCCTGGTACAGGGACTGTAAGCACAGAAAAAAAATTAGGAGGAAGAGGAAGAAAAGAGGGAATTCCCTATTCTGCTCTGAAAAGTGACTGTATAAATGTGATACTGCCAAATAAAATACTAAAATAAGAATTGTTTGTTTAACTTCTTGGATCTGCAAAATCTGAGCCAGGGGAAAATGAGTGAGGAATTCTTGAGCCCACATAGTACTGACTAAATTAAGCTTCTGGTTCAGGAGCACCTTTTGGCCTCAAAGGTATTTGCACAAAATTAGCTACAACATAGTTGCCCTAACATAAAAAAAGAGTTGTTATCTGGAGAGGTGCAGAGGCAGGCTTGGAATTCTCTGGGACTTTTTTTACTGGCAGTTATGTGCAGAATGGAAAATATCCTGCTTGGAACAGAGCTGGCAGGCAGCAAACAAAACCCAACTTAGAGACTTTCCGTGGAGTAGGCAGTGACAGGAAGCCCTAACACAGCCACTTTTTAGAGGGTAAAACAGCACTTGAAAAGTCTAAATGTTTCACTTCAAAAAATGCAGAAAATTAGTCAATAATTCAAAAATTAGGGAAGGCTGCTAGGAAGATACAACTTTTTTTTTTTATTTATTTTTAATTTTTTTATTCTTCAGCCTCTTTTGTCCCTGTGCACATTTGATCTGGTAAGTAAAGACTATTTTTAGCTCAAGAACCTCTGACTTGCCTCAGAGCACTTAGGACCTGAAGCAGGAAAACATCAATGTACCTTCATCACAAAACTGTTTTATCTCTACCTTGAATTCCTAGATTTGTTCCATAGAGCCTCCAAGATCCTGCCAGAAGGGAAGCACAGATCTCGCAGATCTTTATTGCAATGCCTGTTCCTCTTCATGCCAGCATCATCTAAGACTGCAGTCTTAATCTCACTTGTGCTCTGCTTCTGTCTGGGGCTTTTTTGTGGTTTTGTTTGGGCTTTGTTTTTGGGGTGGTTTTTTTGTTTTCTATTTTTCAGTAAATGAAAAAAGCTAGTGGGGTTGTGCTGCCACATATCAACTATCAGAAGGTTTGAGTCCTTGATTTTGTCATCTAAACTAAAGAACCATGTACTAGACCCTGTTGTGGTGCCAGCATTTCAAGCTGGGAGATCCCTTTGTATATTTTACACTTTGTCTGACCTCCTGTATGCCCAGGCCATTACATTTTCTCCCAGATCTTACCTGTTCCTTATTCCCCACAACCTGCTGTTTTCCCTCACTTTTATCCTCATATCCGTGCTTTGCATTTGCCTTCCCTGCTCTGGTTCTAGCACTGACCCTCTCCTATTTTCTCCCTTCCCGTACTGTCCAAGCCCC
Organism: Pseudopodoces humilis; assembly: GCF_049639895.1. Taxonomy (NCBI): domain Eukaryota; kingdom Metazoa; phylum Chordata; class Aves; order Passeriformes; family Paridae; genus Pseudopodoces; species Pseudopodoces humilis. Next base: position 12,738,125 of record NC_142204.1, on the reverse strand, counting down.
TGGCTTCAACTTCTTTCCCCCTTAACTAAGTCCCACCTTGTTCCTAGCACATCCTGCTCCAGGTCCCAGCGCAGGACAGCCAATGGAAGCTTTCCATGCTGCTCCTAGCAAACACAGGGAATGATGTACTGCTGTATTTTAAAATTTTGCCAGAAAGGGAGTAGGAGTAAAAGGAGAATGTGTGTAGCCCCTACCCTGCCTTTTTGGGTTACAGTGGCTAAGGCTCTCTCCCAAGAATTTTGGGATGGCTCTGTCACTGCTTGGTAGCTCTAGAGACTGGCACAAAGAAAGCAGTTGCTGAGTTGTTCATGGGGGTCTCCAGGCCTTTAAGGAGACAAGCAGTTGTTGGTTGCTATAAAGATGTTTATTGTATGAATGCATCAGTCTCAAAGGCAAAAATCCAGAGAGTTCAAGTCCTTGCTAAAAGCTTTTGGCATAAAGTCCTGAATTCTGAGCAGCAGCTTCCCAGCCTTGAGTTCTGTTGGCCCAGACAGCAGAAGCAGTTGCAGTTTTTCTTAAGGTAATGATGATGAGGTGCTGGTGTTGTTCTTCTTCTTCTTTGAGAGTGTGTGTGTGTGTATGTGTGTGTGCCACTTCTCAATACAGGGAATTAAATTTGTAAATCATCCAATCAGCTAAAAACACAATTCTAAAACATATACCAGTCTAAGCTTAATTCACAAAAGCAGTTTTAGTTTTACCTAAATCCTACCTACCGAGGTGTTTACGTGAATAGTCCTATCTGTTCTATCTAAGAATGCAAGCTATCTTGCATTCTTATCTGGGACTAAGTTGAATCTGTGAAGGGTATCATTACTGAACTTTAAACTAGGCCTTAGGGTTTTTCACTGGCTAACACAGACTCTTAAGGCATTTAAGCTATATTTTTACTAAAACCTACACTCTTACTTCAATATCTATATGGTTTAATATATTTTAATTCTTTTCTCTCTCTGGGGGACTTCAGAGAGGCTTTTATTTCAGATTCCAAAAGGGAGTCAATGTTACCAAGGGATTTTGCATTTTTCTGTGGAAAAACAACTGTTTCACCCCTCTGGGAAGCTGCTGTGGAGTGTTTGGTATCAAGCTGAGAGAGAACTGGTATGAACCAGTTACCCAGGAGGGCTGACTACAGAGAAGGCTTCCAGGCTGCCTTACCAGGTCACCTGAAACCAGATCAGTAAGTTTGGCACAGCAGACACATGTCCTGGGATGGAGAGCTGAGCACTTAGGTTACCAATAAGGATCCCAAAAGCCTGTATTCTGTGATGGCCTTAGCTCCAAAAACCCCAGAATGAGGCACCCTGGTCTGGGCCATGCCTGAGCACCAGGCGCCTCTCAGCCAGGAGTGGCTGGGACAACAGGAGGAGGTAAAGACAGGCTAGTGATGACCAGGATTATCTTTTATGTTTCCTTCACTTGCAACCTTGTGTTCCCACACTCCCCCTAAAGACAAATCCCTGCTTTAAATCTTGCTACATTCATTCTGATTGTGCTTCACAAGCCAGGGGTTGGCAGAAGAAAAAATGGGCAAATCCAAATGAGACCAGCAAATCCACAGGATGTTGTCCAGGGGCAGAGGGTTATTTCCAGGTGTGCCTGAGAGACTGGCACCTCAGGATATGTGTCAGTAGCCTGGCTGCTTGTTGGGCTGTGCCAGGTCTGGTGCTTTCAGGTTGTAGCTCATCAAAGTGTCCCTCCACAAGGGTTTGTGTTCCCCCATATGAATCTGATAGCAGAGGTGTGCAGGGCACCTGGGTGAACCAGAGCCTTGTGAAAAAGGGAAAAAAGCCTGGTATCCTCCTCTGATTGTGCATGGAGAAGGAATTAGTGTGCTCATCTAGAGAGATGGGTGAGGAGGATGCATTCCCTGGGCAGACAAGGGGCTCTGGGGGGGGATCTGCTCTATAAAATGCCCTTCCCCCTGCCATGTGTTTGAGAAAAATTGCCTCTGGACTGCATACACCACATCCCATCCTCCAGGCAAGTCTGTAGCTGTCCATAGGCATCTAGGAAGCACCTTCCTACATAGGGAGACCTTCCCAGGGAGGCAAATGAGGGCACCTCCTCTTGGGGCAAGCCTGAGGCAAGAGCCACTCAACTCAGCTCAGCTCAGCTCTGACCAGGCTCATGAAATTTGTTTTGCATTAGGGAACAGCTCCTGTTCCCAGGCAGAGCCTGATAATTATCTGCACATTTCAGGGGCCTGTGGCTGAGTGTAGGAAGCTCTTGAACTTTGCCTCCTTAGTCCCAAGGACAAGCTTAGGTGCCCAGATATTTTAGTGACTTCCCCTCCTGGTCTATCAGGACTGTATGGATGAAGGTGTCTTCCAGAAGCTCACACTTTCCTTTCTAAAAAGCCATAGGCACCTCTCTAACAAAAGGCAGAAACCATCCACAGCTTTCAGGCATTGCTTCCAAAACACAGTCTGAGCTTCAAGTTAAATGGGTGATGCTTTTTTTTTTAAGTACAGGCAAAACAACATTTCTTCAGCTACAATAATTTTTGGCAGTAACCAAAGATACTTCAGTACCCCCCCCCAAAAAAAAAAATCCTCCACTCACCTCGAGGAAGACAGCAGAGGAAGTCAGCCCAGACACTTGAACTCTGGAAATGATGAGGTACTGACAACAGAGTCCAATCACAAAAAGCAGGGAAGAACTGCTAGGACCAGCTGCAGGGCTAATTTTACAGATAAATGTAACTTTGATTGTAAAACAAACCACTTACAGAAGAAAAATCTATACTCTTTAATATAAATCTTCCCCAGGAGTGAGATGGGAGCTTTGCCAGCAGGCACAAGGGAGGAGATGCCATCAGTGGTGAGCAAGGAATTTGCTGTTCTTGGAAGGAATGTGGTCACTTGTGGCTACAGGGATGGAAAAACAGAGGTGACAGCTCATGAGATGCACTGACAGGCTCAGGAAGGGGAACTGGTGGCAGTTTTTCCTAATTGCAGTGCCAAGCCAAGGGTGGAGCAAGGTTGGCCCTCACAAGGAAGAGCAGCTCACTGTGTAGGGGACCTTGGCACGTGGGATTAACAGTCCTTGATGGGAGCAACCTGCCAAGTGGTGCTTGCCGGTTGCTCAGCTTTCCTACCCTGTTTTTACCTTCACTTTTGTTTCTTTTTCCACATTTAAGTCCTGGAAGAGGGCACACTCTCCTTCACCAAGCCATAAAACACCAAAGGAACTGTGTATTGTTTTTCACTGATAAAGTTCTTCTGACTTTGGCTGCTAATGGGCCACCATGCAATCATGACAGCCTGGGCTGCATTAACATGATCAGGTTACAGGGCTTGTCCAGCCTGGGAAAGAGGGGGTTTGGTTGGAAGGGGGCTCATGGCAACATTCCAGTAGCTGTGGGGAGACAACCAAAAAGAGGCAGGCTGCTCACCATGGTGAGACAACAGGCATAGGTTGAAACCAGAGAAGTTCACACTCACGAGGAGGAACTTTCTTGTCAGGATGCCATCCCAGCAGGAGACCAGGAGATTGTGCAGTTTCCATCCTTGGTGGTTTTCAAGATCAGGTTAGGTGCAGTCCTGAGTAACCTGCTCTGACTTCATGGCTGACCCTACTATGAACAGGAGGAAAGGCCTCACTCACTCGCCATTAAAACATGATCTGCACAATCAGGAGTGGGGTGATTTGACTCAGTTTTCCCTCTTCCATCTATTTACACCATACTTGCCACCCTGGTTTCTTTTCTATAGCAATTTTTGGTGTGCACACCATGCACAAACCTTCAGCTCAGTGCTAAGGACAAAGGCTGCAGCCACAGACTGTGCATGAGAGGAAAAAGTCCCTTCCTGTGCCTCACCTAACAGCTGAAGGTTTATAGGTCTTCCAGGAAAAAATTTAAAAAGAAGGAAAATAGGAGTAAAACCACAATGAAAATAATTTTCTTTACTTGGCGGTCCAGTGATGGCAATGATTGAGTGTGTACAAATCAGAATGGCCTCATGCTACAAAAGCAGCCACCCTGTAAGGGCAGAATCCCCTTGTATTAAAAATCAGGATAAGCAGCTGCTCCTCAAATTCACACTGCAAATAAAGCCATTCCCCACCTGTGGAGCAGCCACCCCATGGCACAGCACAGCTATGTCACTTCTACCTGAAAACAGCGACAGACCACATGGCACCCCTGATTTTTCTGCATTCACCCCCATGCAGAATAAAGTCACAGAGAGCTGCAAAGAAGTAACTAATCCCACAAAAGAAGAGGACCTTTTTTGAATAGCCATTGCAACCTTCCCCATCTTTTTGCAATCACACTGCGAAAGTGGCCCAAGCCATGAATCATGGCTTGCTGAACACTGGCCCCACCTCTCCTCTGCTGATGATGATGGTGGGATATCACCTGAGCTATGGCCATATTGAAGTCCCTGCTGAGAACTCACTCTGCCCTGCATCTCCACTGTCAGGATATTTAAAGCTGTTCATTTTAATTACAGACCTGCAGCTGAGCTGAGCCTGTGGGTCTGGAAAGGGCTGGTGAGGGCTCCCCCAGCTCTCCACAAGCAGAGGCATTGCTGGCACAAGCTGGAGACGCAGCCAGCCTGAAGCTGAAAAACCTGTCCCGTGGTGCAGCTTCCCCAGCTCTCCTCCACCCTGCTTTCCTCACACACAGCTCTGGAGCAGCAGCTGGAGATGGCAGCTTTCAACCAGCAGGACCTGCCCTGCTGGTGTTGGAAAGGGAGTGGTGGTGCTGGTGGGGCAGATCAGAAGTGCAGCCACCCAGTGAATGGCAAGGCAAAGACTAAAGACCAGCATTAGAACAAGGCATAAAGGGTCAGTTCTCAGCCCCAGCCTGAATTTCTATTGATCCCAAAATCAGCAGTGAGAGAAGAGGAGGCATTCAGCATGCCATGAATGGCTGCCTTGTGGATTCATTCTGTGGGAGCCACACATGTGGAAGCCTGTGTCCAGCAGTGGAAAAATCTCATTTAGCTATTTTTGTCAGCAGTTCTGGCAAATGTCTTCAGGTTCTAGGTTCAGTTAAAAGTGACTTGATAGGGTTCAAGGTGCTCACTGCTGGCAGTTCAAATTAGGTCATTTCCTGAGAGCTGCCAAGAGGCAGAAACTGAAGAGGTGGCTATTTTATAATCATAATTATACAGTGGCCATAAGCATAAACCATCCCCTAAACATAGAAACCCAACAAACCCCAGCTTGGGCTGTGCTTGCGCTCTGCAGCTGGAATAGCATCTCTCACCCAGGGACAGCAGGCACTGGTCCCCCTGGGACATCCCTTATGGGACTCCCAGATCTCTCTCAGGCAGTTCAGGATGAAAAAGATGCTGGAGAAGTCGGAGGGAACCTTGGCAGTGCGTTAATCACAGCCTGCAGATGGAGGCTAGCTGGGCAGCTCCCTGCAGAGACTTGCAAGTGCCTGCAAGAGAAGAGGGCAGGGCTCAGCCTGAACTTCATGGCACACCCCCCCATAGAAACAGCATCTGACTCATACTTATCACTGCTATTTTAGGCCCCACTGCTTTTTTTCTCCCTCCAGGACAATTGCTCTGAGCCTAGCTTCTGCAAGGCTTGCTTGGGCTTGGAAATTCATCTGAAGAAAAATAGTAGAGAGGTACAGGGAATTCCAAAAAAACTGTCTGCAAGCACTTGCTGTTCTTTTCTCTTGGTGGGTAGAGAGGGAGCAGTATAGTCATGACTTAGAGAGCGTGTAATATAAATCCAAGCTTTTCTTTAGGAGCTCTCTTGGAAATCACCCTGCAGGTAATGACATCCTCCCCTTCTGCAACACATCTCTACACCCTCTATGAGTAAGACTGTTAATTGCTGAAACATAGGGATTTAAGTTTTTGAAGTGTACAAGAGGATAGAATTTATTCCAACCATCCCAATGTGTCAGGCCCACCCCTCTCTTTCCACTGTAGCCAGCTACTTCCCACACCCTTTCCCCACTTCATGGGCTTACTGCAATTTTTTCCTTGTACACAAATTATGGTGCTCATGTGTCAGGGCTGCTCTAAAATGACAGCATGCTGTACCACAGATGACATTCCCAGTTCCATTGTAAAGGAGAACGATGTTTCCCAGCAATAAACTCTGTCCACTGCAAAACCAGGCTCTCCCTGCCCTGATACACTTTCCCACAGAGCTGATCATGCAGCTAGCTGGAGATTCCATCCATTCCGGAGACAGGCTAGCTCCAGTTTTCCAAAGTAAGTCTAAAAATCTTTCTTCTGGCAAAATTACCTTCTGGATAACTGAATACAGCCTTCCTCAGGACTTCACTGCTGCATCCTTCCCCTTAGCAAACATTTATTTTCTTAAACTCTTAACAGGCTGTTTCCAAGTAGAAATTCCCATATTCTGCATGGTGCTCTGTAACAACAAATAAATAGTCACATCCTTTAGTCTTTTGGCTTAATTTGTCCTTATTTTCCTTGCAGCAGCCAAGGGGTACAGCTGACAGCACCCTTGGAGCAATTCCCATCCCTGGAAGTGTCCTAGGCCAGGTTGCATGGGGCTCTGAGGAACCTGGGCTAGTGGAAGGGTGGATGGAAGGAGATGATGTTTAAGGGTCCCTTCCAATCCAAACCACTCTGTGATTTTATGATTTAAGTCTTACAGTGTTTTATGTTAGTCCTTGACAGGACTTAACAGTTAGCATCTCTTCTACCATTCAAATCCAAGAAAATATCTAGACCAGAATTGCTCAGATCCTATAGCTATTTGCTACCCACAAGCTAATCCATAGAAAATATAATATATAGTGTCACATCTGGTCACAAACCATACCTACTTTAAGCAAATTTACAACGAAGAATTAGCAGCACCTGTGTGTAAAGAAGAAATCTGCTTTTGTTTGGAAACAAAGCTGCTTAAGCCCTTTTTCTTTCTGGAGTGGTTTCTCACATTCCAGGGAGGCTTTACAGTCTTAACATAGCTGCACCTTTGTTTACTGATGGGGACAGATACAAAAGTAAAACTTTTACTTCATATTTTCTATGACACGTTTTTCTCCATCCTATCTTTTCCTCCCAACAGACATGTCATCTCCAGAATAATTTTTCCCTGCTCCTTTTTTTCCCAGCATCAATATTTGCTTCTCTGCTGACCCTCTGAATCTGGGCAGACATATTCCTCAGAGGAATCAGAGGGATCCTTCTCTCCCCTCCCTCCTCCAGTATTTCACCAGTGTCAGTCACTTCTGCCACAGCTCTGACATTGTCCTAAGCACCATTTCCCCTTCAGTATTGTAATCCGCCATTCCTGTTTTCCAGAACAATCTATTGTTACGCCTTTTGCTTCTCTGTATTAACCTCACAACTAACATTCTATTCCTGATCTAAATCAAAGACAGGAACCTGCTCCCTGCTCAGAGAGTCAGTGCCACACGCTCAAGATTTCTAGAGCTGCCATTCCTTAGAACTCAATTCTTCAGGAAATTTCATCACAACTGTTTGCAGTAAGGTGAAACTTGACATGTAACCCATCAATATTCACTACTGAAGTAGTACTCATTCCAGACTAGCCCACAGGTCTGAGGCTGAGTGCAACCAGGTTTTGCATCTGTAGTCCACATTCTTGCTAAAAGGAAAGAAATACTTAAGTAATAAAGATCAGCTCTTCCCTCTCAGGTAAAGCAAGACTTACCCATCTGTTGACTCCTCAGAAAACACCAATCCCACGCAGAAAATGTTCAAAAGAAGGGTAAAATATTGGGCTGTAGTGCTTAAAAAACCACATGTGGATTAAGGGTGGGTATCACAGAGGCAGAGTGTGGCATAAACACCATGGGGAAGGCAGCAGCCAGGCAAGCCAAAGACTTAAGCCCAGGAAACCCCTCTCCAGCTTCTGTAGAACACCTGAACAGGGGCACATATTCATTTCTGGATCTTCAGCTGAAGTGGATGCCAGCTCAAGAGCTGCCACTGCAGCCACTGCCCAAACCTCATGATCTGGGGTGTTGAGCTTACAGCCAAGTTCTCCTCCCCCTAGTTACAACCTGCTGGAATTTGTTGGACTCTGCCAAAAGCTGCTGGACTACAGCCACAGCAGATGTTGGCAATCTGAACACATGCACCACATCAAGTATGGCCAGGAAGACCAGGGCAGTGATTTTCCCTCTGTACTTGACATCTCAAATCCCACATCCAACTTGGGCCCCTCAGTTCAATAAAAATATTGGAGTGCTGGAGCATGTCCAGGAAGGGCAAAAGAGTTAGGGAATGGTCTGGAGCACAAATCTGATGAGGAGCAGCAGAGGGAGCTGGGGAGGCTCAGCCTGGAGAAAAGGAGGCTCAGGGGGAACTTTCTGGCTCTGCACAACTCCTGGACAGCTGGTGGGGGGGGTCGGGCTCTGCTCCCAGGGAACAAGGGACAGGACAAGAGGAAACAGCCTCAAGCTGTGCCAGGGGAGGTTCAGGTTGGATATGAGGAGGAAGTTGACTGAAAAGGTGATTATTCATTGGAAGAGGCTATCCAGGGAGGATGTGGTGTTCCCATCCCCAGAGGCATCCAAGGAACAACTGCACATGGCAAGCAGTGCTCTGGTGTGGTTGACAAGGGGGCTATTGATCAAAGGTTGGTCTCTAAGATCTTGGAGGTCTTTTCCAACCCAAATGAGTTTGTGAACAAGAAGCAAAAGAAGTTAGCAGTGAACTTTCCTGATGGTTGACAGTGATTCATTGCAGCTCTTCCAGGAGCCAGGTTCACTCTCATGCCCAGAATTACCCAGCTGACAAAAATGCTGCTTCTCAGTTCTGCAAGAGCTCAGTGGGGACATGACTGCTTTCAAATTCCCATGAGATATTTTTCCCTCCAGGCTGTCACAATGAGCCACAAAAGAACATTAGATCAACTACTTTCTGGAGTCATTTCAGTTTCTGCAAAACACACAACAGCATGATTACCACTTGACTTTTTTTTTTTCTTAAAGAAGGCCCATGAACACAGAACAGTGCAACGCGTTACAGAGAGCAGCATGGTTCCCTTAGAGAAGGGACAGTAACACAAATGACAATACATTCATGCATCAGCAGAGCCTGACACCCACCTACTCTGGTATTTCTTGTAATAAATACCAACCTCCATGCAGGAGAAAGGCAAACAACCAAGGACCACTCAGACATTTGTATTACCTAGAGGACAGAGACCAGAAGCTTCCAAGAACACAGATGAGATTGTACAGTAAGCGAGCACCAGGTACAGGTACAGCACATCAACCTGCTGATAAGTCCATAGGCACCCCCACCAGAAGCATTTTAGAAACAAAAAAAAACCACTTAAATGCCATTTAGAGTAGAAACACTGGATAACTTGGTAATTCTTTAGGCAAAGGAATCCACACTGGTATCTCTGCTTTCTCCCATACCCATATTTAAACTGAAACAGGACAGCCTCAACCCTGCAATTGCAGAGCTGGATGCTTAACCGCTCATGCAACTTACATTTATTCCGCTTGGAAACCTGAGATTTGGCACACATGTTGTAAGCCCTTGAGACTGCACCTCGCTGGCTTTGGGGAAACAAAGCCCCAGGCCAGCCAGTGAAAAAATCCTGAGCATACACTAGGGAATGTGCCCTGCCAAGGGCCCAAGGCCATGCCAGGCACCAGGAGACAGTTGTGGCAGCAGCTGTCAGATGTGTCAGGCTGATGTCAGGAAGCCCAGCTGGCCCTAAGGCAGAGCCCAGCCTTGCTGCATCGAGCTACCACTGCCTGCACAGCACCTGTGTGACAGCCAGCCTTTGCCACCCTCCAGGGAGGTGACAGTAAAGGTGTCACAGCAGTGACATTTTAGGAATGTACTTAAGACCTGCTTTTGTTCACACACACCAAGGAAAGAGGAATGACCACACCTTCCTGACACACTCTGCCAGCATCTCCCATTCTGTTCCAACATGGGGCATTGGCAAAGGAGTAAATTCCTGCTTTATCCCAAAAACACTTAACATTGATGCATAGCAAAGAGCTGAAGTTGCATAACAAGAGTGGGATTAATCAACATAGCGACATCTCCTCTACCCCACAAACAATACATCTTACTCTTTATTAAATATCAAATTGTCTCCAACATAAATTACATCCAAATTATGTAAGTTTCAAGAAAGTCAGATATTTTATGTACAATGTTTGTCTTGAGTCAGATAAACCTTTATATTTTTAACCTGTAACATAAAAAGCAAACCTACATCAGTACCAAATAAAGCATTAAAAAGGTAACAAATATATAACGTTTTAGAAATGCTCTCAGAACGCGAAAGTTAATGGTGAGGATTTTTATAGTGCAGGAATCTTGGGTTTGCAGCTCTTAGACCATCTCTCTTTCTCTGCGGATGGCACAGCACAGAACCATACTGAATATCATGCCAACAATCTGGAAAGAAAGCAAACAGATTAGAAATCAAGAAAGCAAAGCATGTGCTTTTATAAGCATGAGAACAAGCTTCTCTTCCCAGCCCAAAGATCACATTTATTCTGTATTTTTACACTTTATTCTGCTATCCCCACCCCACAGTCCCCAAAGTTCATTCCCAGGAATCCCATTCATCTCATTCTGTGATCTGTTTTCAAGTACTATGTCAAACTGGAAGGGAACAACTAGGATCTTCAAGTCCAGCTTTTGGCCCTGCACAGCACCATCAGCTATAAACCACTGCTGTATCTCCTGAGAAATCTTTGATTTCTCTAGAATGTGCTTTTCTCCAGAGAAGTCAAACAGAAGTTTTTTTAGAAGCTCTGTTATTTCAGCCCTCTGGCAAAGACTGTAATTGTTATAAAGGAAAGAGAAGAAGAATCCCCAAGAGATATTAGGATTAAGATGCGGGCCAGCAACATGACCAACACATCTTCACTCTACATATACACACATCACTGGTAAGATTTCACCACTGCTAAAAGTGCAAGGAGGCAGATCCAAACCCAAAGCAGAAGCGGGAGGGCTGAGACATCCCATCCTCTGCACTGCCTCAGGTAGTCCTGCAGCACACACCCTAATCCTGCTGGGACTTGTCTTCAGTGGAATGGCCTTGTGGGCTGCTGGGCCAGGCACTTTTCTCCAAGACTTCTGCTCTGCATATCCTCTGAGCACCCTCTAAATAATCTTGAAACTCACCATCATTACAGCAATTCCAAGGCCAACTGCTCCAATGACATTGAATTTGGATTTGAAGACATAATCAATGGCATCAGGGCAGGACTGAAACAGAACAGATGGTTCATTAGTGTTTTACACACACAAGGTTCATTTGAAGATTCTCTTTAAAAAGCTGCTTTGATCCAGCCTTTACTGTCACATCCTTAAAGAGAGACAGGGATGGTCCTACACAGGAGTTGGAGAAGTTTAAATCTACTCTTCAAGTATCTCAACCTGTTAACAGCACCTTGACTACAGCAGGATTCTCCTCTTAATCTGAATATGCAGTTTTATCAGGCTTGGCTTGTTACTAATGGCTTTCAGCACTTCAGATGATGCATAGCTCATCCCTTATCAAAAGGGATTTAAAGCCACTCTTGATATTTCCAATTGGTACTGTAATTTTGCAGACACCTCATGAACCCAACAGTGAATAGGAATGGCAGGATATCCTAGGTTAGGATTCACACCAGGGGCAGATTCACAGAAGGGCCAGTTTAATGTTCCCAGGACAATGAATTACCCTTGCAACTGGGGGAAAAAAAAAGTAAGTATAATCCTTTCCCCAAACAGACATGTTGGCCAATAAAAAGAACAAGGTACTTTTACAGAGGTATAAATCTTTAAGAGCCTAGTAGCTGGTCAAAGTCTCATCCTGTTGGAACCCTGGACACAGAATTTCATGCTTTCTGCGCTGAACAGGCACAGACCCACAAAAGAACACTGCGTTTGCCCTGAGGCCATAGGAAAGGCTTCCAAAATTAAGAGTTGATATAGTTAGAACTGAAACTGTGAGTATGCAGTTTAAGCATATCACTTGGTGGAAAATTTAGACCTTAAGGTTTTCAGACATAGTAGTACATATGCAACAAGATGGAGGTTTTAGGGCATTAACCTGCCTTGTTCTTTCACCTTCTTCATGAATTTTAGTAATTTTGTGTGATTGGATGGAGAAGTATGCAGTGCAGAACACGGGTGTTAGGTCATTGGGTTAAAAGTCAAAATAAATTAGTTGGCATTTGATAATTGGATAGTTTATGCTTAAAAGACCTTTGTAGCTTGTTAGGTTAGTATGCAGATGTAAAAATGTAATACAGACAAGGTAAAATAAACATCTTGAGTCTGAAGGCAAAGACCGTCTTCTCTGCTTGTCAATCCCAATCTTGGGGAAAAGAACTGAACCCAGAGATTTTTACATTTGGTGCCTCGTGTAAGTGACTTTTATATCCCAGCTTCTGTAATGCTTATTCCAGCAGCAAACATCAGTGAGCTGCTGAAAGATACTTTTTTCTGTTGTTCCTTATCCAGTCTAGAAAGACAGACTGAATCTAGGATTAAAGGGATATGCTGGCAAGAACAAGTCAGTCCAGTCAGAATACCAACACAGCACTCCTTTTTAGAGGCACACTCCATTCCATCCCTTTGATCTTGCAGTCTCTATCCCCTGTTTTTCTACAACTGGGAATAGGAATCACAAGACGAAGTCAACGGAGGAAGCTAAAACACACAGCAGAATAAAAACAAACAAAACCTGCATGCAGTCTCAGCTACTCCCACATACTCCAGCTAAAACTGCATGGACAGGACTAAAGACACAGACTGAGGGGTCTCATGTGAGCAGATATGTGAAACTGTCAAAGTGAAAAACCCCAAGTCATTAATTGAATTCCTGTATGGTAGGAACCATAGAAGGACTCATACAAACTGTCTTGGAGCATAAAACAAGAGCACAGGATGGTTGTAAGGAAAAGGGGAAGAGGGGTGGTTAAGAACTACACAAGCTATTTTCTCCTGTTATTTGTAGCATACAGGCACATCTGCAGAGATATTCCAATAGGGAAATCTGATTCAGAGAATTGCCTTCGCTATCACAAACTCACCTGAGCAGACTATCAGTGCCTTACTACCCCTTACCCAGTCCTCACTGAAGCTTCAGACTTGCTCCCACTCCAAGCTCCACTTCTTAAGCAGGAGGGAGGTGACAGCTCCCAGCAAGCACCAGGAAGATGCAGTGAGAAGAACACAGCTCTCAAGGAACTGTGAGGGCTTTTTTCCTAGGCAAAGTTTTGATGTTCCAACTGCTCATCCCACCAGTGAGTCTGTGACACACAGACAGCATGTTTCCTGAGCAAGGTCAGACTTCCTGCTTATTCTTTCCATGGTAACAGCAGGTTTGTTTTCCACAACCAGCCTGATCACAGACACAGACTGCCACGCCAGTGTGACACGGGGATTTCCCACAGACTGGGAGGGTTTCCTAAAGTGTGTTTCTTGCTCTACCCCACTGGGCAGAGCTGAGGGTGAATTAAGTCAAACTTTACCTTCATAGAGAATGACTCAGACAGTGTCTTTGCTGGACAGGTATCCATGTACTGCTGTTCCACAGCTCCAGTAAGGCCACAGCAGTTTAGCTACAACAGAAAACACAAAAAGAGACCCAGATTAAATAAATCTTATTTTTGCTCAGTAATCTGACAAAAAAAAAACAGACAAAAAAATAAACAAAACCACCCAAATAAACAACAAAAAAATTTACATTAGTTTTTATTAAAGACTAAATCTTGTCAACATGACTGCTATAAACCTAATTTTAACAAGCTTTTATTAAATTAAAGGACAAGGTTCTGAAAGGAAGAGCTAGCTCTCTAAGTACACAAAATCATTTTGGTGACAGCCTAGGCTCCTTTTACAGACACAAAGCTGAACCCCTCAGAGATATCCAGGTGTGCATACTAGGGTGCCAGTAACTCAGCAGCACAGATCCAGAGTTTCCTAGCCTGCTGCTGAATTCTAGAAAAACAAGAACTCATCCTAGACACTTCAGATGGACAAAAAAGTCATCCTGAATTAATTTATACTGCACTAAAACATCTCTGCAATCTTTGGTTTCTTCTAACTAGTAAGAGACTTGTACAGGGGACTGGGTGGCATGGAGAACAGTGTAAGGAGCAGCTGCATTACTGTCCAGGTTAAGCAGAACCATATACTTACAGTGAACTGAAGTGCTTTCAGGGTGTCTCTGGCGCTTGTCTGAGTTCTTCTTCTGTAGGTGTCCATGTAGAACTCCTTTAACTCATCAATGATCTAAGGAAAAGCAAAGAGTTGTTTATTAATGGTGTATTAGTATCATACCTCGTATTAATTACAAAAAACTTGCTTCCAGCAAGTCAGTCATCAAAAATCCTGCAGCCTACAATACCCCATTCTTCTGCCATATACAAATAGAGGATGGACAGACGGCTCACCTGTTTCAGGTGAGAAATAACTGTACACTCACTTTAATAGCCACACCTAAACAGGTAAGACTGTTTCCCCTTCCAAATCTCTGAACTTCTAAGAAGAGTGAGAGAACCAAGTCTTTGCCCACTGGCTGCCCAAAAATAAATCCTATTTTACTGTACCCCAGAATTTTCTATACTTCCCCACTGTATAATACAATATGAGCAGAAAAGCAACCCTGGTCACCAAGCATCTGATTTTGAAACAAGACAATCTTGACTGCTTTGGAAGGACAGTCCATAGCAGTCATGCTTCAGGTGCAGGAACACTCAGCTGTCAGCTGACCCAGCTCCTCTCTGGAAGTAAAGCTTCCCAGCCTGCCTACTTCACCTCACAGCTCAGCCAGGTACTGTCTGGAAGGCACCTCTACCATGCAATAGCCTCCTGGATTCTCACTTCCCTGCTACAGTCTCATTTCTAAATATTGGTTAGATTTTTGTGTTGTTTTGCTTGAATCATCCTTTTTCTTCTCCAAATTCCCTGGGTAACAAGGATTTGAGTTGTACTGGTTAAGTACTGTCTGCTTGCGGCTGCTCAGGTACTGCCCTGCTGACTGTGGGCAGACCCATAGAATCATGGAGTGTTTGATGTCAGAAGGGCACTTTCAGGATCACCTAAGTCCTGCCCCAGGCAAGGACACCTTCCACTACACCAGGCTGTTCAGAGCCCCATCCAATCTGGCCTTGGACACTGCCAGGGATGGGGCAGTCACAGCTCCTCTGCCAAACCTGTTCCAGCATCCCACCACTCCCAACTGTTAAGAGCAACCTACCTTTTCTTTATTTGAAAATCCCCAGATCCCAGCAGCAATTTCAAGGGCAAAAATCACAAAAAGGAAGAAGAAGAACTACAAAAGAAAAGACCACGTTATTCATGAAGGCCAGAGCACCACAAACCAGCATCTCACATGTACACTGCAAGTTTGTCCAGGCTTGTTGGAGCTGTCACTCAAGCAGCTTGCTGCTGGAGGTCTGAGACATTGGTAACACCAGGAAAAAGGACACTTGGTCAGCACTTCTTCCCAGGAGCGTCAGAAAGTCTGGCAGTGCTCCCCAAAGCACCAGTCCTGCTTTTTGATCAGTGTTAATTAAAGCAAATCATCTGTTAACTTCGACTTTGAAGTTGTTCAAGTAATTCAGACACATCACAACAGCTGGCACCAATTCTTTACTCTGGTTTGTCACTCCTGTTGCTTTAGGAGTCATTACTTAATTCTTAGCTTGCCACCAACTCCCAGAGAGCTAATGGCCACTTTGTTGTATATCCCATAAAACACAGATAAAAGTGTTCTGTCTCATGGACTACCAGATCCAAAACACCACTACTATTTAGAAGCACTTTAAAGAGATACTCAGAATTATAAAGGGCTAGAGGCATAATTTTGCAAGAAATACTTGAATTTAGGTTCCTCTGTGACACGGAAGGTAAATTGTTCTTTCAGTGGCTATAGTAGTTGTCTTTTATTAAATAAGTCTTCTGGTTATTTGGATGAGTAGTTCTGCAAGTGTGCACAAACCCAGTAAGCTCTACTGGCCCCTCCAGTCTGAAAACAATGAAGTTGCTCTCCAGTAATTGGCTTGCAGAGCAGTTGTCAACTAGAGGAGCTCATCCTGTGATTATGAACAGTAGAGCCTTGTTTCATGCATCAAACACCACAGTTCTGGTCTCAGAGATTAAAGCTTGCACAACCTTCAGAGTCCAGGATGAACTGCCTAGCAATGAGAGCACTGCTCTTATCAATATTTTAGTTCTGTGTTTACAATACTCCCAGTCTTGACACTTCAGTGTATGTCAGACATATACAGCCTCTTCATGTCATCCTCTGTTCAAATGCAGGAGGATCATTTGAATTTCAGACCAGAAATAAAAACTATATTTAACATTTTAGTATTATGTAGGTGACCATGAGTTTAAACACTAATTGTTCTGGGGTCTGCAATCTGTTGCCCTTGAATTACACAGTAATACTTTCTTCTCCTTTCTCATCATGCTGCTCAAAAATTTAAGCATTACCCTGAGCACTTACCAGGCCAAGCATACACTGAGATTCCTGTGATGCGCCACAGCATCCCAAGAAACCAACCAACATCATAAGGGCACCAGCTCCAATAAGGATGTAAACACCTAGGGAGGAGGAAAACAAAGGTGTGCAGGTCAGTGAGACCTCAGCAGCAAGATATGAAATTAATTGCTCCACAAATAGCATTGGTAGCTTTTGCCAAGGCTTATGTTTCTTTACTAAGGTGTTTCAAGTGAAAAAAAAATAATGGGGGGGTGTTGCTCTTAATTTTCAAAGCAAGCACATTTGAAAAATTGATAAATAAAACTTTCAATATGACACAATGTATACGCCTACTGCAGTTTCACAAGTTTTAGAAAATGGACAAGATAAAGCCATCTAAGACAAGCTGTAAGACACTTTTCAGAACAGGCTCAGAGCCAAGAGTTATCAACTTCTCAGGTGAAGACAGAGACAACTGGAATAGTGATTTATCAACAGCTGCAAAGTCTTGAAGCAGATACTTCTTCAAATTATAAACAGTGTCAGAGCTTGTAAACTACTCTGCCCAGAAATTAGGTAGTGAGTATGTTGAAGCAGGAAGAGCAAATATTTGAAGTAAAAGGCTCTATTCATGTCAAATCCTCTGCCTCCTAAACTTGGGAACAACCAGCCTAATCATCATAGCTGTGAGCTGGAGACAGCAGCAAGATGTGCTGAGCAAGAAAGCTCCCAAAGGATGGCAAAGACTATTACAGGGGTGGTGAAACATCAAAGAATCAGCACATAGCACATGGAGCAAGCCGGACATCTCTACCATAGGGAAAAAAATAGAGTTCAGAGATCCAATCAATACTAATTAAAGGAAACCAGATGTAAGCATTTGCAAATTATATATTCTAGATGCAAACCAGTAAGATTAGCTGCCAAAATAAACATCTATTTGATACAGCATTTGTAAGGGGTTTAAGCCTGACATTTTAACCTCAGCTAAAAAAACTTCCATTTTGAAAAAGTAGAATAAAATGAGTCCCTCAGTACCTCTTAGTTTGAGTTGTACAGAAAGCCTTTGAGGTAACTTGTTTTGTAACTTACTGCAGTCAGTAACTACTTCCAGAAAATTATGTTAAACCAGAAATTCCTATTGAGATTTCTTAAAAATCAGTTTAACCTACAGAGATTTCAAGCAGGTTTCACTGGCTGCATCCAGTCAGTAGCTTAAAAATCACACCATAAAAAATTTACGTTTTAGGAGGTGAAAGAGTTGTTTTAGACTACCCAAAATTAGACTTGTTAAATATTCAGCTCAACAGTAAAGATTAAATTTCTGTTCTTTTTCTGAGGTCCACTTAAAAGCATCTGGGAATCTTCCTGGCAGCTCTGAGAACCACCCAGTTTGCTGATGCCATCATATAAAGGGCAAACCACAAATTTTCTCACAGATAACCTGTCTGCATGCCTGCAGCTTCTTCATGAAGTCCCACAAGCACCTCAAATATTCCCAACTACAGCCTCCACACCATTCCTAACAGTATTCCCTGTAGGCACAGGTCCCCTTGGACTAAGAGGCTCCAACACAAGTTGCACTTCCTTACAAGTGACCCTTCAGACACCAGTCTGGGAGTTGTCACAGGTGAGTAGGCAAGGACAGGAGCCAGTTTTTTGGCAAGAGAAAGATGAAGCCATCCTTTAAAGACTGCCCGATTCCAAACCCCTGTTGTAGGCATGGACACCTTCCACTATATCCCAGGCTGCTCAGAGCCCCATCCAACCTGACCTGGAACACTGCCAAGGATGGGGCAGCCACAGCTTCTCTGGGCAACCTGTGCCAGGGCCTCCCCACCCTCACATGGAAGAACTCCTTCCTGATATTCAATCTAAACATACTCTCTGTCAGTGTGAAGCCACTGCCTCTTGTCCTGTCACTCCAGGCTCTTGTCAAGAGTCTCTCTCCTTTTCTGTGGGCTCCCTTCAGATACTGCAAGGCCACAATGAGGTCACCCCAAAGCCTGCCGGTCCCCAGGCTGACCAATCCCAATTCCCTCAGCATTTCCTGATAGCAGAGAAGGGGCAACAGCTGTGTTTTGGGTAGCTCAAGTTGGTCACTCTGGAGAAAAATCATTAATTACTTAATTAGCTTAATGTGAAACTTTGCTGACGCATATGGTCATGAGCATCAGGAAGAAACATCCTCTGTGTCTTCCAGGACCCTCTGGGAATACAAAATGTTTACTGACACTGTGGGAAAAAGGATGAAGAGCCAAGAAACCACTCACAAAACAGCACTGCTGTGTGCAGAAGTGCTCACAAGCAAAGCTGCCCCCAGCACCAGCCAGGGAAAGCTACTCTTGGGCTCTTTAGGGCTGTTTTGCCTTTTTACCCTTTAAGGAAGGCCAAGGTTTCTCAGCAGCCTGGAAATCAGGGCACAGAAGTGTGACCCATCTCCTGAGTGATCCCCCAACTCACCTGTGTAAAACTTTGTGTCAGATTCCAGTTCAAAGACACTTTTGGTCTGTGAATCAAAGTGAAGCCATAGTCCAATTGCAAGCACTGCTGTCCCTGCAAGCTATAAGAACAAGGAAGACTTGTTAGATAATACCAACTAATCCCAGCCTTGCATTAGTAACAAAATCAGAAGCAAACACAGGATACAGCTGTTATTTAAAAAGGTGGTGACAAAGGACAAGCATAAAAAGATGGGGATACCAACACACAAACCAAGTTCCAGACATGAGGCACCTTGTTGACAGCTGCATTTACATAATATAAACTCCAATGCCACAGGAGAACAAAGCCATTCTTGTTCCTTCCTGAAAATATCCAAGGTTTAGCCAGGTGTCAGTATTTCCACTCATCCTTCCACACATTGTTTTATTCTGGGTAGCTGCAGACATTGCATGGCTTAGTGACGTTAAAGCTGCACACTTAAGATCAAGTGTATTGCAAGGAAAAGTGCCTTTTAAGGCCAGCTGGAAGTTTTAGTGCACTGAACAGTGAGAGTTCAGTGCACCATGGAAGGGAGTTCAGGAAGAGTGCTCTTCTTGCACAAGAAGATAAAACCAACCCATTAAGTGACCACACTGACAGGAATAAGAAAGTACCAGCTGCCAAAGTCACAATATTGCTCATCTGGAGCCATACAATTGAATTTTAGGTAATATTTAGTTTTATTTCATTATCATCTCTGCCCGTGTGCCTCCAGGTTCCTCTTAACATTGGTGCCAGTGTTTGCAGCAAGTCACTTTGTGTATAAATTAGCCTCTGGATGGAACACCTGGCAAAAACAATAGGAATTGTTGCAAGAAAAGAGGGAATTGCACTCTGGTAAGGCAAATAAAAACAGAAATAGCTTTGAACAGACTGAATCCTCCTTTAAAAAGAAAAAAAAGAAAAGGGCTTTTCTTGTATGTAAGAGAAATGAAGAAACCAGGAGAAAGTAGAAAGCTGGTGTGTCTCAGCTCTTCCTTTGAAGAGCATTTAGCTATTAAAAATAGCTCTACAAAAGTGAGATGAGGACAAATCCCAAACACTGCAGCAGACATTAAAAATTTAAACTTAAGAATGAGCGATAAGTTTATAAAGTCTGGTGTTTTGGTCAGGCAAAGGACACATGAAAAGAAAAATAAAATCCCAAAAAGCCTGATCTCTGATAAGGTCACTGTAGAAGAAAACAACATTCCTAATCTGCCTATAAGAAACTAGGAAGTGTTTAAGAATGGCAATTTTCAGTGGTAATATGGGTAGCATTCCCCTGGAAAGCACCCAAGGATGCACCCCTCCCACATCAGCCCACCTGAAAGGTGGGAGCCTGAGAGCCCCTTCTCCCTGCCATGGAGGAGCTCCTGCTCACAGACAGCCCCAGCTTTCCTAAACCAGCTTTTCTTGTAAAGCAGGAACTCAAGGGCCAGGCCTGCCTCCAGAAGGAGCTGCAGGGTTGTAGGCTGGGGAAATAGATCAAGTGACACAGCCCCGGGAGCCAAACCCACCTGCAACTTTCCAGACCTAAGCAAAAGGCCTTTGTTGGCATTTCTGGTGCTTACTCCTAAGGCACACCTGCACACACCTCCTGCTTGCCTTGCTAGGGCTACCCTGACAAGGTGATTAAGTTATGCTGGAGCACCTTGGTACAGCATGGAATGTCACAACAGCATCATCAGTTCAACTTCTTGTGCCACAGCTGCACCCTGAGGGGAGCGAGAGGTGCAAAGGGGAGCTGACAGAGAGAAGCACTGCTGCTCTACCTGCTCTCCTGGCTGCAGCATCACTTAAAGCCTTTGTTGCCTCAAAGATCTCACCCCAGTGCCTCAGTTCAAACATCAGAAAAGCTTAGTGATGGAAAGAACTCTGCTTTGAGACCACTGTTAAGTCACCCAGCATTTAATAACACTCTGCTTGAGACACCCTTTCCTGGGTCATCCAATAATCTTCAGCTTTTAGAGCTGATCCAGATCCCCATCAGTAGAAGAAGCCTACAGCCTCTGCTGGTTTTGCCAAGAACTCACAAATTGTGAAGCCACAAGTCTGAACACCCAGCTCTTCTCATCTACCAACCTTATTTACAGCTTGACAAGCTCCAGTGTTCGAGAGCTCTGCAAATGGAGCAGGGCACAGAAAAGGACTGTAAAACTAAAGAAACTCTTAAGCCATACTGTCACCACACAGAATCTTAAAATTCCAAGCAAAGGAGAAGGCTCAGTTAATGCCCTCCAGAAACAAACTGGTCTGTTCACATTAGGCAGAGATGATGTACCTAATATAGCTCCTCTCGAAACACAAAGTTAACCATTCCCCACCACCATGCAGAGCTACATGGCATGTTTTCTCCTCAGAAAAGCAGTCACTCTATGGGAAAGGTTAAGACGCCAGGGAGACAAGAGACTTACAGGATCACAGAACAGTGATAACGCCTCATGCCAGTGAACTGATGCACAGCACTAAAAAAAGTGGCAGAATTAAAGTGATAATTCTCTGCATGGTGGATTAGAAATAAAATGCAGCTCCTTCATACAAGAATAAGAGACTTTTTGTCTCAGTTTCTTAAGGAAAGCAGACTTATGTTCTCAGTTTGTGCTCTTCCTACCCACAGTGACCACTGAACTAAAAAAAGGCAGTTTTAAAGCAGAAGGCAAGAAACTTGAAGCTTCAAGTTTCCATCAAAACAAGGGAGAAATGAGGACACAGCAACACCAGCCTCTGAGGAAGAGAAAGCCACAGCTCCATGGGTACTTGGCAGCACCCTGGCCAGTGTGGCACACTAGAGGCTGAAGCACTGTCACCTCCCTGCTCACCCATGCTATGCCAGCAGGATGGGCAGCCATGCTCGGATGGTTTAAGAGCTGTGTTTTTCCTTCCTGGGAAAGGGGTGCAAGGCCCCCAACCTTGGCTTCGGAAGCAGATCCCCAGATAACCTAATTGTTGGGTTTTTTTGTTTGGTAATCCAAGGGGATTCCCCATCTAACAAACCTTTTTTGTCACAGGAGTTGAGCAATACTGTGTGTTTCTAAGTAGCTCTATCCTGTGTTGAAAAAGAAATTTAGCAGGGAAAGAACAACACTACTCCTGAACATAATCCATTTTGTCTGGTTTCACACACAAAAAAAGAATGCGTTTGTGTGCTTATCAGACAGGTAAGTAGTATGTTTCTATAGTGACAAGTACAGCAAAAAGAGCTCAGAAGACAGGGTTGGGGTGGTTTTTTTCTCTATCTGATCAAAACGCGAAGTTAAAGCGATACTGCTCACTTGCTGTTTTGGAAAAGTTTGTGGCAGTGATTTTCCACTAACAGCATGTCCTGGCACTACTACACTACTGACTTCCCTGCTCCAGCTAACCAGGCTTCCTTGTTTTCCCTAACCACTACTCTCAGCTCATTCCTGCTCTGCTTGGCGGTTTTAGGGCTGCAACACAGATAAAACTACCTGGCCACTCCTCTCCTAGCCCTGTGGAGGCTTCTCAGGCTATTTTTTTTTATTACATGCAAATACCCCCTGTTTGCACCTAAAGTTCACTCCTGCGTGCAGTTTTCTGCCTGTTGCAACAAGAAAAACAGCTTTTTTTGGCCTGTCTTCCTTTCTTACATAGGCCTGCACCTTTCCTAGTGAAGCCTCCTGTGCAGAGCTTCCCTCCTCTCACCCATCGAATCTCCAAAGTCACCCCTTCCCACAGCTCTGTTGTGTCTCCCTGGCTTTGCCTCTGGGTACATCTAAGGGTACGTCCCAGACTTCCATGTGAGCAGAGATAACTGAGAAAAGACCTGAACCAGTCAGGATACACTTGAGATGAGAAAAGCTGTGTATCCTGGAGGCAGCCGCCACACATAACACTCCCTTCTTCCCCTCACCATCCCTGGCTAACTTGAACAGGAGCTCGGAGTGTGCCTCAGCACTGAGCCTTACCAAGCAATTCCCACAGCATTTCTGCCCCACTCTGACACGCGAGGTTTCACAGATTCGGTCTCCCAGCAGAATGCTTACACAGGAAACCATTAGATTTAATGACAATGCCATAAACATGTGTAAAAATCTCAAGGTTTAAACAAAAACCAAAACCCAAACCATCAATTCTCTTAACACATCCCATAGCAGCACAATGTGTGACACTATTTTGGAAAGCTGGAAAGCTTTTTTTGGATTTAACCACTATTTTGCAAAGACCATTTTGTTCAGTCTCTTCTGACCTTGTC
This sequence comes from Pseudopodoces humilis, assembly GCF_049639895.1. Classification (NCBI taxonomy): domain Eukaryota; kingdom Metazoa; phylum Chordata; class Aves; order Passeriformes; family Paridae; genus Pseudopodoces; species Pseudopodoces humilis. Next base: position 12,715,057 of record NC_142204.1, on the reverse strand, counting down.
ACCTTGATAAGGGACAAGCACCCCACTTGCCACAGACACCTTAGAGCATCTTATCTTTCCATAGGCAGAAGCACCTTGCAAGGAGCTCAAGGACTTACCATGTCCTTAGACAGTCCTTTGTCTGTCCTGGCAGACAAAGCTTTAGGAAGGGGGACGCCCTCCTTCAGCCCTTCCTCCACTTCCCCAGGGTGGAGGTGGGGATAGAGCAGAAATCAGACACTTCAAGAAAGCCTGAGAAGTGGCTCAAAGCCTGCAAAAAAATCCTCTGCACAAAACAATAGAAGTGGGTTTTGCCATTTTGACACGTTCAGGCCAAGTTTACATACAACTTCTAGAAGTCAAGTTCATGGCATTACCTCCCGCAGAAGGAAGTCATGATGAGAAAATAAAGAAGTCAGTCAAAAATAAATACTACTTTCAGTGTTGTCAGGCAAGTATGGCATCTAATAGAACACTCTTGTCTTGAAGCAAGAAGATGTCATGCTCTACACAAGTGTTACATATAAAGGCTTATGCCAGGATGTGACATCAAAAAAGTCACCATCTTCACTTCAGAAACACTTGAACTTTTAACTAAAATTCTGACTGCATAAGAATTTACTTCTTACTGTTAGAGACTGAACTAAAAGCCAGGACCAGATCTAGACCATTGCAAAGCACATGCAAAAAAATTGAGAACATTATAAGTAGTAATGAGATGTTTCTGTCCTGTTACTGACTGGTACCTCATAAATAAAACCCCATAAACAGTAAGTACAGGTGAGGCTCAACATCACTCTAAACCCTCAATTGCAGAATTAGTGTTATCCACAACATCACAGGTTTTCAGAGTTTTGAAAAAACTCGCCTAACACTTGTGCCATGCAGGCTTGCAGTTATACAAGAAACTGCAGCTATTTTCAAACTAGCTTGGAAAAAAGTGGATTGGGAAGGGAGTATTTTCTTTCTGCTTAGCTAGTTTTGAGAACGTTGTGGCCTATGTTAACGTCACAGGACTTTCTGCAATAAAATGGTGCTCCAGTACAGTAGGAGCAGCATTACAAAATTCCTGAATCACTGCCAAGACTAGTGCCCATTTCATACAAGTTCCTATTCAGAATACAGTCTACTGTATTCACAATTAGAATTGCAAATAGGAGCTAGGACTGCTGGAACTCTAAGTAGCTTCACATCAGGTTTCTTACAGCAGCAAACTCCAAACTCCATTCTTGACTTCACAGAACTTACTGGAGTCAAAATACACTGAACTGAACCCAAGCAGTGCTAGTCACACACTGTAGCCAGCAACTGCATCAGTTCATTACAGAAAGCAAAAGCAATTTCTGGGTTTTTCATATGTGCCTGCATATATACATACTAACAGACACATGCATATTTCCCTGCCCATTCTGCAAGTCCTCTGCTCCACCAGAGGAGGAAAGACCTTCTGAATTGCTGTTCTTGGTGCAGAAAAGCAGCTGAGATTATGGCTCAGAGCAACATCACAGGTATCTTCAAGCTACAGAAGGAAAAGAGCTCTCCAGGCCTAATTCTGCTCATCTTTAGCGGGCACTACCACACACAAATTCATAAATTTATTCATAAAACACACAGCACTCTGGAGAGTGGGAAGTCAGGACAAGAGAGCTGCCCAATAGTGTAAAGGAGCAAGAAGACAACTGTCCAAAGCTTCAACATGAACTCTGTCTCTGTGCTACAGCATTTGCTTGTCTAAAATACATTAAACCATAAAAACTCACAGCAGATGTCTTTGTATTCCACAAAATCCACAAGGGGAAAACCCAGCATTGAAAATTAACAATGCAAGGCCTTGCTTCTGTTCAGCAGCAGGAAGCCAGTGGGAGAACATGCAGGCACTTGCCTGGCACAATCCAAGCTGCTCAAGAGCCTGCAGTTTTCCTAGAAAAATACTTCATCACCAGGACCAACAAGTCTGAGCAAACCCTGGGAGTTAAGGGGGCACAGCTAAAGGCAGCCACTCATTACACAACTCAAGGCAATCCAGCATTGCTCACAATGAGACTGGTCCAAGCCAGCTTTGATAAGACCACTCCACTGCTCAGGTTTACGACAAAATGTGTTGTTTTAATTGACCTTTTACTAAACTCAAGCCAGCATGGTGAGATAAAAAATAATTTTTAGTTCTGTATTAGGCTTGACACCTCCTCTCCACACTCCAAATCAGCCCCCAAACTTCTATTATTGGAGAGCAGACTGTCAGGGATGCCAGGGCCAGCACTGGCCACACCAAGACAGCAGAACTGTTTGCAAACCCAGGTGGGAGACCAGCCCTGGCAAGGGCAGCACAACAGCAGCAAAGAGTATGATGCCTGCTGCAACATTCCATCCCAAGAGGGAACACAGCCATCCCTAATTCCTACAGCTCAGAGAGGGGATTCAACTCCTGAACTTACTGATCCATTCTTAACCTGACTTGGTGCAAACATTCAAACATGTCCCCTTCCTTCCATTTAGACAACAAGCACATTTTAAGCCAAACTCTGAAGTCCCAAAAGTTTCAGAGAACACCATGCTAGTGCCCAGCCTTCCCAGCTGGAGGAAGGGCATCAGATCAGTCAAGCACAAGATCCTCAGGAAGGTTTAAGAGAACAGGACAGACAGTAGCATTTCCCAGGACCAACCTCTGGTCTACATATCACACACTTAAAGACTGTGCCAAGACACAGACAGCACCCTGAGAGAAGAAAAATTAACGAAGGCTGCTGAACTCCATGTTAACAGGTTGGACTAGATGACCTTAAAGGCATTTTCCAACCTATCCATGTATCCCTTGACCAACCTATTTGTCAACATCAGGTGAGGATAAAGCACCACCGCTGTCCCACAGTGACACTTTTCTTCTGAAAATGTCCTCTTTCCTGGCTTAATATCCCACAGTGCTTGCTCATTGCCTCTTTCAATACAGTCAGGCCCCACCTACTGCCTGGACAATCACAATCCTAAGGATCTCAAGCACATTTCCATGCTGAAAAATCCCAACTTACAGTTGCTGATGGCAGAAATCCTCCTCTTTCTTTCCCAAACATTACCAAGTTCCACTATGATCCTCTCAAGGCAGGCAGATGACCAGAACAGCCTGCAGCACTGCGGGGCACCAGCATGCCATGGATTTAGGGAACTTTACATGCCATCTTCTCCAAGTCCTTCATTTCTGAAGCTGGTTTTGCTCTGTTGACACTGAGCATCCATCTGGTGTTTGTAAAGGATCATAGATCCTTTTCTCCCAAGGCTTCAGTGCTCCATGGCAGCAACTGCCCCTGAACCATTTAGTTCCCATCTCCAGGTAGCTTCCTGCTGGTGCCTCCCACGGGAATTACTCAATGCCAGCCTGTGACCCTCAGCTGCTGTGTCAGCATGCAGCCATCACCTTCATCACCCTGGAAAATGGGTGCCAGCCAGCTCCCCAGCGGTACCTCCTGTGCTCCTCCAGATGATGCGAGGCTATGCTGATCAGCACAGCATTTGTGCCAGCACCACTGCTTCTCTCTACAACAGGAGAGCTGCACTTCCCCACAGCCCTGCCTCCACTTCAACAGCCATCTCATGTTTGCCAGGATCATACTCCAGGACTGTCTGGTTTTCACAAGACTGAGGATTCCCAGAGACATTGAACAAGTGAACCAACACTAACCAGTCCTTGCCCTCTTCAACATTCAGGCTTTTAAAGGCTCCAAGGCAGCAGCTTCATAAAGTCTGACTTCCCCTTGCAGTAGCTAGTCCCATCTCCACATGTACACAAGCTTTTAAGAATCTTCTCCTTGGCTTTTTCCAGATACTCCATATGTGCTACTCTCTGGGTATCTCAGACTACCATAAAGCAAAAACCCAGCCTCCCAATTCACTGCATTCCAGCCCTCCAGCATCAAAAGGGATAGTGAGCAGAGGGCGTTACCTAATCACAACTCTGAGTTCTGAAGTGTTGTGTGACTTTGGAGAATTGTTAATCAAACATTTACTGCTGCTCCTGTTTCACCTCCTTTGCATCAAGAGGTCAGTCCAAACCTGAGCAGGATTCAGAGTCAAAGACAGGTTATGGCACAGAACTTTGTTAAAATCTTCCCCATTAAAATAAAGTCCTGCCAAACATTGCTCCCAAAACTTTTATACCTGAAGCTATTACTGCCTGGAAGGACTCTCTGAGAAACTCCCTTTTCTTCAGGTGTCTGAAGAGGGGTATGCTTTTTGCAAATTACGCCTAAAGCTTTCCTTTGGCTAATGTTATTGTGTATTTTATTTGGCTCACCAGCCTTTATGAACCTTTGTTTCCTTCCTTTGGATACAGCTTCAACTTTGAGAGTTTCCCTTTCTATTTCAGTAACTTCCCTTACCAAGCTGTTGGAGCCCTTCTGCTTCCTTATACCTTGTTCAAGACTGATGGAAGCAAATACATCCCACCTAACGCGGCATTCACAGCCATCTGCAGGTTTGTCACAGACCATTTAAATTCCTCACCTATCGTTAGAGGAGGCAATGTACTTCAAAAAATGGAGGTACAGAAGTGCACTTGGGCACAACAGGTTTTGTCAACATATTTCCATTACTTCACATCTTCACAGCTATAAGACTTTTCACATCTTAAAAGCTATAAGAAACATTAAATCCTTTTTTCTTATTTAGAGTGGTTCTTGCCTTTTAATGCTGGCAGCCCCAGAACACCTTTCTTTTCATGCTGTTCAGTGCAGAATAACCCAAGATACAGCTGCTTTATTTCTCCACAGAGGACACAAGGTTTGCTAACACCATACCCCCTAAACTCACCTCCAACTATTTTCAGCGGGACACAACAACATGTGGTGATCCCCAGCAGCCAAGGACCACTGCAGCTGGTCAAACACACACTTATCTCTCACTGACCCAAGCTGCCTGCATTTCACTGCCTCATGGGACCTTCAGACACTTAACTGGGATCTCCAAGATGCATTTAGCTCCCTTTAATTCATTTTTCTTCCTCTTCTCTTTCCCACATCCTATTTGCATACTGCCAGACTCAGGAAGGCAACTTGTAAAGCCATGATGTCTCAGCTCCTCTGGGCAGCAGCACCACTCTTCTTCCATCCACCCTGTCACCAGTACAGTCCTGTATCCACAAGGACCCAAAGGTATGAGTAAAGCCTCAGTGGTTATCACCATGACACTCCCATGCGATATGTGCAGCCCAACCTAAACAAAACCCCTCTCCCTGTTTTCAGCCTTGGGCCCCAGACAACCAGGTGGTGACGCTCAGGTTAAGAGCTTCTTTGCAACAGCAAGAATTTTTGTCCCATAAAATACTCCGCAGAAAGTCTGCAACTTGGAAACAAACAAAACAGGCACAAGGCAAACCACGAATACTTCAGTCTCTTTTAACACGAGGTTTAAAAAAATTCACTGACCATAAGTTTCAGGCAGAGCTTTATTAGTCTTTTCCTTCTGATCAGCTCTAACCCTGCAAATGCGACAGCCCTGCTCACTCTCCCGGCGAGTCCCGGGTGGCAACACGTGCCACTTCACTAGGTGGAGTTCTGCACAACTTTCCTCACCTGCGGCCCAGCTCTGTTTTCTCAACTCTGCCGTAACCCATTGCGACATGGAGACATCCCGAGCACTTTACCCATTAACACTGCAACTTCCACCCGTCCCACGGGCAGTGCTGCGACTCACTCCAGACGCGGCTTCTTCCCGCAGCTCCAACTTCATTCCTCCCCCTCAGAGCCTTCTCTACAGTGGCAAACAGCCCAGAGAAAACTCAGCTTTGCACCTATCCATCAGGCACATAAGCAGCTCCCACGGTACTTTTCCATACAGGAGCCAGCACTAAATCCAGGTGCCCACACCCCAAGCGCTTGAGAACAGCCCCAACCTCTCGACTAAGCCGTGTTTCCTCACGCTGCCTGGCCAACAAGGCGTAGTGGGGCGAGGAACCACACCGGAGACGCGAATTCAACGCGTGCTGGTCTGCTCCGAGAGATTAAACTCGAAGGGAAGCCACAGCTCCCACCAAACACGAGGGGTTCACACACCCGACAACCACAGGCTACAACTTGCGAGGAACCGGCTCAGCCCGGGCACAGCCCTGGGAAAGCCACCAGGGAGCCCGACCTGCACACGGAGTTTTAGGGCGAGGATTGTATGTAGTGCTGGGGGATGTCAAGCGCGGAGGCGGGGGGGGGGGGGGCGGGAGGCTAGCCACAAACCCAACACCCCCCCCCCGCCTGGCGGCACACTCGACCCGCCTTACGATAAAACCCGAAAAATGTGAAAAATAAAGCGGTGAGCACCCAGGCACCCATCCCGCTCCTTCTAGGGGAGGGCTGGGCAGCAAATGAGGCAAACAACAAAAAACACGCACCAGAAAAAAAAACCAAAACGCGGCTCCCAGCGCTTTTCCCTCCCCTCCCCTCCCCTCCCTGCCCGTCCCGCAGGGCACAGCCCGGGCACCTCACCCAGAAGATGAAGTTGAAGCCGAAGAGCAGGTACTTGATGCACTTGGTACCTCCTTTAACGGGCATGGTGGCGGCTGCTGGCACAGTGACGAGGCTGCTGCGCTCCGACGCCGTTCCTTAAATGCGGCCCGGCCCGGCCCGGGCGTCTCGGGGACTCCCCAGCCCGCCCCCGGGGCCGCCCCCGGCCGCGCCCCGCACCTGCGGCCTCCCCGCCCCGCCCCAAGGCCCGGCCGGCTCCTGGCGGTCCGGCAGCGCCGCATGGGGCAGTGCACGGCCAGCCCGGGGGCTCGGAATGCTCCGGCATGGAGGGGAAGCACGGGGAACGTCAGAGACCCGCTGCCGGCCCTGCACGGCGCAGCCTCAGCAATCCCACCCTGTGCCTGGAGCGTTGTCCAAATGCTCCTGGGGTTCTGGCAGGATTGGGGTTGTGGCCACTTCCCTGGGGAGCCTGTTCAGTGCCCCACCACCCTCTGGGTGGAAAACTTAGTCCTAATATCTAATCGACCCCCCCAGCCCAACCCGACCTGCTCTTGCATAGATCACTGCATCCTTAGGATTGGAAGGGGCCTCTGGAGATCATCCATTCCAACCCCCCTGCCGAGGCAGGGTCACCAAGAGCAGGTGACACAGGAATGTCTCTTGGTGGGTTTGGAATGTTTCCAGGTGGATTTGGAATGTCTCCAGAGAGGGAGAATCCACACACCCTCCCTGGATAGCCTGTTCCAGTGCTCTGCCATCCTTAGCGTAAAGAAATTCTTCCTTGTGTTGTGGTGAAACTTTTTATTTTAGTTTATGGCCATTGCTCCCTGTCTTGTTGCTGGGCACCACAGAAGACAGTCTGGCACCATCCTCTTGACACCTGCTTTGAGATATTTATGTGGATTTTCGAGATCCCCTTTCTGACTTCTCTAATCAGGCCCAGCTCCCACAGAGATGCTCCAGACTCTTCATCACCTTTGTGGCCTCTGCTGGATGTTTAGTTTAAAATAAATGCATCAGTCTAGCTTGAATAGGTGTTTTCCCATACAAGATAAACTTACAGCATAGTTTAACTCCTTTAATCTTTCAAATATGTCTGTACGAAGTTACAAATATCCACTTCAGGAAAATAAGGTGGGATAAGTTTCAGCCCACCAGCTGATCCATGGTAACTGGTTGTGCACGTGCCCTTCGGTCACCCCAGTTCTGAGAAAAAACATGTTAAATTTCAGTTAAGAATTTCCCTTTCATCATAATGGGGTGTTCAGCACTCAGCTTCTGAGCCTTTCATGCCCTCAGGCATGAAAACTGAGGGCTTGTACCTCAATTTCATACTGTGGGATTAGAAATTCATCAGGTATCGAGAGTCAAAAAAAACACCCAAGTAGAACAGTAAAAACAGAAAAGCTATAGTGAAATGCAAATAAAAACATGTTTGAGTTATTGTTGCCAAGATAGATTATAAGATACTGTACATTCCAGAGGCAGTATGGACAGGGAGACACTGGCTTGGGCAGCTGCTTCCCAGAGCAGGTTACAAAACAGAAATACATTTCCTATAAAATAAAGGGAAGCAGTGGGATGGAGTCTGGCCACAACAATATAGATCGAGCAAGGATGGAATTAATAAATACAAGTGACTAAACTCTCATGGTAACTGGAAACTGAGCTAGGGGAGGTCCTGTGTTTCAGTCTTGAGCTCAGACTGGTTTTCTGTGTGGCTTTTGGGTTGATTTTCTTTTGCCACTTCGCCATTAAGAATTTATGCTGTTATGTGGCATCAGTAATATGGCTTTCCTTAATTTTCTAAAATTAAGGATCACAAAAGAACTTTGGATAACTCCCCTCCTACCTTTGTATTATTAAGCTTTTCATGCTTCTACTGTGTTAAAGCAACAGTCATTAAAATTCATGGGCAGTAACCTTTTGATCAGAGGCAAGAAATGGACAGGTCAGGTAAAAACCTCCTGTGAGTTTGTAAAAAATTAAACTCTTCCCATTCACCTGGCAAATTAAGTTATGAGGAAGTGAAATGTGTTTGTGTATCTTTAATATTCTCAAGAATATGCAGTGAAAATAATGCTGTGGCTTTTTTTTTTTTTTTTTTTTTTTTCATTCCATATGAAGGATCTGGAGAGGACATTTATGTTTCACTCTTCCAGGGTGTGACAATCTGGTAGATGCAACTCTGTGACCACACCTGAAGTTCTCTGACTAGTGGAATGAGATAGTAATCAACCAAATTTCTGTGTAATAGAAATCACTTATGGAAATCTATGACCCTTGTAGAAGTACTTCAAACTGATTTATTATTTTGAGGCTTTGTATTTGCATGGGATAATAGGCATTTTGCATGAAATATTTATTATCTGCACTTGAAATGGTGCTGGGTGGTTAAAGTGTTATTTTGTCCTACTGGCACAGAGAAAAGCTAATTCAGGATATTGCTGATAAGGAGAATTCAGAGTTTACCAGAAGCCTTTTTAAATTACCCTTCTAGACACAACACTAACTATGCATAATCTAGACACAACACTAACTATGTGTAGAGCTTTTCTCTACAGGTAGGCTGAATTATTTTATCCTGTTTAAATATGAAACGGAATGTCTTGTTTGGGCCAGTAGTGAAGAGGAGAAGCATTTGCTTCTCAGCAGGAAAGATTTCCTCTTCAGTCTGCACAATCCAAAGGACCCTGATACTTTGATTAATATAGGAAGGCAAAGGAGAGTAGGGGTTTCTCTCCTGACTGTATTAAAGGATGGTGGGATTCTCTGGTGAGTACTGCAGAACTTCTTGCCTCCTTGACCTGTTTTCCCCATGTCTTTTCCTCAAGAATGTGTGGAAGGACTAGTGTCAGCTAGCTTGAGGCCTTTAGCCTTCTTTGCATAAACAATTCCAGGTCCTTTAAGAGGTTTCAGCTCCCTTAAAAAGCCAGGCATAAATGGTAGGAGCTGTTGAGAGATAAAGTACAAAGCTTTCCCCACCAAAGGACATGGATTAACAGATTTCTTGAGTGTCGGTTAAAGGAGAAATATAATAACAACATTTTGTTCTTTGTAGAGAAATAACACCTATGATTGTACAAGCCAGACACAAAAAAAAACCCCTGAAGGTTGTTTTGCTTGGTTTTTAGCTTCAGTGATTGTTTTTTTGCAGTGACTGATGCTGGGCTATATCTGTGTCTGGTGAGGGGTGGGGTTGTACAAACACATCACTTCTCTGCTGTCAGGGAGTTGGGGATGGATTTTGAGAGGAAAGAGGAAACAGGAAACCACAGACCCTATGTTGATGTCATCTGGGTCATCCTAAACTCTTGAATCCGTCCATGAAACATAACACAAAGTGTCTTACTTCTGGTCTCATCTTTCCAAACAAATTTTAAGGTACTTTGGTTTATTTCAACACAGCAATATTTTGGAATGGTGATGGGTGAGTGGTTCCTTCCACATCTGGGGCTGTGAGAGAGAGGCTGGTATTGGAGCCGGAGAGTCAAGACTGGCATTGCATTGCAAAATGGAATGAGTCACTGCAAAAATTACTCACAGCGTCAGTCATGTTGATAACACTATGTGGAAGGCACTGGCCTTTTTTCCAGCGCTGGTAGAAATGTATTTGGTGTTTGGTATCCATAGCAGATAGATTCTGGAAGAACTTATGCTGGGAGTATGTGTGCATCCTGGAGGTGTGTCTGCTTTCAGCTATGAGGGAAAGGCTTTGAAGAAATCACAAAGCCCTGGGGGATTTTACTAGAAATTAGATCTTCTGCTGTAACTGGAGGTATATGTGGAAGTGAAAACCCAAAGCCAGACTTCTTTATTTTCCATGTTTGTAAAGCTCTTCTTTGTTTTTAACTGAGATTTGAAGAAGTTTTTGAAGAGATTTGGGCACATCCTTGCAAATATTTGGCATAAGACATTTGTGTATGACACATGAGTAGTGCTAATGTCAGGAGAGCAACTGAAAAATCTCACTATGAACACAGGAACCCATACAAAATTGTTTCATAATCAGCTATCAATTTACTGGAAAATCTCAATGTGAACTTAAGAACCTTTAGGAAATTACTTTGTAATCAGTTATAATTTTCAAGTTTTGAGATAAAATGCATGGGATAAAAAGCAAAAATTCCAAAAAGCATTCATTCAAAATAATTCAGACATCTGTATTATTAGCAATGGTGAAAGTAGGGTCCTTTAGGAAGGAAGGGTGTCGCCCTGAAAACTCAGCTTCTGAGCTTGCTGACATGGTTTTCTAAAGACTTTCCCAGGACAGCAACTGTAAACATAGATATGTGTACATTCTTTCTGTTACACGTCTTGTGATGGACATCTCTCATGGCCAGTGCAGTGAGAAAGTGTTATCCTGACCACCCAATCCCTGGCCGTGGTCAGAAACCTATAAATCCTGGGAGGAAAAATAAACTTTCTCTTCTTTTCACCACACCTCGACCTGTGTCCATGTGATCTATTCATCTTCAGCGGCAACAGAAGGGTGATAAAAGGATGAAGCCAGGCTCTGCTTAGGTACTGGGCAATAGGACAAGAGGGAATGGACAGGAATTGATGCCCAGGAAGTTCCACCTGGACATGAGGCAGAACTTCTTCTCTGGCAGTGACTGAGCACTGAACAGAGACGGGAGAGGGTGGGGAGTCTCCTCACTGGAGATACTCTAGACCCTTCTGGACACAATCCTGTGACCTGTGCTCTGGGATGGCCCTGCTGGAGCAAGGAGGTGGGACCAGATGAATCAGTATGGTCCCTTCCAGCCTGACTCATTCTGGGATGTGCTGTATGTCATCATTTTACTTAGGGAAAAGAAAACACACTTGCTTTTTTAATTGTTGTGAAATACAAAAAATAGTCTGGATGTCCTTTAATTTTTCACAGCAGCAGTTTGACATCACTGAAAGTGTAGTCGTGATTTAACTCCTTTTCAAGTTAAATTACCATTGAAGCCCTCTTGCTGCAGATAGCAGTGCTTGTACCTGATTTTAGTGTGAGAGCAGGCTTGTGACTGGAGGAAGGGAGACCAAAGCTTTACCAAACAAATGCTGTGACTCTGAAAGATTGCAAAATGCCTGTTTGGAAATCATAGCTGTAACATGTGTGCAGCTCCAAGGGTGATTCATCTAACTGCTATGTTGATGTCTGCATGTATCAGACCTTTCTGTGAAGGTGAAGTTATTTTAGGAGCAGGGGACAAGAGTGAGGCCACAGGCTGTGGCTACTGTCGAGGTGCTGGCAGGTTAGGCAGGTTCTTGAGCACAGGGCCCCATGATGTGACACATATCCCTTGCCATAATAGAGCACTGTGATGTGTGTGGGGACTTGGGGCAAACCTTTCTAGGTGGCAGATTAAAAATCAGGTATATGAGGCTCAGCTATGACTGTTGTGGAAAAATAATCCTGGTTTTTCTAGTGCACTCTAGAAAGAAATGCAGGCAGCATCAGAAAAGGGAGCGATGGCTTCAGGTCTGTGTCAGCCAAGAAAGCCACAGCTAGGAGTTTTAATAGTCTCTCTAGATGCTTTTATCTCCCCCTTCAAAGGAATAGAATAGAGTAGAGTAGAGTAGAGTAGAGTAGAGTAGAGTAGAATAGAATAGAATAGAATAGAATAGAATAGAATAGAATAGAATAGAATAGAATAGAATAGAATAGAATAGAATAGAAATAGATTTCAGTTGTAATGGACCTACAACAACCATCTGGTCTGAGCATTTCAGAACTAACCAAAATTTAAAGATTGTGTTAAGGGTGGTGTCCAAATGCCTCTTAAACATGATTAGTAACAATGATTCTAAAACTGAAAATTTTTCTGGTCTTTGTTCTGGTCCAGCCAGAGGTGGATTTCTAGGTGTTTTCCCTTGGCAGTCCCAGTTTCATGGATCCACAAAGCACAGGTTAGGGAGGTTCTCAGACTGTTCTTCCCGGTGCTGTCAGGTGGATGACTAGGAAATTGTCAAGATATTATTTTTAATCAGATTCATGGTTCCATTAAGAATTTTACAATTTAAATTTCTGTGCAAACTAATCTGAACACTCTGGCAGAATCTCAGTTAACTGTATTTATAAATCCTTTTGTATCTATAAGTATAAATATTTTTCATACCTAGCTAGAAACATTAATTATGGAACTGAGCTCTGAAGTGCTGGGTGGTTACTTTTCAGTCAATTTAAGAAAGCAGGAAAGAAAATGTTCAACCACGGAGAAAGGGGGAACGTTTCCCTCCAATTTTTCAGTTACGCTAAAGTGTTTCAGGACATTCTTCCTCCTGTCCTCTCAGGAAAAAAAAGGAAAAAGCGTTCTTTATGCAAATGCCAAGAACTAAAAAAAATATCCAAAACCCCAAAAAGTCACACATGAAAAAAAAAAAATTACTAGATGCTTTTCCTTTTTAGCAGTAATGGTTTAATATTAGAGTCTGTTTTGGTACACAAAAAAGCTCCCTAATCTCTGTCCTTACTGAAAATTAGAAGGCCTTAATTATTTAGCAGCTATTTTAGATAAGCTGCTGCAGGGTAACCTCCTCCCTAAGCACCCTGTCTTCAAGGGAGAGGATTTTATTTCTGGGTAATCACACAGCACTTGCAGCTGAAGTTAAATAATTTTTAATTCTGACCTAGCACTCATCCAAGGGAGCTGATCTAAACATATATTCTAACACAGATCTAATACTGTTGGACTCGATAAAGTTGATTTTGTTTTCTGGGTTTGTTTTCAACTTCATTTTCCAAACGTGGATTTGGTTTTAAGCTTGCATTTCACTCTTTGGTAATTGAAGCAGCTATGCATTGCCTAAAGTGTGTGGATTAAAAAATTGCTGCTTGTAGGATTGAACTTTGTGTTTTATTCTATTGATTTCTCTTTCTTATTCCTTACCCTCCCCACTCTAATTTAGTTCCTAAATTCTTCTCATATTTTCTTGGTGGTTTTCCTTTTCTCCCTTAAGTTTCTTCTAACTGTCTTGAGAACTGAGGAGAAAATATTGCTGAATACAAGTTGCAGTATTGAATATTGCTCCTTTGAAGCTGTCAGTTCTTAAGATGTTATGTGAGGTCTGTGAGAAAAAAAGTGGTATGAAACTGTATTTCAAAATGAACTGTCTTTTTTTGCCATTCTAGTGAGGTCATTGACTTAATAGCTTCTGTGAAATGGTCAAATGAGCAAGAATAGGGTTTCCAAATATTTCTGGTTACAAACTCTTTGTGCCCTCGTGAGGTCTCTGATCATTTCCTGCTGACCACACTACAGATTGCTACATAGCTTGGGAAGCCTGTGAAAAATCACTTCCCCTTTCCACCATCATTTCTTTTTTTAATTCATAAATTTTTGTGCAGACCTGGAATGATGTTCAGGGTTTGCAGGTGGGAACTGCTGCTTTAGACAGTGCATGGGTCATCCCACCTGGTGTCAAAGGAGGCCTGTTGTTATTATCCATAAGAAAACTCTTAACAGGGCTTTAATTGCCAGTGATGTTGGTCTGCAGCTTATCTTTTAATACAAGGGAGGGTTCTAACCATATCACCTATTGTACATGCTGAAAACCAGCTGACAAAATGTGCTTTTTGTAGACTCATCTTTTAATGTGCAGGTGAGCATTCACGTCTAAAATGATCAGGGGGTACTTGAGTATCTTTTCAAGCTTTGGTGAATAATGCCAATGTCATACAGTGTTACCATCTTTACCTTTGTTTCTAATGCTGTCAGAGTGGAGGGCAAAGTGTAGTGGGCAAGCCTCCAGTGAGTTATGCAACATGTTATATAATTTATTTAGCCCCAGCTGCTATGAAAAGCATGATAGGATGGATACCTTCACTGCTCTCAGCCCTTCAGAGCCTTTGAGCAATCACAATTGCTGTTATCAAATGTAAATCAGCTGCGAAGCTCTTGCAGGAGACTTTGTACAGGTGATGGATGTGATCTTGGGAGCTGAAATCCATCTGCTTCGATTCTTTTGCTGCCTATGCTTCCTTGGGTGTTTATTTTTTTATTTCAGTGATGGAACAGAGATGCATAGATCATCGATACCTGCTTGAGGCAAACCAATCTGTGTCTTCCAGAGCAGGAGTAAGAAATAAGGCTGCTGCAATCAATCTGTGAGTTTTAAGCATTGTAAAAATGAAACAACTCCTGCCTTTCCTGGAAAAAATCTTAAGAGTTCAGCTCTTAAAAAAGAAATTAAATGAGATGAAAAAAGAATACATCATGTACTGTCTGCTCTTTAGAATAGGTAAAAGGTGTAAAAGCCAAGGTGGGGAAACTCTGGATCTTGTGATTCAGTTTAGACAAGGGAGGTTACACCAAATTTTAGCTGATTGCTCAGTATTCTGTCAGTAAGTGTATTTTCATTAAATACAGTAACAAAGCATGATATTCAAGAAGGAACAGGTTGTTGAACATGCTTTCCCTTTTCCATATGATACTATCAGGGGCGAGGTAACATCCTCTCCTCAAAGACAAGATGTGGTAGGTAAAGTAAATACACTTATAGTAAAATAAAAATGTTTATAGGAAAGTAAATATGTTTATAATATGTTTATATTTTACTATTCTATAGCTTACAATTGTTCTCATGTGTTATGAATCACACTGCCTTGAAATGATGGATACACTTCTCCAAGTGCACCAAATCACCGTTAATTAAATGACGATTAGTTATGGAGGAAGCCCAGTCCTCTGGCAGGCATCCTCCCTGGAGATCTGTCCCCTAAGACAAGACAAAACCACCTAGTCATGGTGACTAAGCTGTGGACCCCTTCCTGCTTCAGGACCCCATGTTATCTCCCTGTTAACTATTGGTCATTTTATCCTGGTCTCAGACCATTGGTCCCCTTCCTGATTCTCCCCTTCCCTATAAAAACTATGGCTTTTGCCCAGTTCAGGGTTAGATCATCACTGCCCCCCTTTGCTGAAGCCTGCATTAAAGACTTTCTGTGAAATGCTACATGGTGTTCCCATCTCTTGTCTGCGTTGGCTGGGGTAACCCCTGAACACAGCTGGCTGGGCTGAACAGAGCTGATCACTGCAGGAGCAGAAATCACTTCTAAAAGAGCTGATCACTTGAAGCCTCTGGCCACGCTCCTAAGGGTTACCCCTGGCTGGAAACTGCCTGGAACTCCCTGGATGGCTGCTCCTTCTTGAGACGTCTATCTGGGATTGTTGCTGGCAGAGCTGACAGACCCCCAGACCCAGACACAACAATTAGTTAAACTCTCCTGAAGGGAGCTGGCTTAGCACATACCCTGTGGTATCCCTTAGGAAGGTTTGTTTCCATGGGAAGGTTTTTTAGAGAATAAGTGATATTTTTAAAGCCTTGTCATTGTGTTTCTTCCTCTCTCAATTTCGGCTTGAGTTTTGTTAGACTGAAAAATCTTACTTTAGGGGCTATTATTCTACTTATGTCTTATATTGACATAACACATGAAACTTTCTTTTTGTGGAGTAAAGCTATTGGACTTCTGATTGTTTGGTAATCCAAAAGGTGAGTTTAAATTTGGCATTAACAACTGCAGTGCCACAACCTCCTTTGATTAAACCTCTGATCAGCCTAGTGGATAAAAACAAGAGTCAAGATAAAGCATATTTGAAGATCATCTCTGTCATAGCTATCAAATGAAGCAAAGGTTGAATACCTCCTTTGAAACAGTATGTGTGTTTTTGGGGTTTTTTTCCACTTTTGCAAGGAGGCAGCCTGACATTCTCGACATCTCAAGTTTTTTGGGTTTTCTGATCTTAAATCTTGTAATATTTTCTGAAGTAAATCACCACCTAAGAAATTAAAGAGATTGTAAATAAGCATCATTATATTATTTTGGTTCTTTTTGTATTGACATAATTAAAATCACCTTGCTCAGCTCGCTACTAAATTTGAAATTATATTTATACTGTATATAACCATACTACTGAGGAGGAAAGATGTTAATAATTAGTATAACTGAAGCAGGGGGGAATTATTTCCTCTTCTGAAATATTTTGAGATAGCTGAAGGTGTGCTTTCTTAGAGCTGGACTAAGTGTTCTTATTTTCTAAAAGTATTTTTAGCTGTGTTAATAAAACCTGTGAAAACCCTTCGGGAGGAAGGAGGGATAGTCTCTTCAGATCACAGAGAGAATAAAGGTTTGAAATAAAATAGACCCAAACCCGGATAATCAAGACCTAGGGAAAAAAATATAGGAACAGTAGATCATTTAGAGAGTCTTGGGAAAAAGAGGAGTGGAATTTTTAACTCTAACAACCAAGTCTTCAAATTCCAGTAGGCAGAGGCAGACTGTGAGGTGTGTCTCAAAACTGGCATGTAGTTCTAGTCTATTAATGGCTCTAAAACCTTAAGAAATGCTGGGTAATAAATCACCATTCTAATAGAATGATGTACAATACACAATAATGTAATCCTGCTTGTCTGGGATCTTTGTGTAGTTCCTTGTGAGTATATTGATATTAGAATTTGATTTATAGCAACTCAACTTGTTCCTGAAAATAACCTATTGTGTATCTGAACCTGGACACACCTGTACACAAAGTGAGCCTCAGTTCTGCATGTCTAGGTATGATCTCAAATATGGTGTAAAACCTGATATGTCTAGTTAACATTAAGTGTGGATACCGGTCTTGCACAAATACTGTGGATTTTTTTATTTTTTTTTTTTTTAGGGATTTCATTTTTACCTTCCATTACTTGCATAAAAACTTGTTGCTGTGAAGGTAACCAGTGTTTGGTGTGACTCATCATAGAAACTTGAGGGAATGTTTGGCTGGAATTTCTAACCTGCCAGCTCTGTGTTAAGCAAGAAAGGGTTTCTTTTGTTCAGTCACAAAGTTTGGTATTGACTTAAGGCTGTAGTGCTCAGATGCCCTCAAATCACAGGGCTTTGCTCTCATTAAAAATAAGGATCTCTTAACAATGCTCAGCAATGACTCAGGTGTGTGGATATGTGAATTTAAGTTTCTATACTTGGAATTAAGGGCTTAACTGGAATTGCTAAGCTTGAAGATTCTGCCTGGTATTTTTATTCAGAAGCAAATCACAGGAAATAATCTGAAAAGAGTGTTTGATTTTCTTTAAGATTACCTTTATGACTTTAGCAATCATAAAAGGTACTGGAGAGATAGGAATGGAAATAGATCAGAAATCAATTGAGTGTGGCATGAGTTGTAACAATGGATTTACTGTGGCTCTACCTTGAAATGAAGAGACCTGCAGAATGGCACCCTTTTACCTGGCATGGATATCCTGATGCCTGTCACATGCCAGGAGTAGGCATATTCCCTGTGGGTATGGCTTGAAGTTCTAGTTTAGGGCATAGCAAATGTTACTCTGCCTGAAAGTGTAATTTCCTGAGCATTTTGCTCTCAATTCTTTGCATGGAAAGGATGGGAGGGGACAGCTTTTTTTCCCCATGTAGCCTCAGCACCCTCATGCTCTAATTTCTCTTCACAGCTGCTGGTTTATCTCTTTTTTCTCTAAAAAATTCTGTTCTCCCTGCTTTGCACTCCTTGAAGCTAAAACACAAACTTTGTATTTCCACAGCGAGGCTTGAATCGCTTCCTTAACTTTCTGGGTGGAGGAGGGAAGTCTTTTGAAAAGAATACGGGAACACTTTGTGCAAAGGGCTGGGTTCATAATTCAGCATTATCCTGGAGCACACTAGGATAGTCAGCAAGTATGTGATATTGAAGATTTGCCAGATACCAGAGCTCTGGATGACTGGAATATATTCTTCAGAAGGCTGTGAGATCTAACTACACAGCTATTCTTTTCTAACCACAGAACTAACAAGTTTGTCAAAGCTGCGTTTTCCACTGTTCAGTTACCACTTGGAAGCAAAACTTCCAGGAAAGTCCCACATCTTATTTGAGTACCTGGATTAGAAATGCATATTTCAAAAAGTCTCCACATGTAATTCAAAGTCGTTTTAATTTTGGCATCTAAATTTGTGTTGTTCAAGTGCTTGATTCTACCTGGCTCAAGCCTGGGATTAGATGATCTAAAAACAAAGCTAAAAACCCCACTGCAATGATGTGATATTTGTGATGGATATTATTAATAGTTTTTTTGTCATTTAATATGTTCTGGTCCTTTCAAAGTCAGGGGCCATGCACCTAAGTGGGGGCAGCTCTTTGCCTTTCCTTGGCTGCTGTGACCTGGGTCAGGAATTGGTGGGGGATGGAGAGGGGTAATTGTGCTTTCTGAGGAGCTTCAAGCCCAGGGTGGGAGACTTTCTATTTCTTAGGTGTCCAGCTTGAGATACTAAGTCAGAAAACTAAGAATATTTCAATCCTCAGATGTTCATTTCACAAAAATACCTTCTATGTGAAACACCCTTACCCTGTGGGGAATTTGCAGCTGAAATCTACGGAATCTGTGGAAAATTTGCAGCTGAACTGAGGTGTCTGATTTTTTTGGATAATTGTCTCATGTACTTAACAGCTGTAATAGATAGGTATAGTCTGCAAGTAATATACAGCTATTCCGTTTTTTGTGTTATGGGTTTGTCCTTTCTTTTCTCTTTCCTTTTATTCATGTCAATAGATCAGATTTCTAGTTTGGGATGAAGGGGAGGAGAGGAATCTCATTCTCTCTGCAGATGATTTACTTTCTGTGTCTGGGACTAAAGCAAATATTTCTTTTCACCTATTATATCTCATTCCAAGGCTTGAATCCAGAAGTGACAGCTTTCCCATTAGTATGATTTGTGGTTGGTTTGTTTTCATTTCAAGGGCTCCTCAGCACAGCTAACAGCAGCCCAGTAGGTACTTCTCACTGGATGGAAATCCAGGTGTCTTCTTGCCATTTTGAAACGTCACAGTTAAAAGTGCAGAGAAAATATTCCTCCAAGCCAGCTAGAATTGTATTTGCATGCTTAGAATAATGTAACTTCCCTTCTCTTATTACACCGATCCTAGTATCGGTGTTAAATCAGTACCTAAAAGAAATCCAGGGAAATAAATTTAAAAGTTCAAAGATGTTTTTATCTTAATACACCAGCATATGATCTGGGATTATAGCAAATATAGTTGTGCTTAAGAGCAACCTCACCCTGACATGTCCTGGGCTGGCAAAGTTAGTGCTGTCTAGTGAGCAAAGCCTCTGCTCAAAATCGGTATCAATAAACCTCAGATTTAATCTGCCCCTTGCTGGAATTGGTCTCATAATACTGCAGGGGCTTGTGCCTGTCAGAAAGGGAGTTTTCCTTGTGTCTGAAGATGTGCCAAGATAATTCCCACAGCAAGACTGGTTCTGTGGCAGCAGGAGCTTCAGAAGGATAACAACACACTTGCTGAAGAGTAGGAAAAATGAGGAGCCAGGGAGAAAAGTCCTGGCACAGGGCAGGGGAAGGCTCTCAGAACTTGTCCCTCCTCTCTCTGCCAGTGAACACAGCTGGGCTGGAAAGCTTAGGATGCTGGGGCTGGGCTCCTCCTGCTCTGTCTTCTGCACTTACTCTGGTAGAAATGGTTTATTAAGGCCAGAAATTACTTCTGGGCACCCTCTCTAACACCAGCAAGAGAAGTTTAGATTTATTCCTGCTTCCCGTTGAGCAGGATGGGTTTAAAGTATCTATCTCCCCACAAAGCAGTCTCTAACTCCACATTTCTTGCTTCTCAGCAGATGGCATTTATAGTACCTTGTTAGGCCCTGGGTTTGGAGATTTCTTTAACATTGGGAAAAACTTATTGCAGCCCATCCTTACCTTTCCATGAACAAGAATTTTTGAAAATTGCTGTTTTGTATAGATGTGTGCATTTTTTGAAGGGCGTTTTTCAGGATACTTCTTGAACTCTGGCTGACTATTTTGGAGTCTCTGGCTTCCTGGCAGTGACTGTATGGGACACACAGTGCTTTGGCTTTGTGCTTGTTCTTTTCCTGTTTCTTGATCTGCTATGCTCCTCCTTCTTGCTTAGTGCAACAGTTTCTGTTATTTCCCACATTGGCCATCCTAGGATGTGTTAATTGGTTAAAATGGTCAGAGAGAACAAGAATCAGGGGCATTGGTCTGGTGATGAGGCTGTAAAGGACTTCTAGAAAATATGATTGAGGACCATCATGTTTTCACTGCAATAGCTAACAAATGCAGTGTCCCAAAATGTTGGGACACAAATATGCTAAGTGACCTTTGTAAATAATTGAGGTGGCCTTAGATTCTTATCTGAGGGGTGTGTTGACAAGGAGGGGGGAAACCAGCATGAGCCTCTGGTGCTTAAAATCTTCTCTGAAATAGTCCCAGCATTTGTTATTGGAGCTGTATTTCATGCCATGGCACTGTATTTTTACTCCTTTCAGTGTACAAAGCTTTGTCTAGACTAGGACTTATGTCACTTGTGTGATTAGTTCCTTGGTGGCTATAAACTCTAGCTTAGGTATGAATGTGTCTTTCATCCCTTGCAAAAGGCCATTCCATAAGATTAAACTTGACAGGTTCAGTGTGTGTGGCAGAGCTCAATTTTGCCTTTGTTTCTTTTTGTTTTAGGGCTTTTTTTTATTCCCCATGTGGCATGGTGCTATGCTAATGCAGAGCTGTGGACCCAGTCCCCACTTTAAGAGCTGCACAAACTGAAAACAGCCCCAGTGTGCCAGCTCCAAATCATTTGTAGTGTATGACAAACATGAAACAAAAATTCCTTGTAGGCAGGAGGAGCACAGACATTAGTGAACCAATACTGGCCATGTCCTTGTCAGTCCCTGCAATCAAGCCACCATCCTGGTCCTCTTTTGCCTTTTTGCCCTGATGAGGTGATGGTCAGAGCAGATCACCCTGCTGTCACACATTTTATTCTTTGTCAGGATAAATGTTGTAATATTTGCATTTTTTTGGTGCCACTGAACTGCTGAGCTCTGGTACAATTCATCAGTGACCAGATAAAACCAGACTGAGAACAGCTGTAAGCATTATTCTGTCCAGAACATCCGTATCAGATTTATCTTCCTGTGTGGTTGAGTGGCATTTCTGGGGAAGTTCACAAGCCTTCCTTTGTCCCCACCATGAGTCCTTCAAATGGCCTCCTTGTTCTCCTGGTGCATTACGTGTTAAGCACATTAATTGATGAGAAGGGACCCTATGGTACTGTTTGACAGGAGCTGTGGTTCCTGAGTTGTTCAGAGGCTTTCTAGCATTATCATTGGAAAATTCTAGATCTTCAGAAGGTACAATGTGCCTGTGGCACCTTTGGTTCAAGTATTCATCTGTCCCCTTGTCCAGTTCCCCTATTTTTCAGCACACTACTTGATTAGGCTCCTAGAGATCTCAGGAGGCCTCCCAAACTGGAATGAAAACTTTCTGGAAATGCAAAATTATCTTCCCCCTGCTCCCCCAGCTCAGTTATCACCAGATTGTGGAGTTTTACAGGTCTAATGGGAATTCCCAGACTTTGCGCTTCTGTGCTTCTTCCCCTTTGTTCAGGGGGCAGGACAGGAACTTTGCAAATCCCATGTCAGATTTTCCAGATGGAGCATTTAAAAAAATATGTCTGTTTATATATAAATAATTTTGGGAACAGTAGCAGAGTTAAATATCCCTCCTTTGTTTACAAACTACAGTCAGGGGAAAAAAACCCAAATATGGACTGGTTTGTAGTGAGGCAATGCTAGCAACTGTTGAGTGGGTGCTTCAGTTTACTTTTTTGGGAACAAGATTCTCTCTTCCTCCAAGGCTGCTGAGGGAGCACGTAAACCCACATGATTTGGTCAAAAGTGGCTGAAGAATTAAATATATATTAAAGTATGTACATAAATAATGTTTAAACCGGGCTGAAAAACAGGCTTTAAGCACATATCCTCAGGAAATTTTGAATTTTACTTTCCAGTGCTGTTAATTCCCAGCTGTCAGCCAGGAGCCAAGAGATTTGAAAGAGCCTGGTCCCACAGGGAGGAGCTCAGGATGAATTTGAGTTCAGTGCCTTAGAACCACCTTCAAGGCAGAGCCCTTCCATAGTTTAGTGGCACACAGAGCTTTGGACATAATAAAATGTCATACGAGATGTTTTCTGGTGCTTAACTAATATGGCAGCTGATGTTCTTAAGTCTCTGGAAGGATTAAATCTGTGGTTTGGTGATTTTGTAGTGCCCAATGCTAGTCTAAGTCTTGCTGGTTCTAGTTACTGGAAATTCAGGCTCCAGTGCTTTTCAGGTTTTCCTTGAGGAATGCTTTCTTTCCTCTGCCTTCTCTGAACAGCCCTTTCTGCTGTAACTCAAGTTATATGTTTTAGATTGCAAATCTGAAAATAGCTGAAAGTAGTATTAAAATATTTAAAGCTTTATTTACTTGTAAAGCCGGTAGATTCCCAAGTCATGCTGAGGTCTGCTCAGTGGTCTGTGTATTTTAGCATAGTTTCCTCTCTCAAGCCTTCTTTCTGTGGTCTTCCTACTGATGCTTTGGTTTGGACAGTTTTTTGTCCTAAGTTTGTGCAGCACTTAACACAGTGGGACGCTGAGCTGTGGGTCTTGTAGGTGCTCCTAGAGGTCTAAAATGGGAGGTATTTTTCTTTCCTCTTTATAAATAAAACTCTTTAATAGTAAAATAATAAATAAAACTTCTTTTCTTTCCTCTTTATAAATAAAATGTAGTGTGGAGGGTGTTTTCAGTTTGAGATTTATGTAATTGGCTCCATGTTTTTGAGTCTGGAGGAAAATCAGTGTGTGTGTATGTAAACTAAGCTCCATGTTGTCTTGCAATAAACAAAATGTGACTATAGTCCTGATTTCGATAATTAAAAGGTTTGTTCTTTCCTTTTCTTTCTGTTTTCCCAAAGAAATGCCTATACTACAGTGTCTTATAATGGCTATAAAGCATTTTCAATGTTTTTTATTTACAGAGTTCTATTTTTGCCACCATCCTGTACAGAGTAACTGATGGCTCTATATATTAACTAAGTAGTTTATTTACAGAATTACAG
Organism: Pseudopodoces humilis; assembly: GCF_049639895.1. Classification (NCBI taxonomy): domain Eukaryota; kingdom Metazoa; phylum Chordata; class Aves; order Passeriformes; family Paridae; genus Pseudopodoces; species Pseudopodoces humilis. The sequence continues at coordinate 12,691,746 of NC_142204.1, read as the reverse complement.
GATATTTAGGGCTGGAAGGGACCTCAGGAGATCACCCAGTCCAACCTCTGTTCTCCGGCAGGGTCACCTGGAGCAGGTGACACAGGAATGCATCCAGGTGGGTTTGGAATATCTCCAGAGAGGAAGACTCCACACCCTCCATGGGCAGCTGTTCCAGTGCTTTGCCACCCCCAAGGTAAAGAAATTCTCCTTCATGCAGAGGTGAAACTTGTTTTAGTTTATGACTTGCAGTTGTAATTAAACAAGTGACTGCTCATTATTTGTGAGTGAGGAAAAATGCTCCCTGGAAGCAGTTCTGGCAGTTCTGCTATCACTGTAATGCCTATAAAATTTTCTTTATGCAACAAGTGTGGCACCTGCTCTAGCAGTGCTTACTGTGCACCTCTGCCGTCTGTCATCTGAGAGTGATGACATGACCTGGGATGTGATTCCTAATCAGGCGAACAAGGAAAGGAAAAAATGAGAGTAATACATGGAATGATGAATGCATGGATGTCACAGCATGTTAATTAAACAGTCTGTATTGAAGTAAAATGGCTGGTGGTGACTTAACTTCTGGACACCCTTGGCATTCATTTTCTGAAGAAAATTTGAGGCAAGATGATTTTCATGCCCAGTGTTGGAAGGTGGGATGGGAAAGAGCAGGAAAGGTACTGCAGCCACCATGGTAATCCACCAGAATACCAAGTCCCAAGGGTGGGTGCATCTCCTCTCATCCCAACAACTTCAAATTAAACCTGACTTTTGCCATTCTGTAAAATCTGCCTTAACCTTCCTGAGATCTCTCCATGTCCATGTGTGAATCTGTCCTTCCAGAAAGCCTGGCAGACTGCTGGGATCGTTAGCTCAGGTGCATAGTTGCCTTGGGGGCTGAGGACTTCCAGAACTGTTTGGGTTTGAACCAGAAGGATATGAACAGAAATAAAAAACCAATAAAATATACAGCTATATTCATGCTTGCAAATACCCTCAGGTGCTGTTCCTTTGAATACCATGCATTTTTCTGCTAAGTAAGAGAAGGAGAAAGGAATATGTTCTGATTACTTTTGTTTGACAAAGAAAGGAAGCCTAATTTTTAACTCTTTTGTGCTTTATGAACAATTTATGGCCATGATTTCATTATTCAAACACACAAACAAGATCTTGTCTTTTTATTGTGCTTCTGAATATAAAATCTTTGGCAATGGGCTCATAAAATAGTGAGCTCAAGGTATCTCTCAGCTTTGAGATGTTAAAAAACTAAATTTTTTGCTAGGATGCAGTTTTCCCATGCCAAATGGAAAAAGATTGGACTACTTGGTGCATTTTTTTTTTAACAAGTCAAACTTAGAGGGTATTTTTAATTTTTAATTAAATTTTCTATATAGTTCCATAAAATTTCTATAAAGTTCCATAGTTTTAGGAACAGTCCAGTGGAGAAACACACACATGCTCTCCATTACCTCCAGCCTGTGAGGGGCGAGTACCTGTCTCATGGGCTGGGCACAAAAGGAATTAGGGTGACATCGGGCTGATTCCATGATCCTTGGTCCCTTCCAGCTCAGTATATTCTACAATTCCAATCCCTATATTATCTGTATTGTCAACTTCCTTGATGATATTTTGGAATGGTAGAGTATTTGGAGAGTTTTATCTTTTATTTGAATGTTAAATGTGGGAATTGGGAATTCCTGTGAATGTCTCAGCTTTGTTTTTCATCTTGAAGTCTCTACCCTTCATGTTTCTGGAGAAAATCTTATAAATGCTTATCTTGGATAGTAGAAAAAATCAAAAGGCATATGAGAGAGCCAATTAATATTCTAGAATTTCAGAGTCCTTGTATTGTAGTTGATGTCTTGTGATTGAGATCTTGTCTTGTGAATTTAGGTTATGTTCTGTATACCAATGCATGAGGAAAAAGCAGGAACTGGAGGAAATTTTCACCATCTGAACTTTTTGCCTTTTTTTTTTCCTCCACTCCTTGTGCTTATATTGGATGACTGCAGGAAAAAAAGGGTGGTGGTGGGGAATGCGCATAAGACACAGATTTGTTGATCACATAATGGCGTCAATTGTTCCCAGCAGAGCAGTGAATGTTTCTGGCACTTAATTGTTCTCCACAATGAGTAACATGCTCTGTCTTGTACTGGGGTAAATCGGCCTTTCAGAGGGAGAAACACGTGATTTTTTTCTTAGTGATCTGCTTTTTCCTGGAGTTGGTTCTTCCTTGGCATTATAAAAATGTGTGAAATAGATTTTGTATGGATTCAATTTCCTTCCTTTTCAAAAGCAATTAAGATAATGCTATAAATGCTTAAGGCAATGCAAGGAACTTCCATAGGCCAATTTTCAATCTTAAGGGACCAAGATCATCGTTCCTGGTGAAGACTTTCTGAAACACCCTATTATTCAATGGGTACTGGCATCTCTGCAGTTCACTGGAATTTGTAGCACTATTCGCAAGTTTTTTCAACTGTTTTGTTTGTTTGATTAGTATTTATATAATGCTGCTTGAGGATTTTTTTAATGAATTTTGATGGGTTTGTGGAAAACACAGTGTATAATAAACCTTACAAGTCTTTAGTGAGATCACAACTTTGGCAAATTGTATTAATGCAATAATGCATGCATTAGGTGCCTAAATGTGTTTAGGCTCCTTTAAGATTTGACATACCATCATTTAGGTGAGTAGAAAACACACCTACAACTGAGTGCTCATCACATTGATGATACGTTGCCAAATAATTTTCCCTTCTGAGGTGTTTTGTTTCTGATTATTGATAGTATCTACCTCTGCCTTATGCTATTTAAACTGCTGAAGTGGTAGGAGATGCTGGTGAGGGGAGGAAGGGATATGGATGATGCTGCATTCTAGGAATAGCAGCAGTATTAAATATTTAAACCTGGCCCTACCTCTGTTACCTGGAGTTAGAGATGAGCTGTGAAAACCAAAAAAAAAATGGGGAGAAATGCACTTCAGAGAGGCAACCTGGGAGCTCAGTTCATTGAACTTAAAAAGGGGATGGTGGAGAACTGTCTTGAACTCACTGTCCAGGAAGGGATGTGGAGAAAACATGGCAATAGATATTTCTTATATTTCTATTAATGTGCTGTCTGAAGCTTGGGCTAGCACAAACCTGTGTTACAGCGAGTGTTTTTGACATGGTGTGGCTTTAATTGTCAGAACAGTTTGCTAACAGTTGTGTTGAAATGTTCAATGAACCCCTGGCGCTGTTCTTGTTTGAAAAATAATTAATTTGGGACAAACCTACAGGGGTCAGCGTTGGACAAAGAAGCTCCAGCTGGCTCCTGAGTTGGGCATTTTTTAACAATTGCAACCCTGGAAGGAAACCTGTAATTGTTCAGGAGCATCTCAGGAAGTCTCTTATTAGTAAACTTCTTAATTAGTAAATCTCCCAGGGCCCTAGCCCAGTCCTGTGCATGGAGCAGAGGATGTTAATTAATTTATCCTTGCTCACATGCTTGTGATGCAAATACACAAAATGTTGTTTCTGTTGTACTGCAAGAAGGGGAGCGGGATGAAATTGCTTCTCAAAGCAGTAGCATGGGGTCTGTGTTTGCTCCCTTCTGTAATGGCAAAGCCTCACTCTGCAAAAATAACCACTCAGGCTTTTTAATTCTTATCTAGGAAACTGTGGCTCTTGTTTCAGTTGCTGTAACTGTTGAAATTCCTGGATTTATATGGATGATCAGTTGTGAGTTAGGATTAGAATCACAAGTACTTATGAGATAGGTGATTCAAAATCAGAACTTTTTTTAAGAACACACATATGAGAAAGAAGACTTCCCTCTATTTATTTTCATCCATCTCCCCACACTAAGAGGATGCTTCCTGTCTTTTGGCTTGTTCCTGTTTATTTTTCCTCCTTTCTCAGTATATTAATACTTTCCTGTCAGGGCAAGTTTAATTAGTGGATATATGCAGGTGGGTGCATATATTGGTGTGTATCTGCACATTCATACATTCATTGTGCTTGATTAAACCTCAGATTAAAAGACCAACTGAGGACATTTTCCATATCTGAGGTTTGGAGATCCCTCTGTATATCTGAGGGTGACTGGTTCATTTAGTAATTAATTAATCAATCAGTCTACTGAATCTGCAGAGTCACAAGGTGAATTGTTACTGCAGCTGTTTTACAGACCTGCAGCCCAGAAGTGTTGGCTTCTCATTATTTACATGGTTTCAGCTATAGACATTTTAGCAGCCATGCATTTGGACAAATTCAATCCCAAGGGGAGGGATGAACTTTTAATATTTAATGCTGCTTTTAAAGCACGGAGTTGGAAAACTGACTGGATGTCACACTGCATAATACAGACTCTCATTTTCTCTTATTATATTAATGAAAAAACTCCTTTCCATTTTATATTTTGGGGTTTTTTTTTCTTCAGCAGCCTGGTAGTGATTTGGTGGTGGTAGAGTGGTTGGTGGCTGATGTCAGTACCGATGTTAAATTATGACAATGATGGTGAAATGTTTTGCTCTCTCCAGAACAGGTTCCATGAATGGAAAACCTCCCACAGAGTAATTGTGAATTACATGCATGTATCGGGTACGCTGCTTACAAAATCTTGTGCCTATAAATACACCCTAAAAACCAATAAGAGATTATACAGCTTTAATTAGTTGGGAGTGGTGGGGGGAAATAGGAAAAACACAGTTCCGGGAATGAGGGAGGAAATCGTTGAACTGGCCTTGGTTGGCTCTCTGTATGCAGGAATTTCAGCCCAGGGTGGAGGTGCAAGACGTGAAAGAGCAAAAGGGAGAGAGCAGGGACCGCCTGCTCCCAAGCTCTTCCAGGAGGAGGCTGAAAGTGGGCGCTGCCCTCCCGGGCTGTGCGGTTCTGCCCTGGGAGCACACACCCTTCCTGGGAATGCCGAGTGCTTGGCGCGTAAAAGTCGGGCGTGTCTCGGCGAGCTGACACCTCACTCGTGTAAGGGAGAAATTGCCCACAGACCAGGCGAAAAATTATCTCCCCCCTGCCCTTCTGTTTGATTTCTGGTGGCTCTTTGTAACGTAATGCGAATTTGTGAGGCTTTTGGCTCTTCAGCCAGCGCAGGGTAGAGGAGTGCCACTGACTTCAGCCGAGCGGTACTAGCTGGCACCAGCTGAAAATGATGTTGTGCAACTCCAGTATCCTTATTCCCTGGATATGGAAGAGGGATATTTTGCTTTGATGTGATGCTGCAGATTTCAGGGCTTGGCTCATAAGCACCAGGTCGGGATGCTACCTGGCAGGATGCAGCTTGGCTCATAAGCACCAGGTCGGGATACTACCTGGCAGGTTTGGAGCCTGAAGAGTGGCACCCGAGAGCCTCGCCTCACCCGCTGCAGCCTGAGGTCCTTGTGGCTCCAATCATAACCCCAGGAAGGGCTGCGAAATTGGAAATCCCGTGAGTTTGCCAGCAGGGAAGGAGTTGGCAAAAAGGATTATCTCCGATAATAACCTTCCTTGCCCAGTCGGGAAGGAGAGTGTTCAAGTGTTTGCTTTGCCTTGTGAACTTCCCAGCCTGTGGAAAGATGTCCGGAGGGCTTTCAAATGTAAAATGAGGATCGTTAGCTCCTCCCATCTTCTCTAGGGGTTTCTTTCTTTAAACCATGGACTGTTAACTTATGTCAGGTAAAGGAGCTGAGCACTGATGACCCCAAAATGCAGTAAAGCCCCTGCAATTCATAGGAACTAGACCTTTCGCCCATTTCCTGTTCATTTTTTTTTTTTCTTCTTTTTCTTTTTTCCCCCCTCTTTCCTGGTCCTATTGCTTTGTTTCACTGTTGGATCTGTAATGGGAAAGTTAATTTGAATCTCACTTGTGGAAAAACACTGAAACATATCTTCTTGCAGACTGGGATAGGATAAAGCAAGCTGTCTAGTTTATTTTATTTTATTTTATTTTATTTTATTTTATTTTATTTTATTTTATTTTATTTTATTTTATTTTATTTTATTTTATTTTATTTATTTTATTTTATTTTATTTTATTTTATTTTATTTGGGTGTTTTTTGTTGGTTTGGTTTTTTGGTCTTTTTTTTGACCAAAAAGTAGTGTTCTGGTGGCAAGCAGCAATTGCATAGGAAAAGACAAGTAAGAAATAAAGTGTAACATTAATGGATGGGATTTCTACTTCTAATACACAGCAGGGTAAAGGCTTTCTAAGACAAAAGCTGTCTCTGTTTTATCACATAATCCGTGTGATGCAGGGGCCCTTCATTCATTTGACTCATTTTTGACACAATGACCTGTGCTGAGACCTTCCAGTTATGTGTTTTAAGGGCAACCAACCCCCTGAGGACTTCATTGCTTGCTCCCAGCCTTTACCCTGGGAGAAGAGGAGGAGCACTGATTCCCTGTCTTCTCTGTACTACTTGTGATAGGATGCTCAAGGACCTTCTATAACTTCTCTGATTTTCCAAGGCTGGAAATTCCCTCTGCTCACAGAGAAGTTGCTTCCTACCTTTGATCATAATTTTATCTTTTCCCTTTCTGTCCTTTCCTACATTTCTGAGTGCACCCTCCTTCACTTGATTTTTTTGTGTGGCATCTAAGGATGTGGTGTTTGGAGTTTCTGTTTACTCCAGATGCCAGGAACAGTTTTTTTTTTTAGATTCCATACAATCAATCAGTGCAGTTGGCACTGCACTGATTAAATTAAAGTGCAGTTATTAAGTGATTAAATTAATTAAATTAAGTGATTCTCATGCAAACAGACTTTGTCCAGGATAGAGTCCTTCAATTCAAACATACTTGTAGCAGGGCCAGGACTTGTTGCATGCAACCTGGTATTTGAACAAAGCAATGAAAAATTATGAATAATTTTTCTCAGAAGTCCTTCCTGTGCTGTTTCCAAGAATGGACTATAGGTGCTTTTTTGACAACACTTCATGGTTGCTTATATATTTTCTCCCATGTCTCAGGTGTACTATTTGGAAAACTACATGTCAGGAATGCTCAACCATCACTAAGTTTTGTATAGGAGCAGTGTACAATATTAATCAATAAATGCACTCTAATTACCATTTCCTCATTTTTTGGGGGGAATAAAAAGAGCCAGGGTGAAAAAAGAAAGTTTGTTCTTTATATGTTTATCTCAGTTAATTTTGTTTATGTTCCCCAAGGTTGCGAACACACTAAAGAAGTGTCATAACGCCTGGTTTATCTGAATCTGCATTGTTTTTATTTTTAAGGAATTTTTCTAGGTATTCTCACTCAACATTCCTTATGTGCCAAACAAAAGAGTGTGAATCAAAGCCCTGCTGGATTAGATTTGCAAGAGTGCATTGCCAAATGAAGTGACTTACCTGGGGTTCAGGAAGTGAAAGGATTAGAACTGAGAAGATGACAAGAGACCATGGTGATAGATCTAATTCTCCCTATCCTGAGTAGTGCTGGCATTCCCATAAGGAAAGGTTTAGGGAATGTCTTTCTGGGATCACTCATGTTCAGGCTCTCAGGGGCTAGGAAGGACCTGCTGAGATGTGGCAGCTGGATCCAAGAGGAGAGAACAATTCCCAGTCAGTGCAATGTGTTGCCTCCTAAGGCCTTTGTTCATGATAGTAGTTATTGAAAATATGAGGAATGGGACATGGAAAGTCAAGTAAGACTTGACAAACTCTGTTTTTTGTGTGTTTTTGCTCATGTGCCCATGAATTTGGTGCCCACTCTGCAAACAAGTCAGTGCAGGATTAACTTGTTACCATGTGCTGTTCCAGAGGAACATTTCAAGGATCAAATGCGTTGCTCTGATAGAAGGTGGCAAAATTCAAGTATATTTGCACCTAGAGAATAAAACCAGGGCATTACTAGCTCGGAATTTTTCTTTCTCCTTTAAGGCAGTTGTTTAAGAAAAAAGGCTTAATGATTCTGTGGCCTTTGAGGTGTGGAGCATCCTACTGTTCCTTTTGAATAACTTTCTGTCAAATAAATAAGCTGCCTGTTGGCTCAGTCAGTGAGATTTGACACACATACACATGTGAAATGTATTTCAAAGACTTTATTTGTCAGTTTTTAAAACTATTTCCCCTCATTGTACCTTCCTGGCAATTAAGAGTGCCTGATTTCCACGATAGCAATTTAATCTATTGTCTTGAGAATCAGGCGGATGTGACGTCCGCATTTTTATCTTTCCTCTTAAACGGACAAGAGTTCCTGGCTTGTACAAAAACAAGAGATTTCAGACCAAAGCCATTGCAGTCTTGACTTTTGAGGCACCAGGGGAACAATGATATTGTAGGTGGAAACTGGAGGAGTTTCTTGCTCATGTGCAAAAGGAGTCTCACACAGAAAAAGGTACATTCATTTTTAATTAAGCCAGTGATAAAACTGTAGAGGGTTTTGTACTGGCAGATCTTACTGGATTGTATTCTGATTTGTTAGTGGCACCTGCTCCATTAGAATTGGGGGGAAACTCCATCTGCAGTTCAGAACAGAGTGGGAGGTGGAAGGGAAGGGATTTACACCTTGCCTTTTTGCACAGCCTGCTTTGTAAACCAAAAGGGTTAAAGAACAGCAGTATGTGGTTCATCACTGTAACACTGTGCATGCAACAAAAATACAGTAGTATTGATTACAAGTATATGATTACAAAGTATGTTATCTGAGAATAATAAATGCCTACTGTTTTCTTCACCATTCTTTGTAGTGTCATTCCCATGCAGTTGCCACTTCTGAGCTATCTTGCAGCCTTATGCCAGTTTGGGATTTGCAGCATTATATTTGACTGAGTTATAGAATAGATCTTTCTTTTCCTGTCTTGTGTAAATAAGTCAAACTCAGTGTTTATTTATGTGGCTGTGATTTGGACCTACATAATTAAGAGCAATAAGAAGTGTGTGTCTATACCTGAAATCTCAATTTGTCTTTGCAAAATGCATTCTAGTCTTTAATTGGAGGTTCCTTTAGGAAAAGGTGTGTCTGGTCTTTTGGAAGATATATAATATGTTAACTTTGGTATATTTAAGCCTCTCTAGTTGCTTATATGATCACTGAAATTAATTCCCTTAGATGGATCTCCCTACAGCCTTCACACTTAACTGTTGATGTTTGGCCACAGAACCCATGTAGTTCAACATCTGCATGACCCTACTATCCTATTATTAATTATTATTTTTTAAGGCCATCCTGGAGGTAGTTTATAGACACATGGAAAACAAAGACTGACATATTGGTTGTGGAAAGGAGGAGGCAATGCTAACACTGGTTTTGTTGAATGAAAATTTTCACCCTGGATCTCTAATCTCTGTGTTTTCCTCCCTTTCCTTCTAGTTGCTTATCTCAAGCATGTTATCACCCTGAAATCAGTGGATTATGTGGCTACAATGGTCTGCCAAGCAAACCTTCTGGCTGGTGCAAAACCTGTCTATTTTTTCTTTCCCTTTGTGTATGTTTGGGTGGAAATCTTGTGCTGCAGAGATGACTTCTACTGGAGCCAGCTTGGCTGAGCCAGTCTGGGGTGCTTCTCCACATCAGGCTGGCTGAGAAATAATGCTGTGTGTTAAAGGGCTTTGTGTGCAGAGTGTTAACTGAGGAGAACTGTAATATGTGTCTGTATTGGCTTGCATTTCCCTGCCATGAGAAGTGAAAATGGGGGAAAAGAATAATTAATAACTCTCCTTGATTACCTAGTTAAAGCAGGATGGAGGGCAACTGAATTACCTCAACTGTCTGCAAGGATTATGGCCTTCTGAAATGTTGCAGAACCTCAATAATAATTTTCTTTATAAAGAAAGGATAGAAGATGATGAGGAGTTCTGAAACAGACTGTGTCTCAAACTAAGAGTATTCTAAACTGTCTCTTTTTGCTTTTTAACAGATGCTCCTCTTGACAGTGCTGCAAACAAACCTACTGCTGGCCACTGTAATCTCAGGTAAGAAAACAGGTTTGGACTAGAATATAATTTCACTATTTTTTGGTGAGATATGAGCCCTCCTTCCTCTTTTTGTACCGACTCAGGGATTATCCTCACCATGCTGAAGGCATCAAAAAAGTAATTCCTTTTGTCTATTTACCTTGAAACAGGCACTGTTTTGAGTCCCAAACACTCCCTGAAGTCAGGGATGTTTAACTGAATAAAATACAGAGCTTTCCTAGTGCCCTATAGGCTTCAGGGGGGTTGCAGGCAGGTACAGATGAGCACATGGCATTCCTCAAAGGATCAGGATTTAAATTACCCATGAAAGGTTTGGGCTGGAGGAAAGAAAGTAAAAAAAGGCATTTCAGTAATGCATCTAATAATAATAAAAAGGCTGTGATCCTATGGACTGCCATGCCAGGCTTACAGTCTGCCTAGAAGCTACCAGGATCTCAGTAGGCATAAATTCCAGCAGAGAATTTCCTGAACTGCAAAATTATTGCTTTAAATTGCAAGTTCATGTTGTGTTTTGATACCTAGGGTTATCAGGTGCTTCACTTCAGGAGTCATCAGTTGCCCGTTGCAGCCTTTTTGGGAATGATCACATCAGAACATTTGATGGTTCCTTGTACAATTTTGCTGGGGACTGCAGCTACCTTCTTGCTGGAGACTGCCACAAACACTCCTTCACGCTCTTGGGTGAGTCTGAGCTGGGTTCCATCACTGGAAAAAAAGATAAATAGTTCCCCTTTGTCAGATGGGATGGACCACTGCATAAAAAGAGGTCTTGGCTGGGTTTTTTTTATCTGTTTCTGGGTTGTATTAGGGTTTTTTGGGCTTGTTTTGGAAAGTGGGATTACTTTTGGGGCTTCTGTTATCCCTTGGTAACGCAGGTCACACATACATAAGCTGCTGAGAAACAGGGATTTTCATACTACTCTAACTAAAAAGGGGGAGACTTTTACTGATTTTGAATTTTTCAATTCATCTTCATTTGGAGATGTTGCCAAGTTAAAGCTGAATCCAGGAATAAGAACTATACAACCCTTTAGAACTAATTTTATCTGTATTCTAAACCATACCAGTAAGATAAATCCCACCTTCTGGGACAGAAGGCCTTGGAATTAGCATAGGCCTCTGCAGAGTTATTCTTGGTCATAGAAGTGATGATATCTGTACTGAAACTGTGATATTCATACCAACTGCTTTGGCAGATGTTTTTATATTCACTAATAACTGTTCTTTGTTGGTCATAGTTTAAAATAAGTTTTTACTGACTACAAATTGTTCTCCTCAGTCTCAGAACTAGAAGTATTTGATGTGTCTCATCTCCTTAGGTGATTACCAGGATGGGGACAGAATTGGTTTCTCTGTGTATCTTGGAGAATATTTCAGTCTTCGTGTCTCTTTAGATGGAGTTGTGATGCAGGAAGACAAAAGGTACCTGTAGGAACTATAATTCTAGGAGAAAACCACCTGATGGGTTCTGTGAGTCACATGCTGAGAATTTCCTGGGTTTTTTTCTCCACAGAGTTTCCATACCTTTTGCCTCCAATGGTATATTTATAGAGAAGGAGGCAGGTTATTATAAAATATCCAGTGATGAGCATGGCTTTGTGGTGAAGATTGATGCCAGTGGAAACATTCAGATACTCCTTCAAGAAAAGCACTATAATAAGACCTGTGGGCTGTGTGGCAATTTTAATAAATTCCTTGAGGATGACTTCAGAACTCGGGAAGGTAAGGTTACCACTAACTGATTGTATTTTAATGGATGCTCTTGCACACTTTTCCTGCTGGGTGATTCAGCAAAGATGTTGCTGATCCAGCAAAATGTTTCTGCAGAACCTGTCAGGTACCTCAACTTGGTGTGCTGAAAAGCTAAGTCCTTTCATCTTCCTTTCTCCTGAAAGGAAATGACTGTCACATCTCATTCCTGAGGAAAGCCCAGGCATCTGAATGTAGCATGTTTAGAAACCTGAAAACTTTCAAATGCAAAAATAAAGCTACAGGTTAATTTATGTGGGTAGACTGGCTAGAAGAAGACCCAGCAAAAAAGCTGTGTCAAATACCCATTGACTGAACTTCTGAATTTTCATGAATTAGCCCAGAGGTAGTAAGAATTGATACTGTTGCAACAGCAGAATATTAAATTCCTGCTGCTTGCAGGTTTGGCATGGGGTGCTGTTCCATAAAGGGGTTACCTTTTAATGGCATTTCCCTGTCTGTAAGGGCTGTTGGATTGGGCGTGCACCTTATATCACGCCAGTTCCTAATGAGAATGGGAGGCAAGACTGCTTTTGCTGCTCAGCACATCTTTGTGTGAAGACTCGGAGTTTCTGAAAAGCCCTGAATGAGACTTTGAAGGATTGGTCTTGATTTGTGGGATTTATGAGTGTCTTTTAATTCTGAGCACTTGCCTGAAGAGGAGAGGTTTGAAGTTAGTTAATACATTAATATATTAGATTGATAATACGAAGTGTGTATTAAAACTAAATGATACTAGAAGATAGAAAGGGAGGCAAAGCATCTTGGAAAGAAGCCTAGAAGTGCACTCAGGATACATAATAGCTTCAGTGTAAAGGAAAAAAAAGAGATCTCATGGTATATTAAAATGATTAATCTGTCCTTCAGAAATGTAAATAATAAGAAACAAACTCTGGTCACAGAACTGCTTGCCAGGGCTTGGATCCCTTGATGTCTGAACGAGATGAGATATGAAGTTTATGTCTTTTTCTTGAGACAGTAAATAGTAGTAAGGCTCTTGGAAAAAACAGCAGCAAAAAAAGGAGACTGTAATGCTTTGGATTGTTCAAATGTAGAAAAGGCCCCTCTGCTGCTCATGTTTATATGTGTTTCATGCTGTATTTGTTTTACATGCTGGAGGCTGTATCTTCCCTCTTAAAAAAAACCCAGTTCATTCACAGCCACGGATTTTGGAATGTAATGAAATTCATGACAGGGTCTCTGCTTGGAGGAGCTGTAAAATAATAGAGGTAACAGAGAAAATGCATTCTCTGTGTTTCTTACGGAAGTCAGGGATTTCCTTGTGTTTATCCACCTGTGTGGATACACAGATCTGTGATTTTAGCCTGAAGAATAGAACTGTGTGTCAGCAATTCTGCCAGTTTTTCCAGTGCTACAAAAGATCTTTCATTTAAAGTAATTTAGGAGGAATTAGACTGAATTATGCTTGAATTTGTTGTATCAGTGAGGAACATCACTACACCCACACACTGTTTGTCTCCTTGGCAGCTCTGCTGGTTCACTAGAGCATTTCTTAGCTTGCTCCAAGTAAATCAGTTATGGAATAATTCAGATCACTTTTTTTTGGGTAGGTTTTTTAATATACTGTTGAATCTAGCTTCCAGGTGGTGGGGCAACACAAACAGCTGGGAGAAGTAATATTCTTTAAACAGAAAAAGTAGGCAGCCTCTTGGAAGCCTGTGAAGTATTTTACCCTTTTCTTTTCACTCAAGTTTTTAGTTATTCTTCTTTCAGGCTGATTAGATCTCCTGAAGGTCAGCTTATCCTGGGATGTGAGCTTGGTGTAAGGATTTAGTAATCTGAGGGTGAAGGGTTACCTTAAGCTTGACAGCAGACTGAACTGTCCTGTTGGTGTGTCCATTGCTTCCTGTTAAAACCTGGAATTTATCAGACTGGGGCCTCAGTTCTAATAAATCAGATTTCTGGGATGGATTTATATTGGTAAGAGATGCATTAAGAACTTTGAGCTTCAGAATAACATGCAGTGGAAACAAATGAAAATATGATTTTTCTGTATTTTAGGGAAAAAAAATTATTGTGGTTTAATAATACAGAGTTAGTCTGATTTTTCCCTTAAGAAAGTGCAGTATGATACAGAACTTCATTGATTATATCTGGATTGCTTTTAGGGTGGTGCGGAAAGAAGAAACAAAGCACCTGCTCTGTGAGTGGATATTACCACTTATAGCAAGTAAATAAAGGAGTCATGAACAGAAGGGTGTTTGAAACTTAATGAACGCGATAATTGCTTTTTTTTCCTCTTAATACATTTATACTCCTGTTCTATAATCTATTCAAATGTGCTGTTGTCATGATGCTCTTATGAGTCCTCACTGTTTTAGTGTGGAAATGGAGAACTGATGAGAGAATAACACACACTCTTTCTGTGTAAACTTTGGATGCTCAGCTATTGAGATCCTGGAGCTCTGAATGATGAGAACAAAATCTGATAACCTGGTAAATTAAGACTGGTGGGATTGAGCTTTGAAGGCTTTAGGTGTTAGTTCTTACCCCCCATACCACCCCCCCCAAAAAAAAAAAAAAAAAAAAGAAGACTCTACAATTGGTTTTGGAGTTCATAGAATATCCTGAGTTGAAAGGGACCCACAAGGATTAGCAATTTCCGGCCCTGCACAGGACACCCCAACAATCCCACCATGTTGTCTAAATGCTCCTTGAGCTCTGGCAACCTTGGAGCTGTGATGATTTCCCTGGGGAGCCTGTTCAGTGTCCCACCACCCTCTGGGGGAAGAAACTTTTCCCAAAGTTGTGGACACACTTCCCTTCAGACAGGCTGAGGTGCTGAGTCACTGCCACTGACATGGCTCCTACAATAGCTCATCCTGTGGAGAAGTGCTTATGTCCTGTCCAGACTGACAAACAACATTGATTTTATTCTATGGGCTTGCTTGTTTATTGGATATGGAAGCAAAACCAATCCAAACCTTGAGAGATTGTTCTCACACTTTAGGCATAACTAAAATATAAAAAGAAAAGTCTTGGAAGCTTTCTAGGGTTTTTTTGGTCTTTGTCTGTTTTTCTCCTAGACCCTAATGAAGGGTTTCCCCTCTGCTTTTTCTTGCCCGATAAGGTCTGGTCCTTTATGGCCATTCTGTGAAGGCTTCTAAGACTTGCCAGTTGGCTCTGCTTTCTGACCTCAGCATGTACTTCTAATTGGTTGCCTTTGCTCATATCAGAAACATGAAGTTGAGTTCTTTCTAGATGCTCAGATACCTATTTGGCCACCTTCAGCCAAATAGCCAATGGCTATGACCATTCTGATCATTGTCACAAGCATTTTACCACTGGGGACTGAAAGCACAGGACAGAAGAGATGACTTACATAGCATGACAGAGGAAATCTGACACAGCACAGGGAATTTGATCCTGGAAGCTCTTCAGGGTGTGCACACAGGAGTAAGTTGTTGAATCCCCTTCACCCTGCAGCATGTGAGTAGTCTCAGGGAGGGCTCTTGCCCTGCAGAAATGGTGAGGAAATTCCTCCCCAGTGAGCAAGTCTGCAGCACAAAGTTGCCAGAGTTTATCCATGTACCTGCAGCCTTAGTCTGTGCCTAATACTCTTAGCATAGAATTATTAAGGCTGGAAAAACCTCCAAGATCAAGTCCAACCTTTGGCCAAACACCACTTTGTCAACTAAACTGGGGCAGGAAGTGTCACATCCAGCCATTTCTGGTATTGCTGTGATGGGTGCTTTGAAGTCAAAGGTCATCCTTGAAGTCTGTGCTAAACAGATCATTCAAATCCAACACAGGGATGTCACTCCATCATTTTGTTATGCATGCCGCACACACTTAGCATAGTGTAAGGGAAAATAAAAAAATCCCAGCCCAAATTAATCCAGCATCCCATTATGTTTTTCTTGGCCCTGGGAGGAAACAGGTTTCTGGGAATCTGGTATCCAAATTACAAAGTTGTTTATGATAAAACAATATCCATGGAGAATTTTGGATAAACCCTGCTCCAGCTGCAAGCAACATTCTTTAAGCTCCTGAAATACAGAATACATGATGAATATATTGAAGTCAATAAAGGTTAAACGCATAGAAGCAGGTAGTATCTGCAAGGAAAAAATCTGATATTTCAGGTAAAGATTTAATTTCAGAAGTAGTGTAGGTGTATATGACTGAATATGTGACTTCTCAGCGTGTGGTACCTGGCACCAGAAGATTTTAAAGTACATTCTAAACTCACAGTGGTAGTACTGCAAATAATAAGTATTTTTTTGCCTAAGAAAGTAAACAAAAGTTTAGGTCATTCTGAAATGCAAATTTCTTGGCATTTTAAAGGATATCAGTAATTTGATTTTTAGGCAAGTTGAATGCTTTTGTTTAGGCTGAGTCAGTAATCCCATTTTCTTGAATTTCAATTGGAAGTAAGGGGAATAGATTCCCAAGAGAATTATAAATGGTACAGGCAAAGATGACTTGTTTTAGGGCATTCATCTGAGATGCCAGAAAGCTGCATTCCTAACCCCAAGACTTTATTCGGGGTTTGGGATTGAAGTTAGACATTTCTGTTATGAGGTGTGTGGCTGCATCACTGGGCTGTAGTATTTTGGAGATGGCTTTTTTTTCCCTCTCCTGTTCAATATTACTGATTTTAAATTCATTGAGTTGAAGAGGGCAGGAAAGATTTTTATAGCCTGTGACTTTGTTATTTCATATCACTAATTTGATGCACAAACTATGAATCAAGTTTTGGGCAGCCTTACCAATAGATTTGCTTGTCTGGAATGGAAACCATGTAAAATTGTGTAGAAAAAGCCCACAAAACAACAAACAAAGCACCCCCCCCCCCCCCCCATTGCTTGATAAATAACCAACATGTGAAAGTTGGTTATTTACCAACTGAGATTCTATTTGCCAATTAAGACCTACAGGACTGTAGTGTCTTGACCAAATTCTTGAATTTATTTTATAGATGAGTTAATAGAGTCTGGGAGAGTTATCTGATGGGTCTGTGGCCATATGGAAAATCTGCAGGAGGTCCAGGAAGGGAGGTCAAGGTTTCTGCTTCCCACTTGGTGCCTGGAGCATGAGCTGTTTTTTTCTGATGATTGCTTGCCTGACCATCAGTATCAAATTAAACAAGCTGGTGCCAGTTTCAGATTTCAGAAGGAACTGGTGGTTGGAGGCTCATAGTGAACAAGGATTTTACTGTGAAGACTGGCCATCACCTATCTGAAAATCCTTCTGAAGGGAGACAGATGTGAGGGCAGCAATTAGATCACAAAGGCATAGTCTAGCAGGATTCCCCTGGAGACCCTGCCTGCTACTCAGGTGGTGGGGGAGCAGTTCTCTCCTCAAAGACCTCTGCAAGGTCACGGATGTCCTAATGTTTCTAGGAAGTTAGGAGCAGGTGGGATTTGTGTTGTCCTTTAAGATCTGCCTCTTGAACCCATCTTGCATCCAAAAAGGAGATTCCACCCCAGCTGGCTGCCTGGGGGTCTTGGCCTTTTAGCAGCGTTTATCTGCTGAGATCTATACTGTGGTCTATACCAGGCACCACTTCTTCAAGCACTTGTGTCCACATCCTTTGTTTTCATTACATTTTGTAACAACTTCTATTTTCAATGCGTTTCCTGCAAGTCTTAAGCGAAACCAGTGTTTTAGCCAAAGTCCCATCCAGGCTGCATGTAGGGTTTCTGGGTGTAGGGCTCTGATGAGGAATTTGTTTCTGCAGAATTTTGTGTGCTTCCAGGAAAAAGAGGTGGCCACAGAAGGGACAGAAGGCAAAACAAATCTGCTGTGGAAGAGATGAGGGCAGTCTTGCTGTGTGGTGGGATTGCAGTGTCAGTTTATGTTGACAGCATCACCTCCCCACTTAAACCCTAGATTACTTTTTAGGCTGATTTGTTGTCCCTTCCACTGCAGAAGGAAATGGAGGTGTCAGTTGGGAAAGGCAGAGGGGTGTTGGCAGCTGCTCCTCCCTCCACCCAGAGCAGACAGATGTGATAGGGATAGTTCTCTCTCCCCATTTTTCCTTCTGAAGCCTCATCAAATAGGTGAAGTATTTATGTTGGAAAAGACATCCAGGATCATTGAGCCCAACTTTTGAGAGATCACTGCTTTGTCAACTAAACCAGAGCACTGAGTGCCACGTCTGGTCATTCCTTGAGCACTTACAGGGGTGGTGACTCCACTACCCTGTTCAGCAGCCTGTTCCAATGCTTTTCAATCCTCTCCAAGAAGAAATTCTTCCTGATGTCCAACCTGAACCTCCCCCTGGTGCAGCCTGAGGCCATTTCTTCTCATCCTGTCCCTTGTTCCCTAAGAGCAAGGGAAGAACCTGACTCCCACCTGTCTGCCCCCTCCTCTATAGGGAATTGTAGAGACCCAGAAGGGCCCCCCTAAGCCTCCTTTTTTACAGGCTGAGCCTGCCTAGCTCCCTCAGCTGTTCTTCACATGACTGTCTCTCCAGACCCTTCACTTACTTGAAGTGTGTCATAAAATACAGCAAACAAAGAATTAAAATCGCATAATGCAAATGTTGCATAAAAGAATCACGTTAGAAATATAAATTTAAAAGCACCACACAAGAAAAAAAAATTAATGGAAGAAGAGAAATGAAAAAAAAGTGACCTAAAAAGTATTTTAGTTGCCATCAGTTGTCCCAACCTTCAAATCTTAGCCTGTGGTTGAATGAGCCCCTGGGAGCAGCTCCCAGCAGGAATCCTGGCATGGATGTACATACAGGGCTGGAGAAACACTGTTTCAGAGGAGAGCCCAACTCCTGCTAGGGAAAGGCTGCTTTACTACAAAAAAAGGGAATTTGGCACCTCGCTTCTCCCCAGGCTGGCCTGCATTGATGTTTTAATTTTTATAATATGTGGTAAGCTAAAGGGTTGTGTTCTTCTTGTTGCTGCATTTCTTTTCTTGTGCCAAGTCCTGGCTGCATAGATGAAAATTTTGTGTCTTTTATCCCTTTTCCTTGGGAGTCTTCCTCATTTGATATCTGCTGTGGGCCTAATACATGCTACCTTTAAAAGCCCCTAATTTCTAGTTGTGATAGTTTGGCATCTAGGAAAAAAAGTGGGAAATATCCACAGAAGTGACTCCTCTGAGAGAGGCTGCTGGGATTTTGTTCTCTGCTTGAGACCTGACCAATAGCTGGCCATTTCTGAGAATTGACAGCATTTGGGGCCACTGAAAAGTGAGATCACCTTTGTGAATACCACCTTTTAAACCTAACCCCGGGAGCTTCTGTCTCTCTTTGTTTCTGGCCTTGAAAGGTAGCAGAGCTCTGGTGTGGCCTGGCCCGCTCCCCCGTGGGCTGTGCGGCCCAGCAGAGCCTGGGCTCGGCCTGCTGTGGCTCCCGGGCGGGGGATGGAGCCTGCAGAACTTCCCCCGGCTCCAGGCCAGGGCCGGGCTCTGCTGCAGCCCCTCCTGTTAAACCCTCCGGGTCCTATTCCAGCAGGGTGGCTGAAGCCTTTCCCAGGGGGGCCTCTGGCCCTAGGCTGGGGCCGGGCCAGAGCTGCTGACATCTTGCTGATACCCTCTCACCGGAAAGCTGTCCACTGCTTTCCAGCGCTACCGACCTGAAATCCAACACCATGAATACCTGCAGTGGCTTGGGCCAGATTTTAACCCTTTCACTACCCAGATGAGACCTGCAGATTTAATTCCCTCTACAGAGAAAGGAAAGTGAGACAACATGAAACATCTAGGTCAGTAAGAGGGAAGAAGTCAAGCCTCGTATGGAAGGAGAATAAGGAGATGCTTTAGTGAGCTGAAATATTATTTTGCTAAGGCCATGGAAATGGACAATAATGTTCTGAAAAACTCCTTTAATTAATGAAGAGTATTAGCAGGAATGAACTATTCAAACAGTGAATCTGAGCAAAGGTATCCATTGATGAGCTAAGCAAATGGCGGAGTAGTTGTGATTCCATGAGATGGTGGAACAGAGAGAGAAGTGAGAGCTGATGAAGACCCTTGGCCCCCAGGGAGGAAAGGAGAAAACCTCTGTTCCCAGAGATGGTCACAGAGACAGATGAAGAGAACCTTTGCCTTTCAATAACTCATCCTTAAAATAATACCCCTTGAGTTCATGGCCCATGAACACACCTCAGGGTGGTGTGAAAATGGGAGGAGGGCATGATGGCAGAGTTTTTTCCAGGTGGATGCCAATCATGGGAATGAAAACCCATGAGAAAACTGTTTTTTGCGAAGAACTCTCCATGGAATGACAAGGGAAAACTCCTCTCCCACAGAGACTGATGAAAAGATTATTGTATAGTTGGTACTGCTTTAACATCCCAGGTTTTGTCTCTACAGTGTGAGCTGGGAAAGGAAAAAGGGTGGGGGAAGAAAAGGTTTCCGGAGGTTTTATTCTGGTTTCTTATTCTTGTAGTTCTGTTAATAAATCTTCTTTATTCCTTTTAAGTTTTAAGCCTGTTTTGCCTTTCTCCTAATCTATATCTCACAGCAAGAAATGAGTAAGTACCTTGGTGATTCTAGCTAGAGCTAAAACCACCACACTAGTTTACAAAAAATTCTACAGGTCTTAATACCTCTGCCGTAGCATTCTCAGTGCAGTTTTCATGATTACCCCATAGTTTAGGAAGAGTTTTAGTGGTCTGTATATTTCTTGTGTTTGTACTAAATAGGGAGTTCAATGGAATCTTTATACCTGTATACATTATTAAATATTCTATAGGTATATTTGGGAAGAATTTTTTTGGTTTTCAGATACAATCAGGCTTGTATCTCAATACATCTTCTGCATAAGGTGTTGGAAATGCATTAACATTCGCAATTGATATTCTCACAGGTACCACAACGGGGTTTTAAAAGGCTAATGAGGGTCACAAAATTGTTTACTAGCAGGTACCCACAAGCAGAGATAGTCCTGGAACCAGCAAGACCATGGGTGGCAAAAGCGGGTGGAGGGAGCATTCCCTCTCTTTGAGGATCCCCCTTCTCAGAAGGATGGAGCAAGAGCAGCAGAGAGGTGGTTTGCATCTCCCAGGGAGTTGCAGCCATACAAACTCGTTCAGCTTTGCTTTTATGCAAAATGGATGCAAATCTTGCTAAGCCTGGGCCAGGAGCTGCTTGTCCTGGGACAGAGGAGTGTGTTTCAGGACACCATACCCAGGAAGAGGATGGGCCCAAACCATCACAGTGCATGTTAAGCTTTGCACACAAGATTTAGTTTTGGATAGGAGAAAAATCAAGGCTAGCCAGGATCAAGAGTGCTAATGCTTTCTTCAGTTAGGGAAAGCAGCTGGGTTTGTTTGCCTCTCTAATATGTTTTGTGTTTTATTGACAACTTTTAAGTGGTAAGAAGATGTGCAGGCATGATTTGGCTTCTGCAGATTGTAGTTGACCAGCAGCAACTCCTACCATGTTCATGTAGGTGTGAGGGAGGTGGGAGCTGCCTTCTGCAGGCTTTAGTCTGTCCTTGAGCTTAGATATGTCCTCAGCATAAAAGTAAATCCATCACTGATAGTGGCTTTCCTACAATCTGTTTGGAATAAAAATCCATTTGATACAACAGTTTATATTTTTAAAGAGAGCTTTTGGCAGACTATCACCTTAATAGCAGCCAATAATGCACTTGTCACTAAAACCCCTCCAAAAGTGATATTGCTTCTCTTATTCTTCATTCCCAGGGACCCTGGTGGAGAACAGTTACGATTTTGCCAACTCCTGGGCTTTGCACAGTGAAAACAAGCACTGCAAGAGAGTACAGACTCCGAGCAACACCTGCAACATTTCATCTGATATGGCAGAGAAGGTTGGTGCTGCAAGATGTTGTTCTGGTTTCAGTCCTTCTCTACCTGAAAGGCAACATGCTTGCCCTTTGGCAACAGAAATCTCAGAATATTGTGATTTGGAAGGAACCCACAAAGATCACTGAGTCCAACTCCTGGCCCTGCACAGGACAGCCTCAAAATCCCACCTTGTGCCTGAAAGCACTGGCAGCCTTGGGGTCATAACTATTACCCGGGAGCCTGTTCAGTGCCTGACCACCCTCTGGGGGAAGAACCTTTTCAGGTCCAGCCTAAACCTGAAATCTGCCTATCTGTCTGTCTATCTGTCTGTCTATCTGAAAATAATGTGGGATGGGACTACTGTGCTATTTTAGATGATTTGTTGCTCAAATAAGCCAGATAAGGTATCAGTTTCAAAGGTGTGAGATTTTGAGAGAAGCAACAAATCAGCCATAGCTCAAGGTAGTCATGGGTTTCTTCCTCACACAGCAATATATAAAATGTTGGTCCAATAAACAGTTAACATGAAACTTGTTTCTACTTAATAACCTATCACCTTTGCCTAATTTTGTCACACTGTGTCTGTCTTTCAGCCAATAAACTGATAGATCACATACACACACACATCTGTAAATCAAACCCTTCAGTGTCAGTTGGAGTTTCCATTTTTCTGTTTCCCACATCTCCCCTTTCTCTCTCTGCACTAAAAAATTACCTTTACAGAACCAAGGATTCTAATTCCTGTTCAGTGGATGCTTTAGGAAGATAAAGAGTCTACCATTCCCATGTACTTACTGGAGTGGTAGTGGGTAAGCATAAGGTAGCTAAAGTTGAAACATGAGCTAAAGTCACCCAAACACGGGTTCTAGGCTGGCTAACTGGTAAAGCTACACTACTAAAGGCTAACAAAGCAAAATTCAAATTTAACATTTGATTGGACTCCATATTTCTCTAAGGTTATCTTTTGCCAGGAAGTTCTTTTCTCAAATTTTTAATTTTCAAGCAAATTTTTCAGCATATTCCTTTTTTTTTTTTTTTGTTTCTTCCCAGTCTTGTTCATGGACTAACCAAGGATAAGATACAAAGTTATTCTGTGCACATCCAATTTTTAAAAAAAATTTGGACATCTTCTGATTCTTTTGCAAATTCTTTCTTATATTCTTCTTCAAGAATAGGAAGGCAAGGGCTAATACCACGCTTTTGCCAAAAGAGCTTTACAGTACTCCTTGTTTTTTACATCCTTTACATTGATATAAAACCCAAGGTTCACAGTTTAGCAAATGGCACAAAAATAATGTCCAATGTCCTCCAGGGAAATGAAAAAATGATTATTGTTTTAAGGTCCAAATAGTTGAGACTCCAGATGTGCTCTTTTAGCAGGCGAAAGTCTATCAGCTGAAAGTGTTGATCCTTAACATCACTGAATATTCTTTCAAATCCTGAAACAGGGAATAACTGAAGAAATTAGTAGAAATGCAACATTATAATGATAACATAAAACTTCTGTTGGCAAACAGTCTTTGTAGTTTTCAGACATAACTTCATCTTAGCTGTCCTACTTCTGTTCTTATTTTGACTACAAATGTTGTATGGTGACTTCTCTGTTCATTGGGTCTCATGTTTTTGGAGGCAGTCAGATGGTCATGGTCAGATGAACTTTTTTGAACCTGTTATAAAACATAGGTATATCTCTAAGTTAATGAATCATTTAGGCTTAGCTGTGGTACACTTGATTGTGAATTCAGATTTTATGTTATTTTCTAAATTTTTGGTGTAAATATTTCATTATTCAAAATGAATTGTGGTCTAAATTTCTAATGCACATACTACATTAATTGAATGTTCTTAGGGCATCAATTCCTTTTGCTTTTAAAAGTGAGATGTACTTCTTTTATCATGCACATGAATATCAAAACAAATTGTACACATAATGAATGAAAACTTACAGTGTTAGAAATTAATTAGATAATATACATGTGAGATTAAATTACTATTACCCACTAAAACATTGTACCAGCATCTCAGAGTCTGCAAACAGCTGATAAACCTCAAATCAGTGAAGGACTGGATAACCACCTCTGGAAATGATCCTCTAAGACCACTTCAAAATTGATCCAGCTGTCGTATTAATAGGATCAAATTGCCAAGTCAAAAGTGACTCAAATATTGATTTGATGCAGAAGACATCTGAATTGTTGGCAAACATTCCATCCAGATAAAGTCAAGGCCTGGCCAGGGCCTAAGCTTTAAACTGGAAAGATGTCTCTTAACTCATTTTTAAAACAAGGCTCTTAATAATAGCAGTTATGAGATGGTTAAAGCTCAGCAAACTGTTGAAGTGCATTTCTGTAAAGCAAACTATTAGAAGTTTTAGGCGATAGATCAATAGAACTATCTAGCAGTTGCTTTAATCTGAAGTTCCTCTCGGGGTAACTGGCTTTCAGCAATGATACATTTTTCTGGAATTCTGGAAGCACTAAAAAACAATAAAGCTACACTGGATCAAACAGTAGCAAGCCTTCTTAAATAAGGGAAAGAGTTAAAGAACAAAAAAAAACTGTACAGAAACAGCTGTATAACTTGTTTAAGGAGATGCATCAGCAGTTAGAAAATATCTCAAATGACATGTGTCTTAAAGGTAATTACACAAAATCTGTGAAGCATATGAAAAGCCAGCTATAAATACAGTAATAATACCTTATGAATAATACCTGTAAAAATTAGTGAATTCACATCATGTAATCAATATATCAGAGACAACCATCTTAGGAAGTTGAGATAACACTTTTCTAAATCTTCATGTATCTATGACAGTAAGGTGAAACAAAGAAAAACACTAAAACAGCTCACAATTAATAACTGTCACAATACTAAACCATCACTCACTTTTCTGAGTTATTTATAGGAGACAAAACCAGCAGAGATTGTTACAAATAATAGAACCTTCAATTGAATGAAGAATGTAACAGACCATGTCTTCTTCCATCCAAAGCAGGTGTTTTATCAGTGCTTCATCACAGATGTCTCAGTTGTAATTGTCTTTTCTCTAAAAGTTAACAACTATACTCCACAGTTTAAATAAGCATCCTTTAACAAAACTTGAGAAAATTTAGATTAAACACCTAAACTTGAAATTTGACAGAAAAAAATCTTAAAAATTACTCAGACCTAAACATAGTGGAACTTAACTTTGCTTAATTCTATCAACACTTAATTTGTGTCAAATAAAAATGTAACTCATTCTGACTCTATTTTTACAAAAAAGGCAACTGAAAGTTTGGTATATAACTTTTAAACATAATGCGGCAGCAACGAGGATTTATATAGGGATTATAGGGATGTGACAAATACATTATGATTTTATGTAATTTGGCCTTGAGAATAACTCATAATAACTGCAGATGTTATTGAAAATACTTGCTTGTAGTAGGAATTTTCCTGGTATAGTCTTAAGTTTATTAGAACTTTTAAAATGCAGTTCTACTAGAGAAAAAAAAATACAATGCAGGGTTTGGCTAGTTGCCATTCAGCTTTTGTAGCACTTTGCTGAAACATCAAGTCCAATTTTTAATTAAAATCCAACGTCCAAATAGGTATATATGCTATCACATGTGTTTTTATAACAAAAAGATTCACAATGAAATTACCTTATTGAAATAGAGGAAAAACCAAGCAAACGAGTAATATATAGTTAACTTGTCTTCTTGTACAGTGAAGTTTTCCTAGCTAATTATTTTTTAAACCATGAATATTTTCTGTAGATAACATTAATTGAAAAGTCGTTTTGTCAGTAGCTGTAAATCACTCGATATTTTGACATTAGATTTTAAAACTAATTATTGCAAGGTAACTTTTAAATTCTGTTAATATTTACTGTAAACATTTCTAAAGAGGGGTTTTTTGAATTTTCTGAGGGGTCGTAGTAATTTCTCCAGTAAAACTGTAAAACCACAAGAACTCATAATTACTTAAAAACACAGAATTAACTCTAAAAGGGTGTATAAAAGCTTTCCAAGAAAACAATGAACCAAGACTTTTTAACAAGCTAGGTACTATCCTGGCACTTCTTGGAGAGGCCGTGGGGGGGCTGAACACCCCGCTCTGCTGCTGTTACCTCTAGGAGGTTCAAGCGTATTCTTCAACATCCCCCACATACTCTTGCAGAGGGGAAAAACGGAGAGAAAAAAAACCCCACAAAATTAATTTTAACAAATGCAGTTCTTTCTCTCTTTATAGTCTTTTCTCTCGTTGTTTGCAGACAGATGGAAAAGGACATGATTTTACAAAAACAGATGATGTTAAGTGAAGAGCCTCTATGGACCAGGTGGTACCAGTGGCAGCCATTGCAGCTTCTTTATCAACCTTTAATTACAGTAATGAATTTTGAGCTTGATGCCATATAGTTAGTGATTTTTTGGCTATTTTGTCTCCCTTTGAAGCTGCCTGAGCTACCATGGCTCTGCCCAACTGTTTCTGTAATTGCTGATATTTGTCCAGCTTGGCCTTGGAGCTTCTTCTGCAGCGGCTCTGCCATGGGGATGCCTTTGTTCTCTGCTCATGCTCCAGTGGTCCCCCATGACCCCATGGGTCAGGTGGAAACCAATCTAAATCTGGCTCTTCTTCAAAGGCAGAGTTATTATCTTGCCCCCGTATGTCCACAGTCAATTTAAAAGCATTGCATATCTCCTTATTTTCTTTTCTTTAACTCTCCCCTCGTCTCTCTAAAGGTGGTGTAGCCAGGAGTGCTCACTCAATACTGGGAGGTAAAGATGGCTGCTGCTGTGAGGCAGGTAGAATTACAGAATTCACAGCCTGTGTAGATTGCTCATTAATGATCTTAATTAACAAAAAGCACAGAAAAAGCAGCGAAGGTAGCCGAATTCCTACAGCATTCCAGAGAAACTTTTTAAAGGCAGACTCAAGGTCCATATCAAGCAAATTCCACTGCATCCAAATGAGAAAGTCTCTTAACTATTGCTTGGTTAATGTAGTATAATTGATTCTTATCAAGTTCTTTAATTTATAGTAAGCATCCCTCTTTTGCTTTGAAATTTTGTGTCTCATCCTAAGTTCCCCAGTCCTCACCTGACTTCTCCTTGTCAGATGATGAAAATGAACACTCCTTCTGCCCTCGTCCAGCAAGAGATTGCATAGGCTTCTTTACTGCCTTTCTTTGGTGTGCATCGAAGTCTTCCTTTCAGACTAAAGCTTTGTTCTCAGGATAGTGTCCACTGGGGCATTCTTGACTTCTGATTCCCAGAGATTGACCTCATGGAGGCACCACATTGTCGAGATGAAAATAACAAGGGATGGGACCAATGTGCTATTTAAGGTGATTTGTTGCTCAAATAAGCCAGATAAGATATCAGTCTCAAAGGTGTGAGATTTTGAGAGAAGCAACAAATTAGCCATAGCTCTAGTCACGGGTTTCTTCCTCACACAGCAATATATAACATTTTGGTCCAATAGACTGCTAACACAAAACTTATTTCTACTTAATGACCTATCACCTTTGCCTAATTTTGTCACACTGTGTCTGTCTTTCAGCCAATAAACTGAAAGGTCATGTACACACACATCTGTAAATCAAACCCTTCAGTGTCAGTTCTGTTTCCCACATCTAACCACCTTCCCCTTCCCCCCACCCCAACCATTAAACAGATAAACATAGAAAACAACAGCTTTTTTGAGGCTGAAGTGTGAGTTACTGCAGAAGAAATTATGTTACTCGAGAAAGACGTGTTTCAGTGATTCCTGTATAATGAGGTAGTTTATTGTCTTTCTGATTGTGCCAGCAGGGAAGCATCAGCTCTGAAGCCTCTTTGGGCACTGCCTCCCCAAAATATATTTGTGAATATGTTGCAGTTTATATACTTGGGAGTCAGCAGAGGAGGGTGATGCTCCAGCCAGGCTGTTTTTGACAGAGGAGATGTTTTCTGTTGGTGTTCCAAAAGCTCTGTGTCACCAGGCTATTTCCCTTTGTAGGAGGATGTTCCTTCAGCTATGTGTGCAGATAGTAGTGCTGATTTATTGAAGAAACACAGAACTGTTTGCCTTGGCCAACTCTGTGACCTCCTTTGCTGCATCAACCTTTTTCGTGTCTTTTATAAGTACAAACAAGTTTCTTGTTTCCCTTAGGGTGTGGATGCAGGCAGATGGTCACCAGCTTGGGGAAGAAAGTAGCTTTGAATATTTACTGAAGCATGTGGTATTGACAGGTTATGACTGTCATGGTAAATTGAGCCTTCATCCCTTGCAGGGTTACAGCTGATTGCATGTGCTCTGTTGTAAATCAGAATGGTTTCCTGGGTGCCAGGTTTAGATTTATACCAGAGTAACTGAGGCTGAAATGCAGTTGTTAGTTTCTCACTATTCGAGTCCTGTAGACAGGTATTTGCTAAACAAGACTCAAATAGTTTCTCAAGAGTAGTAACACTTCTGGAATATATCTGCTCTCCAGCTACCTTGAGTGCTGGTTTGCTAGCTACCTGGAAAAGGCTAACTAAGAGTTGGACAAGTTGCCAAGTTCTGGCTCTTTGTACTTCCATTAAGCTTTTGGATGAGGATGCTTCAGATGTGTTGTGAAATTCAGTGAAGGCTGCTCATGCCCCTCAGCACTTCAGCCTCACTACCTGCAAAACTGGCTGAGGAATTATAGCAGTGATTTCAGGTTGGAAATCTCCAGCTGATGTTTCTTGCTTGGGCAGAGGTGGTGTGTGTGGGCTATTTCTGTCTTGGCTGGGGCAGACTGACTTGAGTAAAGATGTGTGGTGCCAAGCACAGAAGAATGAAGGGTTCCAACCTGGCTGGGGCTTTTTTAGGGACAGGGCTGTTCAACAGGACATGGAGCTGCTGGAGCCAGTCCAGAGGAGGCCACCATGGTGATCAGAGGGATGGAGCAGCTCTGCTGGGAGGAAAGGCTGAGAGAATTGGGATTGATTGCTGGAGAAGAGAAGGCTTTGGGGGTGACCTCACTGTTACCTTGCAGTGCCTGAAGGGAACCCACAGGAAAGAAGGAGAGAGACTCTTGACAAGGGCCTGGAGTGACAGGACAAGGGGCAATGGCTTCACAGTGACACAGAACAGGGTTAGATTGGATATCAGGAAGAAATTCTTCCCTGTGAGGGTGGTGAGGCCCTGGCACAGGTTGCCCAGAGAAGCTGTGGCTGCCCCATCCCTGGCAGTGTCCAAGGCCAGGTTGGATGGGGCTGTTAGCAACCTGGGCTAGTGGAAGGTGTCCCTGCCCATGGCAGCAGGGCGTAGCTATGTGATCTTTAAAGTCCCTTCCAACCCATACCATCCTATTAACCTGGTTACCCCTCTACAGAAGGGGTAGTTCTTGTGACTGGTTGTAGTCCCTGGAATTTTATCTTTTCAGGCGAGTTTAATGTTTAGAAAGTGTCAACATAGCAGCTGAGACTGGGGAGTGGCATGCAGGATCAAATCCAGTCTGATGGGAGTACAACTAAATTGTGTTTTATACAGTTGCTGTTAAATATTGGTGCTTTGTGGATAAAGTTTTCTTTCCCATAAACTGAATGAAATTATATTCTCTCTCATGTGAGTTCATAAGCTCACAGCATTTAACATTGCCTTAATTTATTCACTGTGCAAGAATAAACACAGCACTATTAATAGAAGTCTGGCCAAACAAGTGCCTCCTGAAGAATGTAGGGCTTTTTACTAGTGTGCTTTGTTTACTTGCCTCAGCTTCAGGAATGTAAATCATCTTGGTCTCCCAGCCTCCTTCCCTGCCAGGCAGTCAGCTGTTAGGTGAGGGAAACAACAGCTCTGCTTCAAGGCACTCCTCCCATCCCAGTGCCCCCACACTGGGTAGGTCTGCAGTTTTCTTTACCCTCTCTGTCTGCCCCTTCTCTGGCCAACAGCATCCTTGGAGAGATGGCTTCTGGCTTCTTTCAGCAGGAATTGTAGTGACAGAATGAGGGGAAATGGCTTCACACTGACACAGAGCACGTTTAGACTGGATATTAAGAAGAAATTCTTTGCTGTGAGGTTGGTGAGGCCCTGGCACAGGTTGCCCAGAGCAGCTGTGGCTGGCCCATCTCCGGAATTGTTCAAGGCCAAGCTGAATGAGACTCTGAACAACCTGGGCTAGTGGAAAGTGTCCTTGCCCATGGCAGGGGGGTTGGAATGAGATGATCTTTAAGGTCCCTTCCATCCCTAACCATTATATGATTCTATGCAGTGGAATCAGAAAGCCCTGATGCTCCTTTTTCTTCAAATACTAAAAAATGCTGAATAATTAGTTTTTTAAATTTTTAATCTTGTTTAATGGCTCTGTGTTAGCTGAAAAGTGCTGAACCAGCTCACACTCTTACCCCAGTGTTGTCAGGGCCTTTCCCCACCCTCCACCTCTAGGACACACACACAGTGTGATTACCTGCCTTGCCTTGGGATCCAGGGAACATTCCAAACAGGGCAGTGCTGGAGGGGGGCAGAAAGCCTTCCTACCATGCCCTGCCATCTGTAGCTGATGTTTAGTTACCAAAAAGGAGCCTTGCTGCATTGTCTGTTCCATTTTTTTCACTGGTTTAGTCTGTTCAAAAAAGTGCTGCAATTTAACAGGCTCTAAGATGACCAACAGCATGGGTAACATGGATCTGAAGGCATAAATGGGTGATCTGGAAAACTATAGCAACAAGGCAGCCTTGAAAACAAAAATATGTAATGGTTTGAAGCATTGCAATTGATTACTGTGTTCTTACATATTACTTTTATTTCCTAGATTTCACCTCTAATAGAAATGGTGTGTGGAAGCCAGAGGTCACTGTATTGTTTCCTTTTTTCTTCTCTTATTAGGAAATTATATCTATAGTATATTAGATGTGAAAATTATTGAAGTTCAGCTAATTTCTGCTTTTGCTGAAATTCAGCTCTTACTGCAGTTGATGAGAAACAGCCCTGTCCCTGGAAGTGTTCAAGGCCAGGTTAGCTGGGGCTTGGAGCAACCTGGTCTAGTGGAAGGTGTTCCTGCCCATGGGAGGGGATTATATTAGAGGCTCTTTAATGTCCCTTCCAACCCAAATTATTCTATACAATATAATAATACATTACATGGGTGACAATGAGGCCCACTATATTTAAAATCTCATTTTTCTTCATCAGATTAATCAGCATTCAAGGGAAGTGATTTATTTCAGTTGTTATTTAGCCTTCTCAAACATACAGCCAGTGTTTGGTGTATTAAACATACTGGGTTTGGATGCTTTTAATTTGGGGAGATGGGATGCTAAATCTTTCTCCATTAAATATATTTTCTGAAAAACGATATATTTGGGGCCAGTTATGCCACCAAAATATACACTTCCTGACTGTTCTGGAGAAACCATATGTGTATCTGCACACCATAGGGTTTGAATTCAAGGGAATGAGAGGGTGTCTGATTTCTTCTGTTATTTTTTAGGCTCTCTCTCTTTAATGGTAATTGTTAAGCTGTAGACAAATGCAGTTCATACAGCAGCAGAAGGAAATGCCACAGAAATGGGAAGAATGTACAAAATTCCACCTCCAGCTCTGTGTGGTGGGCCTGGGACAGAAAGAAGGTCAGTAAGTTTTGTGATTGCTGAGGATTGCCAGTGCCAGGACCCTGCCAACGTATTTAAAGAAACAATTAAAATAGGACTTGTACAGAAGGGAAGGGAGAAATTTCATGACCTTCACCTGCATTTCAGATACTGCAGTCAGTCCTGCTAATTTTAATCTTGCAACCACCTTTACTCTAAGCACTGTTTCAGCCTGAGGCTTCACTCTCCAGTCTGTTGGGTTTAAGTGTTTCTTTGTGTGGAGCAGCTTCCAAGAGGAATGTTACAGCAGTGGCTGAGGCTGCCAATATCTAAGACTCACCACTGTCCTCAAAACTAAAGAATAAGGACCTCTCTTAATCCAGCCTGACCAGTGAGTTTTAAAGAAAGGAAGGAGTAAAAATAAAAATAAATTGCAGAATGGTTAAAGTTGGAATGGGAGTCCAGTTCCCTGCTTCCAACAGAGTCATCCTAGGTCAGGCTGCTCAGGTCCTTGTCCACTCACATTTTGAATATCTCCAAGGGTGGTGGTTCTATACCCTCTCTTTGACCATACCCTCATGGTGAATTTTTTTTTTTTGTTTGTATCTATTTGGATTTACCCGTATTTCAGCTAGTTGAGATATGTCATGATAGTTGAGATATGTCTGCAAGATAGGAAGATTTCAGCTATAATTTCTTTCATAAAATCACTGGAAAATCTGATGAAATTTGAATGGCAAGAAAACATTTACATAGTTCATTGCTTTTCTACATATATCACTTGGTTTCTAGATAATCAGCTGGAGCTCAGCCTTTAGCTATGCCATCAGTGAGCAAATCCAAGACCAAAGAACTAGAGGAAAAGAAAAACGAGTTAATTTTTTTTTTGGTGTGTAATCTCCTTTATTTTTTAAGTCACTTTCCCATCTAAAATGTTCCTTTTAGTTGAATATACAGTCTGAGTTTTGCTGTTTGAGTTGTATTACTGGGCTGTTGCCTTAAGAAACTTCATTAGCTCAGCCCCCAAATGGGATTGTTGTATATACTGGTTTTCTGCTGCACTTGGTACTATCTGGATCAAGGCTTTGATCCAGGAGTTGCTGTACTGCTCATCCTGTGAATGACTCTGAGCTCACTTTTGGTTTTATCAGTTTCATCTCCAAACACTGCTTTAATAGCTTTCTTGGCTGCTGTTGTTGTTGCTTCCACCTTTAAGGCACTTTGCAGCTTTCTTGTACTTCTGTGCGTCTTAGAGCAGCACCACCCACCATTTATGTAGCTCCTGCTCCCCCCCATCTAGTCTTTTTTTTCTTTTCCCATCTGATTCAGCATGGTGGGTGCTGTCTGAGCATCAGAATTATCCCAGGCTGGAGCTGAATTTCTGACTTTCACCATGTCCAGCTCTCAGTTAGCACTGTTTTAAGTTCCCTGAGTCCTTTTTCAGAAAGCTCAAAACCTCTTTGCACATGTGGTTTTTCCCTGAGCCCTTTGGTAAACTTGGAATACATTCCCAATGGACTAGACATTTCTGGTTGGTTCGTTTTCATAAGCAAGAAATTCTGTCTTGGCTCAGACATGTACTAGCTTGAGCTGATCACCTGAACAAAATACCCTATAGCCAAAATAAAAAGGTATTTTCTACTCAGCAGTTTTCCTATACAGGCACCACAGCTACCATTCAGAGAAGACATTTTGATTTTTTCCTGCGGGGTTTTTTTGCTCTCTATTTTTCAGCTCCCAGAAGATGAGAAAACAAGGTACTTTTTAATTTGATTTTATTTTTTTTTACACAGCAGCTTGTATGTACTGTCACCTCAGGTATATGTGAAGTTTTTAGAAGTAATGAATTTTAACTGTGAACCACTCTGAAGAATATGCCCCCCTCTAACCACTGAGTATAACACCTGCGAAATACACCATGTTTACATTTGCTTACATAAAACCCTGACAAATAAATAGAAGAAAGTTAGTTTTCAACTCTTTGTTTGCTGGGGTTATATCAGAAAATTGTTTTTTTCCCTTACCTAAACTCAGTGTAATCCTTTCAGAAAGTTGCATTGAGCACCTCAGACTCATTGAACTGTGACATAATGTACACAAAAGAGTTTATTTGGGAGCCTCCCCCAGAGAACTTAATTGTATACTAAGTTTTCCTTAGGTTTTGTTTCACATATAGTTAAGTTTCCTTTTAGGTTTCTGCTGTCTGAAAGAACAGGTTTTCATACCCTCCTCCCATCTCCCTGTGCTGTCCTCCCCTCACACTGGCTGTCACCACAAGGATTTAAATCAAAAGAAGAGCAGAACAAATTGCTTTTCTTCCCTGGGCTATTGTTCTCCTATTTATTGCAGCTAAATTGACCTGTTGTGCTTTGGACAAGCCAACAGAAGCAACAGGAATGTGTGGCCAGAAGTGGAAAACAAATTTCATTCCTGGGATTTTAATCAAACTCAATCTTTCCCTCTGACACCTGCTCTGGTTGCTTGTTATCCGAAAGATTGTATGGTTGTTTTTCTTCCTATGTACCTCGGTTCCCCTCTGTTGCTGCGTGCGTCTTCCTGGGAATCCAGACACCATCCAGTTCTTTTCTGGGAAGCAAAAGGAGGTAGAATGCCTCCATACTTTTGCTGACTGGCTGACTGACATGTTTCTATGTGAAACATCCCTTATGTGATACTCCATTCTATAATAATCAGTACATTAATGTAGCCATGGATGGGGTAAATGAATGGGTAGAGCTCACTATTAGATCTTGACTATTATCAACTGCTTGGTGGTGTTAAATAAGAGGTGTGATGTTGTTGAACAACAGTGGTGATGGTGTGTTTGGAACAGTTGTGTTTTCTCTCATCTTGCTGAGATTATAGGAAGTAATTTTGTCCTCTTTGCTCTCTCTGTCCCTTTGCCCCTCACTTCTCGTGCAGGGCACCCTGGAAATCTGCCAGCTGCTGAGCACATCTCTGACCTTCTCCCGGTGCCACCATCGAGTGGATCCTGAGCCATACATCAGCCTCTGTGAGAGGGACATCTGTGCGTGTCCCCAAGGTGTGGACTGTCACTGCCCCGCCTTCCTGGAGTACACGAGGAACTGCGCTCACGAAGGAGTCATCTTGGAGGGGTGGCCTGAGGAGAGCTCATGCAGTAAGCTGTCAGATTTATTCCTAGGCTGCTCATCCTCAATAAGATCATTCCTGTCTCGCAGATTTATGTCCTGCAGCTAAAAGCAGCTGGTGGTTTTTTAGGAGGTTGGTTCATTTATAGGAAGTGCTTTTGCTCGCTCTCCCCCTCAACTCTCCATCACCCACCTTTTTCTAGAAGTTTTTGTCCCCAAGCCAGTATTGTTTGAATCGTCTATAAAGAAGATCCTGAGCTGTTACATGTCCCCCTACAGTGTACACAGGTAGCGAAAGCTTATTTGATACACAAAGGTATAGACTAGGATGTTTAGGTGTTATTTCACATATGGTTCAGATGTATGACATTTTCCAGCCTGTATTTTTAAGTCAGCATCTTAGTGAAATGCTCTCTAACATTTTTGCATAAAGACAATAGTTTCACCCTTTATTTCCTTGAATCAATTGCCTTGAAATTGAGATGTTGCCTTTTCTAAGCCAGTTTTTGTCTAGGTTAGAGATCCCGATTGCATTTGAACTGCTGCCTTTATTAGCCCTATTTTGCTGAGTTCAGAGGTCCTGATTGCATCTATGCTGAGGTTTTGCAACAAGGAAGTGCAATAGGCTGACTGAGGTGGATTATGTTTACAGAGAAAAAGTCATGTTTCACCTACTGCTGATACCTCCCCTGGAGAACCATGGTTTAATACAGAGCTTTTAAAAATAAATTTAAAAAATCCACTAATACCATGTTAGTGGTGATTTTTTTTTTTTTAGTTACGAGAAAGGACAATTTCCTTGGCATGTTTGTGTAAATTGATTTAATGGGGTAAAACTGTCTGATTTGTACTGACAACACTTGGTCACTTGGTTCTCTGGTAAAGATATTCTGCTGAATAATAGTCACTGAAGAAAACTGCCTTCAGACTGTGGCTAGGTCAGCAAGATGCTGACAGCCACTTGTTCTAGGGATTGTACAGTCTGAGTTCTAGCAGTAATTTATTATCTTTCCATTGGGATATAAAAGGGATCTATTAAAGCTCAAGTCCTTGCTCAGGGTGTGAGCCAGAGAACCCATTTTTTGCTGGGGCTCTTTGTATGTCTGATTAAAAGCCACAAGTGAAATTAGCCTTTCTGTGATCCTAGGAGCTTTAGAGCTCATTTCTAACCCTTGAATTCATGAGCCACTGTTTTTTTCTCCTGAGTCAGGAAAAAGGGAAGTGTCCTGCTGCCACAGCAGGAGCTTTGTTTTCCATCACCCTTTGTCTGTCCTATGGTGCTTTCTCAGGGGATGATGATGATGGAGGTATGGAATGCTCTGCTGTGTGGGAAGGGCTCTAGTGCTGGGCACACTGTGCAAGTGTGAGTTGGTGCCTGAGCTCAGGGCACCCAGGGCAAGATCACTCCTTCGTTACCCTCCCACCTCTTCAGCAGAGGATTTGCTTTGAAAGGGCAGGCTCTAACCTTTTCTTCCCACTCCATGCCCCCGCAGTCTTGTAGGACATGGTGTGTGTATTTGCATTGAAGAGAAGGAATGGCTGTAGTAGAGTGTGTTTGCATAATGGCCTGGCCTAGATAATGGCAGCAGTGGAGATACCACAGCATGGGTGTTATCCTGAGCTGGTGGTTCTCTGGAAGAAGGAGGATGGGATTTCAGAGTTTTAACTGTCTCCTGGTTCTCCCTGGAAACATCAAACAAGTTAATTTCACAAATGAGTGGAGTAAGTGCATGGCTTAAAGGTACAAAACCACCATGTCTGTCCAAATTGCTTAGATATTATTGCAAAACTTCTCCCCAGGTTTGATTATTCTTAATGCATTTGGGTTTAGTTATTAAGACTCAATTTATAAGAGAACAAATTGGCTTTAACCTATGAGTATTTACTATGCTACCTGACAGATGATATTGCAGCAAACTGAAAATAAAATATTTCTAAAATGTTCTGCTTCTAAAAAGAATCATTCAGAAGCTGACATGACCTTTTCTATCTCTGTGGTACAGCCTTTGATAATAAAGGGATTTGTTGGTTTAAGAGTTATTGAGGAATTTGCATTTCTAATTTCTTTTAATTGTTTCAGGGCCAAGATGTCCAGTTGGCATGGAATATAAGGAGTGTGTATCCCCATGCGCCAAAACCTGCCAGAGCCTGAATATCAATGAAGTGTGTCATAGACAATGTGTTGATGGCTGCAGCTGCCCTGGTAATTTATTTACTGGGTTATTTACAGAGAAACATTTGGCAGTCAGGCTATCTATTTTATTAGAATAAGGAAAGCTGTGTCTTCCCTTAAATTTTCTTGAAATCAGAAACACTTATTTTTTCTAGGACCATGCCCTAGAATAATCCAGTTTCTGTAGTGCCTGTATGCTCACTTCATGAAAGGGCCATTTTTCAGAGCTAGCTAAAAAAGTAAATGTTTCTGTGAAAATCAGTACCAACTAATATTCCAGGGTTGCCTTTATTTCTTGGTGAGGGTCTGCTTGCCCTTGTTGTACTCCTGAATTACTTGGGTTTGAGGCAAATACAGTTAGGGGAAGAAATAGCAGAGAATACACTGAAGGAACTTCTTGCAGAAAACCAGTACATGTAGAGCTTGCACTGCAGTTTCAAGAGTCATCTTTATTTAGGTGAATAATTTAATTTATTATTGAATCTTCTATACAGGAGGTTTGATTGGATTATAGGGAACAGCCCAGCCATGCCAATCTTCCCTTTCTGTCTGTTGTACTTAAAACAACTGCAGGAAGGAGGAGAGCTTGATTCCTGGCTCCAAAGCTTTACATGCTTCCATTTCTAGTTGGTTTTTTTTTGTTTGTTTGTTTGATTTTGTTCACTGGATGCTTTGTTTTGAATAGGATATCTGTATTTCACCCTGTCTGGGCTTTGTGAACGCACAGAGATGTTTAGTGTCCCCTTGTACAAGATGCCAAGTGCGATGGAGGTATGCAGAGATTTGCTTTCCAAAACAAGGCAATAATGACAATGTCAGCCTTGTTTGAGAAGTCACTGCATTAAGTGGTAGTTTCCCATTCAGCTGCCAGTCTCTTCCTCTTTGGAGGTTCAAAGGTGTGGCAGAACTTGTGAAGGTGCACGTGAAGGGTGACAGGTGACGTAACCAGACTCTGGAGATTATTTGGTTGTAAAGGATCATGCTAGTGTATTCGTGCAGTCCTGGAAGTGTTGGAGGGAGTTGAAGGAGATAAATCCTCTGGCTGCACAAGAGCTCTTGCTGTATCTTTCCTTTGGTAGATACATTGGTCTGTCCAGCACGGGAGAGGTCTAAGGAGAGAGGAGCTGAGGAGCTGAGAAGCAGGAGCTCCACAGAAAGGGTAAAGGGTTTGAGAATAACAGTCAGCAGTTCAAAACTTTTACTGCTATTAGTTGCACAGCCAGAAGGGAAGAACCTGGATTTGAGTTTGATAGAAAACCAAGAGGATCTGACAGATGACTAGAGGGATTTTTGATGAGGATTCTACCTTCACTTAGCTTCTCTCCAGTTCCCCAAGAGCAAACAGGATCTGAATGACCGAAGGATGTTTGACAAACGTTTTATTTTATTTTATTATTTTTTTTCCCTTCCCCATCTCCATTAAATGCCTCTCATGGTTACATTAATTGTTGTAAATGGAATTACTTTTGCCAGGAAAAAAGGCAGGCATTCTCTTTTCTTTTGCTGTCTGGAGAACCACAGCACTCTTAAATACTCAGATTTTGTTGTGATTCTCTCTCACTGGAAGGATTTTCTCATCAGCTAAGATCTTTCCATGCAGCTCTATGGGAAAAATAGGAGAAAGGAGACTTACCTGGGTCTTGCTGTCAGTGATGACTGCTGCTGCCAGGGAAAAGAGCCAGAATCTCTGCAGGCAAGTGGAAGGAGTCCCTCAAAGAGAAGGAAGAGGGGTGTCCAGGAAAAAAAATGTTTTGCTACAGCAGCTCTTTTGAAAATGGGAGGAATATCAGCTATCTCTCAATAT
Organism: Pseudopodoces humilis; assembly: GCF_049639895.1. Classification (NCBI taxonomy): domain Eukaryota; kingdom Metazoa; phylum Chordata; class Aves; order Passeriformes; family Paridae; genus Pseudopodoces; species Pseudopodoces humilis. Next base: position 12,653,780 of record NC_142204.1, on the reverse strand, counting down.
AGAGATTGAATAGAAAACACTAAAAACTAGCAATAGAAGCAAGGACAAGTTTCTACCTTAGAAGTCTTGTAACTCTTTTGTGTATCTTTATATTTGGAGGATAAAAACTCTTTCTACAGAACAGGTAAATATAGTTGTGTAAAAGGCTCAGCGGCTGTACCCAAGTTGGGAAATCGGACCTTTTGTTTTTTGCTTCTGCAGAAGTTCAGAAGTGGCTTCTTTCTCTCAGTCTCTCTCCGCTAGACTTACATGGTGTCCAAATTTGTTTCTTCATTCCCCACTTTGCCTCATCTTTGGTTCTCTTATGACAAATACAAGGCCTGTGTGGACACCCTTTACTGCAGCCAGTGAAGTTCATGGTTTTTCCAACAGTCAGGTCCCAGACCAGCTCTTTGATTGTGCTCCCTGTGTTTGATTGCTCTGTGCCCCAACATGTGTTCTGGACCTGAGGATGTGCTAAGCAAAGAGCTTTTCTGGGAGCACCAGGAATGCTTTGTTCAGCATGTCCGAGGGAGAGGCAGCACCAGAAGGAAAGCAGACACCTGCCCCTGTGAGGCTTTTTGGCAAGCCTCATTCCTTTTTATTGCAGTCTGTGACTAAGTATGGATAATAATGCATATGAAGACTTGGCAAAGCATATGAAGAGCAAGAAAATCTAATTGTATTTATGTTTCTGTCCCTGTGTGTGTGACATGGGTGTGTGATGCTACCTGACCTATCCAGAGGGGCTGCTCCTTGATGGTGAACTCTGCATTGAAAGCTCTGACTGCTCCTGCATCTACTCTGGAAAACATTATCCTTCTGGCTTCACCATCTCCCAGGACTGCAACTCATGGTAAACTCTGTACTGCTCCGGTGTTGTTGCTGTAGATAAGTACTGTACACTAGTCTGTGACTCTTTTGCAATATCTCTCTAGAAATCTCTCTGCCTTTAAAAGATTTCCTTTCACTGGCAAAGGACTTGCTCTCTTATTGGAATTTCCAGCCCCTTCCAAGAAGTGAGCTGTTCACAAAGGCAAAATCAGCTCTGTTTTTAAAGGGATATTTGATCTGATAGAACAACATGAAGGTCACACTCCTTCAAAGAGCAGAGAACTACCTGTTTCCTGTGGATAAGACAGACCAGCAGGTTCCTATGTCTGGGTAGTGTCAGCAGTGGTGTTTTTTGTTTTGATTTCCTACATGTATTTAACCTCTAAACCCCATTTCTTTCCAAGAGGAGTTAGCCTAAGGCACATCCTTGGAACTTGTCACAGGGCTAATGAGTCTTCCTAGCATGGCTCATGATTTTTCTTTGGAATGCTACTCCTGAGTACCAGACTGGAGGGGAAAACCAGCGCTTCAAAGAAAGGAAGAGGGATTAGTCACATATTCCTGATATGGTTTTGTGTTTAGTGTGGACATATTTGTGCAAAGAGTTCAGACAGCTCTTTCCTCAGAGGCTTCCAATTAAAGCACAGAAGGAGGACTCAGTGAAGACCATGATGTGCAGAAGAGAGGTGGTCTGTGCATCATCCCTGTTAATCAGAAGCTTTTCATTACCTGCACCACATGTCCCAGACTGCAAATCATAACCATGACATTAGCATTTTGTCTTTTTTCCTGGAGTCCTCTGCATCTTTGAGCTTGGCCACATTGTTCTACTTTGGTGCTCTTGGGAGATTAGTGTAGCCTGACAGGCTGGGTTTTTTATTGCTTGTGTTTTGTTATTGCTTCCTGTTATTCAAACTTGATGCTGCTGTGGAGAATGTCATTCCAGTGACTCTGCATTTAATATCCTCAATAATCTTCCTCCCCACAAATGGTTTTCAAGGGCTGGGATAATTAAAGGGATGAGAAGAATATAGTAGCTCTTGAAACAAGGAGTGCAGAGAGGCTTGTGGAGGACACTGGAGAAGATCACAGCAGTGGAGTTTGACATAAGAAGAAGAAAAGGGAAATAGATTTGTTTAAGGGCTAATGAGGGAACTTTCTCTGCCTAAAATTGGGGCCAAACTCTTCCCAGAGGCAAACAGCAAAATGTTATGAAGCAATGGACACAAGCTGCAAAGGAAATTCTGTTTTGACACAAAGGAAAATTCTTCTCTCTTCCCCAGTACTGTACTGGAACAGCTGCTCAGAGAGGCTGTGGGACCTTATCTTGGATGTTTCTAAACTCAAATGGGCAAGGTCCTCACCCACTTGATCCAGCTTTGTCATTACTTTCTCTGATTTGGGATTGTAGTAAATGATTTTTCTAGAAGTCCCTTCAAACATTTTTTTCCCTGTGATACTGTTGTATTGATAGATATACCTTGAGAATTGCATTGAACTCATTCCTCATCAGTGGAATTTACCTGAAAACTCTGTTAAACACAGAGCTTTGGCAGGGAAAAACAGAAGTCCTTGAGTTCTGCAACCACACCCATTCATATTACCAGGAGTTGCTGTCAAATGATGGGAAGAAGGGATGAATACATTAAGAAATGAGGTTATAGGAGATGGAAGGGATGTTGGGGACTGATCTAACTTGGGACATTTTCAGTTTTCCTGGAAAAATGCACAACAGAAGATTTATATTCATGTGCTCTTGCCTGACTTGCTACTATCTCTTTCCTAGCATTTGTCGACGTGGCACATGGATCTGCAGCAATAGGGAATGCCCAGGTATGTTGACTTTACTCTTTTCAGGTTTTGATAAGTAAGCCTTGCCTACATCACTCCCACTCATGCCCCACTTATATTTTTTTTCACCCAAAAAGCAAATCTTTGCTCTTCCTTGCTTTCTCCAGTATAATTCAGTTGGGATCCTATTTTTAAGTTCTTCTCCTGAGACAAGTCAGACATTGCCCTGTATGGTTTATGTGTAGCAATGAAAAATCCTATTTGGTTGGAAGGACAGTTCCTGCTTTGATTACTTAGTTTGCCAATTATAAGAGTCTGTATGTTCTGAGAATTGGCTTTCAGAGGAAGTAGAGATAGAGGAACACTCCTAGCTTTCTTTGACCATGTACAATTCCTCATTGTACCTTATTGACCATGACAATTCCCTCATGGTCATATTGTGGGTGGAAGAGCTACAGCCCCAGGGAGAAAGTGGCTTCCCTGCCTTCCATGGGTACTGGCAGATTGGAGAGGCAGCTCTGTGGATGCAGACTGGGGTTATGGCTGGACAGGAAAAGATCGGATCTGGGGGCTTCGGTGTTTTTTTAAGATGAGACCCTCATGTTCAGATGCACATGTTAAGATGTGCAACCCTCGTAAATTAAGGGAATTGCAACAGTCTTAAAAAAGTCTGTCTTTTTTCTAGTAACATGAAACTTTGCCTGACCCATTAATGCTCCGTTTCCTCCTGCTTTAGACCAAAAGAACACTTCCACCAAAACATCAACACTTAAAGAAGAGGATGGGGGGTGGTGTATGCAAATATTCAAAATGGAGATGGCATTTTTAGTGAGACATCCTTTGTGCTTGTTCATTAGAGATTTCTCCAAGTGCAGAGAATCTCATTGGCTAAAACAGAGCCTCAAGGACACAGCCCAGGCTGATTCATTACATCTTTAAGCTAATGGGCAGCAGCATGATTACAAACAAGAAATAGGTGCCTTTCTAACTTCAGTTTTCCCTTAGGTTATAGCTTTTAATTGCCTTACTGTCCAGGCTGTGATGAATACTCCCTGGGCCATATTTTTATCCTTAACTCCAGCCGAATTTTCTTCATAGCGATTATAAAAGTGAAGATAAAAGTGGTATTGAGGCTTGCAAACAGACGTTGATATCCAGCTCTGTGCAAGAGGCAATATAGCATTGCAGCCTTTTTCTGAATTGGGAAGTTGTCCCAAATGAGCAGAAGTGGAAAAGAAAGGCAGCTTGTTTTTGTACCTTCTGCAAATATATCTAAATCAGTTTTCTGCTAGGCTTGTTCAAGACTGAATATTGTATACCTACAGCTGTTGTACATGTGCCTGCTAAAAACTCTATAAATTGTACTGAGACAGTATGGGAGGGCAGCAAAGTCTCCCAGAGTAGCCAAATTTTTATAGTAACCTGTGCTATTTGTCTCTGCTTGAAGTAATATTGCAGCATATTTTCATTGTTGGTTAGTTACCCCAAATATTTCTAAAATCATATGTCCAGAAAATTTATGTAGTTACTCATATAAACTCTAGGTAGTTCTGTTTTCCTTTTGACCAACTTTTTTGCCATGAAAGATTGCTTTCATATTGTGGGAATGAATTGCCCAGCTGTAAGTTTGGTGATAAGGTGAATCCACAGCTGGAGCTGGCTGGCACTACCAAGCGGTTTTCAAGCTGATATCATAATGCAAATAATTATGAAGGCAGAAGGTTTCAGGAAATTTCATGGGATGCATTATATCAAATGGAATAGACAGAGGGACCCATAGGAAAAGACTTGGCCACAGAAAAGAAATTTCCCTTTCAGGAGCAATGCCAAAGTCTGGGACTTGTCTTGGATAGCAGTCCTCAGTTCTCTGCTACAAATCTGTCCACTTGTTTCCTTGTTGCAGAGAATGCCCTGGAAATCAAACTCCAAGGGATGATGAACATCGAGGGGGTGCTGGACTTCTCTTAGGGGTGAATCAGAGCTGTGCAAGGCTGAGAATCCTCAGGATCTGTGCTTTAGCACCAGCTGGTTTAAGATAGTAAACACTAAATAATGGGCTGAAGAGGGAAATTTCCACATGATGTACATTAGATAGATCTTCTGTGGGACTCAAAGGCAGTGAAGACAGAATAACTCATGCAGCTCACCTTCCAGCTTGTAACGTTTAACCTTTCTCCAACCTTTGGCTGGTGATGGCCAGTGTAGGCCCAGCACCTGAATTTTGTTCTAGATGAGGAAGTGGCTGCCCACCTTGTTTGCCATGGGATCATCTCTAAGTGTGATGGTCTCATATGGAAGATTTTCTCTGCAAGCTCTGTGGAGTTGGAGCCTCCTGTGTGTTTGCATGACGGGGTACTAAATCCCAGCTGTGGTATCTGGATACCACCTTTCTGGAAATGAAAGGCCACAACTTACCAAAACACCTTCAAATGTTGATACGTTCAAACAGGTCCTTTTTCTAGTAGAAAGGTGGTCAAGCCAGGCTTTCACATTATCCTGTCACATTAAAGTGAGGACTTTAGATGTAGCTATTGTTACTATAGAATTATTTTTAACTTTCTGTTAGTTGAGATGATGTTCAGGGTAAAGACCAACATAAATTCTACGCTTGGAAGGGTTCCCACAGAAATGATCTTCCAGCTCTTCATTCTCATAAGCTATTTTATGTTAAAACTACTTACTGATATTCAAGGCATCCCAACAAAAGAATACAGACTTTTCCATACACACAAATTTCAGCTCTTGACTGCAATTTATTCTGTGTTCCCCAGCTGTTGTTGGTTCCTCTGTTGCTACTGGCAGTGCCTTACAGAAATAAAGAGTGAGATAAGGATCTTGCTGGTGCTTCCTGGTCTGTGGGGAGCTTGGGCCTTGTACAACCTGTTCCACCAGGGCTGCTCTTCCCCCTCAGAGGCTTGTGGGGGCTGAGCAGGATTTTGCTCACAACTGGCACTGGGATGATTAATGACTTTTTGCTTTTTCCAGGGGAATGCTCTGTCACTGGCCAGTCCCATTTCAAAAGCTTTGACAACAAGTATTTCACCTTCAGTGGGATTTGCCAGTACTTATTTGCCAAGGATTGTGTGGAAAATTCCTTCTCTGTGATCATCGAGACAGTGCAGGTAACAGCAGCCTTGGCTGGTGGCTCTGTGCACACTCTTGAGAGGGAGGGCAGGGCTGTGGGACTGTGACATGAATTGCAGATGCACGGGCCAGCAGAAGTAATTTCCCTAGAGATAATTAGTTTAAATAACAGATTCAGTCTTTCTCCTTAGTTAATAAATGTTTTACTTCTCCTTACCACCATTCCCAGGAGCCTGCCTGGGGATGGAGACTTGTGATGAGCTTTGGAGAACGGGCTCTCACCGACTCTTTGCCAGCTGAGCAAACAAACAGAGGCGAGCATGCACCCCTTGTGAAGCACTCTGGCTGCTGGTGCCTCCCTAACGCCTGTGGGGAAAGGACATTTCCTTGGACACCAAGGAGAGCACACTGGCAGAGCAGTGTCTTGAGTCACTTCCCATTTAGTCAGATTGGCTAGTAATTTTTTGTACTCAGACAGCAGCTCCTGACTTTCTTTACTGCCTCCCCTGATGGATGTGTGAGAGGCAACTGCAGAGTGGCAGGAAAGTGAGCCAGGCTAGTGCAGGGAGGGCTGGAGACTCTGAAAGGGGTTGTCACAGGGAGGTTAACATAGTCATGAAATGAATTGACCAGTTGTGCTTGGGAAAAGGTGACCAAATCTGGAGACTGAAAAGGACCCTGAAGGAAGCAGAGGGGAAGAAAGGGATGGGGACAGAGGAACTGAAGGGCAGGGAGAGGTGCAATGGAGACAGGAGACTGACAGGAGGGAAGGGGAGTGTCCTGCAGCACCAGGGAAGTTGCAGGCTTTGGAGAAATGGGCTGTGGCAGTTCTCAGCACCATCTACATCTGTCTCCTGCATTAGAGAGCTCTGATAGTGCAGCTCTGAGGTCATCGGTGCTTGGGAACCTGTAGGACAAGTTTCCACTGAAACTTCCCTTTTGAAACCAAGGAGGTGACTTGGGGCCCCCACAATCCCTGTTCCTCATCTGGATATCCCACAGCCAGGAAAATAAACACCCCAGGAGTCTCGGGTAGTGTGAGCTGCGTTGCTGTTTCCCAGGCTGTGTGGGTCAGGTGGCCTTCCTGCCCCTGCCACAGCTGTAGGCCTGGTGACTACCGTGGGTCACTCCCAGGGATCTGGTTGAACACCCACAGATCCCTTTCCAAGTTCTGAGAAAGGGAACTCAGCCCTGATGTGTGATTAGTGAGGTAATGGAGGGAAGGCTGCCAGCCTGCTGTTGTGGGATGCAGAAACCAGATCTATAAAACCAGTGTGACACTCAGCAACTCTCAAATTAGGTGTCAAAATGCCTTCTGGGACTAAGTCTCCAAGAAAGTGAAAACTTGATGTTTGAGGCAGATTTTCCCTTCTCTGCAGTGTGCAGATGATCCTGATGCCGTGTGCACTCGCTCAGCTTCTGTCCGGATCCGGGATATGGACAACAGCATAATTAAAATGAAACACGGAGGAGGAGTTTCGCTGAATGGACAGGACATACATATCCCTTTGCTGCAAGGTGTGTTCACACAGGCTGACTCTGGCCAGACACTGAAAGGCTCCTATTTCTTAGTGGCTCCTAACCACTCCTATAAAGTAGTGGTTTCAGACATGCCTTAGGCCAGCTCAGTCAAAGAATGTTTTCAATGCCAAACTCTCACTTGCAGTTTCTTCTAGAAGTTCTGTCATTTCAGCTTCTCTCCATGCAACTGACGCATCTTGACTTGGCTTCTCTAAAATCAGGAGAATTAAGCTGGTCTGCATTTGTGATATTTGTGAAAACCACTGTTAGTCTATTCTTTTTGAAGTTACTATTTTTCAAGCAGAAGCTTGAAATCATGGAATCAACAGAATGATTTGCTTTGGACCTTAAATATCATCTTGTTCCAACCACCCCTGCCATGGGCAGGGACACCTTCCACTATCCCAGGCTGCTCAGAGCCTCATCCATCCTGGCCTAGAGCCACTTCCAGGGATGACAGAGCTACAGCTTCTCTGGGCAACCTGTGCCAGGGCCTCCCCACCCTCACAGGAAATAATTTATTCCCAATATCCAATCTAAACCTACTCTGTGTCAGTGTGAAGCCATTCCCTCTTGTAGTGTCACTACATCATGTAAAAGCTCACTAGCACCCTGTGGTTGCTTTCAGGTGCCCTCCGTGTCCAGCACATGGTGAGGAGTTCAGTTCGCCTCACCTATGGGGAAGATCTGCACATTGACTGGGATGGTCATGGAGAACTCCTAGTGAAGGTACTTTTTCTGTCTGTTTTATTTCTGCATGTTTGCCCCCTCACTCATTCCACCCAAATATGTACAAAGATTTTCTTGTCTAAAGTCAGAAATTGCTTTATGTTGCATGTTAGAAATTCCTTTCTCTTTTGCTACCCCCAGAGTGATATACAGGTCCTTTTGTATTCCAGAAACAAACACTTTATCTTACAGCAACTTGGTAGAATTTTTTTTTTTTTTTTTTTGTGTGCGTGTGTGTGTGCGTGCAATGACAGCTGTTATAAGCCACAAACAGTTTTGTGTTTCGTTCAGCAGATACCCTCCAAACTGGAGTTCTGTTTTTATTTGCTTTGACTGCCCTGTCTAAAACAACGGATGTGAACGACTTAAAATAAGGGAAGAAAAGGCCTCCAGGGACACAGTTACTCATAATTTCCAGGAAATAGAAATCAGCTCATAGAAGATGTGTTGTGTGCTCCTTCTACCGTGAGGAATGTTTGAAGTCAGCCTTGATTAACAATTAGGTTTTGTCAGTGCTATAGACACAGCAGAGTGTAGAAATATCCAAGCCAGGTTTAACAAAAATGATCTGTAAAGAAGCTGTAACCAAGCCCTGCTGCCTTTGGACTCCCCTTGTAGTAGGAGTCTGCTCACACAGAGGAGTTTTGCCAAGAAAACCAGTTTTTCTGGGATTTTCTGCCAAGTGTTAAACATTGCCCTCCTTGAACTATGGCATTGCTTTTGCATTCTCCTTGCCTGCCCCAAAATCTGGCTTAAATGTCATGTCTGGCACAGCACAAAGGGTTATGAAAGCCAGTTCAGAACTGAGTTCAAAAGTTGAAAAGAAAACAGATTAGAAAGGTCTGGAATAATTTTAGAAAGTTTCTGGGTCTGTGGTTGTTGTTTTAATTTAACCTGTATCTCTGTGCTCTGAGGGCCCTAATAGTTCTTTTAGGACTTAGAATAATTCACTTCTGTCCCTTTGCACATCTCAGGAGTTTTGTCTTTCTTCAGTATTTAAAGTATTTTTCTCCTTGATCATAGATCCATATAACCTGGCAAAGCTTTTGTCCCACTGAAAACAAACCTAATTTTCTGCTCCAGATAGTCGTAAGAGCAGTGGAAGTTTCTCCAGTTGTCTGCTCCTTCCCTTGCTGGGCATCTAAAGCATCTCTTTAATTGCTTTTGGAGAGTTATTTTATCCTGGATTTGTAGACTGACCTGTTGCCAAGTATTGCTGACAATTGGAGGAAGTGATACACTTCCATTACCTTGTTCTGGCAAAAATTCTTCCTGTGTTCCTCAAGAAGGCTCCCCTTTCTGTGACTGCCTGATATTTGTGATTTGAGCTTCCACTCCAAAATACACCACAGTTTGGACTTGTGTGAGTCATTGCTCCATCTGAAGAGTACATGAAAGAGTAGAAATACTCTTAGTAGTAAGAATATTTGTCCTCTAATTGTTCTTTTTGATGCTCCATGTTTATTCTCTTGACCCCTGTGTTTGATTGCTGGGTAGTATTAGGTTATATTTGGGAGGATACTTTTTATTTTTATTTCTACAGAAAAACAGTTTTCTTTAAAAATGTGGATTTTTCTAACTTTTTTTTGTTTGTTTTGCTGGTTACTCCTGCAAGCCTGCCTAAACTAGCAGTCTACTACATGGAAACCGAGGGCTACTGCAGCATTAAAGCTCCTGAGTAGTTGATAGTGTTTGTAATGTACCAGAGCTTTACTCCTAACAGAAACTGACAGTTCCTACTAAAATAAAAGGTACTGGTGCCTTTGTGATGCAGATGTTGCTTAGGAGATTTCTCCCTGTTTACCTCTAGGTTTAGGGTCACCTTTCAGCTGCCCTTTGATTTGCGGCAGGAATAAAACAGGGTGAAAAGCGCATCTGCTCTGTGGGTTGTTGGAAATTCTGCTTTTAGTGTGCCTGAAATTCCTCTGGGCAGGAGGGCATCTCTAATGTGGGGTAGCTTTAGGGGTATTAGTTTATATCCTTTTATCCAGAGTCCTCAGTGTTGAGGGACACATCTCCAATATTGCCTCAATTTTGTGATAAAACAGCCAGTTTAAATTTCCTTCTAATTTTCCTTTAAAATGTGAAAGCTCTCAGATGCAGTCTCTTTCCCCAAATTCCCATGGGAATTACATTAAAAAAAATGCAACCCCCACTGTTGCCCTGCTTATTTATATGAAGGAAGGGGGAGAATAGGGAAAGACTAAACTGGACTGCTGATCAAGGCATAAAAATAAGCTATTTTTCTCTTAGTCACCCTCTGAAATTCACTGTACTGTGCAAAAATTGTCCTGCTGCTACTAATACTAGCATTTTTGTTAGAAGTTTGAAAATACAGTACAGTGGCATTGTATCTGTAGTATTTTGATGTATGTTTGAGAATTTTCTTGAATACAAAATTGTCCATGGTTCATTACTTAAAAAAAAATCTTGCTCTACGGTGGTAACCTGTTCTGGAAGATGACCAGGCTAATGTTGTGTTCCTTAGGTGTCTCCAGTCTACTCTGAAAGAATGTGTGGGCTGTGTGGAAATTACAATGGAAACCAAGGGGATGATTTTCTTACACCTTCTGGCATGGTGGAATCCCTTCTGGAAGACTTTGGAAACTCCTGGAAGCTCAATGCAGACTGCCAGGACTTGTTAAAACAAGACAGTGACCCCTGTAATCTCAATCCTCGTTTAGGTACTGAACTCTATCCAAAATTAATGGGTGCAGCAAATGGTGATCTTGTATTTACATAAAAAAAAAAAAAAAAAAGGAAAATAAAGAAAAAGAGAAGAAGCTAATTTTGCTTACATTACCACCAGGGTGGCTGTAATATATGTTTTTAAAAACCCAATAAACAACAGAAACAAAAAAACCCAGCACACAGAGACTTGTGTTGATGCAGGTTTCCTAAGGAAAATGTAATATTTTGTGAAAATCAAAAACAAAAATTAGCTTAATTTTGCAAATATAAAAAGGCAGCAGAAAGCAAAGGCCCTGTAAAAGGAATTACAGCACCAGAAATAGTGCTAACAATATAAAAGCATTGCTTTTCCTTGATTTGCTTTACTAGTGAAACATTATTCTTTCAGTAGAGCTCATGATATATGAGCTATGGTGCTATCTGTGCCTGCATGATCCTGTTTTATTCTTGTGTGGTTTTTTTCTTTTTTTCTTTCTTTTTTTTTTTCTTTTTTAAAAGGAAGAGAAAATGCTTAGTGTGTCTCTTCTAGCTTTCCATGAAAGCCACTTGATTGATTGATTCAGCATGAGCATGTCCTTTTTCTCTTTTTAGCCAAATATGCTGAGGATACCTGCTCAATTCTTATGTCTCCTGCCTTTGAACTTTGTCACCATGAAGTCAGTCCCACTCCCTATGTGAAGAACTGCCGCTTCGATGTTTGCTCCTGCTCCAGTGGCAAGGATTGCCTGTGCTCTGCAATTGCTAATTATGCAGCAGCCTGTGCCAGGAAGAACATCCTGATCCAGTGGAGACAACCCGACTTCTGCCGTAAGTGCAGTGCTGCTCAAACCCCCTTGTTTTCCTCATCCTGAAGGAATTTTTCTAGCAATGTTGGATGAAAGATCTAGAATGAGAGGCCAGATTTTGCTTATGGCAGGCAAATGATGAGAGTAAAACTTTCCTTCACACTGGTAAGGGTGCAAAAGGTGATCCCAGGGACTGCTCAGCACTGGGGGAGAGAAGCTGTGATCTGACACAGCTCCACAGAACTTTTGCCTGGATTTCCATTTTCAGTTACTCACCTGGAAGCTCTCTGAATGTCCCAGGGTAGGAATCTCTCAAGTGTTTTGTAGTAATCCTTGGACTGCCTTTTTTTGAGGCCCAAGCTTCCCAGGTCCTGACTTCATCAGTGACTCCTGACTTTAGCTGAATGTGGGGTCATGGAGGAAGCACAAAAGGGCAAGACAAACTTGTATCAAAAGAGAATTTTGGCAGCCTTGTGGCACTACTCTTGCTCACAGCAGGGCTAAATTACTGTAGATTGCCTGAGGTTTTGTCCAGACAAATTCTGAATATCTCTGAAAACAGAGGTACCACAGCCTCTCCAACATCTCTCTCCTATCCAGGGCAAGATTAGTAGCCAAACTGCCAAGAGGCTGGAGCAGAAGAATCCAACGCCTTTAATTTATTTTATTTCTCTGTTAGGTCAATGTGGTAGGAAAAAATCCATTGCCATGTAATTTTGATTTAACACAGACATACTTTTATCATAAATATTTGTGAATGTTTTTCCATTTTCCTGAGCAACTTTGTTATTAAGGAAAGAAGACAATTGAAAAATTTGGGGGAAAGCATGTGAGCTTGGCATCTCTCCAGATTTGTTCTGCTAATTCTTCCCAAGCAGAGGGAAGTTTATAAACTGAGTCTGTAGAAAGTGGAAAAGAGAGAGGTCTCTGGCCTTTGACCTGGTAGGGTCTGCAAGGTCAGTAACCGCAACTTCTGCAGGCTGCAGTGTTTGCTGTGAATGAGAACAAACCCAGCTTATATTAAACTGCTGCATGGTTTTGTAACATTTTACCTATTTTATGTAAATGTTCAGATAGGGGAACAGTAATGTAATAAAAATCCTTTCAGAACTCTGCAGGTCTGGAGGCTGAAAGAAAGAGCAGCGATAATGCCCCATTCCTCTTTCTGTAATTGAACAAATCAATTTTCACAATTAATCTTTAATAGTGCAGAGCTGCTTCTTCCTTTCTGTGCATTACAGAGAGCTTTGTGCTCTCACAAAGTGACGATTTCCCTGATTGCAGATCCATCAGCCCCCATTAAATAATCCTGGTGCCCTAGACATCTTCTGTCACATGAAGGAGAGCAATCCCTCTTTCTTAATGGGCTTGAGATGTGAATGTACAGGTTGTGTAATTTGTGCTGATGGCCCAGTGCACTGAATGTGTGCTTTACCCCTACCTTCATCCCCAGAGATTCGGTTTCTTGGGAAATGACTTGACAGAGCCAGTTTGCTTGATTTGGAGTGGATAAGTGTCAGGAAGTAGTCATTAGTGTAGCAAAGCATTTCTGCTGTGTGTCAAGCTATTAAGTGCATTCAGCTCCCCTGTTTTTGACATAATTTTAGTTGCAGTTTGATTATTTAAGACCTGACTCATACCCCTGTAGCCCACCATGAATAAACACCAGAGTTAATCCCTTCATGCTGCAAGGGAGGAGCAGATAGGCAGAGAGGCTACACTGTGAAGGGCTGTGTCTCTCCTGCAGCTGCATGTAAAAAATTGGGTGAAACCCAGTCTGAATGGCTAAGCCCAGAGTGGTGGTGAATGGAGTTAAACCTGGCTGGTGGCTGGTCACCAGTGGTGTTCCCCAGGGCTCAGCACTGGGGCCAGTCCTGTTTAATATCTTTATCTTTGATCAGAACAAGGGAATTGAGTGCTCCCTCAGTCATTTCTCAGATGACACCCAGCTAGGTGGGAGTGCGGATCTGCTGGGGGCAGGAAGGCTCTGCAGGGGGATCTGGACAGGCTGGATCCATGGGCCCAGGCCAGTGGTCTGAGGGTCAACAAAGCCAGGTCCTGGGTGCTGCCCTTGGCTCACACCAACCCCTGCAGCTCCAGGCTGGGGCAGAGGGGCTGGAAAGCTGGGGAAAGGCCCTGGGGGTGCTGGGGACAGCGGCTGGACAGGAGCCCAGCAGGGCAAGAGGCCAAAGGCACCTGGGCTGTGCCAGCCGTGGTGTGGCAGCAGGGCCAGGGCAGTGACTGTCCCTGTGCTGGGCACTGCTGGGGCCACACCTCAGATCCTGGGGCAGCTTGGGAACCTCAGGACAAGATGAACATTGAGGGGCTGGAGCATGTCCAGAGAAGGGAATGGAGCTGAGGAAAGTTCTGGAGCACAAATCTCATGAGGAGGGGTTAAGCCTGGAGAAAAGGAGGCTCAGGGGGGACCTTCTCACTCTCTATAACTCTGACAGGAGGGTGCAGCCAGGTTGGGGTCAGGCTCTGTTCCCAGGGAACAATGGACAAGAGGAGAGGAAATGGCCTCTCCAAAGGTTTCACGAGGGAAGTTCAGATTTGATTTTATGTAAACATTCTTCATGGAAATTGTTATCAAGCACTGGCACAGACTGTCCAGAGAAGTTGTGTCACCACACCTTGAGTTATTTAAGAGCCACATGGATATGGTGCTTAGGGGCATGCTTTAGTGGTGGACTTGGCGGTGTGAGATTAATGGCTGTATTTGGTTATCTTACAGTCTTTTCCAGCCCAAGTATTTCTATGTTTACCTGTCTCATGTGTATATTGTTCTGTGGCACAGGGGAATCAGTTGACACGTCCTTAGATCTTCCTTCAGATTTTAGGACATGTTGCTAAGCCCATTATTTGCCTTAATGTGGTAGTGCTAGGGCAGTTGGTGGCTTTGCATCCCTTCTGTAAGGTGATTTGTATAGGATAAATCCAAGAGTGCTGGAGCAGGGAATTAAGGACAGGCTCTGAGGTGCGTTTGAGGATGGCTACAGTGCATGTTGAGCCTCAGCATGGTGGAGAAACTGTGTTAAATCTAGTCCTGGCAGGGCGCACTTTCACCCAGAGGTGGCAGCTTTTTCACCTTGTGTTGCTTGAGGAGCTGGTCATGGTTTGTCTCTTTCACTCTGATTTCAAAATCCGCCCACAAAAGCTGCATGAGCTGTTAGATGCAAACACATTTTTTCCAATGCTTTCCCACTGTTTCTCATCTTATTCCTGGGATAGGCTGTGCTTCAGAGCACAGCACTGAGCTATTTTGGTTTTATAGGAGCCATCCACAGGGACTAGAAGCACCTTGCTTTTCCCTCTAATTTTCCTGTCAATAATGGGATGGGTTTTTTTTGGTGGCAGTGTATAACACAGTGTGCAGACAACAGGCCACTCCCAGGTCAGTTGTCTTGCCTTTTTTTTCTGTTAAAAACAGATGTTGCTGAGAAGGGATGTAGCACTGTAATTGGAATGTGGAATGTAAGGGTTGGCATGGCATTGGAAAAATGGGATGTTCTGAAAACTTTAGGAGATGCATGGGCAAAGAAAATCTTAGAATAGTTTGGGTTGAAAGGGACTTTAAAGATCATCTTGTTCCAAGGGACACCTTCCACTAGGCCAGGTTTTTCCAAGTCCCTTTCAGCCTGTCCTTGAACACTTCCAGGGATGGGGCAGCCACAGCTTCTCTGGACAACCTCTGCCAGAGCCTCAGCACCCTCACAAGGATGAATTTCTTCCTAATATCCAATCTTAGCTTGCTGTCTTTCAGTTTGAAGCCATTCCCACGCATGAATTACAAAGCTTTATCTAAGAAAGGAATCTACTGCAAAGTTGTCTCTGTGGACAGGGAGTGTTACCACTGACTAGAAAGTAGGGCAGGATGTTGGGCTTGGTTATCCCATCCTTTTTTGAATCTCGAAATTCATAAACTAATGTACCCATCTGAAATTTGCCAAACCAGTTCCATGTTTCTAGAGGTTCATTTGTAGCAAATAATACTTTTGTCTGAGGCCTCATGGCTGTCCTCCTGGGATGTGCTGTGATGAAAGTTATTTTTAAAACGGTCCTCAGCCCTGGGCTGTGTCTGTTCAGGGTTTGATTTACTGCAAAGATCAGGTTTATGTAAATTAGAAGCACATTTTTGTGAATGACTGACAAAGACTCCTGTAACAGTGAATGAGTCTATCTTCTGCTCAGTCCAGAATTAGGAAGCATTTGCTGGATTGATGAGTACACATTTCTTGGGATGTGTTGTGACAGGTACGTTAAGCAGTTTGGGCACAAGTCCCAGACTTGGGAGATTGTTGCTCTTAAGAAGTGTTCAAGTCACCTTAGATCTTCTGGGCAAGATTTTTTCAGTTTAGGGTGTTACACTCCCACGTATGGAGCTGCAGAAGCCTCAAGAGAAGCTGGGGCAACCACGTCTCTCTTCAGCAGGCAGGAATAATTCTTCATTTCAGAAGAGTTTTGTCAAGGTGACCACGAGCCACTTGTCAGCACATAGCCCTTGCTTTGCTAGTCCAGCAAACACCACTCTGAGGCTGCAGGCCCATCCTGTTATTCCGTGGCTGCCAGAGTTCTCAGGGATGTGTGCTAGAAGAGAAGTAGGGATTATCACATCATTCTGCAGGAGTGACAAGAGGAAAGATCTTCTCTGTAGCCCTTTGATCTTGGTTTTAGCAAGGTACAAATGTGCCAACTTTCATTTGCAGCTGCTTTCCTGAACATCATTCCTCATCATCTTGCAACTGTTTGCTGTGGAAAGTTGCTACAAACGACAGTGTAAATCTTGGTTATCAGGAGGCCTGTTAAATTCAAACTCTTGATAAAACAAGCTTGTTTTCTTGTCTTCTGCAATGTGTTGTCATAGCTGCCACCTAGTGCTAATGCTGATGTATGCAGAGGTGAATGCTTCAAAATTGGCCCTGTAGAAGTGGAAGTTTTATGAACAAAGAAGCCAAAATGGATCCAAAGGCCACAATTAATCTTCACATAAAAGAATTCATCATAAAAATTGTTAGTATGAAGGTTTGGCTCCATGATTGCTAAATCACTTTATTATTTGCACCTATTTCCATAGAAATCACAGAGTGCTTCTGAGATATGAGGCTGTTAAGTATTGCAGCACTTCTGTTTACCAAAGCAGAAGAGTACTTTTCTACTACTTTTCTACTTATTTCGGCCAAATCGTCCCTAAAGATGTTGCAAAGGAAGAGAGGTGTGAATGTGTACATGACAATTGTAATGCTCCTAAGGCATGGAATCATGGAATGGTTTGGGTTGGAAGGGACCTTACATATCATGTCATGCCAACTCCCTGCCATGGGCAGGGACACCTTCCACTAGACCAGGTTGTTCCAAGGTCCATCCAGCCTGGCCTTGGACACTGCCAGGGATGGGGCAGCCACAGCGTCTCTGGGCAGCCTGTCCCAGGGCCTCAGCACCCTCACAGGGAAGAATTTCTTCCTAATCCAATCTAAACCTGCTCTGTGTCAGTGGGAAGCCATTGCCCCTTGTCCTGTCGCTCCAGGCCCTTGTAAATAGTCTCTCTCCATCTTTCTCTAGGTTATCTTCAGGTATTGGAGAGCTTCAATTAGGTCACCCTGACTGTCATCCAAATAACAGAGGTTGGACAGAGCTTGTGTTTCATGTTCTGGGTGAAATTTTGTGGCTGGATTTCCATCACAGTGCAGTGTAGTCCAGTCCTGACATTCATTGGGAACTTCCTTTAGTAAGGGTTTGTTTGTGTGTATATATAAGCAATTAAGGAGGGATGGTGTAACACTCCATTGATGAGTAAATTGAGCAAATATCTTTTAATCCCAAGCTTCCCAGTCTGTTTTAGGCAGCTCTTCTATTAGCTGGATTTGGATCAAATGCTCTTCTTCCTCATGTGTTTCTCTAGCAATGACCTGTCCTGAAGGCCAGGTGTACCAACAGTGTGGGACACCGTGCAACCAGACATGCCGGTCACTGTCCTACCCAGAGGAGGACTGTGAGCAGCTCTGCCTGGAGGGGTGCTACTGTCTCCCTGGGCACTACCTGGATGAGCATGAGCAGTGCGTGCCCAAGTCCCAGTGCTCCTGTTACTATGATGGGGAGATTTTCCAGCCAGAGGATGTCTTCTCAGATCATTACTCCATGTGGTAAGTGCACTATTTGTAACCCTTCCCTACACATTGTCGCTCCAATTTTTGGACGGCTTGAGTTGTTAACTGGGTCAGTTCCTGTGCATCTACTGAAATTAGAAGAAGATGTGAAGTTAAAGAAGAGGCAAGATTTTGCCTCCAACAAGCCAAATGGTTGATTTTGCTGTTGTATCTCTCTCCAGTTAATTTGAAATGTCACCTTACTCAGAATTAGTATTAAGCCCTGTTCTATGAACAGTTCCTGCCAGTTTGAAATGGAGCTTAATTACTGATAACAGTTACTTTGTGGGCTTTTAAAATGTCACTTTAATGTACTGTGCTACACTTCTTAACTGTTAAAACCTAATTACCGATTGTCAAAGATATAAGTATTAAAAAGCATTTCTAATTGTTAAATTGAGTAGCAGTACACTTGGAGTGGGAATGCAAATTGCTGGGCAGGCTCAGTTTTGGGAACAGTGTGTTCTTTTCCTCTCTACCACAAAAATCCCAAGTTTCACGAACTAGGTGGCCCCTTACCTTTTTTCACAGTAAAACTGACTGTTATCTTGCCTAGCTTTATCCCTGTGCAGCTGCACTGGTTCCAGCAGGACAGGGCAGGCAGCTGGGTTGCCATGCCACTGTATCCCATCAACTCCCTTAAGGAAAGCTTGCCTTTAGTGTTGGTAGACACAGTGGATGGAGAGCACCAGCTCAGCCCCACTGAGGTGTAGTTTGGTATTCTGACAAGTTCCCTATTGGCTGAAAATCAGCATGAGTGAAAGCTAAATGTTGTTTAATTAAATATAAGTTCTGTTTGTTTTTCTTAGCTATTGTGAGAATGGATTCATGCATTGCAGTACAAACAGAGCTCCTGGTGCCTTCCTGGCTGATGTTTTTGCTGATGAGAGACCATCTCCCAGAAGTTAGTATGCCTTAAAAATTAATATTTTATTTTTATATTTTTTTCTCTTCAGTATCTTGATAGTGTAGATTGGAGAAGAAATTCCAGAGGTTGCAACAGCTGTGATATTCTGAGATTTTTTTTTCTAATTTTTTTCTTTTTTGGGGGGTAGAAACAAAAGGGATGTGTGGGAGGGTGCAGGGCTCACTGAATCTCACCTCTCAAAATTAAAATTATAATTAGCCACTGCAGTCTCTCTTGAGCTGAAAAGGTTAAAGGATGCCTTGGCAGTGATCTGAGGTCCCCAGTGGCTATTTGAGGATCACAAGACATCAGTAAGTCATTAGTTTATACCTTCTGCTTCTTACTAGTGGGATGAAAACTCTCTTTTCTGGTGCAAATGAGGGTTTTAGTGGCGTGAAGGTTACACTGCTGCCAGGTTTCCAGCATGCCCTCCAGCCAGCAGGAATCTCCATAAAACCTCCTGGAGACTGACAGCTGCCACGTTTCCCATCAGTGGACAGGTTTACCAAACATTTGACTGAAGGCTGTGAGAAGTGCATGGGAACACATCTAGCATGTAACTGGGGTTTGCAGCATTGGAGAAAGGCCAGCAGTGCTCTGGAGTCTTTTGGGGTTTGATACATGGATGGAGCTTATAGGATTGTCATGGGATAGGGGGTTTGAGAGTGGATGTGTCTCAGAGGGGACAGGACTAGTGGAGCTTTAGGGAGGCCTGGCAATATCCAGGAGTTGGACTTGGTGATCCAGCTCAGGATAATTTATGATCTCTATGGGAACATCAGTAGAGCCAAACATGGTGTCTTCCACAGCACACTGACAAATGCACCTGTACATGGGGTGTGGAGGAAATTTATGGTTGATATTTGCCAGTGCCTTGGAGACAAAGGGTTGTTGATTGTCTTGCACCTTCTCAGGATAAACCACCTTCTAGAGGAAAACACTGTAAATGCCTCTGTTGGTACAGGGCAGTGACCTGCTTAATGTTGCTTGCTAGGGACAGTGTTGCTGGATGGGTCACCTGTTCTTCAGGTGTTCTTCACCTTCCAGGTGAATATCTCACCAAACTCTTCCCTTAATGCTCCTAAGACATTTCCTGATAATAGGATGTCAAGACTTAAAAAACCCCAGAGATGCATATTGCTAGTATCACTTGAAATAATATCCTGGAGTTTCGTGGAAAAAAAGATCATTCTGGTCTTCTGTCAGACCATAAAGTCTCAATGAGTTTGTATTGAAACTCAGGACACTGTTATTTACAGTCACCAATATGGTTATAATCAGTGTGGGAAATGGCTCTAAATGCAATAACACACGATACTGTTGCTTCTCAGAATATCAATTTTCTGCTAACTTTGTACAGTCCCTAGAGGTGTTTGCATAGCCCTAGTGCAGTCTGGAATTGCACTTTTATGTTTAGTGCAGCTTTTTTGCTTTAGTATTAATTAGTATTATTTAATATTATTGCTTTCATGACAGCCTAACTGAGGTCACTCCAGGGGAAGTTGGGGGTGTTTTCTTTGCCATGTCATATGTAGTGGTGTTGTTCCAGACTATATTCTAAATTAGTTTCTAATCAAAGTGTTGACCCACCTTTTAGAAAAATGCTGTGACAACAATACTTGAGTTCTAATTGCACTTTTTGTAAACTGATTTTTTTAAAAGTAAAAAGAAGCTTGACATGCAGATTCCCCATGGAAAAAATTATTTGTCCTGCCAACAACCCAAGAGCAGAAGGAGTGGAATGTACCAAGACCTGCCAGAACTATGACCTGGAGTGCATCAGCCATGGCTGCATATCTGGATGCCTCTGTCCAAAAGGGATGGTAAGCAGGTTTCCTTACAGCAGCAAGAAGCAGGTCCTCTTGGCTTTCTTGCCTTCATTCTCTCCTACCATCTTGCAGCTTTGGAATAAGTGGTTGTGAAGTATTGACTGTCAAGTTGTGGCTGGTTTAAAGAATGTGTATATCTGCACTGAAGATGAACATTAACTTGTAAAAAATAATTATGAATCAAAACTCCAAAGCCTGCTTTGAAGACCAGTTCATGTTTTCCTTTAGCTCCTAAACCCCTCCTCAGCCTTGCTGATCTTGCTTAGTCAGAGAGACAGAAGTACACCCATACTCAGGCTGATCATAGGGATGGATCACCTCTCCTCCAAAAAAAGGCTGAGAAAATTGTTCAGCCTGGCAAAGGGAAAGCTTGGGGGTGACCTCATTGTGGTCTTGCAGTGCCTGAAGGGAGCCCACAGGAAAAATGGAGAGAGACTCTTGACGAGGGCCTGGAGTGACAGGAGAAGAGGGAATGGCTTCACACTGACACAGAGCAGGGCTAGATTGGATATTGGGAAGAAATTGTTCCCTGTGAGGGTAGCGAGACCCTGGTACAGGTTTCCCAGAGCAGCTGTGGCTGCCCCATCCCTGGAAGTGTTCAGGGCCAGGTTGGATGGGGCTCTGAGCAACCTGGTCTAGTGGAAGGTGTCCCTGCTTATGGCAGGGGGTGGAACAGGGTGGTCTTTAGGGTCCCATCCAACCCAACCTGTTCTGGGATTCTCTGATCCAGCCACCCTTCCTGCTGATACTGGTTCCTCCTTGTCAAGTCTCCATCTCTCCAGCTGCCTTCCTGTGGTTTGTACCAAATTGAAGGTTCCCTGGGAGAAGGAATGTGGGATATGAAATTTGCTAAGATTATGCCAGGGGGTGTCTTGGAATTGCAGATGGTGTACTAAACAGATTTTCTTTTTTCACTGAAAGAGGCTTTCTGGAGTCCAGTGTTATGTCCCACTGCAAGCCTCAAATTTAATTATTAGTTTCAGTGCTTTCTACCACCAAATTCCTTCAATTATCTTACAAGAAAAACATCTCCAAAATTCTCAGTATGCAGTAAGTTCTAGCAGTAATAGAAACATATTTTGAGCATTGCTACTGTATTTTGCTGATAAACACACAATTATGTAAATAGATTCTACTCCAGAATAAAATGCCACCTCTAGGCAAAAGCTCAGGCTTCTGAAATGTCTTGGAGGTGAAAAAGAAGAGAATCTGAAGCCACCCATGAATTTTCACCACAATTTTAAAAACAACTGTTACTTCTTTTCATATTTCAGTCTGTAAATGTCTGTCTCCTAAGTGAAAAATATTCCTAAAGAGTAGCAAGATAAGAAAACTTAGAAAAGCTTGTGTACTTGTAAAGTTCCAAGAGCTCCAAGGTGAACAGACCTCTGATTCAGTGAAGAAGCTTGAGATTTTTGGTTTCAGTTCTGGGATATGGTAGTAGTATACTTTTGACATAATTATGGAATGAAAATTATGATACTACTCTGCCGGAAAAAATCTCAACCACCAAACCAACTTCCTAGTAATTAACCTTCATGTTTGGTACAGTATTTCATATTCTTTTTCAGTAAGTTGAAACAATTGTTTCATAAAATTTTTGCCCAGAGAGCAGTCTTTGGTCTTTTGGAATTGTAAACTCCAGCTGACTTTGCAGTGATGTGAAACACACCCCTGAGTTCAACAAGGTGGTTTGTCAGGTTTTGGATTGAGGATTCAGGCTCAGTAGTTTAAAAAAAAAATAAATTAGTAAATAAATTCTCTGTCCACTAGATGACAGTATTGTTTAATCTTCACTAAACTCAGTGAACTGATTGATAAACTGATTCAATAAACCAATTACTAGTTCTCATTGGCTTCCCTTTTGGCAGAGATTAAAAGTCATGAGATACACCAAAGCCACGATGGGAGAAGCCCATGTAGAGATGATCTTGTAACCACTACCATGCAAAACCAGGATCAAGCCCAGTCCCTGTTCATGTGTGTCTTGTTTATCCTGTGTTTGACTCCTGGCTCCACAGGAGCTGCCAGCTCATTCTCAAAGAGCAGTTTCGTCCTCCTCACCCAATGGGATGAGGTTTGGGAGAACCCTTTTTTCTGATCTCTGCGCTCTGCAATGAAGCTTTGTGCTCCCTGACTAGAGAAAGATTTGGGATGGTGACCAGGATCTCCTTCCCATCCTGTCCTTTTCTAACACAGAGACTCTGGAAGCACAGAGACAAAGCTCAACAAAGTCAAATCAAAGTCTGTGTTTTCCAGGCTTGTACAGCAGAGGTGAGCAATAAAGGGACTGGGAAAAGGAATTACCATTTTATTGGTCAGTCTCCCTTATTGGTGTTCTGTAATCCTGCCTAATTTACAAGTACTCGCAGAGTTGAGCTGCTGTTTGCAGGAAGGTTTGTGGGAGGTAACAGATTACTCAACATGTGTTCCTATAAATATTTGCACATATTATCATGCTGGAATAAATTGTGCCTTCTTACTGAAGATTTTTTTCTTTTATGGTAGCATATGAAAGTTATCAATGCTCACAGATAACTTAGCTTGAAGACATAACCTAATTTCTTTCAACTGAAAAACAAGTTTTTTAGTTAATCTTGACTTAGTATTTTACATTGTTTTGATTTCTAGCAAATAAAAATGTTCAATATGTCATAAAAATAATTCTTTTTCTTCTGTCTTTGATCATCTGGAAGGTGGGAAATTCTCCATACTTGTCACCCTTTTGCACAGCAGAAAAGAAAAATCATAACATATGTGCAGAAGTGTGTGGAAAAATATGCTTTCTCAGATTAGTTTACTGCACTTCAGTTTTTCCCATTGGAAAATATTAATAAATATACAAATGGAGTGTTAACCACCTTTCTGGGGAAAGAGAGGAGCAGAACAACCAGAGAGCACAAAATCCAGACACTGAAAAAGTAGAAAATTAGTTTCTTTCTATTCCCAACAACATTAACAAAAATAAGGTTTAAAATTTAAATATTTTATTGCATTCTGACTGCTGAAATAAAGTTATTTCTAAAACTTTGATATGTTAGCAGAAAAAGGAAAAAAATACAGACCCTAAACATCTTAACCAGGAAAGCTTGGAAGGTTTTTTCCTTGCTAACTGTTTTCAAATGAAATTTACCTGACTATTTTGATTTCTCTGCTGTATATTTTATCCTACATTACAATGTCTTCATAAGGAGGTGGGCATGTCAAATAAATATCAGGGACATGCAGCTGACGTAAGAAAGAGGAGTCAAGTAAACCAGCACATTTTGATCTTCTAACATGTTGTTGACTTTGTTTGCACAGTAAGGGTGAGAGACTGTTTTAGTTAAAACAAAAATTTATGAAAGTTCTTCCTTGTGAGAGTGGGGACAGGTTGTCCAGAGAAGCTGTGGATGCCCCATGGACCTGGAAGTGTCCAAGGTTGGGTTGGATGGGGCTGAGAGCAACCTGGGATAGTGGAATGTGTTCCTGCCCATGGAACTGGGTGATCTTTAGGGTCCCTTCTTCCCCAAACCAGTCTCTTATTCTTATTAGTTATTGGGTTCTAATCTGACCTGCTTCCTTTACTTAATCCCATGCTTCTTCATACCTTTGGCTGACTTTCCACTGAAACCCACATGTGTCAGGAGGAACAGAACTTTCTGAGCTTCCCTTGACAGAGGGATACTCATCAAATTGTGTTAACCAAGAGATCAAAGTTAAGGTTCGTTGAGATGGATTTCAGGACCATAGGATTTCCTGACTTGGAAGAGATCCACAAGGACCATCCAGCCCAGCTCCTGGCCCTGCACAATTCAACAATCCCACCCTGTGCCTGAGAGCGTTGTCCAAACGCTCCTGGAGTTCTGGCAGCCTTGGAGCTGTGACCACTGCCTGGGGGAGCCTGTTCAGTGCCCCACCACCCTCTGGGGAAGAACTTTTCCTAAATTTCACCCTAACCTTCCCCTGACACAATTCCCACCATTCCCTCGGGCCATGTGCCTGGTCACAGAGCAGAGATCAGGGCCTGCCCCATCTCTTCATCTCATGAGGAAGCTGCAGAACTGCTGTGAGCTCTGACCTCAGTCTGCTCTTCTCCAGCTGAACAGACCAAGTGCCCTCTGTCATTTTTCATGTGGCTTCACCTCCAGTGCCTTGACCATCTTTGTAACCTCCTTTGGACACTCTAACAGCTTTAGATTCTTATATTGTGGTGCCCAAAATTGCCCACAGGACTCAAGGTGAGGTTGCATCAATGCAGAGCAGTGCGGGATGATCACCTCCCTCTCCACATGAGTGTGGGTAAGGAGAATCTGAAAGGTTTGGAAACCTGTAATATTGTTCTTTCTTTTGCAAGATTTTTTGACGTTTAGCAATTAATAAGACGGATCAAGGAAATGACGGACATTCCTGTTTGATCCCCAAGTAATGGAGGGCTGGTTGTCAACCACTTGTAATCTCATAGATGCAGGGCATCATCCTAAGGGCATTTAATGGTGCAAACAGCTGATGTTTTCATTACAAACCTCTGTCTTTTTGTGTGGTTGCCTTGCCAGTGCTGCTGCCTCCTGTCATCTCAAGCACTCGACTGCTAAATCTCCTGTATTAACTGCAGTCTACTGATGGATTGAAATACTTCCAGAGAATATCCATCTGCTTATGAATAGTTCTTCTGGCCTTGTAGTGTAGTACCACATGGTCCCTATAGTGCAACATGGCAGCAGGCTGCCAGATGTGCCCCAGATTTTGGATGGGGTGTTAAAACGCCCAGTGGATTGTGTGTTACTGTTAACAAAATTGTAATTTATTGAATTTTGCAGAAAAAAATTAACATTCTTCTGGTCAAAGTCTACTTTGGATTTGTGTGTCCTGCTTCCTGAATCCCACCCACTGTCTGTCACTGTTCAAGACAAAGTGCTCTTCCTTCTTTTTTGGTGGTTTAACAGCTGCTGCGCTGGTTGTGATAAAATATCTAATACCAAGCTGTACAAGGATTTTAGGGAGCAAGGAGAAGAAGTTCTAATTCTCTTTTTACTAACCAGATGTCTAATCCCAAGTTTTGTATCCAGAGGCAAGCCCTCAAGTGTATTGTGAACTCTGTTGCTGAACACTGCAAAAGTTCAGCAACGTAGCCACGAGTGTGAGGTCATATTCCTGCTTTTTTCCTAAATACCACCAGGAAGGAAGGAAAGAAGGTACTGAACTCTTCTTTCTGGTCTTGTCTGGACTTTCTCACCATCCTCTGTAAAGGTGAAGGCAGAGCTGCAGCTGTGTTATCTAGAAAAGCATTTCTTTGTTTCCATCTTGCTTCTATTGAAGTGATTTTATTTGGCATAATGCAGCTCTCCATAAGCCACAGAGCATGTGGAGCTGCATATGAAGGAAGGGTCTCTGGGCTGTGAAATTCTTCTTGTGAGTTGTTCCATGTGGCAGTTCTAGGCTCCCATAGGAAAAGGCAAAGCTGTTCTTCTTTATTAACCTGGCTTTCAGACTACATTGATCTCATTGGCCCATACTTAATGGTAAAAAATAAACTATTTTGATGATTTTGCAGAGTTTAAAGTGGGAAGGTGATATTTTGTGACTTTTGAATGAGAAGAAGGGGAAAGGCTCTCCATTTAGGTATTCCATGAAACAAGAGCCAAACCTATCCTGGCTTTGCCAGAGCTGATATTGAGTGAAAAGTCAGCATAGCCAGCTGTGGTTATGTTTGATTCTCTAAAACTGGGGGTCTTCAAAAGGGAAAGTAATCACAGACAAAGAAAACAGAAAAGGAGTGCAAAACCTGAATAGTCTAAAGCCATTACTTGTTTTCCTTTGGTTGTAGTTTTTTGTTTGTTTTTGGTTTTTCTTGTTTAAGTGGGACAAAAGATTTGTTGTTATGCAAAGAGACTCAGAGCAGAAGGGTGAAACTGAAAATATGGGTAGAATATGAAGTCCTATTTCCCAGCAACAGGGCCTGTTGCAGAGAGAGCAGAATAATACCTCAAGTGGACTGATATTTATCCTGCCTTCCAGGAAATAAATAGGGATTTGAAAGAAAATGAGTGATTACTGCAATTTTCAGAGGAGAGTTGATAGAGGATTGGCTTTGTTCTGTGACAACAGAACCTGCACTTGCACGTGCAAGAGTTAGTCAGGCACTGGCTGAAGTCAGTGGCTTCTGGTCTCCTTGATGTTCCTATTTCCATTTTTAGTCCATCTGGGCCCTTTGTCTGCTTTTCTAGTAGGCCTTTCTCCAGTTTGTTGTGTGTGAGAAGATATTCACCTGCTCTCCATGCTCAGGTTACCCTGCTTCACTGCATCCTGGACCTTCTCATTGTGACATTCTTTTATAATGTCATCTATTTTCCCAGCAGCTTGAGGTGGTGGGGGCAAGCTGTGATTTATGTACCTGTAAGACTGTGATTTATGTACCTACAACTCTATTTCTGTTAATGGCTAAAAGTATTAGCACTACTGTGCCTTTCTTGCCTTGGATAGCCTTCATACTTTCTTTTATTCCTTTCAACCTTTCTTTTATTTTTCATCCACACATTCTGTGCTTGCTCCTGGCTGCTTGCTCGACCTGCACATGGCCACGTACCAACAGCCCCGTGTGGTGACAAAATTGTGTTTTACTTAGGTGCGGCATGAAAACAAGTGTGTTGCTCCTGAGAGGTGCCCGTGCTTCCACAATGGAAGAGAATATGCCAAGGGAGAAACAGTGACTAAGGACTGCAACACCTGGTGAGCGACTGGAAGGGTGTTCTTCTCTTTAGGGGGCCTGTTTCTGATAACACCAAATATTGTTCACTTAACAGATCTCTTTTATAGAAAACCAGTTTTTGCTGCATAGTAATTGCACAGACAACAGGTTCCCTTTGTGTTGCATAAAGATCCAATAAAATTCCTGGCAAAGTCTGGCAAACTCTACCTTGTGCCCTACAAATAGTTGTGTGTCTGTGTAACTCCTCTGTAAGCTCTAGATAGTGGATTTTGCAACACAAGATAACAATATAGGACTTATATGCTTTGGGGTGGAAGGAATGGAGCCTGGGCTTTGTCACTAAACTTTGCTGTTCTGTTTCCCTTTTTGTTCCCTTTTGTTTTGTCTGAGGCCCTTCAAATCAGCCATTTTCAGCCAGAAGGGGTGGGATGCACCAGCTATAATATGACAGGAGCTCTTCAGCAAATTATAAAGAATTAGGAAAGGGACAGGGTCGACCTTTAATATCTCAAAAGAGTGCTCTATCCATTGATATATTAAAAAATATGAAAATAAATGGAAAACTGGTACTTTCTTAGAAGAAAGAAGTGAGTGCTCTGTGTCTTTCACCATTATCCTGCTTTGTTGCTAGAAAAGGATTTATATGTCCAAAGGGGAGTTCTGGGCTGCTCAGTGTGCCTGGAGGGAAGCCCTCAGCACAGGCTTTGGTAAGGTACAGTGGGCCACTTTTGGCTTCTCCTGCACAGCACATTGTCTGCACTGGAGGTGCTTTGTTTTCTGTGTGTGTGTGGGGAATGATGGCTCTTTCCTTCAGAGCTCCAAAAGTCCAGGGTATAGGACATTCAGCCACTAGCAGTGTGAGAAATCTGTTTTCTTTTAAATTCATACTTGAGAATCTGTTATGTATTCTACCCTAAATGTCCCTGTCCAGCTCTGTGGCAATCCCAGGAGCAATGTTTATCATTCTCTGTATGACTGGGGAGAGTTGGGTCAGAGAATCAGCACCACTGCATAGTCCAAGGCTTGATTTTTGTTTGGTATGCTGCTATTTGAATAACAAATTTGATTTCAAGATTTGCATTTTTTAGCTAGTGGGACTGCTCTGAACTAGCCTAAGTAAGCCTTGGATTAAGGTTTTATATGGAAGTACTGACCTCCCAGTGTTTTGTTTCATTTCTTTCCTTTGGAGCTACATATAACAATGTGCATCCATGTACTGTAATGAAACTTGGGGGAAAATAGGCTTGAAAGGGAAAGAGATGGAAGAGAAATGGGTGTTTTTGTCTAGATACATATTCTATAACCTGCTTACATTGCATTTAGGTAAAAGTGATTCAGCTGAAAAATAGACACTGTGAAAATTTTATTGAAACAAGAAGAGTACAGCGTGAAACTCTTCAGTGTTAATAAATTTGAAAGGTTCCTCTCAATAACCATGATCAGCCTTTATATTTTCAATTATTCCTATAACCTTGGATCTTAAAGTAGTCACAAGTGTGTTGCTTTATTCTTGTAACTGCCCACTTAATTCTGGCAATACCATTATAAATTATATTTCCTGAAATACATAGAATTTCCTTCAATATCAGGGTCAAGAAAATGTAAGAAATAAGCCTTTTTCTCATTAATAAAAAGTTCTTCCTCAAATTTTAGGTGTTTTTTGGGAATGTGAATGTAAAATTGGAAATAAGGTCCCTTCAAAAATGTCACTAGGGCGTTTTTGAACTATGTGACTTCGAGAAGTTTCCTGATAGTTCTCAGCAAATATCAAGTCAAATGTCATTTAGAAAGTGATATAGGAAATTACTATTGCTTTGAGAATTGATTGAGAGTCTGCATTTTGGAGGTTGAGATCTTCCTTTTCTTTTGCTTTTTGTACTGCTGTTGCAGGAGTTCTCATTCTCACTTGTTCTTAGCCAGATGTGAACACCTGCAAAGGCAATATATGAGCCAGAGGTGTCAGATTTGGCATTTACATCTGACTTGACATATGGGAGACCCTAATTCATGAACAATGGAATGTCTCCAAGCCTAAGCCAGTGGCAAACCTTCTGTTATGCAATGTATTGGGAATTCATTATGAAGCTCAATGAAAATCTTGGAGTCACACTTGTGCAGCAGCGCTCAGCAGAAAATTGCTAATCTGAATTTAACCACCCCACGCCCCTTATAATCTGTCCATGCACGTATTTACAAGATCTTGCTCTTGTCTAACTGTTAGCACAGAATTCATAGAAGGGGGGGGTGGGCAAGAGGTTTCATGTTACTGAAATTTCATTCTTTGAAGAAAATGTCTTGCACAATATTTATTATGATGTGAAATGTTACCAGGATTAAATAATGTTTATGCTAAGGTTAAGGCATTATTAGAGAACTCAGTTCAGTGCCCGGTTTTTCCTTTGGGTAGCAATTTGATCTTGGGAAAATACTTGAAGTTTTTATGTCTGTAAAGCATGGATAGAATTCCTCTTTCCCTGTCCTCACAGAGCTTGATTAGAAAATTCCTGGGGCAGTGATGATATCTATCTGCATTCATGGAGCATTTAGTGGATTAATGTTTTGCCGTCCTTATTAATTAATTATTAATCCTAATTAATTATTAAATTATAATTATTAGATATCGTGTCAAATGGTATTCTAACTCTCCAGTGATTGTGGGTTGTATTTTATTTGCTCATCCTTTTGCTAGTTAGCAAATCAATTTATTTTCACTGATCAAAAGCCTGTGGATGTCAAGGGAAAGTTCCCCTTTCATATTTGCAGCTTCTGTAGCAAGGTTGTGGTCCCCCAGGATAGCTCTGGGAAAGGAAAAGAGTGGTGGATGCACTGTTTTGCTAAAAGGGTACTTGGAGCAGACCAGCGTATCCTAAATAAAATTCTAGTATGAAAGAATATTGCAGCAGACTCTGTCCTGACCTATTTTGTAACAGGGAAATTCAAACCATGCAGAGTCCTACACACAGCTTATAAGAAACAGAGAAACACATCCTTTATTCATTTAATCTTAATGCACTGTTTGGATTTATGCACCCACTGCTAACATATGGTGATTTATGTTAATGAGAGAACCTCTCATCTGGTGTTAGAGACCTCCAGGAGGCAGAGTCTGTGGCACTTTCACTTTGCCTAAAACACTTTTCATTCTCTTGCTTGTTATTTACATTGAGATAAGGACAACTGCTTCCTTTTTTGTTACAGCATGTGCCAGGGGAGGAAGTGGGAGTGCACCAAAAATCTCTGTGATGGCACCTGCACTGCTATTGGTACAGCTCATTACTTGACATTTGATGGATTGAAATACAGGTTTCCAGGAAACTGCCAATATGTGTTAGCTCAGGTAAGAATATGTCAAATGCTAAAACCGCCCAATCATATAAAAAGAGTTTGACACCAGGTGAGAAGCCCAGTGTTGGATAAAGCACAGTTAACTATTTCTAATTACTAAGTCAGATGTATAGTAGAGAAGAATAGACCTTATTAATGCTCTATTCTTAGAATTAATTATTAATTCTCAAGACATCTCTGAAGAGATGTCTTGAGAATTTTGAAGTGTGCATTGTGTTCCATAGAAATCAGGCTGTCATGTGCCCAGCTGGTCATTGTGAACCTTATGAGAACACCTTGGTACAGAGCAGAGCTGTCTGAATCTCATCTTTAAAATGGAATTGTGGCTACCCACAAACCAGTGTTTTCTTCTTTTCCTCTTTATCCTGTAGTGGAAGTTTGCTGTCTGGCTGAGTGAGACAAGGAATATGCTCAGTGAACCTTCTGTAAATACACCCAGAGCATAGGCTCTGCTCATTCCCTTCAGTATGGTCCCTGTCTTGTTCCATGCACCACCTGCTTGGAGAACCCTGACAATATCCATTTTCCTCACAGCGAGGAGGAGAGGGGGATACAGGCAGAGCACACTAAAGCCAACTTTAGATTTGTGAATGCAGCCAGAATTTAGAGTTAACCAAGATAAAGGCTCATCTACACGCAAATTATCATGTATTTAGAAACGTCTGTGCAAACAAGGATTCATCTGAAAATTGAGTTTAAAACTAGATGGATTAAGTGCTGATTGATAACAGCTGTATTCTGCAGTTACAGTGTGATGTGTTTCTTGGGTGGAATACTCTTTTCCCTACAGAGTCCTCATGAGGCACATTCCTCCTTGCAGTTCTGCTTATGGAGGAAGGTATGATCTACTTGCCTCTGCCAGGTCTTTGAAATATGCTCCCACCTTGATGCCAGCTGGATTATGTTTGAGGAGTGATTGCTTTGCCACTACTGAGAGCTCTGTGTAAAGGTCTTATGGGCAGCAATACCATATGCTACTACATATCTACTTAAAATGGAATTTAGGTCTGTTTTCCTTAAATGACAGACACAGAGAGCTCCACACAGGGCCTTTTTCTTAAAAGGTGTGTACTGATAAAAATGAACACAACCAAAAAATAAAATCTAAAAGGCCAGAGAGATATGAGTTATCATATAAATGCAGTATGAACTCTCCGAGGATCTCAGAAATATTTGACTTAGAAGAAAATCAAATACATTAAGCTGTGTATTCAGATATGCCCTGTGCCCATCATACATCTTAAATATCACACATAGAGTAACACTGTGGATTCTCCCTGCCAAAAAATACTCTCCAAATTATGCATGTGTGTTACTGACAGAGTGTGCCCCACTTAAGAGATGGAACACATGAATATCAGTGCTAAGCATAAACTAAATGAACATGGCGTGCCAGTATATATCCTATTGACCACAGATTAAACAGTGTTGTTTGAGGCTTCTTTTTTCTCTATATTTTCCCTGTATGTGTTTTTCAAATACTCTGCATTACTGACTCATTTATTTTCTTATCTGATAGGACTTCTGCAAGGGTGACTCTGGAACATTCCAGATACTCATTTCGAATGAAGGTTGTGGCTTCACTGGAGAAAAGTGCACCAAAAGGGTTATCATTTTGTATGAAGGAGGGGAAATAGAACTGTTTAATGGAAACGTATGTACTCTTCCTTTTTCTTTCCTATTTTTTTGGGAAAATAATTTCAGATTGTTCAGTAAACTGAGGCAGGAATGACCTCATGCTCAGGGATTCTTGATAATAAAATGAACAGATTAGCAGGTTTATATTTATCCATTTTATTTCCAGAAGTATATGCTATTTTGGTATTTCTGCTTAATGCCAATCAGTTTATCTCAGATAATCATAGAATGGTTTGGGTTGGAAGGGACCTGAAAGATTACCCAGTTCTACTCCCCTGCCATAAGCAGGGACACCTTCCACTAGACCAGGTTGCTCAGAGCCCCATCCAACCTGGCCTGGAACACTTCCAGAGATGGGGCAGCCTCAGCATCTCTGCGCAACCTGTGCCAGAGCTTCACCACCCTCACAGGGAAGAATTTCTTCCTGATATCCCATCTAAACCTCCTCTCTGTCAGTGTGAGGCCATTTTCCCTTGTCCCACACCAGACCCTTGAAAAGAGTCTCTTTCTCTTTTGTAATCCCTTTAGCTACTGGAAGGCTGCAATAAGGTCTTCCTGGAGCCTTCTCTTCTTTAGGCTGAACAATTCCCACTTTTTCAGTCTTTTCACAACAGAGGTGCTCCAGCCCCCTGATCATCTTGATAGCCTCCTCTGGACTCATTCCAACAGCTCCATGTCATTCATATATTGGATGCCACAGACTCTTTCTAGACATGGTTTGTCAAAGCTTGTTTCCAGCAACTTGAAGTGCTAGGAAGAGTTAAGAAATGACCGACCTGTGGCTAGTAAAACATCAGAGCTAATTTAGCAATCTGAAGGACTAAGCAAACACACACAAAAAAAGTCACTGCTCAAACAAGTTGATGCTGAAATGTCAGCTGTCCTTCACCCTGTTAAATTGCTGGATGGAATATCCACCCGACTATATTCTTCTTTTTCTTCCCTTTTGCTACTAACAAACATGGAAGAATTAACCAAGGATCACTTCCACCTCCAATGTCTCTTCCCAGCAGGAAATGAGCTTTCCAGGGGGCTTTGCCTTGAGCACTGTAACAACTCATGCTGCCTGTGAGCTCAACCACTGCAGAGCTGCAGTGGATTATTGTTTCAGTCGTTGCCTTTTCAGAAGTCCTGTGCTCTGAGCTGGTGTCTGGACCAGAGATTTGCAAAAAAGTTCCTAGTGAAATGTGAACCCACTCTACATTTGCCTTGTTTTGGGTTCACAGGCAAAGTTGTACCAGGTTTGGAATTGCCTGCAAATTGCCACTGAACCTTGGCAGGAACACAAAAACTTTTATTAAACGTGTCTATGCACCTTGACAGCATAGGACCCACGTAGGCTTTGGGTGCTGCAGAAATGAACACAAGACATATTGGTTGTCCTGTGCTTTATTTCTACTGCTAAAGAATCCCTGGCTTGGGTGAGAGTGAATAGCAGTACAGGGATCATTCCATTGAGCTGGGCTTTGTCTGAAAGCTTCTTTAGGTGACAGATTTTCAGAAAAGCTGTGATTCCATTTGGATACGTAAGAAAGGCCAGAAGAAAACAGCAGGTGATTTAGGCATCTAGCAGCTCCAGCATCAGAGAGTGGTTCCTGAGAGAGCCTGACCTTGTAAGACCTAGGTCTGTATTACAGCACTGTCCATATGACCCTGAGAGAATTTTTAGCTGTCTTTTCAGAGAGTTTAAGGCTCAGTGTAATAATATCTAGAGCAGGTTTGCTTAAAATAACAACAACCAAAAGACATTAAGGAAAACCAACTGATACGGAGATCTTAGGCAAATTCTTATTCAGTGATGACTTTCTACACTCCTTTTCCACAAGAATCCTTGGAAGTAAGCAGAAGAATTAGTATTATATAGTGTATATATATAGTATTATATAGTATATATATAGAATATAGGGGTTTTTTTGAAACATTAAAATGTTTCAAATTAACATTGTTTTAAGATGATATGTTTTGGGACCAGCTTCTACTGCTGCTGCTAAGTAGGGGTTTAATTGACATGTTACAGTTCTGGCTGACATTTTAAAAAAAATGAAATAATTTTTGCTTTTCTGAAACAAAACTGCAAGTTCGCAAGGTCAAAAGTTTATTATTTCATGGCTGGGCAAAAAGCCTCCATAAATAAAAATTCTGTAATTTATGTCAACCCCCCAGCTGAACTTTGTCCTCTTCTGTTTTTTGGAATCCTCTGAATTTGTAAAGACAAAGACTGTTCTAGAATTTTAAGTGGTCAAGTGACTATATTGTGTAGTAATATGTTGGGCATAGGAGAAAGTTAAAAAGTTTTCAGTACCTAAAATATCTTTTAATATCTTCCCTAAAGACACTGAAGTTCTTCTTAAGAAACCCATGGAAGATGTAAACTGTCTTCTCTGGGAAAAATGTTTCTGATGATAACTCAGAGATGAAAAGAATTGCATTATGGTGCTGAACTTTTACTGACTTGAGCAAGAAAGAAATGGGATAAGGAAATATAAGAAAGTGGGATAAGGAAATATTTTGCCCTCAAAGGAGGAGAGTGGGTGAATGGTTTCTGGACTCTTCTTTCTCCCTTACATTAATTTCTATCTGTACTGATTGAAAATTTTCATCTGCCTCTTCCAGAACTACGTAGTTAATGCATTAATGGTGCTTAAAGTAGCAGCCATGCCAGACTTTTCTTTCCAAATGTGGCTAATATTCCTATTAGAGATCCCATAGAAAGGGGATTGTGGTTTGAAAGAGAGCATTTTAAATTAATCTCTTAAATTTTTAGTAGCTGGAGGCAGTGAATTTGCAGCCAGATGGAAAAAGAAAGAGGCACACAGGGGAAGGGAAAGTGATGGAAAAAATGAATTGACACTGAAAGGAATCTCTCTGGGTTTTTCTTGTTGGTGTAGTTGTTGGGAAGAAAGTCCTTCCTGACTCCAGAATAAGACTGGTCTTTCAGAGGCCACTGATATGAGTGGTTCTCCCAGTTCTCATTACAGTGGAACCGGAAGAACAGAATTTAAATGTTAAGCTTCCTAAAAATAAAATAATAAAAAAGCCCAAACCAACATGTAATTATTCAGTGAACTAGTGACCAATACTAAACTGGTAATTAATTTAGTACAACCTGTCTTTATCAGCCCTCCTTCATATGTTGTGTTATACCCTGGGACCACATTCAAAGACTTTGGAAATGGGATGAGATTGAAATATTGTACTTGTATCCCAAAATTCTGGTTTTCTCTGGAGTATCTGGATAGTGCACGGAAACTCTCTGGAGAACAGGATGATTGGAAGCACCTGGTAATGTGTCCCACTGGAAAATCACCTACTTTAAAACATGAGAGACACTGCTGATAGCACAATGTGTTTCTCTCATTCAGGTAAACATCAGGGTACCTCCAAAGGGTGAAAATGATAATTTAGATGTCATCAAGTCTGGCCGTTATTACATTGTTTTACTGGGCAAAAGCATCAGTGTGACCTGGGACCTGGCCATGGGAGTCTCCATTATCTTAAAAGGCAATTTCAAAGTAAGTGTTTTTTGCTTCACTTCTTATTCTCACTAAAGATTGCACTTAACCTGTTCCTGGGGAACAGCTTTTTCTCTTTTTTCAAAATGTAGATTTTAATGAAATATTAGGAACTTGTTCAAAAATGTAGGGGTTGTTTGGTAATACTGAAGGACCGCCTTATTTTCCTGGTTGTTCAACTATAAGTGCCAAATCCTGGGTCATTGGAAATGAATTATGACAGAAAGAATGAGTGCTGTGGGGCCTCACAATAACCATACCTTGAGGGATTTCTTCTGCATTCAAGAAGATCAACATAAAGAGCCAGATTTACTGGTGATGGTGATAGGGCAGCGATCTCCAAAAATTAAATGGGATTGGAGGGATACACTCCAAGCCGAGCCACAGGGCACTGCTCATTAGAGCAGTCCTGCTTTCTGGAGGCCTTGGGGACAGCATGGTCCTGCTTTCAGTAAAGCAGAATGGGAATGGGAGCCACACGCTCTTTGGGAGAGACTGTCTGTTTTAGTGGCCTTGGCAAGGCCATGAGTAATTCCGTTTTTAAACTTCATGGCATTAAAGCACCAGGCTAAAAAGACTTCTTAACAAAACCTTAAACTGGTCTACAGATGTAAGATTAATGCTTTCTGTGTTTTTTTCCCTGCAAGGATCAAGTGTGTGGTCTGTGTGGAAATTTTGATGGAATCCAAAACAATGATTTGACCAGCAGCAGTGAACATCTTGAAGTAGATCCAGTTGACTTTGGGAATTCTTGGAAAGTTAATTCCCGCTGTGCTGATGTTGCAAAGGTGATTGTGAATGAACTGTGAAAACTAATTAGTGTAGGTTACAGTTACACTGAAGAATGGACAGAGAGCTTTGAAAGGATTAAAATACATAGAAATTAACTCCTTCCTCCATGTTTTTTCCAAATAGTATTATTTCTTTAAATCTGGTGAAAGGTCAATTAACTTAAGTAAAGCCTCTGGGCTGCCTGGCTTCAGAGGAATGTTAAAATAGCCAATTTGTATGGTAGAGACTGTTCCTAGAGTTATCCAGCCCAGATGCTTGAAATCCAGCTATCACTGGAAATCTCATTTTAGAGTTTAATCTTAAAAAAAATAGCTATAATTTTCAGACAGGGGGAGTTCAGATAAAAATTTTATTTTTTCCTATTCAAATTTCTATATGCCAAGATATCTTAGTCTCTCCATTACAAAGCATGGAATACATAGGTTAATTTCTGTATGATTTATTTTTTTTTAGTAAAGAACATTCAGTTTTTATTTTCAGGTTAGAAAGGCTTGAACAGAAAAAGCAGGATACAGGAGGGGATGGGAGACCTTATTGCCATCCATCATTGCCTGTGAATTTTGGGGAGGATAGCTTCTTTCTAAAAGTGTTATCTATGTCCCAGTGCTGGGCATTTCTTGGGATACTAATTATACTACACATAAGAGTCTGCCTCCTGTTTTCCAAATGCAGAGTTTTGCAAGAATGATATTGAATAATAAATCTGTATGTAGCTGACAAATGAAGCCCTAAGTATTTCCAAATGAAATGTGCAAGGAAACACCTTGAAAACAACTTGTTTTGACATTTGTAAAACAAAGCATTTAATTCAGCTGATTTTTTTTTTTCCTTGAAAATTTGTCCAAGTGATCAGAGGCAGGAGGGTGGAAAAATCCTTCTTTAGATCTTTTCTTACAAGATTTAAATTACCAGAAAAATACACTGAAGCATTTATTCTTGATCGTGTGAAATCTTCTGGGGTAGTTGCTCATTATCTGCCAGTGTGACATAGCCAGAATATTACTTTGCTGAATGTCACTTTTTTTCATATGACTTGATTGAAGTGCAGTAAGAAGGTGCAGTACTGAGGAGTGAGGCCGCAGTGTCAGACTGAGAAGGAGCAGCTTCTCATTTCACTGTCATAGGCACAGGACAGGACCTGCAGGGTGTTGCTGTGTTAAATTCCCTGTCAATGCTAGTGCTCCTTGTTCTTAGATAAATTAAATGGGAGGAGGGAATACTGAGCTGTTTTTATTCAGCAGTGGCCTTGGATATTGTCTGCTGAAATCTGATCATATTTTTAAGTCTCATGGACCTTCTGAGGAGTTGTGGATAATCATTTGTCAGGATGGGTGTTTGGTACAGTGGGTCTTCCTGTTATCAAAATACCTGAGTTAAAACTTCAGGATACAAGTAAGAGCTGGAGAAAATCAAGGAGGTGATCTGCTCTGCTGCAGCAGGATCTATGTATGTTGTACAGCAGGTTGAAACATTAGTCAAAGAAACAATTTCCTTTGCTAGTGAGTCTCCTACTTCAATTTGAAGACTCCCAAGGTCCTGAAGACAAGGCTAATGTAATCTCTACTTGTCTCTTACAATATTAAGCCCAACCTGGAACAGACCTTGATGTCTCCACTGTGTGGTGGAAACATAGTGAAGCAGATGATGGTAGAAACATCATGCAGCATTTTGTCTGGAAATGTCTTTGAAGAATGCACAAAATTGGTGAGTACTGGGTCACATGTTTCACATTCTTCAATGCTACATGATCTTTACTGGCATTGATTACAGCTGAGGGAAAAACATAGTTGTGCTGACAGCACACTGGACTTGGTGCAGACTTGCTGGTGTTCTCAATCTCTCACCTTGTCCTGTAGCTGATGCTTTATGGGAAAATGCATCCTTATGGGAAAATGCACCTATTAAGTTATGAAGTAACTTCTTCCCAAGGGAAATTTTACTGCACAGTCCAGAGACTGCACATGAAGTAAGGCCTAAGGGTTGAGGTTTGAGGGAAGGGGGAGCTGAGCCAATGCAATGCCATTCAGGCTGTATTATACCCAATCTGCTGCATGAGAGGAATGGGGACAAGGCTTAAAAATATTAAGTGATCACAAACTGCCATCCTTGCTGACATCAGCAGAAAGATTTGCACTGATTTAAGTGCCACCTTGAGCCTTGGCAAGTGGAGCAGCCAAACCATCTGAAGGCTAACAATATGTACAGGAAGGAGATGAACTGTCCTGTGCCTTGTGTTTCTCTCCTGTAGGTGAATCCAGAGCCCTACATTGACATTTGCCTGTACGACACTTGTGCTTGTGAGTCTGTTGGGGACTGTGCATGTTTCTGTGACACCATCGCAGCCTACGCACACGCCTGTGCACAGAAAGGGGTTGCTGTTCACTGGAGGTCAGCGACTCTGTGCCGTAAGTACAGAAAACATGAGGCAGAACTATGTGAAAACGTTCAAAGTTTTGGCTCAGACTGGTTGGATTTAGCTCTGCTCCCACGGACATCCAGAGAATTTCACATTAATGGGGCTGGGTTTACAGCTCTTTTTTGACTCTCCCACGCCCTGTTTATTTCTGTACCTGGCAAACCTGTTCCATCAATTAGGGGATGCAATAGCCTGTGGTACAAAATCTAGAGGAAGAAATAGTTTCAGTAATATGGAGGTACATGTGCATTAAATAAGGTTTACAGTTTGGGGTTGTGTTGCACTTGCTATTACCAAACCTAAGAATTTCTGGTCTTGAGCAAGTATTTCATTGTGTGAAAAAAGATGTGATCTGCCTTGATTGTAGTCAAACAATAATGTAGTAAAAAAAAAAAATAAAAAAATGTGTATTTAAAAGTGAAAATCTTTCTTTTTCTAGATATATGTGGTCCGCTTTGTCTCAGATAATTCTGAGAGGCATGGTGGATATACACTGTGGTTTGACTTTTTTTTTTTTTTTCTCCTCTGATTCTGTCCCTTGCATAGCACAAAGCTGTGAGGACCTGAATAGGCAGGAATTAGATTATCAGTGTGAATGGAGATATAATAGCTGTGGACCTGCTTGTCCTGTCACATGCCAACACCCCCAGCCTTTGGAGTGTCCTCTGCAGTGTGTGGAAGGATGCCATGTGCACTGTCCTGCAGGTAAACCCATCTTTTGATTTATTTAAGCAGCTTTTCTTCTTTGTAACAGGTTCACTGATGTGTTTTCACCACAATTCCTCACTGCCTGAGGAGGGAGGTGGTTGGGCATCTTGGTTTGGGTTTGTGAAATGGGCACAGTGTGTGAAGGGCATGAAGTGTTGCCCAGAAGAGGAGGATGAACCCATGCCAGCAAGGATGAGAGAGGATGGGAACAGCTTGATGAGACTGGAGGATTAGGGGCTGTGTGGCAACAGAGATTGTTGACTCTGTGGTTAAACTAGGATATGAATTTGTGCTGGGAATTGATAAAATGCTCTGCTTCATGGCAGCTACAGCAGTGAAACACATTGCCTTCACCTGCTTATTACCTCCAAGATGCTCCTGAAAGTGCCCAGCTGGCATCCTCCCATGAGCATCAGCTTGCAGCTTAACTATTCCAGCAACTACCTTGTAGAAAAGGAAAAAGAAAAAGAAGACAGGAAATATGGGACAGGGAGAAGAAAGGGAAGAGGGGAAACAAATACGGTATTTTAAGACCCCAAGTAGCTATTCTGGGCCCTGGTATTTCTGATCAGAACAAGGTAGAGGATAGGAGGAGAAATAAATAATAAACATGTAAAATGGAAAATGCCATTTCCCCCAAGTTACCGATATCCTGACATCTTCCATGCTTTGTTCTAAAGATATATATACCTTCTGTGTGGTGCTGGCAGGTATTACAATGGGTTAGGTGCTTTCAATATCTAAATAAAAGCCATTACGGGGGAAGAAGAGAGATACTTCTTGGTGTCAAGTTGGCAGTGGCCACAACACCAGACAGAGTATTCAGGAGGTTTAAGCTCACCTCAGAAGTACTGTTTTGCTTTTAACCCCATGACTAGTTTTACAGTTCATGACAACTGGCATCTTTACACTGCTCTGCTGTTTTGAAACAGGGAAAATACTCGATGAGCTGTCCCTGGATTGTGTCAGTCCAGAAGAATGTCCTGTGTGTGCAGTTGGAGGTGACAGGATCCCACATGGAAGGAGAGTAGTTTTGAACAGAAATGATCCACAGCACTGTCAGTCTTGGTATGATGGGGTTGTGGAGGGAGCCAGCATCCCCCTTCTGTAGGATGAGGGGTCAGGGATGAAGTACATCCTCATGAATAAGTTTATGGATGTAACTTTAAATATATACTCCAAAAGAAGCTTGAAAACCATCCATTATGTCAATATCCCTTCACAGAGAACCCAGAGCTGAAGATTTTCAGTGACAGTAGTAGGGATTATAGAATGTCAGCTGAATTGAAGCAAGTGAAATCCATAAATTCCTTTCAAAATGACCTTTTCAGATGTGTAGGTGGCCCTGGCTTCAGATGTTCCACTTCTTTTTGTGCAATATGTGACTCAACATCAATAAAGCTGTCAGACTCCTTCCTTCTGCCAGTGCTAAAAATTCCTGTGTGTAGTGCAAGGTCTGAATGTGCACTCTGTCTAGAAATTGCTGAGATTATTAGCAGTTGGAATTGTGTCCCATTACTGGAAAACCAGTTTCCATGAGATACTAAGGTGATACCCGTGGTCTGATCCTGTATACAGGCGTTTCCAAATAGGATAAAATGGATGACAGGGATTGTGATGCTGTGCACTGGGCAGGATGAGGGCCTTCAGTTACAATGCAGCAGAGACTGTTTGCATTTTGTTTAATCCCCCATGGCATATTATGAAAATTTGTCATTCTCTGGATATCTGGAGCATGGATGGATATTTTCACTAGTGACTTATAATGCCATGAATAAAAGATAGTTTTCCAACTTCTAAACTGATCAGATTTAATGGAGAATGAGTTGTAAAACTGCAGCAGCCATTAGCCCAGACCGACACCTTAGCTCCAAGTACTCTGAACCTCATAGAAGCTCAGAATGGCTACAAACTCGCGATTCCTGGTCTCTAGCCAGGGCTGGTGTGCAACTGAGCTATAAACCCAGGGCATGAGACTGTTAGGCTGATCAATTAAATACATTTTAACAATACACATGAAGAGCCCCAAATTCCATCAAAAGGTCAAAAAAGTGTCTTCTTAAATGAGTCTCTGTTCTCTAATTTTTGTAATTCTTCATAATAATTTATCTTAAATGTTGATACACTGGCTGCTGCTCACAAAAGATTTCAGAACATTAGGAAAACTTACCTCACTAGGGAAACATCCTTTTGCATAGCTGTCACCTAATTTAGATGCCTACACCATCTGTACAAACAATAGAAAATATTGAACAAAAATGAATTTCATAGCAAACATCCAAAGGAAATTGGAAACCCAAAGAGTCTTGTTCATACTAGGAGTAGAATCATAAATCTTCTGTTGCTGTATGTTAATGCCAAAAGTAGCTGTGCATTCTGCAATTAGGAAGACACTAAAATGAGCTTGAAAAGAACACAACACTTAAATTAGAAGAACTTAAATGAAGGTGCCACACGTAAAGTGAAGTATTTTCCTGGAAAATGGCACCTTCTTCCAGTATTGACTTACGTAGTTTGTACATCCTGGGTTTTTTCTGGAAGCGAAAACAAGTGTTTTTTGGTGGTTGCTCTTTTGTAACCTTTTCCTACTCTGTTCCTTGGACTGTCCAGTAAGACAAGGAGAATATATGGACTGGTTCTGTTCCACCCTGTGCCTGAGTGCAGTCACGTTCTTTTCTCTGAGACGTGAAGCTAGTCAGAGGGATGGAACACCTCTCCTATGAGGAAAGGCAGAGAGGGATGGGATATTCAGGTTGGAGAAGAGAAGGCTCTGGGGAGATCTTAATGTGAGCTTTCAGTGCTTCAGCCTATGGGGAAGATGGGTGCAGAGTTTTTAGCAGGGCCAGTTGGGGCAAAACAAGGGGTGATGGTTTTAAGCTCAATTTAAAAAAAAAATATATGAGATACAAGGAAGAAGTTTTTTACAAAGGGGTTGGTAAAACACTGTCACAAGTTGCCCAGAAAGGTGGTGGATGTCCCATCCCTGGAAATATTAAAGGACAAGCTGGATATGGCTCTGAGCAACAAGATCTAGTTGAAGATACCCCTGCTCATTGCAGGAGAGTTGGACTAGATATACTTTAAAGATTTTTTCCAGCCCAAACCCCTCTGTGGTTCTAGGAAGTAAAGAGAAACATGCAGCCAGGAATTAGAAGGTCAGAAGTGTTAAAACCTTGCTAAAGATGGATGAATCATAAATGAGTTAATAAAAGGTAGAGGGTGACAGAAGTGAAAAAGTTCATGGTGGTACAGAACAATGAATAGTGGAAAAGGCAGAGGTAGGAGAAGGAAAGAAAATTGGGAGCTGAGGTAGAAAAGGGAAGGGAAAAATGCACCAATGGATGTGAGTAGAAATGGTGAGGTAAGACATAGAAGTAAAAAGAGATAACATCTATGGTTGAAATAAAACATTTAATATGAAAATCTGGACTGAAAAAGAAATCATGGTAAATAATAAGAAGGTAAGAGAGACATAAGAAACAGTGCAGGATGAACATGTGTAAAAGCTGTATCCAAACCAAAATGAAGTCAAGAGAAAAACCCACCAGGAATGTAGAGCACTTTAGAGGTAGAGAGACTGTTAATTTCAGTTAAGGTTAAAATCTGTGTAAACCTGGCCCATGCACAGAATTTGCTGAGTCATATCAGAGGTAAAACATCTCTCCAACTCTAGGATTTTACTTGCTGTTAGCTGCCTGCAGTTTGCCTTACATTTTGGTTCCTTGTGAAGCAAACTAGATCAGCAAGTTCAGTCCACCAGTGGCCTGTAGGTTGCTGTGCTGCTGATGCTCAGTGGTTCCTAAGCAGCTTCCAGACGTAGATTTTACTCTTTCTGTTAAAGACTGTTCTAAGGAGTTTTCTCTGACTAACACACTATAGTTGGTTGTGTTTCCTGAATCTAAACAAACATCCAGGAACATAGGGGATTTAGGTGTACAATACCATGTGGCAAGTTGTGGGGAATTGGGGTGGGGAAAAAAACATGATTCACATCATGTTTTGGTTTCATTGCAGTTTTGAGATATTTGGTTTTGTATCGGTGTTCTTTTATAATATGTGGATGACTTGTTATAAGCATTGCTTTTTAAAGTTAAATTTGACATTTTTCTGATTTGATGATTTTTTTAGTCTATGTGAAGGGAAGAACTTAACCTGTGTGGACTGTGAGCCCATAGAGAACACCCTAACTCTGACAACACCTATTCCAGAGGAGGACATTGAGCTACCAGCCAGTGCATACTCATGCAGCAAGATGATGGACTTGGCCTTCCTGGTTGATGGCTCCAGTAAACTCTCAGAGGAGGACTTTGAACAGCTGAAGACTTTCATAATTGGCGTGATGAAAAAACTCCACATCTCTCAAAAAAAAATCCGAGTGTCAATTCTGGTGTATAGGGCTGGTCCCACCATCTATCTTAACCTTAAAGATATCAAAACAAATTCTCAGATGAGAAGAATTGTCCAGAACATAAAATACACAGGTGATAAAGAAGCATCTATCTATGAGGTCTTTAAATACACTGCCTTGCATGTGTTTGGAAAAGCAGAAAGGACCAATGCCGCCAAAATTGCAGTGATATTTATAGCAAGCAAGCCTCAAAAAAAAATCCGTGACATGCTTGGGTTTTTGAAGACTAGAGATATCACAGTAATACCCGTGGGGATTGGGCCACATATCAATGTGGACCAAGTCAAGTTCATGGCAAAGATGTTTCCAGGTAGCAGAGCCTTCCTAGTGAGCAATGTGTTAGAGTTAATGGATAATAGAGATTTCCTCATTGATCATCTGTGTGGTCTTGGACCTGAAGAAAGTCTCCTGTTACCAGCTACATCTGCTCCAACCATGTCCAGTGTCATACTTGCCCCTTTGGGACTCACAGCCCTACCAGCTCTTTCAGAAAAGTCCCGTCCCAACAGGCTGGATATTGCTTTTATTGTGGAAGGATCTGACAATGTTGGGGAGGAAAACTTCAATAAAGTAAAGAAATTCATTGAGAAGGTGGTCAC
The DNA here is from genome assembly GCF_049639895.1 of Pseudopodoces humilis. Taxonomy (NCBI): domain Eukaryota; kingdom Metazoa; phylum Chordata; class Aves; order Passeriformes; family Paridae; genus Pseudopodoces; species Pseudopodoces humilis. Next base: position 12,609,381 of record NC_142204.1, on the reverse strand, counting down.
AGGAATGAATGTGGGACAGGAAAATATTCATGTTACAGTCATGCAGTATTCAGAGACTGTCAATCTGGAGTACTCCTTTAGGGAAATACAGTCAAAAGAAAAAATTATCGAGAAAGTGAGGAGTATACCCTACCAGGGAGGGAGGGCTACCAACACTGGCAATGCCCTTGATTATATTTCCAAACATACATTTACATCAGTGAATGGGGGCAGGCAAGATGTTCCTCACTTGGTATATATGGTGTCATCCAGTCCTTCCACTGATGTTATCACACGACCTCCCAGGAGCATGAATGTTATTCCCATAGGCATAACCCCCGGTGCCAATATCCAAGAACTCAGAAAGATCAGTCAGCCTAATGACCCAATTATCTTGAATAGTTACAACAGACTTATTGAAGAGGCACCTGAATTAGTGCTGCAGTCGTGCTGCTCTCATGGGATGAGATTTTGGACCAAAAGCACAGGTAAGATTGGATGAATTTTCTGTGTGATTTCCTCTTTTCTCTGTCGGGTCTCCTCCATTTACCCTGTGCACCACTGAAATGTGAAGGGTTCCCTTATCTGGTTTGGTGTCTTGCTGTCGTAACACCAAGGAAGGAATATTTATCTTCCCTGAAGGCTGAGGATGCTGCCTCAGTCCAGCAGAATTGAGCCCAGCCCTGCAGTCTGTTTTCTGTAGGCTCAAAGTCCTTGTGTCCTTTTGTCAGCAAAGTACAGCAGCTTTCATACAGGTTGGAGAGTGACAGAGGAAAAACATTATCCTATCTTTATTATTATTATTCTCTGCTTAAAATAGCGTAAAATTATACTTCCTCTTTTGTGAGGAGACATTATTGGGTTTTTCGCAAACTTTTTTTTCATTTGTTTGCTTAGGGGTGAGGAGAGTATTCTGGGTTTTTTTGTTTATTTTTCTTTTGTTGTTGGTTTGGTTTGGGCTTTTTGTTGGTGTTGTCATCTGCTGTTGGTTTTCGTTTTAGTCTCCTATGAGTAAAACAGAATCGGTAGAAGAGCAGGAATTGAAATATCCATGTATCCCACTGGATATGAATCTCAAGGCTTTCATTAAAGGGGCATCCCTTATTGCTTCAGCTGGTCGTTATCCTGCTTTGTTTTCCCAAAATGCAAGTGGACCTACCCTTTCTACTCCTACCACATTAGCAGATGCTACTTTTCGTTATTATATATAAAATAACTTCTTTCCTTCCCCCTGTTACCCTCAGAGTTGTGCAACAAACCCATGGACATCATGTTTCTTCTGGATGGAAGTTCCAATATAGGAGCATCAGAGTTTGAGGAAATGAAAAACTTTGTGCGGGCATTTATTGAAAGTGTTGTGGTTGGTATGTATCTGCCTTTCAGCTCAAACACAGAAAGATGTTTTGTATTCTTTTGCTTGTAGGGGACAAACCAGCTTCTCAGTGGAGGCTTTTCAATTCTTAATTTTAGATTACTCATTCCAATCCCTCAAAACACTGACTGCTCAATGTTTATTTCCTGACCTATGTGGGATGGCTGATGCTTTCTGGGAGTGCTAAGCTCACTGTAATTGCAGAGTGTGTATTGATAGGGGGATACACCTCTGGTTAGGCTATTCCTTATCTTTCATTATCAGTGCAGCTCACCTGGCAGAATGCCTTGTATTCTGCACATATGTGAAGGGATCATGTGGCACAGGGAGCAGTTTAGGACATTGTGTGGGTTGTACCAAGCCCATCTGCATGGCAGGGGCTACACAGGATCCTGTGTATTCCCAGTAGTATTTAACAGACATGGATTTTTTTTTTTCTTATCACAATTGTATTTTTTATCCAGCATTAAGCCATTTCCATGGAACAACTGTTGTTATTTACAAAACATTGATAAAGACTCATTGTGCTCTATAAATACTTTCAGTAGGAGGCCATGAAGAGAAGTACAGCCAATCACCATGAACAACATATTGCCTGGTTCAATTTTGCAAATCTGATATTTTTAACTATCTATATAAATGCTTTAATAGTTTTATTTGTACTTCTTACATAACGTATAATCAGAATGTCAGAGAGGAGCATAATTTGGAATTTCTCTTCATTCCTCTTCACACATCAAGCTCCCTGGATTCACTTTGTTCCATGCACATCACTCCAGTGCTGTATGAGAGAGGGAATTGGGCATGATTCAGGAAGCATTGGAAATGATCTAGGGAGCTTAGTCCATCTGACAAATGAGGCATAAATCTACTGCTTCTGCTAAACAAAGTGCACATTAAAAAAAAAAAAAAGAGGGGGGGTTATAGACAATTTTAAAATGGGAAAGAAATAATACTGAATGGAGATTAATAAAGAGAAATTCTCCAGTTACCGTCATATTGATCTGGGCTATAATACTGCATGCTGACTCCTGACAGAAAAGCAACTGTTTCCAGCAGTACTTGCTTATTTTTTCACCAGGAAATAGTTCAGTTTTGATCTTTTCACACTCTGATGGAAAACCACTGTCTAGCTGTTCCTAATGTAAATCACAATGCCAACGTCTTCTTTAGATTTATTTTAAGACATTCACATGCACTGCCTAAAATGTTTATTTTCCTGCTTCAGGCAATTCTTCAATTCATGTGTCAGTTCTTCAGTATGCCAGGGAAAATAACCTAGAAATTTCATGGAACATGCCTCAAGAGACTGACAGGCTTGTAGAGATGGTGCAGGCCATTCAACAAAGGGAGCAAGGTCCTACAAGACTAGGTGAGTGATTTTGTGAATATTGGTGTTTAAACAAGAAGGTGAACAAAATCCCAAGGAATGCTAAATACAGTCTGGCTGCAAGCACCAATTTATGTCATTGTGGTGGCATTTCTTGTTAAGGTTCAACCTCTTGTTATGGTTCAATTTTCTCTATTAAAATGTATTCATAGGTTACACAAATTATGGTTTGTCTTTAATGTATTTTGCAAAGAAGCCTTGAAGTAATGCTCAGGATTTGCATTCATTATCTTTCAGGCAAGCAAAACATAATTCAGAAGTAAAGACTTTGATCATTAACCTTTTAGTGCTGGTCAGTTGATTAGACATTTAGGAGCAGAACTATTCATGCTGACTTCAGAAGCTGACCTTGCCAGATGTTTGTGCTGAGCCAGTGTAACCCATATGGCTGAAAAATAGCAAAACAAGAGTTGTATTCTGTGTGGTTCACTTCCCTCATTAAAGTCGCCAAGCTGGTTCCACAGGGACTAAAGCTGGCACAAGACTGGGGATGGTGCCATGGAGCACAAGTATTGCCTAAGGCAACACCTCAGCTGAAGAGTTACTTGTGAAATGTCATCTTCTGTTCCAGACAGACAGGTCCACTTCAGTTTTCATGTGCTAAAACATCAGAGATTTCCCACTGGGTCTGTGGAAACTCGGTGCACACATGAATATCAGTTGCAGGGTTCAGCAAAAAATGATTCTCCTATAGCATTTTTCACCAGATACCCTGAGAATCTGAGCCACATTTATTCCAGCAGCCACCTAGCATCAGGGTCCTAGAAGAGTTGAGGAATACACAGATTTTTGGGGTCTTTGGGCTATAAAGAGTTATTTGTACAGAAAAGTGTGAAATAAAACCTGACTTCCATAGTTTGCAGGAGGATTAGCTCTGATTGCCTTCTCAGCCTGGAGAAATAAAAATACCAGATGGCTGATGAGACTTCTATAGGCTCGTTGTGGGATGATTTGTTGCATACAAATAGATAAGTTTTGTGAAACCTTCCATGTAATGTGTAGAGAAAGCCACACGAACTGCAGGATAAACAAGAGCAAACATGGCCTTTGGGAAATGAAATGGGAGAGGCAGCCACATGACATCCTCGTTAGTGACTTGTTTATGTCTCATTGGAAAATGCTCAGAGACCGTGATCTAGGATGTGATATAATGAATCAAAGTGGAATAGAATAGAAGTAGTTCCTCCCAAAAGAAGTAATGAAAATAAGTCACGGCGGTGCTGTCCTGCACCTTGTGATGTGTGTGAATGTGGCTGGCTGTCCAGGAGACAGCATTCCTGGGAAGTGCACGGTCACTCAGGCCCTTCTGTCTGAGATCAGGCCTCTGGAAATGCAGAGGCTGCTTGATGGCCCAGTCTGGATGCGGCATTTTCGTAGGAAATCTTTTCTGGCCTTTGCTTGATCTGAATTTACCCATCAAAAAATAACATTGCTTTCAGACCAGAGCTGATTTGTATTTGCACTGGCTGCCGTACGGTAGAAGAACAATTCAGTGAAATTTTTATTCCATCTATGTTGATCCAAATTGTGGTATTTTGGTCCAAAAACCTCTATTTGCAGAGGGCAATTGTTGTTGCCACTGCAAAAGTCTAATTGTAGAAAGCATTCCATTTCCTGCCTCATTTAGCCATAAGGAAGCTCCAGGAGAGAAAGATTTTAAGAAATAATGAAAAAGTATGTGAGGGCATAGAAAGAACAAGAAAGAGCAGCCGATACCACAAATCTTTCCCATGCTTGTGCAGTGGGGCCATTCAATAACATCAGGCAAATTTTGGCTCAAGTAAGAGCCTATCAAGATGCAGCTCTGGGGCTATTCAGACATCATGAAATCGTGTACAACTTCACATAAGAAACAACTGAAGAAAAAAAAAAAAAGAAGGAAACTAACTAAACACTAAAGTGATGTGTGCAAGAGAACTGAGAATCACGTAAATGTGTCTCTGTTCAGCATTTGTGGGTGTTTAGGAGAGTCACAAGGAGCAGATTGAGCAATCCCTACAGTAAATACTGCTTAACACTTTATAAAAACATTATTTTGCTTCCTTATAGCCCTAGTAAAAGTCATTCATTTAGGCTGAAATTTTCCTGCCTCAGCCTCAAAATTTGCAGGAAGTATGTTCTGTGTGGCTCAGCTGTATAAAAACATCTTTAGGAAAAGAAATATTTCCCTCCCACCCTCTAAAGGAAAAAAAAAAAAAAATCTTAAATTTATATTTTTTCCTCCAAATTTCCATCATTGTTAATATATTTGATTAGCAGCATTCAGCTTTGCTGTCAGGATTAAGAAGGTATAAATGTCTTTCTCCTAAACCTCCCCTGAGGTTTTGGAAGCAAAGTTCCCCCATCATCCCCAAATAATGCGCTCTATACTGAATTTCTAAAAATCCTGCCCCCTGTCACCCAAGGCCAGAAGCTGTCCTGATCAGAGGGCTGCCACCCACTAACAGAGACTTTGACTTGTTCCACACAAATATTGCTGAACTGGTGGTGCCAGCTCCTTTTTGAAGCCAGTTTTGGCTGCCACTAATATCTTCCCTGAGCTGTTTTAATTCACTGCTCTTCAGGGCTTTTTTGTTTGCTTTTTTTTTCCTAGTTCATTCTTAAAAGGTCTGTGAGTTGAATGAGCTCCTGGTGGAGTCTGGGTTCATCAGAAGCCGTGGTGATAAGAGAAACACAGGATTTGTGACCTGCAGGGGTGAGGTTTTTGGGGCCTGTTCCATTTAGTGATGTTGGACAGACAGGTTTCTGCTGCTCATGAAAGGTTCAGCACATGTTAATCAATGTGTATTAATGCCAAAATATCAATATTTGTGTGCCAAGAACTGACCACTTAAAGCACTGTGGGATCAATTTTCAATAGCTGATTTGTTTCAAAATTAAAATCTTATATTTTCAGTGAAAAATCCCAATTCAGTGCCAAGTGAAAATCCCAACTCAGTGCCAAGTGAAGAGCCTAAATTAAGATACAAAGACCAGCTTCGGGATTATGGACCTGATCTAGTGGAAGGTGTCCCTGAACATGGGACACCAACCCAAACTGTTCTGTGATTTTTATGATTCTATGATTATCACGAGGGGGAGTTGTTCCTGGTTAGTCAAGTCCTTCGTTAAATAGTTGCAGTCTGGAATACCCAGCATCCAGACAGTGTTGGCTGCTTCTGTATCACTTCAGGTTCTGAGGAACCATTCCTTTTTAGTTTCTTTCCTAGGCAGCTTTCAGGACTTGTGAAAGATCAAGATCTCTTGTGGTATTTTTTTTGTCAAGATGTTGCAGAAATGTTAGAGAAACCACTGAGGCCACTTAAGGCACAGATTCACAAGTTTCCAGCAGGAACCTCCATCTAATTGGAATCCCCTATCTGTCACAACTCCACAGACTCTCAAGGGGCTTTACATTTAGTTTCTTTTTTCAGACAAAATTAAAGAAAATTATTGCAAAGGTTGCTCTTAGGAAGTTTTTGCTTTCCCAGAGGCATCCACCAAAACATTAAATGTCTGTGTGTTCCAGATTGGCTAATTCTGGGATGAATCTTCATTTTCTTTTCTTGGATATATTTCATATATTTCTAGGCCATCTTGTGCTTATTCAGTTAATTCCATTATGTCCATGATTGCTCCCAATCCCATATTTGTGATTGAGCTTTAACACGTCTTTTTACACATTTTAACTCTCGCATCTAAATCATTAGTGAAACTATTCAATAAGGCAGAATCTAGTGTAATTCCCTGTAGACTCCTAGTAAACACCTCCAAACTCATTCAACAGATTGTCTTATGTCCTTAAAGCTTGTTTATGTCTGGTTAATCAACTTGCAGTCCTTGCAGGCACCTCTGTGTGAAGCATTCTGAGTTGTTACTTCAGAATACAAGCGTAACTTTAAAATCCATCAGGTGTCAAGTCAACCAGGAAAAGGTTCTTAAAAAGCATTTTCTGACTCTCAGAATTTTAGCATCAAATGTTCATTGTCATTATTTAATGATTATTGCAAACATGAGCACTGAAGGATGGGGAGAAGATGCTGTTCTGTGCTTGGAATGATTGGTCTGTCCTTTCTAAAGTAGCCTGTATGGTTCAATTGAGTTTTTGTTTTCCCTTTTTATTTACTTGTATTTTTTTTTTTCCCTGGACATGGCACGAGTAGCAGTCGTGCCACTACTGACTGAGCTGGAAGGCTGCTGGGGTCTCACAACCTTTAATGGGCTGAGGGAAGGGCTAAAATGGCTGAAAACAACCTGGGCTAGAGGAATATGTTCCTGCCCATGGCAGGGGAGCTGGAACTGGATGATCTCTAAGGTTCCTTCCAACCTAAACCATTCTGGGATTGACTTCATGTTTCCATGCTGTGAGCACTCTTTCCAGTCTTAATAAAGCCTTATGCACAGTGTTGTTTAAGTCAGTGTAAATACTTATATATTTCCTTTATTGGTATGATAATGTCAGGTTTCTGTTGTGTTGCAGTCTCACAGTATGAAAATGTTCAAGTGGGTTGATTTTAGCAGTAAATAGTTTTTATTGTGGCCTCTGAGGGATTTGGTATTTCTCCTCGTGGCGAGATGGAGAGATGAAGAGCTGAGAAGTAACAACTTCCAACTTGGGATAGGAACTTTCTGAATCCCTCAAGCAGGACAAAAGTTCATTTGATCATGTCTTCAGACACCTGGCTCTTTTCTCTAGAGCTGGCTTCAAAGAAAGGGAGAAATCCAAAGAGTTTTTACTATGCTAAATCAAATTTTCCATCCATTAAATTGAGTAACTACTTTTGGGGCCTTTGAAATAATCACTGGTTCTATTACAATGGTACTTGATTTCTTTATGAAAAATTATAAAAATAATGGATTTTTTTTTTCAGTTTGCAAATATGTATGGAGTTTCTGAGCATTTTTAAAATTAATGTGTGAAGAAGAAAAATGGAGCTGGAGTGGCTGCTGACCACATGAACCACACAAAAGTCAAAGGATCATTAAAGAAAACAAATACAAAAATTTCAAGTACTTTTCACAAACGAATAAAAAATCATCTTACTGTGCAAAAACTTAACCTAAAAAATACTTGAAAGTTAAAAACTGAAACAGTTTTTCTGGTAATTATTTGTAAGACCAAAGGGGAATGAGTCAATCTTCTGGAACAGTGACCATCCTAGAGCAGTCTCAGGGACTTTGAATATAGTCATATTTATTTGCTGTATTTTGTTTTATTCTTCATTATTTCTAGCTAATGTACCCTTCTGTATCTAATATTTACCTCAACAACCATTTGTAGAAAGGACAACTGTGTAGGACATGAGTTAATACCTGAGGTTAGTTATTTTTTGTGGTCAGGAATAGTAGTTTGTGAGATGGAATCACCATCACCAAGCTAATAATGGTGTTTTAAAATGTGTTTTGTTGCAAGTAGAAAAACATTCAAAATTTTGAGGTTTTCACTGAATATCCAACTGCTGTTGCTATGTTATTGAGTCACTGCATGGTTTGGTTTGAAATGGACCTTCAAAATCATCTCATTCCAACCCTTCTGCCATGGGTGGGGACACCTTCCACTATACCAGGCTGCTCAGAGCCCCATCCAACCTGGCCTGGAACACTTCCAGGGATGGGGCAGACACAATTTCCCAGGGCAGCCTGTTCCACTGGTGCCTCAGGACTCTCTGAGTAAACAATTTCTTCATCACATCAAATATAAATTTCTCTTCTTTTAGTTTAAAACTGTTCCCCTTGTCCTATCCCTACCTGCCACTATAATAAGTTGCAAACAAATGCACTTATTATTATAAATTTTACTGTGAATTCCTCAGGCCAACTTATTTTACCTCTGCAGTTATTGCAGATTACTCAGAGGAAATACTCTTTCAAGTGTTTATCATTCATCAGTTACTGTTTGCCCTGAATGTCACATCAGTCAGGTTTCATTTCTACTTCCTGACCTGATAACTTCTAAACCCAAAGGAGCTTTTAAGAAACCTGCATATCATGATTCTCAGTATAAATATTTGTGCAAATACATGTCTAAATGCAAGTACTAACAAAGTGCTCTCTTGCTGAGGTCATAATTATCAACACAAATTTCCCTGAATGTTCACAGATATTAAATGAAGGGGCAGCAGCTTGCCTTTTAGGCAAATTTCTGATTTGGTAGCTGAAGTAGAATTTCTTTGCAAGTTTTGTGGGATTTGGTGTGGCTTTTTTTTGTTTTATTTTGTTTTTATTTTAATATGGATCACCCAGTTGTATTATGGATTACACAGAGTTTAAATTTCAGTGAGGTTGCTGGTAGTGTGGAGGCAAGGTAGGCTTTTCACATCCATAGGGAAACTTGATGGAATCAGGGAAGCACTAGATCTTTTATAGGAGTGAGAACAACTTGTGTGAACAGCTCAGGATGATGCCAAGCTGTGGATCAGCTTGCCCACTGGATGTCAGTGTTGCTCAGCAGTTCGAAGCAGGAATATAATCACCACAATGTCTTCTATCCTTTAGGGATGGCAATACTTCTGGGAAAGGTAACTGCTTAAGTGAGATGTGTAACTTTATTGTGGCTAAGGAAAAGGAAAAAAAAGTTCCCATCACTGCAGGAACTGGGATGGTCTGGAGATGGAGTTAAGGATGGTCCTCCTGTGTTTGGATGTCGTAATAAATACTGGAAGGTTTTTAATGGCTGAGATATTTCATGTAGCTGCAATAAATCAGACATGAAAAGTCCTTTAAGAAGAAATATTTTTCACTACCTACTAGCATAACACACTAAAGCAATAAAAGATTTAGTTTTATAGTCTCCTGTGACTTTTCTATTATATCTCTCATTTCTCTCTTCATTTCTTCCTAGGAAATGCCATTGATTTTGTGGTCCAGAATGCGATGTCAGAATCCCACGGGGCCAGACCCAGTGCATCAAAGGTTGCGATCGTCATTGTGTCGGGGAGCTCACAAGATGCTGTGGAGGCTGCTGCCCTCTCTGCAAGAGTGAACAGTAAACCTTGTTTCACTGTCACTATTTATGTGTTGTTACTTTTAAAGTAATGAGCTAGAACAAAAGATGGAAAATTAACACACTGGTGTGTCCATGCAAGTTCTGGAGTTACTGTGTGTGATGTTGTGGTAAGGAACAGACCTGAACAAAACATGCCCCATGAAGATGCCTTTGACGTACTGGGAAATTCAAGACCAATCTGCAGTTAAGGCTGACAATTTGCCCAGGACTCACAAATTAGTAGCATTTAGTTTTCTGAGATCCTGTGAGTAGACAGGGAGAACAGAAATGTGGTCTAATATAATAAATTCAATACTGTTGCAGTGCAGTGAAACTTGAAAGGCTGCTACTACTACTACTACTACTACTAAATATAATCATCATAATCAAAAAGATAATAATGATAATAATAAGAAATTTTGATGAGATTCTGCCCTGACCTCTACAGGAATATACTTCTGCTATCAGTGTGCTGCCTGACCATTTTTCAAGTTTTCTGGCTGTTGTTTCTGTATCTCAGCTTCCTCAGGTGTTCAGCTGAGGAACTTTGACTTCATTTGAAGCTTGCTCTGGGAGTTATTGAATAAGGCATGGACTGTGCAAGAACTATCAACCATTATTTTTAATTAAATGGTTTGACAATAATCCAATTGCCGTGTAACTGAAGAAAGAAAACAGTATATTGAGATTCTTTTTTTTTTATTATTTTTATTTAGAAAGAGTGAAGATGTCATTAAGTCTGCAGCTGTGTTTTGTTGCCCATGAATGATCTTATTATGCTTGGGACTAATAGAGCTCAGCTTAGCTAACAGTGTGATTAGAGCAGCATCATTTCAGCCCTTAGTTGCCTTTAGCCAGTGTGGGGGGAATGATGCAAGTAACACATGAAAATTAAGAGTTGGAGAAAAAAAATCCCAGTTATTTTTAAAATTTATTTTAAGAAGCAAATGAAAAAAATAAGTGATATAATCTCTATGTTGGAAAAGATCTTTAAGATTGTCATGTCCAACCATTAACGAAGCACTGCCAAGTGCCACATCCTTAAAATACTTCCAGGGATGAGCACTCCACATCCATGAACAATGATTTGTTCCTGTGCCTTGCCTATTTCAAACCCTTCTCTTTTCCTAGGGGTATCCCTGTTCCCAATTGGTATTGGGAACAGATATGATGAAGAGCAGCTGAGGACTTTGGCTGGACCATCTGCTGCTAACAGAATAATGAAGCTCCAGAATTTTGAAGATTTACCCACCATGATCACATTGAACAGTGAATTTATCAAAAAAGTGTGCATGGGTAAGTCCAAAAGTCGCGACCTTGTGTCTAGAGCATAACACAAAAATTGAAATGCAAAACCAGGATGGCTTTTCTTGATATTAAAAGGCAATCAGATAGTTAGCTAGTTAGTTAGTTAGTTGTTGTTAGTTTCCAACTGACAACCCTTGCAAATGCTGACCTAGACCACCACCATCACTTAGGTGTGAAACCAAATTTGAGCCCTTTAAATATGTATCCAGCTGCTATTCCAGTTAGCCCAATTCCAGCAAGGTTTTTAGAACTGCTTAGGCCTGAACTTTCAAGCTACCATCTTGATAAAAATCAATCTTAATTAAAACCTTGATAATCACTACTCAGGACTGGTCAATAACTGAAGGACACCAGGAAAGCTGAAGCTGTCATGAATGAATGAGGCATGTGTCAGAAATGTTGTGAGCAAAGATTTCAAGTTGTGTTTTTCAGACATTGTTATGTGTATGCCTACAGAAAATTCAGCCAAAATAGAAGGCAAAAATAAAAATAATAAAACATTTGCTTTCCCAAGGAAGTAGATACTGGGGGAAAAAACGTGTAAAATGTTTTAAACTAGGATTCATTTATTTGTAGATGACAGCATGCCTTCTCTAAGGAACCTTGCTTCAACACTGACCTACTGACCAGGATTTTACTTCTTTTACCTCCTTGATCTTGATATAGATATTTATCCCTCATCTTGTTGTTGTTATTCCTGTTCCAATAACATCCACACGTTCTCACCACAAGCCACTGCCTCATGGTGTTAGTCATTGCACAGGTTTTTGCCAGCATTATGAAGGCTTAGTTACATCTTCACTACAATAAATGGACTTTTTTTGCAAAGCCAAGGACCTCTGAGAATGAGGAAGTTGCAGAGTGTTCACAGCCCAGCTTGGAGATATCCGATCAGCCTCCACTGGGATCACTTCTGGCATTTTAAAATCTCTCCAGAGCATCAAACAGCTGCCATTTTCTAGATTTAAACAGCTGCCATTTTCTTTCCTCTCTTTTAAAATAAGCTTGTAAAGATGCATTTCCTCTCTTCACACTGTAAAATATGTGACTTTTCTTGCTGTAAATTACATTGATCCAAGATATAGGATGGGGAGCAGGAATTTGGAACAAGCAACTATTTTCTTATTGCAATCTGTGCTATAACCTATCACTACCAGAGGTGAAAGTTCTGTATTTTTTTATTAAAGCTTTTCCAACAGCTCAAAAAGACTTGGACTCTAGACATCTTCAACAGCTAAAACCTGAGAAATTTAGCTCTCTTCCTTTTGCTGATAGTAAAGATTTTGCTAGGGGGTGAAAAACTATAATTGTTTTCTTTTTGATGGGGATTTATTTTTGTTTGGATTTTTTTTTCCTGTTTGTTTTGTTTATATAGATTTCATACAGTCTGCAAAATATTATTTTCCCCTTTAGACTCATACAGTTGGATTTCTCTTGCAGAGGGAGTCTTGCCTTTTGTATGGAAGTGTACCAAAAATAATACCATTAAAAAATGGTTAAAAAGAGTTCCTAAATGATTTCAAAATACATTACTTATTCTGGAAAAGACAGAGCAGAGAGTGTATATAGGATAGCATAGTCTAGTATTCTACAAAGAGTTTGCTGGTCAGTGTTTTAATATCTTAGAGACTTTGTCATGCCACAGTACAAAAATGAAAACGCTTCAAAAATACCTTTAAGTGTGTAGTGAGAGCACACAAACATAGAAAGTGCAGTTTAGTGGGTACCTTGTGACCATTGAACTGATTATATGAAAAAAGATGCTCATCAGTCATTACTAAATGTTAGGAAACTGAGTTTGAGTGTTCTTATTGCATCTATTTGTGCAGTTATGCTGTATTGATCTTCCTTCATTTAATAAATGTAGGTGTGGGTGTGGGTGTGGAAATTCTCATGACCTGCTAATTTCCAGGAATGTTCTCAGTGGATCACAAGATTCTGAGGTAAGGTTGGACTGTGCCTCAGAGCCAAAGCCATGCTCATCCTTTAAGCACCATCTGGGCAGAGCTGTGGCTGTACAAGAAGTGTACAGAACCTGTAGGATTGGAGCCCAGTTATTGCTCATGGAGTATTTTGGGACCATTGTCATTGTTTATGCTTTTGTGACTTGTTCTTTGGACACTTTGGACAAATGCCTGAAGTCTTCAGGTAGGGATTCACACACTCTAGCACAAAAATCCCCAAGCTTCTCACAGTTTAAATCAAGTTTTTAAGTAAGCAATCTGTATTTTGGTGACCTGTGTTGTTAACAAAAAGGTTATGTTGTTAAAAGACTTAATAAGGGAGTGGGATGACTAAAAAAATGTCTGCTTCTCTTTCAGATCCAGTCAGAGAATGCATAGATGAGGATGGAAACAAAAAGAGAGTAAGTGCATTTGCCTGTGTTGGGCATCTGGCTTTTAAATTGCAAAGTTTGTGCTAGAACATGAATATCTGAACAGTTAACCTAAACCAAAAATTATTAAGACAATATTAGGAATGATTTTGGAAGAGGAAAGTGTTGGGTTTTGAACTGGTGGGATAACTTTGCACACAGAGGAGGCTTCCTCTAACATCACCTCATCTTGCAGAGTGTTGAATGTTGTTGAAGTGCAGAACCAAAAGTTGTGATAGTGTTTGTCTTCCCTGACAACAAAAAGTGCATTTCCACCTCCTGGTGAGAGGACTTCTGGGACAGCTACACATGGCCAAAATAAAGGTGCATGTGCAGGGTCAATGTCATTGTCCAGCCCATGTCCTGCTAAAATTACAAATACCTTGTCCCTATGACAATTTTACGGGAAGATAATTATTGTGTGACTGTTCTGTCTCTAGGGAAAATCGTCTCTTTAGCAATGGAATCAAATTTCTTGGAGTGAGTTTGTGCAAAAATTATTAGACCTGAGAAAATGCTCAGAAATGTTAGTAAACTTGTCTGATCTTTCAAAAGTGATCCCACTCTAAGAAAGCAATGTTCCAGATGTTATAAATGGTTCAAATTCTTCATCTCAGGTGAGATGCCAAGGTTTTTCAGACTATGTGATACTTCATACATTTAAAATATTAGCATAAGCTTGTGCCATATTTGCAAGTAGGGATCAGTTATGAGTTCTACTCCAGCATTTATCTTGAATTTCCAGTACATAAAAAATATTCCTTAGGTTTTTCCCTTGTGAAGACATGACTGTGAGGAAGGATGTAGCTAATAAATGAATATGAATTATCTAAACACAGGAAATATATCATAGCTGCCTTACATACTTGGCCTCAATCAGCTAGTCAGAACACAGAAAGGCTTTAGCTAAATCAGACACTAAGTATAATCTGATGGCTTTGAGGCTGACAGCTTAATTAAGTAAAAAAAAACAAACCCAACAAGCAAAAACTAAACTTGAAAAACTTCTTTATTAAGACCAAAAAAGGAAAAAAAACCCAGATTTTCTTTGAACTGCATGTGTCCAGGCCTCTGGGCTCCTAGAAGCAGACACAGGTATGTGTAGATAAGTGCTGGGAAGGCTAAACTTGAATTTCAGACATGTCAGGTTTCATTTTTGGGGATGATAAACTTAAAGCACAATTTCCGTTCTGTCTGAAATGCTTTTAGAGGCAAACAGACTGGGCTCCAGTCCATATAAAAATGAACCACACATTCAAATGGCAGGGATTTTGATTTGCCTCTTCTGTCAGCCAGGAAAAATAGGTGTTAGAAGGCACTATGAGGCCACAGCCTTCTGGAGCTTCCCATAGAGCCTACAGGACACCTGTAGAAGTTCCTGCCCCTGTGGTGCAGCATCCTCTGCTGTGCCTCACTGGCTCTAAGGTGCCACTGTTCTGTTCCCCTTTTTCAGCACAGCCCAAAAATCCACAGGGAGGAAGAATCAAGGCTCTTCCTTCCCTGATTCAGAAAACACAGGTTTTTATATTAGCTTCATAATTTTTAGGTGTTGCTCAGAGAATTCTTGCAGAAGGCTCAGCTTCCCAAACGGGATGTCTGTCATGCACCTGGAGATTGTGGGAACAGATCTCTTGCAGTTTGCAAGGAAATCTGAGTTCTTGGGATCAAAAATCTCAGCCTAAATCCTATCACTGTCAGGAATATTACGATCTGCTACTTTTTCATGTTTTGTTTTGTTATTACGCCTACCCTGGACATGGCTGTAGAAGGAATATTCTTGACTGAGGTCATGGTTAGTAGCAGATCAAATGTGCTGTGTCAGGCCAAAAATCTATCCTACCCCCTGCACTGTATGGCCAAAAATAGTAGCCAGGGAAGCAACATTAATAAATATGTATAAAATTTTCCTGAACTATCCTAGCCATAAACAATTTGTTAGTCAGGGACACCCTGAGCTGCAAGTGACACCTTTTTGTATGTGATAGTGCTGGATTGTTTCTCTGTGAGTTTCTTCAGCTGTTCTTCAAATCCTTGGAAGTTTTTAGTACTCATCAGATCCAGTGATAAGGGGTTGCAGGAGTGCCAAACATTGGCTGTGTAAAGAACCATGGTTTCATGTTTTAATTTGCCAGTTTGCAGAGTATCAGGACAATTATAAAAAATTAGTCTTTTTTTTTTTAACATAGTTAATTTTCATTGTTGGTCTTGTTTTGAAATTTAGAAGCAGGCATAAAAGTGATAATGGAAGTGTAGGTTTTTGTCTTATAATAGTGATATTACCCCATGAAGTGATCTATAGAGCAATTTGCATTTCTAGGCTGTTTAATGTGACAAACTCCACATCCCTGAACTATTACCATGTCTTTTCTAGTGTTGTTCAGCTCTTGGCTTAGAGAATAGACAAAAAAATAACCTAACCTAGTGTAAGAGGTAACAGCCAAGGGAGCTGCTGAGGTGTATGGATCTCCTGCAGATGCACAGCAAGACACAGAGTGTGTATATCCAGGTCTGTAGGTTCTTAGCTCCCTCAGAGAGGAAGTCTGAGGCTTTCTGCAGTGTCCTGGCAGACTTATCCTTCACAGCTTAGAAACCAAATTTTGCTCTCCTTTCTGTCCTGCTTTTGCTCCTACAGTTTCATATAAAATGGGATTTAGGCACTCTTTGTCTTCAGAGTCCCTTTGTTTTTCCTCTGCGCTAGGATTCTTGTGGTTTTTTATCCCTCAACTTTTTTTTTTTTTTAATTTCTTGTACTTTGCTTTTCTTGTCCAGCTCCTAGATGTTTTCTAATAAATGTCCTATTAAAGAGTGAAATAAAACCAACAAAATAGGTATGGAAGTCAGACTTGCACAGCTGTATATGTAACCTTCCAGGTGCTCCACTTTCAGTGAGCTGTAGGAAAGACAACTGTAATTAAAAAGCGTTCTATCTCTTCCTATGTAAATACTTTTGCTGTCCTTAAAGCTCCTCTTGTTACTTTTTCACAGCCTCCTCTAGACTCAGAAGTCTGAAAAAAGTATTAAACAACTTCCAGTTGCCTTCTCAAAGTCCTGAAACACATAAAACAAGTCCAGTAAATTAACCTGTATTTAATATGTAATTTTTTGTGGCTGCAAATATGGCAGCTTTTGTTTAGACTTGATGGCATCCCGTAGCTCAGAGATACAGAGAAATACTTCACAGAGAATCATCTGTGAATTATCTTGTTGCCAAGGTATTTTATTCCTTTTTTCTTCTCTTCTATGGGAATGATGTTTAAACTGCAGAGGACAGGATGGGAGATGGCTATGCCCAGTATCAATTCTCTTTTCTTCCTCACATTCCTGCTTGTGAATATCAAGGAATGTTATCCAGCTCACAGAAGCACCGTTTCACTTGTACTGGTGTTTCTGGACTCACCTCTGTGGAGAGAGCTCTGGAAGTGCTGTTTCCCACATTGGGGGATATTCTTGGGAATGCACACCTCAGGGATGAACACTGTTTTAAAACTCATTCAGCCTACTTATGGACTTTAGGGCTCTGCAGGATTGGAGCCAGAGAGCTTAGATAGGAATCTTGAGACACTCCACATGTATCTCTCTGTTATTTATTAGTATATAATCCTGATGCCTTAAAATTCAGACTGTCCTTTGGAAAATAGGAATATATGTTACATTTAATTCTTTAGCTCTAGAAATCCACTTTGTACATCTAATAACACTGATCTGGTAGAGTATCAATTTCCCTTTGGGAAGAAAGGAGCTGTTTTAAAGTTTCAGAGTTCTTGATAAAATAACTACAATATTCCACACTTTCATAGTTTGGAACAAATATTAATTCCTGCTGTGCTCTGACTATCTGTGGCTTATGAAAACTAAAGGACTTGAAATTTAGAGTAAAGCTGAGGGCAATTCTTTGTTGACTCTGGTCTCCATGCATGTTGTAGGATGGGTAAGCTCTAACTATAGGTGGTTGGAACAAAATATCTCCTATTGTAAACAGTTATCTTTAGCATAGAATTTCAGCCTGATTTTTAGTGTTTCTAATTTAAACTTTCTTATCCTCATGAAGTTGTTAATACAGTGCATTCCATTATTTATTTTTTCAAAGCAAATGTGAATAGCACTGCTGTCAGGGTCACTTCATTTTCTGGCTGAAGTTCTGTGACACTAGCCAAACTTCGCATTTTTGGTTTCAGTTGTTGCATATCCGTGTTTCTCTCCTTAGCCTGGTGACAAATGGACATTACCAGACCAGTGCCATACTGTGACGTGCTTCCCAGGAGATTACACAGTTCTGGAGAGCCACCACATCAACTGTGAGAGAATGCCAAAGCCCGTGTGTCACAGCAACCTTCCTGCTGTTAAGGTGGAGGAAACTTGTGGCTGCCGATGGATGTGCCCATGTGAGTATCTGTCCATGTGTGCCTCTCCCTCCGTGTCATCTGAAGTGTTTGACCCCAAATGTGATGCTTAGTGGAGCTTCTCAGACACTGAACACTTCAAAAATTACCAGGGTGGGAGGAATTGCTGTTTAATTGTTATACAGCCATTTAAGCAAATAATGAGGAGTGTAACAGCCCAACTAATGCTGGAATGCCTAATGCTACTTGCAAGTTCAGGACTGCTCTAACCTTATTTTTTGCATTAGCAGAGCAAGTGTTTTATCAGGTCATCTCACACTCAATTTCCAAAGCTGTGTGAGCTGGGAAGGAGGATGTATGGGAGAAACCAGGAATTTATCTCGACAAGCTGTAAGCAAGTAATGGATTCTTGGTCCATCTCAGGGCTTGAGGGTTTGGCCTGCCCTCTATCAAGCAGGTGTAGTACAAAAGCATAACAGAAAATTCTCCCTAATCCAGATAATCTCACACTGAGTGTCTGAACAGAAAGGCTGAACACTGTGTGATTGGTGCCTGGGCTGGGATGATAGGAACAGGAATTAATTGCATCCACTCACATTTACAGGGTTAGAGGGATGCAGCCCTGAGGCTGGTGATGCATTTATTAAAGTGTAAGTGGGTTTAAATCTAAATTCATATGCTTATTTCTTAAAAGTAGATCAGAACCCTATATAGGGTTCTGATAAAATATATACACATCTCCTCCTCACAACATATAATCTCAATTTAAAAGGTACTCTGCTGAGCTGGCTGATTTAAATACAATTTCTTCCAGCCACCCCTTGAAATACTAAAGCTTGTAGCTGGATTTTGATCCCTGAACTCTTAGACATACAAAATTTTTTACACCCTGAGTTTTGGCATTTCCTAATGTGTATTTGATGATCTAAAGTTTAAATCTAACATTTCTGGTTTGCTACAAGGATTTTGAAAAAGTAGAACTATTTTAGACAGTTAGTCAGAAGTATTTTATAGTGTTTAAAAGATAGTCTTAGTGATACCTACCCATAAGAAGTGCATCTTTATTAAATTTCTTGATCCAAAAAGCGTAGATAACAACATGAGGACATTACTTTTGGCATGCAAGACATACCTTCATAAAAAACCTTCTTAAAGGATGAAAGGAAAATAACCTTTCATACCATTAGCTGATTATTGCAAAAAGCCCTATAGTTCACTCGAGCTAAGAACCGTTTATCTCTTTATGAATTTAATGAACCATGACACCCAATTCTTTTTTTTCCTAAGGTGGTTTCCTACAACTCATGAGGGAAAAATAGAAAGCTTCCATGTTACAGAAGGAGAGAACAGAAAATCCCCAATCCCCCCCACCCCAGCTGATGAAAAACCCCATGGGTCAAGTCCTCTTCTTTTAATGACTGCTTAGTGCAGCCAGGGGGATTCTGTGCCAACTGAAGCGCTACATCAGTAACAGCTGAAAAGGTTGATACTGATTGCTGAATCAGTAATCAGTAAAGCAGAGATGGGCATAGCAGAGGATGTGCTGAGTGGGAGCTCCATGTGAGGCAGCATCTTTGTTGTTATGCAAGGAGGCTGGTTAGGCCACCCATGAAAATGCTGCTAAATTGATTCATGATTCATTCATTTAGAGAGCTAAAACACAATTTCCAGCGATGGCTTGACATTGTGAGTGATGTGACAAATGCTTCTGCAAAGAGGAAGTCCTTAAAAAAGGGTTCTTAGGTCATCTGAGTTCAGAGGATGGTTCAGGACTTACACTGCAAAGCTGCTTGCTTGCTGAACTAGTTACAGATTTTACAGCACCATGATTTGCAATGTGATTCATGGCTGTTGTGTGCTCTTGGACTACTGTGAAATGGATCTCATTAGTGCATTTTGTGCTACAGAAACCTATGAGAAATTTAAAAGCATTCCCATTATCTTTACTTCTTTTTATGTCCATGAATAAGTAAAGACTGAGAAACATGGTTTTATTGCTAACTCGTTTCATTGTTATTTATATATGAACGTTATAAGCATTTACAGTCAAATATCTGAAGATCCTCCCTCCCTCCCTCCCTCTGAAATTAAATTTGAAGGTCATCAAATAGGAAAAGATTGTTCTCAGCTAGAAGCAAAGTACTGAATTATTAACAATGGTAATTTTCCTCCTTACATGTTTTGCTGGCATTGATTTTATTGTCCCTATTATCCTTTAAGCCAGAGATTTGAAAACATATGAGCTAGAAGTTTCAGATAGTTTTCAGATTTTGTTTTGGTTCTTCTGGGATTATAATCTTCCTTGTTTTCCATCTTTTGAAGACAAGGAAGTATTTATAACTCAATGACCAGGACACTGAACTGTTAGCTGGCCAGTGGTTTATCCTGTGCATATTATTTCTCTGCAGTTTTCCTGTCTGAAAAACAAAGTCCCTGGGTATCAACTTGTGATGTATTTGATAAGGGTGAAATAGTGTTATTTGGAATAAAATGTAACACTGTATGGAATATAATGCAATGCAAAGGTTGAACAGTGTGTTACAGTCTTTCTACTAACAGGAAAGGGATTTTCCCTGTTTTATTTTTTCATAAAATCTATTACTAAATCACATTGAATTTGAAAAACTTTTAGGCAAAGGGATTTTCTACAAGTTTATCCTAATCTTTTATGATACTTATTGTTCCCAGACAAAGGGCATTGCAAAAAACCTCCACATGTGATTAAGTATTTACTGAAGTTTCTTGTCAATGATTTGCTGCAGCATTTGCAATGCATTACCTTCCTCTCTTTCCCAATTAATTGTTCCCTATGTCCACAATAGCTGTGAAGATACAGTGAACTTTAAAAGCAAATGTCTACACAGGTTTTTTTGTTGTTATTTCCAGGTGTCTGTATAGGAAGTTCTTCTCAACATATTGTCACTTTTGATGGGCTGAATTTTAAGCTGACTGGCAACTGCTCCTACACCTTATTTCAAGACTTTCATCATGATGTTGAGGTCCTGCTCCATGAAGGGCCATGCAGAGCAGCACCCAGGATGAACTGCATGGATTCCATCGAAATGAAGCATCGTGGTGTGGCAGTGCAGCTCTTCAGCAACATGGCGGTGAGAAAATGCCATGAATTAATCTGTGCACTGTCTGCTTGCGCTGCAGAATTCAGGTTATGGGGACAAATTTCTTCCCTTGATCCATTTTCAGCCTACTTTTAACATCTCTTCTCCATTTCATGATACAATCAGTGTTCACATAATGAGCCAGACACGTTTCTCCTCTTGTTTTCCCTGTTGTGCTAGTGTGCCAATGTCAAGAAAATGGGATTTGGCACTGTGTCCCTGACACTTCTGCCAGAAAGGCAGGATTACACACGGGACATACTGCACTCTGATTCCCCTCTTTTGGTAGAGGTCCTTCACGCTTTGTTTGGTCCATGGGAGAGCACTCTATTCACAGACCTGTGCCTGACTGGCCAGCTGAAGGTCTTAGGGAGTTGCTTCTCACCTTGTGTGCAACGGGACCTCAGCATTAGGTCCACTTGCTTAGTATGCGTTAATTTGTTTTATAGGCAGAGACTATTCAAACTCAACTCAGGGAAATAGCTTCTCTTTGTGGTGTCATTTCTTGCTAGGACATGCCAGCTAGACATATAGGAGTTGGCCAACTTGCTAAAATGATCTCTTCTGAGTCATGTAGCAAAATAGAGTGGACCAAAACACCTACACCAAGTTCTGCATAGTGCTGGACAGCCTTGACTTCCACTGAGGTGTCATTTGAACCTCACAGCATGAGGTTGTTAGTCTGTAAATATGTGGTGCTCAAAGAGTGTGCTTATATAGGAAAATGTTGGAAGAGTTGTTCATGTAATTCACAGGATGAAGGTCAAGTACTTGTGTATGGCTTTAGACTCAATAGAAACCTTCAGCTGTCGAAATTGTTTCTTATGTCCAGATTCAATTTGATCTTCAGGTATTTATTGAGTCAAAATGTGCTTCAGCTGTAAAATTGGGTTGATTGGTACCTGCTTGCTAGAACTGATGTGATGACCTCACCTTTTTTTTTAAACAGGTGACTGTTAATGGTGAAAGGGTTCTTATCCCCTATTCCAGCAGCTTGTTTGAAATTGCTGCCTATGGAGAAATAATGCATGAAATCAAGTTCTCTCTTCTTGGACATAATCTCACATTTACTCCAAGAAACAATGAATTTATTCTTAAACTTAATTCAAAGAGCTTTTCTTCAGGAACAAAAGGGCTTTGTGGTAAGTTTGAAAGTTAGTACTTTTAACAGCTTCCTACTTGGGCTTGATCTTCTATTTATTTTATTAGTATTTGTGAATCTCAAAATCTGTAAACTCTGGGTGAGCTGGTCCCACACTTTTGGGGGAATGTTGGAAATCTGTGTGAGTTCTTCTACTCTCATCCCCAATGTAACAGCTCACTCATGCCCAGTAATACTTTAGAAAGAACAACAGAGACAGCTTTCTGGGGTTTTTTTGCTCTAAGTTGTCTTTTCGAGGAGATTTGTGCTTTTTTTAGGATAAAGGTTTCCTCTTAGATTCTTACAAATTCACTTCTGTGAGAAATATGTGCTTGCAGTGAAGGTGAAACATTTGAGAGGGCAAGTTAAATCTACGGTATCCTCAGTGGTCTAATCTGTACAGAGATTGTACCTCTGTGGCATAACTTGTACCTCCTTTAGTGAGGAAATGAGAAACAAGACCCAGGGTGTTTATGGCTCTACTGACAACAGCTATAAGGAATATAATG
Source organism: Pseudopodoces humilis (assembly GCF_049639895.1). Classification (NCBI taxonomy): domain Eukaryota; kingdom Metazoa; phylum Chordata; class Aves; order Passeriformes; family Paridae; genus Pseudopodoces; species Pseudopodoces humilis. The sequence continues at coordinate 12,586,888 of NC_142204.1, read as the reverse complement.
AATTCCTCGAGCCATCCCAACCAGGGTCATTGATCCCATCCCTGTTTTTTCTAGGTTTATTTTAGTGCTGATTATTCAGAGATTTTTCTTTCCCCTTTACTCACCCTGCCAGGGCTGTGTGACCAGAACCACGTCAATGACTTCACTCTGCGCAATGGCTCTGTGACTGCTGACAGCAGTGTGTTTATCCAGGACTGGACAGTGACAGAGCTGGGCCAGGTCTGTGAAAGCCGGAGGGAGGACAGGTGCTCCGAGCGTGTGCCCAGCCACTGCCACCTCTTGCTCTCAGACCGCTTTGCGGAGTGCCACAGGATCATCACCCCCAACATGTTCTACGAGGCCTGCATGGAGAGCAGCTGCTATGAGGAGGAGGCCTGTGAGATGATCACTTCCTACGCTCACATCTGCAGGGAGTATGGTGTCTGTGTGGACTGGAGAGCGCCCGAGCTTTGCCGTAAGAGTTTTACTCTGTGCTAAAACTGATACAGAAATTGCCCTGCTTTGGGACATCTCATCAGTGTAATATGAACTTATCGAATGTTATAGATGAAGTTTATTGTGCAAGCGGTATTGCAGATCTGGTTGGTCACCTGCTAAGCTGAATGTTGTGAAGGAAGTGTTTCTTGGTAAACTGCTAACTGGTAAAATTCCAGGTCAGAGGGAAATAAAGGTACTGTGAATAGGTGCCCACAGCTATGTGACAGTAACTGGCTCTACAGCCACTGAACCGTTGTGGCACCAGGTTTGGGCTGAGAGTCTGACAGGCTGTTTTAGCAGCAGATATCATTGCTTTGATACAGACTTTGGACCCTCTGAGGTGGACAGAGAAACTTGTACTTTGGACTAGTAGAACTACTTCCCTGACAGCCTGTCACTGTCATACCTGGCACAAAATAAGACTTTTCTTTATAACATTCACAAAGTCCTCCCATTTCCATCAAAGCCAAAACTTTTGAGAATGTGGTGGAAGAGCCAGTGTGATTTTAAGTTTTTGCTACAGGGAGAAATGGGGAAATAGCTTCTCTTTGTGGTGTCATTTCTTGCTAGGACATGCCAGCTAGGCTGACTGAACCAGCTGTAATTTTCTTTGCAAATCTGGTTCTCCTGCCTGGGTTTTGCTTGTGTATTGGAGGAGAAAAGTTTGTGCTGTGCAGCAGTGTAGTAGGATATGAGCATTGCACATTACCAGAACCCAACCAAGGCAAATAAGACACCCATGCTAGAGCCAAACTCAGACAACTGTTGCTTTGCATACCTTCTCTCCTAAATTCTCATAGACGAGTAGTTCTGCTTTTTCTTCCTGCTTTTTTTTTTCTTATTTTTTCTTTTTTTTTTCTGTTTCTCCTGAAAGCCCTATTAGGAGCCAAACCTAAAAATTTGGCAGAAATGCAAGGAACCATTAAGTACAAGTAAATACTTGAGGTGGCTTATTCTCCACCATCTCCTGTTAACCTTTCTGCAGTGATGGTTGCACATTCAGTCAGTCCCTCAGTGTGTCTGGTTTAGTCAAGTGCCTTAGATGTGGATGTATGTGGGCACTTTCTTTCCCAGCTACCTCCTCGCAGAGTGTCTCAATGTCCCAGTTGATATTCTCAACTCCTGCCTCTCTGGTTGAGTTGTTTCTGGATGCTTTGCTTTCTTTCCCTGCATACTTTTCATTTCAGCACTGGAGAACCAGCATTCTAAAGGCATGATGCAAAATCAATGTGTAAAACAAATGCATTTTTTCATGTTTTAAACTCAGACTGAAAGAACGAAGTCAAGAATGTCAGTGTGAATTTGGCTGAAGCCTCCACTTAATATTTGAAATATCTTTCCAGGATCATATGTTACTGAACACAGTCTGTTTGGAGCATAGTCCTAGAAAGCAGAGGGAGAACATTGCCAGCCATTTTCCAAATTCAGTGCCTCAGCCAGACTTTGTAAATTATAATGTCCAAAGCTGTATGTCAGCAGATTACCTTAATAACTTAATAACATTTTTGAAATTTCTGTCTGGTTACATGGACTGTACAAGGATAGACAAAGAGTTGCTCATTTTAATGCTAATTGCATAAAAGTCTTAAGTATGCTAACAATAACATCATTGTCTTTTTTCCAGCAAATGCCTGTGTGCAGCTGCCAAAAATGTAAATTGTCAACATTTGATTTATCCAAATTACATTAATGACTAAATAGACAGTACAGCTTAATCACTCTATCCCTACATGTTTAATGGTACAGTTCTAGATTACCTTGCCTCCCTCCTCTCAATCCACTGAACTCCTGTCATTCTTGTAGAATTTTATCTGAGGTTTTGTCATGCCATATTGAGACATTCCAAGCACTACAAGTCTTTCCTGATTGCTCTTCCTGGATGGATGAATATACTCTCTGGAATTCAGGTATATTCAGCCTGGAGAACGCTTTGGGGTGACCTCACTGTGGCCTTCCAGTGGCCTGAAGGGAACCCACAGGAAAGATGGAGAGAGACTCTTGACAAGGGACAGGACAAGGGGAATGTCTTCACACTGACAGAGAGCAGGTTTAGAGTGGATATTGGGATACTGTGGGGGTGGTGAGGCCCTGGCACAGGTTTCCCAGAGAAGCTGTGGCTGCCCCATCCCTGGGAGTGTTCCAGGCCAGGTTGGATGGGGCTCTGAGCAACCTGGGCTAGTGGAAGGTGTCCCTGTCCATGGCAGGGGGTTGGAACAAGATGGTCTTTAAAGTCCCTTCCAGACCAAGCCATTTTATCATTATATGAAATAATTGGCTTTAACATGGCTGATGTTGAAGACTTTTTTTTTTCTGTCTCCATTATCTGCCAGAAGAGTGTGTGTAGACAGTTTAGCTGATGAATCTTTTCTTGTTTGTTTGGGAGCTCAGGTTTTCTTTCAATGTTTTTGTGAGGGGACTGAAAGAAAGTTTTATAAACCTCATAGTAGTCACAGACTGGGGAAAAAATAAACACTTTTTCTAATTGAAGCTGTAGAGAAAAATAGACTTAAGGGAATACACAATGTGGAAGCTGTGTCCATAGGTTTTTGAATAGCTGTAGCCCTAATTTTGTGTTTGCTTTTAGAGACAATATCCTCAGGTTTGTGAGCACATCAGTAAAAAGTTTCTGTTGGCTTACAGGGCTATGCAACTTTCTTTGATTCAATTAATTCTGTTAATAAGGCAATGCAGTTAAAAATATGCAGAAATCCAGCAGGTTCACTTTGGAGGTATCAAAATATTGTGTTTGTTAGCTTTCTTTATTTGTATGGGAACACTGCAGCCTATCAAGTTTAAAAAAAAATGATAAATAAAAATTCTTCAATGCTTTAGTCCATCTTGGCTTATCTCTTAACCATGCACTGTTACCATACATGTAAGGTTTTAAATTCTTGTCTGTGGCCCAGTGTTGGAAACAAAATTTGACAAGTGAACGCTCACCTGAAGCATTGTATCATTGTTGGGGTAAGTCATATGCTGCTGGTGATTCATGTGGCCTGAAAATGTTGTTTGCTGATTGATGCTGCAAGGGACCAGATCCATTAATTTTGGTGGCTTTCTAAAATTGAAAGAATTCTAAAGAATGCTTGATAAGAAAGATTGATTTCCATTGCTTTAGATGTCTTAAATAAAGGTCGTGTTTTCTTCTCTGTCTTGCTCAGCAATGAAATGTGCCCCACATCTGACATACAGCCACTGCCACACAGCCTGTGTGAAGAGCTGTGAGAATAATACCAAAGTCAGTGTCTGCAAGGATTATCCCACAGAAGGCTGCTTCTGCCCAGAGGGAAGGATGATTTTTAATGACAGCTGTGTTAGTGAAGAAGTCTGCACTCAGTGTGTCAGTGAGGATGGCACACACCATCAGGTAACTACATGCGCAGCAACCTCTGGCAGGGGTTGGAGTTAACACCTTTGAAAGCAAATCTGTTTTCCCTTAGGATACTTTATTTTCTAGCTCAGTTCCTCCTAATCTGCTGGCTGTCAGCCCCATTTAGCTCCCCTAGTGTGAAATTGGCTGGGACTGGATATAAAGATCACAGCTGGGACTGTACAGACCTGGCAAGGCATGACAATTCCATGTGGAGGGAGGTCTAGAGGGAAGAGTGGAAGAGTGATGGCATAAGTGAATATTTACCAAGATAAACATCTTCATTCAGCAGACTTTTACGAGTAATGGCAATATAATCATAAATCTGAATGCTTAAAATGTGTTACATTGTCTTTACAAAGCTCACTGAAATCCTCATGAGGGGCAGTGGAGAGACATGCATCAAACTCCCCTGTCAGGGGAGGGCTAGGCTGGATATCAGGGAAAGGTTCTTCCCCCAGAGGGTGCTGGGGCACTGAACAGGCTCCCCAGGGAATGGTCACAGCCCCAAGGCTGCCAGAGATCCAGGAAAGTTTGGACAACAACCTCAGGCACAGGGGGGGATTGTTGAGGTGTTTGTGCAGGGCCAGGAGCTGGATGGCATGGTCCTTGTGGGTCCTTTCCAATTCATGTATGATATATTTCCAGTGGTTGGTGTGGAATGGTAAGACCAAGTCAATCTTATGTCAAGTGGTATTTGTCTATATATATATATGTGTGTGTATGTGTGTGTGTTTGTGTGTGTATTTTTTTAGGAGAACTATTCTTTCGATGAATTCATCATTTTGGTTTTGCTTAGTTAAGCCAGTCCTCTCTGTGGCAGTATGCAATTGGGAAAAGCTGTGGATGCTGGGTACCAGACTGCAGTGAAAGACACTGTTGATTCCAGCATCACATAGTGGATGTGTCCCCTGTTCCAAGCTCTTCCCTGTGTCTCCTGTTCCAAGTAATGGAGTGGTTGCTCTTCACCCCCAGATACTCAGCTCTTAGAGTTTGCATGTACATCAGCCAGTCCTCTTCAATCCACAGTTCTGTTATAGGATTTGATGGAGAAAGGACTTTAATTGCAGTGTTTAATGAGCTTTAGATCCTTAATGAGATTTTTGGGGAGGTGGAGGACAGGGGAGGATCAGGTCATGTAACTGTTTTTTCATGTAGCTGTTTCTCCATCATTGCAGGCTTAGCTTTGTGAGCAATACAACAGGCACTTGGCTCAGGATTTCCTTAACCTCCTTCTTTTCTTCTGGTGTTCATTCCTTGGTTCTTTTCTACCCTAGATTGTGTTTGGGCTTATGGAATTTTAGTCCCAACACTCCCACAGAGTGGCTTAAAACATGTAACTATCTCTGAGTATAGGTGCAGTTTGCTTAGATTTGTCCTCTTTGTTTTCTTCCTATCTCTAAAGGACTCAGCAGTGTTTGATTTAAACCATGCTCCAGAGTTTTCCAGGTGACAGCATTTTTTTTTTTTTGTGGCATCCTGATGTGCTCTATATGTTCTCACCCAAAACCTGGATTGGTTATGCAAATTAAAGTGTCTGATAATGCATTCTTCCACTCTTATCTCCCTATTCATATGTGTGTTAAATGTGCATAGATCTGTGTGGGTAACTGCAGCTTTAATATCAATGATTACCACTCTCATGGGAAGGAACAGTGATTGAAAAATTATTCTCTTTACTGGTGGTTTCTGAATGTGCTCATTACCCCCAGACAGTCACCACAGTGATGGTTTCAGTTTTAGAGGTGATATAGTGCTTTTCCAGTCTTCAGTGCACTGGAGAGTCAAGTGATGATGCTCCAAATATTCTTAATATAAAATATGCACTATTTATTTCTCTATGTTGAAGACTTGCTAATTAGGGAAAGCAGACACTTCTCTGTATTTCCCAAAATAATGCTTTTTCCCTTATTACCACTGAACATGCAATCTTGGTATGTAGTTGCACCAGTCCACTGTTACTCACAATAGCCTGCAATTGCATTTATATCTAAGCATTTTTGACTCCTAAAACAATAGTAATTCCTCATCCCATCCATGCATTCCTTACATCTTTTGCTAAATTGGCACACTACAGTCATTGCAGAATTATGTGTCTTCTTAGTTTTTTACTGTTAAGAGCAACCAACCCTTCATAGATAGATCTTTATAAATCTGATTTTGCAGGTTAATGTTACTCACCCTCACCCACTCCCATCCTCCCATCTCAAAATACCAGTGACCTGAGCATGGGATTTCTATCTAACACTCTGTTGGGGGTTTTCCTTCAGCACATGGACACCTGGATTCCTGAGAATGAGCCCTGCAAGATCTGCACGTGTCTCGATAACAAGAAGATAAACTGCACAGTCCGACCCTGCCCGACTGTCAAATGTAAATTCATTTAGCTCTGTGTTTGGAATTGAATTGATGTTTTGGTTCCTGGCTTCCTAGTTCTTATCCAAACTTGTTTTATGGATGTTTTCTCCAGCTGTCCAGTGTGGTCCATGTGAAGTTGCTCGCCTGCGCAGGGGTCCTGGTCAGTGCTGCCCTGAGTACGAATGTGGTAGGTTCTTGTAAACTCTTGGAATCTTCACCTGTACTTTTACCAGATATTTCTAAGGTATACAGTCCCTTTTTAAAAAAATATTTAATTCACTTCTACATTTTTGATACCACTGAATGGCTGTGCAATCATCCTTGTTGGAAACCAAACAGCTCCTAAGTATATGAGCCTCCATTCACTTCCAATTTTGTCCCTCTTTCTGTAATAGATGAGGAAGGGAAGGGAATGGAACAATTTGTTTTTGTCTAAATGACATTAGAATGTTTTTTTTTCTCAAGCATTTATTTTTGCATCATCTATATTTGCCCATTAAATATAACATTAGAACCTTAATCCCCATAACCTAAGCTTGAACTCTTCTCCTAAGCTATTTTGAAAACAAACTCTGACCTGTTGAACTCTAATGTACTTCATATTTTAAGACAGCAATTGAGTGTGAGTTTAATGGGGATGTGCATGTGTGTGTGTGTCTTTTCTTGAGGACTAAGTAGGCGTGGTTTTAACCACTCTCTGAATTTCTGCTCTTAGTGTGTGACCTGGTTTCCTGTGATTTGCCTCCTGCCCCTGTCTGTGAGTTTGGCCTGCAACTGGCCCTGACAAACCCTGGAGAATGCAGACCAAATTACACATGTGGTAAGATCATTTTTCCTAGCAGGGAGTGACACTGGAACACTGCATTTGAGCAACACTGACAATTTCCTTTAGGCATTAATTCTCCCCCCTCTGAAAAGTTTTAATTTTAGTGCCAACGGACGTGTAATGATTTCCCGGGCTTGGCAGAAATGTATTGTTGGCACTTTGAATACCCTTTCAAATTAAGGACAACTGAAACACTTTACTCTTGGACACGTGTTCTCTGACCTTGATGCTTATTTTATAAATCTTCTTGTTTGTGTATGAGACAAGAATCTTTTTGGCAGGGCAGGAACTTTTCTGAGTTCCTGAACCAGAGCCTTTTATACCTGCATTACTCCTCAGGCTTTAAGCAGATTTGTAACTGTTTGAGGTGGTGATTAATGCCTTGCTGCCAGAGACCTGTCCTGTTCACTCTGAAAAATCCTGCAGCACTCTGAAAATCCCTGAGTTTGACACAGTGCCCACCTTTTCCTGCCAGCCTGCAACAGGGAAATGTGCAGCTCCATCCCAAGGCTTTCCTGCCCGTCACATCGGACGCTGACCGTTGTCAAGACTGAGTGCTGTGATAAATATGAGTGTACCTGCAGCTGTAGGAACTCCACAGTGAGCTGCCCTCTGGGGTACCTCTCCCAGTCTCTCACCAATGACTGTGGCTGTGTATCAACCACCTGCATTCCAGACCGGGTAAGGGAAATGACATGTCTTTTCCAGGGACGAGAGTGTCTTTTCTACAGGGAGAGGCAGCACCAGAGCAAGCAGGCAGCCAGCTAGATATGAATAAACCCCCAATTAGACTGCTGGAAAGTGATGCCAGGGCATTTTACATTTACAAGTACCTGAAAGAAACACACTATTACTTCATACTGTTGCTTCTTTAATTACAGTAATTTAACCAGTCCATTTTTGTAACTCTGAGATAATGTAAAAGAAAAAAATACATATTGAAACTTAGAGGTCACTCAAACATTAGGAATTTCAGAGGTGATTTTTGTTTTCAGGTAACTTTGGGACCACTGCCATTACTATATATTCTTCCAATCCCATACTAAATTTATTGACATATTTGGTACACCTTAGACCTAAAATTCCTTGTGCTCAGTGATTGCCTTTGCCTGAGAAGGTGTTGTGTCTTTTAAGAACTATATCTCCACTTTTAAGTTTTTGCCAAATGATGACTCTGCTAAAGCTTCACTAGGGTATATTTTTCTGATTTTGCCAACCTTTTATTAAGTTGCTATATTATGTTAACCTTTAAGATAAAGTTGCTTAGAGGAGACGTTGCAGGGCAATGTAAGTTTTCCATTAAATCTGAACACAGAGTTACATCGTCTTGCAGCTCAGGACATCTATCTTTTATTGTCCATTTCTAAGTAGTTCATGACCTTTCATAATTCATTTTATGTCTCTGGGACTTACTTGCTCTAGCTATAAAAATAAATTATATTCTGTTTTTAATACCAAGCTGTAAAATTCGCTAATAGCAAGTTCAATATAAGGCATGTCTCTGCTTTTTAGGGGTAGCTGTGGTTGCCTGAGGATACAAGAGGATGAAAATTTTTAGCTCCAAGTAGGATCTCTTCAGATCAGATGGTTTAGCTGGAAGAAGTTTTGTTTTCAAGGCTCCTTCTAGAGGACTTACTGTTATCTCTAAATATTGTGTCACATTATACTTACAGGGAAACTGAGACCCTGGGCAATTCTATTGACTGCAGATAAAACTCTCCAATTTATTTTGTGTAAAACAGTAGCTTTGTTTGTACTTTTATTTCCTTTCCTCAATAGACTGGCCACAATTTTAAGACGTGCAGCATTTCTAAGGGACTCAAAATATTCCACAGAATTTTTGGTTGGTTTCACAATTTAAAATGCAGCCTTTTGGAACCAGCAGTGTGCCATGACAGCAGCAGTGTGCTCTTTTATGTATTAATGATTGCATTCAATAGGTGTGTGTGCACAACAACATAGTCTATCCTGTTGGGACAACCTGGGAAGATGGATGCAGGGAATGCTCTTGCACTGGTGTGAAGGATGATGTTACAGGACTTCAGATGACAGAGTGTCGTGACAAAGAATGTGACATGTTCTGCTCTCGGGTGAGTAATACTTAAACCAGTGCAATAACCAGCAGAGCCCTGATGGGGACCTGCAGTGATCCCTTTTAAGCCTCCTTGTTTAGAGAGTAACCAGAGAAAATTAGAAAAATAAATATTGTAGCAACAGATTATCTTGGGAGCAGAATCTAAAAGCATTAGTCTGAGCTTTATTGACTTTATTTTAGGGTCATTGTTTTAGGATTGCATTCTTCTGCCAAGAAAATCAGTGACAAATTAATTTTACATCTTGATGGAAGAAAAGCTGCATCCTGAAGTGCCTGTCATTGACACCACTTGCTCAATAAGTGTTCATGATGTCTGAAGTTCAATTGTGCAGATGCCTGTTCTAGCTCAAGTTCACTTTCTGAAGTTCCCATTTCAGCTCTGTCTGTTGCTCAGCTTTGCCTATTGTAGTAGTAATAAAACCTCATGCTGGGATCTTTATTGTGCTTAGACATCTGCTACATCCAATAAAACCCTGTGGTTTACTTTTGGAAGCCTGCAAAGGAAGTCAGAGCCACTTTGTTATATTGATTTAGATGGTCAAACAGGAATAGACAGATAATTGCTACAACGAGTTGGTAGAGGAATGTGATTTAAGACAGATATTAGAAAAAGGTTCTTCCAGAGGGTGGTCAGGCACTCCCCAGGGAATGGTGACAGCCCAAAGCCTGACAGAGCTCAAGAAGTGTTGGGACGTGGTAGGATTTTTGGGGTGTCCTGTGCAGGGCCAGGAGCTGGACTCTATGATCCTTGTGGTTCTTAAATATTGCATCATTCTCTAGGACCAACCAAAAAAACCCAATACATTAGGATGCAAGTGCAGAGTTTGGTGACAAAGTCTGAGGATGCCAGCTGTAGTAAAAGCTATGAGAGTAGATGTGGGAGTTTCTACCTGTTGCAAGAGAATCCCTTCAGTTTCCATGTGTAGGAAAGACTTGTCTCTGTTATGGCAATTTTAATGAAATATTAGGTCTAAAGTATCTGGCTGTGTTTCAGCTCATAGCAATAATTAACAAATTATTTGTTACTCCAATAAAGTCTCACTAATGCAGAGCTACAGTTCCTTGACATCGCAGCATCAAAAAAATCTGGCTAAAAACACATAAAAAGACTTGGTGGAAATGATGCCAGTTCTTTATGGGAATTTGTAATTTCTTCAGCTCCTTTAATGGTTATCAAGGCTGTACAACCAAAACTGTAACTGTTAGGCTACCTGGATAGCTCAGGTGTTTTTTTCCTTTGCTTTCTCCTGATTCAGTGGATTTACGTATCATGGACATCAGCAGTGCTTTCATCCAGTTTGAACTGATCTTAAACTAATTTTTAAGTTCAGATTAGATGGCATTAAAAGTTTCATTGATATCAAATACATACCTTAATAATGAATCATTACTAGGATGATATTTAGACTCTCTGCTGCTCCTGATTATTAATTTCATTGCCAGGTGTTAAAATTGTGCAGTATAATTTTTGACAGTGTCATCTGACTTCTGTGCAAACAGCTTGGAGTTTTTTTTAATCTTGCTACACACAAAAAAAACAACCAACCAACCAATCAACCAAAAAAACAAAACAACAAAAAAAACAACACTACACCCCATAACATGTACAAGCTCTTGGATTTTTACTTAAGTTTGCTATGCAGAAATTGCATGTGATACTTTCAGATACTTCAGACGTATTTAACAGATAAAAGTAATACAAAACCAAATGCTCAACAGCACAACATTTCTCACAAAGCTGGGTCAAGGTCTGGCATCACATTTTATGACATTATATGAAATAAACTTTCATATCAAAGCCCACTGATTGTCAAGATTTGCTAATGTGTTTCATATTGCAAATCAGGGACAGTTCATGAAGGGAGGAGTTGGGAATTCCTCAGTAATTAATTTTGACCAAAATAAAATTATGCTTATTTTTACAGGCATTTTTCACATGAACAATATTATGTGACAGAACATCTTTCCTTCAACTCTGTACTGAGATCAGAGTTATGTTTTGCCCCTTGGAGACTGCCTAGATATTGCACATAGAATATTTTATTTCTAATTAGATTAAAGCTTTTTGGTTTCTTGCACTTAGATATTTCATGGTTTCAGTATTTGGCTGCTTGTTTTAGGAGATTAATATATATTAAAAGTGAGAATTGGGATTCCTGTTGTTACTGTGGTTTGGGTTTATTTTTTTGACCTATTTCGCTGGATTTATAAGATTTTTTCTTTAGTAACAGAGGGCCTACTGTTCAATTTTCATGCTGCTTATTTAGTTTTCCATAATTAAGTGTTTGATAAGATAAATAATCTCCAGTGTTGGATAGTAGTTTCAGTTTGTTATCTTAATTGTAGAATTTTTTTCAAATGCCTTTTGCAGGTAAGCTGTTGTCTTAAACTGTGTTGGACTTGGCAGTACTGGGTTAATGGTTCAGCTTGATCTTAAAGGGTTTTTTTAGCCTAAATGATTATATGAAAAGATGAAATTATCATTCAAAACTGGTCCCTAGATTACATGTCTGAGCAACCTGCATCCTCCCTTGGCTTAAACACAGATGTCTGAATGTGCTCAGACTGAATCCTATCCTTGAATTTTCTGGATTGGGAAGTTGTGAGTGCTGATTAACCTCCAAGATGCCATAGGAGAAATTTTTACCTTTAATTAGCCTTTGTAAAATACTGTTATATATATAGTTTTTTTTTTAATTATTAAAAAACCCCTCATAATTATATCTGTCCTTTTTCAAACTCTCCTTTTCATAAAAGGTTGCTAACATTAAACATCGTTCCTAAAAGAAAATGCTGGGATTGATTTTCTTGTTTGCCTTCTTTTCCTGGGTGAGTAAGTCCTTTTCTTTCCTACTCCAGGGATACAAGTACATTGTGCCAGAAGGGGAGTGCTGTGGGAGGTGTCAGAAAACCGCCTGTGAGGAGCTGCACTTTTGGCCTCGGGGTGATGAAGATCCTCCTTTGCATGAGGTGGGTGCCAGTGGGATGGACAGTTTCCCTCCCAGCAAAAGCCCCCTGGGATTATTTTGTGTTCTATGGATGGAGATGAGGATGATACCAACTTTTTCTTCTACACATCAAGCAGCACAGAGAGAATGTTTTGGGTATCCTGTGACCTACCCAGTCAATCCCCACATGTGAATCCTCCCCACCCTTTCTGGGCCAGATATTTTGTGTACAGTTACTAATTTCAGTCATGGTAGCTTAAAAGAATGTGGATATAATGCCTCCATGGCTGTCAGCTATTTGTTTAAATTATCCCAGCTAATTCGTATTGCAATCTGTTGCCGTCTTAAAAAGAAAGCTTGCTCAAGTGTAATTTTGCAACCTGCCTTTTTCCTGTTTTTAACAAGGGGGTTTCTTAATGTGGATCACTATTCTTTTCTTCTTCATCAAACAAGCCTTCAGAAGGCCTATTTATGTGTCCCACTCTGTCTTACTGACTTTTTTTGTCCTAACACGTTAATAATAATGTCTCTTCCTTGCTGTGTCCTCTTGCAACTCTTCTGTCATTAAGAATTAAGTATTTTAACCCACTAGAAGAATGGGTTTCCTAACTTTCTGAGCAAAGGTGTTTGAATTGGCTGCATCTGGTTATCTAATCTTCAGTTTTGCTGTTCTTGAAGTGTGTTCAGAGTGGTATCAGTGAAGGAATAAAACAGCAAAGCAGTGAGCAGCTCCTCCCAGCCCTGAACTGTGGCAGCATCTTCCTCCTGGCCTCTGTTGATGTCTGTTCCATAAATACCACTTGAAGTTCCTGCTTTGTATGGCCTGTGGGTGATGATAATAAGAGAACTGTCAACAGGATCTGGTCTTTTCTACATTTGCAAGTGTTTCAGGTCTAGAGGCTATTGTGAAAGCCTCCTTTGGGCTTATGCGAGCTGATTAGCTGCAGGTTGCAGCAGAAAGAGGGGCTGCTCAGCTGCATTGCAGTGCAGGCAGTCACCATGGAATAAATGCAGATTTGTCTCCAGTTAGGAGTGCTTCTCCTTCTTCACATGTTATTTGACCTGTCCCTTTTGTAGGATACTCCTGTAATTCTTATTCTCTACAAACTCAGCGTGCTCTATAAAATGGTTGTCACAGTAAGAGTTTGTGGAGAGCTGTTGAGTGACACTGTTCCTGATGCAGTAAATGTGCTTTTGGCAAGCCAGCATCTGGCTGGGGTGGCCTTCCCTCTATCCAGGAGTACAAATACTGCTGCTTGTGTTTAATCTTATCACAACTTCCTCTCAGGTCGGCACGGAGTGGCGATCCCCCTGGAACCACTGCATTGTCAATGAGTGTGTCCGGGTGAACAATGAAGTTTTCGTGCAGCAAAAGAATGTTTCTTGCACCCAAATGGATGTGCCTGACTGTCCAGAAGGAACTGAGCTGCGCTGTGACCAAGTGATAGACTGCTGTCCATCCTGCAGATGTGGTAAGGTTTGGAGAATGACATACGGGATCACTCCGGCATGAATTGTTTCATGGGGTGATTTTCTGTTTCTCAACAATTTTAAAAGTGTGTGTTTTGGAAGCATAGCTCTACCTTAAAGGGCTCCTATGTAATTCAGACACTGAGTACAGAAGCACCTGCTGCTGCATCCAAAGCCCCCTGGGAAAAAGTGGGGGGGGATACTGCCTTGCAGTGCCTGAAGGGAACGCACAGGAAAGATGGAGAGAGACTCTCGACAAGGGCCTGGAGTGACAGGACAAGGGAGAATGGCTTCACACTGACAGAGAGCAGGGTTAGATTGGATATTGGGAATAAATTCTTCCCTGTGAGGGTGGTGAGGCCCTGGCACAGGTTGCCCAGAGCAGCTGTGGCTGCTCCATCCCTTGAAGTGTTCCAGGCCAGGTTGGATGGGGCTGTGAGCAACCTGGTCTAGTGGAAGGTGTCCCTGCCCATGGCAGGGGAGTGGAACAATATGATCTTTAAAGTCCCTTCCAAGCCAAGCCTATGATTCTATGACCCCTAACATAAGTCTTGGCTCAAAAGTCTAAATCAGAACGTTTGGATAATTTGTCTCGGCCTGGGAAGATTCACAGTGACATTTAGTTGACAAGTGTGCAACCACAGGGTGAGGAGGGAGCAGTGGGAGGAAGAGATGATATATCCTCTCTAATTTGCAGAAAACCTGAGTTCATCTTCTGAGAGTCTGAGGCTTGACTGGAGGGAAAAGTTTATTTTCTGTTATGTACTTGTTCAAATATAGCTCAGCCAGAGATATTTTTATGCAGCATCACGTATAGCCCTGACAAATTGTTGTCTTTCAAGGTATAATGTAAGGGAGCTCAGTTATGCCTCTTTACAGTGAAACCGGACACAAATTTCCTCAAGCTGGAACTGTACTGAGTCAAAAAAGCATAGCTGTGGATGATTACATCTTGGAAATGTCATTATAATTGTAATGCTAAATGGAATACTTTATTCTTTTTCAGTACCCCTGAATGGTTGTCTTTTGAATGGCACTGTTATTGGGGTAAGGCACAAATTCCTTTTACTTGTTGAGATGGCAAGATGTTTAAATATATGAATGAGCTTTTGAAAGACACACTCTTGTCAGAATATACACACACAGAATACAGGGCAGCTTTTTTTCCAGATAGAATCTCTGCAGGTGAGACCTTGGAGTAAGAGCAGTACCAGGGGCCTCAGCATATCTGTGTCCAGCTCCTGACTCTGACAGGATGTTCCTATATGACATTGAGCATCTCTACAAAGTAGGGACAGCAGTGTTTCCTTATCTTGAAGGATGCTTGAAAAGAGTGCTTAGAAACTGTGGTAATCTGGATTTTGTAATGATTTGCAGACTACCAAACACACAGGAAACTCTCTATGATGGTTAATCTCCCAAGTGATCCTTGCTCACTTTGGGGAAGCAAAACTTTCCCATATTCTACTTAGAGGATAAGCCAGATTAAAGCAAGGATGGAGACTTCCTCCACCTGTGTGGAAGGAGAGGTATCCCTCCTTGGCTATTAGCAGGAACAGGAAAGCTGAGTTTCCTCCCTGTTTGACCTCTTTTCCCTTTCAAGATCCCTGCTGATATGCCCTGTGAGGAAATTTTTTCTCAACTACATATTTAATGGATAGATTAAGACATGTTTAACCCAGCCCATGATAGTGGAAATGATGGGAGTTAAGCATCTGATCTCATTTATGCCGAATTTATCTTTGGAGAGCTCTGTCAATTGTCCATTGTTTCCCTAAATCCACATTCTGGCAGCACCTCTGGTGTCAAAGAACTCTAACTATTCTCACCATCCCTCAGGGAAACAGGTTCTTTTTAGTCATTTAACCTGACTTTAACCTACTCATTCCTGCTTTGTCTATGCGTGTCTTCCTTTTTCATTTATTCAGAAGTAAATTTACTCAAATCTCTTTACATTTTAGTGGTGTGGCATAGAGAACCTTTCTCCATCTATTTCTTTTGGTTTGGAATGTTTATTTTTTTGTAGTCCAAAGGCATAAGTTTATCAGTTTTTTAGAGCTAAAGCCATGTCATCCATCATTCTGTGTAGAGATGACTTCCCTTATAGAATTAAATCCAAGGAAAAACTCCTGTTTTTCTTGTCAGAAAAGAAAAGCTTTCTTGTCGGAACACTGGTTTAAATGTGATAAATTCTAGAATAATCTACTTTCTCTTTAATCCCTCCACTTGTTTCTTCTATTGTATGTGGTCAGAAGTAGTTGGTGTCCTACAAAGACAATATTTGTAGGGAATGTCAAGCAGGACAGTAATTAGCAGCTCTTGCCACCTTCTCTTATACAGGATTATATATTCCATATATATATATACAGGATTATATATTCCATATATATATATAATTTATGTATTGCAAGCCAAAGCTCTTTCCAGTTGTGTGCTGTTCTGCCATGACCAACTAATTTTTTTCTCCTCCAACAAAATGTTCACCTGATGTGTCAAGCAGAGTACTTTTTCTCTCTTCAGGCATTTAAAAATATTTACAAATAACTTAAAATTAAACATAAACAAATTTTGAAACAGAATGTCATGTTGAAGGCAAAATGAGACATGTCTGTGTTTTGAAAACTTCAAAATAAAATCTCAGCTTCTGCAATATTGAAAAAAATTCCTAAAATTTCTTAAAATTACTTAATTATAAGTAAGTAATACCATATAGTTAATTATCTTACTATAATTACTTAGCTATAACTTACTATAAGTTAATTAGCTGTCTGTCTGAAATATTTTGAGCACCTGGCATCACTACAGCTTTGTCTTGTACTATTCTCAGCTTCAGTGACTGGTTCCAGAGTCCTGGTCAGGAAGGAAGATGTGGTGTCCACAGAAGTTTATACTTCCTGGATTTCAAACCCTTTATGTTGGGTCCTTTAAGAATAGGCTTCAAGTTTCATTTTATATCAAGGGAAAACTTTTCTACATTAACTCCTTCCCTGAATAGTTCCAAGTTTTGAGTCTTTTACTGCATTTCTGGTAATTTACTGTGTCCTTAATCCCTTTAAATTTTTGTCATGTATCTGGTTACCAATATTATATTCCAGTAATTTGGTGTATTGCATCCACTCTGCTGTTCTTAACAATGCTGTGGGTTTTAACTACAAGCTTCCAAGCAGGTGGCTGTATTTACCAAAAGGATTATCTGTATCTCTCATCTGTTTTCTAAGGCTTTTACTGAGGGGTGTTTCAGAAGGTGATCTGAGCAGATTTGAGCTTTATGCAGATTATTTTTGTGGCACCGGGTTAGCAGATGTCAACATTTCATTATAAGCTAGCCAAGAACGCACAAGATAGGTGTGTTATATAAAGGGGAAAATCTGTATCAATCCCTTATTTTGTTCAGTTCTGTCATGCTAAGCAAATTTGGGATTGGGGCAAGAGCTTCCCCCAAGAGTTCAAGGCACTTGAACTGTGTGTGGAGATTTCATTTCAACATATCTCTAGTAATCCCGCTGTTCCCGCCTCTCACAGTGATTGTCACAGGAATTCAACTTTATTTTGTACTTAATTGCAATGTTAGAACTATTAGAAGATTCCATGAGGAGATCAGTGATATCAGTTGTGTAGACTCCTTCTTTATGATGTTAAAGCCTAGATCCACTGAGGCATTCTTTGCTAAACCATGTCATGTGGTCTGCACTAGAACTGTTGCTCTGGTGTCTGACTGCTTTTCAGTTTTGAGCTCAAACAAGAAATCTGGATAATTCAAACAAGAAGTCATAGGATATTTGTTCTCCATCTGTTTTGGTGTAACCCCAGCCAGCAGCTACTTGCTCACTCCCCACCACCAGGATCAAGGAGAGAATGGGAAGGGTAAAAGTGAGAAAACTCCTGGGTTGGGATAAAGATGGTGAGAGTAAAAGCTGTGGAGGCAATACAAAACAAGGAATTTATTCACTGCTTTCCATGCTTAGGCAAGTTCAGCCTTCGCAGACAAGCAGAATGTTGACTTGGGAAGACAAATGCCATTACTCCAAAGATCCCCCCTTCCTCCTACTCCCCACTGTATATTCCAATCATGATGCCATAAGGTCTGGAATGTCCCTTTGGTCAGTTGGGGTCACCTGTCCCAGCTGTGTCTCCTCCCAACCTCCCATGCACCCCTGGTCTCCTCAGCAGCCTGGCAGTAGGAAAAGCAGAAAAGGCCTTGGCTCTGTGCAATCCCTGCTCAGCAATAATAACAACAACATTTCTATATTATCAATCCTGTGTGCAGCACAGATCCAAACCACAGCCCCATTCCAGCCACTGGGAAGGAAATTATCTGTACCCCAGCCAAAACCAGCACACCCTCTCTCTCCAGCAGCAAATTTTTGAGTGTATCCCCATGCCTTCCTCCACTGAGGTTTTTTAGCCCTCCTGATTAATGATAGTCACTACAAAAGGTTAAACCTGGAAAGCTGAGGAATCCCATGTTCAGGTCTCAAGCTGAGCTGTTAAAATACAGGGATTTCCCCCTTGGTATTTCCTCTTTTGTCATGTGTTATGTGGAGTGTCCTTTTTCTAGACCTCAGGAGAGTAATTACTGTTACTGGTTATAGCGGCCTGAGGGGCACAGAATAAGAATAGTTACAATTCTGTGCTCAGAATATTTTTCCTTCAGAATATTGGCTCTGAACTACCCATAAATGCACTGCTTTTACACTGTTACTGTGGCCAGCTCCCTGTTCTAGCTCCATTTGTTTAATGAGCATTTAATAATTCTGAAAGGAATCTGAGGATATGCACAGTACCAAGTGAAACTGACGGTGGCATTCCATTAATATCTGAAGCACAATTCAAACCTTTCATAATCTAGCAAAATTGCCTATGTACCTTATTTATTTACCTTTATTAACCTTATTAGTTTCTAGAAGTTTATGGAACTCTTGAGTAGGCTTCTCCCACTTTGTCCCTTCAGCCTTTGTGGTTTGTTATTTTGGGGTTGAAATGAAGGGCTTTGCACTTGGGAGGAAAGAAAGAATTTGTCTTTAGAATTCCTTTCAGTGCAGGGTAACCAGTTACTTACTCCACATATTTTTGTTTCTTAATGACTTGGCATTTTTTCCTCTGCATTTTAAATGTCATTTTTGCTTGCTTTGAAAAGGTGATGGGATCGAGAAAACAAAGTTCTGGGGAAGAGCTCAGGGAATTTGAATTGTGCTCAGCCTGATTTGCTTGTAACTACAGAAAAATAGAGTTCTTCAATCAGTAACGCTGTTTGTTTGTTTGTTTGAAATTTTATTTGTCTTTTCTTGATTTTAAGCTTTTAGGTCTTTAGAGATTCTAAGCAGTGCTGTTACAAAAACAGTAACAAGCAATTTCTGTCCATAATCTGTGGGTTGTGATGGCTCTAGAATAAAAACTTGTTGCCAGATCGATTCATTACACTCAAAAAATGAACTCTTGGCAACCATGTAGTCAGAATAAAAAAAAAAAATCTTCTTTGTGACTTTCAAGGATCCCTTTCTTGCTTTCTAGATTTTTAAGCAACAAAGAAATACCAGTATAATTTCTCAGATTAAGGACTTCTAAAGGGCTTTCTTGAAAAGTAGCCTCATGCCATGCTGCTTGTTCTGGAGTTAGAGATGAAAAAAATGGGGTCTCTGGAAACTTGGAAACATGGGTTTCTTGTTTCTCTAGCAAAGAATAACAGTGCAAAATTTAATGAAAGAGATTTAACCTGAAGTCACTTGTTTGTCTGGATTTTGCTGGGGAGATGGTCACTGACAAACTGGTTCTGATGTTTCAGCACGGGAGGCGCATGATGGTGGATCAGTGCACGACGTGTGACTGCTTCCAGTCAGCACCTCGGAAATACACTCTGAGATGTACCAAACTGAGCTGCCAGGCCTGCCCAGCGGTGAGTGGGAGCAGTCTGGGGGTCTGCTTAGGAATGTGTCTGATGAGAGTCGTGTTCTTCTCTATACACACTATGTCTGGTACAGCTCTGGGGCCTTTGGCCTTTCTTCATGTTTTTCTGAGAAGTCTTGGCTCTGTGATCTTTCCATGGATTGGATGATATGCACCAAAATTGATCTAAATCATCAGCGTAGCAAAGATGGTACATGGTACTCAGCTCCACAGGCAGATTTTATTGTATAGTTTAGCTCATTTACCCTTAGGGCAATATAAAGTTTGGCAAATCATTTGCAACAGGAAATGCTGAGTCCTCTTTACTACAGTTTATCTGTCCCTCCAGGGACTGGCAGCTCAGACAGATCTCCATACTTCAGGCCTTTCCTATCACTCTACCAAATTGTCTAAAAGCTGGGCTCAGTAGCATCTGTTTGGTTCCCAGCCCATGCCTTTAGTGATTTGAAGTCCCCATCAGTTCCCACTGGTTTTTGAAGTCTTTGCTTCTGCTTTGGTGCCATCACATGCAAGGAATGAGTTTGGCTGAGAAAGTCAGAGGGATATAGGGATAATATTCCATTTTTACTCCACTGACCAACAGTGTACCAGGATTGCTTGATTAGCTCTGCTTAATTGTGTAGTTTTCTCTCTTAGCATCAAGGCCTCGAGTAGAGGAGACCTAAGTGAGTTGCAGAGGCTGGTTTGATCTCCCTGTGTCCAAAGAGCACAGACCACCAGCTAAGTTTCACAGAAAAAAGTCTTAAATGCCTCTTCCTCTTCTTTGTCCTTTCCCTGAATAGTGGATGGAGCCCAATGGGCCCAGCCAAAACCAGGGCCTGTGCAAGTGGTGGCCGTGGCACCCAAAATCCACATCTCTAATACAAGCATGTGGGATTCCTGGCTGATGTCCAGGAGAGGCATACACTGACAGGGTCCCTGCAACACATAGGGGCAGAGTTCTTGATGAGTCCAATCTCTCATCCTGAAGTAGAAGTGGTAACAACTGGAAATGTAGTTAAGTCTCTGTAGAGAGTAACCTCTACCAAAAAAAAAAAAGACCAAGACTGCAGGCTTGAATTATTTCCTTCTACCCGTTTTTTGAAGAATTGTAAACAGTGTCCCAGCTGGCCTGTTGTGGGTAGAAAAATGATGATGTGACTTCCGGGGACAGGTCAGTGGTTAGGACAACCCAAGACTAGCCAGTTTCATGTGGAGAATGCAGCTCAGATAATTCATAACTGTTCCACTTGTCCACTGGGCCATCAAACTGGCCTTGACCCCTTTTATTTGGTGGTGTAGATGTAGCCTGTGACAAAAAGGACAATCTGGAATATTGTTTCTGTGTTCTAGACCCTAATATCACCCCTTCTGTGAGGTTTGATTATAGACATAGGCTTCTGAAGGGAAAATAAATGGCCATGCTCCGTGCATCTTTCTCAAAATATAACTTCCACAAAATATTACCTGGCAGATCCATGAAAAAAAACCCAAACAGATAAATTTGATATACTTGTGGCCAGAGATGTCTGCATGTGTATGTTCCCACACAAAGACACACAAACATCCATTCTTGCTACTCGATGCAAGGATCCAGCTGTAGAACTTAAAGGTAGAGGAGTCAATATAATATATAATAAAAAATAAGATGGGGAAACATTCCTCTCCTGATTCTTTCACCACCCACACATTTCCCAAACAGCTCCATTTCCCCACGTGACCCAGACTAGATGGAAAACCCTGAAGTAAGGGCCATTTCCAGTTGGGCTTATGAAAGACTGTGAACTTGTGTTTGTGGAGATGTGCAGCCACCCAAGGGAAGTTGCAGGTCTAGGACTATATATCCCTTCCTAGCCATTGTAATGAATTTGTGGAGCTTGAGGGGAAAAAAAATCAAGTAAGATACAGAATGTCTTCATCCCCCTAAGGCCAGTGGGATTCATACACTTCACAGGATCTTTCCTGTCTCAAAGCATTTGACTTCATGGTATACCCAGATTAAAAACAATTCCTTGCTAATGGATAAAATTTAACAGTACCAATGGGTTAAGAGTACCAAGTCTCTCAGGAGCACCTGCTTTCTCCTGGATGCTGAAGCTGTGTAAGGAAAAGCACGGGCAATTGAAATGCAGCCAACTCCAGCAGATTCTGCTCAGGAGGGTTATTTTTTTGGTCATTTTATGACCTGCTTTAGGTGCTTATATTTTTGCTAGTAGGAAAGTTCATCTAAGTAACAATGAACTACATTTTCCCCCGATGATTTAATAGTAACCACCCCTCCCTAAATTCTCTTTCTATAAAAAACATATGGATAACATGCATGCCTTCACTGAACCAAAAAGTGCTTGTTTTCTTAAAAATGTTTATCTCATCATAAGCAGCTGTTGGTTATCTGGAGCAGCTGGGGACATTACTGTGGGACACTTCATGTGTCAGCTCAGTTCCCTTCTGCTTGGTTTGGTTTTTTCCTTTCCATTATCCACTCTATACCTTTCTGTCTCTCCACCTAGTGCTGCTCATTCCTCTATGCTCTGTCACGTTTTTTCCCTTCATGCCACATGATTTTCCCTTCAGTGCTGTTTGTGGAGCTCCATTATTTTCCTTTTCTTTCTTTCTTTCTTTCTTTCTTTCTTTCTTTCTTTCTTTCTTTCTTTCTTTCTTTCTTTCTTTCTTTCTTTCTTTCTTTCCTTCTTTCCTTCTTTCCTTCTTTCCTTCTTTCCTTCTTTCCTTCTTTCCTTCTTTCCTTCTTTCCTTCTTTCCTTCTTTCTTTCTTTCTTTTTCCCCTTTTATTATATTGTACCTTCTCTGATGCTGTTGTACTCTCTGGTACTATCAAGCCATTTTCTTTTTCTTTCCATACTCCAAATTTTCCAGCTTAGCCTTATTCTGCTCTTTCTCTGCCCAATGCTTACTGGATATTTTGCCCTTTTCTCTCCAGTTTCAGCATTTCCAACTGCTTTTCCATGTTTCACTGTGAAGAATTCATTGGTTTTACTGAGTAGCATTTTTCTGGCTATGACTGTCTACTGAATCTTACTTTTTTTTTTAAAAAACCAATATCTTACAATAAATATAGGATGCATGCTTCAAATAAAATAAACCCAGCAAAATGTCCTTCACCTTCTAGAACTACAGAAGGCAGGAAATCCGTGGCTCTTGCTGTGGAAAATGTGTGCCGACTTCATGTAGCATCAGGCTGAGAGATGGAAGGGTTCAATATCTTCAGGTAAGTTTTAAGCACTCTTATTTATGAGTGAATATAAATGTATCATCCACTTCTGTTGAACCCCAGGGAAGAACATTTTTCTTCCTTTTTGATTAGGTAGCATGGTGGTTTTTTGTATCTCAGAATAACTGATCAAGGAAAGTAATTTGTTTGTAAATGAAAAAATAGGAGACTTCATACCGCAGTGCAAAATTCTAGAGGGGCATTCTAGATTCAAGAATATTATCACGGAACTTTAACTGGACTATGACCTCCAACAGGTATTTAGAGGAAATGAAAAGCCTATTTTAAATGTGAAATAGTTAAGTTGAAAATATGGATTTTGAGAAACTGCTCCAGCATAGAATCATAGAATGGGATGGGTTGGGTTGGGATGGAAGGGACCTCAAACATCATCTTGTCCCAATGCCCTGCCATGGGCAGGCACACCTTCCAGCAAAGCAGGTTGCTCAGAGCCACATCCAGCCTGGTCTTAATGCATGATATCTTCTTAAACAGGAGTGGATATTTTTCTGGTTAAACCCCATCCTCTGTCACAAGAGACAACATCTAAAATTTTCTTTTATTCCATTCCTGTGAAAAGTCTTAGGTGGGGAGAGTATGGGAAGAGCCACAAAGCTGGGGAAGGCTCTGGAGCACCAGGAGGAGCTGAGGGAGCTGGGAAAGGGGCTCAGCCTGGAGAAAAGGAGGCTCAGAGGGAACCTTCTGGTTCTGCACAACTCCCTGACAGGAGGGGACAGCTGCGGTGGGTCGGGCTCTGCTGCCAGGGAACAAGGGACAGGATGAGAGGAAACAGCCTTGAGTTACACCAGGGGATGTTTAGATTGGATATTAAATTTTTCCTTCATGGGAAGCATTGTCCAGCTTTGGCACAGGCTACTCAGGGCAGTAGTTGAGTCACCAGCCCTGGAGGGATTTTAAAAATGTGTGGATGTGGCTCTTAGAGATGCAGTTTTGTGGTGGACTTGGTTGGCAGTGGGAGGTTAATGGCTGGACTTGTTCTTAAGGGTTTATTCCAACCTAAATGATTTGGTGAGGATGGGGATGTGGGTTTATATATATTTTCTAAAGAAGTTCCTCACTCACGCAAAAGGTAAATAATTGTACATATGTCTCTTTAAAAGACAGATAATAGGCTAGATTCCCAAATCTCTCACTTAGAGAAGTTTTTTTCCCCTAAGTTAATGGAAATTTCTTCCCTGACAAAAGCTGAAAAGGTCAGGTTTGGGCAGAGCTGTGATCAATATGGCCATGGAATTTAACAGAAGATAATGACTTTTTTGATAAATGTCACCACCATGGTACTTTAATTGAGACATCAGCAAAGGAATATTCTGAAAACTTCCTGTCCCCTGTTGTTTCTGTGTAAAGCTAACACCCCTTCAATCTTTCCAGGCAAATACATCCCTTCAGGATGGCTGTGATAGTCACTCCTGTAGTGTAAATGAGAGAGGGGAATTTATCTGGGAAAGGAGAATCACTGGCTGTCCTCCATTTGATGCCAGAAGATGCTTGGCTGAAGGAGTAAGTAGTGAAATGGGGCCTGTTTCCAGGTTTCTTAATGGACTCGTTTCTGGTACCTTCTGTGTGCTGGGGTGGGAAACCCCAACATTCTCCCAATACCTTGCCTAAACCGGATTTGAACTTTCTCTGAAACTCAGAAAGATGTAGGTTTTCTCTGTTTTAAAATATAAGCTGGCTTTTTGTGGGACTGTGCTGACCATAATTCTGTTATGAATACGAGGCTGAATATTTGAAATATCAAACATTTGCAAGTGGTGCTTCTAACAATGTTCTTGGTTTGGGATCCACAGCAAAAACTGTGTGGACAATGACACAAACAGAGAAGCATGCATATGAAATGCTAAGATACTTTTTCTCTGCTGTTACATGAGGTTAGGGAAAGGAGTTTTCACAGTGCTGTAGGAAGATCAAACTTCCACAATTGCAGTTGTTTAGCAGAATAAACCCTTTACAGAGTATTCACCCATCTTTCTTGTGATTTGTGGTTAATAGACACTGAGGAGCAGAGTGAGTGCGAGTGTAGCACATGGGGCCCTGATTTTGTTTATCTGTCAGGTTTTACACATCTTACAGGTGTTTATATCCACCTGTTCCCATTTTCTTGGGCATGGCAGGAAGCAGGGAACCTTTAATAAAGCTTGTGTCCAAACCACTCTGCTCATACACATGAAACAAATGGAGGATTTGTTACATATGATGTGGGAAAAAATAAAGCTTCTACAGGACATTTCTCACGTTGTGAAATTATAATACACAGTTTTGTTGTATAAACAAAGATTTAGAAAAAAAAATGCTGCATTATATTACAGGCTTGGGGTTATTATCATATTCAATGATGTTAATGGAAAATCAGTGAAAAACAGTTTAAACAAAATTTCTCAAACTGCATTTATTCTTCTATCTCCCCCCAAAAGAAATATTTCAGGTATAAAATTAGTATTTTTCATCTTGTTGCAGATCAAAATTTTAGGGTTTTTAATTTAAAAAAGCCTCCAAAATTAGCATGTAAGCTCAGGGGTTTAGTGTAACAGTGGCATCACCCTGCAGTGTAAAACATTTCTTCATTTTCTCTTTCACTGTAGTTTTTCAATAATTTGCACATTACGTATATTTCTGAGAATTATTTTCTGGATGGTAGCAATGAAACAAGTAACATGAAGTTCTTTGGCCTTTAAAACTTCCTTGACAGATGTGATATTTCTTAAACAGATATAAGACTTGAATGTTACTGGTTTTATCCTTCTGGTTTCCAGGAATTTATTTGTATTTAATGTCTTTATTTTAGAAAGCTCCTAATAGAAGGTGACAGCGATATTTTCAGGTGCTGAACTTGCTAATAAGTCAATTACTTCCAATTAACTACCAGCAAATACCATCCCAAATTCAAAATCTTAAAATTAATGAAGATTATTAATGTAGATTTGTGATTTTGTATAATATAGAAATTCAGGGTTTGTTTTTTTTGCCTAGTACCCTGATTTATACATCTTCTTTCAGCAGAAGTGTTATCGCTTGTGTCAAAATTTGAATTTTCTGTTTTTTTTTCATTTTAGGGCAGAATGGCAAAAATTGGCAACACTTGCTGTGACACATGTAAGTAAACAATCCAGAAATCTGAAAAAGTATGAAAAAGGCAGAGTGTGTAAGTACCTACATTTTCAATATTATGCAATGTAATGAAACAGAGCTTAGCAATGTCGTTATAATAAACCATCAAAGAAGTCCACCCTATGACTGGGATGCTGCTGTCATGTTTTGTCATCTAGAGCACGTGTTTTGACAGTATTCCCAAATGCTTAGAAAGAAATAGATACTCTCCACATTTTATGCAGATGTTAATTATGAATGTTTTATTTTATTGTTCATCTGGTAATAACAGGAACAGTCCTGCACATACAGCCTGACAAGTCACATAAACTGATACTACTGAATAAGTGAGGAAAACACTTCATGAATAATCTATCAACTTAAAATTAATTAATCAAAAAAGCCCAGTGCTGGTGAC
Organism: Pseudopodoces humilis; assembly: GCF_049639895.1. Taxonomy (NCBI): domain Eukaryota; kingdom Metazoa; phylum Chordata; class Aves; order Passeriformes; family Paridae; genus Pseudopodoces; species Pseudopodoces humilis. The sequence continues at coordinate 12,560,706 of NC_142204.1, read as the reverse complement.
AGTAATGTTTTTGATAACATATTAACCAGAAATAGTAGGGGAAAAGCATTCCTATGGAAGCCTGACTGCTTCTTAAATTTGGCAGTTTAGAAGCCAATTCTGCAACTCTTAATTTCATGCATCTTTGTGTGGATAATCCAAATGTCAGTCAAGCTGTGAGAGTAGGACGGGTTTGCTTACATAAGGAAGGATTGCAGGGTTGGGTTCTCATTTCTAAAATGAATCTCTGAGGTATTTGTGAACAGATAACCTCTCAGTTTTCTCCTTTGAAAGTAAAAAATAATACTGTAGCTTATATAAATTAAAAAAAAGATAACAAAGGATTGAAATTCTCTTTTAAGGTCAGACTATCAACATCTTGCCTCTGTTATGTCTTTTAATTTTCTTATTTTTGCTATGCATGTGCTCATAAATAAAAGATGGCCAGCATAGCAGCCCATCACCACACTGGCACACGAGCTGCTGCAATAATACCCCTGATGAAGGATGGTAACTCCTAGGGAGTTTGCAGCCTTTGCCTGTCTGGATAATCACTGAGCTCTGGCTTGAGAGACAGAAAGCTATTGAGAGACTGTCATCAAATGGATCAAACAGGTAATTTGGTTAGGGGAGCTTTAATCTACCAGGCTACAAGTAAGAAACACTCAAAATTATTTATTAACAAAAACAGATTTTGAAATTTAAAAGACAGGCTAATGGGCAGGCTCTAGTAATTTTGAGTGCCAATCACTGTAATCAGGAGAAACTAATTCCAAATGAGCGCAGATCAATGCATAGATTTATTTAACAAGTAATTTAAAAGTGATAGCTCCCTGCAGCAGCAAAGGCAAATTGATCTAAGTGATGTACTGCATGCCTAAAACCTCCCATACTGAATGGATCTTCAAATCCTTATTCCCAATGATGTTTTGCCTGGATGTAGCTCAGTTTCTCATGGACATATATTATATGTTATCTTCCAAGGTCTTGAGAGAGTCTGTCTTTTAGATGTCCCTGTGCCATAAAGAATTGGGGAAAAATCTTGTTCCCTCAAGTCCAGGCTGATGCCTTTGGCTTAGCAATCGGTTGAGGAGCCAGTTTCCTTTTGGGAATTTTTTAGTGTGTCTGAGGGCATTGTTCCAGCTTTTAAGTTTGTGGGAACACACAAGTGAACAGGTCTTGTTTTCTCATGAGATTTTTGTGGTATTAGCCACAGGACTTGATAATGGGCAAAGGATAGTCCTTATTTTTTCACTAAAGAAAGAAGTTGTGTCTCTGTTTCTCATCTCTTTTCTCTGTTGATCTCAATCTCACGTGTCCTGTTAAGTTACAAGCACCTGCCTTTGCGGAGGAGGCACAGTCAACAAAAAAAAGTAAATAACAGAGGTAAATTAACTAGAGAACAAGTTGATAAGTCAGGATCAAAAAGGGGATGAAGCTGTGTTGAGGCTCGTGACTTTTCAATTGTGTGAACAGCTGTCCTTTCAGGTGGACGATTTTTGTAAATGAGTGGTGAAATCATTAAAAGAGAAAGGGCATTTCCAGCCCTGGAACCAGAAACAAGCTGCTTTTTTTTTTTTTTTTTTTTTTTTTTAAATGAAATTTAAGGTTTTAGCAAACCACAGAGTCAATTTGGTACCAACATTCTGATGGGAAGTTGTGTTTGCTGGTAGGAAGTCGGATATCTTTCCTTTGTGTATGGACTTAGTTGTGCAGTTGCCCTGCTGAATTCCTTAAACTTTCTGAAATGCTTTTGTGTAGTACCTAAAAATCAGTCCTATATTCTGTTAAACATGGAAATTTCATTGGTTAGCTAGAAATGAGTATGAGTAGGAGCCTGTCTTTTCACTGAGACATAAAACTATAGTAACACTACAAAGACCAGCTGTTTGTGCACAAAATACCCACTGAAAAAACGCATTGGCTCCTTCACAAGTTTTTAAATGCAGACCAAAACATGCAAGAGTTCGGAAGAAAATATTCTGGTTTAATTTGTATTTGAGTATATTAATAATGAGGTTCTCTTTCAAAGTGGGGGAACAGAATCCCTGTTGGTTACCAGAGTTAACAGGAGAATTGTCTAGGACCAGGGAAGAGGTTGGTGTTAGATGGCCAAGGTGACTTTAAAACAAAGCAGTCAATTGAAAGGAAACATGAGGGAAACCCTCCCCTAGTGGAATTTCAGGGCTACAGTGTGAAATAGTCACACAACTCTACATTAATTACTTTAAGGAGACACACCAACTAGGGATTTTACCAGGAATAACATTTCACTGATGGCAATTTCAGGAGTAAAGGAAAGTGATTTACAAAAAGCAATTGTCAGCAGTGTCAAACATTTTTTTTCTTTTTCTTTTTTTTTACTTGGTAGGTGTGGAGGTGGAATGTCATACAGTTAGCACCAGACTGCAGTATGGGAATATCAATGGATGTGTGGCTGAAAAGGAGGTGCCCATTTCTCATTGTGAGGTAAATAACAAAAATCAACCCCCCTCTGCCCCAAGACCTTCTCTTTCTCTTTCCTAGAAGGAAACCTTTTCCTTCACCATGATTTCACTTCAGTAAGTGGAGCATCAGTTTCTCATTGATTGACTTGGTGTTAAGCTCATTGGCACTTATTTCCTGAAGTAATTTGGTGATGCTGAATTTTCCCTAGTCAAACCAGCATGTAAAAAGGCACATATGTTAGACACAAAGGCTTCCTTCATCCCATTCTCTTGCTTCCATCAGAAATTAATGACTCTGAAGTAGCTCTGTTAGGAGTTTCTACATTACAAAAAAAGGAATTTTTATCTTCACATTTGTGAAACTGATTTTCAGCTCTGAGTCTGCAGTTAAGCACTGAGCATCTGCATTGATTAGGGGAATTTAAATAGGTATTTAGATAAATGACACTTTAAACCACCTTTACACCTGAGTGCCAAGATTTGATTTGTGTGCTCTATAAGCTCTGGGATTCTTCTGTTAGCCTTAGCACCAAGCTGTTGTGTTCTAAATGTCTTGTGTCTTCCATAATCAGATTAAAAGTCTAATTTCCAGCCCATCACTGCTTACACCTTATATGGCAACTTCCTTTTAAAACAGGAGCATAACTTCCCTTCTGGGTGTTCCCATCTCTGCTCTTACCAACATTACCACACCCAATACAAGGATTTTAATCAACCCTTGTGTGCAGTCCAAGTTATGGCATAACTAATAATTCTTAACCTCTTGTCCTGTCTACAAAGTAAACGGTTCTTAGTCATAAAGTCGTGAGTATTAATGTTTCTCCTGCAGAAGACCAGATTTTATACTGGGAATAAATAGTAGTAAGTACATTTTTTCTAAAGTTCTCCCTGATAATGATAGGATATTTTAATTTAATTAGACTGGAAAATAAGAGCACAAAGCCACCAATGGAAATGGACTTTGACAGAGTGTTATGTGGGGCTACATGTTTTTACATCATGAAGGCTTATAGCTACAGGCACTGACAGCTTGGTCTAAAATAGTTAAGTGGCCAGACAAGCAGAAAAGAAAAAATAGCACTAGCAGGGCAACAGTGGGTGTGTGGGTTGCAGCATTTGGGCTAAAGCACTTTCTGAATGCATGATAACCACATTTGCTCAGAAGCCAACACCATAGCTCTGGACATTCCCTATTGAGATTTTAAATTCTGGGCTTTTTTTTTTTTTTTTTTGTGTGTGTGTGTGTGTGTGTGTGTGTGTGTGTGTGTGTGAGCAGTTTCTTCACCTCTCTTTTGCTCTGCTTATGTTCATAAGAAGTTACGCTTTGAGTAGCACCCCACAGTCTGAAGTCAGGCACTGTTTCTGAGTTCATGTTTTACAGCAGAGCACAGAAGCTAGACAAATTCACCCATGGATTTTGAAGGAAAGAAACAGGATTCTGAGTGCAATCAGGCTGTGTTCAAACTCCAGCTCTCTTCTTTTTCCATTTAGGGCAAGTGCAGAAGCACCACCAGGTACTCTGCTCAGACAGGGCAGTGGGAAGACCAGTGCAGCTGCTGTACAGCCATTCAGACCACCATGGTGACAATCCCCCTGCGGTGTCCCAATGGGACCATGGTGCAGCACTACATCCCTTCTGCCTCGCTGTGTGAATGCCGTGCTCGCAAGTGTACACCATGAATATTGCCCAGAAGCCCAGTTGCTTAATCTGAAGCTTTATGATGGAGGAACTTCACAATGCAAGCCTCATTTTCTCTGTACACTGCCTTATCCATTAGAATCCTGAATAATTGTATCAGCACAGCAAACAATAAAGCTTACCAGCACAACAGAACACAGTATGATTCATCTTGAGGTGGATTGTATGGAGGGATATTCCCTTCATTTCACTGTGGAAATTAATCTACATTACTGAAAAAATCCCAAAAGGAAAACCCCAAATAAATCATGCTTGGAAGCAGTTGCTTATACTTAACATTTCCCAAGTAATTTAGTATTGTCTGCAGAGACATTACACTTTCATTCCCCACTTCAGCCCTTAGTGACACACTATGGACTTGTAATTTTTTGCTCTTTTTCCTCCCATTCTTTTCAGGGAGTACAGTAATTGCGAATAAATGGGATAAGGCTTCAGAGTAAGAGTAGGATGTTCCTGGTACACAAGCAATACTGGTTCTGGCTCAGACAACCAAATGTATCTCTGTAGTATGTATACATGTTTCTCCTGAAGCTGAATGAAAAAGAAACTGTGTGTTGGGGACAGGCTGTGTACATTCTGCTAGTCCTTGTGTACAGGGTTAAGGACAGCTCTTAAGTCAGCCCTTGTCCAAACCAACTTGAGGAGAAAGCTCAGTGGTTATCTCCCTTATTTCCATGTGCCTGAACTTCACCTGTTGCATTTGTTCCAAAAATTGGAATTAATTTAGAGGCAGAATTTGCAGTGGCAGGTTTCATTTAATTACTGCTGCAAGGCATATATTTACAAGGATTTAAATTCTACTTTCTCTAATTGGGCCATGGAACACAAAAGATTCTCCAGAGTGTTGTTGGTCCTGGAGGAATCTTGTGTCACTGAAGCAGTTTCATTGGGAAGTACTAATTTCTCAAAAATATGAGAGAGGGAGGACTGTTATTTCCATGTATATTTTTGAAAGACAAGAATTATTCAAGCTTCATGTTTAACTAAAAATTTTAAAATAATGAATGGCATTATGACATGGTTAAATGAGCCAATGCATCTCCTCATATGCAAGGCAAGCTCCCTTTGGAGCCCCAGCCTCCTGGTTTAGGGCAAATTTGGGAGAAAACCTCCAAATGGAGTCCCCCCACAAAAGCAAATCTAAGCAGCCCCTCCCCCCAACTGGTTCAGGAAAAGAGATTTACTAGGAGAGAAGTGGAAAAAAACTGTTTAACAGAAATTGAATAATATTAAACAATAAAACCTCTCACTGTTTGCTGGACAGGAAAAAGTCCTTTTCATGTGGTGTAGCTCAGCTTGCTCAGTCTCTCATCAGTACCCTCCAGCGCTGTTAAGTGCCAAGGCCCAGGCCCCAGTGGGCCACAGGCGTGAGCTCCCAGGATTTGGCTGGGTTTTCAGTCCACAGCAAGTTTGCACAGATCCAAGAAAAAAAAAGAACCAGGGAACTCCTCTGCCTCATCTAGCTAAAACTAACTAAAAGCAAAGGAGAGAGCTCTGTCCCTCTGTCTGTCTGTGCTGGAGACAACACAGTCCAGGCCCAGGATGCGGGGAAGTGATGGTTTTCCTCAACACAAACTGTGGTTTCTTCTTCCCCCTCTTTGCTCTCAGAGCCAGTCTTACAGGTGCAGAACTTTAATGTGTAACATAAACCAGGCGACTGGGGATGCAAGGATCATAAAGTCACCCCAGGACAGGGAACAAACAAAAACTCCATTGCTTTGAATGTAAAAGGTAAGTTGCATTCCTTTTTTAGAAACCAGGCAGAGACAGAGACAAGAAGTTCCCAGGCTTGGTTTAAAGGTGGTATTCACAAAGGTGATCTCACTTTTCAGTGCTCCAAAATGCTGTCAGTTCTCCAAACTGGCCAGCTAATGGTCAGGTCTCAAGCAGAGAAGAAACTCCCCGCAGCCTCTCTTGAGGAGTCACTTCTGTGGATATTTCCTACTTTTTTTCCTAAATGCCAAACTACCACATCCCTGCTCCTTCTCTCTTGCCAGTCAGCTGTGGATTCAACACACCCTGAATTGTGAGCCCTTTTTGTTTTATTATTATTTCATGACATCCTTTATTGCTGCACAGAGTAGAAGTGCAGGCCTTCCATGCATCTCTGTGTCTTCTGCTATAGGGCACAATAACACTGGAGAGAGAAACCCAGTTTTAATTGGCACCAGCTGCACTTGCTGCAGTAGATTTGTCACCAGTTTACTTCCACCCTCACACCAGTTCCATCCTGTAGCTCCCTCAAGATATTAAGCTCCCTGACAGATGGATTTGGGTCAGTCAACAGTTCATCTGGAGCTGAAGCTCAGCAATTCAGGAATCAGCAAATCAGGAATAGCAACCCAAAACATCAGAAGGGGCAGAGAGAAGGGATAGATTTGGAGAAAAAGGCAAATGTCATCCTCTTCCACTTACCATGGCTGGGATGTCCCTTTGTTTCATTCTGTGCCCTTACCCAGATTGACCCTTCTTAGCTTGTGAAAGCTGACAGGATTGCAGCCTAAGGCTTTGTGGCTGCAGACAGGTCTTCTAATTAGATAATTAATTGTATGAGTCAGTGCAATGCAGCCCATGAGAAGAGCACTTACTGGCTTTACTTACAGCAGGGAATTCTGGCAACTTCAGTGTGGTCTAGATGTTACTCAGGCCTGACTACTACTACCTGTGTGTTCCAAGCCCCCATCATGAGCAAGGCCAGAAGGATCGTCCTTGAAAATCCTGTTGTAGAAGCAGAGTGGCAAGAAAGAAAAAGCAGAAGGGAATGTTATACCATCTCCTTTATCAGGCTGAAGAGGTAAATACATTTTTGACTTTGACTTGCTGGCATGAGAATCAAACTTTTTCAGGCAGTCTGCCGCAAAAGAACTGTCTGTCTTTTGCCTGAGGACCCAGTGGGCTCAGACCTGTTCTGTGCAGGTTTCATTGCCTTTCACACAGGCAGATCCAATCAGTGCAATTCCAAAACTTTTAGCAGCATTCCTCCCTGGCAGGAGTGAAGAGCACAGTCCTGCCTACAATTAAGTGTGCCAGCACATCACACAGTACTCTACATCTGACTGCTCCACTGGCATTCTCCAGCAGAAGCCAGGCTTTGAGGAATGTTGTTTCCTAAGTCATACATACTGTTTGTGAGCCTTGATGGGTTTGAACTATCTTGGTCTTTACCTTTCCACCAATGATTAGGAGCACATCCCACTGTTTCAGAACACCAACTGGATTGTTGAGTGTGTCACAGGATACATTTACAGGAATGCTGAATGGATTTGGGGAGGAGTCTTATATAACTCCTTAATTATTCAAAGCATCTAATCTCTCTGCTAAATTTACAGACTTGCAAAAAACACTCCTCTACAGCAGGTGAAACACAATCGAGTATATTGGTATTATCTGTCACAACTCTGCATTATCAATTAACACCATACCCAGGTACGTCAGGAAAGATAGTGATGCAAAGATATGATTTTCTCAGTTGGAAAGTCTTAAAAATAGACTACTTCCATTCTAAACAGCTGGAGATTGCTTCCTCTCATCTTGCTGTGTATATTATTTATTACCTGACCTAAGTGTATTACCTGTAACACACCCATCCTTACGGCTTATAGAAGCTGGTAATTGGAACCAATGCAGTCAGAGCTATAAGTCCACAGGGATCCCAGCAGGACCTGGCTCTACATTCCTATACTGTTCCAGAATAAGCCAGGATTTGCCTTTCTGGTTTTCAGCTTAGTTGAAGCAGCAGAGATTGTGGATGGAAAATAGCGAAAGCTTTAGAAAGTTTTCATTTCCATCTCCCTGAGATAGGTGTAGAAAGCAGGAGATTTGTTCCCTGTATAGGAAAGAGATTAATTGTTTTTAAAACTTCTGAAAGATGTTCTGAGAGTAACATAAGATACTAGCAGGGTAAAAAGGACAAAGTATTTGATATCTGTTGATATATTGGTCAGAAGATATGAAATGCCAAAGTAGGGTCCAAGAAGAGTGGCGTGTTCTAATGAATTTAAAGCCCCATATAAATTTCTTAGTCTTTCTGAGAAAATTTTACATCACCCAGCCCAAATTTGGGACACAACAGCTGCACTGCTCCCTTTATGTATTCAGCATGTTTGATAGCACAACCAGGGTGCGCCAGCACATGTCTTTGTGGCAGAGACAATTTCTACCCTTGCCAACCATGACAGCGTACTGTCCTGATTCACAAGGTCACAGAACCACTGGACTTTATTCAAGCATTGAATTAAACCATTTTTTCCCCATCACACTAGATAAACCATCATAGTATCATAAATAGGCTAAAAGAGGAAAAAGATTTGGGCTCAAATTAGTTACATCTCCCTCCAGTTATCATTAGCAAATGATAGCAAAAGTCCTTTCTCAAATAGCATTGGTCATCAACAACTTTTCTTCCCTATACATTGCTTAAATTGCAAGGTTGAAGGCTAAGCAGGATCCATCACCTGTTCTGATTAGACAGTTGATTACAAGATAAACTCCTGAATATTTCATGCAGGAATGACAGGGCATTCAGGCACTGAGGTAACTGGAGTACTTGAAACAGAGCCTTATAGAAAGCTTTCTACACTTACCTCCTACCTGGAAGCACTGTGAAGCTTTGTAGATATAAAGACACTCTTCCCCACAGAAACCACCTCCAAGACAACCTGATCCTTGAGTGCTGGTTCTTTGGACAGAACTGGCTCTGCTGTAGAGCCCTGGTTCTGCACCAGCCTTTTTCCTTTCTCTCCACTGCCTTCTGGGAAAAATATGCCTCTTGTTACCTTGCTTCTTGTGGCATTACGGAACATGAAGACAAGGTGCTGAAGTTCCAGCAGAGAATTGCCACGGCCCCTCAGGTCATGGGAGCTTGGTCTCTCTCCCTCCATGACGGTAATCACCAAACCAGGTGGTCTCACTAATTAGCTTCAGTTTGTGGTTTGCTTAAAGCAGGATCAAGGCAGGATGGAAATAGCTGCTGGTGTTGCTCCTTCCTTAAGCTGGTGCAGAAGCAGATTGTGCACGGCATAGCCACATCCTATTTTAGTACTGACGCAACTTCCAGCCAAACCTCCAGGCAACATGGAAACACACGCGCCTGGTAAGTTTATTCTGTTTCGTTCTTATTGCTGCCTATGGAATGGGATAGGCCAAAATGGGGTGGAGAACAAGGAAAGGAATACTTTGGAAGGATTTTTCTGTATTCTTTTAGGACATTAAAAAAAAAGAAAAATCTGCAGCCCAGTTACATACTCAGAGATAAAGCATGCAGAGTTCATTTCTCCTGAAGCATCAGAAGTGCATCTGTGGGTCAGTGTTTTGATCCATGTGGAAAAGACAATCACTAGGCAAATGCCTTGTGCTGGTCTTCTGCTGTTTCCACCTGCCTTCACCTTATTGCGGTGCAACTGTGGGTAGTGAGCAATATGCTTTTCCAGGAGAAAATGGGCAGCCCTGAGCTCTCAGTTCCCACAAAAAAGAAGCAAATCTGCCAGTGCATAAAACTTTTGTGCTGGAGTTCCTAGTGTACAAGTTTAGAATAACTTTCAGTGCTGATGTTGAGTCATTGTTCTTTTGCTGTCACAGTTAAAAGCTCTGTGGTTGTTTCCATGTTATCTTATTGCTTCTGAGGCTGTATCTTTGCTGTGAACTTCAAACTCCTTGTTTGAATAATAGAAGGATAGAATTTGGCCATTAAGTTTTAGCTGTCTGGTATTTCTCCCTTTTTAGTTCAAGAACTATTTAGGTATTTAGACCCCTCCTGCTTAACTGCTTCTATTAAAATCAGCCCCATAACTAAACTCAGAATTAGATGGTTCTCTTTATAAAGAATATTTCTTCTCTAATTGTATTCTGGAGGTGGGAAGGCAAAGGATATCTGTGTTATGTACAGCCAAATGTAAAGGAATGCTTCTGAGATACTGAGTCCTGCCTGAGGGATTCTCCTGCTGGGTGTCCTGGAGGCTCAGAACATTTCAAACTGAGTGTTGGCATGGGGTTCAGACAGGCAGATGCACCCAGGCTGTCTGGATTAGTCTGGCATTAGTCAGGATTTCTTGTTTGGCCCTTTCTACCTGCAGTCTGAGTGAGCCCTGAACACACAGGCTGAAAATTATGTGGCATTAGGGACAAGCCAAACAGCCTTGTCTGTCTAATTCCTATATTCTTAAAAAGCACTGAAATGGTGGTTTTGAAGACACAGTGGAAGAAATCATGCTTTGCTGTAGTTGTGTTGAATCTGGTGGAGATGTGCACGTGAAGTAATTTTGGCATGAGCTGAGCTACTTCATCTATATTCAGAGCTGAGAACTCATTATTTACTGAGAGCCTAAAGAGCACATGTATAACCATGCTGCATCTTTTTGTGTATATATATTTATATCCTTTGAAATAGATATGTTTGAGTAAAGCTACAAGGAAACAGTAAGTTCAAGTAGGTTTTTTTACATCCCTGCGTGGGGGTTGGAGTTTGCTAATCAGTGTTCCTAAATTGCAGATGTTTTGAAAAGCCTTGCAGAGGAGCATCCTTCTAACTGTGGTCTCTTTCAGAAATGTAGATTCCTTCTCATATTTAACTGGAAAGAGAAGAAGATAAATGAAAACAGTTCCCTGTCTGTGCCCTGGATGACCAAACCACTTGCAGCGTATTCTGCAAGTAGCTGTGCTATAATCTGATCATCTGGACTACTTAGCTCAGTTAATTGGCTGTTACTCAGGATTTAATACAGAGCTCCTAATAAGGCAGACTTCTTTACTGACTCTTTTACAAGCAGTGTTGTCCTTTATCACACCCTCTGTCCTTCCACTTTTGGCAATCTGTGCAACTTCTTTGTGGTGGCACTTTGGACAAGGACCTGTGAGGTCAATTGCTGCACATGTGGCCAACCCTTAAGTTTGCAAAAAGCTGAGGCAAAGGAGTACAGAGAGCTGAGTGAGCAGGTGGTGACTGGCTGTAAATTGGCACTGGAACTGGAGCTGGTCACTGACCTCTGTCCACACACACACATACCCCTTGTTTTCTATCTTTGATACTAATTCCTCCAGAACTCTTACAGAATGAGAACATGTAAGGCCAGATGTCATAGTGGCTTACAGGGTAGAGTGAGGTCAGGCTGCATCTGAAGCAGAAGCCCCTGAGGCACTGCTGTACCACAGGCAAGAGCTGTCAAATGTGGAATGCACGCAAAACAAAACATTTTGTTTCAATCGGTCTAATTTGGGAAGATGAAAAGCTTTTGGGAGGAGTCTTCCAGATACGAATATGGCAACTGCAATTCCATAAAAAAACTTATTCTAATTGGGAGTCCCTGACTGCCTCACCAGTTTACCAGTGTTAATCTCAGGTTCGTGACATGGTTTCTGGAGGTTAGGAAGCATAATGGAAATAAAATCATGGTATTATAAATGAACAGCAGCTTTTTTCCTAGGCTAGTTAAAAGGACTGGAAAGAAAAAGAGGTCTTTAATTGACTGTGTAAAGGTCTTGTGAGATATCCCAGACTCAATCTGAAAATACTGGCAAAACATTGTGTGTGGCCTTTGGGAATTAAACCTTTGCTTATTAATTATTTTCCTTGGAGTTTCCCTTGTGGCATCATTATGTGCTTCATTAAAGTGATCCAAGCACATGTCTGCCCAGGAGATCAGACAGGGAAGACTGGTGAGTCAACCTGTTGTACTGTTCAAGTGCTGCTGAACCCTAATCTGGTATTGATAGGAGACATAAGAAAATTCATAACATTTAGGGGTCAGACCCCCTCCTTCAAGCATTTCCTTCTTTAGCATTCCACTGTCTCCTCTCTCAGAACGTGGTCGTGGGGAAGCATTTTCAGTCTGAGTATAGGGGATAGAAGAGGCTCAGCTAAATGAAGGGGAAATAAAATCTCCAGACTTTAGCAGTACACAATGGATGTAGTGACTCCCTGGATAGATGCGAGGTGTTATTCTTCCTGGAAAAAAGTCCTAACTAGACAGAGGCAGTGATGCTTTGTCTCTGTAGTGGTGATGGTGCTGACCATGTGGGCAGATGTGTACAGGGTGTCTTCTCTTGGGTATAAAACACTAATGCTGGAAGGACCAAGAGATGGTTTTTCCCTCCCAGTAAGAGCTTCCCCAAGAGAACGAGAGTATGGATCGTTCAACCCCGTTTCAGCTGTGGCACCACTAGAGGGGGAAAGAGTATGAAACATTTCTCTGTCAAAACAGTTTCTGTATCCACTGGTTTTTATCAGAATTTTTCACTGTGCTACTGTCTGTATGGAACTGACCTGTTGGAACAAGGAGGCCTCCAAGAGGATCAGCAGGATGGAGCAGCTCTGCTGTGAAGAAAGGCTGAGAGAATTGAGATTGTTCAGCCAGGAAAAGAAAAGGCTTTGGGGTGAGCTCATTGTGACCTTCCAGCACCTGAAGGGAGCCCACAGGAAAGATGGAGAGAGACTCTTAACCTCAGGGTTAGGACAGAATAAGAGGAATCGCTTCACACTGACAGAGAGCAGGGTTAGATTGGAAAGCCAGAAGAAATTCTTCCCTGTGAGGGTGGAGAGGCCCTGGTACAGATTCAGCAGAAAAGTTATGGCTGCCCCATCCCTGGAAGTGCCTAGGCCAGGCTGGGATTGGGCTGGGAGCAACCTGGGCTAGTGGAAGGTGTCCCTGCCCATGTCACTGGGGATAGAACTGAGATGATCTTTCAGGTCTCTTCCAACCCAGGATATTTTTACGATTCTTTCTTGTGATGATTTCCATCCCTTCCAGACCTTCCATTTTTCTGCACTGTGACCATATAATTTGTCAAACACAAGAAATGGGGAGCATGTGTAGAAATTCCAGATATTAGCCCCTGAGACCAGAACATGTAGGTATAATCTTAGGTATACTTCATGAGCATTTCACATGCGTAAAGAGTACTTTATGAAGAATGACCATGATCCACAAGTTCGTACCTCTACCTGATGCCACTGGATCTGTTCACATCGCTAGAAATGAATAGTCCCCATTCCATTAGGGAACCACCTGCATAAAACCTGCTTTGTGTATTTATCTCTCCTTCTCAGACTTTGCTCTACCCTCCTCACACACAACTCTCAATGGACGGAAGACAGCAAAATCAGCAGAGGACTCTTTTTCAGCCTACAACAGCAAATACCTCACTGTTCCTCAGAACCGGACTTCCTGGCACAAAAGCGCGACCAGTAGAGCTCTTGAAGCATCAGTGGTGTCCTACAGAAGTTCTGTAAGTAGGATTTCATGTTCATTGACCTACCTCAAGTGCATTTGGGATTATGAAGAGGCTTGGAGCAGGGTGCACTCTCCTTTGTGTTGGTTAAATCTGAACAGGGAGAAGAATCTTTATGAGGGAAGTGATATCACAACCTCAGGTGGTTCAGTTGTCTCTCTGTGTATAGCAAGAATTAATTTCTGCAGTAAACTCACCAAACTTTTCTTAATTGCTTACTTGAGCCAAAATCCTTCAGTGCAGGAATGGAGGGGGTTGCTATTACCCCCAGTGGCAGAAAAGATCTGCAGGTTGATCACTAAATCGGGTGTGCCTGTGCCAACCCTGAGCTAGCTGTGCCCAGGTGTTAGTGGGGGCTGGATTGGATTGATTCCCAGGGGAAGTGTGGTGTGACTGTAGTGTTCAGAGGAGAGCTGTCATTACAGGAGGCACCTTTTGGGATGTATTTGTAGTGATATATTTGCTATCAGACCACTAGAACAAAATAGTTTTGAAATGCTGATCCTACCTTCCCATTTTCATATTCCTTGGTGTGATGGATTCTTGTCTTGGAAACATTAAGAAGCAGTGAAAGCAGGACCTAAGCTGGTAATTTGAATCACTGTTTCTGACTTTTGCAGTGGCTGTGAGAGGAGAGGACAGAAAGATATTGATAGTTTCTTCAGAGACATTTTTGAAATTGTGACTTTTTTTATTCCTCCCTAAAATGTTTTCTTGTGCCAGAATATAACATGGTAAGGCAAGCAGTGTACATTTAGGGGCAGGAAATGTCTTTAGTGAAATCTGTGGGAATTTTGTTTTGTTTTCTGTGAATTGGACGCTCATAATTATGGGGATAATTACTTGCTGCCAGGAGTGAAGAGTCACTGCTGGGTCTCCTCATCCCTTGTGTAACTCCAGCAACCCCAAGTGTTGCTATGGTGCCCTCTCAGGTGACTGGGATGTGGCAGGTGGCTCCACACAGTAACAAACAGGAAAACCTTGGAGTGATTTTTATATTCTCCTTGTTCCATCTCCTGCTTCTTGTTTGTGCTTCTTGTTTCTGCCCACACTCTCCAGTAAGGGAGGAGAGGATGCTCAGAGCTCATCTTCTCTAGAGCCAGCTAATGCATTGCCTTGTGCCAGTGACCTGCTGCTGGTGACATCATTCCTTCTGCGCTGTATAGCCTGAAACTCTCTGGGAGGGACACTAGAAATCTGCCACGGGTTTTTCCTCACTGGGGCAGAGATGGATCTGGGAAGTTTGCATGGGCTGCCCGTGAGTATTACATAAAAATGTATCCAATCAGGAAATGAGGAATTGCAATAAAATGCTGTATCACAAGTAGTTTTATATTCTGCCAGGACACAGTGCTGTGTGTAATTCTGGATATGCCTAAAGGGACTGTATATATACTTTAGATGTGAAGGGTGTGGCAAGTGTGATGTGCAGAATAGACTATTTGGTGGTAGTTTTGTGACAGGATGAAGGATGTAGCATGCATGTAAACCCAAGATTTTTTTTTTTTTTTTGTGACATGACAACTGAAAGCTCCTTTGTGGAAAACAAAGTGAAGCAAAACAATGAAAAACAAGAGTCTGGTGGTGTTGATTAATATAATAACATGCACATTTATAATAATACATTCATAAATTTGTGTTGTGTTAATAAACAAGATAAATGCTATACAGCAAGTGGTTAACTTTGCATTCAGCACTACCAACACACATAAGGAGGGGAGAAAAAGAGAGAAAGAAACCTTTGACTGGTACCTGTCAAGATTTTGCTTGTACAGTCACCTATGGGAACCAAAAATGTTTGGAATTGGGTTACAGGATGATTGCTTTGGATCAGGTTGACCCTTGCTTTTATCTTTTTCCCCCATCACTGGAGAACTGGTGTCATTCCAGTGAATATCACTCTAGAGAGCTCTCTGAAGGGTTTTACACTGTAGCATTGTACTGGAAATGGTGGTTGGAAACAGTTTGGAAAACTCATGGGCTGCCTTAATGAGTGGGAAGTGCAAGCAAATGTGTCAGTGCCAGACTTCCATGTGAAATGCTGCAGAATTCCCATCCAGGCTGGAGAGTGATGGCAGGATTACTGCAGGAGCTGCATCCCAGAAGGGTTCTGAGAGGGAGATGATGGAGCAGGGATAGTTTGAGGGCCTGACAGTGCAACGTGGGTGGTTTGAAGGATTTTAGCCACGGATTCCCTTTTGCAGTGTTACTGGTCAGTCACACAGTCTTTTCATATGTTAAAATACAAGCTAGCACTGCTAGCCATTCATGGGACATATCCTTTCTAATCCCTGGTATTTTCCAAAGTGTTTCTGTCCAGTCCTGCCCTTCTGGACCTTAAACTGCATTAAAGATATGTCTCCTATTCTGGTTAAGATCGTTTCTTCCCTTCCATCACCGCTTTTAGTTCCTTTCCCTGCCTGCTTTGCTCCACAGCACATGGTCCATAATGTAATCCTTATTCTCACTTCTCTGTACCCTTTCAGAATGTGGGTGTCCTCTCCCCTTGGTCTGTGCAAGTGCAGAATAGGGCAACAGAGTTGGGGTGTGCCTCTGTACTTGTGCTTCCCTAGGGATGCCATGTGTTGGGATAAACTGAACTATGTTTAGATTATGGTCAGAGGAGGAATGAAGTGAGACTAGTGTGCAAAATAAATATTTGTAGGTCATACCTGGATTCTTCATGGCTTCCTGTACTCATGTGGAGATAGACCCCCCCCACCTGCTTGGGCTTTTTGGCTTTCTTGTCTGTGCGACTCCTGTGTTTCTCTCCCAGATTATCAACAACTACCTGGAAGCGACCGAGGGAGGGGTGAGGGACAAGGCCTCCCCGAGTGGCCTGCACTTCAGAGACAGCAAGAGGAAGGTTGACTATGTCTTGGCCTACCACTACCGCAGATGCCTGGCCCAGCACGCCCCCAGCACAGCCTCCCCGGAGCTGAGGCATGGATCTGCCTCTGCAGCCCTGGTTTCAAACGGAGGCACCAGGAAGGGCCGTGCTGAGCCCCAGCAGCAGCAGCAGGACGATGGCCAGCGTGCCCTGCAGGAGTGGCCAGGGCTGCCGGGCCTGGAGGTGGTGGATCTCAGCCCGCTGGACGCCCTGGAGGAGGAGAGGCGGCTGCAGCGGGAGGAGTATGAACACAACCTGCTGGAAGCAGGGCTGGAGCTTGAGAAAGACCCTGAGGTAAGAGGGGGAGACTTGCTCCTCATATGTGGCATTGGCTGTCCTGATGGATAATGGCCGCTTTGGATGCTCAGTACCCAAAATACAGTATGAAGCTAAGGTGTATGTGTTGCTTGGTCTTTTCTGCCTGGGCAAGACATGGTGGCTGCTGTTGTTTAATGTAGTGTTGAGTAGCAATATCAACCTTACTTCAGGTGAAAATGTATTTCTTTATCTAAATTTTCTTATGGTATGCAGCAAACACACTTTTCTTACAAAAAAAAACCCCAACAACTTGAACATTGCTAAAATGAAGAAAGTATCACTTAAGCAATTTGCTGGAACACTGCTAAGACATTTCGTATTTCCTCGCAATATTTTCAGTGTGACTCTCAGCTTTCTTCTCAGCCGTATGTAAGTTTTGTGTCCTTTCTTCATTCCACCCTTGGAATGAGCAGCTCCGATTCTTTGACAGGAGAAGATCCCAGCCTATAATGTTTTTATTCTCCCATGTGTGTCATGTTGGCATGATGCTATGCTCACGTCAGCTGGGAGCTGTGGCTACTTCACTTGGCTGTTGCCATTCAGTCAGCTGAGCACAGGTCTTCCAAATCCATGTTGTTGCACTGAGCTCTATGCCCTCTCTCTGCCCCTTTGAAAGCCATGGATATTTATATCCAATCAAGGGAAATCCCTGCTGGGTTCTGGTTTTAGGTGTTCTGTTGTTCTTGACGCCAAATTTGAGAGCTTTAGAATTCCTTTTTGTACATGCTGAGAACTTATAGCTCATGTTGCTTCCAATGCAACCAGTCAACACTTCCAAAATGTGGAGCAAATCACAGACTAAATCTGAAAATTTGAGGCTGACTGGCTTGGCATAATGTATGCATGTTAAATCACTGGCAGAGGTAGAAAGAAATAGAAAAGTCTTTTGACTCTTAACATTTTCCTTGCTTAACTTTCTGAGTTGCAGGTGCCTCTGGGTTGTATTTCACTGCATAGCCTGGCTAAGGCACCCTTGCACTGAGCAAAAAAAAAGTGATCTCAGACCCTCATTCTTTTATGCTGTTCACTGGAGTTATGGTTCAGTACATGACCATCTTACTGCTACGATTTTTACAACCAAATTGCATAAAACCCAGGAGAACAGCTGTTTTTGGAGACCTCTTTCAGTTCTGAATTTCATCAGAACCCAAAAAGTCAAGCAGGAGATTTGGATTTGATTATTTGACTCATTACTTACACTAAGTCCAGCTGGATACAAATTCTGTTTTGTCCTCCTTCCAAGTGATGACACATGTTCTTAATATATAAAGTGATAAATGATGTCATAAAGTGTTGATCAAAAAATCCCTTTTTGTCACAGTCTTCACTATGAAGAGAAAAAGGCTTTTTGTAAATGAACTGGGAAGTTCACAGGAAATTGTTGATCAGTTCTTTTATGGAAAAAATGAATTGATTTTGAGAATTACAAAAAAAAAAGTATTCCGTCACTTCTGTGTATGTATGGCGTCACTCCTGTCCCCCACTCCTCCTCCTGTCCTTCCCCAACGCACAAGCTGTCTAATCAAAAGGGGAAAGTGTTTGCCCTTCCAGAATCTCCCGAGAAACTGGAAGAGACTGGAAGGACTATGCCTTATCCTTTTTCTTTCCTGCCCATGACCTGTGGCTTTTACTTCCTTTCTTTTTTCTCACTTCACTGATTTTTTTGTCTGTTAGTTAACTCCTGTTGGAACATGCTGAAGGTTCTGCCTGTTTTCTTGCTGTGAATTCCATAGAAAATGCTGATTAGACACATGTGAAAGGCACAGCTGTCCTTATATGTGGATTAAAATTGTGTGTTGAGCTAATATGAAAAAACTTCTGCTTTTACTCTCGGGAAAAAAGATGTGTCTACAAATTCATCAAACTGAGAACAGCCTTAAAGCAGCATTTGTATTTTTGTATAGCACAGCAGACTTTCAACTACGTTTCCAGTGGATGATGCCGAACTGAATGTTTGGTGGAGGTTTTTTTCATTTGTTGTTTGTTTTAGTGCTAATGTAAGAAATGGATTTTTTTCATATAATACTATTGGAAGTTGAGATATATTCTCTAGTATATACTCTGGACCAGGTTTTAAGATAAGTCTGATCTGGCTGCAAAGGTAAATATTAGAGGGTTTTCACTTTTGGACCTTTGGTTTAGAGGAGGCCTTGGTTTCTCTGCCTTACATCATCTTCCTATGGTTTTGCAAGAAAATCCAGTAATTAAAAAATGATGGGATGTCCTGAATCAAAGAACTGTGGAATGGTTTGGGTCTACCAACCTCACAGGACATGGGGCTTCTTCTAGAAGCTGCTTTTGTAGGCTGAAACATTTTAGACATCAGGAGGTTAATCTCTAGGAACACAGGATAGAGTTCCAACAATTTAAAAATTTTTATTTCTGCAGCTGTCATTTTTGGAAAAGTGTGAATTTCCACGATGTTAATGTTTGCTAACATGCGGCATATTATGATTGTTATGTGTTTGATAACTAGGGATAAACACCTTTCTCACTTTTCTCACTATTTCTCAGTATTCTCACTATTCCCACTTATATTGTCAAATGTGTAAAAGAAGAGGACAAGAAAAAATAAAGGTGCAAGATTTATACGTGGAAGAAGGCATATTGCTGTTTTTGAATTTGTGGAAAATAGGCAAGACTATGGACTGTCTCCATTCACCCAGTTATTATCTGTGAATTGAGGAATTTTTGGCTACATTTCCAGCTTCCTAATAACTTTCTATCATTCGTTATTGCTGTCCTCCAGAAAAACTTTAATTTTGCTTAATGCAACCTTCCTGTTTTGTTATTTTGTTTGTTTTCCTGTTTTTAAACTGAGATAATATTTTGCACATCCAAGAGAAAGTGCACAATGACAGTCTTGGGCATGAAGTTGCCCAGGAAGGGTAATAAATACCATAGACGTTGCAGTTCTTGTTATTTTGGTTTTTTTTAAAAATTTCTTTATCTTTGTTGTTGCGTTGTTTTTCTTTGTTTTCATTTGTTTTTATTTGTTATTTGTTCCTAGGGAAACTGATAATTGTGTTTCACCTAGTCGGAAACCATTCATTCCCTTAAATTTGAATTTTACTGTTGCTTTAATAGTTGCAAATGCAACATACGCCATTTTCAATTAGTATTATCCATGGTAAGGCATAATAGATACGGAGTAAGAAGCCACTGGAGATGTGCCTTGTTATTCTGACAAAACTGGGTTGTTTTCAAGCACACTGGAAGTGAAATGTACTTTGCTAAATAGCAATTGGGAGAGGAAATATTATTTCAAGTGAAAGATGATGACAAATCTAAACCAAAGTGTAAATTGTCCTTCAAGAAGCTCGTCTAACCTCAATTTTTGAGCTA
This sequence comes from Pseudopodoces humilis, assembly GCF_049639895.1. NCBI lineage: Eukaryota > Metazoa > Chordata > Aves > Passeriformes > Paridae > Pseudopodoces > Pseudopodoces humilis. Next base: position 12,540,806 of record NC_142204.1, on the reverse strand, counting down.
GTATTGTTTGAAAAATGTCTCACTAAACTCCCTTGATTACATTACACATGAGGGGAAGGAAGTCCTTAAGGTCCTCAATGCTCATGTTAATATTAATGGTGATGGAGGTTGTGATTGGATTTTTCTGCTTGGTATTCCAAGGCGTATTTTTTAATTTTTCTGGAGAAAATCCCATGTAAACTTAAAAACCCAAGCAGCCAAATAAACCTCCCAACACCTCCCCAGCCTGAGCCAAACAAAGCTTAGTGAAGCAGTAGATTTTATTTATGGGGTTAAAATGCGGTTTTGTTGCACTAAGGTGCTCCCAATTTGTCAGTGGGGGAAGGCTTATCTCCTGTCAGCTGTTAAGGACAAAGTGTAGCCAAAATGATGTCAGGTATAATGCTTAATTCAGTAGTAATTAAAAGCCTGAAAAAAGAAGAAAAAAAATAAAAATTTCCCAAATCTGTCAATGTGCTCTGTGGATACTCCCAGGAAAACATCTCATGCCCTTAGTACGTGTGAGACACCTTGTAGGCACTCAGTGTGGACATTGCTTGTTAATGAATGCCTCCTGAAGCCAATGAGAATACAGAGCAATGGAGCATTGGAAAAAGACTGAGGTCTTTTGTGCTCTAGGTCTTTGGACTTTGTATTTCAGTCTCTCAGCACTCAGAACGAGGCATACTTCTCTGGAGAGCCAATTATATAAATATTTGATGCATATTTTTCAGCAACTCTGGTTACAGAAGCATTAATTGTCTAAAACATGTTCTGCTCCTGTATGTTACTTATATGGGGCTGAAATGTAATACACAGCTCTTACAGAATTAAAGTTGAACAAGCAAGGCAAGATTTTCAGTGGCAGTGGAGTGAATGTGGTGAAAATACTGGCAAGTTGATTAACTATTTAAGAGGAAATTATGTCTCCACTTTAGCTAGGATTTTGAAGTAGCCCCATAGGATTTAGGTGTGATTAAATCAGCATTAAAATAATGATCTATATAATAAAAGGTGGCTAAGCAGAATGGCTGCCTGCTAATAATCCATATTATGAATTCTGGGTTTTCTTTAATGACTGTGTTGTGACTTGAATAGATGAATGGGCAGACAGAATCACTCTGTGTATTTTAATTACCATCCAGACTCTTTGTGCTCAACTATGAGGTACCTTAGTCAGAATGGCTTCCAAGAGATGTAGAGAAAATTGAAAAGATGTACAAAAATCATCTATGTTTTGTCAATAACATTTAAAAAGCTCTTGGGTAAGCAGTGGTAAATGTCAGCAATTGTCTGCAGATTGGGAAATAGTCATCCATAGGGTTGTATATGCTGGTGATATTTACAATGAGATTGGGCCAGAGGCACCCAAATTTTACATACTTTTTTCTTACATAATGCTGTTTCTAGCAGACTTGCCTGGTAGAAATGGCCAGTAGCCTCTTAAATTTGTGTTTTAATTTCCCTGTGTCCTGTTCTAAGTTCTGTCACCTGCTGGGAGAACTGTTTCAATTCCTACAAACTGCCTGGCAGGTGAGAAGCACAGAGGGAATGGCTGTGGTACATCTCTGCTGAGGTTTGGCAGAGGGAGAACTGGACACTTGCAGGATAGGGCATGCACCGTAACAAAACCAGCTTCTTGGCCTGTTCACAGATGATTCCCTGAAAACATATTTTAATTATCAGCGTTCTTGTTTGCAGCAGAAGTTTTACTGTGTAAATTAAATCCCTGGGGAGGGCTGGAAGGGTGACACATGAGGCCCTGAGGGAAGTGATGCAGCCACAGTGCCTGCAGAGGAGGCCTGGAGGCTGAATCGTGATAATTTCTCCAAGGCATTTGGGCCAGTACAGCTTCATGAAAATACAGTAGTAAATGATGAGATAGTTTGGGGAATTTGGCCCTGGGATTTGTTGCTTTTCTGAGCTGTTAAATGACAGTGGTCAGGCTGCTGTTATTGGGGTGAGGTGCTGGGTGAGGACTGCCCCGATTGCAATGCCTCATGCATCTTGACCTATTCTTTGTCACAGCAAAAAAATCCTGAATTTCAGGGCTTCCTTTGTAGGGGAAAATGAGACTTTCTTTGCTTTCCTGTCCCCAGGCCACTGCTTACTTTGTCTCTAGCAGCAAACAGCCCTGCAGGTATCTCCAGTGCCAAAGGAGTCCTCACTATTGAACTTCTGCTGGTTGGGTAATTGTTCTGTGATATCACTATTTTTTTAGAAGTATTGCTGGTTAACCATGAATTCACAACTCAAGAAAAATCCTTTGCCTAAATCAGAGTCACCGAGAATTCTGCTTTGGAGCAGGTGCAACACTGTAGATAAGCGTTCACTGTTTTCAATATGTTGCTTTTATACATATATACATTAATTTATGTACTGGTTTATGTTTTTGATATAAAGGATCTGAGCTAAGATAGTCTCTCTCTTTCTCTCTTTGTTTCTTCTTTCTCTTTTGTAATTTTTTTTTTCTGTTTGTTTGTCCCTTTGCCATAAGACAAATTAAAAGGCATTCCGTAAGGTGTTATTCTGCCTTCTCAGATTCAGGAATGTATTCCAGCAGAGAAAAGGCTGGGGGGTATCTGACACTGGAAAATAGTCCTTGCAGGATAGGACTGTCTTATGGGAAAAAACCTCTCAACTGTTTGTGTGTATAGGGGGTGAGGGGGTGGAATTTGCTATCTTTGGCAGATCCAGGGAAAGGTAATGTAAATAATGACTCGGGGTTCTGGGATTCTTGCATGTTTTGAGCTCTTCATGCTTTACTGATTACTCTAATGGCTCTGTGTGTCATTCTGCACAAGTTTGTGCATGTATAATGTCTTGTTGATCATGACATTATGCTCAGACAGACAAGCAATATTCTTCTAGGAAGTGAGACGCTGTAGGGAAGAAATGTCCCAAGACATTTTACATTGCTTACACTTTCAAATGTTATACTGTAATTGAGAGGGAGGCATTTTGGGGTGAAAGCTGGATTCAAGATTTTCAACATGAACAGTGGAGGGGTCTGTTCATGAAAAAACAAAGCGATTTCCCCTTAGTAATCAGAACACCCTCTTCAGGTCCAACTGTTTCTTAAATCCTTTGCAGACCTAAGTTCTAGGTAGGAAAAAAAAAGGGAAACCGTGATGTGCAAGCCACAAATTGTAATCAGATTATATTCAAAGTGTCTTTCCTGGTCACTGCAAGATCTGTTAACTCATAGAACAAGGCAAATCAGTCAAAACCATTTCACAGAGTTGCTTCTGTCATTCCATTCAGTAGTTCCAGGTTAGCCATTATTTTGTCCTGAAAAGAACAACAAGGAAAAAAAAGATGAGCAGAGTAACATTGGGCTGCACAGTTCTCACTAGCATTAGTGAGAGTTTGATGGCTAAATCCCCATGCACAGCACGGAAAACTTATGCTTCTGGGTTGGTACTCTCCTCAGTACACAGTGCTGATAAATGTGTGCCCCCTATTGAACCTCTCTTGTGTATGTGCTCACAGTAACAGCCCAGAGAAAAAATCATGTTAGATCTTGATTTATGTAATATTGTGCTGCATTCTATAAAATTCTGTAATTTCTGTGCAGTTATTCCAGGTCAGCATTAATGCAACAATGATTTCATCCCTGAAACTAAATGACTGGACAGAAAATTATTTCATTTGAACTGGGGCATGGTTTTTTATTCGTTGGTTTTTTGGGGGAGGCTGTTTTGTTTTGTTTGTATATGCTGATAATGGATATGTTTGCTTTAAGCTCTGCAATCTAGAAATTAACTAATAAATTCTCTGCTAACTTCTCCCTTCAATTCCTGGATTCTGTAATCATTTTAAAGCATTATAGAATCACTAAAATGATTGACACCCCATACACTGTACTTTTAAGGAAACCCTGGAGGTGGAGTTCAGCAGACGATCTTGGAATTTCATAAGATGTTTCCTGGTAAAAGAAATAAAAGATATTTGCGACAGAATGAGCTAATTGTAGCTGGGATGGGAAAATGACTGAACAGCTATGTGGACTAATAGTTCTCTTTTTTTTTTTTTTTTTTTTTTGGAACATCCACCTTTTCAGGGGAACAAAAAGATACCAACAGGAACATTTTCCTATGTAAATATAGAGGTGACCATTGCTTTCCATAGGTTGGAGCCAACATAGTACTCTGGAAAAATATCAACATCCTTCTGGTCCGGAGGAGCCCAGTTGCATTTCCCTTAGTCATGTCCCAATTCAGACATGGGGAATTTCTCTCCAGTGTTTGTCTATGTGTTCACTAAGCTCAGTTGTTTTTTACCTGGAGTAATTTAGTAATACAAAGAAAAATTAACATTTCAGAGATATAGAATATATATATTCAAAATCCTGCTAACACTTAAGTGGAATTCCATGCTGACATCTCCAAAGTGTTAGTTCAAACTACTGTAATTTTTCCTTAATCCCCTCAAAATGGGGAAGGATATTGCTGCCCATCCTATACTTAGGACTTTTCCTGAAGTTACTCAAAGTCCTAAGTCTGCTCCTACTGAAACTGGTCACAGAGTGTGAAGGATAACTTGAGTTTCCTAATGCTTTGAAAGTTTCAACTCCATGCATGTCCTGTAAGTCACAGGATTTTCAAGTTTTAGTTTTTCTGGATTTAAGTGTCATTGTTTCTATCCCTTGCTTGCCTCATTCCTATCCTCACCCATTTGGAAGTTTGCCTGTCTTGGAAACCTCTGGTGTTCTTGCTCTTTTTCCAACTTTCATATTCCATGCTTCATTTTGCAGGCTTTGACTGATCATTCTTTGCTTGCCTCTGAGGATGTACAAATGTTCAGCTGTCACTGAGCCCTGTTAGGTCATCAAGACAAAAGTAATGTCCTGAAGACCATGTTGCTATGGAAGGTCACTGGAAGGCTCTTCCACCTTTTCAGTGTGCATACTCTGGTTAGTGGGACCTAGGAAATTTCATAACATGCTTTTTGTTAAATTAGGGGTACTTTCAGGCTTCTGCAGTGCAGTCAACCCACTCTGGTGCCTCCCAGGCCTGGCAAGCCTCCCTGCTTGTTACAGGTCCCTGTGAGTTCACTGGATAATGTTTACTCTCTGACTGCAGTGGCACTGCTCAGCTTTCACAGGTTGGTGAGCGGTGCCTGCTTCATCTCACCAGTGCTTGACCTGCTCACCTGCCTCTGGCCTCTGTATATTCCCCTCTGTCCCTTCATACCAGACTGCAGGGCTGCTTGCCTGGCCACCACAAGGTGCTCCATTTCTGCCCACGATGCTCTTTCTCCATATCCTGGATCCTGTTCTGACTACTTTTTTTTTTCTTTAAAAGACCCCTCTGCTGTTCATGTTTCAACTCTTCAAAATCCTGCCACTCCTCGGTGTCACTGTATCTTTCTTTGGTCGGTGTGAGGTCAGCTCTTCACGCTTCCCTGCTGCCCATCAGCTGCCATCACTCACAGGCCTGTGTGAAGTCACAACATCCAGGACATCTTGATGACCCCTGTGCGTCCCTTTCAACTCACAATATTTAATTAACTGTGATCCTCTATATTGAGAAAATCCACAGCTGGGACAGCTGGACATTCATGGTTCCAAAGTGCTTTTCTCTCAGCAACTTCTGTGCAAAATTTCCTCCCGCCCTTATTGTCTCCTGTTTCAAAGCTGTCCTTAAGAAACTACTCACCCAAAGCTGGCCAAGTTAAGTTTCAGTGAGGCACCAAAGTTTGCTCATTAAAGGACTTGCTTTGCTTTTCAGCTGATGTGTTGCAGGAGGCACCTGAGAGCACCACAGTGACGGACCTAAGATACAGCTTGCACCACAGGGGACCCTGGGTTGTTTTTCACCTGTGAGCCACAGTTCACAAGTGACTCTCCTGGAAAGTATTTGTTGGTATAGGGATGTTTTGCCACATCTGGCCACCAACTGGCAAGTCTCTTCACAGAAAACTCAGCCCAAAGAATGCTTTTACCAAGATCCAGCTGCAAATTGTTGTTATTTTCCATATCTTCATTAATGCTCAGATTCTCTGGCAGGACAAACACCCCCATATCAGGTGACCTGCTAGATGATGTAATTAAAAACAGTTCATTTCAGTATTTAAAAGTAGGTGTGGTTTTATAATATAGTGATTGGTAACCTTCCTGATATCAGTATAGCAATTCTGTAGCCATGTCCTGTGTGCTTAACAATTCTCACTTCCATTATTTCATAAAAAGATGCAAATGTAATTAGAATGTAAAACCAATTTTGTTCATGTTGTAGAATTTTAAGCACCACAGAAGACTAGTAGGTAGCTGTAAAATGTATTCCTTCAGTTGTATGCATCAGTACACAGTAATTATCAAATATAATAATTGGCATATAATTACAGAACACTCCAGTATAATTGAAACCACAATAAAAAGTGTAGCCAAGGAATCATACATCAAAAGCTGTAAGCTGAATCCAGGAATTGAGGCAGTAGGTATCCTCCTGCTACCTGGACCCTTGAAAACAAATGGGAAAGTGGAAGAAATGAAAGAGGCAGAATCAGAATCCCAGGATGTGTCAGGCTGGAAGGGACCACAGTGGGTCACTTGTACCACCTCCCTACTCCAGAGCACAGGACACAGGATTGTGTCCAGATGGTTCTGGAATATCTCCAGTGAGGAGACTCCCCACCCTCTCTGGACAATCTGTTCGGGGCTCAGTCACTGCCCAGGACAGAAGTTCTGCCTCATGTCCAGGTGGAACTTCCTGGGATCAGTCCCTGCCCGTTCCTCTGGTGCCATTGCTGGGCCCCCCGGAGCAGAGCCTGGGCCCTGCTCTGAGCCCTCCCTGCTCACAGGGACACCCAGGGCTGAGGGCCCCTCTCAGCTGGGGCTCCTCTCGAGGCTGGACAGCCCCAGCTCCCTCAGCCTTTCCCTGTCAGAGATGCTCCAGGCCCTAAATCATCTCTGCAGCCTCTGCTGGTCCTGCTCCAGGAGCTCCCTGTCCCTCCTGTGCTGAGGAGCCCAGGGCTGGACACAGCTCTCCAGATGTGCCTGGCAGGGCTGGGCAGAGATGCAGAATCATTCCCTGAGCTGCTGTCATTTCCTTAATACAGACCTAAGGGCTCTTTCAAGTACTAACAGGACAGGGTAAACTCCTATTGCCTGATACTCTCCATATCCAGGTGCCTGTATTCAGGTTCATTTTTGCATAATCAGTATAAAGGGGTAGGTGCCTTTGAAGAGCAAAGTTCATGCTGATTCTCAGATGCCTCCTGTTCAGAAGAATGACAGGAGCTTGAGGAGCTGCTGTTATCTCCCGGAGTCCCTGAAGTGAAGTCTGGCAGAACTTGTATCTGTGTCCTTCTCTATGTCAATGCCAAAACTGCTGTGAAGTGAGTAACTCCTTTTAGAATGAATAACTGTTGTTAAATTTAAAATGTTAAATACATAAGGGCAGAGAAAGAAATCAAACCTAATTAGCCAAAAACCGTTACAGGACTGAATGTATTCTTGGGCACAAGATCTCCCATTCCTGTGTTCACTGGCATCCTGTCTGGGTTCCTTTCAGTTCTGGTTTCCTGTTTTCATCTCCTTTATTGTTGAACAGAACACAGCAGAAAACTGGAGGTGAAAACCATGTGAATGCCAAGTTGTTCCACTGGAAAATGGGTTTTCAAATCCTGCAATCCCAGAATGGTTTGGGTTGGAAAAGACCTTAAAGATCATCCTGTTCCCAACTCCCTGCCATGGGCAGGGATACCTTCCACTGTCCCAGGTTGCTCAGAGCGCAATAAAACCTGGCCTGGAATGCTTCTAGGGATGAGGCAGCCACAGCTTCTCTGGGCAAAAAATGTGTGAAAGCATTTGTGTGAAGGGGAATGAGCATGAAAAATGGGAAGTTTTCCCTTGGCTGCATGTCTGTATTTATCTTTACACTTATTTCCCACAACTGAAAATCTGCTTCCCACAGCTTCTGTTCTTAAAATATTTTTCTTTCACCTGCACACACCTGATGTAAATCGTCAGCTTTCCTTCCTCACAAGAAATTTGTCTTTATTCTGCCACTTGCCTGTAACATTGACAGCTGTATTTATTAAAGACCACTTTTTAGCAAGTGTAAAACTTTAGTTAGTAATCATATATAAATATCCATTGAATTGTGTAGAATTTTGCAGTTACTAAATTTTACTTAACAACCAGTTTTGTTCAGTTGGTGGCAAGAGGTTCATTGCTGCCATGAAATTGCTGTTATTTTTCTCCAGAGGTTCTGAGTTGGACAAATGCATCATAATTAGGTGTTGATATATTGATCTATTACTTACAGGCAGTCAAAGTGTGCTGGAGTGGAAATGGAAATGTGAAAAGCCCAAATGGTGCTTATTCCTTTGATGGGGGCAGGAGGAGAAGCTTTGAATGTCAGTTTCCCTGGAAGGGCAGTGTTCAAGTGGGGATTTCTAATTTGGTTATATGTAACTGTGTATATACATTTATATCTGTACACATACATTTATACTAACATGTGGAATTGAGGGGAATGAAGGCAATTTTAGACTTCCAGAGTTATGCAAACCGGTGCATTTGTACTTTTAGTTGAAAATGAGGACTGCAAATAGCTGCATTTTTTTTTTGTAAACCATCTCTATAAATATTTGAAAAGAGCTAACACATGTTGCAAATATTTAGTTAACAGTCTTTGTTAAAACAAGATTTGAGAAAGCTCTAAAATCATAATATCTTACCAGTATAAGAGGTCATTTTGTATGTGTGTGAATGTCCCAGTTGAAGCCTGCTTTAGCCAAAACATCTGTTCAGTTATCTGCGATTGATGTGTGAATTTCTTGGCAAAAGCCCCACTGAACGTTTTTTAATAGTGAATGCTAAATTTAAAGTTATATTTTTAATGTTTTCCCATCATGCGCAGAAGTTATATAACCAGAGCTGGATCTGTGTGGTTACTGCTATTTATACTACTGTTGGGGTGTACAACAGATGAGAATCCAGCTCAGTTACTCAGTGATCCAGTTAATCAGTTCTGAATCCACACTGAAAAAAAGAGACAGATTCTGTATTATCAAGATTATAATTTGTGTATAAGAAAATAGAACAGAGTAGCCAAGATAAATCACAGTAGGAATATAAGGTGGTATGTGCTGTCCTCCCAAATTTGTGCAAATGAGACTTTGATCTGACGGAAGAACTTTATAGTCAGGATATCACAATGCATTTAAATTATCCATGACCACAAGTGCAATATTTTCATAACAGAAGTGGCATGATGTGTATGTAGTAATGAAAAGCAAAGGCACAATTTTCTGTATTGTTTCTTTAGCAAGCTAAAATATACATCTAATTTTTCATGCCTTAGTCTCCTCATCTCTTTTCATTTGCCAGTTACTGCTTAAATCTGCTAAATTTTGTTTTTCTTGCTCCCAGTTTTGCAGATTAAATCTCTCATCTCTGAATACCCTCCTTAGTGCATGCCAAGAACAAAAGCCTTTTGTGATCAGTATTAAACTAATACTGATAGATAGTTGGTCATGCCCCCCCCAAAGGGACTCAAGTTTTGCTTGAGACATCTTTATTTGCTGAAGACTGACAAAACAAGTGGGAGGAAAATAAAAAGTTAAAACAACCCCTCCCACTCTTCCCTTTTGATATCAGTCCTGACATATCCTTTGTTATAAACTTAATGATGTCACTTGAAGTGTGTTCACACTGAACGGTTCATGTATGCAACAGTTCTCAGGTGATGCCAGGCCAGAGGACAGTGAATGCTGTGACGGTTTGTTAGGAGAATGTGTCCTGAGGTTCTTTTCAAGCAAAGAGTCTCTCACGTTCTCAGGAGAACACCCTCATGCAGCGCTCAAAGCTTGGCGTAAGAGTTTTTACTCTAGAAATCACTTCCCGTATGTTCTGTTTGTGAATGCTCTTGGAGTACCCTCTTAGTATGTGAGGTTAAGTGTGTGACTCCATCAGGGCTTTAAAAGTGATGGCTACATTCTGCAGGCCTTAGTAACAGTAGTATAAAGAGATTTTTGCTTTCCCCACTGGTTTCTGAAAGCTTTGACTTGGCATTCATGAGCCACTCTCATGATGTATAGAAGGAACCACACTGGAGAGTAAAAGCATTATGGGCCATCAAGAAAAGGCTTTGGGGTGACCTCACCATGCCTTCTAGTGCCTGAAGGGAACCTACAGGAAAGATGGAAGCAGACTCTCAACAAAGGCTTGGAGTGACAGGACAAGGGGTGATGCTGCTCTTGGCCGCACTGGAGCTCCAGGCTAGCTCTACAATGCCACTCCGGCACGGGCAGTCGCCAGGAGTGGGGAACTGCAGGAGAAAGGCGATCCCACTGCAGGACCTTCAGAGCACCAAATCCTGCCGGGCTCTGCCAAATCAGGCGTCATGGGTGATGGCAAAAGGAAGGAGGAGACTCACTCGGCTGTACTTCCCAGGAACAGGTTTATTCAGGAGAGGGGATGAGCACAAGGGTCTGGGCTGGGAGAAATCAGGACCAAAGAGAGCCTAGAGCACCTCTGTGCACTGGGTTTTATCTCAGGGGCGGGCACAGTCCAGGGTCCAATGGGAGCTCACGGAGGGAGGGGTAAGGGGAGGAGGTTACAATGTTAGGGACCAATGGGGATACAAAGAAGGCAGGAACATAACATAACAACCAATAACGTGTTGAGGAAGGGATGATATACATGGAAGGAGCTGGAAGGAGAGGTGGGGTTTATGATGATGGATGGGGAGAAGGGGCAGGGTAAAGATGATTGACGGGGAACATTCGGGAAAACTGGGAGGTGTTTATGTAACAGACAAATGGAACCAACCAAAGCAGTAAATGGGGGAGAACCAGGAACATACCAAACAGGTGAAAAACTAACAATTTTAACAGAACTGAATAAACATACTACAACAAAGGGGGAATGACTTCACACTGACAGAGAGCAGATTTAGATTGGATATTACAAGAAAAATTCTTCTTTGTGAGGAATGCTGAGGCCCTGGCACAGGTTGCCTAGAGAAACTGTGGCTCCTCAATCCCTGGAAGTGTACCAGGCCAGGCTGGATGGAGCTCTGAGCAGCCTAGGCTAGTGGAAGGTGTCCCTGTCCATAGCAGGGGGATGGAACTGAATGATCTTTGAGGTCTCTTCCAACCCAGGCCATTCTATGATTCTGTGATTATGGTTCTGCTGCTGAGCATATCTTTCTCTTATGAAGTCACAGCCTAGCATAGTGTGCTTGTGGCTTTATTGCTTGGTCTTCCTTTTGTAATATTTAACAGAATATTTAATATTTAAATATAATATTTTACAGAAAATCATTATGGTAGAAATAGAGGAAAAATAGGACAGAACCATGGCAAAACAAAAGCTCAGAAATATTCACTGTGATATAATGTATGTATATTTTAGAAGGCATGAGTGCAAGCAGCGCTTCTGTGTGATTTTGAGTGAGCTGATGTAAAACAAGCGAAAAGGTTTATGAAAATGACAAAATGCAGAGTACTTCTAATGAGACATAAAATGGACTTTAAGATTTGGAGGATGGAAGGTACTTACTGCTATCAGTGTATAGCACCACATTTATTACAAAAACCTGGTAGTGATTCCCTGTAAATTTCAATTTGTGTGATGCCACCAGGATTGGAATAACAAATATTACATTTTTTCCTTTGTTAATTCATTTACCTCATGGCATAAAACACTTTGGCAGTGTATCAGGTTAATATTCATATTCTGCATTCTATCTGCTAATTATTTTTTTAATAATGGAAAGTTTATGGCTCACTTGACCCTTACATCTCTAGAAGTGATTTGTTCAGCTTTCCACATAAATTATCATATCTTAATGCCAAGCTAAAAGTAAAATCTCACTAAAATGTTTTCTTTGCATGCTGTTGTGAAATGTATTGGCGAACCTACAACTTTATGTGTCCAGCTTTAGCAAACATTGGTATTTTGGTGTTTGCTGACAGTTTATTTTTAGAATTGTAATAGAAAATGAAATTAATATTTCATTTATTATAATTTGGCAACTGATTTTTTTAATAATCCTCCTTTAATTTTAGGTTACAAAGGACTAAACTGACAGTTACATATTCTGACTGGCTGGTGTCTTCTTTTTGCATTGGCAGAGTGACTCTGAATTTATGGTGATGGAGATGGGAGCTAATCTGACTGACAGAGTTTAGGGCATGTAGAGAGCAGTACTGCCAGGATGGACGAAAAAAGTATGTGTTGTAATAGTTACTGTACTGCTATCTACAGATATCTGCTGATATCCTCCCTATTTTTGGGGAAATAAATGTATTGAGGTCTGGTTTTCAAAAGTGTTGATAATTCAGCACATTCTGCAGAGATCACTAGAATGTGCTGGCTAATTAACATTCCTGAAAATCCAATATTGTCCGCGTACTGGCTGATTTCAGTGATTACCATGATCCTGTGGGAAGATACTGTTTTGAGCCCTGGTACCACATTAGCTGAGGGTGCTGGGTCCCCTAGAGCTCCAGAAATATTCTAATACTGCAGTTTCCATCTAGGAGTAAGGTAATTCTTGGACTCTGAGTCCCAGCCCATTTGCCAAACTTCTTGTGCTTTTCTCAGCTGCAGCATTTCAAGCAATTTATCTCTGCTATTTATCTTTGCTTGCTGAATTTCTCAGATTTCAAGGCTGCTGCTGATCTTGCTGCCTTCTAATCATCTGTTGAGCCTGCAAACACCCAGCAGAGCTTCTCAGCTCCACATTTCATCCTGGAGCAGGCTTGTGCCTCACTGGCAGGGAACTGCTTCTCCAGGTATTGTCAATATTGCCATGAAATGATCCTGTGCTGTGAGATTCCCTCAGTACAGTACAGGGTCTCTAACAGTTGCAGTGCTAAAATATTTAGGAAACAGCAGGAATGATACAAACATTTGTGATTCTTTTACTCTGATGCTGTCCTGGTGACATCTATGTTCAGTTCAGGTGCTTTCTCCCATATGATATTGTTTGCCCACCTAGGAACCTTCTAGGGATCTCTATCCCAAAGTCTGGCATAGTTTCTTCTTAAAATGTTACTCAGTTTTTGCATGCACAAGGCAGAGGTACTTCCCTGCTGCATTGGTATCTATGTCCTTTTGTTGATTTTTAATTTGGCTTTGTCTGAGGCCCTGTTGTGCTTGCTCTGAAGGGGTCTCTAGGCAGTCCATCGTCCTGTGTCCTTATCATGCAGGATATTACAGACTTCCACAATAACTTCCCCAAGTTTCCAGAACACAAGGTCTCAGTCTCCTCAGTGATTCCATAACAAGGCTTTTGTGGGTCCTCTGGACCAAATTTTGATCTAATCTCTTTAGGGGTGAGGAAGCAGAGAATGCACACTGAGTTCAAGGTGTGGATACTGATATATCTGAATGGGGTTTTTTTCTTAGTTTTATTTTTTTTTTCCTTAGTCTTTCCTAAAAAAAATGCAGTAAAATTACTTCTTGGCTCTTGGAAAATACTGAGTTGCTATTTTTCAAAGGATTTTCTGTTGCAACCTTGAGGTGTCATTACTGACCAGTATAGGTGAAATCAGAGCCCAGCGTCTTATTATGTGAATCTGGATTTAACCCACGTATATTGATTTATATTTATTTACATTGAGACCTGTTTGCCATTGTTCAGGCTCCTACAAAGCTTTTCTACAATTTTTCACAGTCTGCCATTATCCTTGCTACCCTGAAAAACTTAATCTGCTTTATCTTTCTCCAGGCCAATTTAGCTGATATTGGATACTGCTAACACTGCAAAATCCCCCGAGTGACTTTTTATTTTTTTCCAGCAATGCAGGTTCTCCTCCTACTCAGTTTCTTGTTGTTTAACTGATAATTTCTCCACCCCTGGACCTGTTGCCTTATCCAAAATGAGTTACATGATGCTGCTGTGGGACCGCCCCTGCCTCTTCCCCATCTCTTCCTATTTGCAGTGAGGCTGTAGCTGTCCAGGGAGGTTTTGGATTCCCTGCCAGCAAACAAACCAGTCCAGATACTTTGATTATCTTCATCTTAATCCCCTCCCAATCAAGCCCCTGCAAACACAGCCAACCTTCCTTTCACTGCTACTGATCTATGGAGAGAGAGACCTCAAAGGGCCACATCCTGGAAAAGCTAGTAGATTCTGATTAGGAGAATACTCTTATTAAACTGAATACGTTTGTACCATCTGTTAACATTTTCAAATTACAGAACGACCCTAAAGTATTTTTGCTAAGAATGAATTGAACTTTAAAATCTTTCAACACAAAATTGAATCAACCCTTCGTATGATTGTTTGTTAACATCCCAGATGAACTACGGAGTGATGAAGGAATATTTTAAAATACCCTTTCTCTGTTTTTCAGTCATAAGTATTAGAATTTTTTTTTTTCTTTTTTTCTCCAAATCATTCTTTGTTCCTTGAAATTAAGTTTGCTCAATTTCTCTGTTTCATTAATCCCCCCCCTGGTAAAATGCCTGTTATCTGGCCTAAAGATTGACTTCCATGATCTTGCTGCTTCATCTGGAAAATTGTTTAGGTCATAAATCTCTGTGCAGATTAGTGAGTCTCATTCCCTCAAGAGGAACTACATTTTGCCCTTTTTAATGTTAACTCTTTGGCCTCAAGAAGTTTGTTGATTTTATTATTGTTAATAAAGTTTGATATTATGTATTCTACAGAATATTGGGTTATTTTTTAGCTAATTTGGCTCTGAATGTAGCCAGGCAAGGCGATTACATGATTTTCCATTGACACTGCCAAAATACAGGAGGTGGTGGAGTAGACACAGTCCTCCCTTCCTCTTTGAGACAGTTCATTTTGGGTGGGGAGGCTTTCAATTTTACATTTCATTAATGTTATTTATGGTATTCAATCTCAGAAGATTGTGCCAGGCTTTCATAGCAAAAATTAGTGTCATTGGCCCAGGAAAAATTTGCTGATAAAATTATTCTAAATAATTAGGGATTATTTAGCTTTATTTTTGCAAGTCATATTTTTCATGCTGCAGTGATTAATGGACAGAGATAAACATTTGGAAAATATTGATGAAAGTGCAGTAACTTTTGAATTTAAAATACATATTTAGAAAAAATTAAAATTAATTACAATCTTGGCGTATTTGTTACTCACCCGCATATAGGTCCTGCATTGAACACTGCAATAATGCACAGGTCTGTGCCTTGGTTTTGGTTTTTTTTTTTTATGTGGCAGATTTACCCATCTATTCTATATTTGTCCTTGAGTTTCTAGCAGCTCATTTTCATTTTGTTCCTTGCCATTAAAAACTTCCATCTTCTTCAGGGGAAGCACGCCTGTGTTTTAGGCTTCCTGTGTCATCTTCCATTCAGTGACACTTCCTGTCTTTACATGAGTGGAAAGATTTTGATTGGAGAGGATGCAATGCCATGAAGAAACATTGCAAAGGATGAGCAAAGCCAACTGTTTAATTCCACAATTCTTTACCTAAGAAATTGAGATTATATAGGGGTTTTTAAGGTGTTTTGGCCAGATCTTTCATGACTAGGTGTTCTGTTCTATGCTTGTACACACTAATGTATTCTTTAACTGTTTATGTTCACAGGTGGAAGTAAGAGAACAAAATAAACAAGACATTTGCACTGTCACTGTTGGTAGAAATTAGGAAAGAGAAAAGCAAGCTGTCAAAATATGTAAATTATTGCAGCTTTGCTTAAGGTCTTGAGCATGCCTGTGTACCCATGCAGTGAGGTAAATCTATACTCTGGAGAAATAATGATAATAGAAAGGGGAAAGTTTGGCAAAGGTAAAAGAGCTACAGTTTTGTGAAGGAAAGTATGAAAATTATAAGATGCATAATATATAGCCATAGTGTCTTATTAGTTTGTTGCCTTATTTGTGCACTTCTCAATCTGGAACATATTTATCTTCACAAAAGCTTTTTGATAGAGGGAAATTCCATTGTATTCATAGACTAAGAGGCAGAATTAAATTACCAGCCAACAATTATAGGATACAGTCTCTACCATAAGATAATTGCTCTGAATTGACATGTCTATGTCAGGACACTGGCTGTTGTTGTCTCACCTGGACCAGTGCCCTGCACTTCCTTTTACTAGTGGAACTGGCCCACAATATCATTGGTGATGGACTGATTTTGTATCCTGGACACAAAACTTTAGGAACAGAAACACACAGTTTCCTGGATAGAAATTCAATCTGTTTGGCAGAAAACACAGCCACATTTGCAGCCTCTGCCTGAATCTGGCAGTGCTGTGTCATGCAATCCAGTACTACCTGTACTGGGGGCCAATGGCTCAGCACTTGGCTCTGCTCTTGTGAAATGAAGGTGATCACAGTTCTGTGATAATAACAATAAATTGCTTTATATTTGCACTAGCACATCACTTTGGTATTTGCCTCGATTTCCAGGGCTGGTATCAGGAGAGCAGACATTCATTTTGAACAATGGCATTTGCAGACATGATGGATCCATTTGGTGATGGAATTAATGGGAATATGATTACTTTTGCTGAGCTAATAGGACCTGTCTTTTCTTTTCCTCACTACAAACTGTTTCTCTGTCACTTTCCCAGTGTGTCTACGTTACCAAAACTTGTCTCGTTATATTAACTGGATCCATTAAAATATTGCTGCCTGGTATATTTCTGTCTATTTAATAATCACTGAAGGATAAAATGTTTAAAGTTCAGTTATTTGGGGTTTTTTTCTAAGAAGTTTACATGCTTCTGGTTTTATGATTTATGCCTTTTCCATTTCCTATGCACATTTAAAAAAAATCGTTAGAGAGATTGGCAGTTCCCTGAACTCCTTTAGACATTAGTTCATAGCTTCTTTTCATCTTCTTTCTACTCTTTGTTGGTGTTACTTTTTCTTCCTGTTAAGATACACAACAGAAATATTTTTCTTTGGACAAGTATTTAAAAATATCTATTTAATATATAAATTATTTATAAACTGAATTCCTTAAATATGAAGTGATTAGTGATTTCATGATGAGGAAATAATGAGAAATACTTACTAAGCTGTAGCATTCAGCAATGAATTCTGTAGTTGCAAAGTTCCTAGGAACAGCATGCTCACCATAAAAAAAAAAAAAAAGAAGAAAAGAAAAAAAAGAAAAAAAGAAAAGCCTGGGGCTCTTCCAAAAGAAAATCATTGGTTTTGACCTTTCTTGGCTTGATAGTGACTGACAAACCTGATGCCTTTAGTATCGTATGATTTAGCTCATATTAGAGATGCCTAAATAAATTCAGTTTTGCTTAGTTATGCTTGTCTAGCCATGTTTCAGAATGTTCAGTTTTCAGTAAAAAGAATAATCACTTTATATATATATATGAGAATTTCTGTAGTTGTAATATTTTTTTTTCTGCTGTGGCTTTGATGGCAATAAGTTTGCAATAAATCTTAGACTTGCAGCTGATGCAGGTCCAAATGTGTTTTACTGTTAAGGCAGAAAAGATAGAAAAAGTCTCCTTTGGAGAAATTTGAATTTTATTCAGCCTATACACTTCCAGTCCAAGACAAAAAAAATGCAATATAGGCTTCTGTTAAAGCTCTGCTTTAGACTGCTAAGAATCATTATAAACTGAAAGAAGCACCCAATATCTTTTTCTTCATGTGCTGACTGAAAAGCAAAGCAGACTTCCCAGATTTTCTTCCATTTGACTTTAATGCTGAGCTTTCCTATTGAAATGGGAAAACTGAATTCAGCTTCAGAAAACAGAGAAGCAGCCAAGATATATTTATATCTTGAATAATTCTGAATGAATTTATTGAAAAACTTCCACTCTTGAAACTTATTGGAAGAGCTCTGTAACATGGAATATAGATTTGGCAGGAAAAAGAAAGGGATCATGAGAGCGACAAATCTGTTTGTCATCTGCCTAGGAATACTTATTAATTTAAATAATATAATCAGGGAGTGCAGTTATAGAGATATGGAACAATGCAGGGCCAAGGATAAAGTCCTGTGGGACATCAGCTGCAAGTGAAAAAGGACTCGATTAAGGATGGCTGTATTAAATAACAAGTGAATGGTCTAACAAAAACAATGTTTGCCAGCAACACATGTTGGCTTTAGTGACGCATCCAGAGTACAATGAATCAGCAGGAGTGATTCTGAGCGTTCAAAATAGAAGACTGACAGCATTTCTTTAGATCAAAATGATGAGCATGTGCACAATTATCATTTCAGGTGATTAACCAGAGGACAGCAGTTAGGGGGTGTCTCCAGTAAACAGTCATAAATCCACTCTGGCAAGGAGAAAAGCAAGTTCTAACTTTTGGAGATGTTTGCAATACAAGAAGCCCTCTGGGAATAAGTTAATTGAGCAGATCCTTGGCAGACATCATAAGGAAAAAAGGGCATTTAAAGACACCTGGAACTGCTGCAAGTGAAGCCTGGAAAAGTGAGGAAAGGAATCTTACCAGAGGAGTAGTTCTATAGGTTTTTATTTTGGTGAGACCATAGAAAATGAGCTAGATGTTTCATCTCTCAAGCTATGATATGAAATTGACGTTTTCAAATTTATTTTAAAATTCTTTGATTAATTTTAGTGTTAGGAAGATGTGGGAGAGGTAGTTCTAGTAATCCCAGGGTTAACATCCAGCAAACCATTGTTCTGCATCTTTTGTTTACCATTCAGCAGGAGTCACCTAGTCCTGATTTCCCTACTTCATCTACTTTGCATTAGTGTTTATTAAAATTACCTCAATTTCCCATCATAGGGTGTTTTTTAAAGCCTTTTAAAGATTTTTAATGGTCTGATTCCTCGTCATCTGATATCACTTCATGAACAGCACAACTTTCCAACTTATTTTTGTTCAAACATACAAGGGTCATATTCTTCATCTGGTCTTTTCAATCAAATTATTTGCCTAATTTTATTTGCAATCTGTGTAGTCATATGAGCCTGAGCTGGAAGCAACCAATTAGGTCACACTGTCCCTCCTCTTGCCAACATGGAATATAATCCCCCAGACAGGGACACATGCTTGATTTTAACCAAAAGCTCAGAAGAAACTCCTGATCTTCATCCACTGAAATTTAACCTCTCATCTGTTATTAATCTATTTTCAGTAAATGATTACTAGAACATCTGCTCATGCCCAGTAAATTTTTCCTTCCTTCTATTAAAGCTGACTTCCCCAGTGGATTGATGGAATAGAGATTCTGCAGCTCATCCTGCTCTATAAAATAGCATTGTCCACTGAAAAAATGTTAGCTGAAGGCGAGGGGGTGATTTTTGTCACTCATGGTGCACCTATAGGTGAAATAAGAGCAAAGTGATTGTAACAATAGTAGGGTTTCCATCTAACTTTTTTGTTTTTTTAATCAGGAAGCATAAGGACATATTCAGCAAATGCATGTTTGGGGTTTACATAAAGATGGAAGCAACCATACAAAGATCATTAATCTTAGCATTAATCAAGCTTTTGAATCACAGGATCACTGAGGTTGGAAAAGACTTCCCAAGATCTTTGAGTCCAACCTTTGACCAGTAACCACTTTGTCATCCAGCCCAGAGCACTGAATGCCACATCCAGTCATTCCTTGGACACCTCCAGGGATAGGGATTCAGCACCTCCCTGGGCAGCCCCTTCCAATGCCTGACCACAATTTCAATGAAGAAATTCCTCCTGAAAGTCTTCTTGTGTCCACTTCCATGTCCTTCCCTAAAGGATATGGTCTGACAGTCTGCGTTCAGGAGGATGACAGCAGAGGAGAGTTTTCAGGAGGGCTTTGAAATCTGAGAAGGCAGGAGTTGTTTGGATTTTTGTCAAGAAAATTCCCTCAAAGAGGAGGTGCAGTATGGGAGATAGTGTGAGAGCTGGTCATTGCCTTGATTTCTCTGATATTCCCTTTCTAATCTTCCTCCCAACTTTTCTTCCCTACATTTCCACAATAAGCATTTATCCCTGTCATTTACTGCTACAATTTATTTGTGTGCCTTGAGGAAAACACTGTTTGGACCTTCCTTCATTTAATTTTCGTGTTTTTCTCAGGGGTGCTGCTTTCTGCTCTCAGAGTGCCTTTCTAGGTACCTCTTTCAGGTAGCACAGATGTGCTTCAGGACATCTTTTGCACAGCTTGCAAAAAATTGGCTGTGCCAAAGCTCTTTTGGGCATTTTATGCTACTGACAAGCATAACCAACCTTTTACATACACATGAGGCTCATATCTCTATTAAGAAGTTAAATTTTTATGTTTTCTTTAGGTTTGCTACTCCAGCTGCAGATATTTAGGGCAACAATGTTGGGCCTGATTCCCTGTAAGGAACCACTAATCTGGTGAAGCATCTGGAAAATAGTTGGGCAAAACTGAAAATGAGAGCTTAAGCGAAACCCACCCAGATCAGGAGAATTTTTTTTGATCTTGTTGGTTCAGATGGACACAAAAGCCCACTAAAGAAATCAGATCCATTCTAAAATATCAATATACAAAAAAAAGCTGTATCTTGGGGGTTTCTCATTCACATAATTCCAAAATCTAGACCTGTAGCTTTCTGTCATCCTGCTGCACACACAGCTACACTGGCGGCAGTGGATTAATGGGTTTTAGAGCATAAAAGATTCAGCTTTTAAGGAAAATGTCACTTTGCAGCCCAGCTGTAGCACAAGTTGGTTATTCCCTGTGATTATTGCCTACTGTTGAACTATTGAGTTGGAGCTGACAACTTGAGATATTATCACTACATTGTGTTCAAGAATGTTTAAATACATTGTTTTCCCTTTTTTATGTTTCAGAGCAAGAGCCAAGGACTGAGTTTTGTCCGTATACATGCACCTTGGCAAGTCCTCAGTCGAGAAGCAGAACTTCTAAAGATAAAAATGCCCACTAAAAAGGTAAATATCTCCCATTTTCTATCAACAAGTTTTATGATTGAAGGAGCAGGGATCAGAATAATCATGAAATGTGTAGAAGCCTGTGGAGTTACTTTGTTTCAAAAATCAGAGAAAATGAACTGTCAGGCTTATTTTTCACATTTCTAAGTCTATTAAGATGATTTACTGTTCAGAGCTATATTTATGATGGGCTTTCCAAAGGGGTTTTTAAAGGCCACAGAGGCAGCTGGCTGATGGACTGCATTCAGGAGGGTGATGACAGAGGTGAGTGTTAAAGAGGGCTTTGAAAGCTGAGAAGGCAGGAGCTGTCTGGATTTTTGTCAAGAAGACTTGTCAAGAACTGGGGTAGTATGGAAGGTACTATGGAAGTGGTCACTGTCCTAAGATTCTCCAAAGAGAGAGAGGCTCTCCCCAGAAAATCTGCTTTGGTGGTATCAGTGACTCAGTGAATTCAGACTTGCCTGTTTTCACTAAAACTTCAGCTCACTCTCTTTTCTGTCTGTCTCCAGTAGAGTTGCTGGCAAACCTTGTAAATTCTGAGTAGTAAATCCCCCAATCTGTGTTCCTGAAATTATTTAGTCCATTGGTTAACAACTCCACTGGAGTCAGGGAAACTGCCTTGTGCTTTTAGTTAGTGATACTCATCAACTGTACCAAAGAACACTTACTTATTTCTTTGCATTGTCATTATAAATAAAGGAAAAAAAATGTTTTTGTTTTCTCCCACTGTGTTGTTTGATCTTTGTTTGTTTTACTTTTTTCATCTTGTTTTCACCCATTAAAAACTTCATTGTGGTTCATGTTTCAGGTTGTTACAACCTGGCCAAATAAATCTTTTGTACTCTTAATGTGTTTGCATTCCAAGGGGAAAAAAAAAAAAAGAAAAGGATATTTTCAATCAATCTTTGAAAATGAGTAGGTTTCAGACAGCTGCAGTACCCCTAAAAACTTTCTACATGTTCAACTCCTCTCTTTGAATTCTTCCAAAATTAATTCCTTTTATGCATTTTTAGTGCCTGCTTATTTCTCCCTCCTTCTGCCCTCATGGGAATTTTCCTCTCCAAGTTTTTTGCAGATGCACCAAAGTAAATTTTACACTATTTCAATTGGTGGATATTGTCATCATTTTGGCCTGGGTTAAGGTCTGTCCAGGAGCTGATAATCTCTGATGCCACCCTCCTCATTCACAACATTTCTGTATCCCCTTCTCTCCTTTGATTGGGACAAAAAATCCTCTGTTATCCTCAAAAAAAAAAAAAAATACTCTGGTATCTCTAGCTGTAGAAATGACAGCACTGCAAGAAACAAGCTTGACAGGGAAGCTCTATTCATGTCCTAGGGTTTGGGTGTTTTTTTGAAATTAAAAACAGTCAAAAGAGGAATTTCCTTTGAAGGAAAAAAAATCCACTTTGAAAAAACTGAAATCTTGTATTTTGGGGATTTGGCAAAATAAAATAAAAAAAAATCAGCCAGTAACCACTAAAAGGAAAGTTCTGGTTTTGTTCAAAGATACAAGATATTGCTCTCAAGGCACACTAGGTATTTTCTGTGATGCTATTTTTATTTATTCAAGGATCTTATTAAACCATTAAAATAAAAAAAAGGCATTTTCAGGGAAAAGTATTTATCCACCTCTAAACACAAACTGGTTACAAATATTTTTTTCCAAATGTTCAGTTTTAAATCATCTTTCAGAATGTAAAACATGCTGGGAAAAGGTACTCTCTGAGCCCTTTTAACTATATATAAACTTCTGGATATGATAATAGAGCTTTTTTGGTGAGTGAGGCTATGCCAGGCTCAAACATGAGTACAGGAAACAAACAGGAACAACTGGGAGGGTTGCTTTGTGGCCTGAGCTGTGATGTCTCTGGTTTTAGTGAGTCTTGGGGGAATGAATCCTGTGACTGGAGTGCTGGGATAGGGAAGTAAAGGCTTCTCAGGAGGGGGATAGGCAGAGATGGAGAAGTGGAGGAGTTGTCCTGTATGGAAAGGAAAAGCTGCAGTTAAGGGATTATAAGGTTGACAGCTTCTGGGTGAGGGTTGGGGGGATGGAAAACAAGGCAGATGTCACTGGGTGTTGTATAGGACTGAGGAATTATTCTGTAGGCAACCAGGAGAAATTTCTTTTTCTTATGGTTGATGCCCACTTCCCAAACATTAATTGGGAATACAGCACTGCTGTAACAAGTAAGTCTGAGAAATTCCTGAAGAATGCTCAACGTAATACTTTGCCACAAAATGAGCCAGCTGGGAAAGATGCCCTCCCAGACTGAGTACTTGTGAATAGAGAAGAATATGTGGCACATATGGTTGTAGAAGGCTGCCTTAGCTACAGCAACCTCAAAATGGTTGAGTTTAAAATATTCAGTCTAATGAGAAAAAAAAGGTCAGCAGACTTGTTACTCTGCATTTCAAGAGAGTAAACTCAAAACCACTCAGGGAGCTACTCAGCACTGGTCCCTGGGAATCTGTTTTTGAGTGCTCCATGAGTGCTTGGTTGAACAGGGAATTCCTCATGGAGATTGAGAAGAAAAAGAAATTTTCCATCTCTAGCAACAAAGCCAGGCCTCACAGGAAGTTTACAATGCTGTGGTTCACATGTCCAAGGAGAAAATACAAAAGGCCAAAACTCATCTAGAGTTGAAACTGGCCAGTGTTGTGCCACACAACTAAAGGACTTTTTAAAGTATGTTAATAACAAGAGAAGGTGTGATGAAAACATTGGACCAATACTTGTTGGAAATAGTCACCTGACAAACAGGGATGATGGAAAAATGGAGGCCTTCAATGCTTTTTTTGCCTCAGTCTTTAATATTAATAATCTTGCACTACCTGGTCCTGAGGCAGAGGACTCCAGCTGTGGGAACAGTTTGTGGCTTTCCATTTGAGGCCACTGAATTTTTAAGGGACCATCAGTATCCACTGGATGTTCAGAAGTCCATGGGGCCTTGTGGCCACGGCCAGTCCTGGTGCCCGTGTGGTGTGTCCAGGCAAAACAAGGGACCTTGTATACCCGTATGGTATGGCCGTAGGCGCCCCTCGCTCCCTCAGCAGCGCTCTGGAGTGCGCAGCATCGCCTTCCCGCCCTCACCTCCACCCTCACGGCCACTCCGGAACCTACCGCTAGACACGACGCCAAATAAGGCATAAAAGGCACAAAAGCCTTGGGACCTCTGCGTGAAGAAGTGGTTCTGGTCTTTTTTTCTGTATTAACAATTTTGCACTGAATTGTGTGGGGTTTTTTTCTGGAAGCAGCTGTGAGAGACAAGAACTTTTTGAACTGCAACCCATATGGAATTCAGGTTATATGGGAATATGTCTTCAGAGAAGACACTTATTTTAATTACAGGTTTAAACATATGTGTACAGCAAATCCTTTCTTCATCTTAGTGTAATGTTGGAAGGGACATGCTGATGTACAGTTTTGTTTCCTCAGATGTATGAAATCACAGAAGAAAAGGGAATACTCAAAATGTTAAATGAAATTTGGTGCAAACTGACTGAACCTCTGCAACCCCAGGTGCCACGACAAGAAAATACCAAGATGAAAACCTTATCCTACCCATTTTCCAGAGAGAAAATATATTTGTGAGTACTTTAAAATTTGATGGACAATGAAGAAAGCTGGAACGTATTGTTTTAGTGCTGCAATTTCTTTTTCCCACATTTCAGTCAAAATTCAGAAATTCATCAATCATATCTGGAAATCCTGAGGAAACATCCAAAATTGTCAGATTTTCAGTGGATTAACAGAAATCTAAGCTGCAGAGACTTTTCTGCCAGTGTTCTACTTCTGCAGGATAAGGCACTGGAAGCCGTGCATCAAATAAAATTTCCATATGTTTAGCTTGAAAAGTAGAAATCCTCCCACCAAATTCCTGATTATTTGGTTAAGGATATTACAGCCTGCTTTGAAAAAAGCAAGAGCTAGTAGAAATACAGTGGTATTTTCCATCTTGATAGATTTATTGTAGCAATTAAAACTCAGCTAATAATATACAGATAAGGAATTCTTGACACCTGCCCTTTCACTCAGAATAATATTTCTGGGTCCAGTTTGACATGAAACACTCTCTTTTCCTCCTGGGTGTCTCCTTGTATTTATGTCCAATAAATAAAATTCAGTAATAAATACAGTGATCCACCATTTCATTTATTGCCCTCTGACAATTTTAACTAATTCTGAATACAAGTCAAATTGATGGAGGAGAATAAACTGGGAAGCTAATTTCACATATGATGAGGTTTAAGGGAAGGCATAATTCCAGTGGAATGGTTATCTGAAATGAAGTGATATGCTGAGTGTTTAGTGGCCAGGAAAAGAGTAATCAACATCTGCATCAGGTTGGTTGAAACTTAATAACATAACATAATAAACATAATAAAATAATGTTATAGTATTGAGGGGATAAAAATACAATATAATATAATATAATATAATATAATATAATATAATATAATATAATATAATATAATATAATATAATATATATTTTTAATAATATAATAAATTTAATATAAATTTATAATATATATATTATAATTTAATAATAATATAATAATAATATAATAACATAATAAAGATAAAATAATAACATAATAACATAATAAAAGCATGTTATAGTGTTGAGGGGATGTTATAAGAAAAATATTAAAAGGTCATCTTCTGTAAACAATAGTGAGGCTTTTTATATTAGCTAATAATTTTGCATTTTTATGCCCACCATCAGTGCAATCCTGGTAGAGTTCTGGATGACTGGGTCTTAAATAGCACGTTCTATTATGCTGTACTATGTCATCTATATTTCCTTTAAACATCTGTTTTTCTGATTAGCTGTGGTTTCTGAGCAACTTCTAAATTAGAATCCTGTATGTTGTCTTATTTGTTGCTTCCATGCCTTAAAACAGAGTTGATTTTCTTTTTCTCAATGTTTTAGGTATAACATCAAAGACAAAGACACCTTTTTTGACAATGCAACCCGCAGCCGAATAGTAAGTTAATAAAAATAACAGATCCTTATCTTCTTGTACTGAGTGGGATTTGCTAGTGGGGTTTTGAATGGGATTTGCAGGGAGTGTTTTAGTTTCAAATTTGCTAATTTCATGAATTCATGCATTTGTGTTCTTGCAGAACACTAATTCTTGACATATATGTATGTAAGGAATTCCTTTTTGGAGCTGCACGGTGTTTCAGGAATGGGAAATGCTCTGCAGGGAGTCTACTGACTCCTCTTGATTGTTCAAAGCTCTTTTCAGCACTGTTCCTAATCTTTAACTAGATTTCCTTCCATATAGTCCTTATACTTCAAATACTTCTATAAGGACTGACACAGCAGGATTTAGCCCACAATTGTTAGGGCAGATAATTCAATAATAAAATCTGCTAAATTATTTAAATATTTGTGCAAATGAACACTGCAGAAGCCACCTATTTTAGAACTTCGTTTTATTGCTAATTCCATGATTAAATTCATGCTAAAAGAGGATCTGTGTGTTATCCCACTGTTCTTTTTTGCAGGTGAGGGAAATTTTGAAGCGCACATCTACCAAGGCCAGAAACAGCATGGGTAAGGTGGAGGGAAGAGAATTAGAGGTGTTCTTTTGAAAGAAATTGTTTAGGTATCTCACAGAATATTGATTTTTCTAGCAGGACATGAAATATGCTGGCACATCTTCACAAAAGAAAAAAAAATAGAGATTGAACTAAATGTTTTTTTTCTGAGGCATAAAATAAGAATTTCTAGTCTGTGGTTTGTATGGTAATGGGAGCTGGCTTTTCATTTCTACAGGTGCAGCATCTGGCACATAACTCACATTTTGTGAATTGTTATAAAATTAGATTTGATTACTGTATGATCTGCTTTGTAAAATACAGATGTCAACTGCAATATGTTGTATTATTTCTTGCAGAACTGTATTTTTCTTGCCATTTCAATTAAATAATTCACCTTTCCAGGTTATTTTTATTGCTTTGGCTTTAAAAGTTACCTCCCTGAGCTGCCTAGTGAAATATATGACTTAAATATGTTTTGAAGATACTTTTGGGATAATGCTGAAATATTTGGAACTTGAGGTTCAGAATTTATTTAATTTTCTTGAGGTTCAGAGTTTATAAAGGTGTACATATTCTCTTCTCTCTACTCTTTTCTCTCACCCATTGTGATATCATGGCACGTATCTCCCCAGTGGAAAAGAAGCGATGGTGCTCCCTGACATACTTTCTGTAAATCTTCCTGTAAGCTTGACCACCTATGGGCAGATCACGATGTCCAAGGGTAATATTTCAGTCAAATAATGTGCTGCAGCAAGATTATGCACAGTCCTGGTGTGATTTTGGGCAGGGAAGCTCCATAAGACATGTTTTTGGTATAGGAAAATAGATTAATTTGGGTTTCCTTGAACAGGAGATATATTTTTTTAAAAAATAATTACATGAAAAGCATAACAAAATGAAAGCCACACAAAATTATTTTTCTTTTTCAACCAAAACCACTAGTCTTTTCCTAGAACAAACTTTTAAATTTAAGACTGCCACACTGTTTCATATTAAAAGAGCTGAAAATATGGTTTTAAAAATGTGAGGCATTCTCGATTTCTAAAACACTGTTTGGCAGGTGCTGCTTTTTGAACTGTTTACTTGATGTTCTGTGTTTTGATCTACTCAAAAGTCTCCAGTGGGACAATAGATGGGAATGCTGCCTTATTTTTCTGGACTGCTGGGAACCCTCCTGGAGACTTTGGAATTTGCTGGGGAGACAGAAGCTCAAGGACAGAGTAGGAAGGGATAGAGCACTTTGCCAATGGACATACTTGCCTCTTACTTAAGGTTTTCCTTAATAACTTGTTCTGGTTTATAGTGGAATAAAAGCCATCATTAGAGATCAAAGGACTAGTAATAATTTTTCAGGAATCTTTTAACTCTAGTGTGAATGTCCAGCCTGATGTGCTTCAAACTCAGGTCAGCTCAAGAACTCATTTGACATGAAATAATTGTTTTAACATTCCCGTCCTTTTCATCTTTCTGGTCTGTAGCCAAAACAGGATTGTGCATCATGTTTGACCTAAATTCATTTATTTCTTTGGTGTTCTGAGTGCCTCCCCCAAAAGACCTCTGTTTCATACGCCACTAAGGCTTTCCCATCTCACTGGTCTTAAGCTTAAAACCAATCATCAGGAGAGGTTTAAAAGATTTTTTTTAAACAATTTTTTTTTTTTTTTTTTGTTAGAGTTTATTATTTTGCACAAGAGGCAGGATGTGCCTGTGATGTTGGAAGTGCTTATAGCAGTCTTTAGTTTTATAAACCTGTTTTATGAAAATAACAATACTTCAAACACATTTGCTTATGGATTTTTTTACATCTGTATAAGGCTGAATCTGATTCTGCTCCTATGATATTATATAAGGAAAGCTTATTTTCTTCTAGCATAACTCTGAACCACTGTAAACTTCCAAATATTGAATGTTTTCAGGAGCAGGCTTAACACTATCCAAGCATAATTTCCTGATTCTATGAATGCATGTAGTTGCACTTGTCTTTGTATCAAGGGAGACATTTATTGTTACCTCATATCTAGCATCTCTGACCAGAAGGTTTTTCCCAAATATTTCATGACAATGTGTAATTTGACTATGGAATGTTTTTCATCACTAAAGACATGATAGCTGGTTACTTTTTTTCTGGGCATTGAAAGCAGAGAGGCCTGGAATAAATTTATATATATAAAACTTATATTTATATTTAATTTATATATATAAAACTAATTATTAGAAATATATATTATATATATATATTTCTAATTATTTCTCTAATTTATCTAATTATATATATATACACACCCATGCAAAACTAATTATTAGAAGTTACTCATCTTTGGTTGCCTTTTTATGGAACAATTAATTGTTTTCACCTCCAGGGACTGAAGATGGAATTGCTATAAGAGTTGCAGGTCTTGAGAGCAAGTGGTGCCCATATGTCTGTGTACAGGTGCTGCAGTCAGTGCTGGGAATTCCCTTGCTAAACTGAACTCCCTGGAAGTGCCCAAGGCCAAGGGCACTGAGAAACCTGGTATAGTGGAAGGTGTCCCTGCCCATGGCAGGGGAACAGGAACTGGCTGATCTTTAAGATCCCTACCAACCCAAACCATTCTGTGATTTCATAACCACAAACTCCTGTGAAAGCTTTTTTTTTGGGGGGCATTTTTAATTGTTGGCCAGAGGGGATCTGTGGTTCTGACCATTGTAAAGATTCAGAAATTACTTCTGGATGCTTTGCTCCTCAGTCACGTGGCTATCAGGGTGAGAAAGTGGTCAGAAGAGTCCTTGCACTGTGCTATTCACTGAAGAAAAAGCACTTTATAGAAATGAGTTTCTCTGAAAAATGTTTTCCACAGCCAGAAACTCCTATGTTGCTCTATTCTCATTCTGAATATTGTCAGTTACACAGCTCTGTCCCCTCTGGAATGTCATGAAATCTGTAATAATGCTTTCTGTTCAGATGTGCCTGTTGACCACCTGAATTTTTCTTCTTCTTTTAGGCATTGGCACGTTAATAGCAAACAATGTTTATGATGCAGCCTACCCACTTCATGATGTACGTATGCACTATTAAAAATCCAGTTCTCTGCTGGTGTCATTTGGGAGACATCCATTTGTAGACATTATTATTTGCTGTCTTTGACATTGAAAATCTCTTCTAAGTGTGATTCTAATATGAAAACTCTTATATAAGTACATTTCAAGTTGTGATCTAAAAGTAAAATCAACGAGGTAGGAACAAGCAACTAAACTTTTCTTGAGTTTTTTCTGCTTTTACATAAGCTATTATTTTTTTTCTGCAGGGTGACTATGTAGGCCAAAATGATGACATGAATGAAAGAAAGGTAAAATACACTGCAAAATTTATTTCATATTATCTTTAATATAATAAATGATGTTCTACATCTCATTGTAAAGCATTAACTGTTACACGAACAAGTAGATGTTTTAACAAATGCGTGTTTTTTGAATTACATATTTTCCTCTATTTTGGCATATAAAAATGTTTTTGCAAGACTTTTATATTGTCTTCTTATGAAGCATGCCACTTAATTTAATTTGAAATTTACATCTTGAAGTGCTTCCAATTTCTCTCTGCATACATAGACAAGTTTTTCAACCTGTCAGGAAGCTGAAATTGTTAAATAACTCATACAATAATTTTATTTTCCTAACCAAATGCTCCTAGAGAGCAGTGGTTAATAAAATAAAACATAGTTGTACTTATAATTTGATTGTGCATTCAACTAAATAGCATGCAATTTCAAAAACTCTGCTTCCAGTTATTTTGTAAATAAAGTTTTTAGCTATCAAAGGACACTAAAAAATAGATCAGTCCCCAAGAGAAACAGTGTGAATTCAAACTGTGTTTAATATATCTGCTTACTTTTAGAAATGGGAAAAAAACATTTAATTACTAGTAAATAATATATTTATATCTATAGATTACTAATAAGTAACTATTAAGATCCTTTCCATATTGTTCTCTAGTGTTTGCTCATTTTGTTTTCCTTGATATGCAAAGAATAGGATAGGAAATGCAGAGGGAAAATTGTAGGGAAAGAAAGGGGGAGAGGAAAGAATGAAGAAAAAGGAAATGTTTGGAAACCTTCAATATTTACTGTGCTATGAAGACTGAGTTCATACAAATGGAGGTTATACAAACAAATCTGATTTCTACAATGCCAAATTAGTAAAATTTGGAAACACAATCTTTGTAGTTTTTGGTAAATAATGTTGCCATTCAGCCACTAGATGTCTTCATGTGCCATGTACAATTTAATTTAGTGTATGAACTTTGGTAAGCAAAACCAAGTTAGAAAACAAACTGTAGAAGAAGCTTTTTGTTTGTGTCTGTCACTTTGAACTTTATGTTTGTGAAGGAATTGTCTGCTCTGGACTTGCAGAATTTTCTCTGAGAGGCAGCTCTATAGATTACTGACTTGGAAAGCAAAAATTTTAGGGAAAAAAACTAAATGAACGTTAGTCAATGGAGGAAGATTGGGTACTGTGAAATGGGGGGGAAGAGGGCCTAGAAGAATCAGTGTCTGGAAAAATATTCCCCCAATTAGTTGCATTTTGTGCTGCCCTCTTTTTATTCTGCCTATTAGGCTCAGTTATGAAGTGTTAAGTATTAAAAACATAAAAGCTTCTTTCCAGAAATACTTCATTGATTATTCACATATGTCCCTGCTGCCTAGGCCTTGGATCTTCTGTAGTATTCCTATGCATAACATCATCTGTTTTCTATCTGAATCTAATAGTCTCAGTGTTTAATTTCCTGAAGAACCCTGATCAGGTTTAAAAGAAAGGAAGGCATTTTTAAGCTTTTTTAAATTTCTTTTGCCCACTTTAACTTATCTATATCTTTGAATTCAATTTTCTCTTGTAAAAACCCCAAAAATGAACTGAGTCCTAATGGGGTACTTAAGCCAACAGGGCAGCACAAGTAATTAAGGTTTATGTACCAGTTTATAACATAAAAGGTTAATCCTTATTGATCTTCTTCAGGATTTCCTTGGAGAAAATGCAGTGACACACTTTTGTCCCATCCTATGAGAATTAGAAATCTGCAATGAAAACCTAAGACTGAGAGGGTTTCAGTTTTTTCCTAAGAATAAAGGAATTTCCCAGCTTCAGTGTGATTTCTACTCTTAAAAAAAATCTTTTTAACAAAGGTATTGAGCAGCAGAATGATAATAACTCACCCTGAGTATAAACACTGCTTTAGTCTTTCAGCTTTTGGCCCACTGGCAACTTGTTACCCTTCATTGCTATCTCTATGTTTGACATTAAAAATCCATGACAGCTTTGTAACCCACCTGGGAAATCCACTGTTGTCATATACTAGAGCAGCATCCCTATAATTAGAAGCAGATTAGAGAATTCTTATAAACTTACAGAAAGTACCTGTTCCTAAATGGAATGCTGTTTTGGACAGAACTTTCTTTTTGCTCTTCAAATTCCGTTCTGTAGCTGTGTTCAAAGCAGCCTTTGGGGAGTTTTAAGAATGCAAGAGTTTTAATTTTCTTCTTTTGCACATTTGAGTGAATGTATTTATTAGTATGATTGTTTATGGAAATAAATACTAATTTGATACTAATAATACTAATCATATCAATACAATCATACTAATATGACTAATATTTTGTAGGTAGTGCTAGGGGGTAATGGCAAGGGGTGATTTTGAATAGGCAAGAGCAAGTATTCATATGAAAATATCAGTATGGCAGCCAGGACAATCCTTTTATTGTGTCACACAAATCATGGAAGAGGGAATAAGCAAGACCATCTCAAATTCTTTGCCTGTTTCAGTTGAGTGTGTTGTGATCAATCTACCCCAGGTCCTGCAAGGTTTCCTTTCATCCCTGCTCCTATTGCAGCTAGATTCCTCCCAGTGCAAGAAGTTTCTGTAGAATCTGGTCCTTCCTTTGAGCTGTGAGCTGTGGGTGAATCTGCATGTCCAACAGCAGACATGGGTTTTTTGTGATGTCCCCAGCATGGGGACAAAAGTGGCTTTTCTATGGGCTCTATTGGGTTTAGCAACCCCAGGAGTGCAGGAAATATTTTTAAGTCTTAGAAGTTTGGGAAAACAGAAGGGATTACTTGTTTCAAGTTAATTTTCAGTTTCTTTTTTTTTTTTTTCCCTTTCTTCAGTTGCTGTATCAGGAATGGGCAAGATATGGAGTGTTTTACAAGTTTCAGCCTATTGATCTCATAAGGTAATGTGGACTTGTATAAAACACTAAGGAACCTGGTTCTGAGGTGATGCAGATTAATTCATTTCCACTTCAGCAAATGAAATCTTGGATTGATCAGAACATTGAAAATAATGTTGTCACTGTGTTTTTTGTGGCTCTGATGATAATTTACTGTAACAAACATACACTCAACAATTTTACCTGTGTTTTGTATAGTGCTTATTCCTGGAAAAACATCATGCTTCAGTTTTATTTTTTTTTTTAGGTATTGATTTGTTCAAAGGAGAGGAATTCCCGTTTACATTGGTGAATTTTTATTGGAGGGTATGGCCATAAACTCTGGCAAATAATCAGAAGCTGGTGTTCACATCATGAATCAGTGTGAAAGTATTTGACAGTTTTGAGATTGATTTGATTTTTTTACTCCTGGTTTTACAAGTTTTATTCATCTGAACACATCCATATGTGTTCCCAGTGGGTTTTTTTCTGTATATTTATAATTTTTTTCTTTACTAACATAGAAGATGTTGGCTTTAAAATAAGACAAAACAAACCAGTCATGATTTTTAAGGATTTCCCACAATAACTAAAAGAAAGCCAAAACAAAACAATTGTTGTATTGTATTTTGTTTGTACTATAAATACTGAATGAAGAAAAATAATTGAATAAACTGCTGAGTAGGAATACTTTTATAAGATGTCTATCTAGGAAGGCATGAATTAGGATATTAAGAAATAGAGAAAACCTCAACAAATATCAGTTTTAAAATAATTTGTATATCTAAGAAAGATGGCATTTGTTACCATTTGTCTTGTGAATAATCAAACTCCAATCATTTTGGAGCCCCTGTGTGATTGCCAGCAAAAGCTGCTGTTAGTAATATGGATAGTCAATAAGCTTTGTAAAAATTTTTTTAATATTTTGAGCTAAAGCTGAAATACTGCATGTAGTTTTTCAAAGAGTTAAGCACTAACTTTTAATGTGAGAGGAGTTGCTCCTTATTGGGAGCAAGATGTTGCAAACTGGCAAGTGGAAGTGAGACCATCAAACCCTACTGAGGTTCTGCAAGCTTTGAAATTTCCTCTTTTTATGCTTAAAAGGTCTTGTGCAAAATTTATGTACCTTTTGTATGGCAGTTACTCTGGGCCAAGCTCCTGTATGGAACAGGTAAACTCAGAATGAGATTACAAAACCTGCTGTGCTGTTAGTAAGTATTACAAGTGTTAAACTAAACTATGACTGGCTAGAGGAATTCTCAAGTTCTAGCAGACCTGACAGTTCAGCTGAGTTAAAAATAGAGGTACATCTGCTTACACTTCATCTTCATTTGTATTTTGCTGTCTCCATTATAATGTTTCACTGTGCTGATATGATTTCATAGAAATCCTGTGGTTTAAACTTCTGTGAGAAACAAAAAGAAGACCAGACATGTGCAATTGATTGTCTGTTCTCAGAGATGACTTTTCTTGCTTTTATCTTCCATATTTTGCTTGACAGCAAGTTTGACTGCTACCACTAAACTAAATGTGGTTTTTATTTCCTGGGTAATGTTAGAACTTCAGTGTAGATGTACCTGGAGAATGGCCACCCCTCTCTTTCTGCCAGTGAAGTGGGTTTCTTCACTTTTGTGCCATGGGGGTATCTGAGCTCAGCCTTGATGTGGGTACTTACTCCCTTGGCAGACATCAGTCACACTTTGTGCTTTTTGGTAATTTATTGTGACCTTCCTTTCTTAGATTGCTTAGATTATACTCAACTTTTTTTTTTTCCTGTTTCTTTTACTGGTGCAACTTCAGTTTAAATTCAGGCCTTGATGGACAGACAAAGTAGCATTTATCTTTCTTTTTACTTGAAGCCTGTCCTGCCTGCTGTTTTCAAATACATTAACTCTGTTGAAGTACACTGCTAATTTTTAAATACAGCTTGCAACATTTATTTAACTATTACTGTTTCACTCTTATTCAGTAGGAATGCAAACTGAAAGTCATTCTTTAGCTCAAGTATCTATGCTGGAAGATTAGATGTGGCACTGTAGAATTGTAGGTTATCCCTGGTGTCTCAGCACCTTCCTTCTGACCACACAATTGTGGCCAGTCCCCAAGTGATTGCACACCAAAGACAGGAAGCACATATTTATTATGCTCACTCTTAGTACAGACTGGAGATTCTCTTCTAACGTCTGTAATCCTCAGGGAATTTAACTGCATAGTCAGTCTTGGAAAATTTTAAAGTTCTTAATAACAAAAGGAAATAAAGGACCGTTATAATATTCACCAACAATTCCATTCACTCCTGTCTCTTAATCTGTAAAAATATCCTTCTCTGGCTTTGTGGACCACTTTGGGCTATAAGAAAAGCAAATTTTTTTTGTAAAAGATATACAGCTGCGAGTAAGGGAGGTTTCACCAAATAAGAACACAGTGTGTGTTACATATTTCTATTCTACAGCAGAACAATTTCAGTTAAAGACTATAAAGAAATACATAGTGCGGGCTGTGCAAGTAATACAGTGTGAATTGAAGTTTGATTTGTAAGATGTTACAACACCTCATCTCTCAGTGCACATCCAGATATAAAAGTGCATTGTTTGAAACACAGTCTGCCTAATGCAGTGCCTTATTGTCAAAAGCACATGAATGTCCAAATATGAATTTCATTTTTTTTTTGTTTCCTTTTAACCCACATGAAGAGGATTATAAGCAGTTACTTATGAAAATGTGAATTATTTGCTATCAGATATCTCAGGCTAAAAGTGCTGAAAATGATGAATGAAAAGTACTGTACCTCAGTCATCTCAGGAAGGCCTGAGGGATGTATTAAGAAGTGAAAAATGAAACCTGCAGTTTCAGAATGAGCAGAGCTCTGGAGGTCTGTGTGTTGTAACACACCTTTTCTGTCATCCTAATTTAAGTATTGGTTTTAACTAGGGAGGAGTTTCTCTTTTGTGACTTTTTCGTAAGAATGCACTTACCAACAGTAGTTCCTCTCAATCCTTGCACTGTAATACAAAAAATGCTATAAAAACATCTTTGGCTTAGTGATTTTCTTCTGTTTTTGGTGATTTTTCTCAGATGAAGATGAGTTCAAACTCAGTTTTTAGCAAGTTCTGCGGTGATGCTACTGTTGACCCAGAGACAGGGAGGATGCTCCCTAGGAGTTCTATGACCTTGCATAAAGAAAGGAGATTTCATATTTTTACATGCTATTGGATATTAATAAAAGTTTTAATAACATGATTTTAGAATTAATTGGTTGTCCTTTGACCTCTTCTCTGCTCACAGCAGAGCTGGCTTGAAAGCCAGATCAAATTGCACAAGCATTTTGAAATCTCTTGGGGTGGAGACCACGCAGCTTCACCTCTTCCAACACCGCACCACTTTCAAAAATTTTTCCCCTTCTTTGGACTAAACATTCCTTGATCTTATTTACAGTCCTCGTTTTTTGTCTTTTAGCAGTACCTCTGATAACTTATAGCAAGCCAAGAAAATACACACAAGTGTAAGAAGTGCAGTAGAAAATTATAATAAATTTTATTTCTGGTTGTAATGCAACATTTATCACTTAGGAGCTCTAAATGACAGATGAAGGGAGTAATCTAAGGTTATGATGTCACAAAGAGGTGTTTTTACTTCTGAGACAAAACCTTAACTCATGGAAAACTGGCATGTTTTCTTCTTAATGGGCATCTTGAAGCACCTGCAGCTGGAAAGCCAAGTAGGAACTGAAATTCCAGGAGAGGACCATCCTTGTTGAGAGGAGGTCACCTTTTTATCTCTTGATCTATTAATATAAGTTTACCTCACCCTAGGAAATCAAGCAGTTGGCTCATTTCTAATTGTGGTGGAGCTTATTTTATTTTCATTGCTTCTATAAGGCCCCAGCTCATTTTCTAATGGTTTTTCATATTTTAATTTCTATTTCCCATTTCTAGAACTTCACCAAATTTCCTAGTAGCTAACAGGCTACAGTATCTATAACATAATTACTCTCAAAGCTCCAAATGCCTCTTGCTGTGAAGCCTGAAACTGAGAAGACATGTAAAGGTTGAGACTATGTATACAATATATGTATACAATAACTTTTTGCAGGAGCAGGTAGGAAAGTTTGTTAACTAAAATATTATTTATAATGTATAGAACATAAATCAAAACTTGGGAGTTTCTGTTAGTCAAACTGTCTAGCTAATATATTCCCTCTTTCCTATCTTTGACTAAGTTTTCCTTTGGTATGGAAAATTGTTTCATCCCAGTGTGTAATGAATTCTGGCCTTTCATTGTGGTGTACCCATGTTGAACCTGCTCTTGACTGAGCATCCCCAGTCCCCCCTGTTCCTGCCATGAATGCTGTGTTTCTAGTGCTCAGTGTAAGCAGTCAGGCACCCAAACTGTCAGTACTGATTTGCCTTTTGACCTTTTGTTCCTTTCATCAATCTTCACCAAAAAACCCCCAAACCTGGATGTATCTGCTTACCCTACTTTGGGTAGTTTTAAAAGAGAGATAAAATAAGAAAAGGTGAGTTCTGCTAAAATGTTGGTTTTATTGTCTTTAGAGATAGGTGTTTCTTCCTTTGCAAAAGTGTGGTTAAGATCAATTTGTGGTACAGCTTGCACCACCTGAGCCCTACTATCCTGCCTAATGCCTGAACATATGACCTCTTTGTTCACCACCACGATTTGTATTCACATCTTCATCTCTTCTTTACAGCAAAGACTGTCTAGAATTCTTAGGACTTGAAAATAAAGTCTGTGATGCCCAGTACCAGAGGAAATGTTGTTCAGTCACTGCTCATTCTAACTTAGGGGTTATTGATTCTCAAAGTGGAGATGCTCTTGTATGCTTTGCTTCCCTGTCCTGCTCTGTTATTATTGTGAATCTCACCAAATATCCCATCATTTTTTTATATTTTTTTTTTCTTTTGTGGAATGGCAGAAACACCCCTGTAGCATCTGGTTATCTCACAGGGATTGAACAATTCCCTCTGATGCACTGTGTGCCTGCAATTCTTCCCTGACTGTCTTTAGCAGGCAAGTCTTCAACTTTCACAGAGATGCTGAGGCTGTCTGCAAGGAATTCTCTGTCAGGAAAAAGAGGAAACAGCTTTAAGCCTGGGAAAGTGCGGTAATTGAGCCAACACAGCACTAAGTAGAAAAATGCCATGAGCTCTACCAGTATCTTTGGCACTTGTCCATCCAACTTCTTTCCAAAGCTCTGCCAAACACACATCTGAGGCAATAATCTGAGAGTATCTTCTGCTGTAACCCTATTGCACTTTGAGGCCAGTATCTTTTTATAATTCCAAGAATCTGTACTGTGAAGCTTTCATTCCCAACATGTGATAACGTCCATCTTGCAGTTCATCATCATTAAAGCTCGAGGTGCAGGGGGAAATGCTGTGCCAGCATCCACTCATCCTTGATGTCCTTCCTGCCAGCTTTTACAGCAGAGAGCTTCCTGGAGGGGACGAGAAGCAGGGGGGACTCTGGAGAAGAGTCTGAGCTAGTGAA
The DNA here is from genome assembly GCF_049639895.1 of Pseudopodoces humilis. Taxonomy (NCBI): domain Eukaryota; kingdom Metazoa; phylum Chordata; class Aves; order Passeriformes; family Paridae; genus Pseudopodoces; species Pseudopodoces humilis. The sequence goes on along the minus strand of NC_142204.1, from coordinate 12,502,783 downwards.
AAATGAACATTTTCCCCATCATTGTATCTCTTTTCCCTTTCCATGATCTCATTACCCCCCACAACCCGAGTTTATTTATGAGTGGCCTTTATTATCATGCCATGAATCCATGAAAATGGTCTGCCTTTTAGGAGTTTGATGCTGGGGCAGCACTTTTCAGCTGAGTTGTAGGGAGTTTTCCATCCCCTCATTGGCACTTCTCATCATAGGCCTTACCCAAGTGCTCCAGCCATTGTTTCCGCAAAGCAGAGGGGTTTTGCATATGGTGCATAAATCACCAAGGAATTTGTGTTGAATTATTCTTCTGGATGCAGGCCTGTGACTGGAGTAAGATGATTTACTTACAGCTCTGCATTTCACAGACTTTGCCAGTCCTGGAGGAAGTGTTTCTCTCTGTCTCTTTTGGCAAGGGCTTGGCCTTATTTATTGCTGCATGTATGAGAGATGGAATTTTAAACCAGTAGGCTTGAATTGTAGTGGTGAGGAAAAACAGATCCCTGCTTTCTGATAAACATAATTCCCAGGCTTCAGATCACTGTCTGAGCACTAGGATCCTCATTACCACCCAGATTCCTCCCTCCTGCAGTGGGATTTTCAAAAGCTAGATGCAGCAGAAGATGTGCATATCTACATCAAGGCTTCTACAAAGTCAAGTCTCTTGACTTGATGACTGAGGTTGCTGCAAAACATTAATTCCTGGGGTCTCCCCCTTGGACTGTGGAGTTTTGTAGGCAGCTAGAATTCAGTTTTCTTTGTGTTGAGAACTGTCTTAAGCTAAGTCCAAAAGTGCCTGAATGATTGCCTAAATTTTACAGTTAGAAACTTGTATTTTTGAATGGTCGTGACTGACAGGTGCCATGCAAAAGGGATCTTTGGAGGTGATATCAGTATATTTTGATGGGAAATGGAAGTTTGTTTTTTCAAACTGGTGGGAAAAAAAGACAGAGGCGAGAGGCCACATTTGGAAACAGGAGTCATGCACATTTAAATATTAACCTGCATGTGCATATTTGTAGGCATCTAGAGGTGTGTGTGGCTGGGAACTGCAGGGAGTGGAAAACAGCTTCTGCATTTGGGTCGCTACAGGTCTGCTTATCTTGTAGAACTGCTCTTAATGTTTGAATCTCTGTAGAAGATTCTGGCTGTGGTTTGCTGGGCTGAGAGAAAGTTCTTTTCTGGCTCCTGCGTGCTGACTAGGAGTCAAAACCAACCCATTTCTGGTTTAAAGGTATTCCCCCACACTAAGATGTTTCGTATAAGGATCTTCTCTGTCCATAAATTATATTGGGACAGGACACGGCTTTGTCTGATTCAGTAACTTGTCTCTAACGATGCACAAAACCATGATCACGAGGGAACAGATCAAGAACTGGGCACCACCTAAAAATTATGTCCAGAAAACACAAGTTTAAGGAAAGCTTTCAATATGGCAACTCTATGAACTTCCACAGTCAGTTCAGAGAACAGAAAAATTAAGACTTTTATGCCATATTGAGCAGGGGATAAGAGAAGGATGGAGCCAAGCTCTTAGCTGTGTCTTGTGACAAGAGGTGATGGCGACAAATGAGAGCGAGGTAGATTAGCCTGTAGTTTCATAGGTCCTTCTTATTGACCTTCTTGAAAACGGGGGTGACATTTATTTTCCTCTAGCTTTTGGGTACTTCTCCCAGTTGCTGCCATCAATCAAAGATTATCAAGAGCTGCCTTGCAATGACATCTACCAGCTCGCTCAGCCCTCATAGGTGCACCCCATCAGGGCCAGTTTGCTTCAGTATTCCCTGACCCAACCCCCTTCCACCAAGGTGACTAAAAGATAATTTTTTATACTTGTTTTTAATTGGAAATGATACATCTGTTTATTAGCCACCAGATGGTGTCTATCTCACAGTAGTAACACTGTGCAAGCGCTAACAAGGATGTACTTACTAAAATAAATACATGAAATTAATTCAGGCTCTGCAGTAAGGGTTAGCGATATTAACTTTAAAAGCAAGAAAGCTCTCATGAAATATTAGTAATTATAAATGAAAAATATTTAGGAAAAGATGCCAGTATTGGAGGTTCAAACTCTTGTTAAATTAGATGAATAAAATCATGCAGATTATCTTGTGGAAACTGGAGATTAGGGAAGTGATGAGATGTCAATGACCTCACATTTGTTCAAGTACAAAACGGCAGAAAAGCAAGTTGTAATAGGTATTAAAAAATAGGAAGAAAAAGACTAAGTAACCTCCTTTCCTAAAAGAAAGTCCAAAAGAAAGGCTGATTCATATTAAATACATTACTCCTTGCTTGTATTTGTTTATTATAGAGAAAATATTATTTGTATAATTGAATGAATTGCTTCGTACACAGAGTGTCACTAGGTGCCCTGAGTTGTTTATAAAATTAAACTTCCTTCCTCACATGTAAGCTCTGAGTGACTTCTATTAGCTTTGAATCAGCCTCACGTAGGCATGGATTTTTAATTTTCCAGGTTGGGAAAAGTACTGACATTTTTTTAAAATTCTAAATAAAGAGAGAATAACTTAAATAATGGTGAGGAGAGGAAGAGTGTCTATGGGTTGTTTTAAGCATGAATTCTTGGATGTGACAGGCAAAACACTATGTTGCTTCTGCTGAAAATGCCTTCCCTGAGCAAGGTATGCTGTGGCTTCTGCAGGCTCAGGGACATTTAGAACTTTTTTACACTAAACACATGACAGGAAACATCAACAGAATAATGTAAACAGGCACTTAATCCTTTCAAACCTGTTCTGAAGTTTTGCATTGTCCCAGAACAGAAAGGAGAATGCAATTACAGTGCTTCTGACTACCCAGCATTGTGTTTCCTTATCCATTTGGCAGTTGTCAGCCTTAATTTCTGTCTCAGTCACATTACATGTCTACTTATTATGCTTCTATTGTTCTTTCTCTTACAGTCAGTAAACAACGGCTTTTTTTCCATTTATAATCCATCACCACAAGCCATGCGCTTTCAGCTGTATTCTGACAATTTCTTGGAATGGAAGCATAAGGTTTGGGAATCTGTGAAGCTCTGAGAGTAGCTTGTCCTAGTTTTATTTCTTTGCAGGATAAGGTTTAGCCTTTTGCTATTTTAAATTGCATTTAATACACAAATCCTGACTATTATTATTATTTATTATTAGTATCTATTATTATAAATAATTGATATATTGATATAACTATTATATTTCCCCTAGGTTTTTTAATTCACTAGAACTTGAGAACTTAAATATCCTCTTCCTCCACACACATTAACTTCTCCCTGTTACTCTGCTGAAGAGTAGTTCTTCCTAAGAGCCAAAAAATCTAGTTGAAAACATAATTCTACCTCTAAATAAAATTTGCAATTTCTGTTCTTCATGGAGTTGCAATATTTTGACAGTGGATTTTTTTTCTCCTATAAAGAATCACAATTAAAATTCCACAGTGCCTTGAAAGATAAATATATCTGTAATTTAGGTAAGTTTGACTCCAAACTCAAGTACCATTGGAGGACACAGAAAATATTTGTTAGGTAATGTTTTCAAACAGGAATTTTAATGAAAAGTGCTTGATGAAATGGGTTTGGTGGCACATTTCTTCATTCTGCTTTCAGGGGAAAAGGGTCAAGTTCTAAACTCTAGCCAAAAACACGCTTTTAATTACTCTCTACTGGACATTGATTTTTATGCCCAGTATAGGGGGAAATAATTGCTTTTACTTTGTACAAAGTCTCCTTTCTTTGTTTTCTGTATGTAGAACTAGCTGGCCTTTCTAAAGGATATTTTCTTTTGTACCTCAAAATCAGATGCATTGCAGTTTGTCTGAGGTTCTGTAGTTGTTATTTTTTCCCCCTCTTAAAATTTTAATAAAAAAATGTTTTTCAGTCACTTGGCATGATGTTCCAAGGAGGATTGTCTTCTGCCAGGATCTTTTCTTAGCTTCCATATTGCTCCATTTGGTACACTCTCTGTGTATCCAGATTTAGCACTGATATGTTCCTTCCTGAGACTGCCTGGATGGAATATGTGCTGTCAGGCACAACCATGGTAGAAATCTCCAAGATCTCTGGATGCACAGCAGCTTCAGTGCTGCTGCTGAGCAGTAATTCTACCCAGGTGTCACAGATGGTTGTAATAAATGCTTGAATCTGGCCCTGAGAAAATTTTCAAGTGAAGAAAGAATGGCAAATCCAGGAAAGTTTGGATATAGGCAGCTCTACCTGGAGGGAAATCTTGGGGTGTTCTGCAGTGTTCCTGATCATCTTGTAGTGACTGTGGCTTTCCCTATACTCCAGCAGTCTTTCTGAAAGAAGTCTGCAGTTTTGAGAGGGAAACTTCCAATGGTGGGAACTATTATCTCAGAACCAAAAGAAATATCTGTGTTCTGAACTTACCATAGAAATTGCGTCTCACTTTCTAAGGATAGTCACAGTTCTACCTGCAGCATAATGGTAGATTTTCTTCTGGTTGCAAAAGCCCTGGAAGAATAAGTTGTGTTCCTGGGGACTATTGCTGGGGGTCAGAGAGGGAATGTGCACCTGGATAGGGAAAGAAAATTTTAAAGTATCCTTGGCATTAAAGGTGTTCTGACATGAAACTAAACTGCTTGTCCTTCTCCCCAGCAGCAGAAACACCAGAATTTCACCCCCAAACTGTGCAAATAAGTTTATTTTGAAGGCATTAGTAATACGTGTGACTTGGTTGACCATTAGCACAGGGGAAACCTACCCAAGAGGCAGCTGTAAATCAGTCTCGTTTTGCATAGAAACTGCTGCGACTAAACAACTCCTCCACCAAAGGGGTGGTGGAATGAAATGGAAACATGAAGTGGCAGCTGGCTTAGAGTGGGGTATGGAAATTAAGAAACTGAAGAGTTCTGTGCAGATTCCCCAGTTAGGTGACTCAGTGTCCATGGTGCTTTTTCCTCGCTTTTTTAGCTTTGTTCCTGAACATCTCCAGCGTTCTTTCCAGCGTGTGTCACGTACCACACGCTTTATTCACATTCCAGGTACCCACACTTGTTTTCACAGAGTCAAAACTGAAGGGTTTTTTTCCTTCTCTCTTTCTCCTCCCTTCCCCAAACCTTAGTCTATTTATAAATTGCACAACTTGGCACGGGAGCACTGTGACCAACGTGCAAGCAGAGGGTTTAATAATCAGTTATTCTTTTTGATGTTGGTTTTGCAACCAGACAGACCAAAGTGCACTGCAGATGTCTGGTTTAAGTGTTATGCGGGTGAAGCAGAGGGAACCAAGTCAGCACTTCTGCTATGGCCTTCTCAACATTTTAATTCTGGGAGGGAATACACTTTCTACAGGTGGTTGTTGTTGCTGTTGGGAGCTTTTTAATGCTGTGTCTGATAATCTGCTGGAAAAGCAGCTCTTGTCCAGCTTGTTCAGGGGTTATGGGTAATCTGACCAAATCTTTCTTTAAAGGCATGATTCTTGTTTGTGAGAACTCAGTACTTTGTAGGTGGCCATTTAAGCAGCCTTTATAAAGTCTTCTAAAATAAAAGGCACAAAATTTCACCTTAAGATTTATCAACACACGGAAAAAAAGCCTTGGGTACTTCTCCTGATGGAAGCAGTACACATTCTTCATCAAAGCCATTTGCCCTTTAGTTTGGGAATAACCCCTGCCTCCATGGAATACATGTATAAATAGGGGCATTTCCCTAATGCGGAAATAAAGCTCACACAATGCCAGGGGCACACATTTTTTTGTGACATTCTGCAGTATCCATGTGCACACTTTGGAAAGGATTAGTCTTTAGCTTTTCCTGGATGTATGTGAGGTAGATGTGAATTAGCTACTGAGGTAGGGCAAGACTCTCGTCTCAAGTCTTCTCTTTTGCCATGCCAGCATAAATCTTGGATAATTCCTGTAGGATAACAAAGTCAGACTCATTTTATCCCAGTGTAGATGAGAAAACATGCCAAGTTCTTGGTGTAAATATATAAAACTTGTAAAAAAAACCTTCATCTTGACTTACATCTTCCTCTGCCCTTGAAGCACACATTTTTTCCCTCCTCTGTTCATTCACTACTGAATCCAGCAGCTGCAGTAGATGTTGGTACAGAGGATCACAGGTGTTTGCAGAGCCTTGACGCCTATTCAGAGGAACCAGAGAAGAGTTCTTGGGATGTGTCAAAGAAAGGAGATGTCTATGTCCTGTGTTCTTCTGACTTGATAAACTCATATCTAAATTGTTCATTATGTTTCCAAGCTCTGTCATTGCTTCTTCTTAGATTATTTCACTTTCTGGCACATTGGTGGACTGAGCTTGGGCACAGAATCCAAATTATTTTTCTTTTGCAAAACAGTTAAGCCACAAAACACAGTGCAGTTTTCTTCTTGGCAACTGCTTTTTTTCCATACTGCCAGGACATTGTTGATCTCTTCTCGCTTTCTTTTGGCATGGATACAAATAGCAACCCTTCGCTTTATAGGTTACAGATCACCTTTATCACTGGAAGACTTAAAAATTTGAGGGGAAGCCTCTTGAGCCATAAACTTCAACTTCCCTGACCAGCTACTCTTTAGTGCTGCTGGCATTTGAACTCTGTCTGCTTATTTGTAGCCCTTTGTCAAAAGAACAGAGTTTTGAACAGCTGAGATTGTGGACAATTTTTTGTGCCTGCTCTGACCTATTTGAAACACTTTACTAGCTGTGCCCATTGCCCATCTCTACAAACTAGGAAGCAGAAAGAAGACATAATCAGAATAATCTTCCTCTGGTCCTCCTTTTCCTAGTCTAGTATCAAATTTATGGTTGTCACTCCCCAGTCAGAAGGAAACTTGACAGCAAAGGGAGTTTCCCTCTATCCTGTGCTCTTCCAACATCATTGCTGCTGTTTGTTGACTCACATAGGAGGCTTGAAGATAAGCTATAGGCCTTCTGGTTAGTTCTGTATTTCAATCAAGTATTTCTTCTCTCACTTCATATTTAAAAAAGTGTATTAAAACATGTATTAAACTATATTAACAACCTAGTATATTAACAAACAGGTATATTAAAAATATGTATTTATTTACAAATGTAAAAATAAAGGAAAACCGCTTCTTATAATTGCCTCCAAAATTGGAGGCATGTGCCAGGTCAGAGGGCAGTCCCACAGTATAAAGCTTGTATTTGCAACACAAGTATTTATAATTATAATTTCATAAAATATGCTGTATCATATAATGCCATATTTCCTTGTATTCCCTGCAAATCCATTGTCCCAAGGTGCTTCAAATCTTAAGTTATTACCATTCAAGCCACACTGTGATTTCACTTGTGCTGTTTGATACTTCACACAGTTTGTGGCATAGAGTACCTTGCAGCATCAGGTGTAGGGGCTGTACTCTTTTCCTAGAAGGTTCCTGAAGTTTCTCAGCTTCTGTATGGCATCCCCTCCTATTGAAGATAAGGTTGTCTGTATATCACCTCAAAATGCTTTTGTTTTGCTTTGCCCTTTAGGGTTGCATGTATCCTTTCTAAAGCACAAGCAAGTTTGGTTAGACATGAGAAAACAGAGGCACTCATGGAAGGCAAAACTGAAATAGGCAGGATTGCACTGACAGTTTTCCATGGGAGAGCCTGGAAGTGCAGAGTTAGGTGCAGCTGTGCTGGCATGAGAACAACAGCAGGATCTGTAGTATTAAAAATTCCTCACTGTTGCTTTCCATTATCCATTTCATCTGAGCTGGAAGTGACTGTAGAGGCTGGTCTTGTCTCTTTGCTTTCTGCCTTGGTTGCACTCCTGTCCTGCCTCTCCTGTGGCACGAGCAGTCTGGACCTTAGACCCAGCTTCTCGAGCAGAAAATTTCAGTTTGGGCCTCCAAAAGTCTCATTTAAGCATTTTAAGTAGGAATGATTTAAATCTGGGGTGCTAAGCCTGGATAAAATTTTTCTAAGGTAAGTGGGATTAGAATAAATCTCAAACTGGGTTTGTGCTCAACCTTTATGAGGAGGAAATATTATCTTTCTTTTATTAGACATGATAGTATGAATTTATTTTAATTTTTGCTGCTATCAAAGTGTAAATGTCTCACTGACTCACACTCCTGTCATGCCCTGAGTGCTCTCTGTGTAGATGATTTCTGTCCAACACTGCTCCATCTTCTTCTCCGGTTTGTGAAACATTTTTAACCTTGTTGGTTTTTAATCTAAATTTTGGTGAATTCTTGAGTTCTATGAAGCTCTTTGGGTTTTGCAATATTTGTAATCACTCCTAACTGTATTTTGGAATGATTGGTGAGGTTCATCCAAGCTTAGTTTACTTGTAGTGTGATTCATGAAGATGCTGGGCTGAGTTCTACCACTTATTTATCGACATCTGCAGTGGGCTGCTCCTCAGAGCAGACACTGTTTTTTCTAACCAGCTGTCCAGGGGCTGTTAACCTGACAAAAATGTTATTTCTGAAAAGCCAGTGCTAAGTGTGCAAGTAAACTTTCCTCCTTTAGCAGCAGCTCCAGATTAGTCATCATTTAAGATGTCAGTATGATCCCATGGATGTCATTTCTATGGTTGTCACTAACTGAACCCAGGAGTATTACAGAGGCAAAAATTAACGTGCTCTTCTGAGGAGCCAAGTATTTTCCAATGTTTCCTCCTATTTCACTGACTTCTTTTAAGAGATGTAAATACCACAGTGTTGTCTGAATAGATATTATGATTGCAATGATACCTGCTTAATTTCAGCTCAGGAGAATGATCCAGGACTGTCTTTAACTTCTCAGAACAGAGAAGCCCAAACTGACAAATGCTTAAATCATACCCTTCATTTGTTCCTATTGTCTTCAAGATCCTCAGGGTTTTCATTCATGTTTTTCACAACTTGTATTTTAACTTTCTGGGACTGTTTAGCAGCTGTAAAAAACATTTGAAAATGATACCCTTGACACATGCCTTTTCTTCTTTTTTTTCTCTTTTTCAGGAAGTATTTTGGAGAAAAGATAGGACTTTATTTTGCATGGCTGGGTTTATACACAGAATTCCTCATTCCATCTTCAGTAGTTGGGATTATTGTATTTCTATATGGATGTATAACCATTGAAAGTGACATTCCTAGGTAAGCTTATCTGTGATTCATGATTTGTTACTTCAAAATTATAAGACTGTGTTTTTCTTATTAATCCATAGTAAGAATAACTGGTTTTAGCTTGTCTGAAGAGCAGTGATGTATCATTACCAACCCTGAGAGCATTACAAACACAAAGGCATTGAACAGGTATTTGAAGGGCACGCATTTATTTGACTCAATAATCAGGAGGTCAGTGTCTCACCTCCTGAAACAGAAATGTGTGGTGAGTCCACTGTATTGAGTTTGTTTTCTAAGACATTAATTTGATTTTTATGAGTGCACATAGTTCACTGCTCAATCAGAAAGTCATGATGTAAAACTCGCTGAAATTAATGCAAACTGTCCATGACTCTTGTGACACTTTATTCTCAGTAAAATCAGACCATTTGTACAAGTAATATGAACAATAGCTACAAGATTTAGTAAATGCCAGCAGATCAAGGGATATGATTTTACCCCTTTGCCCTGCTCTGCTGAGAACCCCTTGCAGGGCTGCATCCAGCCCTGGGCCCAGCACAGGAAGGACAGGGAGCTGCTGCAGCCAGGCCAGAGCAGGGACACCAAGGGCATCAGAGGGATGGAGCAGCTCTGCTGGGAGGAAAGGCTGAGGGAACAATTGGGATTGTTCAGCCTGGGGAAGAGAAGGCTTTGGGGTGACCTCACTGTGGCCTTGCAGTGCCTGAAGGGAACCCATAAGAATGACGGAGAGAAACACTTGACAAGGGCCTGGAGTGACAGGACAAGGGGCAATGGCTTCACACAGACAGAGAGTGGGTTTAGATTGGATATTGGGAAGAAATTGTTCCCTGTGAGGGTGGTGAGGCCCTGGCACATGTTGCCCGGAGCAGCTGTGGCTGCCCCATCTCTGGAAGTGTTCCAGGTCAGGCTGGATGGGGCTCTAAGCAACCTGGGCTAGTGGAAATTGTCCCTGCCCATGGCAGGGTGTTGGAACTGGATGATCTTTGAGGTCCCTTCCAATTCCACCCATTCTATGATTCTATATTGGGTCTTCACAGTATTCCCCTTCTAGACACAAAACAATGTTGAGATTTTGTATCCTGAGGGGAATATACTACACAAAAACTACCCAAGTGACACCATGATGTTGATGTCTGCTTCACAGTGAAAAAAATTTAAAAAATCCTCTGTGTTATCTATGGCTGACTTCTGATGGAGGCAGGATACTGCAGTACTTGTATGCTGATCACACTCATGACAGTCCCTGAACTGACAGCTTTTAAAATCAGTAGGACAAGGTTACTGATAGGTAAATGATGAATAGCACCACATCAGAGTCAGGGTCTGTTTTCTTAGCTTGATCTGAATAAATCTTGGCGCTTGTTGGGATGAAAGCTTCTGCTAACATTTTAACTCCAGTGAGATTTATGGCTGAGATGTATCTGCAGCACCCTCTGCTGCCTTTTGAAATAGTGAATTACTGTAAAAGCATGAGAGCTGGAAACAGCTGCATGTTTTTCAAACAATATAATATAAACATATTAATAATAGAGCTTGAATAGTCCTTTTTTCATTTAAAATTGTAAGGAAAAACCTATTTCAGGATGGTCCGTATAGGAACAATCATAATCACGTCACTGAAACAATGTGGCAACTCAGCTCATGATCCTGGCAAGGACATTTGAGCTTTGTAGTACTCAGTTCACCTAAGTGAGACTATGCATGTTCAGTGAAGAGCGGGGCTCTCATCACGGGGGGTAGGACAGAGGGGTCCCCCGGGAGAGGATTGCAACAGGCTTTCATATCCAAACCTTATGGAAAATACTGAAAGGATTCTCAGCCCTGATAAGAAGTGCTTGGCCTGTTCAAGTGATACTGATAATGTTTTTCTCAAAGATTTTTAAAGACTGAATACATACGTAGCAAATAAGACCAAGAATCAAAATAACAACCTTACAGTAAAGATTTTAAAATCTCTAAAAAAACTCTTCTCCCATATTTTTGTGCCACCATATTAAAAAATGTATATTTTGACAAAACACTGAATTTCCTTTGTGACCCCTTTCTTTTCAGTGATTTATATCTGATCTGTATCAAATCACATAACTGACTGCAGAGATGCAAACTCCACTTTTGTGTTTGAATTTTGTTTTAAGTGTGGTGAACCTCAGTCTTCAATGATGTTGTCTTCCTTAATTCATTAATACAGTGCAGTGATCATTCTGGTTGACTGTTGTATCATTTTCCTGTTGGTAAGGTCCTTGTAAGGATTAAAAAAAAATTACTATCCATGGCAATAAACCTTGAAGAAACACACAGCTCCTGTTCTCTGCAAGTGCAGGCCACATATATTGCAGACAGCTTGTAATATTACTACTACACATCCATAGTTTCTGAGCTGGAATACTCAGAGGAACCTGTGCACTTGTCTGTCACAGCAAAGAGATGTGTGACCAGCACAATGCCTTCACCATGTGCCCCCTGTGTGACAAGTTCTGTGATTACTGGAACCTCAGCTCTGCCTGTGCCACTGCTCGAGCAAGTCACTTGTTTGACAACCCTGCCACAGTTTTCTTCTCCATCTTTATGGCTCTCTGGGGTGAGTATTGCTTTGTAAGTTAACAGTGCCTTTTGGACTCTTCACAGAATAACAAAAGGCTCTTTGAATTGAATGTGATCTCTATGGCTTTTGGAAGCTGGGCCAGTGAGATCTGTCTGGGTGGAGACTGGGGAAAGCAGTATCACTGTCAGCAGCAAGTTCTGGAATAAATGGAGTTGTGTAGCTCAGGGAAGGAAAAATGTTCTTTCTTCCTTTACTGCCATGTTTAAAATCATAGAGTCATCAAGTCTGGAAAAGATCTATAAGTTCAAGACCAGCCTTTGACTGATCTCTACCTTGTCAACTAAACCAGAGCACTGAGTGCCATGTTCAGTTGCTTATTAAACATCTCCAGGGATGGTGACTCCTCCACCTCCCTGGGCAGCCCCTTCTAATGCCAATGGGAAGAAATTCTTCCTGATGTCCAACCTGAACCTCCCCTGGAACAACTAGAGGCCATTTTTCCATGAAGGGAATTGTGCCTTTAATGGCACTTCTAAACTTTGCCATCCATTTGCAAATTTTTTTTTCATTTTTCATCTACATGTCACACCCTTTTAACAACTTCTGCCAGAAGGGCAGAATGTATTTGGGGCCAGAATGTATTTGAGGATTGGTATGGTGCAGACAGCTGAAAGAGTCTAATTTAAGCACAGTCCCACTTCCTTGTGGGACAACTCAGTCACATAATTTTATCAAAACTTTATGGGATTCCAAGAGCAATGGGACTATTATAATTTTAATTGTAATATATTTTAGCATATCCCATTTAAACAAACTTGCTTTTCTTTAATGGCAAATATCCCTGTCTCCATGAGGATATCAAAACACTTCATAAACATAAATGAATGCATTGTAGTATTACTTTTATTGTTTCTGGCCTTACTTCTGCCCTGAAAAGTGTGTGTACTGTGCTTGCATGAATTATTGCTGGTGTTATGCTCTCCTTTACTCTAGAGTTTGTTTATTATGAAAGTTAAATGTGTTATTGCTACTGTAAAATGATTTTTTATTTCCCTATTCATTGTTCCCAAAATGAAATTATCATCCTTAATATGAAACTGAGCAAATGTTATTGTGTTATAGCCATCCCTCAGCAACCAGTGTGTTATTTGCAAGCCTATTAAGATTTTACAGCTTGTTTTAGAAAGGATTGATTGGTGGGTTGGCATTGGGTGAGGACAGCATAAAGCTTTTAAGAAGCTTGCAGACAGAACACATCATGGAAGCAAGAAGCATTTGTTTACTAGTTCCTGGAAGCCATAGAGCAAACATTACAGTATATGTGAGAATTATGGGAATTATTTCTATGAGAAATAGAAAAAAGAGGATGAATATATAGGCTCTCAGAATAATTTATTTTACTACTTCAGATTACAGGGTAGACTGGCAGATTAAGTGTCACTTCCTGCTCTGAAGCTTAAGATAAATAAAATATCATTTTCCAACAGAGAAACTTTACTGTAAATTGGCATCCATGCAAATGACAATTGCCACCGAACCTCATCCAGAACAATTGTATTTTAGTATCAGCAATGCAGTGTGCAAAAGAAAATGTTGATATATCCTTCCACTAAGACAAATTAGTAGAATCTGCTATGGAAGAGAACAGGACAAAAAGTTCCATATGCATTGCTTTTAAAAAAAGGCATGTAAGAATAAAAAAAATCTTTCAGAGTGGTAGCCCTCCTCCAAAAAATGTTTCCTGCAGATTGGAAAAGTCTGTTCTTCTCTAACCCGTGATAACTGAGCTTGTCAGTTCAAGAAAATGCAGCCGGCATACACAAAGAGCAGCAAAGCGAAATAATAGAGCCTTTACTAATTCTGCCCAGCTTGCCTATGAAGTATTAGATTACACCAAATTTTGCTGCCCTACTATTAGAGACTGTGCTGGTTAAATCTAGAGCTCAATCTGTTGAATGGCAGAGCTCACTCATGCACTTACTCCAGCTGTATATTTGAAAGAGCAAACTATGGTGATCTGGGTTGGCTTCATTTCATGAGGGCATTGGGCACAGGAACTCTTTCGTCTTGCTTGTCTTCTCCATTCTTTAGAAAGCAGAAGGCTTCCTAAGGTTAATATCTCAAAAGGAACCATGCTTTTAGTAGGTGATCCTGATTCCTTGTGAAGTGTCTTTGTGATTCCAGCAGTCTTTCTGAAACTGTCCATATTTACAGTAATGCCTGGCTGACTGGGCTTGATTTCACTGGTGTCCTGGTGCTCAGTTTCAGTGTCAGATGCCTTTATTTATAAGTTTTACAGAATCACAGAATGGTTTGGGTTGGAAGGAACCTTGAAGATCGGTCAGTTCCCCTGCCATGGGTCAGGACAACTTCCACTATCCCAGGTTGCTTAGAGCCACTTCCAGCGTAGCCTGGAACACTTCCAGGGATGGGGCAGCCACAGCTGCTCTGGGCAACCTGTGCCAGGGCCTCACCATCCTCATGGGGAAGAATTTCTTCCTAATATCCAAGCCAAACCTGTTCTGTGTCAGTTTAATTTTTCTGCTGGTGTAAGTCAGTGCATACGTGCTGATTTCAGATTAGCTGTTGCATCAAGCCAAGTACGTTCTTACAGAGCTAAATGTGGAACTGAGTTTTTTGTGTAACAGGAAAGAATGGAATGAGTAATAGCACCCTATAAAATAACCAAATGTTTTTGTATTTAGGATATCTAAAAACCCTTGAGTTTTCAAACCATGCTAAATATAGCTTTTATATGTTCTCTCTTCTGTAAGGGAGGAACACAGATAGCAACTTAGTTGCTTAATGTCTGGATTTGCTTTTGGTGTGCTGCCGAAATAATGTTATTTATTTCTTATATGATGGGATGATATCTGTGAAGAAAATATTTGCATCTAACTGTTGGGATAGATTATAACCTGTAAGAGCAAGGTTATTTTCACAGAGTTCCCACTTTTCTCAGTGTTATCTGACAGTGTAGATGCAGTCAAGGGAAGCTGCTCTTATTCTCCACTGTTGTCTGCCTTGTGGGGCTATCTACAAGATGTTCAAAGTGATGTAAACACTGCTGTGATCTAACAGTGTTTTTACAATACCTTTTTCATGCACTGAAAGTGAGGTGAAGCATAAGAAAATGGAAACAGTGCCCACAGCTGTTTATAGGTATAGCTTTTATTGGTAGAGTTTAGGTGGTTTTAGTTGGCATCAACTGGTTTAGTATTGACATTGTTATCTGAAAATACGTGTCCACAACCCAAGATTTATATGTGCTATTTCTAATAAATCCGTAAGTCCATAAATTATGAGCAACTAGGAAAAGGGCTATACTGAGGAAACAGCAATTATGAGAGGACAGCCAGGAGACTGTAAATATGAGACAACAGTAAAACATCTGTTCCTTCTTATTAGTAAAAAAAGGAGAAGCAGGAGGTTGAACCAGGGGCCATTCCTTTAGAATGTCTGTGAAGGACAAAAGAATTTAACTACACCATTGGTAATATGTTTAAAAATATCTTTTTCTACATCATTCTGGGGATCCTAGTTTTTTCAGTAGCAGGCTAAACCTACCTCAGAACGCTTCATGATGAATTAAGAGAGATTATGTCTTCCATGGATATCTGCAGTTATGGACTCAGTTCCATTCCCTGATAAGAACAGTGGTTCTGGACAACTCATGTTCCATCTTTCTGTATTTTGTTTTTAAAAGACAGTAATTATTGTTTGCATGTATTGCTTGAATTCTTTCTTTAAAATTGGGCCTGAGGCTGCTTCTTGGTGCTTAATTTTAAGGGGTCTAGCATAATGTGATTCAAATATTAGTTGAAGCTTATAAGTAACACAAATGTTTGCCACAAGGCTTTGGATTTATTGTTTTTAAAATTGTTTAATTTCTTTTAAAGCTACCATGTTCCTTGAACAATGGAAGCGTTTGCAGATGAGATTGAGTTACTTCTGGGATCTAACTGGACTGGAAGAAGAAGAAGTAAGTCTCGTCTCCCTGGACTAATTTACTGTGTTAATTATTCTATACATGCATATTATATAAGTATTGATGTATAGATTTCTTATGAGTGTTCTCCAGCCCAGTGGAGTTTGTAGCTGTGTTTAGATAAGGACTGTAACTGATACAATTTTGAGTATCAATGTTTATTTAGGAAATCCTCACCTATATCTTACTGTTCAGCACTCTGAAGTTAATAATGAATGTTGAAAAGGATTATAAGGTAAGTGCAGATCATGTTTTGCTGAGAATGCCCATATGGCATTGTATAGTGTGAAGTAACACAATGACACTGAATAAATACTGTTGCAGCAGCCCTCTCTTTAGAGTGCAGAAATGAGAGTTTATCACAGCTTGTTTATCACAGCATGAAAAGGGCCCTGGTTTATTCCTCTTCACAATTCAGCCATCTGACTCCAACTATTCACTACAGCAAGCTCTCAGTGCAGGTTTCCCTTGCAGACTGCAGGTATTTCCTGCTTGACTATGACTGCAGGTATTGCCTTGCAGCCTGACTGCAGGCTTTTACCTAGAAAAAGCCTAGTTTTATCTAGTTAGAATCTTGCAGGTTCTAACAGCAGGCTCCATCTGCAGACCCCAAATCCATCTGCAGACCCTGATCTCAGCAGATCCTTCACAGCAGCAGTTCCGTCTGATGTTTGGCCAGTCCTTCTGAATTGTTCCTTCTTCCTCAGCATCCTTTCTTCAAGCTCCTCCCCTGCACAGCCAACCCACCCCTTTAATCACACTTTATTGGATATCACTGTGACTCATCAGGAGGGAGGACACTTGTAATCCCTTCTCCTAACAAAATATCTTGTCATGTTACTTCATTATGTGTAACAAGAATTCTTTGTGATGATGTCGTACTGTATTAGGAATGGCAAAGGGACAAAACAGATTCTCTCACTTTGGTTGCAAAAGAGAGCAAGTTTTATTCTTCCAGATCTTCTTTTTAAAACAGTTATGAGAAGGTCCAAGAAGGTAAACCTCTTATTGGTCATGAAACTAACACATCACCACCATTGGACAGTTAGGAACACCACCCCTTGACCATTTCTTGCAAGTAAACAACAAGGTGACAATACCAGCAAAGGTTGTTTTCCTTCTCTAAGGACTGTTTGGGTTCCTCCTTATGATTTCTCAGTCCAGAGTGAGAAAGCTGTGCTACTTAATTTCACACAGGCTCAGGCTAATGCCTGAAGCCTAAAAATCTGTTTGACCATTGTCAGTTCCCACATGATGATGACAGCCACAGGTCACAGTACCATCAGCAATTTTTGCATCCAGGTCTGGGTGACATCTGTGATGCCTTAGATACATCATCCCAAGCTCTAGATGCTCACCAACAGAGCTGTTTCAAAACAATAAATGGTGTCAGTTTCTTCAGAAAGAGCTTTCCAATGAGCAATGGGGTCTCCAGCCATGCCTGAATTGACTGAAAATGAGATGTACTTGTTCATTGGTACTTAAAATGCCCCTAAATTTGTGCTTAGTTCTGTCCTTTGGTTTGTTCTCATGACTGTCTCTCATCCAAGGATTCATTTCTAACCCTGACTAAAGAGAGTGCAGTTACTAAAATCATAAGTAAATATCATTCTAAGAACAGGTAGACTTTGGACTTGCCTCTAGCAGTAGATGCTGAGATGTCTCTAGAACAGGGTCATACTCAGTAATTCAGAACCATCTTGGTTTTCTGAGAGGATTTGAATCCATTTCTTCCCTTCATGTTCCAGCATAGTTCTCTAAATAACAGGCCACCTACAAGTCTTTAGCCCTACTAGCTGAGCTCAGCTCAAACAGGAGAGTACAAATACCATAGGGGAAAAGTAAGCTGTCATGGACTGCATGATATAGGATGGTAGTGATGTTATTCTTCTATTTCCTATTTCCCAGATCAAAATATTTGGATATAACCTTGAGAACAGACAGCAGGCTCCAGCATTGCTCTTCTTTCATCACTATCTTGTAATGCAGAAATATTCCTTCACTCGTGACTTGGCAACAACCTCCTCTTTTTTCTCTTTCTCAGCTTTTTCATGACTCTCTCCACTGTTAGGATATGGATGATGCTTACAGTACAACCCAGTACTCCCAGTCTGTGAATTGTGATGCAAACCCAGTGCACCACCACATCAGAAATTACTGCTTGTCCCACATGGGATGTCAAGCTGCTCCCTGTCAGAGATGTACCAACTGCAGGGTAAACTGAGAGGCTGGAGAACAAACTCTGGGCTCTGTGGCATATTTGATGAACCACCATATTTTGATGATTCTCTGAAGGCCTCCCATGCCTCCCTCCATCAGGAGGACACGTGGTGGATGAAGGGGAGTGGAAATGGGTCCCTACTTGGGGAGGTAATACAAATTCCCCCTGACCCCCATCATCTACCCAGGTGCCACTTCAGAACAGGCATGAGGTCCTGGATCTAGAGTGTCAGCCAGACGATGTAGAAGAAAATGGTCAGCACAGTGGGCCTCCCAATTGTGCTTCATATGTCTGACGGATCACCACCTCTGACATTAGAAAGAAAAGAAGGGTAGTTGTAGTGGGTGACTCCCTTCTGGGGGAAACAAAGGACCCTGTATGTCAACTGGACCCAGCCTACAGGGAGGTCTATTGCTTCCCTGGGGCCCAGGGATGAGAGACTTCCTGGGCTGATTCAGCCCTCTGATTATTACTCACTGCTGATACTCCAGGTTGGCAGTGATGACTTTGAAAAGAGGAGTGCCAGGGCAATTAAAAGGGACTTTAGGGTACCAGGTCAAGTCGTTGGTAGAGCAGGAGCACAAGTAGTCTTTTCCTCAGTCCCTTTGATGGCAGATACAAATGATGGAAGGAACAGGAGAGCTCCCATTATCAACCAGTGGCTCAAGGGTTGGTGTCATCAGCAGAATTTTGGGTTTTTTGATCATGGGGTAACTTTTATGGCACCTGGCCTGCTAAAACTGGATGGGCTCCATCTCTCTGTTAAGGGCAGAAGGATTTTAGCTCATGAACTGGCAGAACTTATTGAGAGGGCATTAAACTAGGTTTGAAGGGGGAAGGGGATGCAGCTGGGCTCTCTGAAAGGAGGCCCAAGGGTGGTAAGCCTGAGTTAGGGGTGAGATCAGCAGCCCAGCTGAGGTGCATGTATACTAATGCACACAGCATGGGTACTGAACAAGAAGAGCTGGAAGCCATGGTGCAAGAGCAAAGCTAGGATGTAGTCACCATCACAAAAGTGTGGTGGGATGATTCACATAGCTGGAGCTCTGCACTGAATGGCTACAAGCTCTTCAGAAGAGACAGGAAAGGGAGAAGAGGGGGAGGGGTGGTCCTTTATATTAGGGAAGTTTTTGACACCATGGGTATTGAAATTAATGACGATGAAGTTGAGTACCTATGGGTAAGGATTAAGGGGAAGATGTCAACAAGGCTGACATCCTCCTGGGAGTCTGTTATCCACCCAACTAGGAAGAAAAGGTGGACAAATTATTCTATAAGCAGCTGGAGAATGTTTCAGGATCACCAGCCCTTGTTCTTGTAGGTGATTTTAACCTACCAGATATCTGCTGGGAACTTCACACAGCAGAAAAGAGGCAGTCCAGGAAGTTCTTAACAGTGTGTGGAGGACAACTTTTTGTCACAGCTGGTTAGTGAGCCCACCAGGGGAGGGACTACATTAGACTACTTGTTTGCAAATAGAGATGGGCTGGTGGGAGATGTGGTGGTTGGAGACTGACTGGGGCATAGTGATCATGAAATGATAGAGTTCTTGATATTTGGTGAAATCAGGAGGAACATCAATAAGAATTTTACATTAGACTTCTGGAGGGCAGACTTTGGCCTATTTAGGAGACCTTTTCAGAGAGTTCCTTGGGAAGCAGCCCTTAAAAACAAAGGTGTCCAGGAAAGGTGGGTGTGCTTCAAAACAGAGATCTTGAGGGCACAGGAACAGACAGTCCTTGTGTGCCAAAAGGTGAGTTGATGAGGCAAACGCCCAGCTTGGATGGGCAAGGAGGTTTTGAAGGAACTTGGGAATAAAAAGAGGATGTATCATCTTCGGAAGGAGAATCAGGTTTTTCAGGAGGTATTTAAGGGGGTTGCTAGGACATGTAGGAAAAAAATTAGGGAGGCTGAAGCTCAGTTCAAACTTAATTTGACAACTTTAGTAAAAGATAATAAAAATGTTTTTACAAATATATTAATGGCAAAAGGAAGGGGAAGAGTAACCTTTGTTCTCTACTGGATGCGGGAGGGAACTTAGTAACTGCAGATGAGGAGAAGGCATTAATGCCTTCTTAATGCCTTCTTTGCTTCTGTCTTTAGTGGGAAGGTGGCTTGTCCTCAGGACAACTGTCCTCCTGGGTTGGTAGAGGGTGTCAGGGAGCAGGATGACCCCCTGTTATCCAGGAGGAGGCAGTCAGAGAACTGCAGAGCCTCTTGGATGTTCATCCATCTATGGGCCCAGATAGGATCCATCCCAGGGTGATGAGGGAGCTGCCAGATGAGCTTGCAAAGCCGCTCTCCATCATTTACCACAATCCTGGCTCACTGGTGAGGTTCCAGATGTCTGGAAGCTGGGCAATATGACACCCATTCACAAAAAGGGTGGGAAGGAGGATCCTGGTAATTATAGGCCAGTCAGCCTGACCTCAGTACCTGGTAATAGAGCAGCTTATACTGAGTGTCATCATGCAGCACTTACAGGATGGCCAGGGGATCAGACCCAGCCAGCATAGGTTTAGGAGAGGTAGGTCGTGTTTGACCAACTTGGTCTCCTTTTAGAGACCTCTCAGACCAGGTGACTGCCTGGTGGATGCTGGAAAGGCTGTGGATGTTGTCTAGTTGGCCTGCAGCAAGGCCTCTGACACTATCTCCCACAGCACACTCCTGGAAAAGCTGGCAGGCCTTGGCTTGGACAGGAGCACTCTGCTCGGTTAAGAAATGGCTGGATGGTCAGGCCCAGGGAGTGGTGGTGAATGGAGTTGCATCCAGCTGGCAGACAGTCACCAGTGGTGTCCCTCATGGGTCTGTGCCAGGGCCAGTTCTATTCAATATTTTTTTGATGACATGGCTGAGGGTATTGAATCTGTCACTAGTAAATTTGCAGATGACACTAAGCTGGGAGCGTGTGTTGATCTGTTGGAAGGTAGGAGGCCTCTGCAGAGAGATTTGGAATGGTTGGATGGATGGGCAGAGTCCAATAAGATGAAGTTTAATAAGTCCAAGTGCCAAGTCCTGCATTTTGGCCACAATAACTCCCTGCAGTGCTACAGGCTGGGGACAGTGTGGCTGGACAGTGCCCAGCCAGAAAGGGACCTGGGGGTACTGGTGACAACCGGCCGACCATGAGCCAGCAGTGTGCCATGGTGGCCAAGAAGGCCAATGGCTCCTGGCCTGGATCAGGAGTAGCGTGGCCAGCAGGAGCAGGGAGGTCATTCTTCCCCTGTACCCGGCACTGGTGAGGCCGCTCCATGAGTGCTGTGTCCAGTTCTGGCCTCTCAGTTCAGGAAGGATGTTGAGACGCTTGAGCACGTCCAGAGGAGGCAACGAGGCTGGTGAGGGGCTGGGAACACGAACCCTGTGAGGAATGGCTGAGGGAGCTGGGGTTGTTTAGCCTGGAGAAAAGGAGACTTGGAGGTGACCTTATCACTCTCTACAACCTCCTGAGAGGTGGGTGTAGTCAGGTGGGGGTCGGTCTCTTTCTCCATGCAGCAACTGAACAAGAATGAGAGGACACAGTCTGAAGCTGAGCCAAGGGAAATTTAGGTTGGATATTAGGCAAAAGTTTTTCACTGAGAGAGTGATATAGTATGGAATGGTCTATCTGGGGGGGTGGTGGAGTCACCATCCCTGGATGTGTTTGAAAACAGACTGGATGTGGCACTTGGTGCCATGGTCTAGTTAAGGTGTTAGGGTTGGGTTGGCCTCGATGATCTTGAAGGTCTCTTTCAACCTTGTGATTCTGTGATTCAAGTTCATCACTCACAGTACAAAATCTTCATGTTTATCTTCTTATTTGCAAAATGCTGTGAAAGAACCTATAGGTTTGTGAGGTCCTGTGATGAAGAGGCCTGAAGTGGTAAAAGTCTGTGAACAGGAACTGACAGTGAACAGGGATCAGCCAGAATCCTTTGTTTACAACAAATGAAGGAGCGCCAGACAAATTTCAGCACAAGCTGAAGAATTAGGAACTTAGAATCATAAAATAAGACTGGAATGGACCTTAAGGGGCCATCCTGTGTGCACTGTAGGATCAACTCTACTTAAATCATTATGAAGAGATATTTGTCTAATTTGTTCTTAAATAAATCCAGCAGTGGAGATTTCAATTCCTCCCTAGGTAATCTACTATACTGCTTCTCTATCTGTACTGCTAACAAGCTTTTCCTAGTGGTTTTTAAATCTCCTTGCTACATGCTAATTTTTTTCTCTCTTCTTTTTTTATTATTTTGTCTTTCAAAGATCAAGAGAGGGATTACTTCTGTCCTCTTTTCAACATAATTCAGTACAATATCATTTTATCACACAATATCTGTCACCCTTATTTGTTTAAGATGAACAAGCCTCTGTTCTTTCAGTCTTAGTTCCTAAATATTTTCTGAGACTTATAGAACCACAGAATGCTTTGGATTAGAAGGGACCTTAAATATCATCTTGTTCCACGCTTCTGCCATGGGCAGGGACATTTTTCACTATCCCAGGTTACTCAGAGCCCCAACCAGCCTGGCCTTGGATACTTCCAGAGATGGGGCAGCCACAGCTTCTCTAGAAACCTGTGTCAGGGCCTCAGCACCCTCACAGGGAAGAATTTCTTCCCAATATCCAGTCTAAACTTGCTCTCTGTCAGTGTGAATCAATTCCTCCTTGTCCTGTCACTCCAGGCTCTTCTCAAGAGTCTCTTTCTTCATCTTTCTTGTAGGCTCCCTTCAGGTACTGGAAGGATTTTCTGTGTATCTCTTTGTTCTTGTTCCTTTCTGGGCATTTTCTCATTGATCCAAGTCTTTTTTGAAGAATAATGGACATGTCTCTTGACATGACATCTTAAGCAGAAAATCATGCACTGTGCCATCTTCTGTCAGTTCTTGGTACTTCAGCAAAGCCCCAGAAGCTAGATCAGGTTTTGTTCACCTTTTATTCATAAGATTCATAAAGATGAGGATAAATTTGTCTGTAGAAAGTTACTGGCATCAGGTTTCAGTGATGTGCTGAAAATTATGTTGGAAAAGGGAGGATTGTGTCTGATCAGGTTAGACCAGAAGGAACCAGAAGTGGGATCACTTAAGAAAGCAAGAAATGGACAAGGAAGAAGCCCAGGAGTTTTAAGAGTTTTCAGACTAGATGGAGTTAAGTTATTGATTGTCAATCTTTTCAGGAGGGGAAGTTACAGAACCAAAGCAGAGAAAAAAACAACCATAAATTTGAAGAGCTGCGAAGTACTTTGTGAGAGTTATATCAAAATAAATGCCTTTGTGGATATAAATTTTTGTGGATATTGACCATAAAGCTTTCAGTAAATTGCTTTCTTTAAACACACTGGGCCAAATCTCTTGCTTCAGAAGAGTCACACAAGATATTAATTTAGTCCATTTATTTGTAAATATCTTGACAATGGCAGTCTGAGAAAGCAGACTTCCTAAGGTTTCTATGCATCTTTGCAGCTGGCAGCTGTACAGACTTAGAGAATTTGTGTTTGGACACCTGAAATCCACAAAAAGAATAGCAAGCATTGGGTACCAAGTGGAAAACAAATAATTGGGTTGAAAAGCAATAGAGCATCTGATAAACAAATGGGAGAGGGAAAGAAAAGAAACTCAAGACCAGAACCATGAGAGCAGACAAAGTCTTGGGAACACTGTGCATAAACACGCACAGAAACGCAGAATCATTTGGGTTCAGCCTTTGACTAATCCTCACCTTATCACCTAGACCAGAGCACTGAGTGCCACGTCCAGTCATTCCCTGGATACCTCCTGGGATGGTGAGTCTGCACCATGAGCAGCCCATTCCAGTGCTTTAACACCCCTTCCAGTGAAGGAAGGAATTCTTCCTGAGATTCCTCCACTCAATGTGCCTTGCCACAGATGTGTGACTGTGTTGCCCAATGAAAGAAGTTGTGTATATCATTCTGTTTCAGAGTGTGTAATAAGGAATATGGCCATCAATAAATCAGGAATAGAGGTAGGAGAATCCATACCCTCTTCTGCTTGATGAAGAAGTACAGATGGACTCTGATTAATGACGTGGGCAGTAGAAACTCTTGCCTTCCCATGAATCTTCAGAAATTGTATTTCCAGGATATTTCTGCTTTCATTTTTTTTTGGGTGGAAGAGTTTTTCCATAATTTTGCCAATGATCCTGTGCAAACTGAAATAGAAATGCAATTACGAAAGATGAAATTTTAGAATTTGGGCAAGAACTTGGAAGTCAAATAGATAGTCTGCATTAACTGAAATGCCAAGGAGTCTCCACTCACTGGTCTTGGTATTTTTCAAATAGTCAAGCTGTTACAGTGTTTCATTATAACAGGGAAGAACTTGGATGTCCGTATTCCTCAGGAACATCAACTTAAAATCCTGTGCTCTGTAAAATGTTTGCCAGCTATTTGAGTTTAATTGCAAACTAATTCCCAAAGTGTGAGTCTTCCTTTTGCTATTTGATGGGTTTAAAACCCACTGTAAATGAAACCCTTAAGGGAAGTCTTTGAGGTCACTGTGGATTACTGCCAAGACAAATTAATCATGAAGGTAGATTGAGTAAAAGAGAATTAAACAAAATTAAAAAGCAAGCTGACTTGGTGACATTAAATATGTTTGCAGATACATTCCATTCTCACCTAGCTTGATCTTGGTTTAACTTTGTTTTCTCTATCATGGTTTCAAAATTAATTTTGATCTGATCAATTTGATGGTTTCACCTTGTCTTCTACCTTGCAAATGATAGGAGCAGACTCCTTTTTCTGAAGTTTTAATAGTATCTACTAAACCACAAAGCATAAGATATTTTTGTTTGCTAAAATCCTCAAAGAGGAGATCTAATAAAATAACTGTGTAGCTCTCTCGGGAGAAAGTGTCCAGCATTGTTAAAAGGGAAATTTGTAGCTACAGTATTTTGTTTTGTTTCAATTTTCTCCTTTCTATATACTCAAGTTTCTTGTGCCAATGAGATCTTTAGTTTGGATTATTTTCTCCAGATGCATTATTTCACATTTTTCCCACAACAATTCTAATTTTCCTGTTGGGTCTGTGTTTCCAAATATTTTTAAAATTCTTTGTATGTTTTTTTATTAACCTTTTTCATTACTTTTCTTACTCTATCCAATGAATCTTCCCTGGCCTTCATTAAATTCTTACTAACACTAATTATTTAATTATCCTTGGCTAGCACTGCTCTTCTAAACAAATCCTTTCAATGTTATATTTAAGTCCTGTGTTTAGGAGGATGAGAATTTCATTAGGATAGTTGGGGAAGGAATGCTGAAGAATGAATGATGTCCCTCAGCTCTTTGGGGAAACTGTTTAGTACCAGTTATTTCTCCACCAAAAGATTACACATGAAGGCACACTTTAAACATGTTTAAAGTTGTAAACAGTAAGAACAAAGTCAGGTGAAAATGTCTTCGCTTTCCAAGAAGTTGGTAAAGGTGTGTGATTACATTTGTAATCACAAGACTCTTGATCCAGAGATGTGCCAGAAGATCCTGGGACTTTAGGACATTTTCTTCTTTTATTCCTCTCTACCAGACATATCAAAATGCTCTCATTGACTTTCATTTATTCTTTTTCCATTGTAATGACCTCCCTTGTCCTTTCTAGACCTGAATTTTCTTCAAGGCTCAAATTTTTTTATTGGTAGTCTTGATTCCTTGGGGTGTTAGGATGGGCCACTCAAAGGTTGGGTCACTCAGGGTGGTACAAATTCTTCCCTCCCCTTGGTTCAGAGAGGTTAAATCTGTCTTTATCCAGCATTACCCTACTAGGAACAGGGACTACCTCAAGGTCTTTGTTCCTCCTCCTTTCTAGTGACTCAGGAGATCCAGGTAGGTGAGCAGAGTTTACCAGAGATGTGCTCCTTGGAAAACACACAAGATATCAGGTGCAATTTACAAGGGTCTGGAGTGAAAGGACAAGGGGCAATGGCTTCAAACTGACAGAGAATAGGCTTAGGTTGGATATTAGGAAGAAATTGTTCCCTGTGAGGGTGGTGAAGCCCTGGCACAGGTTGCCCAGAGACGCTGTGGCTGCCCCATCCCTGGAAGGGCAGGTTGGATGGGGCAGCCTGAGATTGTGGAAGGTGTCCCTGCCCATGGCAAGGGGTTGGAATAAGATGATCTCCTTCCAACCCAGGCCATTCTGTGGTTCTGTGATATACACAATCCCACTTATTTGTATAGGAGTATTTAAATGGGTTGGATTTGAATTGCATAATGAACAAACATAAATAATGTAGCTATATTCTGCTACAGTTACCCACAAAATATGTTATCTGCCATTGAAATGGCAGCATTTGGTTGTTTGGTCCTAGCTTAAGGGAGCTTTAAAATCTGAGGCTAAATTTCAAAATTTAGTTTTACAGGTACTTGCCAAAAGCACTACCGCTGTTCTTGCTCAATGAAAGCAAAAAAAAGTATAAAATCTGTCTCTCTGGCAAATACAATCCCATAATAGAACCTTATAGTTTTGTTTAATTCTGTTTTATGTGCTCTAGAATATCTTTAATGACTGAATTCCTGTATACTTGCTCATAGATTTTAACACTCCTAAACTTATCTTCATGCTAGATAACTTACTCAAGCTTTTGGTTTAATTTTTTATTTAACAGACTTATTTTGAAAGTGATCTGAACTAAAAAGATTGTGATAATCTACCAGTGACTCCATGCTGACATATAAGACAAGCATCCCATTAATAGGGCATTCTAAACAAGTTGTGAAAAACGAGGTTCACTTTCTTAATAAATTATAAAAAGTTTAATGTAAACAAAAAGACAATTAGGAGACAGAGAAAATAAAGCAAAGGGTTAAAATGGCCAGGTGCCCTGGCACATTGCCAGGAACACACCTGGTATCTTGGGAACATTCTTCTTATCCCCTCCTGCTGTGAGGGTTTGATGCATATTCAAACTTTTTCAAGAAGTATTTAGCATGTCCCCTCCCTGGTTCCACCTTTTCAGAGCATGCTCAGTATGGTTTTTATTTTTGCTGATCATCATTATTTTTGAGTTTGATTTCTTTTTCTTGCAAGTGGTCAGTGTTGGTAACACTGGGCCCCTCGTCTTTCTGCTGATGGCAGCTGGGCTTCCTGTCCTTCCGCTGCCAACAGCCTGGTCCTGGCTGCTGATAACAGCCTGGTCTCCATGTCCTGCTGCTGGTAACAGCTTGGGCTCCACTGTCTTTGCCCTCTGGGGTTTCTGTGCTTTGTACTGAGGGACACCACAAAATTCCTTTACGCTTAAAACTTGTTAGCAAGAGAAAAAGTACATATATAGCCAAAAAGTAGTTAACATACAATATTCATCCTAATACTTGCAAAAGCCAATATCACAATATGGATTTATAACAAGTCCTTGGTGTGAATGACAAACTCTTCCCTAGACTTTTCACCCCCTGCATCCATTGTCACCATCATAAGAAATGTAAGGGTTTAAGTCCTTGATTTCTAATAATTAACCATTTTGCAGCAGAGAACAGCTGGGCTCTTTGTTCTGTTCATTCCACAGTTCCATCTTGCTTTGGGACAGCAGCTGGGTCATTCAAATTTTTATTTGTGGAAAACCTCCTTTGCATCAGTGTGCACTGCTTAGCTGCTCTTCTTCTGTTCAGGATGTTAGGATGGATAAGTCTGTTCAAGTGATTTGCAGTGAGTCTGCCTTTATTTACAGTATATGGCTTATTTTTTTGATAACTCCTTTGGTCTGTCAAATCTGGGATAATTGCTAAGGTTCTAATTTTATTTTTTTTTTTTAATACATTCCATGTGTTTGTCATGCATGTTTGTAAAATTTCATTATCATTTTCTTTCTAAATCAAAGGGAAATTAAGGAGATATTGGTTCACATTATTTATTCTTATCACACTGGATCATTATCTACAGAGGCTTAATTGGATGGATAGTGGATATATGTGTATATGTCTGAGGCAAATCCTGGAGACCACTCTCAGGGAAAATTCCCACTGATGTCAACATGAGCTTTGCTTGAGCAGAAATTTCATGTTTTGACTCTTTGTTTTCAGAATGGGAATTACCATTTTCTACTTGGAGCACTCATTTGGCCTCAGAGTACCTTGGCTCACTTGGCTTTCAGTAAGTGTCTGGCAGCTGCACTGGAAAACTTCCAGCATCCTAGGATTCAAATCTATCCCAACATGGACATTTGGCCTTTGTGAAGTCATCACAACTATTTCTAGCTTATTGTCCTAAGTGTAGAACTCTTCCCATTTTCAGACAAAGAATTGATTCTGAATCACACTCTTCTTACAGCTGAGTAGAATTGTCCCTTCACATCCACGGATACATGGGTCAGATATCCTGAAGTCTGGACTGTAAAGAAATACTTTGTGCAAAATACTCATACCAGGAATATCTACAAAAGGCATTCCATGGAGCTCTGTGGTCTGTTCAGTCAAGGGTAAGGTGACTTGGCAGATTCCAGTTCCTGCTATTCCAATCCAGGTGTAGGTGTATGAGAGGCAGTTAAAAGGACACTGGAGTGTCTTACTAGAAAAACTAAAAATAACTTGGCCAAATTTGAGCAGAATATGTACTCAGAGCAAAACTGTCAATAGCAAAAAGTAAGCCAGTATACAATGTTTTGTGTGGTATTTATTTTCTTTATTTCACCTTGTTTTCATTCAAAACAGTTTTCAAAAGTTGCTCTGACCTCTGGAGGCTGCCCTTCATGTCTCAGAATGTTTTGCTTAGCAGAAAATAAGAGAAAAAACGAAAAAAAACCAAATAGAGGTCTGCAGTAGCATAGTATATTTAGATTTCCTCAGTTTCTTACAGCTTCATTTATCTCCTTTCCCTACTTTGATCAAGCTGTCTCCTGTCATGTAGCCATCCATGCCAGGTGTCTTCATCCTTTCTTCATTTAAGTCTAAAAATGTTTGTCACATCCTATCTCTGAATCTTTATGTAAGGAAGCTTGGTAGCAAATAAATCAACACAAGCTAGTAAAAATTAAAAAAGCATCAGGATACAGGTGTTGGCTGCAGCATCTTTAAATGCTTATTGTTGTACCTTTGTCCTTTCCCCATCCTGCTTACCACCATTTTCGCTGCTAATCAGCTTTATTGATGTTAGAGTTTACCCGTGCCTCACTATTTTTTGGAATTCCACATGTTGTCCAGAGGAAGGACACCAAGAGGATCAGAGGGATGGAGAACCTCTTTTACAAGGAAAGGCTGAGAGAATTGGGATTGGTCAGCCTGGAGAAGAAAAGGCCTTGGGGTGACCTCATTGTGGCCTTGCAGTACCTGAAGAGAGCCCACAGGAAAGACGAAGAGAGTCTCTTGACAAGGGCCTGGAGTGACAGGACAAGGGGGAATGCCTTCACACAGAGAGGAAGTTTAGATTGGATATTGGGAAGAAATTGTTCCCTGTGGGGGTGGTGAGGCCCTAGCACAGCTTTCCCAGAGCAGCTGTGCTGCCTGATCCCTGGAAGTGGTCAAGGCCAGGTTGGCTGGGGCTCTGACCAACCTGTGTAGATACCCAGAAGAGAAGTGTCTACTGTGTGTGTCTCAAACACTGATACTGGGATAGCCAAGGAGCTAGCCAAGGATTGTTGGTAATCACAGACAAGTATTGTTGGTACCAGCACACCAGGAGGAAGAACAAAATGTGAAGGGGGACATGTGAAGGTAGAGCAGCACTTTTCTGGGGCAACCATCTTGATCAAGTCCACAGATGCACAACAAAAAAAGTGCAGGAATCAGGCCAAGAAATGGGCATGGACTGTAGGGGGGATCAAGACCACCAAAGATCCCTGAAAGACTGGCCCACTTTCAGAAAGGTCTGAAATGATGGAGGGTTCATGATAACTTATTTGCATGGGAAGCAAGAAACTTATTTTCAGAGGCAGAAATCCACCCTTAAAAGGGTACCCCCAGCAAGCCTAGGTGGCACTCCTTGGGATCTTGGACAACCCATCACCCCATGAGGGATCAACACTGGAATTAGGGCTGCTGATCTCTTTCTCTCTCTCTCTTATCTCCTTTTCTCTCTCCCCTTTCATCTCATTCCTTCATCCAAATCCCACTGACATGTTCTTTTATAGTAGGTTAGGGACTACATACCAATTTCCATGCCAAGTGTGTAATCTATCATTAAATACTTATGATTTTTTGCAATGCCTGTGACTTTTGTCATTCCTTACGACCAAAAGCATTTACACATCACAGGGGAAGGTATCCCTGCCCATGGCAGGGAGGTTGAAACGAGATGTAAGGACCCTTCCAACCCAGAGTATTCTGAGATTCAATGATTTAAATGATACTTTGGCGCAGATGTGACCATCATTGCCTGCTCAGAGTGCCCAGCAAATTGGGAACTGCAGCCTGTGGCAGGCATGATTGCAGGGATCAGTGGAGTTACAGTGTCTATGCACAGCAAGCAGAACGTCATCGTTGAAAGGCCTGAAGGCAAGATGGCAACCATCCGGTCATTCGTGGTAAGGGCTCCCATCACCTTAAGGGCTAGGCACCTTCTATCCCAGTGGGGGGCTTCCTTACACATTGCCAGTGGGAATTTCTGACTGGCGCCACTGAGGACTGTGCGCTGCTATCTACCCCTCGGCTCACTTGGAAATCTGAGGACCCAGTCTGGGTTGAGCAGTGGCCCCTCTCAAAGATGAAATTGCGTGCACTAGAAGCCCTAGTTGAAGAGTAGCTTGCCAAAGGCCGCATCATTGAGACCACCAGCCCTTGGAACTCCCCAGTCTTTGTGCTGAAAAAGCCTGGAAAAGACAGGTGGAGACTTTTTACATCATCTTCACAAGATCAACAATGTCATTGAGGACATGGGTCCCCTCCAGCCTGGCCTTCCCTCACCATTGATGCTGCCTCGAGACTGGACTCTTGACATCATAGACATCAAAGACTGTTTCTTCAGCATCCCACTGCATCCCCAAGATGCCTCCTGCTTTGCCTTCTCCATCCCCTCTCTTAACAGAGAGGCTCCACTCAAAAGATATCATCAGCTTTGTCTACCTCAAGGCTTCAAGAATAGTCCAACTATATGCCAGTGGTACGTCGCTCACATTCTGTCCCTCATCTGGAAGCTATTCCCAGATGCAATCATCCACCACTATATGGATGATATCCTGGTCAGTGCATCAGAAAAGATTTATTTGGACAAAGCGGTTAAAAAGACCATTGAAACTACAGAGAAAGCAGGATTTGAGATTTGTGAGGACAAAGTGCAGTACACCAGCCCATGGACTTATCTCAGACTCCAAATTTGTGAAAGTACCATCGTACCCCAGCAGCTCACCATCCAAGATGAACTAAAGACCCTGAGAGACTTGTACAGTTTATGTGGGTCCATCAACTGAACACATCCCCTGATAGGAATTACAACAGAAGACCTCGCCCCCCTGTTCCATCTTCTCCATGGCAGCAGAGAACTGGACTCTCCACGTGCCCTCATACCAGAAGCCCATGATACCATCACCAAAATCCAAGAAGCCCTGTCTTCACACCAAGCCCATCACTTCGAGCCCAGCCTGCCTTTCCAGTTTGTCATTTTGGAAAAGGCCCCCCATTTCTATGGACTGATTTTCCAATGGGATCCTCAGCTCAGAGACCCTCTACTGATACTTGAATGGATCTTTACAAACAACCAGCCTACAAAAACAATTACCACATTTCAGGAAATCTTGGCACATCTAATTAAAAAAGCCAGGACCTGCCTCCACTCTTTTGCAGGGTGTGATTTCACATGCATATGCCTGCCACTGACTACCGGAGACCTAGAGCATTTGCTCCAGACCAATGAAAAGCTCCAGTTTGTCCTGGATAGCTAAACAGGCCAAATTTCAATCTGCATACCAAAACATAAACTTTTTAATGCGGCCTTTAATCTGACCCCAAAATTAGTCCAAAGCAGGACACCTCTCAAAGCTCTAACTCTTTTTACAGATGGCTCAGGGTCATCCCACAAGTCTGTGATGACCTGGAAGGACCCCAAGACCCAAAAGTGGGAATCTGATGTCCAAATAATGGAAGGATCCCCACAGATAGATGAGTTAGCAGCTGTTGTCAGAGCCTTTGAGAAATTCAAAGATTTAATTTGGTCACAGATTCAGCTTATGTTGCTGGTATAGCTATGAGGGCAGAACATGCTTTTCTCAAAGACGTTTCAAATCCAAAATTACACCAATTGATCTCTGCATTAACTTGTTTTATCTCCCACAGAAAGCAACCTTACCATATTATGCATGTGAGGTCACACACCAACCTACCAGGTGCCATCATAGAAGAGAATAGGAAAGTGGATGCATTGGACATGCCAGTGGATGGACATGCCAGTGGAAATGGCTAATGTCCCTGACATCTTTGCTCAGGCAAAGTTGTCACATGCATTTTATCACCAAAATGTACCTGTCCTCATCAGAATGTTCAAGCTCTCAAAAGATCAAGCAAAAGGCTATTATTGCAACATGCCCAAATTGCCAAAATTACCAAATGCTGTCTATGGGTACCGGGGTCAATCCCCGAGGCAGTAACAGCTGTCAGCTGTGGCAGACTGATATGACTCATTTTCCATCTTTTGGAAGGTCTAAATAAGTGTATGTGTCAGTTGACATGTTTTCTGGAGCAGTATTTGCATCAGTTTATGTAGGAGAAAGTGTCACTCACACCATCAAGCATTTTCTTCTTGGCATTTGCCACTCTGGGAGTCCCAAAAAACATCAAAACAGACAGTGGACCTATGTCTCTTACAGGTTAAAAGAGTTCTTCAGTGAGTGGGGAATAGAACACAATAGAGGCATACCTGCAAATCCCACAGGAAAATCTATCATAGAAAGGACTTGTCAAACCCTCAAAACAGTCCTCCGTGAACAACGGAGAGAAGCAGAAATTACATCCCCTGTCGAGACACTTTGTAAGGCCCTCTATGTCATTAACTTCCTAAATTGTACAGCATCTGAGCCTGACCCTCCAATCCTTCGCCACTTCTCAAATTCAACCCAAGCTAAGCTCACTGAGAAGCCACCAGTGCTAGTAAAAGACCCAGAGACTCATCAGGTTTGTAGGCCTTTCCAACTGATTACCTGGGGAAGAGGCTATGCCTGTGTCTCACTACCATCTGGCCCAAGATGGTTCTCAGGAAAAAACATAAAACCGTATCTAGGCACTGCAAACACTGCCCCCATGGACACTAACAAGAATTCTCCTGAGTCAAATACAAGACCTCCACAAAACCAGAACTGCTCTGCATGGAGACTGCAGTGTCACCGAGCATCTACAAACCAGAGAGAAGA
This sequence comes from Pseudopodoces humilis, assembly GCF_049639895.1. Lineage (NCBI taxonomy): Eukaryota > Metazoa > Chordata > Aves > Passeriformes > Paridae > Pseudopodoces > Pseudopodoces humilis. Next base: position 12,469,738 of record NC_142204.1, on the reverse strand, counting down.
TCATCCAGTCACCCAATAGCAGACAAAACAGAGAACTGAGCAAGATGTTCCCTCATCAGTCAAGCCATAGGCCAGACACAGCCTGGTCACAAATTGCTGCCTAGTTTATATGTTGTTACCCCTTTTTCCCTAAAAACCCTCATGTCCCCCTTCCTCAACCCTTGCCAGAACCTCCCTAAACCCTATACCTACCTCCCCCATCTTCGGCTTTTAGTAAATAGAAAAAGGGGGAGAAAGAACAGATGAAAGGGATGAGGGAGAAAACCCTAACCCTCCCTGCCCCCCCCCCCAAAAAAAAAAAAAAAAAAAACCAACCAAATTTTGTTATCAGAAGCCACATCCCTGCCCAAAGATGAAAATTAGCTTCTTGGTCACTGGGGACTAACGGGATGGGTGTCATCTTTAGTTAAGGGGACTTTATGGATTTTTATTGTGATTATTATTGTCTTACCTATCTTCTCATGCCTTCTCTGTTGCTTCAAATGAGCTATAGGAAATGCCTTTTTACTAAATACAGAGACAGGAGTTGTGGAGGAAGCCCAGTCCTCTGACAGGCATTCTCCCTGGAGATATGTCCCCTAAGACAAGACAAAACCACCTAGTCACAGTGACTATGCTGTGGACCCCTTCCTGCTTCAGGACCCCATGTTATCTCCCTGTTAACTATTGGTCATTTTATCCTGGTCTCAGACCATTGGTCCCCTTCCTGATTCTCCCCTTCCCTATAAAAACTATGGCTTTTGCCCAGTTCAGGGTTAGATCATCACTGCCCCCCTTTGCTGAAGCCTGCATTAAAGACTTTCTGTGAAATGCTACATGGTGTTCCCATCTCTTGTCTGCATTGGCTGGGGTAACCCCTGAACACAGCTGGCTGGGCTGAACAGAGCTGATCACTGCAGGAGCAGAAATCACTTCTAAAAGAGCTGATCACTTGAAGCCTCTGGCCACGCTCCTAAGGGTTACCCCTGGCTGGAAACTGCCTGGAAACCCTGGATGGTGGCTCTCTTACCCAGGATGTCTATCTGGGCTTGTTACCGGCAGAAGCTGGGGGTCGGACAGACCCCCAGGCCCAGAAGCAACACTTTATTACATACCTTTTGAATGCATTAGGAAAATCTCATTATCAGGATAATAAATAGTTTGGAGGTATCACTGCATTTGTAGTCTCATATGCAACAGAGAATGGTGAGGATTGTGTCTGCTCTGGTGAAAAAGTTACAGATGCAGAAAATTATACCACCTGTATCTCTCAGGGTATTCTGGTAGAGTTCCATGTAGGCTCCATTCTATTGCTTATGAGGATTTATTAATTTAAAATGTTTTTTGTTTTCTTCATTACTATCAGATTAATTAGAAAATGTTAATAACCCTTTTTTTGGATGGGCCTGATATACAAGGGTTGTAATTATAGTAAAGAGGGATGACATGGCCAATGCTGTAGGAATAGACTTTTTTTGTGGGAGATGTCAATCCAGATTCCAGCTCAATGAATTCAGAACTTGGTGGGGATGAGAAGACGCATGATAACTTTCCCTTTTATGAGCTGCTCACTTGAAAAGCCTGGTTAATTTTTGTCACCTTGCTTAATTTATGCTCTAATTTGGGAAAGAAAAATATATTTTGCAAAGGCACATTGAAAGTTTATTGATTAGGGAAGCTGGGCCAGATCTGATAGCCTAGTCCAAAAGTGTGTGGAGGTGAATCATCTTGATGGCTTTGTTTGTGAAAAAAAAAATGTGACCAAAAATTTTGGGGAATTTCCTCTTAATCATAATCACATTTGTTTGTTTGTTTTTGTCTTTTTCAGGAGCATCCCAGGCCAGAGTATGAAACCAAACTGCTGCAGAAAAAGCTGAAAAATAAAAACATCACAACAGAAAATTCAAATGAGGTGAGATGCAGCTTACTCTTTTAATTTATGTGGAATTTGTGTTTTGTTATGTTGTGATTATATTTTTGTCTGTCTCTCAGAGGTTGCAAAAGGCACTTTTTTAGTGCTCTTAATTAGCCTTTTGAGTTGGTAGATGGTGGTGTGGTGAAATGCAGGCCTGCAGTTGCCATTGTAGGGCTTTGAGGTCATGTCTTTCAAAGTAAAGCAATTTGCATAGAAATGGAGTTGACAGGTGGTTCAGGATCTAATCTGTAGAGTAGTGCCTGATTCCCAAGATAATCACTACAGAATTCTTACAGCAATCCCTCAGAATGCCTGCACTTTCTGCACAATGAAAAAAGCAGCTTTTATTATGGTGATTTCACTTGCAAAGGTAATCTTGGTGTCTTTAGTCCTGTTGCAGTTACACAGCTGTGAAGTTTTAATGGCATTTCCAGGACAAATAGAAAAATAGTTGGTAGATCATTTTCAGAACTGAAGCGGGTTCAGGATTTTGATGGCTATTTCAAACTTTTTTGAACAAGCCCTTTTAAATAAATCTCCTCTTGTAAACTGTTGACTTGAGATCTATTTTTTAAACATTCACAAATTCTGTAGTCTTGGTCCATTAGGCTTGGTTAACCATTGTTCATTCCCTGCATTCCACGTGTGCCAGAAAAGTCTAAACGTTCCAATACCATGTACAACTTCCAGGGAGAAAAAAAAAATTTAATTTGCTGGTTGAGAATCAGTACCCAAAGTGAAGAATTTTCAAGTTTTCAGGTTTGGTCCAACAAATTTAGCTTGTGGAAGAACCTCATTATCCCTTTCTTCTGCTGACCAGCATTGTAAAGTGTTTCCAGGGAATCTTTCATTTCAGTGAGCCTGCCTTTCACCTGTTGTGCTGAACCAAACTCCACAGAAGATCATGGAAAGATTCTCAATTATTTTAGTGGACTTTTGATATTGCCCAATAAGCAGAGACTCGCAGAACGTTGTGGAGTCTTACACATTACCCAGCTGTCTTGGCCTTCCAAGTGAGGAATCAAAGTAAAAGTCCAGTAAAAGAATTGCTCTTCAGCTTTTTTTTTGGCTTAAAGTAAATGGGAACTGGAAACAAGTCAGCCATTGATGCTCTAGAAATAATTATAAAATTAAGGTAAAACAAAAAGAAACAGAAAAAAACCCAAACAAAAATCCCCCAAAACACCAACCAAACGAGAAAACCCCACACTAAAAACCAAGAAAGAACCCAAGAAGAAATGTTAAATGAATAGGTGGAAAACAAGGAACAATGTAAAGGTCCAGCATTACAAAAGTCGGAAAAACTCCTTTCAGACATCAAGAATGAAAAGGCTAACATAGAATATTTTTTGTCAAATTGCTTTCTCTGCCAATGTGGATGGAAAAAATACTGAATTTCTGAATTAGTGTTCCCCAAATTACTGAAATACATTCAAAGCAACTGAGCAGTTTTCCATCAGTGAACATTCTGCCTACTAATTCTGTCCAGCAAACAGCACATTAGTCTGGGGTGGGAAGATGTGTTGCTCAGACCTTTGTACGTCAGTGCCGTACGAAATTATGAGAGCAATACATTTTGATCTGAGAACTTCAGAAGAGGAAAAAAACTAAACGTAACAGTTAAATTAAACTGTCCTAACTGTGGAAATGCACCATTACATTTTGCTTTGGAAGACCCTGAAAAGCTAGATATTAAAAGTGATGAGTATTTAAGACTGCAATAATTCTTCAGCCTTATTTTTAGAGGTTCCAGCCTTTTCTTTTTGCAAGATCAAGCTCAGGAGATGTTGTGTGGCAGGATAATATAAAGACACAGGTTTCTGTGAGGTCTCTGGCTCAGTATTTCTGTTTTGTTGGGTGGAAGCCAGGGTACAGAACTTTGTCATGTTACCAGGGCAGACCTAGTAGCTGGACAGGCATCAAAGCAGACATGTCTCTGTAGTTACAGATTCAATCCTCCTAATTTCTTGGTTTATTGTGAATACAGAGATGTCTGTGAGGTCTCTAACTCTTCATGTCTTGGTTGACAGTCTAATGTCATGGCATAAGTCTCTGTGAAGTTTTCTGCTGCATATTTTTAGCTAACTAGTGTAAATTAAAGGCATATCTTTTTTATGTGTGGCTGGTCAACAACTGTAGTGTGCTGTGTTAATATCAAAGGACTGGCTCTGGCACCGCTGCCTATAACTTCTCATTACTTATCTAACATGAAGTCAGAAGTCTCCAATTCAGCAGCTGTGGCTTGTTGGGATAGAAATGATGCCAAAGAATGGCTATTGTGAGAATACAGGTCCAGAGCTTACTTAAAGGCATGTATTTCTATAAAATTGCTGGCTTGTTTCCAATATGTTAATTCCTCTGTTCCAGTGAGGAAGTGACTGGTTTTATGGCAAGAACCAGCTTTTGTGTGCAAAGATCTGTGTACGGTGCAATTTTTTTCCTTGTCGTACTCCAGCAAGGAGTTCCTGTGAAGCTAATTGGGTTATTTTTTGCAATGAAGGGACAGGGGTTTGGTTAGGGGCTGCTTTTGTGATTGCAGAAGAAAGGTGACACCACTTACATCCTCTCTTAAATGATAACTTGGGAATACTGGTTCAGAGGAAACCAGCACACAGTTTTCCCTCTCTGCTGTTCAAGTCATTAACTTTAATGAGTGCGGAAGATGCCCAGCACCTGTCAGGGCCAGTAAACATATGAGTCACTCTACCCAGGCAGCAAATTCCAAATCAGCCTGATGATCCTGTCAAGACGAAGTATGACACATCTAATGTATTACTTGCCCAGTGGGGTTTGTGTTCTAGAATAACAGCCCTCATACAAAACACGACTTGGTGTGTTTCCGCTACTGGAATAAGCAAAGAACAAAATTTCACCCTCCACCATCCTATTCAGACTGTTTGAATAAATATTTTATTGGTTATTCAGAGGGTGAGAAGGCAACTGTGAGGGCTCAATTCAGAGCGCTTCATGAAAGACTGGTGTGAAATTACTGTAACAATAACACCCTAAGGTTCTATTATTTCAGGAGAGAATTAATTTACAGCTAAAGAAGTTGAAACATTTGTGTGAAATGCCTCAGGTTAAGTAGCAAATAGATAAACAGACAGTCCTTATGAATTATGACATTGATTTTAGAAAATGACAAGTTCTAAGGGACTGGTTTAGGAAATCTGGAATGATCTGCCTTATAGTCAGTACTACTGTTTCATTCTTTATGGTCACACACTATTTACAAGGACATGTAGTGACAGTGTAAGGGGGAATGACTTGAAACTGACAGAGAGCAAGTTTAGATTAAATATTAGGATGAAATTCTTCCCTCTGAGGTGCTGAGGCCATGGCACAGGTTGTCCAGAGAAGCTTGGCTGCCCCATCCCTGAAGTACTGAAGGCCAGGCTGGATGGGGCTCTGAGCAACCTGGGGTAATGGAAAATGTCCCTGCCCACTGCAGGGGGTTGGATCTGACTGATCTTCAAGGTCCCTTCCAATCCAAACCATTCTATGATTCTCTAATAGAAAGGCTTGCAATGTATAGCTCCTTTATTCATGTACATCAAAAGACATTTTTGTCCTTGCAGCAGAGATAAAGGATTATACACACATGTATGAATGCATGTGTCTGACAGTACATTCATGAAAATATGGCAGATGAAAGCTTTGTAATAGAACAATTTATAGTATATTTTGTTTTTCTTAAATGAATGGTAACACAGAAGATGTGGATAGAAATATATAATGAATAGGGTTGTTATTGTATGTGGAGAATGTTAATTGAAAATGTGGTGGATATTTTCTAGGTTCTGAGAAGTTGCTCTTCTCTCTCTGCAGTAGTGCCATCCTCAGTGGAATTACACAGAGGTCAGGAAATGAAAACTGGTGCTGTGCCTGAAAACATGCAAATGGGGCTAGAGCCAGCTCTCACTGGAGCTGATGGAAAGCCTTCCAGTTATTTCTGTGAGAGATACATCAGGCCCTGACTCCTTTTCATTAAACGTCCAGCTGATCTGGCAAACATGATTCAACACAATGTATATATATAGAGGTATATATATATGTATGTGTGTGTGTGTTCTTATTTTTCCTATTTGGCAGGAAAGTGAGTAACTCATTCTACATACTTCTCAAGGAAGATTTTCTTTATAGAAGAAAAAGGGCTTGTCTCTTGGCTTGTGTCCTAACTTGGAGAAAACCCTAGGAGTAATAGAATCTGGTATTCTGTCTTTCCTTTAATTAATTTTAAATATGATATTGGCAGAATCAATTATTTAAATTGTTAATTCAGCTAGTAATTGAAACAGAAATATTTCTTCCTGAACCATTGCTTCAGTTAACAACTGAATTAAAGCAAGCTGGTTTGAAGAGGAGGGTCTCTGGTGTAAAGGATGATACAGAAAAACATGAAGTAGAATTGTACATTTCTAATACTTTATATATCTATTTTTAAAATTTCAACATTGCAAAACATGGAAAAATAATTCTTGCTATAGGTTGATTCCTTACCAGTGTTCCATAAGCAAATCTCCCACAAGGACTAAAATCCCTTTCAGATACTGGAGCTGAACTCTTCATTAAGCAAGTCCTTGATAAGATTAACTAAAGAAAAAAAAAATCTCTTATTATTTTATATATTAGCTGAAACTCTGTAGAAGAAACTAAGATAATTGGTCAAAAATACCAATTTCAACTATTGGAATTATAAAAGGACTTTAAGTATACCCACAGTTCTTTAACCCCTAATATTTTAGCATTTATTGAATCATATTATTAGTATGATAAACCCATCAGTTTGATACAGTATTTCTTAAACTGGCCAGTGTCTTTCTGCTCTCTTTCATGTTTTTGAGAAATATCTTTTTAAGCATATGGGATAGTTAGATGAATATGCAGTAAACAATTTTTTTTTCCTTTTCAACTTATTTCTTACATCATAAACTTTTGAAAATAAAAAATGACTGAATGAAAATAGAAGAATGGCTGAAGATGAATGAGGACAATTATGATTATACTATTACACAGAGATTTAATCCTCTTTTTTGTTATAATTATGGTTCTTTTAATGTTTATTTGAGTTCTAGGTTATGATAGTTTTATACCAGAGTATTCATAAGCAAAATTTATGACTTCAAAGGAGTGTTGACATGGTCTTTCAATGTGTTGTTTAGATATGGGAGTTCTTTAATTTTAGAGTATATGGCATGTGTTCAAACCTTCTCACTGTTGCTGTCTTGGAATCTGGTTATCTTTGTATGGCGTTGTACAAGAAATGCAACTAAAAATATCCCACTTGCTCCCTGTTCTTCTGAAAATCTACAGTGCAATTTTCTCTTCTGTCTCAGACAGATGAACCCATGGTATGGCCACAGTACTGTGTTCCTCTGTTTACAATTTTATTCCAGACTTCAGTAGGAAATATCTCTTTCTACACTCTCAATATGAAGTAGTAGAATGCTTAAAAGTATACTATAGTAGAATATTCCAAGTTGGGAAGGCTTTCAGGATTTTATGTATTCCAAATGTACTCCTGTTGAAAGGTCTGTTCTCAAACCTTGTTACTCGGGATATTACCCAGTCAGGCTATGTAAATCTCCAATTTTCCATCTTTCTGGACATGCCCTGACTGTCCTCATTGTGTAAAAGCTTCTCATTATATCCAGCCTGAACCTCTCTGCTTTCAGTATAAGCCTATTGTCTCTTGTACTTCCAGCATTAACCACTGTAAAGAGCCTGGCCTTGTCTTTTGATGAGTTCCTTACCTGTGCTGAGCAAGCCTTGTTCCTGAGTTTCTCTTCCTTGGACATGTTCTCTGCCCTTGACTTACATAAGTAGTGCCATCAATGTTTTCTACTGGGAGGCCCAAAGCAGTATTTTAGATACAGGCTGATGAGTGCTGCAAAGCTGGGGTAATCGCTTCCCTGGATCCACTCACTGACACAGCCCAGGTGCTGTTGGACTGCACTGCCAGGGCACAATCTTATTCATCTTGTTTTCTGCAGACACCACAGGGTCTTTTCACTAGAGACAGTTCTCCTGCAAGGAGTTTTCTGTTTCAAAGGCATTTGCTCTTTATAAAGTTCAGGAGGTTAGTTGAGACCTGTTCCTTCAGTCAGTCCAGTTCTCTCTGGAGGGCAGCTGCATGCTTAATAAAACTGACCATCTCTTGATCCCACCCCAGCCTGATGTTATCGTGCAGGAGCAAGAATTCCATCACCTCCTCCTGGTCCTTTCTGTAAAGCAGGGCAGTTCTAGGATGACCACACCATTACTCCAGCTGTTACAGGTTTCCAGGCACACTTATTGACTAACACCCTCTGAACAAACCATGGAACTCACCTTTTGCTGAAGTCAAGGAAAATGGCATGGGCAAATCTCTTGCCCACAGGTCCAGTCATTTTCCTCACAGAAAGCAGCCAGGTTGGTGCAGGAATGATTCACCCTTGGTAAATCCAAAATGAATCTTCACAAATACCTACTTCTCCTTAGTATTTAGAATGGGTTTCTTCACTTTTCAAGAGACCAATATGAGACTTATTATGATTCCTTATTTATTTTAATTATTATTTTGTCCTTTCTGTGAGGATGGATACAAGATTGTTCTTTCTCCTATTGTCATGGCCCTTCCCTGATCTCAGTGTCCTTTCAAAGATGACAGAGAGCAACTTGCAATAAATTATCCTGTTCATCTATCTTCCATTCTTTTTCTTTGAAGTTATAAGTAAATTAAATCACTGCTTGTCTTTCCCAAAGGAATATTTTTTTTTTTTTTGCGTAGACAGCTAAAAGGTGTTAAATTAGGAATACTGGATGCTTTTTTATTCACCTGTTGGAGTCTGAACAGCACAGATTAGAGCAAGGATTTTAAGAAAATGGTGTCTTACACTTGTAAGATTCTTTCTGCTAAAAAATTTATAAACAAAAATAGTGGTCTTTGTTGGAAGATTGGAAGAGTGTTTGGAACCTAGAAACTAGAGAAGGCAGGGCTGCTGTTTACTGCTCTTATTTGTGTAACTTACTAAGATTTTGGCTGAAGGAAGCATTCTTTTTTGGGCAGTGCTATAGCTTGCATTGTTTAATTGTGGAACTCTGACCCAAGCATATGATTAAAGTTAAGCACAGGCTTCAGCATCCTGGATACAGATACAATTAAATGCTTTTTCTGAATTGAGGCCTAAGCTTCTTATCGACAGCATTCAAGATGATGTAGGTCTTTCCGATTAAACAGAGTGGAAGGACTAATTTCTATAGCTTCTATTCATCAGTACTTGAAATTAATGGGAGTTCTGCATGAGTAAGTAACATAGTCCTTAAGTCTGCACTTACTGATTTGTATTGTACCCTGTCAAAGACTGTAATAACAGGTTGGAGGGCCACAGCAAATTTTCAGTAAGTCTGAAAGGTTTTGATTTAATGCACTAGAAAAACTAGTCAGAAAAATAATTAGAGTATTCCTGTGAGCTGGTAAGAAACTCCTGTATCTTGGAGTAGATATTTTACCTTCTGTTGAGCACATTTATGGGTAAATTTCATGCTATTTACCTTCTATAGAAGCCCAGATTAGGGACAAAATTTACAGAATTTGGCTATGTAAACAACAGTCAGTTGAGTCAGTTGCCAAGAATTTTTTATTTGTTGCATACTGAAATCCTGTCTACAATTTTAAAGAAATAAACTGCATTTACATTCAGTTTCTTTGGGCATCCATCCCACAAAGATTGAAATTCCACAAACTCCAAGTTTAAGGAGCTAAGGAACTCAGTTTGAACTGCTCCGTTTTTGCAGATATTACCATGCTTGATTAAAAAAAAAAAATTTGCCTGTTGATCTGCTGATTTTTGTGATTCGCTTGATTTAGGGATATGGTGGCATTGTATTTAGAAGTCTCTTCACACTGTGATATTGCATGTACTAAATAAACTTGACACCAAGGGCATCAGAGGGATGGAGCAGCTCTGCTGGGAGGAAAGGCTGAGGGAATTGGGATTGCTCAGCCTGGGGAAGAGAAGGCTTTGGGGTGACCTCATTGTGGCCTTGCAGTGCCTGAAGGGAACCCACAGGAAAGATGGAGAGAGACTCTTGACAGGGGTCTGGAGTGACAGGACAAGGGGGAATGGCTTCACACTGACAGTGAAGAAGTTTAGATTGAATATTAGGAGGAAATTGTTCCCTGTGAGGTGGTAATGCCCTGGCACAAGTTTCCCAGAGAAGCTGTGGCTGCCTCGTCCCTGAAAATGTTCCAGGTCAGGTTGGATGGGGCTCTGAGCAACCTGGGCCAGTGGAAGGCGACCTTGCCCGGGCAGGACAGGTTCGAATGAGGTGAGATTTAAGGTCCCTTCCAACTCAAACTGTCCTGTAATTCTATGATTGTAATTTGCCCAGATATTTTGTGGAGTCTCCATTTCTAGGGATAAGTAAAGCCTGACCAGACAGAGGCCTGAGAAATCTGCTCTAAGTAACCCTGCTCTAAGCAGGATATCGGACTAAAATGATCTCCTGAGCTCTGTTCCAACTCCAATGTTGTGCAATTCTGTGGAATGCAGGAATGAAATGATTCAAACAAGTGCAGACAAATTGGTTTGACCACAATAGGCATATTTTGAAAGAAAATATAATTTGAGCTTTACTAGAAGTGCTTGAGCAACGGGACAAAATGTAACTTGGGTTTACTAAAGGCAGATTGATAACCATGCCATCTAAATTTGTGTATTTGATTAATGATATAATGGATTCCCTTTATGGGAAATATAGTGTACTTCAGTAAATCAAAACTGTACTCCACAGGGGAAATATAATGTATTTAGTAAGTTATTAATCAATATCTTTCACTGTGACTGACTAGAAAAGTGTGCGTAAGAATTTTCATTTCAGAGAAAGAGAAAAATCTGATTTTCAAGTAGCTGATTTGACAATGCCACTACGGTGCCTTCTACCCACTGCTGTTCAGTGCCCATCTTTCTCTGCTGTCCTTGATATCATGATTTTCCATCATATATTTTTTTTTCCAATTTTTTAAAAAGGTTTTACAGAGTTGGGAATATCTTCCTTGAAGAAATATAATATATACAGTGTGGGAACCTTTTCAGGTGATCTTCATTTTGTGCGGGTCTAAAGCTTTAGATTGTAGGTAAGGTTCTGTTCTTGACAAATTTTTGATTCTCAATTATATTACTAAATATATCAAAATATAATAAAATATATTTGTTCCTTGGATATTGCTCCCTCAGGCTTGTTCCATTATGGAAACAAATGCATCGTGGCTGGGTTCTGCCACTTTGTTCTTCAGGATTTAGTAGGCTGCCATATTAAAAAGCAAAATTTCCACCTACTCTCATTTATTCCAATATATAATTAGTCCTTTTTCCCTCTAAGTGCTAAACCAGAGAATAACTCGGACCTTAAAGACAATTTTTGCTGGTTAGTTTCTCCTCATGGAAAGGAAAATCTAGAGCAGTTTCAGAGAGACAAAAACTGAACCAGAAAGAATGAAGTCCAGCAAAGATTTAACTAGCTTTTTATCAGTCTGAAGAAAGAAAGCAGACAATTTCTTCCAGAATGGCTAATATTGGATAGCAAAGTGTACATCTAAAGCATAATTTAAAAATTATGTTCGGTAAAGTGTATTTTCCTAGACTTGTTCTACATGATAAGAGATGGTCTGAATGGGTTGACATGGAAGCTGGAGCATTGTCAGCCTGCCTGATAAACGCTGAGTCCAAATCTAAGATCAGGAGAACATATCATGAGAGAATAAAAACAGTCATGGTCTTTTGAGAAAAGAATAAATTAAGAACAATTTACAGAACTTAGGAAACATAAGGCCACAAGCAATGCAGGCTGAACTGTTCAAAACCCATAGCTGTGTAAATAGAGAGGAGTGAAAAAAATTTGCCATGGCTGCTCCATCCCTGGAAGTGTTCAGGACAAAGTTGGATGGATCTCTGAGCAACCTGGTCTGGTGGGAGGTATCTCTGCCTATGACAGGGAGTTGGAACGAGATGGTGCAGAAAGTGCCTCCCAACCCAAAACATTCCATGATTCTAGGATCCTGCTATCACTCTCTCGAGTCTGTTATATCTGATTTCTGGGACACTCATTGCAGGAAAACAAAGATAATGAGATGTGGTGTTTGAATGTATCTGATTTGCACACTGAATTGTTGACTGATGAGACAAGTCACTTCCATTTGTGTAAATATTTTGGTTTATGGAAACAGCCTTTATGGCATCCTGGAAGAAATCTGAGACAGAAGGACCTTAGGTAGCTAAATGGGCAGTGGTACACAGCTGTTCTAACTTATATTCCCTTCAAGGTATGCCCAAATATATGTGAGGCAGGAGCAGAGCACATTCATGCTTCTTAGATGTTCAGTGGAGCAATCAGGATGTGGAGAAGCTCCTGACTGTTGGCAAAGAGAATTATCATCCTTCATATGATACCTAGTGGCAATATCAGTTTGAATGTGAAATGAGTCAGTCTGCTGCATTCAGAAGGGTTTGGAAGGGAAAATGACCATATTGAGGTTCAGATGCTGTTTTAAATCCCTGCATGTAGTTTGGTGAGAGGAAGTAGACACTTCAAGCAAGCAAAGTAAAATCCAGCCAGAAAAATTAAACTTCAAGAAGGAACCCTGGCAAGGCTACACTGAAAATCTGGAGACTCCCAAGTTTACAGCAAGCAGGTTTTTCCACTTTTCCCATTTTGCTCCTGGGGCTTTGTTCAGAGACAGAGCCATTTTGCAGGCGCTCAAGCTAAATGTGAAGCAGCCCTTAGGAATGGCCCAGTATATTCATTCAGCAATGAAACTCACAAAGGATTATTTATTTCAGCTGAAAAATAATTGGGGTCCATACCACATACCACACTATTTCCCCGCCAGCCAGATAAGTGTGTTGGCTGCAGTTTTATTAGGAAGAGAAACCTGGAGTCACTACCAGATGCCACTGTGCTGATGCCAGGAGAACAGGTATTCAGCACAAGTGGCTTAAGAGGTGGCACGTTCCTCCTGCAGTCTCTCCTGCAGGCTTGAGGTACAACACCAATTACAGGTGTCAGGAATGCAGGCCAGGGGAAAAATTAAATTAAATTAATTTTAATTTTATATATGGCTGTGTTTTCAAAAGAACTTAAGTATCTTTGCAAAAGGTGAACAAAGAGCTGAGGCGTATGTATGCCTTCATAAGTACAGACAGTATCAGGAAAGATATAGTCTAATGCTTTGAAATAGAGAAAGGATACAGAAATAATGTTATTCCAGGCACCTATTGCACACTGGTTTCTTTGTCACAACATGACTATATTATATAAAGCTGATTAAGTGGGAAAAGAATTGTATCAACCACTTACTGTCTGTAATAAGCCAGTAGCTAGTAATACTTATTTTCATCTAAAATTATTCAAGTTGCAGCATTTTACATTTTTATTTTAACTTAGCTTTATTTATTGGATTGTTGCTATCATTCACCTAGTCAGCTTTCTTCTGCTTACCTGTTAAGGCAAAGGTACTTCTGGTTCATGTCCCTCTTTAAGGGACACAAACAAGAATCTCAAACACTGAGGTGTCTGTCTACAATTGTCAATAACATTATTATTACTGGCTATGTCAGTTGTAAGAAATCTTAAAAATCTTTTAAAACATCAAGTTGATAAAGTCATATAGTTGTGAGTTGTTTCAACTAAAATTATAATGAATAGTAGGCTAAAGTTCCTACAGGCTACAGCTGAGGTTTTTAATTTTAATAACACTACAGAGAAGTTAAGAAAAGTTCTTTACAAAATTAATGAATCTGATGTGATCAGGGTCTAAATGCAGGCAAGGCTTCGGGTTTCCTGAAGTTCTGTTTATAAAAACACACTGAAAATGCTCATATAGGAGGATTTAATGTGAATTAATAAATAAGATCAGTGAGCTCATATAGTGATAATTTCCTTTGAGGAGGATTTTAAAAGCAATCAGAATACTAAAATGCAGTGGGATCTAGAAAGATTGTTCAGAAAAGCAAACTATACCTTGGGAGAAAGAATGAGAGCAGGGGTAAGCAATAAGTGTTAGAAGTCCAGTTTGAACTAAATATTGCAAAGGAAATTTTTTAAAAAGTGAAAAAAAAAAGAACAAAAACCAAACCAAAGAATCCCAAAGAAACTGTAGATGCACATACACAGAGAAGAAAAAAAAGGAATGGAGAAGTGTGGGCCCTGTTCAGTAGGACTAATTTGAAAGGTCATCTAGTTATGATATTGAAATTAATCAGAGCTGTACGATGATATAGGTTAGGCAGGATCTCTTCAAACCTTCCATTCCCCTGATCAAAGCAAGACCAACTTTGGAACAGTTTTCTTAAGGCCTTGTTCACTCACAGTTTTACAGTTCCCAAGGATGGAGATTTCCAGCCTTTCTGAGGAACATGTTGCAATGTTGGCCTGACCTCACTGTGAGGAGTTTCTGTGGTCTCTGAAACCTGACTGGAATCTTCCCTGTTGCAGCTTGTGTCTGTTGCTTCTCATCTCATCACTCTACACTGCCATGAGGATTTTGGCTCTGTCTTCCCTAGACAGTTTTCTACAGCAATTGCATCTTCAGCCTCTTTTTTTTTAAGGCTGAACAAGTTCATTTCTTTAAGCCTTTCCTTCTAGGTAGAGCTATATCCCCAAAACTAAGCATCCTGATGTTTAACTTGTCCCTGGATAGAAATGTCTTTCTTTTACTTTTAAAGATCTTTAGATGCAGTTTCGGAAGAGCTAAATACAGTCCCCAAATCCAGGCTGTAATTAATGTTTTCATTAATTACATTACATACAATTAATGTATTTGTCTGAGTACCAGCCTTTGAAGGACAACAAGCTGTCATCCCAAGTAGGGATACTGTGCTCTGAAATGTGCCATATATATCTGACAGAAATATGCTGGTAATGTTTAACGTATAGGTCTGTGGTTGACACAATTAAAAGGTCTTACATTGAAACAAGGCAGTTGAAACAAATACCAACAAGAAAAAAAATAGCTGACTCTATAAAAACACAAAATGCAAGATTATTAGGAAGCATAATATGTGTTTTTACTGTTTAATATTGTAGAGGAAAATTCAAAACAGGCAGAAATACATTTACCACTTGAGGGAAGTACTGTACCAGCAAATGTGATAAGAAAGATCCTACTTTTTGAAACTGGAGTATCATAGTATTGCTGTGGTTTTCACAACCTGATGAATAGCATGATTGAAAGTTGCTCGAAAGTTCTTAAGCCAATTAGCATTATCTTTTCATTATTAAATCAGCCACAGCTTGTAGATTTAATTGCCCCATTTTCATTTCTAGAGCTTGTACTTCATACTGACAGATGGCAATGCATGCACTAAGTTTTATGTGGTGAGGAGGAAAGTGTTTTATAGGGAATGTAAAAAGCTCTTATGGAACCGAGAGGTAGTCCTTAATTGGGCTGTATATCATCAGGGTTTTAATAAATTTGATTAAGGGCCTGATTATGCAATTCCTTTCTCCAGAGCCCTTACTGAAGTCGAAGGGAGAGCTACAAATGGAAAGCTTGCAAGACAAAGTCCTGGCATGAGAGAGCATTAAGGAAAGCTTTGTTCCTGGAAAGCAGACTCATAGCATCTGTATTTATCACAGTATTAAAAGTAGATATTTATAAAGAGTTTTCAACATCTCAACCATTATCCGTATATTAGAAGTTACTGGCTTTGCCTTAATTGTTCAGTGGAAATTACTTTGTGGCCAAAGTCCATCAAAGTGGAGAGTTGTTCATTTATTTCACCTGACTTAGAGACAGGCTGTTAGAGGTGGTGATTGTGCAGCTGGTAGAACCTTTGGAGGTTTTGATAAAAAAGAAAGATTATGAACAAAGGATCTTAAAACTTGAAGTTTTCATAAGCTTTTGCATGTACATGATTTTACCACCACAACTAATCTTGCTAACTGGGGCCAGTCACATCAGTAAAATTAACAGGATATAGAAGGAGTAAGATCTGTGAGTCATAAGGATTGCGTTAAGATTTGAGAGCTTTGTGTAATTTACTGAGACAGTTTATTTTTGAAGAGGAAAATGGCACAATCAATATGCATTTGATTTCAAGTGTATTGATTCCAGATTTTCCTTTATAAGTTAGTTAAGTAAGCTTTTTACTCAATGGCCTTCCTTTATAGGACTGTTTATGGGAATGTGGAGCTTCTCAGAAGAAGGGTAGAAATAGTTCTTGTTATTAATATTGTATGTCTATATTTTAAAAGATTTTATGTGAAAAGTAAGTTGGCAGTGAATTATCTCGAAGCGTGTAATTAGTTTTTTCTGTGCATGAACATTAATGATGAGGATCATCTGTTTAGATCACAGTAGCAAGTACTAAAAAGAAGGAATGTCTGATATCATGAGCCTTGTTTTCCATTTCTGTTCTGAAATCTCCTCTTGGTGATTGTACACTTGGAAAGGTTAGGCAGTGTTAATACAGGGGTTTGTAGCATTAGTGTTTTCTCACTGAATGGCTGCACATTCCAGGCTTAAAAACTGTGTCAGGGCCTCAGAAATTTAAAGTAATATAAATTTATACTGCTTTCTAAGGCTGACTATTTAAACCTGCATTTAGTGTTCAGTAAAGATGAATATATGGCTTTGCAGGATATAAAAATATTACTAATGGGTGTTTATTCTTTTCTGAAACATCCAATGTGTCTTCTTTGTATTTCAGTGCAGAATAAATGTCATACCTTTATGGGCTCCTAGGAATTTGGCTTGCACATTTATGTGTTGCAAAAGTCTATTTTGTCTCATAATAACCACACAAGTGAAAATTGGAATACTTTCTTCTTAATTTTGCTCTTCCAGTACCTGAACGGAAGCCACAAGAACGAAAGAGAGAATTCACAAGGGCCTGGAGTGACAGGACAAGGGAGAATAGCTTGTTTAGACTGGATATTAGATAGCAAGTTTAGATAGGATATTAGGAAGAAATTCTTCACTGTGAGGGTGGTGAGGCACTGGAATAGGTTTCCCAGAGAAGTTGTGGCATGTATAGGTTGCAGTTGGGGCTGCTGTATTTGAAGTCTTCTCAGATGCACCCGTCTTCTTAAAAAAAACTTTATTTTTCCAATGTACCCTGCTGGCTTCCCTTATCAATATTAATGATACATGATAGGATTTAAGTATTGTTGATCTTCCCCTTGTTATTTGAGCCAGAGGAGAAGGACTGATGTCCTTCTACCTACATGTAATTCTTACTTGGACTGCAGAAACTTCTTCATCTTGGTGAGTCTGAAGCTCTGCATGAGCTTGTAATTTGTGATGGTGGCATGCAAGAGCTGCTCCATGACTCTGATGCTAAGATTTGGCCAGCACACCCCTCCTTAGTCAGATTTCCTTTAGGAAGAGGTAATTATTTATGTTACTCTTCAGCCAGTAATGATTGGTAAATAGAGATAAATCTCTTGTAACTTATAACTGTAGGGAAATCTTTTGATCAGTCTCTACTTTTGGGAAGGTGATAAGACCCTTGTAAAGTTTAATGAAGGACTGTTATTGTGTTGTGGGCTGGAAGAGAATGGCAAACTTGTGGACAAATTTGGGGTGTTGGGGCTGAAAATGTCTAAGATGCTACCGATAAGGCAGCATCTGTAGGACATAGCACAGTTCTCTTTTATTATGGGGAACTGAAGAGGAGTTTCCATGTTCTGCATGAGCAGTGAACACAGGAATTCCACTGAGCAACACCACTGGAGAGCCTTTGCTTGGTAGATTTCATATGTTCCTATGTTCCTTTCTGTTTGGAGAGATGTCTGATGATAACTTTCTGGATTTGTTTATAATTTAAAGAAGAGGAACTTGGGGAGGTTATAGCTATGGGAATCATTAAACTTAGAATAAGTAGTGGAGATTTATGTAATAACTGTAGCAGAAGCAAAGACAAGAAGAATTTGGCTTAGAGGTAGGGGTGATGAAAAGATTGAAAGACAAGGTATAAATGAGGCCAAACATGACAAATCTGTAGTCAGGTGCAACTTCAAGATGTTGCTTTCAGAAACAACAGTGTGCTTTCATACAGCTCTAATTTCCTGGTGTTATTGTGAATTTAACAGCAGAAAAAATATGACATAAATAGGAGGAATTTCACTCATGACTAAATCATGAACTCTTGCTTTCTGTAAGTAAGAAGTTTTTGTTCAATATTGAGGGAAACACTTCCTTTAATCTCCTTTAAGTCTATGGATGATTTCAGTGTAAACTGGGCCTCAGGTGACAAGTATTCAAGATGGTTTTGCACAACCTCATGCCTGGTAGCTGGAGTAAACTTACTTATTTTAAAAGGAATACAGAGAGATCCTGGTTTTTTAGCTAATAATTTGTTCCCCTGAAGTTGAGACCATTCTTGCTGTTGTATCAGACGTACATGTGCTGATCTGAATGTCAATGCTGCCTCCAGATCCCTGCTTCGGGCAAATGGAGTTTGTATTTTACACATACTCCAACACATACTTGGTATGTTTCTGCTTAAGCATTTTGTCTTTAGCCTCACTCTGCTTGTCAAAACTGTGATCACTTCACCACAGAGTTTTGTGCTGAACATACACTCCATCAGGGGTGAAGGTTGGAATTATGTGAAGAATATACTGGATTTATTGAACTTGCAGGTTCCTATCACCATAGACAACATAGGTGCACACAATCTGGAATTGTCCCAATATTTCTAGTGGTCCCAGCCTGTTCCTGACTTGTATGAGCCACCATTTCTGAACAAGACCTTGATCTCTGCAGTGTAAATATGGAGTAATTCACAAGGTCTAACCGAGGCTGAACGAAGCAAAGTGCTGAGTCCCGCCCTTGGGTCACAACAACCCCCTGCCACAGTTTTCTCTGTAAAAACTCTAAACAAAATTTAAAACCACATGATCCTGAATTTCCAGAGGCTTTTTATGCATGTTAGAGAGAAGACTTTGAATTTTGATCCCTTGTTAATAGAATATAATAGCTTGTATCAAACATTTTTGTTTGTTTCTTAATTAAACTGCTATTGCCCATATTAATCCTTTCACTCATAAAAATCCAGTCAAGCATGTAGTGCAGTTACCAGTCCAAAACTCCACAAAAGATGTTCCTGATCCACGTGTTGCATTTTAATGATGCATTTTGTGTTTTTGTCCAACTAGCAGGCATTTGCCAAATGGAGAGACATCAGTAATTCTCTATTCAGGGACAAGACTGTTATACATAATCCTGGAAAGTTAGAAACAACATCACTTTAATAATTGTTTCTAAATGCATTAAATTAAGGTAGAAGGAGAGGTCTACAAAATGAATATATATGATTTGAACCTGTACTAATGTATCCTTTAGTGCATTTTTCTAGCTCATTTCTGTACTTATTTTGTATGTTGTCTGTTCTTTTCTGGCATTCTTATAAAGCAAATATATTTGATTGCTGGTACTTAGACTGAGAACTGTGGTCTCACTATCTGATTATATGGTAACCCCTTGTGGCTTTTTGTACCAGGACCTGTTCTTAATAAATGTGGCCTTTGATCTATTCAGTCACATTAATTGCAGGCAATACATTCTTCAACAGATATTAGCATATGCCAACATTTCCGGAATATATTGAATAAGTGTCACAAAATATGATCAATGACTGATAGGTTTTTCTTACGTTCTACCAAAAGTAGCTAGATCAATTACGAAATTGTGTCCTTCATTGCAAGGGAGGGTCCAATGTTTTATAAGGAACTTTATTTCTGCTGGTCTTATGGGCACAGGAATTGCATAGGAACACATTTCTGCTGTTTTTCTACTGCTAATTGCTTTATGTGACTGCAGCATCAGATGGGATACTTAGGATCTGCACAGGGCATCTGGACCTGGATCTGAAACCAGGAGATTTCCAGTACCATTAAGCAGCTCCTTTCAGTGACTGCTGCACTGAGATTTTTTATTTTAGGAAACTGTTTTGATGGTCCATGCTTGTTATCCCAGAGGGTCTTGCCCTGCCTTTTTCCACATGGCAACATTCTTGGGAGAGGATCATTGTTTCTTTCTCCTAATTTATAATCAATGGAATGGAGATTCAAGGGTCAGAGAGAGGTTTTTGCCTTTAGAAGGAAATTGAGAAATACCGTAACTGTCAGCATAAAAATACACATACTTGATGTCTATGTATTTTTTCCAAGCAGGATAAAACAGTATTAAACAAAAACCAAGAACCTTCTTTCATTCTAATTATAATTGTAACTATACATTTTCACTTTCACTACTGCATTAAAACACTCAAGGAGTAACACAGACCAACTCTAACTCCATATCATTCAGCATTCAGCTGCAGTTTCAGCTCTTGGCCAAACCAAATTTATTAGTTGGAATAACTGAAATTTTCTCCGAAGCCCTGGTGCACTTGTAAAACCAAATGAAATTCTTAAATCACATATTTTGGCATCAGAATTCCTCAAAAAAGGCCCAAATAATTTTCCATTCCCTTTTGGTATGTATTCACAAAGTACATGTAAACCAATTGTGGATGTTTTCCTTACAGTTGTTGGCTCCTGCAGTAGGAAAGATAAGAATTTTGAAAGCAGCTTTTGGCATAATGGAAGAAAGATATGGAAAACAGAGAATGCATGGCCCAGATTTTTTTCAGCCTGAAAGAAACGTTAGAAAAGAATTTGAGTTTTTTTGTGTGCTACTTCCCTTTATTAAAGGTGAACATATTTAGAACAAATTGGGTTGTATTTAGAAGTATGGTATTGACTTTTGGCCTACATGTGGAAAAGTGTCAGAGGTCTTTTCCCACCGTCCATAATTCAGGGGAGTATGTGGTTATCTGAGTACTGAACTTCAAGTCCAAGGAGTTGAAATTCCATCAGTCTGTGAGCTAATTTCTACTTTGCCCAAGTTTGTGAATGCAGACTGACAGAAAGAAACTGGAATGAAAATTTTCTGCTCTACAACTTTGATTTGAGATGACATTTCCTTCACCTGTATTCCTAAAGCTCAAGGTACCTCCCTGTCTCCCAGCAGTTCATCTCATTGGGGGCCACCTCCTTAGGTCAGGGTCAGTTTTTTCTCAAGAAGCCTTTTAGAAGTATCATCTGAAACACACACACACACACACTACATAGATCAAGTTGAAATATAGAGCCCAGTAACACCAGTGCTGCAATGAAACACATAAACAAAATGAGCTTTTTGTTCCAGACTTTGGGTTGAAAGGAAGAAATCCAGTGACCTGGCTCCATTCCCAGAACTCTGTAAGAGTCATAGCCCAGGTTCAAGTCTTGAAGGAAGCGAGATGTGTATTGGACACGATAGCACTGTCACCTGTACCATTCCTGTGATACACTGTTAAGGATGGTGTACTGGAATGGGCTGCTGGGTCAGCACCAGCACTAGACCCAAAGCATATTCTAATCTTTCTACACTTAGATTTCCAGTTTTATGACCCTTGAAGTTTTATTACATACCTCAGATTATCTAGTACTTTTAAAAATCCCTGTTTCTTGAAGTTGTGTGAATAGGTAAGAAGAATTGTGTTATTTTGTTAAGTTATAGCTTTTAGATAACACAGAATCATAGAATGACCTGCACTGGAAGAAACCTTAAAGATCAGCCAGTTCCAACTGCTCTGACAAGGGCAGGGACACCTTCCACCACACTATGTTGCTCAGACCCCTGTCCAGCCTGGCCTTGAACACTTCCAGGGATGGGGCAGCCACAGCTTCTCTGGGCAGGGGGTTTGGACTTGATGATCTCCAGAGAGTCCCTCCAACCCTAAGAATGTTGTGAGTCTGTGATCAGATGGCTGCCTGGCACTTCAGTCTACTTAAATTTCTTTGTCATGCTTATGTTATTATGAGGCCATGCACCTCTTATGCCTGTCTGTCCCTTTCAGCTTTTCCTCAAGACGTGGTGCTGCTGTGGGGACTGTGTCTGAGCACTCTGTGTGTTTCTTTGCCTAAAGTAAACACTTCTGTGCTGGTGTTAACCAATCCAAGGCTTTGTCTCATGCCCTAGAGCTCAGCTTTTACACAGTTCTGTGGGGAAGAAGCAGAAACAAATGCAGTACAGTTGAGAAGTGGAACAATTAGGCAGATTGATGTGCAACTAGCTGGTACTGTAAAAATTATTATTACTACTAAAATTAACATTTTGCTGACTCTGCACCTTTCTTATGTCAAGCACTAGATATAGGGTACATTTCTTTATTAATACAAGTATTATCAAACTATGAAGCATGGCCTAAAGCCTTGCTTCAGCTGAGGTATGACATCATAGTTCACAGCACTCTTCTTCAAAGGTCAGGAAATGGATCAATTATTGTGATGCATATGAGATCTGCAGCAGAGGTTCCTCAGAGGGTTAATTGTTACTTTGGGCTGCAGATTTTGTGAACTATGAAACCATAAAAAATAAAAATTAAGTCTCTGCTTTCAGATGAGTGGTATTATTCCATGGCTATCTGTCCATGTAACAGTGAACATCCTGTGTGGGGGGAATCCAATAGGAGTTCAAATCTCACAGGCAGTAGCAGAACAGGATCTGATACCAAGGATGCAAGAAAGAGCCAACCAGAGGAGTTGTTATGTCTTTGTGCTTTTCTGTATTGTAATACATGGGGAGGAATATGACAGCAACACAATGGAGCTTTCTGCAAATCCACTTATAGAACAGCATGGTGTATCCCTGCAGGTAAAGGACTGGTCCCAATGTATTCTATTTGAGTTGAAACTGAAAATAGCTTTATCTTAGGTGAGCTACTGAATGTTCAGGACTCTTTTAGCTCAGTAAGAACTTGCATTAACAGGTTGAGTGCTAAATTATTTAATTGTGCATGAAGCAGCTACAAATTTAAAACAGCTGGAGTTAAAGACAGGAGTTCTCTCAAAACAGGGCTATAGATTGGAATTCAAATGTAAGACAGGCCCCATCCCTGGAAGTGCTCAAGGCTAGGCTGGATGGGCCTCTGAGCAACCTGGCATAGTGGAAGGTGTCCGAGCCCACAGCAGGGGATTGGATTGAGATGGGCTTCAAGGTCCACCCCAAGCCATTCTATGATTCTACGGCTTCTCTATTCAAAAGGATAATGAATTTCAGCCATAGTGGGGCATTTGCAGTAATACTTTAAATATAATATAGAATTTTGAGTCCACAGGACTTAAAGATAAGCTTTGTCACTGTGTGTTTTCTCTCACTGTAATTACAAGCATTTGACAAGATGTTTCTTCTTAATATAGTTATGATAGAACCATAACTCTTAGTATTTTATTACTATTGCATGAAGAAGACTTTCTGCTGTTTTTCTCACAAGCTTCTTTATACAAATTTTGGTGGTACAGAGATTACTTTTCTATTCTGATAAAACTAAAAAAAAAATTAATAAAATTCATCTCTATTTGCAAATGCTGAATTTTTGCTCAGTATGTTGCCCCCATACATTCAAACTCCTCCCCACTAAAATACTGTTCGCTGCAGTTATTTTTTTAGTAAAACATGTTTTGATTTTAATAAAATATCTCTGTTTAACTTTTATAGAGTAAGGAGTTTCCAAATGTTGTTTTTAAATTACTTCTTATTTCAAAATGGAATTTATGTTAGAGGGGTTTTAAAAATAGAAGAAATGAAAACAAAACATTATAAGTTGTTGACGTAAAACATTTGGTTCACAGTAATTAAAAACATTTTTGAAAACAAGCACTTTAGCTTTCCATCCTAATTTGGGACATATCTCCCTCATTTTCTTTTCTTTTTGTGAAATGCAGTGAAACTTTTATTGGGAGAGAAAAAAAATCATTTATTGTTCTTCTTATCTTGCTTAGATGCCTATGAAGCCTAACTTTTCATTGCCACCTATTCATAACAGACCTATTGATTCTTTTTCTAGATTGAGAAGGACTCTTTGGTCCATTTTTTTCATTTTACTGATCCATATGATCTCTCAGGTTACAAAACGATAAAAGGAACAGATTTGCTGCCATCAGTAATAATCACTCTAACAGACATTTTGAAAGTAAATAGAATATTTTAAAAAAATCTGTGTCAAAATACCATCTCTACTAATGAGAGATTCCAGTCTGAGATGAAGTTTGAATAGGTGAATAACATAAACACATGAAGGGAAGCAGTGAGACCAAAATAGGAGCAGAATTTCAGTGTTTTGTAGGTTCCAACTATAGTGGAACCAGTGATTCTTTGCTCTACGGGCAGAATTGGAAGACTGGGCAAAGAAGGAGCAGAGACAGAGACCTTTGCCAAGAGAAACTCATGCTTTTTTCTTGAAAAAATTGAAAAAAATTTCCAATTTTTGAAGAAATTTGCCATATTGTGTTCAGTATCTTCAAAAGAAATAATATTTGATATGAATTAGTTTTGTGCTGGGGCTTCTTCAAGGTGAAGCCACATACTGTGTATGAAGAAATCATATAATCACAGGACGGCCTGGATGGGAAGGGACCTTAAATATCACCTTGTTCTAGCCCCTTTCCAGGGACGGGGGGGACACAGCTCCTCTGGGAATCCTGTGCCAGGGCATCACCACCCTCACAGGGAAGAATTTCTTCCCAATATCCAATCTAACCCTGTTCTGTGTCAGTGTGAAGCCATTGCCTTTTGTCCTGTCACTCCAGGCCCCTGTCAAGAGTCTCTCCTTTCCTGTGGGTTCCCTTCAGGCACTGCAAGGCCACAGTGAGGTCACCCCAAAGCCTTTCCTTCTCCAGACAGAGCAATCCCAATTGCCTCAGCCTTTCCTCCCAGCAGAGCTGCTCCATCCCTCTGATCCTCTGGACACCCTCCAACAGATCATGTGGGACTCCAGAAGAGGAATATTAAGAAAGGAATGATGTTGGCAAAATAATCCAGATTTTCTGTGAGGTACCAATGGACAGATAGTTGTTCCTCA
Organism: Pseudopodoces humilis; assembly: GCF_049639895.1. NCBI lineage: Eukaryota > Metazoa > Chordata > Aves > Passeriformes > Paridae > Pseudopodoces > Pseudopodoces humilis. Next base: position 12,444,970 of record NC_142204.1, on the reverse strand, counting down.
CTCCAGAGAAGATTTCTGGTGGGAGGCAGCACAAAGGAAATAAATATCTGTCTAGCAGAAGAATAAGGCAAGAACGGAAAAATGTGCATTCCAGAATTTCTGTGACAAAGGGGCCTTGTGATGTCTGGGTTATTTCTAGAGCAGAAGAAATCCACAGGGCTAGAAATTGTGACAGAGCTTCTTTTGTAGTCGTTGGGGAAATATCCCACTCACTCCTTGTCCCCAGAGGACATCCTGGTTTCTAAAAGGCTGGCAATCCATACAAAATAGCATTTTTGAACAGCTTGTTTTCATTAAGAAAAGCCACCAGGCATTCCTGGGGGTACTGGCAATGGGATAATTCAGGAAAAGAGAAGCAGGTGGATGTGGGTGATATTTGTATAATTTCTCTGAAGAGCACCTCCCCCAGATATGCCAGATTCCATATCATGGGATAGTAAAGAAAGTAACAGTAGTAAAGAAAATGGGAGCTGAAATTCCTTGCTGGGCCTTTGAAGGCTCCTAAGTACAATGTTGGAAATTTGGACTTGGGAGTTTAAAGTGTTTGAGTGCACTGAGCTGGCAAGTATTATTAGAACCTGCCAGTGTTGTATCACTTCCAGACCTTTGTAAACCAGATCTCAGAGTTCAGTTGGCCAACCACACACACACACACACACACACCATGCCTGGCAGGACTGTCACACTGTCAAGTTTTCACCTCCTTTAAAATACTGAGCAAATAGTTCATTTCTTGAGCAAATGAGCAAACTGGGATGTTCCTCTGCTGCCTGATGGAGCTCATCTGTGGGGAAATAAGTATTAGACACAAATCCCAATAGAAAACACACATATTTTCTTAATAACATTGCACATTTAGTCGAATTATTTCAAAGATTCCAGATGCTTAATCTGTTGCTAATATGTTCATTCTTACTTGGACAGAAATGAAACTGCTTTGTTTCTGAAGGAATGAATACATCTTATTATTTCCATGAATAAATAATCATAGTTCTGTTATAAGCCTATAGGTTGTTGTGCACTTCTACAGACATGAGAATTGATGCATTTTAGGCAATGGGTGATGCAGGAGCTGATGTCTGAGACATCAAATATTTCCTTTATTTCCTCACCCATTGCCAGATAACCATGGGTTTTATGAGCTGCTGATTTGGATGGACTGTTGGGCCAATATCAGTAAGCCTGAAGCTCTGGATATTCAGGATTGTATCTAGACCATGGAGCTCAGAGAGATCTGAGCAATCCTTTTGTTAGAGTGGTGTCTAGGCTGCAAGACTTTGTAGGGTTACTTGGCCCCGATGCCAAGTGACACGATGCCTTTAGCCACTGATTTAGAATTTTGGCTTATTGGAAGGCACTTTTGCTTATCTGTAAGGTCTGCAGGTCATCTCTTCTTGTTTTTCCTTTTTGTGTCAAGGACAACAGGTTTGTTGACTCAGAATGTCACACTTCCCAGCTGCAGGTCAAGGATACGTGTCTCTGTTGGGTTTGCTGCTTTTGTCGTGGGAAGACAGAATATTCTGATGGGAACACAAGGGTTGGCAGCTCTGTTGGATTGCCTTGACCTGGACAAGTGAAAAATACCTTTGTTAGTTGTTGGCTCTTTAACTCTAACTTTGTGCCAAGGTATTGGCTGCCATGAAGCCATTGTTCTGTCACATCCAAATTTCCTGGTTATATTCTGGGGAATGGATTTCTCTGGGGTGGTAATCATATATTAAATACCCTTTTTCATCTAATAAGGAGCATGTTTTCAGTGGCTCCTGAAACGGTATAAGATGGCTGTATTTGCTCAGAGGAGTTAAGTGAATGGGTACATGATGAGAGAATCATTTTTGAGTGACCACACCTCTACTCACATCCTACCAGTAATTGCTGACTTGAACTACATAATTTTTAAATTTTCTTACTATAGATTTGAGGAAGATACATGAGATTTATCAACATTTTTTACTTTTCTGAACAGGAGAAAGAAATAGAAAGATAATTTAAATGGTTTTCAGGCCACAAAAGTCATAGGCATTACAGAAAAAAAAAATAAAATACAGGAATTAAGCTTAGAAGGGTACATCCAGTTCCCACACTGTGCTCCAAAGCAGGACCAGGCATACCTAGTGTCATATTTGCCAGGCATTTCTTCTTTAACCTGTTGTTAAAAATCTTCTGCAATGAAAATACCATGACCTTATAATGGAGCTTTTCCCAGGCATTACCTATATCTATTTGAAGGACCAAAGGATTTACTGTTCCAAGGGTTTTCTTCATGTCCAATCTAAACTTCCTGTTGGTATTTTAATCCCCCACTTACTTTTACCAGCAACTTACTGTTTATCAGCAACAGACATGAAGACTTTTAATCTATTTTCTATACATGCATTTCCTTTAAAATACTTTTCTTCTTTAATTTTGATATAACTTGCTTTTCTCTATTACCCAGGTTACAGAATGTCACTAAATGAATCCTTCAACAAATCCATAAGAACTGTCAAACTAAACCAAAAAATTATAGAAAAGCAGATAGCCTTGATTTCAAAGTGAAAGTAATGGAGAGTTCCTCAGCATTTCTAGATTCTGAAGAACTTGCTTTCTCCATCCCTTGTCTCTCCAGCTGTACCAGTGATATCAAGTGTGAAAAGCAAACATGTCTCTTCCTTTTTGAAAGAGGTCATTCATGTAGAATAAACACAAGTGTTAGGTCCCTAAAAAAGTTCTCTATTTCCTGGCATTGCCTTTCCTCCCATTTAGTCATGGCTAATGGGAAGTTCAGAGAGAGAGACTTTATTACACAAGTCTCTTTACAAGGGCTTAGGGTGACAGGACGAGGGGGAATGGCTTCACACTGACTGAGAGTAGGTTTATATTGGATATAAGGAAGAAATTCTTCCCTGTGAGGGTGGTGAGGCCCTGGCACAGGTTGCCCAGAGCAGCTGTGGCTGCCCCATCCATGGAATGGAAATGTCCAAGGCCAGGTTGGATGGGGCTCTGAGCAACCTGGGCCAGTGGAAGGTGTCCCTGCCCATGGCATGATGGGTGGATGAGCTTTAAGGTTTCTTCCAATCAAGGCCATTCTGTGTAATAGAAACTTCTAGATCAGATTTGTGCCAACCGAGGATACCCAACAAACAGCTACAACTTTCCCTTGGATAGAGTCAACCTTAAAAGTATTCCAGCAGTTGGGTGCAAAGAAATGTAGAAAATGAGGGGATCTCATCTGCATATCTTTGGGAACTTTGAGGAAATACTGCATTGAGGACTTCACACTGTAAGCTGTTTTCTGGAAAAAAAACCCCACCCTTTCATTCTTAACTTCTGCTGAAATTTGATTGCAACAGGGGGTTCAAATGCAAGATTCCATATCACTGTTTTCTGTGATGACACTAGAAGTTCAGAAATTGTTTAGCTTGATATGAGGACTTGGAGCAAGTCTCAGGGAGGAGGTAGAGCATCAGAGATCACCCTATTTAACTCATAGCTCCTTTCAGAGATCCTCTCAATGCATCCTCCTCATATCCAAGTATCTTGGTGAACTTTTCTGTAATTCTAGAAATAGCCCAGGTAGGGTCACAGCTCAGGTCTGTGCTCATCCAGTGGGCTATATGTGCCCATACTCTACTTGCTCTCTCCCATCTATAAACAACTGGGAGAAACATGAGCTCATCCCTTGCTAGAGGTGAATGCAGAGTTTTTGGAATTTTGAATGTGTTAGAAGGCTGATTTTGTGCATATCACTCCCCAATTCACTCCATATCATACATGTAGAATTTACATCCATGCAGGCTGTGCATGCCTTAAAACATTCATCTCTTTTCAACCTCTGAGGATGATCCAAGTATAAATCAGAATCTTTTCTATCCTCTCCAAATCTGATTTTCACACAGTAACTCACTGCTCTCCAAGAGTATATGATAGCACATTTTACTGAACACTATTGCTGTTTCAAATTATGCACCTTGTTGGATCAGCCTTAATTTGTCCTCCTTCAATCTCATTCTGTTTCATGCTTGTATTTCTGCTTTCTCAACAGCCTGATATTTTATCTCTGCTTCCTTCACTATTCAAAACATGTCCTAATTTAGTATTCTCTTCAAGCCAAATTGACATGGCCTGGAGAATTGTTGTCATGTTAAATGTAGGATAAACTGTGATCTCTGACTACATACCACCTCACAGTTTCATGTACATGTTTTCACTACTTTCACTACTTATTTTGTTTGGGATTACAGACATTTGTTTTGTTGATAGACCTACTTCTCTTTTTTTTTTTTTTTTTTTTTTTTTTAATTGTAGGAAAGACACACAGAAACATTTTAAAGAAAATTAAATGTGAAGATGTGAAGCCTGCTGTTTCCCATTTTGCCCACTTTAAATTCAAATGAGGCTTTTCAAAGCATCTTTCAGTAGATCTGTATTTTACTGCCAACTGCCAACACAACTGTTTCTTCAGAAAAAAAAAGGGGAAATTATGTGGGATGCTGGTAGGAAGTTGCCCCATAGAGAGCTTTGGGTATTTCCTACACAGTTGTAGCACATATATACAACTGGAATAAATATTATCTAATTCATCCCAGTGTATGAGTAGTTATAATTTCTTTGTTTGGAAACTGGAAAGGACTTTCAAGTAGATTGCTATGGACCAGGGGAAGTTCAGGTTGGATATCAGGAAGAATTTCTTCACAATAGAGGGTGATTAGACATTGGCAGGGGCAGCCCAGAGAGGCAGCGGAATCCCTATCCCTGGAGGTGTTTAAGGAAAGACTGGATGTGGCACTCATTGCTCTGGCTTAGTTGAAAAAGTTGCGTTTAGTCAAAGCTTGGACTCACTGATCTCAGGGTTCTTTTTCCAACCTGATTGGTTCTGTAATTAATGAGGAAGTCACTGCCAATTTGATACTGTCAGAAATGTATGTGTATATAAATATATGTATAAAGATAATGCTCATAATACCAAAATGTATGTATTTCATTACTCTTGCAATTCCATTAATAGAATTTGCCTCCTTGTCTTTGCCTTTCTTTGTTTTATTGATTTTATTGTTCTACTGACACCTCTTAATTACTATTCCATATTCCCCCACTCTTGTTGGGAGGCTGTGCGTGTGTGAAGGTACAGGGGTGCTCATTATGGACTTCTACTTGCTATAGACTTTCTGCATGATCAGCCGAACAAAATATTTTCCCTCGATATGGGATCAGACAAGGGGCAGTGCCAATGCCAATGACAGAGAAAGCAGGAGCAGGACTCTTGTAACTCCAGAATGTGTCTTTTTTGGAGCAGAATGGAGAGAGCTGGAGGGTCCTTGCTCTTGTCTCCTTTCCCATCTTTCCAGTCTTCCATTTGCTGTTCATCCAGAACTCTTTTCTGCATGTCATCTCTGTTATTGGCAAAGGTTTGCCTCTGTAGCTTGTATTCTGCAACTGCGTTTCAAATTTTATAGTAAATTCAAATGTTAGAATACAAACTTTTAATTAATACTTTGCAGCTGGTAATAAATGCTCTGGAGCCAGGAAAAGAATTTTGCATAGCCACATCCCCCTTTTAATCCTTTCTCTGCTCCTCAAGCTTTTCATTATCAGCTTAAAAACATGGCTAAAATTTACACCACTGTGCTCTCCTCTGGTGATGGTGTGATCATTCACAGTTTGTGTAAGCTAAATTTGAAATTGCAACCCAAGGAAGCCGACAATGTGTTGTATGTCTTTGTCTCACGCTTTGTGTGGGGATAAGTGGCTTCACATGGTTCAAGACAATGGAGAATCATGTTTTAAGTGTGCAATACTAAAGCCTTAGAGTGAGGTTTTGCTTCTCTAGGAGTCCTGTGATGATTTCACAGCAGCAAGTTGCTCAGTCCAGCTAGGACACTGGTCCAGCTCAGTCCAGCAAGATTCTTCCAGCTAGGATACGGACACAGAATTAAGCCAGAAAAGCTTCAACGGAACATGAAAAGGACATCTTTCCTCAGAGTCTAGCACTAAATGCATCTCTTCCAGAACTGAAATCATAAACTCAGTTGAATTTAATTAAGAGAATTGTAATTTGGGCTTTGCAAATTCCAAAATTGCCAACTGCCTTAGTTCCACTGGACCCAAATTGCTAATATGAAAGTATATAATGAGATTAAACAAGTGATTTTAAAAATAAAATTCAGGTAAACTGAGACAAATAGACTTGAAGTTACAAAAGATAACATAATTATGCACATTTTATATTTTATGAAGAGATACTGCATGTATTTGGCAACTGACTGTGTTGCAGTCAACAATGGACTCACACAGAGCTGTTAGCCCTATGCTTAAAATAATTTACAGAGAAAAACTCTTAAATTAAATCACTGCCAGTAATTTGAATGGTGCTGAATTATGGGAGCTACTAAAAGGTATTTTTTTTTAAAAGTTATTCTTGATAAATTGTTTTAAAATGGGTTGTGTTTATTATTCCTTTAACTTCTCCATTAGATGTTCACAGTTTATGTGAGAAAGTGTGACACCAGATTGGCTATTACAATAGTGGTGCTCTGGATTTCAGGGTACAAAGTGGAGGCTGGAAATTCAGTGAACTGCAGGACAGTGAAATCCCATTTTTTTTCCCCTAAAGTCAGTCTTTGAAACTCACTTTGTTTTCCCTGATAGTTCCATGTCCAATCAATATCAAAGCATATTAAATTGTTTTAATCATGCAAAGTAAAGGAGGCACACGTCTGGCTCAAAATCTGTCTTCCTTATGCTTGACTATATTTACTTAAGAGTATTTTAAAGACACATCTGTTACTTCATTACATTCTTTGAGACTTTTCAGGAGATACACTTAGAAACAAAAGCTGAGCAGGTGACAGTGTTCTGAGCTGAATTTGTGACATTCCAGTATCCCCTTCTCTGCAATGGCAGGACCCAGTACCACAGCCAGTCAGGGGCTTTGGAAATCCCACCAGATGTATTTGTACAGCTGTCCCTTTGCCTTCTGAGGATCAGCCCCATTATGATTTATTAATCATCTCCAAAGAGCATTGACAAATAATGAATATTTATGACTACAGATGTAACCCTATTGTTTGTGCAAATTACAGTGTTTTCCTGGTAATATTCTGAATGGCTTCAAGTTGACATAAATAATTCATACTTGTAAAGCCATATGTTAAACTGTCATTGTAAAAGACTAAGTGCTGCCAGTTTTCACTTGAACCATATGTAAATATCAAGTACTTGATATTAAACAGTGATATAAAGTCTACGCACCTTAATGCCACTTACACAATAAAGATTGCAATAATCCACAGTGCATTGAGGGCCAGTGTCAAAACAAGTTTAACTGCAGCAAAAGAACCATTTTTATTACTGAGTAAACTACAGTATTAATTTAACCAAGTCTGGCTTTACAGATTTAAATTACAGCAAAAGCAGACCTCCAGCCTTTGTCATTATTACTGTGTTAAGGAAACAGCTTGAAATATTTCCACGAATCTACTGCAAGCTGCTAATTTTTATCAAGGTACTCACTCATTGCATGCATGTGACATACATTTACATACATTTAATGTGTGTGTATGTATATATACGTGTGTGTCAAATGCTGTGAAAATGTTATATAATCATGGAATAGCCTGAGTTGGAAGGCACCTTAAAGACTTCCCAGTTCCATGGGCAGGGACACCTTCCATTAGCCCAGATTGCTCAGAGCTCCATCCAACCTGGCCTTGAGCACTTCCAGCAATGGGACAGCCAAAACTGCTCTGGGCCTTTTTATTTTTCATTAGAAATTTCAGAATGGAGTGTTAAGACTCACAAGGATTAATGGATTCTTCCCTCCATTCTGCCAGCATCTCCACTGACAGAGATGAGGCTGGTATCCTCTTTCCTGCCAGGTTCATTGGCTAGAAGCACAACCCTCACCCACCACATGAGGAATCTCTGGTCCCATGGGAGGGCTGTGAGTCTTCTGAGGCACAGACTCACACATGTGGCTACTCACACATACTTCCATCAGCCCTGTTACGTGAAGGACCAAGTCACTTGCCCGTGTCAGGGCTGTAGCCTGGGGAGACTTACTTCCAACCCCATTACTGGAGCAGAAATACAACTATGAGCTTGGCTGATCATTCCCATTTTGAGGGAATGGTCTCAGCCAGCTTAAAAGCCAAGAGGTGGCCTGTTCACAGTTCCAAAGAGCCTGCAGCCAAACCCCAAAGGTCTGCCAGCAGGTGGTCTTAACTGACAAATTTGCAGTTAAATGCCAAAGCTGGAGGATGCAGATAGGCAAATTCAGTTTGGAAATAAGCCATACATTTTCAACAGCTAAGGTAATTAGCAATTGGATTGACCTAATAAGGCTTGTAACTGACTCTTCATCACAGAAATGCTAAAGCTGTGACTAGAGATTTCTCAAAAAAAATAAGTAAATTAGTAATAATATAAAACATGTGATTATAAAAATATAAATAAAAGTATAAAATATTATTTATAAAACTGTGATTAGTTAAATTACATTTATTATCCTTATAGCAAAAATAATCTTAAGGAAGTTGTGTGGTTACAAAGGAGACTAAGACTGAATGGTAGGAAAATAACATTGCTTAGCCTTAAAATCCATTAATTTCAATGATCGCAGTACTGAGCCTTGCACACACTTCTCACAGCTCTCTGTTCTGCACTGCTTCCACAATTTAGAGTGTGTCCAATAAGCTCCACTGAAACCTAATGGTGTGTCTGTGCTATTCTGCATGTTTCAAAGACAGCAAAAAATTTTAATGAAAGGTTTTGCAGTTCTTCGTCCATCTCCAAATGAGTCCTGGCAGTTTGTTTTCCATGTGCAGTCCTGAGACATAACATTGCTCACAAAACACAACCACATTTACTGTTAAAATGGCATTGCTGCTTGCGTGAGAAGAACAGAAAATTAATTTCTCTCTTTAAACTTTTGGGTTTTAGGCCAAAAGTGCTTTCTTTCACTTCTGTGGGAGTGTGAAAGTAGAACTTCTAGATCCAGACAGGGATAGACAGGCATCACGTATGCTCAGCATGGCAGCAGTTTTTTATTTCCTCACAGAAGTCTGAGGGTTAATGAAAGCCCTCAAATAGTTTGAGACCCAAATACAGACTGAAAGAATCCCATGAACTTGGCCAAAGTTTCTTAATTATAATGACCACTGTGGGCACTGCAAGATCCCAGAAATGCTGATGGTCCTTGATTGTGCCTCTTTTTATGTCATCACCCTGGAATTGATTGTTTTCCAAAGCTGCCCATTCTGCAGGCTTTTCCTGGCTCACAATTTCCAAATGGCTTTGAAGGATCCTTTTCTCCTTATCTTGAACTTATTTCAAGGTCGAAGTAAAATTACAGGGACCCCTTATTTCAGAAGCAGCTTATTTCATGCCTTGTCTTCAGCCTGCAGTGCACAGGCAGTGCTTTAGGTGTCACACAAATACAAAAGAGCTGTATTTGATGCACAATTCGTATTTCTAGTTGCTCATTTGGACAGTGCAGTTTTTACACAAAGCTTTTGTATTGAAGTAGAAATTAAAGTAAAAATCTACTAAGAAATGTGCAGTTATAAAAATGGCAATTACTTATTTGAAGCTTCCTGGGCATACTGAAGAGATGAATTTCTGGATTTTGTAATTAGAAATATAATTTTGTGGCTTATTTTTGTTGCTAACAGTGTAAGACCTTAGAGAGGAATCCTGAATTTTGTTTTTCTCTGAGCATCATTTACTAAATTCCAGTGAATTATTAAAGCTCTGTGCAAGATCAGTGAAATCATTGGGATTGCCCAGGTGCAACCACAGTGAAGACCCTGAATTTCAGCACTGGAGCTAAAAAGCAGGCTGAAGAAGAGATAAAATCTCTGGCCATACTCCCCAAGTGCAGGTTGTGCTGGCATTGCTGATGGTTAGAAACACCTGCTTGGAGGAGGTGTTGTCTTGAGGGAAAATATCAATTAATAACTGAAATACTTGTGATCTGAGAAAAGTGGCTGTGGTTTAATTTGCAGAGAAACATAGAACCATTTTCAAAAGCTGCCTGGTGCTGTCCAAGTGCAGGGTAAATCCAGGTTTTCACAGCTCAGAGGCCCACCGATCTGAGGATGCAGAGCTGAATCTTTGCCATGTTAGGTAACTCATACGGAAATAAACCACCCAGAAAAATATAGAAGGGATTTGATTTTATCTTCTTTTTTGAATATTTTTTCAATTTCATTTTTAATTTTTTTAACAGGAAAATAGTTGTATGTCTTTAAGGAACACATTCAACACACCATTAAGCATTAAAATAAGAACACATCATTGCACACAGACCAAAACCTGTCTTTTCCTCCACTAGAATTGCAAATCCACCATTGTACTGAATAAAAATGAAAGTAAGATTTTTAAAGTAAATCTTTTAGTTTGCCTTTGGCACAAAACCAAACAATTTCTATTGTAAGGTTTTCTGACTGCATATAAATATTCCCCTGCAACACAGTTCATCTTGGGGAATGTTCCCCAGTGTAACATATCTGTCACCGAGATTATTCTTCAGATGATCCATTTAATCTTGTTGCATCAATAAATAATTGCACTTCTTGGGCTGCTCCAGATAGAAGATCATCCAGCCCAACTCCTGGCCCTGTACAGGATGCCCCAACAATCCCACCCTGTGCCTGAGTGTGTTGTCCAAAAGCTCCTGGAGCTCTGTCAGCCTTGGGGCTGTGACCATTCCCTGGGGAAATGAATTCCCTGTCCAGCACCCTGTGGGGGAAGGAACAGTCCTGATAACCAGCCTAAAAGCTTCCCTGAATCAGCTTCATCCCATTTCCTTGAGTCCTGTCTCTGGTCACAATAACAGAAGGCAGCTTTCAACTGTTTGGAGGGACTGGGAGCTCTGGGATGGATGAGGATGAACTGGGAAAAACTGAAGTGAACTGGGAGCTCTAGGAGGGACTAGGAGTAGCTTAGACTTCTGGGATGGACTGGGGGCTCTAGGATATTCAGTTAAATTCCCAAATTTGTTTTTGGCCATATATGTTAAGTAACTCTGTTACCTCATCCAGCATTTCCTTTCTTCTCATTTTGGCTTAGCAACTCCTCACATTGTTCAGGCCTCCCTTTGGCCGAGTACTACAGACCATGGCAAACTCATGGAAAAGTAAGGCTCAAGGAAGCACATGCATGGAAGAGTGAGTTGAGAAGATGGCCTGCTAACCATCCTGGTGTAACCCCAGCCAGCAACCACTCACTCCTCAACAGCAGAATAAGGGGGAGAATGAGAAGGGTAAAAGAGAGAAAATCCCTGGTTGGGATAAAGGCAGCTTTATAGCAAAGCAAAGCTAGGAATTCCCTGCTTGCCATGGTTGGGCAGGTGTTCAGCCATCCCCAGGAGAGCAGGGTCCCATTACAACAGTTTCTCAGGAAGACACACACCATTACTCCAAACATCCCTCCCTTCCTCCTTTTTCTCCCCACTGATCATGATGCCATAAGGTTTGGAAAGTCCCTTGGGGTCACTAGCTGTGTCTCCTCTTAAATTCCTTCAGCAGTGTGACAGCAAAAACACAGGAAAGGTCTTGGCTCAGTGTAAGCTCTGCTCAGTAAAAACAAACTCATCTCTGCATTATCAGCCCTGTGCTCAGCTCAAGTACAAAAGCACAGCCCCACACTAGCCACAGCCCCATACAGCCCCTAGTGAAACTACAGAACATGGTGCCCTTCAGGCCTTCTCGGAGTATAATCCCTCAGAACTTTAGGTCCTGTAGAATTGCTGAGTGGTAGCAGCCAAAATGCAATGACATGGATGCATGCATTCACAGGAATGGTTTTTCAAGTAGCCTTCCAGCTATGTGCTGGACTCTGTGTATGAACTGTAAAGAGTGTTTATATGCTGCATACACTGCACCAAATTATGGGTGCTTCTGATTGGGTTTGCTGTGCTCCAGTGCTGCCAGGACTCTCCCGAAGGAGACAAGGTCACAAGAGGGGCTGCTGAGCTGCTGAGTAGTGCTCCTTCCCACAGTGTCTCAGGCACCACCACCATGGCAATGAATGTGTAGGCGGGATTGTGTCCTAGGTCTAATTCCACATCCCAGCTAAAAAATCCACGGCTGCATTTCTACACTTAAATATTGCATTCCTAATTCTACTTTGGAGAAGCTTCTTACAAAGGCACAATGCTCCCAGAATTTTTTATTTATCCAAGGGCAATTGTGCCTTAGAAATGGTTTATTGAAAACCTTTGACCTGAGTTCTAATCTGATTTAAATTCATTTAAATTCAGAATCACTCTGGGCTAACTCCAGTGTAAGGGTAGTAGTGGTCCATGGGACGGCAATGGTGCTTCACAGAAATATCAACAGCAGCTGGCTTTCTGTCCTTAGTTAATTTGATTATACAGTTTTAGTTTAACTTAAACAAAGCAGTGACCTTATTATTATTTTAAGAAACTTATTTTGAGAGGAGGGAATCGTATTTCTCACATAAATCCATCTTCAAATGTCTTCTTTAGATGTACATGCATCTGGGATTGGAGTAGAGTTTGTGTGGGGAGAGGAAAAGCGTACTGGATTTCACTGATCCCAGTTGCTTTAAATTATGCAGGGAAGAGAGAGATGCTGTTTATGCATGAAGAAAACAAGGTTGGCAGCAGAGATCAGAAGGGCCTTGCTTTTGTAGTTTCCCTCTGCTATAAAATGAGTACAAGGGGAAGGCTTGGGGTATCTTGCAAGAACTGTCTGAGGGGTCACATTTGGTGCTTGTGACGATTAGAAAAAAAATCAATGGTAGTCAGCATTCTTGTCATGGTTTCTTTCTCAAGCACTGTTTTTCTGTAGCTTTACAAGAAGCAATTCTGAATAAATGCTTGAATCTTGCTTTGCCTAAATGTAAATTAAGGTCAATTTCAGGGATTTCTCCAGATATGAACTTTAGTAAGAGTTGAATACATGTTTTCAAATACTAAATCATAGTTTCATAGGACATTTTGCAGACATTTTCTACATGTCTTATTTACTCTTCCTCTCCTTTATCTCAAAATCTACCTTAAAATATCAGTGTTCTAAATTGCATAATAAACTTCAAAATCACATCAGAGGAACTGAGAATGGCTCTCAGTAACAAATCCTGTTATTCTAATATTTCCTATTGTACATTTCTGTCACATCTGTTATTTTGTTTATGTGTTTTGCCTACAGAATGAAAAGGAGAAGCTGACATGGAGTGACCGCATGCCTGGATATGCAGTGAACTTTGGACTGATTTTATTTATGGTAAGATAACCTGCATTTCTGCTCATTTATTAGGTATGAGAAACTTTGCCATGAGCATCTAGAAGGAAACCTTTGAACTGCTGTTTTCAAATATGTTAAAAGTCTGAAAGTAAGGTAGGTATGGGAGAAATACTAGGAAGGTTCATGGAGCTCAATGCCTGCCTCCAGCTTTACTCTATTTTTCCAAAGGCTGCGTGTGGAAGGGCTGACTTTCTGTAATGCCAGCACATTTTTGTTTTGTGTTCATTACACAAATTCTGCCTCTCCCCCAGGGTTTCTGCTCCATCTCTGTTATCCAATGAAGGGATAACATTGATATTTAGTTGTGAGCACAGTACTGCACATGTTGGTCACAGTGACGTTTGGAAAGGTTGAGCCTCAAAACATGCAACATACAGGTGAAATAAATCAGTTGCTGAAAAATATTTATCCAAGGCACATTCAGGGATGGACTGTACAGTAGTTGAGGAAGATCAGGGTACACAGTCCTCCCTTGGGAACAAGAATCAGGTGTGCAGGTCAGACTCTAAAGCAGGGACACCATTGTCCTAGTCAAAAATCAAATTTCCAGCAAAACAAATACATTGTGAAGCTGCTGGACTTGTAAACAGCAACAGGAAGGCCTGGATAAAAACCCCTAAATTACATGGTAAAGGATCCCATTATCCCTCTAGTTACAGTAATTACTGACTGAAACCTTCTGTTCATAACTGGCAAAACAGCAATGAAATACGCCTGTTTACATCACTGCAGCATCTAACTAGGGAAACTCACTTGGGGCCTAAATTATTTTAAGATACCTAAGTGTATTTCTAATTTACTCTAATTTGCGTATACTATACCAGATGTCCTGTGAAGATTTAGTTTCTTTTGCTGACTATCAAACGCTCACATTGAAGTTAATGTCTACACCCTTATAGATATGTTTATACATTTATGAAGATACATGCATTCCATATTCAGAATCTATTTTCTGAGCATTTTAAATGTACATAATAAATAAATGTACATAAATAGTTTCATATATGGATGAATGTTGCAGCATTTTGAGTGAGTTTACCATCCTGAGGCCATACCCAGTATTTGCTTTTTAAACAGAACCTCTTAAGTTCATCGGTCATGACTTAGAGCAGACCACACTGAGTCAGACTAAGCACACAGCCCTGATTTAGCTTTTACAAGTCATTCGTTTGCAGACGAGGTGCTTACATGTGCTCTTGACTTTCACCATGTTTAAATCTCCCCTAAGCAGGAGCTTAAAGTGCTTTCCTGACTCATAGCCTAGGTATTACCCTCCCTGCTTACTGTAACATCTCAGAGAGATTTATGAAGGATTTTTACCTACAGTTTGTGAGATGTAAAATGCAGAGCTCAAATTCTTCAACTTCTGTTCATGACTAGTGGAACTAGGTTGACTTTCACCATCTGGCAAAGTGGACACAATGACTTTATTTTTGCAATATTTTGAGCATTATTTATATGTAAGTACCTACAGGAGACAACTTGCAAACCGTGCATGAAATTCAAGCCAACTCTTGATGAGGGAGAGCACGCTCTGCTTTCCTACATGAATATTGCAATCTGCTCTTGACTGTATGGGATGTTTCCCCTTTTCCTGCTATGTTAGTTAAACAGGAATTGGAAAGATCAGACTGAAGATTTGTTGTCAGTCTGTGAAATATAATTGCACTGAGAAAACCTTACTGGTCTTGTTAACCTCCATTATTATTGTTCACCCAGATTAATTATTTTAACTTTTAATTTTAATTATCTAAAATAATTAATTTATTTATTTTAATTTATTTATTTAAAATAAATAATAAAATGTTGAATTTACAAGTGTGTACAGGGGTATAAGACTCAGTCATAGACCTGCACACAAGTGCATAGCAATTTCTAGTGCTGCAGAAGTGATTGTAGAATTTATTAATGCTACCTTTTCTAGGCCAAAAGGGTCTGGAGTTCCAAATCTACAGGTGTTTTCCATGAAGATTTCTATGTTGCTATAGAGTGATGCTGTTTTGTTCTGTCCCTCCTTCCCTGAGCTTTACATCCCATTACTTTCCCTGGTGATTCTTGAAGCTGGTAATGGTTTTTGTAGTGTAAAATCTTTCCTTTTCATTTTTTCCCTTAATTTCCATACTTCCATTGTGTACTTCACTTTTGTGAATCCTCTTTCAAGAATTGTGTCACGGTCTTTTCCTTTCTCTCTGGCTTTTCCTCTGTCTGTATTAAGCTAGGCATGCTGTCTGTTTTGTTCAAAACGCAGGTTGAAAAAAACCCATTGTGTTTGCTTCTCTTGTCCATTCTTACATCACAAGTCCAAGGATTAATTCACATATGTATGGATGCTTTAAAATCTGATCACAGTCCTTTTGTTGTACACAAAGCCTCATAGGACCGCAGAGGGGACAGAAGATCCAAACCTGATTTAAGTTATGCTTTTTGCAGGGATTGTAGGACAGAAGTTCACAAGCCTTATTTTTGCAGAGTGAGATCAATGGTAGAAGGTGGTTTGGGCTTAGCTAGGTATCTAAAACTTTTTCTTGAGCGTGAACAATAACACGTCACAATTTATAAACCCCATATTTAGAAGGCACATGTTGTGGCAGAGATTTCGGAGTTGGTGATAAAGATGCTGGTAGTGTTGGAAGAGAGCAGGATGGCATGGAGCAATGCATCACTGGAGCTTTTCTTTGTTTGGCTCAGTCAGAGGAAGGAAGAAAATCAGTTTGTGTCATGGCAGAAGAGTTCAGCCTCTTCCACCCTTTTCTCACTCACATGGTGTAATACTTGACTCGAGAATAGCCCTACTGGGGAGCCAGAGAACAATCTGGACATGAAACTGTTATCCTACTTGGATGGAGGTAGCAGCCTAGCCCACGGGGTTTTATAGCTTCCTTCTCAGATCTAGTTTGCTTTCCTGTTTGTCTCTATTCATACCAGGCTCAGTAGGTGACCTTTTCTGCAGCCAATTTTCACATCTGTTTCTAAGCAGATCAGTCCTGGATGGACTAGTTCAGCTATTCAGGGAAGAAACTGTCATAATAGGGGGAAGGATGGCCAGAGGGAATGTTGGCAATGACAACAAACCCCAAAGTGGGCACCTGAACAAATGGTGGCCTGCCTTATCAGGAATTTGGGCAGAAGAGGTATTTTCAGGAGTGAGAGAAATGCTGTGAAGATACAGGAACCATTTCCCCTTAGTGACTGTCTGGGGAGTGAGAGCTATGCTCACAGTCACTGTGCAGTCCTACAGGCCCTCTTCAATTTTCTCTTCTTGCTTGATGCACAGATAATGAAGACTCCTAAAGGAGTGTTTTTCCATCTGTGTCTAAGCAGATGTTTAAAAACAGCTGAGCAACTGAGAGTTTCTGAAGCCCTAGTGCTTTTGCAAAGAAAATATCTTTGTTCTATAAACAAATAAAACTTTTTTTTTTTTTCAGTAGATTTGGATACCTTGCTATGGCACTGCAGAGATTGAGAAGGTTGCCACTCTCTCATCCTCCAGTAACATTCCTCAGGGCAAGGGATCCCTGCAATCCTTTAGTCAGGTTCAAGAGTTTGCTATTGAACTTTCATGATCTGAAATTTCCTCTTTCTCTATTTAGTGAACACTGTCCTCGGCTCTTCTTCCTGTACTGTTAAGATATCATTCCTAAGTGAGAATTTGTGATGGACAGAGATGTGTGTTGAGGCCCAGGGATCTCATCAGCTCCAGAACAAGGCATCCTATTGATGATTTTCCTTGTCCACCACCATAGTGAAAAAAATTGCAAAGAAATCCACAGAATAAAGAAACAGGAAAAGAGCATTAAGGAAGATGATTAAGAAGAAGAAATCTGTGACTCAGAAAAGAAAAATAAAGAACTTGAGGTGTCTGTAGAGGTGGAAGGTGAAGCAAATTAATACCAGGTGGTGCTGTTTTGTTTCCTTCCTTTATTGGGGATTTTACTCTCTACTCTAGTGATTGTAATGGGGAAGCAAGGAAAAAGTTATAGTCCTTGTGTTCCTGCACCCCTTTTGTCACAGCAAGGTAGTTAATGTGATTTTTTTTTTTTGTCTGTTCATTTGGTAGGTAAGTGAAGAGAAAAACAGATATAAAAATCAAGAATGTTTCCTTGAGACAATGAAAACTACAAAACCAAAGGGAATATTTAATGTAATTTGAAAAGTTTTCATTTAAACTGTTTCAGGTTCAGGCTTTTATCATTCACCTACATTTCATTTAAAATTAATGAAACAGTTCTTTAAAAAGTAAAATTAGATGTTTTACTAGGTCTTAACATTTTATTACTATTTGCTGACAAAACATATTTGACAATTTCATCTGAAGTCTCCAGAAATTTCTCTAAATAATTAATTTTTAGTATGTTTACTAGCTCTTCATAAAAGCAAAATGTGCCCAGTTTTCACATTCAGCCTGTAATAACTTAACTCTGATTCTTCTTGTGGTTCTTTTACAATAGTTCCTTTTCATGCAACAACCTTCCTCAGCATACAGTGATCTACTGCTGGAGCATTAAAATGAACTGTTGAATTTCCTTAAACCCATGTTTTTAATCTGGGCCCCTAGGCCCATTTTAATAATTGCAGTAGTCTAATCTTTCACACTGAGTCTCTTTCATCTGAGGATCTCTGATGTGGTGCTCTCCAAGCCCGAGGTCCCTTCGGGTGCCTGGCCGGCAAGCTCAGCCGGTTACCCTGCGTTCAGCTTTTTGGGATGCTCCCCAGTACGCATGCAAAACAGGGGGCAGCTTACAGCTCCTCAAAGAGCTGCCACATGGAGCAACTACAACAAACACACGCTGAGGTGGAAGCAAAGCAGCAGAGGACTCGTCCAGCTGTAGCCAAAGAGAGCTTTTATTGACCAGGTAAAAACATAGGCATCACCCAGCACAGAGGAGCACTGGATCAACGTTGCAACAGCTGATAAACTGGGGTGGTCTCAAAGGCGGGGTCACAGAACATCCAATGAGTGAGGAACAGGGGAGGTCTTAGGGGCTAGATGGACATACACAGGCCCAATAAGGAGAAACTCAGGGGAGGGTACAAAATCACACACCAATCAACCATTGAGTGGTTCAGAAATTTCCAGAACTTTGGGAATGGGTAACAGGAGAGTGACAGGAGTGTAGGCAGGGTCTCAGGGGATTGTCATATAATGTGGGAGGGATGTGCAACTTTCCAGGGAAGAAGGGGTGGTACACAGCTGGGGATTGACACTGAGGGGAAGGGGGCGATAACTTGGAGTAAACCATGAAACCTGGGAAAACTGAGGCAAACCAAGAAAGGAAAAACAGACCGCAACAGATCTCAAGATCTTTTCCTAAAATAATGAATGTACACTGGAATTCTTGCTAAAGGCAAAAACGAAAGGGGAAAATGTACCTTCTCCCCATTTTGTGCTGTGATGATAAAAATTTTCTGGTTTTATTTTTGTTTTTTTTCTTTTTTTTTTTTTTTAAAAAAAATTGGATTGGTTTAGATTTCTTTTTTTATTTATTTTAAACCAGAATACCACAATCCTGTGAATTTCAAATTATTCTTGTGGGAACTTGACCTTAAGTAGCAGGTCCAGCTTTCCTCATCTCATCAAAGATGGTCAAAGCCAGCCCATCAGGGATGCCAGGGATACCAAGTGATTTCTGGGACACAAGTGCAAAATGAAGCCCTTATAACCCTACTTAGGTCATTCTTAAAAGAATAATAACTTTTTATTGTTTTAATTTGTAAGTTGGTACTTCTACTGTGCGCAGGTGAAGCTGTTTGAACACAGTAAAGCCCATTTACCTGACTGCACGTAATATAGGCCCTTCAGTCCAAGCCATGGGAACCTATTGCCAGATAAAAGACCTTGCTTAATTCCTGCTTTTGAGCCCCAAATGCCCACATTTCACTGCGTGAATGATGTGTGTAGCTTTAATCAGAACGAACATGCCCATCTGCAGGAATCCATGGAATCAGTATAAAAGAATCACAGATTAGTTTGGGTTGAAAGGGATCTTAAATGTTATTTAATTCTAATGCCCTGCTAGTGGCAAGGATGCCACTCATGGGATCAGGACACTCAGAGCCCCATCCAGCCTGGCTTGGAACACTTCCAGGGATGGGGCAGCCACAGCTTCTCTGGGCAACCGGTGCCAGGATCTGTCTCAACCCGCCACAGGAAAGAATTCCTTCCTAATATCTAATAAAAAAGTGTTCTCTTTTGGTTTAAAACCATCCTCCTTTTTCCTACCACTACCTGCCCATGTAAAAAGTCACTTTCCCTCTTTTTCATTACCCTCCTTTAGATACTGAAAGGTGGTATAAGATCTCCCTGGAGTCTTCTCTTTTCCAGGCTTGACAATCCCAACTCTTTCAGGCTGTCTTCGCGGGACGGGTTCTGTGAAGCATCCGAGCATCCAGCCTGCTGAGCATCTTGTGTCAGTTGAATTGTTGTGCCAATTTGGAGTCATGCATTCATTTTCTTATTTTTTATTTATGTCCCTGTTTGTTGGAGACCTTTGAATTCTTGCCTTTTAATTCGATCACCTGCATATTTTCACCTTGCACTAAGAAACAACTCTGCAATGCCAATTCATGGAACACACCCAGCCTTGCAGCCAAAGCTTCTGTTTCCAAGCTGGACTAATCTGTGTATTCATTTGTTTGCAGATCATGCTGGCGTTTTCAGCAGTGTTTGGTGTCATCGTGTACCGAATCACGACAGCTGCAGCCTTGTCCTTCAGCACAAATGAGACAACCAGATCCAATGTTCGAGTGACTGTGACTGCCACTGCTGTCATCATTAACCTCGTGGTGGTCCTCATCCTTGATGAAATTTATGGAGCTGTGGCCAAATGGCTGACAGAAATTGGTAAAACTGCCTCACCCCATTCCTTGTTAATTTGTGTATTGACACGAGGGGGTGTAAGGAGGGTGCAGGAGGAGTATTTCCTCCTGGATAGGGCCAGCGAAAACATTCAGGCATGTGAAGGTACCTCTTTACACCTAAGAGCTGCAGAAAGTCAGTGGGTTGTTTAAAAAATGTTGATGGTTCTGACAAAGTTACTCTGATATTGTTTCCTTGATGAAAGTTTTACCCATTTCCTTACTGCTCAAATGATTTTTTTGTTCAATTTTAGGGCCATTTCTGGGCTGGACTTCTTAATAATAATTTCTATTGCAGTTAGTGGTTGGACTTTAAAATTTTATTTTAAACATCAAAATATTGTTGCAAGCCTGGCTATTTATTTCTTTTGAAAGGAAGGAATTCCTTTGACTGCTATAGAGATTTAGGCCTGAAGTATTGATTTGTTATATACATTAGGCTAAAGATGTGTACTAATAGGTGTTTACATTGGGACTTTGTTTTATTATTATTATTTATTATTTATTTGTTTTATTTGGGTTTTTGATGTATTTTTTATTTTTATTCTGTTTGTTGTTTATTAATTTGTTTTATTAAATTAGACCAAGGATGTTGACTTATAGCACCCTTACATAAGATTACTCTTTCTTCTCAATTTCTCGGAACACTTTTAAATTCACAGATGAAAACATCTCTTTCAGTCCTGTTTTTGAAAGAGCATTACAAACTACAGTTTTGCAGTTGTTAGAGGTTCAATCCTGAATTTTGGAAGTATGGTCCTGTTAGTTCAGATTAAATTCCTGAAGTATTTGAAAGAAATGAAGGCAAAGCAATTAGTTTTCAAATTGCCATTTTATTGGTTTAATTTTGTTTATTTCTGTTTTCGACCAGGCTTTGGGCAGATTGTAACAGGGTTACATAAATGGACTCTGTTCTAGTGGCATAAATGAGATCAGGCTCACTGTCCAAGCCAAAATTGTATCCAGATTTTCAGCTTTCACATAAGTGACAGGCTGCTGTGTATGGCCTGATCAATTCTATTCACTGCACCTGCCCACGTAAGAAAGGGCACAAATGTTAAGGAATTACACAGCTGTGTGGAAAGAGTAGGAAAAGATGAAGATGAGACTTCTCCAGCAGTTTCTAGGCAGGAGCTGGGAAATGCTAGGGACTGCCATGGCCTCTGCTTGGGAAGTACAGGAGGAAAATCTCTCCCTTTGAAATGTGCTTCAGGCTGAAGGGTGAAAGAAACAATTTCTTACTTGCTGATTATTGTCCCCCTGTCACTTTGCATTTCATTCTAATCCTATCTTTATTAGGGCAGCATTCCTAATCAACCATCAGATGTTTTGTTTAAGAAAGATCCAGTCAGAATAATCTCTAGTGCTACAAATGACATGAATTACAAAGTTCACTCAGGCAGCTTTCTCCAGTGCTAGGCTTAGATGCCAAATGTAATCAAAATGTTTTAAAAAATTACAATTCACCATGTTGATAAATGTTGCTTAACTTGTGAACTCTCATTTTGCTGAGAACATGCTCAATTCTCTTTTCACACTGCATTTAATCCACAAGATGAACACATTTGTTGGGCTGAAGGAGTAGCTCTTGGCAGCACAAGTTTCTATGCCAACCCCAAGTACACTTGAACCTCTGTTCAGGTGAAAAATACATCTGTTAGCACAAGAACAGTACTGATAGCAATTGTGTTAATCATGGGATTACAGTCATGTGTGTGCCTCAGTACCTCCTCAACCAGTGCCTGGAGGAAAAGAGTGGGAGTTTTGTTGTTATCAATACAGAGAGCTCCTACAGGGTGGAGCAGGACTCCTGTAGGCCCAGCAGAGTGGGGCACTGATGTCCTTTATCACAGATGAGACCAGCCAAAGTGCAGGTGGTATCCTGCTATTTCCAGGAAGAATAGATAATCTTCAGTAATCAGGTGGTGCCAGACAAGATTTACAGCTCACTTGTAACTCAGAATCACAGAATGGTTTGGGTTAGAAGGGACCTTAAAGCTCACCTCCTTCCAACCCCTTGCCATGGGGCCAAGGAAGAACCAGTGAAACAGGGACAAAATCAAAACTGCTTGTGTTTGTCCTTTGCAAAGGCAGCAGCTCCTTCAGACAGCTAAGGCCCATTCCACCCTTAGCTCAACTCATCCTCCACCTGCAAAGTTCCAGCTGCCCAATTTTAGCATAACAACCCACCACTGACTTAAATTTTTTTGGGGATATGGGAGTTTTCTCTGTTACTAGCACACCTATTCTGGCTGAATGCATTTCTCATGCAGCACACCCGATGAGCTAGAGGACAAATTCTACACATGCCTCTACAGCTATGGTATAGGATGTCTGAGGGAGCCTCTGGGACCATATATGGTGTGCAAATGTTCATCCAGAGGCTGAGCTCATCCTTGGAGGGGGTTCTCTGTAAGGCAAAGTTTAGGATTTTTCTCCCTCAAATGAAAAGCTGCACTGCTGTTATCCAATATTCCTTCTTCCCTGAGCTCTTGACTTGTGGATCTATTTGGTGTATAGGATCACCTACAAATTGTTTGAAGGTTTATTAAGCTTTTTTATATATATAGGTGGATTATGCCTTAGGTCTCATCAGGTTGTGCACTGCTCTTTTATGAAAATATGGTTCACAAAAAAAAGTATCACAAAGAAAGCCAGGCAGTGAGGGCTGATTATGCTTTTCTATTCCTTTAGTGCTAAAATAATCATGCTGCTTTTCTAAGATAAAAACCCCCAAAACAACAGTGAAGCAAACAGAACACTCAAACTGTGCCTGAAACAAAACAAAACAAGTACAGCAGTATTTTTAATGAAGTCCTTAAACCAAAGCTCCTTATTATTCCACACATTTTTTGTGCCACAGAAGTTCAGCCAAGAATGATAAATTTAATAATAAAATTATCTTCTCTCACATTAGATACAACTCAGGATGAGTGGAGAAACACAAGGGTTTCACCCATATAAAATATTTTAAAAAGGATCCTACCATCAGTTTGAGAAGTCTTTGTCTTATACCTGTGTTTTCTGCTGCCAGAAAATTTCCACAGGAATTGAAAATAAATCTGGAAACAGAGTAAACAATACTGAAAATATTTAAACAAAGAAATCTTGAAATAAAGGTCATATATAGTGAATTGTTAGCAAAAATGTGCCTTTATTTTGAATTTAATTCACTTAATACCTTATAAAAAAATTTATTTAGTCTCATGTCTAGCATCAAACATATCAACAATCTCACCATAGAAAGGAAGGCTTGTTTGTAGACTACAAGGTAAAGATGCTTTTAAGGTGTTTTTTTCTGGTTGAAAGTCTTTGTGCTTTGCTTTCAGCATTCCTCAATTGAGAATATGAATGTTTTCTTATTTTAGTTGTGTAACCGGGTAATACTGTGATACGTATGTTAATATCCATATGTACAGCAAAGTAATTTATTCTTTTACTGTGTGGAATTGAATATCTCTGGAAACCAAGACTCAGTGACAGACCTAGTGGCTTTGGTACAAATTAGAGGTACAAAAGAAAAATTAATATAAGCCCAAAGTTTGAAGTTTGGTTGGTTTTTTTTTTTTTTAGTATATGGGGATTCAGGGACTTTACTTACTGATTCAGTTCTCTGGTTTGCTTTTTTTCCCCCCAGAAATACCAAAAACAGAGAAAAATTTTGAGGAAAGACTGATTTTGAAGGCATTCCTACTGAAGTTTGTGAATTCTTATGCATCAATTTTTTATGTTGCCTTTTTTAAAGGAAGGTAAGATAAATATACTTTACATTATATATTTCTGTGCATGCATTTTTATGTATGTGTCTATATTAGTGGATCTGTGTTTAAAAATGGGCACAAAGGTCTGGGACTGGTCATCCTTGCCAGGTCTGAAAAAATATCATTGACAGGGTTATCTAAAGTTAATAATTCATTTTAGTATTTAAAAAGGGTCCTGTTTTTATAATGAATGGTGGTGCTTACTGGCATTAACTTTCCACAGTTCAGCAAATTTTCCTTGAAGCATCATTCAGCAAAGAAAGGTCTTCCTGTTTCATTTAAAATTATGGAACTCTTTCTTCTATTACTTTCTCATTATTTTGCATTATTCTCCCGTATCAAATTAAGAAATAGTTACAGTCAACTGGCAAATGAAGTGATTGACCAAAAAGCTAGTTCAGCTGTCGTGCTAAATAAGTGTGACTTCCTATGGGCTCAGAATCCATGTCTTTTGGGACCCAGTCATCCACATGCTTTTGAGTGGGAAGCTTAAAATGATTCCTTGCTAAAACTTTGGCAAGAAATGTTTAAAACATCCTCTGGATTCTATTTCCTACCATTTTGCTTTTCCTTTTAGGGGCTGTAAAGTTTGTTAATTTCTGCTCTTTACTAATCCTGTCCAGCACCTTTCATTTGAGGATTAATCATGCATTTAGCTAGCGGTTGCAAATATTGTAAGACACCAATGAAAAAAAGTCACCAAACTCTCTCTTTTTTGACAAGATTTCTGTGTTGTATGGTTAGAATGAAGTCAATATCATTGTTTCTCCTGGTGTAGCCAGAAGAGCCTTGGTGTATAGATATGCAAATAATTCCATTCGGGGCATTATTCACATGTAAGAGAATGTGAAATAGGATATGTGTCCCCAGGTTTTCCATCTCTAATCAAGTGAGGGGGTTTATTATTATAATGTTTCAGCACTGAAAAATATTTTATTAAAATTACTTTATCCGGATGTAGTAGAAAACCATTTGTAGAGGCCTATTGCTTTGAAATAATCAAAGCTGAATAGGTGCTGAGCCCTTGAAAATTCACATTGAAGAAGCTACTTCTGAAATATTTTGGCTAATACAAATGAATAATCTTGATTTCACAGTTAACTTATTTTTGTGCTTGTATATTAAATCATGGTGTCAAAATTAGCTTATTTTCTGTTTTTATAGTAGTTTATATATTCTTATTGCTTTCAGGTTTGTTGGCCGTCCTGGTCGTTACGTGTATGTGTTTGAAGGTTATAGGATGGAAGAGGTAAGTACATACAAAATTCAAATTACAAATAAAAACCTTTACACAAAGAAGTATGTGCAGAGTGTTCAGCAGACTACAGACAACAGGGGAAATATAGAAAACCCATATTAAAACAAGAGATTAAATCTTCAACTTGACCAGGCAAAACCCAGGGTTTCCATCTAAGGCAACTGTATGTTCTTTCTTTCTGCAGTCTTGACTATTTCATGGTCTATCTTAGAAAGCTTTACCATTCTGTGCTTTAATACTGGGTGCTAAGGCACAAACATTCCATGATTTGGTTGAGGCCTTCAGGAAGTGTGAATCTGACTTCCCATTCTGTAGATCACTGGATGCTTGGCAATTTTAATAGCTTAAAATCCTGGACCCATTTTGTGCTAAACCTATAAATGTCTTTTTTTAAAAAAAATCCCTCATGAAGGGGATTGCTATGGGTATTCCCTTGAAAGCTGAGACATGTACTCAAGGTTTGACAATAAAGCTGACGTATATTTTTTTGCAAGATTGAAGGTTTTCTTTCCCCCCTGAGAGATAGCAGGTTGGAAGAGTATTGGTGATCCTGCATTATGCTTATTACATTGATCATATAGTAAATATTTTTAAAGGAAATATAGGAGCCCCAGGGCACATGAGTTGTTTCAGAGCTCTGCATATTTTCCATAATGCAGTTTTATGAGTGGAGATGAAATACCTTGTCAAGCACAGATTTGCAGTGATCTATGAGCTCCATGATCCCGCACAAATTGGTGACAGGGACAGTGGGCACATGAAGGCACTGGCAGCTCTCCCAGATGGACGTTTTAAAATAAATTATCTTAATCCCTTCACAATCTTTTTAATTTTTTGTTTCATTTCAGTGTGCTCCAGGAGGGTGTCTAATGGAACTCTGCATTCAGCTGAGTATCATCATGCTTGGAAAGCAACTGATTCAAAACAATCTCTTTGAAATTGGAATCCCGTATGTATCCCAGCCTTTTCAATTATGCTTTATTCCTGTGGCACAATAAATCAAAGACTTGATCCTTATTCAGCTAAATGGGACTTTTGCCACTGCCTTCAGTGGATTCTAATTGAATGTGATGATGGATCACATTTTTGATTGTGGTGAAATGATTTGGTTGTATTTTATATTGAATAATTGGCTATATCTTCACTAAATGGCTTAAAGAAAATGATGGAATATATGAAATAATTGATTTAAATTAATTTTAGAAACCAGGGAAAACAGGCAAGGTATGATAGATCTCTTGGGAAGTTTCAGAGAAGCTCTCAGGACAGCAGCATTGAATACAAATTAGCACAAAGTGGAGGGGAGATAGTGTGGGGGAAAGCAATAGCCCATAAAAGGTGTTAAAATCTATTACTTGATCTATGACTGTTTTATGGGTTTACAGATGAAATCCATATGTTTCCAAGGTGCCTTTATGTCATTCTGTGATGATCCTGGAGCAAGCAGAGACACTGACAGCTTAGTGCCTTTCTGCCAGAGGCTGCTACAGTGCTCAGTCCCCTGCTCCAAATACAGCAGGAAAACTTTCCCTGTCTGTCACCAGTGCCAAGGGGATCTTCAGGCACTGGGGATCTACTGAGAAAGTCCTGCTCCTGCCTCTTGGGAGGTTTGCTTTGTGGTAGAAGTAGCCTTTGAAATGCTGGAAATTAAATGTCTGGTTTAGACATCTCAGCTCCACTGAAATGAGGCAGAATCTTCCAACTCTGGTGTCAGTAGCTTTTAGGTCACATCCATAAGGCCATGGAGATGGTAACTAGAAATCAAGAGGAGTGATTCTTAAAATATATGAAATATATTTCAAATGAGGCCTTTTCCTCCCTTTTCTCAGCAAGAACCTTTTTTTTTTTTTTTTTTTTTTTCTTGCAAGGAATTTAAATAGAGAGAAAAAAATTCCCAAACAAATCAGATGTAGATTATGGATGGTTTCATTATTCTTGTGTCAAAGTTCAATAGGAGGCCTGTTTTCTGTCTGCATCTCATTGAGTTTACATTTTATTTTGAGAAAAGGGTGGTAAATCATTCCCAAAATATCTGACATGTTGAAGGCTTAAAGCTTTCTCAGTGTAAACCTGCTGTAATTTGTTTCTCATCTTCCAAAAAACTTATTGCTACTGGACTTTTTTACAGGGGATTTTATGATGTTACAAATACTGTATTTATTATTTTTGACTCATGAAAGCATGGACTGATCCAGTCCAAACAGAAAGTCATGTCTAATTATTTTTCATTTCCCTCCCTTCAGTGCAAGAATGCAGTAATTCCATCCCATTTTTCTCCCTCAGATCTGCTCCCCTACCCTTCAGCCAACAAACAGTGGTGGCCTCAATTTTCAAAACTGTTTAAAATCAAACATACTTTCCTCCTCCCTTTCCTAGATAAATATCTCATTTCAGTCACAAAGCTATCTTGTCATCCTGGAATAAACATATCTGCTTTTCCTTTGCTTGTCTGCATTCCCAAGAAAATTGTGTGTATCTGTAGAGCATGGCCCTTCTCCCTGGACCTGTTTGCACCAGAAGAGTCACTGAGCACTTAATTAAATCAGAACTATCCTTCTGTTCCTGCATGGACCACTGTACTGGTTTGGGCTGGATTCTTAAGGGTACCAGCAGCTGAATTTTTCATCCTCTCTTGCCTTGTGCCTCTTTAGAGGGGCCGAGAGTGTGGGTGAATAATACAGAGTCTTCCATTGGCTCCCTATATTTTCACTGTTGGCAGAGTCCTGGTCCTGCCACCAGCCTTCTCCATATGGAGAGATAGAAGGGGATATCATAAATAGTGATTTGCTGCTCAGAATCTGATGCTGTCCCCTGTACATCTGTAACAGGGAAACACCTCTCTGCTGAGTTAATCTGATGACACTTATAAAAAAGTTTTCTTCCTCACTGAAATCTCAGAATTTCAAGGTTTTTTTCAGGAAACCTTTTGATTTAATTCACCAGAAAACCCAAGGCATTTTAGTTGATTTGCAGAAATCACAAATCCCATTTTCTTCTCTTTCTCCTCAAAAAATACTGCTAAGTGAATGATAGAGTAAGTTTGCAAGCAACAGACATCCTTTATGTTCCTAGAACCCCAAACTGGAAATAATTGGAAAGCATCTTTCCATGTCTTCATTCTGCTTTATCTGTGGTCAGTACTGGGTGATGAGGGAAACTTCAGATGGCAGTCATGCATTTTTTGGGGTCATGGGGGATGCATCCTTGCTTTTCCCTTCAATGTTTCTCTATAAACTGTTGCCACCGCTATGAAAAATGTAATTGATGGTCTCCTAAACCTTGTATGATTTCTTTTTTTAATTTCTGCATCCAGCAATAGCAAACCAGCTAGGCAAATGCAACAAGATTTGAATTATAGAAAACTAAGCCCTCTTGAACTAAAATGTATGTTCTGTGCGGCTGGAATTCACAAGTTTAACAGATGTAAATATGCCACAGTTCACTCAGATGTGTCACATACCATCATTCTTTTACTGTTGCCACAGGAATTGACCCTAAAAGGCTGCAGGGCTTGAAAGCCTTAACCCAGAGTTCTTTTAAGACCCTTTTTATTTAGTTCTTCGAACTTATTGAAAAAAACCTATCCATGTGGTTATTTTATTACTCTCTGTCTTTGACCTTGATGCTAAACCCTTAGGGTGAAATCCTGGCCTATTGAAGTGAACAGCAAAACTATTGAATTTACTGAGGCCATGGTTGTGGCCCTTTTATTCAGCATCAATTTCCATCACTTCCTTCAAAATATACTTAAATACGCTTAATGAGAACAAAGAGTTCTTTGTTTTACTAACAAGGAGTTAGTAAAATCCATTTAAGGGCACCCCTTCATAGCTATTATCCCTTATGTTGTTTTTCACCTTTACTAAATTATTCTTAATTAGAGGTTTGGATGGTGTTTTTTTGCCTTTTTGTTTTTCCTGTTTTTTATTGTTGTTGTTTTCCTCTGATTGCAAAACCAATAAACCCCAAACACAACTAAAACTTCTGTAGGATCTGGGATATCTGAGTGTGCCAAGGAAGCATGGCTGTACCAAAAATTTGTGGAAGAACAAGAAATTTAGATACTTTTGTTCTCCCCTTGCCTTCTTCTTGTGATGGTGAATGTGAGGTGTGAACAGACTGTAGGAATGTGACTGAAGGAAAGCCTGATCTTCAGTGTCCCTTCCCAAAAGCAGGAAAGAAAATTACAGGCAAGGACACAAGAGTCTGGGTCACTGCTCTTCCTTTTCTCCAGATACAGGTGCTCCAGCTACTCAACCTAAGAATCTTGTCCGTTTAGCTTTCTCGCTGCACCTTTTTTCATTATCCTACAGATCAAAAAGCATCAACTGAAAGGAGAGATTTAAAAACCCACCTGTTATAAATAATCAGCTGGCAGCTGGGTTCTAGTGGCATTCTGTCTTTTCATGTAAAACCTCTACACACATCTCTAGCAAGTTCTAGCAAGTATTCAAAGAATCATGGAGTCACAGAATGGTTTGGTCTGGAAGGAGCCTTTAAGACCTCTCAGTTACAATCTCCTGCCATGGGCAGGGACACCTTCCACTAGCCCAGGTTGCTCAGAGCCCCCTCCAACCTGGGCTTGGACACTTCCAGGCATGGGGCAGCCACAACTGCTCTGGGCAACCTGTTCCAGGGCCTCACCATCCTCACAGAAAGGAATTTCTTCACAATATCCCGTGTAAACCTGCTCTCTGTCAGTATGAAGCCATTCCCCCTTTTCCCACACTCCATCCCTTGCCAATAGTATCTCTCCATCTTTCCTGTGGGTTCCCTTCAGGCATTGGAAGGCTCACTTAAGGCCCTGTGGAGCCTTTTTTTCTCCAGGCTGAACAATCCCAATTGTACAACCACTGAAGACATAAACACTTGTGCCAACAAAGTAATTTTCCTCCATCTGTCCTCTTTCAACCTTCCCTCCAGATGCCCCACCTCTTCAGCCTCTATCCATTCCACTCTCTCACTCCACAAATTTCTCATTTTTCCCAAGTCATCATCATTCTTTCCCCTAGATCCCACAAATCCAGCTGCTCCTTCTTACAGTATCAATAGAGAAACTGTTGAATCATCTTTTTGATTTTTAGAAAGGAGCCTTTATCTAATCACCATGTGCTTACATCCCAGCCAGGATCACTTGGAGCTTGATTTTTCTCTTTTAATCATATTTATTCGCAACAGCTTGAGGGTTATTGGCAGGTGGGGCTGTAGTGATTTTATGCTCACTTCAGATGCTTGTTAACGTGCATAATGCAGTGCTCATTGGTTATACTGGGAATTACAATCAGCATAATTCAATCATGTTCCCACCTCTTACCTAACACAAGCATTTGATGCAAATCCCCTGTGAGAAGCTGCAGTGTCATTTTTAACTGCTCGAGATACAGCCTAGATACAAAAACCTGTTAATTTTCTTTCCCTCTCATCCTGCATTCATTCTTCTCACATGCTGTTCAATCTCCTTAAGGATGCACCTTGCTTTTTGACATTCCCTGGCAAAAGGACCAGAAATAATGTCTATTCTACAGCTCTACAATTTTCCCTCTTTGCCCAGATCTGTGGAGTCATGAAACTGCTGCATGAGCCTCTTCTGTACAAAGCTTCTGGGACACTCATCCTGAATGGCTAAACCTACCTCTTTCTCAGTGTGGGGAGCTGGCTGGCAGGAACAAATCAGAAGCTAAAAGAACTCTTTTTCTGCCAATCTTCTTTAAAAACACTGATCTGGTTAATTAAGAAACAGGCTTCAAACAAAGACATTTAAAAAGCATACTCAGTTTTAGCATCACAATCATAAGTACAGACACAGAGTTCTGTAAAACTCATTTTAATTGCCCTATTGCTGCGTATCTGGAGAATAACACCCTGCAAATCCCTCCTCTCTGTTCCTTTAACTTTCTGACACATTTCTGCTTGGTTTCAAACTTCACATGCTTGGAATATGACACAAAGGTAATTTTTTTTTTTTTTTGGTGGAAAATTGGAAATAATTGGTTTGGCTTGCTTTCAGTCAGTTGATCTTTCAAAAAATACATAAAAAGAAGCATACAGACACTCTTCAAAGCTGAACTCCAAATGGTTAAAGGTGCTGTTCCTCATGCCTGACTTAGAGATAACCAGATGAAAAATTAAAAATTATTCTGAGCAACTGAGCCCTGGATTTGGTGTATTCTCAAATAAACATTAGAAACAACAATAATTGTTTTAGTTACTGGGTTCTCCTGGGAGGTGTGTGTGTGTTAAACTCCAGAACTGGATTCTGTGGTGCTGTAGCTGAAGGATTAGATAACATGTGCACAGATTTCACATCTAAACACACCCAAATTTTATCTCAGCTGCTGCTGCGCCATGACAATGAGATGATCAGCACTCTCATCTGCCTGTGGAAGTGTGAGGGACATTTATAGCTCGTATCATTTCATTGGAACAGAAATCAGCACTGTCTTGAACTTATTGTTCACCATCCTCTGAGAGTCCCTCACATTAGGAAATTAATTGGGATATACTGGAAGAGCATCCTGGGAGTTCTGTGATTGCTTTAAATCCTACCCCAGCCTCCTACCCTCTGAATGGTACATCACCTCTGTCACAGATAAGTTCCTTTGGATGCCATAAAGGCAGAGGAGGAGAAAGGGAATTTTAGTGTCTTGAAACAACTGACTTTGCATGATGTAGGAGGTTAATGTCTTCGTAAGGATTTATCTAGTTCTGTCTTGGGAAGCATTTTAAATTTGCCCTGCCCTGTCATTAAAACTGTGTAATCTGAGTGTCCTGGGTACCAGCAATGCCATAGTACCGATGATGACTTGTGACTTGTGAATTACATCTTCCTTCCACCTCAAACAAAAGCTGGAGTTGTCCCGTTGATTTTTGAAGATTTATGATCCAGGATCTGAGAGGGCTTGATGCAATCTAGACCTGTTTAAAGAGTATCTTCCAATCCCCAATTCCTCCATACTGGTGATGAAATGGAATGGGTCCTGTAAACACTGGTAGGTGCAGAAATTCCTCCGTCATTGTGGGAACACAGTGATCCCATGGTTCAGTGTAAAGTTGGGAATGAACCAATAAACCCACACAGCAAAGCCTTTATTGCGTTTGCCAGCTTTTGTTTCTCAGCCTTGCCCTGCTACTGAAGTCAGGGTCCAGGAAAGTGGTTCTGCTTCCCTGGAGGTCCAAAGGAAAACCCCTTCCCTCAAATATTCCTGCATCCAGGCCACACACCTACAATTCAAAGGGTTTATCACAAGCTGTAGGGGAAGAGTTTGTGGGAGAGCCCTGCTTACATTACTGGCAAAACATCACTGGAATTAGTCTGGATTTCCATTCATGGCACGTATGTGAAGAGCTGTAAAATAGTGCTGTATGTTTCTGTGGAAGATAAATATCATCTGCAAAAGAAAGATATGCAATAAGTATAAATCTGGCTATTTTCTTTTAATTCAACTATATTTTGCTAATAAATACCTCATTCTACTGTTTTTTTCCATGGGAATTTCTGAGTGTGTAAAATAGCATGAAGTTGCTGATGCATATGTATTTAAAATATCATTGGCAGGGTGTTGCAGCCGGTTCAGGGGTCAGTCTGACCCCCAGCCACCGCCACAGACTTCCCGGATAGGGGTCCTGCAAGGAATGGCCATCCACAGGTCTCAGGCAGTTTCCAGCTGGGGATAACCCCTATGAGCTCAGCCTGAGGCTTCAAGTGATTAGCACTTTTAGATGTGATTTCAGCTCTTGCAGTGATCAGCTCAGCTCCGCTCATGGGTTACCCCAGCTGACACGGGGACGAGAGACAGGAGGCCATGTAGCATTCCACAGAGTCCTTTATGGGCAGGCTTCAGCAAAGGGGGCCAGTGACAGTCTTCCCCTGAACTGGGCAAAAGCTGGAGTTTTATAGGAAGGGGAGAATTGGGAAAAGGACCAATGGTTTAAGACAGGGATAAAATAACCAATAGTTTACAAGGAGGTAACATGGGGTGCTGAAGCAGGAAGGAGTCCACAGCTTAGTCACCATGACTAAGTAGTTTTGTTTTATCTTAGGGGACAGACCTTCAAGGTGGAAGCCTTTCGGAGGACTGGCGTCCCTCCACAGCAGGGAGGGGACATAGGGAAAACTTTACTCTTCATCTAGAAATTATTCATTTTACTCTAATTTATTTGTCAGTGTCATTAAGTTTGTATCCCCATCTCAGTGGGACAGTGTTTAATACTGCTATTTCTACTGTCAGTACATTCTTGCACCCTCTTTGTTTGGAAACATCCTATAATCACAAAATTGCCTAGGTTGGAAGGGACCTTGAAGCTCATCCAGTTCCAAGCTTCTGCCATAGGCAGGGACACCTTCCACTATCCCAGGTTTCTTAGAGTCCCATCCAACCTGGTGCTGAACATTTCCAGGGATGGGGTAGTCACAGCTTCTCTGGGGAACCCATGAATGTCTGGTAATTTTTTCCTTAAAATTCTATTATACTGGAAGTTCCTAATTTTTATAATGAGATAAAAGTGTGCCTGGAGTAGAAATGTGGAATGAAACCCTTACATTTTGTATTTTGTTAAGATGAGAGGTGCTCACTGTGTTGTTCTTGAAAGCACTAATTACTAATGTTACTTAGGTCCAAGGATCCTTGGGAAGGAATATACATCTAAAGAGGAAAAATATTATGAAGTACTAGATTCAACTCCAGTAGCTTGTACCTATCAATAAACAGCATCAGAACTTCCCAGGGTGGTGTAAACTTGCCCTGTGGTGCACACAAGATTAGTTTTGTGTTGCTGTGCAAAGAATTGAGCCAAATCTTTTAGGAAAAAAAAAAACAAAAACAAAACAAAACCAGACTTGGTTCAGTCTGAACTTTTGTTCCTCAGAAAGCTCAAGAAGCTGTTCAGGAAGCTGAAGGATGAAAGAACTGAGCTAAAGGAAATGGACACCAACCAATCAAAGGACCGTCAGCAATGGGATCTTGACTACATCTTGGAACCTTTCACTGGACTGACTCCAGAATACATGGAAATGAGTAAGTTTTCAGAATTTCCTTTCCTTTTCTGCAATAACCACGGCTTTACATAGGACTGCATCTCAGGAGTGGTCATGAGAAGGGGGGAAAAAGTACCCCAGCACTTGTAGTTTTCAGAAATTCCATGTAAGCCAGCAGGGCTATGAGACTACCATAGTGCCAAAAGAGAAATAATCATGAATCCCAGTATCTGTTAGTACTTCTGATGTCAGATTCCAGTGTTCCTAGCTGAGTAAAGTGCATAGAAACTATTTGGCCACAGAATCAATAGCTATAGTGAGGAGGGATCTCTGGAGATCATCTGATCCAGCCTCCTGCTGAAAGCAGGGTCACCTAGAGGATGTTGCTCAGAGACTTGTCCAGTTGGGTTTTGAGTATTTCCAGGGATGGAGACTAAACAACTTTTCCAGTATTTGATCACCCTTACACGAAGGATTTTTTAATGTTTAAATTGCACTGCCTACATTTCCACTGGTGCTCTTGTCCTTTCCTTTCTTGCCCTTGAGAAGGTTTTAACTCTGTCTTCTCCAACCTGCCACATGGGTAAGATCCCCTGAATCTTCCTTTCCTGTGGTACAGCAATCCCAGTGGTCTCAGCTTCTCCTTGTTCATCAGGTCCTTTGATCCCTTAACCATCTTAATGGCTTTCCAGTGGATTCACTGCAGTGTGTCCATGTTTTTCTTCTACTGGGCAGCACAGCAGACACAGTAAACTGCTTCATGAGTAGACCCTGGAGAGGCAGGGAAGGAGAAAGCAGGAATGCTGTGGGTGGGGGGAGTAGAAAGGACAGAAATAATCCAGGCAAACCCAAGCTTTAGGACACACAAGAATTCATGGAGAAGCACAGTGGGCATGGTGTCTAAAACCAGAAATCTCTTAAATATTGAATGTGGCAAGTCCTGTTTTAACAAGTCATGATTCTCAAAATATCTAAAGGGGAACACATTTTATGGCAAAAAGATTAAATATCATATATGGTTTATCTCTCTATACAGAAACAATCTTGGTTTGTAGATATAATTTATAATCTAAAATTTAGTATGTGAAAATGTATAGAATGGTAGATTTATGTAAATCTATAAATGTGCAAGTGTATATGAGGTATTTCACATGATGGCAGATTTGAGGATGTCTTATTAATATGTTTAGCATCCCAACCTTGCCCTCTGTAGTGCCATCAAGAATCTGTCACCTCCCATTATTTCCCTCTCAACTGTTCCAACTCACCTTAGGATCTGTCTGTGTTGCCACTTCTATTACTCCATCCCCTTCTGCACATGATGATACTTTGTTGAAAAATTATCTGATTGTTTTCTATTAATTACTTCAGCCCAAGATGATTTTTCTTCCTGTAAACTTTAAGCAAGCCTCTTAGCAATTTTTGCAATTAAACAATGGTGAAAAAACATAGACACTTTTTCCCTGTAAAAAAAAAATTTATGCTTAGGAATAACTCAGAAACATCTGTATTTTAACAACCCAGATTTCTTGGTTAGGTCTAAGGACAAGGATCTTTAGTTACCAGTAACAAATACATACTGGTGTGATGTTTGTCAGCATTGCTTGAGTTTGCTGTTGATGCTGCAAGCTTGAACAAAATTTCCAAAATGTCAAATTTGTTTTATGGGTTCATTTAAGGCCACCTGTTCAGAAAGGAAGCAGGTCAGTAGTCTGTCCTTCAATGAATAAAAGCTACAGTGGGGTTTTCCTTACCTGTATTTTGACTTCAGAATACCTCTTGAAGCTCTCATGTTTAACCATTTGTTATGCTGTCCCTTAGGGAACTGTTTGGGTTTTTTAATTTTAGGAGCAAATTGTTGAAGTTGCCAAGATGAGTCAAATCATGGCCACTAAAATGAGTAGGTTAATGTGTTTATAAAAAAAAATTAAAAAAAAATAAATGCAGAAGTATCACCACAGTCTGTTATGGTTTGGGGGGTTCCTGTTCCAGGGAGTGGTCCCAACCCCAAGCTTGCCAGAGTTTGGACAATGCTTTCAGGAACATGGTGGGATTCTTGGGCTGTCCTGTGCAGGGCCAGGAGTTGGAGTTCGATGGTTCCCTTCCTACTTGGGATATTCTGATTCTATTCCATGGTTCTGACTTGTAGTATCAGGGTTTAAGGTACTGATGTTATAAATCACTGGACACTGAGCCTGTAATTTAGATCAGTCCCTTTTGCTGGGATCATAAACCATTGCGAGTGCCTCAGCCCGCACCCACTCGGGGATAATTCAGGGAACATGAATGGGTGAATTATTGATCTAAACCTTTGCTTAAAACAGGAGGATAAGCTTCCCAAGTGGAGAAGCCTCACAGTGTGCCAAGCTGTGCCCTGCCTATGGGATTTGCAGACAAATGTGTGGCAGATGAAAGCCAAACTGCACCTCCCCAACCCTGGTTGCTGCCCTGGGTCCACATCCCTGCTCTCAGCTGTCACATCCACTGCTCAGACCACCCACGCTGGCAGGAAGCACTTGGTGCAGCTCAGCACTCAACCTGTCAGCTGGGATTGTTGTCAAGGGCATCACGCTACAAGAGGCAGCTCAGCAGATTATTCACCTATTTCTCTAATTTTGAGTTGGGGACAGTGGGAAGGGAAGCAATGCAGAAGGCCAGAGGAAGGTATTTTTTTTTATCCTGAATTGCTTAAAAAGACAAGGTTACTGGAATGTAAGAAGAGATGTGATATTAAGGAAAAGAGAGAAATCTGGCTGCTGTTTCAGAACTTCGTTCTTAGTTTTCACACTGATTTACTCAGGCAACCTCCCTCAGACATCAGTAGGAATCTGGAATGAAGCAGCTGAAGGAAGAACTGCACATGGGGCTTGCTGCAGCCTTTGGGTTTCCCCATGCAGATGATGATGGGGTTTAATGCAAAAACAGGCAGATTATGTATACAAGTATGAGTAGTCTCTACATTCAGGTTTGTCCTGCCAGGATGCTCCTACTTTTGAGGATGGATGACATCCTTAGCTAAGACTCTTGCCTCCAGGTGTATCATTCATTAGGCTGTACCCTAATCATAGGCAGTTCTTGCTTTTTTTCTATCCATATATCCTCTCTCATTTACTGATTTCTGTCAAAGCCTGGAGTCTGGCCCACTCCACACATGGCAAATCACACATTCTCTTTGCACTTTGTTATGAAGCAAATTAATCCCATTAAGGCAGCACTTCTCTGAGGGAGAGGGCTTGGAACAGTCTCAGGATGTGTTTTGCAACATGATGCACCACAAGTAAAGGAATTTTTGATGATCAGTACCCCACTTAAATTCTGGGATGTCCATTTCAAAGCTGTTTTCTTTTTAGTTCTTTTTCTTATTCTAACAATCCTGAAGCCTTAGAGAGACTTCCACTTTCTCACTCTCCTACCCCTGCCCTCATTACAATCATGGTAGGTTCATAGAAATAGCAAGATTTACTGGTTATTTTTTAACCTCCTCTATTTTCCGATTTGGGAAATGTAACTCTGTTCACTGGAATTTGTTTCTGCAAAATACCAGTCACTGTAGTCCATGCCAACAAATTAGGTTAGCTGTAAGAAGGAATTTTTTTACAATCAGGATTGTGAAACACTGGCATAGGTTGCCCAGAGATGTGGTGGATTCCCCATCCTTGGAAACATTCCAGGTCAGGTTGGATGAAGCTCTGAGCAACAGCATCTAGTTGAAAATCTCTGCTTATTGCATGGGTTTGGGGAAGATGACATTTAAATGTCCCTTCCAACCCAAATGATTCTATGGGTAACAAGATTAATTTTTTAGGATCTTTGAATCTGATTTCACCAGCAGACTGTGCTGAACTTTTTTGTTGTGTAGGCCTTGGATGTCAATAGCACTTCTGCACAAAGATTTGACTTGTGACAAATCAGTGACATTTCTGATGACTGCCTGTTTAGATATTATTAATTGACATATTCCTGCATTTCTTAGTGGATACACTCTTAAAACACCTGAGTGATCAGAAAATTTTTCTCAAGTAATCCTGAAACATAAATTATCACTGTCAACATGTGTCTAATTTGTCCTTAGCAATTCCTGCTTCCAAAACTGTGCGAAGACTTTTGACCCAG
The DNA here is from genome assembly GCF_049639895.1 of Pseudopodoces humilis. Lineage (NCBI taxonomy): Eukaryota > Metazoa > Chordata > Aves > Passeriformes > Paridae > Pseudopodoces > Pseudopodoces humilis. The sequence continues at coordinate 12,406,759 of NC_142204.1, read as the reverse complement.
GCCAATATACCATACTATGTGCATTCCCAAAGTAGGTAGCATGTACAGCAGTTTCCTCTTCCACATGGCAGCAAGTTTGCATCATGTGTAACTGGCGTGCAGTGATAGAAGTTGGCAAGAAATTTGTTGTAAAATGCTGTTTAGAGTAGCAATAAATATTGCTAATGGAAGAAACTTTATTAAATCGGCTCCAAGAGCAAAATGATGCACATGAATGTCTGAAATTTCTTGTCACTTGTGTTTCCTTGAGAAGAAACTGAAATCAGCAATGATTTTCTGATTCCTATTTCATTTGGTCTTCCCATCTCTGGCCTAACCCCTCTAGGAGTCCAGGCTTCATGTGGCAATTGATTAAAAACTTTCTTCCTCAAGAAAAAGTAATAATAAAAGGTTTCATCATCCAACTTCTGTTTAAAAACAATGGCACAGGAAGAAAATGATCAGATCCCATGTCTGTGGCTACTGACTACTATAAGGGTTAATCTGAGCGGTTTGGAAGAATTTCCCCTAAAGCAGGAAAAGCCATCAAAAAAGGCAATGTGTGAGGCAGAAAAAGAAAAAAAAATCACTGAAGAGAAAACTGCATTTTTCTATAATCTCTATAATGAGGATGGTTTTGAAAATACCATTGGTGGTTGTGTGTAGGCTTGTTACATACATTTATTACAGAAGAGTTATAAATTACACCTTTTCCTTAGTTTTTCAGCCAGGTCTGGCTGTATATCAAAAAGTTTCTTCCTAGGATTTGGAAAGTTGCTTAGCAGAGAAGTGATTTTTCCACTGTTTACTTCTAGTAACACATGATCCTATGACAGATATTATTGATAAAGAAGAAAGAAAAAAAAGCAACAGAATCATAAATAAATACCTTGTCTTAGACGAGGCTTTGAGGTAAAAGACACTTGGGTTCCTCACACTACTGAACAGGTAAATCTTGTAGAACCTGAGTGATCCACACCATGGAGGGTTTTCTGCTGAGGACTGATTCTTTATCCCTTACACAAGAACAGCAGCCACCGCCCTCCAGGTCCATAATTTAAAAGCTCTGATTTGTGCTCTTAGTCGTAACTTGGAGGCCAGACTTGGAGGGACAGGGTGTGTTGTTGTTGTACTCAGGTTCTGCTCAGGCCCTGCACAGTTTCTGTGAAGATCTGAATTCTGAGAAGGGCTGTGACCTGAGACACTTCTTTGGATGATGTTTGTCCTTCAGAGTTTTTGTCTCGGCCGGAGGCTGGATGAGGTATTCCAGATGTGGCATCAGGGGTTGCAAAACTGAAGGGCTGGCTCTGAGCCCTTGGCCTCTTTCCTGCTCAACTCAGACAGTAAGGGCACCACTAGTGCGTGGTTTGGGCTTTTTCCCTCATCAGAAGTAGGCTTTGTGTCAGTGACAGCACATCCAGGGTCATGTTTGGATGCCCAAGAAGATATTTCGCATGTAGCTGACTTTCCACAACACCCAACCTTCAATTGTTTTATTTCCTATCTTGTGCCATGAGCATGGGGAATTTTCATCTCTCTTTTCTCCAGACTGGCTTACAGGGGAGTAGGAAAACTATGAAACAGTCCAGCTCCTGGCACGGGTCTCTTTAGCCTTTTCCATGTACATGAACAGCTTTGTATGGAGACCTTATGGCATAAACATAAGTGTAAAAAAGGGTATTTAAGGGTTGCCATCAAGTTTTTCAGCCAAAAAAGGGATGACTTGGTGTCAACTGTCCTTTAAGGAAGAGTGTGAGTGTCCTAAAAGTAGTGTAAATATTTCCAGTGTGACCAGACAGGCATCCACAGAACTCCAGGATACTGAGAAAAGATTCCTCCTAGGATCTGGACAGCAATACCTCTCTTTGTAATCTATTCAGGTTTGTTTTTAGAAACACTGATCACACTCAACAAGTACCTGTGAATTGCTGAGGCTGTTCAAAGACTCCTCCATTTAATGATTGTTTGCTAATTTGTTATGCAAGGCCATCTAAATTCTGGTTTTGGCTTTGGGATTGCTTTTTTGCCTGCTTTTTGCATCATTTACACTTTCATAAGAAGGAGTTGAGAAGGTTGAAGAGATTTCAAGATGGCCACACAAACACTTCTGGCACAGTTTTCTATGAAGACATATTTACACAATTATCCAGAAGTCCTTTGCATACCTTGAACATTTTTTCATGAACTTGAAAAAAAAATTTAACTGCATTTTCCCAGACAATGAATGAAGAGGCTACAAACAACATCAAAGCAAATGTGTGTGTGGTTTATTCTTAAAGTATTGCAAACATTTTATTTTTTTTTTCCTTTTCATTTTATCTTTTTACAGAATCCTCCCAGCTGTATTCCTGCTAAATTCACTTAGAAACAAATAAGGCATACTTTGGGGTTATGTATTTTTCTAAGTATTTCACAGTTTTGGGGGAACTGTTTTTGTTACTTTAATATCTGTTTTTATTTCCTTGTTAATTCCTTTTCCTGACTCTGAACATAAAATAGTCAGGGAAGTATCATTTCAAAAGTAGGATGTTGTGTGCTTTGAAAAAGCTCCATCTTAGTGTATATACTTTAGCTCAGAAAAAAACAATAAGAATGAAAATCTAAAGGCCATGTAATAATAATAATAATAATGGTATATATTAATGATAATAATACAATATATATATTATAAATATAGTGTATATACTAAAATAGTATATAATAATGATAATAATAATAATAATAATTAATATACAGAGATTTTACTTTATTGTTCCTGAGATGAGAAAGAGGAAATATCAGATGACTTGCAACCTGTACACAAAAAAAAAAGTGTAAGTGAGAAGGTCCTGGGGAAAACTGTTTCAAGAGTTAGTTGTAGGTTGTGACAACAGTGCTGAAGGAAAATATTTTAAAGTATAAAATACAGTAAATATATAGTATATATTTATAGTATGTATTGTATATATTTATAGTATATATACAGTGTATATATATAGTATATATTTATATAATATATATATATAAAGTACATATATATTGTGCTATGTACACAGAATATTGTACTATTTTCTCAGAAAAGTGAAATTCCTCCCTCAGTGGAGAGAGAACTTATACAGGAATTTGCCAAAAAAGATGCCACAGTAAATATGGCATTTAAACACACCAATACTTTTTCTATGCTAATATTTTTTTAACTCTGAGATGTAGATCACAGTCACATTTATTAGTTTAATATATTTATTTTTATATATATTTATATAAAATTCACCTTCATTCAGATTTAAAGAGTAGTATTTCTAAACTTGGAGGATATCAGTGACAAAAGGAGGGATCAAAGTGCTGCACAGCACCACTGGCTCCTGCATCCACAGAGACACTTCTGTTCTTGCTTTTCACAGGCTGCCACCAAGTTTTTCAAAGGAAGCTGGAAGAAATAGTGGCACTTTGTAGATTTTCTTCTTTTAGTTGATTGTGTATAATTTTCCTTACAGAGAAAAGCACAGGAAAGAAGCAGCATGGACTAATCAGTTAATTATGTGTAAATGCAGAAAAATAGACTCTGAACCCTTTGTCCTTTATTAAATTTATTTTCCTTTGGCTTGTGCTTGTGCTAGCAACTTGAGGCTTTATTGGAAACACTCATAAAGCATAGTGACAAACTTTTGTCTTTTCATAGCCCTAGTCTGGGATATTTATTTCTGGGACCAAACTGGGAAGTAGAATTTTATGGGGTTGGTAATGCACAAAGCTCATTAACAATTTGCTGCTCCCTTCAGAAGCTATCAAAAAACGTTTCTTTTTTTTCCCCCAGTTATCCAATTTGGCTTTGTCACACTCTTTGTTGCCTCCTTCCCTCTGGCCCCTGTCTTTGCTCTTCTGAACAACATCATTGAGGTTCGTCTTGATGCAAAAAAATTTGTTACTGAGCTGAGGAGGCCAGACACAGTGAGAGAAAAAGATATAGGTGAGTAATGAAAGAGCACTGTAGTGAAGATTAGACCAAAAATACAAAGAAAATTTATAATGAACCCATTATAATGAATAATGAATAAGTTTTCTTCTTTCACTTACAGGTATTTGGTATAACATCTTGAGTTGTATTGGAAAGCTTTCAGTGATGATTAATGTAAGTGTTTGGTTATACCAATTTCTAACCATGATCTTGGGAGCTTATACTGTTCCTTCAACGTAAATTAAAATTCTTTATAATTCAATCTTTATAATATTTTATATTTCATTGTCCCTTCAACATAATTTAAAAGTGGCATCTAATTTTCTCAATTGCTCAAATACAACAGAATACAGATACGTTATGTTTATTGTGCTTTATGTACTCTCTAAGAAAAATTTTCCTGTATATGCTTTAAGATAAAAAAATCTCATGCCCTAGGACTTTCATCCTAATAGTTTCTAATGGGTTTTTAACCTACAGATCATAAACTCATAGGATCATTTATGTTGGAAAATACCTTTAAGGTCATGGGATGATACCAGAGATATTAAAGATGTCAAAGCTCTTTAGAAAGGGAGGTAATTTTTACTATTGAAGGGAGAACTTGTGGAGGGGTTGTTATGCAATTTCTTTAATAAAATAGCTTCTAGCACAACAACACAGCACTCCAAAGCTGCCAGAGGGACAGTGTTGTTTCACTTGGGTGGAGCATTCTTCACTCATGGCTCTCCAGTTTCCAGGATTTAAGACAGGAAATCTGTGGAACCCCACACATCCCCATAATCTCACTGTCAGGCACAGATTTCAGCTGTCCAGCACTGAGCTATGCTGGAGGATAAAAACTCTGCAGCTTCTTGTTTTTCTCTGAATACACTTTGCAGATTTATGATCCTTGATTATTTCCTGTCTTGATCGAACTCTAGAAATTTTTATTTCCTGGAGATTCCATTAAAGTATGAGTTAGATACATTTTCTTGAAAGAAATATAAATACGTGCATACCTGTTTGAAAAAACCCCAAACACTGAATGCCCAATTCTACTTCTCCATCTGGATAATACTGACACAGGAAATTATTATTTAGTAAAACACAAATTTAAATCATCGTAAGATCATAGAATGGTTGGGGTTGGATGGGACATTAAAGACCATCCCATTCCAAGGCCCCTGCCATGGGCAGGGACACCTTCCACTATCCCAGGTTGCTCAGAGCCCCATCCAACGTGGCCTTGGACACTGCCAGGGATGGGGCAGCCACAGCTGCTCTGGGCAACCTGTGCCAGGGCCTCGGCACCCTCACAGGGAACATTTTTTTCCTAATATCCAATCTAAACCTCCTGTGTGTCGGTTTGATTCTATTCCCTCTTGTTCTGTCAGTCCAGGCACCTGTCAAAAGTCCCTCTCCAGGTCTCTTAAAGTCTCTTCAGGCACTGGAAGGGGTTCTAAAGTCTCCTCCCAAATCCTTCGCTTTTCTAGACTGAACACCAATTCTCTTGGCGTGTCTCTACAGCACAGGGGCTCCAGCCCTCTGACCATCTTCATGGCCTTCTCTGGACCTGCTCCAACAGGAGTGCATCCAGAGCAGAAATCAAAGGAATTCTTATTGATATTCTGTGATCGATTGCCTCCACAATTACACCAGTTTTATGGGATACCAGTCTCATGAGGTTTAATACCAGCATGTATCAAATGTTTAGCGTTTAATACCCCCCATGTGAGATGTGTGAATCCTGATGCTGAGGGGAAAATGGACATTGTTTGGTGTAACTACACTAAAATATAGGCCATATTATACCAACTGGCTAATAAGTTTGTTGTAGGTGTTTTTTAAACTAGTGATAAACCTCCTAATGGCTCCAGAAATGAAAAGAATTGGAGCAATGGACAGTTGGTTAGTTACTTTTGCTACTTCCTTAGCTGAGCCTTCCCTTGGAGAGACAGAGCAGTTTTGTTATATATATTATATACAGGTTTATACTGTGCATTTATATGTAGATGTTCTATACCAATTCTGGCCTTATAACTCTCCCTTCACCACCACTCGAAGTTTACCTGAACATCAAATTTTTCCCCTGAATTAACTAACCTGGAGACACAGATTCACAATGCTGTTGTTTGGTTGTTAGTTTGATTTTTTTTGTTTTTCCATCTCTCAGGCTTTTGTCATTGCTGTCACCTCTGATTTCATCCCACGCCTTATGTATCAATATGCATACAGCCAGAATGGAACCATGCATGGCTTCATCAATCACACCCTCTCGTACTTCAATGTCAGCCAGCTCAAGGCTGGGACACAGCCTGAAAACTCCTTGTTTGCACAGGAAGTTTTGTTCTGCAGGTAAAGTACTTGCAAGGGCAGTTTGCACAGTCAAGGGAATTTCCTTGGCTCTTATGTTATTTTTCAAAGTGGGAATTGATAAAATTCACTTATATGGTCATGTATTCAGCAATATTCATGTATGTTTGAAAATGTGGGTTTGGAAGTACAGCTTTTAGAGTACTCTTACTGTGTAACAAGGTCTTCAAAAGGGTTTTTTCAGGGCATTAAAAGGCAAAATAAACAATTTAGACAGACTTGATCCAAAGAAAAAAGCAAACTAACACTTTCTTTACTGAAAGATATAGATTTAATTAAAAATAATGTTCTTTTTTCTCACACCCAGTGATTAGAACCAGGTTTTCTCTGTCTTTATTAAATTCAGTCCTCACTTGCTGAGATATGGGTTTTCAATATATTATGTCCAACTTTAAAACCTGAACCAGTTGCCATCTACATGTCTTCTATTTCAGATTCATCTTTTCAGATTGGGGAAACAAGGCTCAACTTCCTTTAAAATATGTACCAAATACCAGATACCCATGGAGTAGTTCCAGTTTGCATGAGAAATCACTAATGTGGCTCCAGCTTTCAAACTGACTTTGTTCTTTTATAATAATATGCAGAAATTCAAAGAGCTGATTTCAGGCATTACAACCCCCAGCTGTTCAAAACTGAGGTTCTTTGGGTCAGTGCTATATTCAACAGCCTGTCTCACCTTCCTTTTTGACTCCCTCGAAATCACCCTGTGCTTGGTCTCTGCACAAAATAATTATAAAAGTTCCTCTTTCATTTATTTAAGGAGAGCCTTAATGTACAGAGGTTTTCTCTCCCTTGCTTTGAAGTGCAATATATCTCACTGATTTTAAGTGAGGTACATACCTTGCCCAACTATAACCCACAAAAATGGCACATCCCAGTTTCTTCATCAGAAGCAGGGTAAATAGGGAGAGAAATCTGTCTCTCTATGGCAGTGCTGTTGGGAATGCCTTTGGGGATACCTACATTCTCACCTTGACTTCAGCACAGGATAGATGGGTGCCCCTCCTAACTTTTAAGCAGCTTGTAAGCATGTGAGCTCTGCAACTCCCTTTTTCTGCTGCTGGGAGTTGTTAGCAAAATATTCCCTGTTAGAATATGCAACATCTCCGAACTTTTAGATTTGTAAGTCTGTGAAATGCTTTTGCACCCTCAATTTCTAGTACTTTTTAATTTTTTTTCCCTAAATTTGCCTGTGTTTTCCTTCAACAAGCATATTGATCCACTTCACTGTGATTTTGCTACTTTTACAATGCTGCTTTTTACCTTGTGTCAGCCACTGGCCTCTGTTTATAGCTGTTTAAGTGCTGGTGTGCTTGGAAATATGTGCATTAACAGCAGGGGTGAAAGGCACTCCTCACATTAGTATGGTCATACACAGCCAAATACTCAACAGAGCCCAGATACTGGGAGGAGGGAATCATCTACACTGGGTACAAAAGTGGTCCCTGCCTGATGATACCTTCTAAGAGACTGAGAAGAAGAAAAAAAATAATGTTTGACCATGTGTTAGTCTGAGTGAGACAGAACTATGGGAGCATTTCTCTTCTGTTATCAGGAAACATTTGGGAAAAGATGTCAGCATCCACAAACAGTGTTTCTCATTATCATCTTTCTCATTTGAATCTTATCAGAATCTCAGCTTTGGACAGAACTATCACTGTGATAAAGTATGGGGTCTCTAACTTGTGTCCCAAGAGACAGGCAACCAAACACTGCCCCTCAAGCTGGAAATAAAATCTGTATTTCTGTTTCTGGCAAATGCATTGGGAACAAGATGACCTCTCTTATTCTTAGATTTCTGTGACCTCTGGAGATAAATGTGGTTGCAATGAGGCTGCATTTTGCTCCTTATGGGCATTGCCAGAGATTAAGGTATCTTAAAAATAACCGTAACACGCCAGAAACAACTCTGCCATTGAACACAGAGAATACATTCTTCCAATATTTAGAGCAGCATTTTCTACAGTGCTGTGAACTCTTTGGCACTGCTTCCAAATAAAGGTTGCTGTAAAGCTGTTCTGATGCACAATATTAGTTGTAATTTTACTTTTTTTTTCAGGGAAAAGTGGCATTTGTATAGCTGAAGGCAAATTAGAAGCAAATCTTGCTAAGATATGGGATATTTTTATTGGTTTTTCCCTTTTGGTCCTTGTAGCCTTGTATGATAATGGAGTATATACAAAATTGCTGGTCACACTGAAATAAGGAAGCAGCAGATACAGAGTCATTCAAGGGGCTTTAACATGTCTGCTCCAACATTCAGCAATTTTATAAAGTCTCTCTGAATTTATTTTCTTCATGTCATGGGATTCATCTCATCTATTCCTAATGGTCAGTTGTGGATGCTAACATTTTTCCCTGACTAATTTTTATATATTCCTTCACTGCTGATTCTGTGATTCTGGATGTTTTTCCCAATTTCTTCTCAAAGACCAGCTGATGAAGGAAATTGAACAGATTTGCTTATTTGGACTGATTTCAAGTTCCACCAATATATATAGTTTGATTTGTTTTTTTTTACCAGTCTTTTTTTTCCCCCATACAATAAACTTCTGAAATACATTAACATCTTTGTCTTAGCTCTGGCTTCAGTTCACATTTGTCCAAGTGTTCTGTGGTTCTCTCTACCCAGCTTCCCTTCCCCTACAATTCTCTACTTTCAGTGCACATTTTTCTGTTCTTATGACTTTCCTGTGCTCTATTCTTCAACCACATTGACCACTACATATTCTTGTCCTTTTTCAGTGGAATTAAAGTGGAATTACATGCTTGCTATTTTGGAAACACAATAGTCTTTGCAGCACTGGTTGATTGCTGTTCTTGCCATACCTGCTGAATCAAATATTTTAAGAGTGAAGCATTGAAAAGGTGAGGGAATCAGAGAGTCATAGAATATCCTGAGTTGGAAGGGACCCACAAGGATCTTCAAATCCTGACCCTGCACAGAAGACCCAAAAAATCACACCTGAGGGTAGTGTCCAAATGCTTCTTGAGCTGAAAAGATAGTATTTGTAAAAAAGAAATCACCTGTAGAATGTAGGGGTTAGAAAAGGTCCCACATGCCAGAAAATAATTATAAAAGGAGGTGGGGGTGAGGCCCAGCTACCTCATCTATAGCTCTGGCAACATTTTCCTTCACCATAAATCATTTACACATGTTCTGTTTAGTGTAGGTTCAGGCATCACAAGCAGTGTGATTCCCAGCTGAGCCAGGTGAGATTTCCAAGGGGTCTCATGTTCTGCAATACTTACATTGTTTGTGAAGCTCAGAATGCATTAAATGGAAAACTCACCACAGTTGGTGATTCTTCCAGGTGAACCTGGGCTCCATTTCAAGAATGGAATTGATTTATAGTGGTCAGAAAAGTCCACAAGAAACTCAGTGGTTTTCCTTGGCTTTGATGTTCAAGCAGATGAAGTTCAAGGGAACTGACTTTGGCTCTTGATGTAGCACTTTTACAGATTTGAGCAACATGTGGGAGTCCACAATGTCCAGAAAAGTTCCAGAAGGGGGATCTGGCAGTGCAGGAAGAGCACAGAAATCCTGAGACAGGACCTGTGCATGCACTGCTGAACAAAACCATCCAGGAGCTAACACAGCCCAGGGAGTTCTTCCCTAAATTAACACAGCCCGCACTTTAAAGTGGTCTGCTCCTTCCTGTGGGCTGTACTTGTGTCCTTTGTCTGCAGAAACTGCAGCACAGAATCACATCCAGCATTCCAGACTGTTTCTTGGGGGTGGGGAGCGGCAGGATGTACGTGATACGTGGATTGCAAATGTGTAATTTAACATGCAAAACCATGTGGGTAGAACCTGAAGGTAAGTTTGGCAAGCACACCTGCAAACTGAAGCTGACAGATTATATATATGAACCTTCTCTATTATCCCCCAATGGAGATTTTTGCACAGACTAATGAATCTTACTGTCAGGACAGGTTTTGTGGTATTCAAAACAGATTTTCCCTTTCTTAATTTCATCCCATTACTCCTAGTCAAACACTGGGAACAGCACTAAATTATCCCTTTTAGTCCTGAGGGCACAATTTGTGCATGGTTATCATGTCCAACTGTGGCTGTTACTTACCAAAGTGGAGCAATACATGTGCTGCTCTTTAATCTTCTCAATCAGTCTCCTCAGCCCTTGTACTGTTCTCCTGAACTCCCTTCAATTTGTCACTATCTTTTTTTTTTGGTTTCCATCTTTCTTTCTTTCTTTCTTTCTTTCTTTCTTTCTTTCTTTCTTTCTTTCTTTCTTTCTTTCTTTCTTTCTTTCTTTCTTTCTTTCTTTCTTTCTCTCTTTCTCTCTTTCTCTCTTTCTCTCTTTCTCTCTTTCTCTCTCTTTCTTTCTCTCTTTCTCTCTTTCTCTCTTTCTCTCTTTCTCTCTCTCTTTCTCTCTTTCTCTCTTTCTCTCTTTCTCTCTTTCTCTCTTTCTCTCTCTCTTACTCCTTTTTCCTTGCCCCTCCCCTCTGGAATCTGCACAGCTGAATGGCTGAATAAAGCGTTACAGGTGTGGGTTTACCTGGGCCATTCAGAGGAAGGCTAACTCCACTGTCCCAGCACCATTGTGCCTCTTGTTGATACACCCACAAATCATACACTGTCCTGCTGCCATATTTCAAACTTGTGCTAACTTGCTGGCCAATGCATGCTCCAGGCTATTTCCACATTCAAACACTATCCCTTCAAAGATCCTTCAAGTGTTTTATTTTTAATTATTTTCCATTTCCCCATATTATTCTCATTGTGCTTCCTGTCTCCATTTCCTATTGCTCTCTGTGTTTCCTGCTATTTGCAAAACTTTCCAATTTAGGAGCATCTGTGATTTTTATTAGCCTGTTGTTTACTTCCAAATGATTGATGATAATACTAAAAGCAAGTCTTTACACCAAACCACTAAGGCTCTGTTTTATCCTGTCCAAGGCTAGACAGTTAATTTAGGAAGTGCCTTTCCCATGGCTCCCCCTTTCGTTAATGCAAAGGCAGGAACCACCAAAGCATGAGTCACATTTTATGTGGGCTGAATTATTCCCTAAATTAATCAAGTTTTAGGTGAGATGAATGCAGGTTTATCTCCTTTAGTCTGAAAATGCCTTGGACTATCTCTCTGCTTTCATTTCAGCATTTTATTCCCTGTATATTGATGTCAATTTACATTAAGAAAATAAAGGGGACTTCTGTAAATCCTCTGAAATCTGGACATGTTAAAGCAATGTTCCGATGTTAGTTACAACTGTGAAAACCAAACTAAGTGTGTTAAATTCAGTGGAGGTAGGCCAGCTCTAATTCTGAAGTTGTATTTCATAGTAATGGTTGAAGTAAGAACATCTGGAGGATTTGATTCTTTAGGTTTTGTGATTGGAAAATCATGTTAATCACAGCAATTGATGCTGGAGGAAATTGCTGGAACTATGATAGCTGAGTTGTCTCTATTTCCAGGTTCAAAGACTACAGAGAACCACCTTGGTCTCCACAGCAGTATGAGTTTTCTAAGCAGTACTGGGCGGTCTTATCTGCTCGCTTGGCTTTTGTGATTCTATTTCAGGTAAGTCTGATGAGTTGCTTCACTTTCAGTCACAGAAATATCATCATAAATGGATCCAAACGCATGTTCCGAAGCAGCTCATGTCCAATAAACATGGAAGGCAAGACACACAGCTTCCTTTAGCCCTTGGTGCTAGCAGTGACCCCCAAAATACCACAGGTTTAAGTTTTAAAATTATGTGTAAGTGGACTCTGTCAACTTTTATACTCTCAGAGGCACCACTTGCAAAAAGCACATAAATGCTGTGTAAGCTTGTTAACTGCTCTTCTTTACCCAAAGCAAGAAATAAACAGGAGTAATAAATCCTCTAAGGGTTTTTGCTACTTTCTTGAATTGAGTGCAGTAAATTGTCCCCAGTGTGAGGATTTAATTAGCAAGGGATTTGCTATCATGGCTTGCCTTTCGAATGGCTCCCTTCTGCTCTTCTCCATAATCTGGGATCCTTCCACAGCCAAATTGGGCCCATCCCTCTATTTCAAATCTGCCTTTCTTTTGTCCTCACCTGCCAATTGTTCCCAAGTGTTTCTGTGAATCTTGTCTGGTTTGTATTGCCCTCTTCTGCTTCTTCGTCATGCCTTCAGTAATTTTCCACCACTGACTGCAAAGCAGTTGAAAGCAACTGGTTCTGCTGGGCTTCAAGCCCTCTGCCTGCTCTGCCAGAGAACATTCCCTGGTTAATTAGCTCCACTGTCTCAGATGGGGACAGAGAGTTCATGCTAGCAGCCCTGTCAGCAAACTGTTCTCACACGTTTCCAAGCGTTACACAGCATAGAGCTTCTCAAAGCATTATCATGACAGTACAAATCCCCAGAACATTGATTATCTATAGATTTCACAAGCAAGTGAAGCTTTTTTCCCAGTCTGCTTCCTGCTAGAAGTTATGAGCACCACCTGTAATCACCTTGACACCTGAGGTTTGGGGTTTTGGCTTGTACACTATGGTAGTGTAAAAACAATTCTGCTTGTCAGCAGACAGAGGAATCTGAGGACAGAATGGCCATGAAAGTTGTCTGCTATGTGCTCAGGCCACACTGGAAACAAACGGGTTATCTTTGCCTTGTGCTGTAGGATTTTTGATTGTATTGGGGAATAGCCTTATATTAATGGATTCCAAACTCAGTATCAAGGAATTGGATGTTGAGAACTGGGCACCTTTGGATGCCTGTAAAGGATAATGCTGGTTTAGCTACTAAGGCCATGGATTATTTAATGATTCCATGTCCTTTCCTATTTCAAATGTAACTAAAGCTTGTGTTTAACTCAGCCTCTACACTGAGGAGTAGCTGTGTACAGACCTGAGCTATTTCTTGCAATAAAGCCTTAATCAACTGCTTACTACCACACACTACCAGCAAAATCTGTTTGACATCTGTCTCATAGCTATAACAAATGTTTTGTTTTGCTCCAGTGTGAGTATTTTGGATTTTTCATGCTTGCTTCACGTCTGTTGCTGTACTTGCAGAACTTGGTGATGTTCCTCAGTGTTCTGGTTGACTGGATGATCCCTGACATCCCCAAGGACATCAGTGAACAGATCAAAAAGGAGAAAACCGTGCTTGTTGACTTCTTTTTGAAGGAAGAGCATGAAAAGCTGAAGCTGATTGAAAGCTTTATTGCGTGCGACAAGCGGAAACACGAGAGTGGGACCAAAAGCAAAAGGGCCAGGGCTTCCAGCTTCTCCCAGTGTCACCACAGCCCCAAGGGCAGCTTCACCTCCTTCAGCTCACAGCACACAGTGGTGTGACTCCTGAGGGAAGGCAGCAGGCTGTGCTCACCTCTGCTTACTGCGTGATGTGATTCCAAACCTGGAACAAGCGAGGGAGAGACAAGGGACAGGGAGCAAAAGGAGTCTCTTTTGCTTCCTTAGAATCTCCAGATATGAGGATCTCTGTTACAATTTAAATGCCCTCTGGGATGCAGCATTTCCAGATTTCATCAGTGGGAGATAAAGGCTGTATTGGGTTGTAGCTGGTTCTTGCGGTGCCGATGTGTGTGAGTTGGGGAGGAACGCAGGAATTCTCCTGGCAGGAATTCTGGCAATTATCCCTCCTCCTGCAGATGCCCTGTGGGGCACAGGGACACTCCTGCTTTAGTCTCTGTCCTTGGGAAGGTTGGACTGACTGTGGGGAAGGACTTACCATGGGGAAGGACTGACCTTGGAGAAGGACTGACCATGGAGAAGTGCACACACCTCATGGTCTCATTGGCTGTAGCTGCCAGCGGAAGGTTTGTAAACATGTGGGATCTCAAGGACTCTTTGTGCTTTCCTAACCTACACTGCCACATGGTGCCACCTCTGGAGGGCATGCAGGGCTCTGGGAGAGCATGAACAGAAGGAATTTAAATCACTGGGCACTTGCCTCTATGGATACATCGTGCTTTGCTTAGCTGGAACTGGAATGCATGTGCTGGTGAGCAGGGAGGCCATCAGAATGGCTGAAGCTGCCAGAACCAGAGAATCTCCTTGGCACTCATTGTCCTAAAGAGAAAACTAAAAACCAAACCTTGCACGTTTGATTCTCCTCTCAGACTTGGAATCCAGACAGTGTCAAGAGGAATCACGCCACTGAACCACCAGTGCAAAGCTGAGGAGTGAGAACAGAATCAAGCTGTGTATATCATGTGGCATCTCCATGTACGCTGCACATAAACCAACAAAAATTGCTGCTGTTGTGATTTACTGTAAAGTAAAATATTTTGCAGAACTGCATTTCATTGGAAGATAAACATATTCACTAATCAAGCTTTCACCTACAAGCATTTAAGGAATAAGTTTATTCTGTCATGAATGAAAATTAAACTTTCTTAAAAAATCTGTTTCTTTTCCTGATGATTTGTCAACCAGGCTTGAAATTTAGAGTCTGGACAAAAGGTTTTCTTCTCATTTTTTCTTCTCAACAATACTTTCAAAACCATAAAAAATATAAACCAAAATAAGTACTCCAGTTTCAGGCATTCTATTCAGGATTGGTCTGTAACAACGTAATCTGATTTTATATATTTCTGAGGCCTAAGATTTTATTAATGTCTTAGATAAAAAGATTTTTCTCTGTGACAACTTTTGGTAACATAATGGGATATGCAAAAATAATTTATTTTTTCATTCAGTGTCCAGACTAAGGCACGTAAAAGTGGGAGAACTGTTTCAATGAAAAAAAAAAATTTTTGGAGTTTCATTTTTAAAATTTACTTTTGGGTTATTTATTCCTTCTATATAGAAATGGAATTTGAAAAGATAACGTCATCTGGAATAAAATTGCAAATTATTAACTTTATTGAAAAAAAAGTCAGTCCTCTCCAAATATTTTCCTCTTTTTCCCCGTCAAAACTCATTGTTTTGTTTTGTTTTAATTTTATTAGGATTTTAAGAGTTTGGCTCCCTTATGGAAGTCTGTGACAGGGCTGAGACATAACCTTTGATTTCCTCCCTCTAAGATCAGCATTTAAATGAGGGAACAGTATCTCCCCAAAAACAAATTGTCTCATTTTACTTTCAAAAGGCCAACAAAGCCCTGTTGGGGATTCCATGGTCTAATTAAGAGAGTCAATATTAAGAACATCTATTCCCTCTTTTACACCAAGAGGATGCTCTGCTGGTGCACATGAGGATTTGAAACTGTTGGGGCATTGGAAGTGTCTATGTTTGTTTTTTGTAACTCCAGTATTTTGAAATTCAGTCAATTCTCTTCACTCCAAACAGCCTCTGGTGTGGAGAAAATATGTTTCTAAACAGTAGAAATATCAATCTTTTTTTTTGCCATAATTCTTCCTCTCCTTTTTCAGGAATATGGGAGGGCGTGCAGCAACAGATTTAGAAAGGGATTGCACACAGGTTGCACAGCACCCTCTTTGCCAGTGGCTGGCTTGATGGATATTCAGAATAAAGGGTTTCCTTAAAATAGCACCATTCGGTACATTTTGTACCCCCTCCCTCCACCCAGGAAATACCTTTTTAAAAACTGTGAGTCACTTCAAAGCAGTCAGAAAAATGTTATCCCAGAGTTGAGTGCACTAGGCTGTTGTTACACAGGGTTTCCATAACAAGCAACTGAAATGCTTGCCGTGGTCCAAAAATGATAAAGTTTTTCTAGATTTCCTAGCACAAGGAACTAGAGAAGCCACCAGATGTACACTGATGCTCTGCAAGTTCTCCTGAGGTTTATATATTTCACCCAAACAAAGCTGGGAAAAAGGCACAGCAGCAATCCTGGCTGACATCCAGATGGGATCTCCCCTGATATCACACACAGGGCAGACAGCTCAATTATCTTTATCTATGATACACTTGCTCTTTCCCCCTTAAACTTGAGAGTTTCATTCACAGAGGATTCCTGCACGTTCAGTACCTGATTCAGGTGCACTCCCCAAGGATTGCACCTTTTTTTGCATTTCTATGGCAACCTCTGGATTCTCCTGACACCACTTCCCATCAGCTGCTGTAACTGTAGATCACTGATCAGGTATTCAGCCATTCTCAGGTTCCAGCTTATCTTTTTCGGACAAAGCCAGACTTTATCTGCCCCCTATTTATCAGTGGGATAGCTGTAAGTGCTCCCCCTTGCCATAAATTGTTCCTCAGAAGCAGAGAATGGCTGTTCTAAGAGATGTGCATGGAGGGCTCTCCATGGGGACCAAGGGAGTAGGGATGCAAGTAGAGGCACAAAGGTAACAAAACCTGTGGGCTATTGCCACTCCCTGCCTTAACAAAGAAAACCAGCTAAAATAGCTGCAGGGGAAAGGGGAAAAAAAGTAAGTGGAGAAAGAATTGCATAGAAATTTAGTATAGAATTTCATAGCCATTTTGGACCACTCCAGATATATAGTGAAAACCTCAATTAAGCAGGCAAACAAATGAAAATCAGCATGTCTATATGTGTGAGTACCTACCATACTGTTAGTATGTGAATATATGAGTAT
Source organism: Pseudopodoces humilis (assembly GCF_049639895.1). Lineage (NCBI taxonomy): Eukaryota > Metazoa > Chordata > Aves > Passeriformes > Paridae > Pseudopodoces > Pseudopodoces humilis. Next base: position 12,390,028 of record NC_142204.1, on the reverse strand, counting down.
GGGTGAGTAGCTACCACCTAGTCCCAAACCTCCAGATCCACACCCTAGGATCTGTGGAGCCTCATCAATAGGAATATTTGAACCTGCACATCTAATCAGAACAGTGCAAATAGGAAGCAACAAAAGCAAGGAATTGAATGGTTTTATAAAGCCTTACAACTCCAACTAGATGTGACCCTGTCAGGTCAGGCAATGTAAGGTGTGTTCACCTTCTGTTCAGCAGAAAGTCCATGGATTTTGCTGCTCCATTTATGACAATTTTTCCCTTCGACTGGTGGAGCAGGTTAGTTTCAAACAGCTTTCAGAAGTTTCTCAGGAGAAGAAATGGACCCAGATGGAAGGAGTTCCCTGCTCCAGGGTTACTCCATGCTCCATGCTCAAATGTCATCAGTTAGAGGATCTGTCTGATCTACGCAGCCACGTGAACCCTCTCACTGTGCTTATCTCTAGTTTTAAAGGGGCCTTTCAGGAACTGAGTGAAGCTGTGGGAATGTTGGCCTTTTCTGTCATGTCTTCTTCATGCAGACCTGCCCACTTTTTTAATCATCAGCTCCAGAAAGTTTTTTTTGTGATGGGTATCAATGGCTTTTTGAGGACTATCAGTCCTCATCTCAGGATATAAAACACTTTGCTATCTAGACTACTCCTGCAACTCCAACATTCATGACATTCAAAACCTTCTTTTTTCCAAGAAGAAAAGGGTAACCTCTGTGGAAGTCTGCCTGTTAAATAATTGGTTGGAAATACCCAGTCCACCATGTGCAGTATTCACCACTGTTAGCAATAAACTCTGACTACAGCAGTATAACATCTGTTGCTGCTCTGCAGTCTCACCCTTTAATTAACCACAGATGGTCTCTCTGTTCCCCGTCTGGTCTAATTATTTTGCTTTTGAAAAGAAAATATAAACCACTTTTGTTTGTGAGCTGTTCTTTGTAGGTAAATTCCTGTACACCTTGTACTAGATAAGATGCCTTGGGTGTTCAGGAACACAAAATTTCAGATACAACAGTAGAATTGCACTTAAAGGTAGAGAGAGGAGGTGGATTTGTACCTGAGCTCCCAGTTCTTACCTTGCAAGAGCCATCAGTCCATGGTTCATCTGAAAGGCTCACAGACAATGGAGGCTGAAGAATACTTTTAGCAAAAAATTGAGTACAGTCTTTATGCACCACATGCATCTTTTTCAAGGAAAGGTCTGCACAAGCTTTTTCCTAAATGTGTTTTAATTTGTCCTAAATCCCTCAGTACTACCAAAACTGAATATTCCCTGCAGTTCCCATCCTTTACCCATCATCTGCAAATGTATTAAATTATTAATTGATTATTCAAATATTAATGGCAGCATTAATTAACAGGGTGCCTTGCTGCCTCTTTCCCACCCCCAGTGGAATTGCTAAAATCAACCAGATTCCATAACTCCTGAAACAGATTTATATTACTCTTTATTTATGCATAATGATCTAATGAAATATTTTTATTTGTGTGTGTTTTCAGTTGCTTCTTGACACAATTCTGAAGCTTTACTTTTCTTGATTCTTAGGACTCTCACTAAAAACAACTCCTCTACTCACAGTGTTTCCAAGCCACTCCTGGTTCCACAGACACAGCTTTAATGAGCAAAATGATTTCTATCAAAGGATTATATATATCTCCAATGCAGCCACCTGAGGCAAAGCAGATTTAAACCTCACTGGAATCAGTGGAAGTCTGTCTTTCGGCTTCAGTATTCCTTTGAGCAGAGGTTGGTTTCTTTCTCTATGCAATTCTGTGTGCAGCTTTTAACCAGTCATGTAGAAAAATTGTGATAGCAGTGGAAAAATGTGCATCCCCAGCAAACTTCCATTGCTGTGGCCTTCAGAGAGCCCTACTGTGGAAAATGTGCACTGATATTAGTTTAGGATTTGACCCTACATTTTCCAGAGATGGGATCACCCTCCAAAACTGACTGGCTGATTTTGTCTGCATTCATCCTGGTGTTAGGACTGGCTTTAGTGAACTTGATTTTTAGAACTGTGCTTCCATGTGGGAAGGACTTAAGGCAGACACAACTGTGAGTCACTTGTGAAAGCTATCATCCTTGAATTTAAATGTATTAGGAATATTGATCCACCATCTGGTTAAATCTGTGCAATTTATGTCACAGATATCAATCCTTGTAACAAGCTCCTTGTTATCTAATGCTGTAGTGTCTGATTTCAGTAAGTTCAGGAATGCAATTAATGGGGAAGCAGTGTGATCCATCAGCTCCGAGACACTACTGCAGCCCTCCAGTTTTTGGAAAAAAACCAAAACTTTTTCATTGTCTTTCCCAAAAATTTGGGAAATTCGCATTTTTGGGAAAGAGAATACAAATTGTGCCTTTAGAACCAGAAGGACGCTTGGTCAGAAGGTGGAAATGGGGCAAGGAGAGGAGCTCCATGAAGTTGTGGGGAAAATGAGGGGCTCTGCACAATTTTTGCTGGTATATCAGAGCCTCCCAGTGCCATATGCCAGTCCACAGCCTCATTCTTTGCTGGAGGAAACTGTTCTCTGCTTAAAGGGAAATCACAGGAAGAAATCACAGCCCTAACTGAATCTGGCCCACAAGGTAAAGTCCATTTGTGGAGTGACTCCTGACTTCTCTGATGCACTTTAAGCACAAAAGCAGCAGAAATCCAAAGAAAAAGCTTGCACAAATACATAAAAATCGAACATTTCTTCCAAGCACTTAATCAGAGAGCTGTCTGCTAATGAGCTAATTCTTAAGAGGGTTATTTTCCCAGAGCTTTTCTAGTAGCTACTTTAAATAAGGTACAAATAAACATTACAATAATCTTACATTCCATCTTATGGGAGTGGTTTAAGCTTTCCTCTGGCATCTATATTTTTAGTTTTTATTCCGTCTATTTTTTAACTTTTTTCAAATTATCATAATTTTTAGAAAGACAGCTATACATGACTTGTAAAACACAAATCTCAACTAAATTCAACAAAACATCCTCTCTTGATGCTAAGAGAGGGTTTTGACTTGTTTTTGTTGTTGTTTTGCTACATCTAATCTTTTGAGATACAATAATATATTTTCATAAGAGATTGGCAACACAGTAGGTCAGTAAGGACACAGCCCTATGAGGATATTTAGATCTGGAGTAGTATTCTTACTGCCACGACTGAGTCTGAAAAAGAGGAAGATTTAGTTTACAAAATGTGGACTTAGTTATAAAACTAAAATAAATCAACAGTAAAGACTGGATTAAGGAGTTTCTTTTTTTTTTTTTGTTTTGGTTTTTTTTGGGTTTTTCTTCTGACAAGAAGAAATAAATATGTCTCTGACATGTTTTGTTCATTCCAATGATATGTAGAACTGGTTCCAGTAGATGGAGCAAGAAAGCAGAAGGAAAGCAATGCCACATACCCAGGGTACTCAATCAGAGGAGGTGGGTATTGAGCCATAGAGATATTTAGGGTGGAAAACACCTTTAAAATCATCACATCCAATGTGCTCGTGGGGCAGGACATGAACTGCACACAGGTTCTCAGAACAAGCTATGAAGCATCAGAGGAGAAAGCACTCTCAAAGCTACTCCATGGCTTCAAGTTCAGTCAGGAACACTCTTCACATAACTGACACTGACAGAAGTTTTTCCTTGGAATTGGCTTAGTAGCTGAAGAAAAGTAACTTGGGATTTTCTCCAAATCCAAGAAAATAGATTAATTATAACTGGCTTGTTTTTCTCTTGGCTTTAGTGGAGATTAGGGCAGCTTAATCCTTCAGCAAAAGCTAATGCTGTGAAGAAGTATTAAAAGAGACAAACTTTACATCTCCCATATGATCTCCAGCCTCTTACTTCTCACTGCCTGCCTCCTCTGATTCTGCATGTGCTGCATGTTGTATTGTTTATTATCAGTTTGTGTGTCATGGCAGGCATCACATGCTCAGCACAGGCACAAGCCAGCTAAGCCCCAGCTCCTGGGGGACCCTGCAGCACCTCAGGAGCCAAAATAAGGCCAAGCTCTTTATTTGGGATGAAATTACTTTTTTTATTATTATTATTTTTTATTTTCCCTTCAGCCCAAGTTAACATCTTCTAAAAAAAAACAAACAGAAAAAACCACCACCAAAACAAGCCGCCCTTGTTTTGGTGGAAATGAATGAGAGGAGGTCATGCTGAAATCAGTGATTATTTTTTTTTCACCAGACCTATTTATCACAGAAGCATCCGGGAGACGAGCAGCAACATCCGTGAGGTCTGTGTCCCGTCATCGTCCCAGGAAATCTGTGACACTCAGCTGAAGGGAAAAGGGAACATCTGGGAGCATGGCTCCTTCCTCTGCTTACACTGCCAGGCTCAGGGGAAGTCAGATAGTTTTCTTCTTCCTTCCTCCCAGAGCTAAGACTCAACCCTGTGGGACCACCTCCAAGCCCTATGTGGTCACCCCCACTGGCAGGTATTTTCCAGGCAATTTCCACAGGAGTTTTTTGACAGCAATGGTCTGCTTGGCTTTGCTTCCCAGCTACACTTCTCTGTGATTTCCCACGTTTCTTTGCCAAAATTGGGCTGACCAAGCTATTCTGAAAATATGTGGTCAATTTCCTTAAACACCATATAGAAAAAGGACCCCAAACCCCAAGAAAATTATTGCAAAGATGCTAAACTCCTTTAGAACTGCCTGCCTTTTGAAAGGCATTTTTGCCAGAGACTGTGTGTCTGTGTTTACCATGGGTAGGACCTGACTGGGATGAGATGCTGGTGCTGGCACTTGCCTGCAAGGCTGCCTTGGAGCTATGGCTGGGCAGACTTTGATCATTCAGGTGAGGCATGCACATCGTGGAAATCATGGAATCATGGAATGGGTCAGGTAGGAAGGGACCTTAAAGAGCATCTCATCCCAGCCCCCTGATATGATGAAACTGAGGCCTTCCACTGCCTGAAGGGACCTTCCAGCAAAGAGGGAGAGAGACTCTTGACAAGGCCCTGGAGTGACAGGACAAGGGGCAATGGCTTCACAATGACAGAGAGCAGGGTTAGATTGGAGATGAGGAAGAAATTGTTCCCTGTGAGGGTGGTGAGGCCCTGGCACAGGTTTCCCAGAGCAGCTGTGGCTGCTCCATCCCTGGCAGTGTCCAAGGCCAGGTTGGATGGGGCTGTGAGCAACCTGGCATAGTGGAAGGTATATGTGGTTCCTGTGCTGAAGTTCCCATCCCAGGACCAGCAGCAAATCCATGTAGGTGTTGTGGTCACTGTTTTATTCCTCTCCTTTTTGTGACATGTTTCTGGGGCTGTCTCAGCTTTATGGTGCCCAGCTGTGGTTTGTAATGTCATGTCAGCCTTGCAGCAGCTTTGCTGTGGGAGCATCTGTATTTGTAGTGCATTATAGGCTGCAGTGGTTCCTTCTGCTGCAGGTAACCCCAGCAGGCTTGTATAGTTCCCTAGTTTCTCTTTCTTTTGATTAAAATAAAACAAATAACACACCCTCCCCCAGAAAAAAACTAAAAAAAAATAAAACCAACAAAAACTCCACCACTTTTTCTAGCCATTAATTCTCTCTTATTGAGTTCAAAAGCGATGACTCAGTCGTGTCCAACAAAACAAGCCTTTTCTTAGATGCTCCCTGGAGATCTGTTGTGGTCCTGTAGCAGGTCAGCCACAAGCAGAGAGGGAGCTGAGGCGTGTGTCTGGAGCAGGGGTACAGGGAAGCCGATGGAAAGGGGCAGGGGTGCTCCCACCTAACAGCTCCAGGTTTGTGTTCAGGTACATACCACTCATACACTGCAGGGGCAAGAGCAGGAGGGTGGGCACCTGACATGAAGAGGTAAACCCAGCTCTCCTCTCCACTTTCTCTCCCTCCAGTAAGAGGAGAAGAGATGGAAGTGGTGAGATCTGGACTCGGGGAAGGAAGGGAGACAGGGAGCAGCAGGTTGTGCTCACACAGCATTTCACAGCTGCCACTGCTCAGACAAACAGCTGCATGGACAAACGACCACATGGAGCCCTTCCCGTGCTGTACAGAACCAGGACCTTTACCTGGGACAGGGGAAGCAGAACAGTGAGGGAATGAAGTGCAAAGAGATTTCTGGCACTGTTAGTCTATATTTGCAGAGAATCTCTATTTGGACATAAACATTTTCCATTCCATGCTGTCACAGGACTGCCTGTGTCAGCCACTCAGGCATCACTGCCCTGCATGGCACATCCATGCAAGGTGGTGCACCTCAAAGAAGCACAAGGGCAAAGAATTCTGCTCTGAATGTCTGTAAATAATTTTTAATTAACACCAACTTGGGGGGTGGGGGGAAAGGAAGTGTTTTGCTTTGTGATGAGAAAGGATGGGATATATTAAATAAATAATTCTGTTTGAATTAGTCACCAGGTCTAATTAAGAGATACCAAAAGCACAAGGAATCAGAAGAGCAAGTTTAAGGGAATATCTAGCTAAAACATAAGATAAAAGTAGTATTTGAAAATATCAAAATAAACAGCATGTGTAAATGTTTTTCTTGGGATGAGCCAAGGGAAAGGTTTTCCTTGGATTTGGCCCATACAATATGCAACAGATGAAACCAATCTGGTTGTTATTCTGAATGAATTACACAATTACTAGATAAAGGGAGATCTAGTGGATGTTCAAGCAAAGCCTGCGTGCCATTTGAGCAGCATTACCCTCTAAATCCTGATGTTTGGGTCCTGCCCTGTCCTACAGTTAATTTTACAGTTTCCTTTGTTGATAATGTGACTCCTTGGACTCCAAGGGCCTGATTTCACCTGTTTGAAAGAGGAAACATCTCTTTGATTCTTGGCAAAAATTTTAGATGTTTCAGCTCTACTAGCTAGAAGTCTACACTTGCTGGGGGATTTTTCCGTTCCTTTTAAACACAGATACAATTAACATCTCTAACCTGATCCTGGGAAAATCCATTAGTCAGTCAAACCATCGAGGCAGCCCAGGGGATCCCCTGCCCTTGCAGTGCTGCTGCCAAGGGTTTCCTAAAGCCTGCTGAGTTTTCATTCCAGCAGCTACATAGGGGTTCTCAGCACAGCCGTGGATATGGAGACCAAACATCACCCTTTGAGTGGCCACCTGCTCTGCCCTCTCAGACTCTGGCACAAATCACCAAAGCAGAGGTGAGAGCAGACCCTTCAAGATCCAGTACAAAATTCCAGATCCTGTGCTGTCATTGCTGAGGCACACTCCCCATCTGCTCCTGCTCCTTTCCTGTGTAAAACCCAGGGAAACTTAGGGAGCTCTGACAGACAGTTCCAGCTCTGGAAAAGAGACAAAACAACACACCAAAGGTGAGATTTAAATGCCTGTTGTGGCACATAGTGAGCATTAAATGCAGAAGAGGCTCTGATACAACATTGTGCACAAGTTTCTATTAAAACTCAAAATTTGCCTCTATCCACAGTACAATTTGCTAGTAACAGTAAACCTGAATTTCCCAACACTGTTCAGGAAGGATGATTTTTTTTTTAGTATGTGCTTGTGTGTATCCCTGCTCTGTGCTGTTCCCAGACTCAAAGCTACGTGAAGCTGGAAGGGGCTTTGGGAGCCTATATTGGCAAGACGTGAACAAAAATTGTCATAAACCCACTGTAATCCCCCAAAACTCCATGCATTAAAAAAAAAACAAAAACAAAACAACAAACTGGAGATGAAGTCCAAACAATAAAATAGCAATAAAATACTGCTAATGTGAGAGTTTTGTTTCTGCTTCTGCCAAGGAAGACAAAGCTCAAAGGATAATTTGTGTCCAGCCTTTCCCAGCTGAGGCAGAAACAGAGCTATCCTGCATTATTGAGATGAAGGAAGTGCAAAGAGGCACACAGGGGGTTTTTTCTTCCCCTTTGCATATCTGCCTTGTGTTATTCCTGGAATCCTGATGTCAGTGCATCTGAGGGAAGGATTTGGAGAGTGTTACCTGCTCAGCAGGACTAGGTGTTTGCAGTGGGGCTGGCAGGGCTGTTGTTGGTGGCACTGGGGGACAGCACAATTTGTTGAATTCTTCCATCTCCAAAATGTTAATTTTTTAAACATTTTGTTAATGTTAACACACAATATTAATGTGTGTTACAGGTTATCAGAGAGAAATGCTAAAGATTGATTGTTTCCTTCTCTGCCTTAAAAGTTTCTCTAATGTGTTTAGTATTCCCCACAAAAAAAAAATCAGAAATGGTACTGAGCATTGTAGTGAGGGAAAGAAGTGTTATTCAATCCAGTGCTTGTGCTGGCTTGGGTTTTCCTTCTAGTATTAACATAGCTTGCTACAGAAATTGGGACAAACTCTCCCTTTGCCATGGGTCATATTACTCAAATGAATAAAAAAATGAATCTACATTCATCTCAGCTTTCAGGAACAGGCCTTTTAATCATGACTAGATGCATGGCAGATATGTGATATAACATGGTAAACAGAGACAAATGTGGCACCTCTAAAGGGATGGAGAAGGTTATTTATTTGTTTATTTACTTAACTTGCTTTTTACAATACCACAGTTACCAGACACATTCAAACCTTTTTATGTTCTTTTTACACTTCCCGTCTCTGTCCTCTTTAGAATGATTCTTCCAGGATTTTAAGTAAATAGATAAGAGAAAGAGGTTAAGCATTTGCACTGGTGGTATAAACCCTTCTTCACCTTCCAATTGCTCTGGGGACGTTATTTATGGCCATAAGTGATCCTATTGAAACTAAATACCAGGAGACGTTGTGTCTGGGAGCTGGAGTATGACAGGTAGCTCACTTTCCTCCTTTTCATTTAAAAAAAGGCTTTCCTTGGACCACATGTCTGTCCCACACAAATATGGCAGAGCTGAATTCCCAGCTATAAGTGCGCTGCCTCCATCCTGTCCCTGCTGACATTCAGCACTGGTTATCCAAGCTTTCATCTCTTCGTCTTTAAAACACTGCCATCTGTTGTTTCCAGACGGTTCAGTCTTCTGTTTATCCAAAACTTTGTTCCAGGCCATATGGAAAAAATATCTATTTTCAATTAACCATCGTATTTTCTTAAAATATACTACAGCGATGAGAAAAAAATAGGCCTTGCTTACGCAGAGCTGCTCGTGAAGGGGATGACATTTTATTACGCACTGGAGTTTCACGATTTTGACCATGTGGCCATTCAGAACATTCAGATACCACAGAAGCTGCCAACTTTGCAATAACACAAACATGCTTGAAGCATTTGAAAGCTGTTATTGTGTATATATATGTATATGTATATATATCATTGATATTAGCACATAAGTCATTTCCATAGAACACTTTTTTAAATAGGCCATTTTCAGTATTGTCCTTCTGCAGTCAGAAGCTCCTCATGGAATCATGAAATGGTTTGTGTTGGAAGGGACCTTGAAGATCATCTTGTTCCAAACCCCTGCCATGGAAAGGAACACCTTGCACACTTCAGGTATCTCAGGGTTCCATCCTGGCTCTTCCAGGTTAGTTTCCTCCCAAAATTCTCCTGTACTTCTGTTGTGAACCATGAACCAGAGGGCAGTGAAAAAGAGAGACAACTAGGACATTGCCTTCAACTCAGAGCAGAAATGAAGGCAGTAAAAAAAGTCAGTAGAGGTACTCATCCAGGAATTCATCTCAATGAGATCACTTCCATCTTTTCTTTCCCCAACCTGAGTTTCTGATAAAATAATTTTCAATGCTAAAAAGTGAAGAGGATACCAGGTTTGGGCAGAAATAGATTTCTTCGGGACTAAAAAAAAAATAAATATAAAAGGATGTTATTTTTAGGAACAGACTATGCTTGTCATTCCTCAGTTCAAAGGAGTATTTAAAATGAGAAGTTGAGTTTCCATTCAAAGCCATCCTCTTTGAAGCAGGATAAAGGCCTGGGCTTCCATCCTTCAAACAACTGTAAGATTTTCTCCTCCTGAGTTACAGTCTTGTCCTCCCAGCCACCCACAAGCAGCAGCCTCCCCCAGATAGAGTCAGATTATGGCTCTGTAAAGTGACCCAAGCTGAAACCAAGGAGGGAAACAGGTGCCAGGTGGCCAGCACAGGCTGGTACAGAACTGCCTGGGTCTCTTGAGCTGTTCCTCACCTCTAATTTACCAGCTCTCAGTATAGTCAGGGAGAAAAAGGAAACAAAGGCAGTGGTGCAGATGTGGGAAATCTTTCTGGCAAGATCAAAATCTAACTGCATGCTAAGTGTACAGAAATATTAATGTGTGTTACATTTAATTAATCAGAGAATTAGCAAGCCCTAGCTGAACACTGGTTCCTTTCTGGTGGATAATTACAGGCTGCTTCTCAGCTTGAAACAGTGCCAGATATATTTTTTTTCCCCATTACTTGTAGTACTTCATCCAATTTTCATCCACTTGAGAGTGCTTAACTGCATATCCACCAGAGTTCCGGAAAGGAAAATTGTGTGAGTGCTCTGAAAAATGTACTATCTTCGATGTAAGGCATGGACAGCTCAGTATCTTTTGCTGCTCTTTTATACTATCTTTTTTGAATGATCAAAAGAATACTTGGCCAGGTGGACAGCTAGAATTATCTTAGGTTTTGGATTTTCCAGAAGCTTAAAACTTAACACCCTTCTATAAAGCTCATCTCTGTGGGACATTGTGCTTTTTATCAGCTCATTTTACCTGTCAGGAGCTCATTCAGCCTTTTCCAAAACTACTTATTTTAAAAGTCTTCAGTGTTTACATCTTAGTGCCAGTGAAGTGGACGTCCCCAAGTGATACTCCCGCCTTTGGATCAATTTTTCACTTTTTTTCTGGCAGCAGTGATCTTTAGCTTGGGGTGTGTTATGCTCATAAGCAAACAAAGTCCTTGCATGAATTTATAGCCAAGAAGTTTTTGGGATTACTGAAGAAGAAAACAGGGTTGTTTTTTTCCCTTATGAGAAATTATAGGTACAAGAATATGGTGCAGTCATGGGTGCAAGAATCCCAGCCAGCTCCAAATGGAAGCACACAGGTATTGGGAACAACAAACAATTTCAGCTCAGTATTTATTTGGAACAGCAAGTAACTCAGTAGTTATTGGGAACAGCAGAGGGAAAGAGGCTGAGGCAGAAGTCCAAACTCTGTTAGGAAAGCTGTCCTCTAGTGTCAGTCACATTTTGCACTGGAGCACAAACACTGTGCTTCTTTAATGCAATAAGAATATATTTCCCTTAGCTCCAGTGACTAGAAAGAAGCACGACAGAGTCAGTCTGGGATCTGACTTCCCTGCTTTCCCTCTGGTAATGTGAAAAATGGCATATCGTGCTTGGGCTGCCCTGTGATTTTTGGATGGTCCCTTCCTCTGGAGGGGAGAATTATTCTCCAAAATTATTATACAGCCCCAGAGTGATCACTGCCCATTGAGGGGTCTATGGATGGACACCTTTTTCCTCATGGCTCTGAGATGACAGAGAACACCCTGCTCCCTGAAGACACTCCTGCTGTGTTTGATCATCAGCACTGATGTCATTGATGTCCCAGGCGCCTCTAGATGGGTAGTGGGGGTTTTCCGGGGTTTCACAGGTAGGAAAGCTGAAAACATGGGAACCATCCACTGTCAGGATGCATGTTCACATTCAGGAAAGCCTTGTAAGAGAGATTCTAACTGTGTCTGCAGCAGGGCGGGGCTAACATCAGGCAGAACTTCTGATTCTGAAAATGTGTTGCCTGGAGGCCAGGAAACATAGTGAGGTCTGTCACCTTCAGTGCTCAGGATTAAATATTTGCCAGTCTCTTGGTACAGGCAGTTCATGAATACATGCAAGATTGCTGAAAGAGCTGCACTGCCCCTGGGTCCTGTTCCTATTCCAATATATAAATTATTAATTCCCCCTTTGTCCTCATATATTCTTTCATGTACTTTCATGACACTGCTTTGGTGTCTGCTGCCAATCTTTTTACCTTGGCCCATCCCTGTAGGTGGTTGAGTCACTAAATTTCCATTGTCTATGTGACACAAATAGAGAATCTCTTTGAAAGGAGTCTTTTGCCAGGGCTCCTGTTGTGCTCTGTGGTTTACATCTGAGACATTGGCATGGCAAGCACAGGTTCACACCTTGCTGTTATGAGAAGTGAGGAGAATCACCTGAGGATCATTTCACTCATCCACATACAAGCAAGTCCTGCTGCCCAGAGATGTTCTGGGCTGTTGGAAAGATCCTCATGGATCTGTCTGATTTGTCACAACTCCTGTGGAATACCTGTGCCTTTCTGTGGGGACATCTGGGAGTGAGCTCAGCTCTTCTTGGCAAGCACAAATGGGCAGACATTAGTACATAAGGCAACAGAATTCAGTTGTTGGTCTCTCCTTTTTGCCCAGCTGTGCTTTAAATGGCATTTTTCAGTTTGAATCAGCTGAGAGCTTCTTGACAATGCTGCCCCAAGCTGAATTTTACTGCCTTGCAGGCTAGAGGTAATGGAATGGCTGCTTCTGCAACAGGAAGAGAGAAAGGAAGTGGGAAGTGTGAGAAAGCAAAAAGGAGAAAAGCCCTGGAAGACTGGGGATTTGAGACCTAACACAACAGGGGGTGTGAAATATATGGGAAAGGTGGGCACTGTTTTTCTGTGTGGCTGATTCCCCTGCAGTAAATCCAGCTTCTCAGCAGAGATGGAAGGAAGAATTCTAATGATTGTCCAAAAATCTCCTTAGGAAACAGCCTCTGAATATTTTTATACACTTATCAGTCATTATCTCTAGGTGCTACCATGGTCACAAAGTGCCTGGACAAATATGATGTCTATTTGCTCCACAGATGTCTTGGTAAAAATTGGGCTTTGGCAGACCCAAAGTAACAGACTCTCAGTGTCTTCATGGCTGTGGGAGCCCACATGGACAAAGGAAAGAAAAAAAGTTCAGATTTGCGGAAATTTGAGAACCTGGCAATGAGAACTGGCACTTCTGAAGGTGGGACTGGTCCACATGTTCTGCCCATCTTGAGAAAAGTATCAAAGCTGAGGTGCTTAAATGTCAATCCCATTCTGCTATTGGCAACATAAAAATTCCTGGACGTGTCTTGGACCTTCATTGATGTTAATTGTGTGTTGAAACACCTACTGGTGAGTAAAGTCCCTTTGCATGAAGTACTTCATGTCCTGTACTAATTTAAGATTTCCTTTTTCCTATTTGAGTGTGTATGATGAGTGGAATTCATTGGTCAAGGATGTTGCTGAGGGAAATGGAATGTTAGGGGAAAACAGAGAAGCACCACATTGAACTGAATGAGGTTTTTTCTTACTGGTGCATCCTTAGTAGAATTTTTAGCTTAGCTACAGGACAAACCATAACCATTCTTCATGGCAGTTTGAATGATGCTACATTAGACATTACAAAAGGCCAGAGTGAGAAAAGTTTGGAAACCTGCAAGTCTCTTCTTCCCTTTCAAGGTAAAACTCATCCGAATATCTCAGATGCCAAAATTTGAATAACTTTATGTTTCATAATCTAAAATATAACAAGGGACAAACAAGGGTAAGTTTATGGTAATACCCATGTTCTCTCTCAGCTGCCACCTCAACATGCTGGTTAGTTATATTTTACCTAAATGTATGGATTTGTGCTGAGGGTGATAAGCTGTTTGTAAATAAAATCCACAAGCAGGGCTGGAAGTTAGGTAGAACTAATTTTTTACCATAAATGCAATGCATACCTGTGTGTGAGACAGAGGGATTGGCTGGGACTTGGAGACAGGCAGTGATCTCAGAATACAGGAGCACTGTTCAGTGGAATGAACCATTTCTCTGAAGCACTTTTCTGTGTCCTGTGACAAAAGGGTGCACTTGGGTATGCTCACTTCACAGTGCTACTCCCAAAGAGGCAGAACCTTGTCTGTAGCAGGATCAGCCCAGTGCTAGCAGGGGACACGGACAGCACTGTTCATCACCACTCTGCTGAGTAACCTTGTGGCCTCATCCTCATCACCCTGTGTCATTCCCTCACCCTGCCTCGTGCTATATCCCCTGGCCCTTTGTTCTGGCTGCAATTAGTGTGTCAGCCTCTCAGGGCACTGACCACATCCTCTTATCTCTGTGGAGGCTTTTGTGACCTTAGCAGAGACGAATGGGAGACAATGACCTCTCTCATATCATTGCTTTGAATGATTTTGGCATGGCTCCCTTCTCATCTAGAGCACATTTAATCATATAATACATAGACTTCCATCTGGTTTACATATCCTGAAAAAGCTGCTGAAATGGAATGGTTTTATACTCAGCTGCATTCCATGCAAAGGTTTTGCAAACTTTGGTAGACTGATTAAACTGGATCTCTCCCCTCTCCCTACCTCCATTATGGTGAGGTCCAGTGCAATTTGCCTTGGGTGAATAAACTTCAACACTGACTTCTTTATGCTGAAGAAAAGTTGAGCCCAGCAGAGAGGCGTGGGAGGTGAAGGTTTTATTCCTGGCCTGATCTCCTCTGTGACCTTGAAGAAGTTGCCTCACTGCAGCAGCTCCCATCCTATCTATACTTTTGTATCCTTGCTGTTGAGGCTGGAACTGCTTTACAGGGGAAGAATTGTTTCTGCATGCTTATGAAGTGGCTCACCAGCCATCATCCTGATGGGCATGTTAAAGCTCTTTTGTGACATCCCCAAAATAAGAAGATTTCTTGATGGGAGAAACAGCTTCTACTGACTAGTAAGTTCTAATATAGATGTGGAAGTGAAGGGTCACGCAGAAAAACAGCAAAGCTGAGAGGCAGAGCCTAATGGTTGCTGTAAGTGGCCATTTGGCAAAAGTTTTACAGGTTTCACAGTCCCTGCACAAGCAATTCAGCTTGTATTAAGACACAGCATAAAAAAAAAAATAATCCCTAAACAACAAGCACACGCACACACACACACACACACACAAACCAAAATGCCCCCTTTTTTTGGTAAGCATCTTTCTTTACTTTTTTTTTACTGCACTGGTGAAATGAATGTATTGGTCAGAGTCACTAAGAATTCTAACTAAATATTAGCAAATTTTATTTTTTTAGACTTTTTTGTAACAGACAGCAGCTATAGTTGGGATTGAGAAGGTGAAAATTCTCAGAAGACTATTATTTTACCAGATTTCTCAAGGTGCTTTTAATGCTTGGATCTTGCAGCTGATTGCAAAAGCAAAAATTAGTAGGGATCTGCACTCCTAATAGGATCTGCACCAGTTACAAGCCTGGGGCCTCAAGGCAGATCCATCAGCCAAGCCTGCTTAAACAGAGGTGGAGATCCCACTGCCTAACAGCCATGCAGCCAGAAAACATCTGTATTTTCAACTGAGCATCTAAAGCTGGTTGCCTGCCTTTCAGAAATGGCCCTTAATCCTATTTATGACCCCATGACTGACAGGCATCTGCATTCCAGACGAAGTACAGAAGAGTTCTCAATTACAGGAAATATGTAGAAAGTTGCAGCAGGTTATTTGCTCATTAGACTTCCCCCTCAGTGACTGTGGGAGTGCAAGGCATGTTGGTAAACCCTCCTGCTGCCCATCATTTGTCTGTCATAATGTGATCAGCCATTCAATCCTAATGAAAAACTAAAGCCTCGAGAGAATCCAAAGGTTGGAGTTCAGAGTGACTTCTTAGGAGGATAAAAAGGGCAGAGCTAATTCTGAACGGATGTCATTTGTGTTTCCATGTGGCTGTGCCTGCTTTCATCTCTTTTTTAAACCTGTCCAGAGCTGCAGCCTTTCTCAGTGTTAAAGGATTTTTAGAGTTACTGAATTGCCTGATAAAGGGAAGCAGGAGTTTCTCGTCTCTCTTGATGTCTTCTTTTGGAGAGGGGGAGAACTGGCTTCCAAAGGATCAGCTGATGCTTGTGCCAGGCTGTCCTCAGCGGCCATGTAGCCATTGCCAGCTCTACCACAGCTCTTCTCAATTGTACATCATCCTTTTCCCACTTCATGGGTGAGGAACTGAGATAGGAGGTGAAACATAACTGAGAAAATTTCATCCATCTTGTCACTGCTCTATCAGAAATTCACTTCCCTGTTTCCCACTTTGGTGCTCTCATTACTGCCGCTTTTCACCTGTTGAAGGCATGAGCTGGAAGTAGTAACTTGGGGTGTTTCCACTACAGCTTCTAGAGGAAAAATAATGAAGTTTACTTTCCTGTGCTGGGAAGAATGAGGTGGGCATGTCCCCCTTGCCTCAATGCACTGCCTTGGCCAGGATTTCAAGAGGATTCATTATTGTCCTTCCAGGCGGTCAGATTCATATTCAGCCTTTACAAGAATTTGAATTTGATTTGCTTTACTTTTTCTATGCCACACCAGCTCATGCCAGGGACAATTCTGTGATCCTGGTGATTGTCCCAGGATCCCACTGAGGTGACCATTATTATATTTAAAGCGTGCTGGTCTGGAGGTTCGGTGTAGATGGATCTGTGTGCATCCTCAGGCAAGAGTCTGCTCTGACTGCTTGATGCTGCAGCAAAAAATACAGAACATTTCTGATCCCTAGACAAGTCCAGGGGGTTGGATAGTTCACATGTGGGAGCCATGGGTAGTTCCCAAGAACAACCTGCAAGATGCAGAGAATTTAGGATAAATTGGAGATCTTCCCAACTGAAGGGTGGGATCCTCCATGTTTACACATGGTTGAGAGCTTAGTGATGTTTTCAGTCCAAGTTATTTGCCCACCCCAAAGCCTCACATCCAAGGATCTGAGTCAATTCCAGGAAAATGTGTGCCCATTTCAGACATGAAAGACTGGAGGGAGGTATGACAGAGAGGAGCTGTATGAGTGCATGTGCAAATAATAAGTGTCCCTTTCTCTGCCCCCACTCCCAGCACCCACTGCTCTGGAAGACTCTGGGCACCTTGACAAAATTTAACTAAAACAATCTTTTCGAACTGGTCAGCATGTCCTTAAGTAAACCTTAAAACCATCACAAAGTTAGGCAAGAGAGGAAATAGCAAATCCTGACATCTCCTACACACGCAATGCCCGGAGCAACACACGGAGGAGAATTAGAAAGAAACAAAAACATCTTGAATTTCTCCTTGAAAATGTTTGCCACAGCTGGGATTTGGCATGTGATAGAGGAGGTTATCAGCATCACAGGTCACTGTAGATGAAACTATTGCTTTATTGGCTAGTTGAATGTCTTTGACCTTAGCAAACAATACAATAATAATAATACAATTAACTTTTAACAGAAGTCTCCAGATAATGCAATTCCAAATCCCTGAAATTTCAGCTTTGGTGCACATCACCAAAGGTACTCAGCATCAGAAAGTCTTAAAAAACTTGGCTTGAAAAGCAGGACGTGTAAAGAATGAGAAGAAAAATTCTAATGCATTTTGCTGTTGGGAAGCTGCCATAAGTGTGTTTAGCACCTTGGGCATTTGACTTTAAAAAAACTGTGAAATTCTCTGCTTCAGGAGATATTCCCCATCTGTATCCTTTAGGTGTCCTGTGCAGGGCCAGGACTTAAAATTCAAGGACCCTTCCAACACAGTACATTCTATGATGCTGTGAAAAATGTTGTTACTCTCTGTGGCTCATAACATTCTTTTATTAATTACAGTTTAATAAATAACTGTACTTCTGAATATTTATAAAGAATTAAGAAAAGTGATACCATTTTCCCTCCTCTGCCTCCTCTCCTCATTGCTCTGACCCTATTGCATGTGGCCCTTCCAGTGGGATGCTTTTGGGCTGGGAAGAGGAGTAAGGAACAGGAGAGGAGTAAGGAACTCTCCTTTTCACATTCTGGTTGAAACCTTCAGTACTTCATGGGTTACTGGATGGAAACAAAAGACTCCACAAATAGATTTATTTTCTGAATACATTTGATTTTTGCCTCTGTGATGTCTTACACAATGAGTTTCATAACTCAGTAAAATGGCATAGAAATGTTTAATTACTTTGCTGCCAGCTTGAGTCTTTTCCATTTAATAAATCCAAGTTTTATGTTTGTGGAGTGCCTCATACCCTGGATTTTAGTTCAGACTCAGGTTTAAGATGCTCCAAGTATTCCAAGATTTTACAGCCTGTCTGGCTGTCCCTGTGATGCCTTTCCTAACTGAGAATCAACAATTCATGAGGCTGTACCCAGCTCATTTGAGATGTGGAATTGCAAAGGTTGTCCCTCAGTGTGCCTGGAGCTTTTTGATGACAAATGTAGATGATGTGACCTTGGTAAATCAGATGTGCCCAAAAGTTTTCTAGGGGCATGCACATTAAAATGGCTTATGGAGTGCAACTACTTCTCCATCATCAGTTAAAACAGCTCAATGTGGCATGAAACCTAAGTAAAATTAAATTACATCTTGTCTCTTGACCTGAACATATCAGAGCTTCAGATAACTATATATAGGTGATGAAAAAAATTCATTGCTTATAATGAACATTGTTTACAAAATTCTCTAAATGGAGCTATTTTCCACTGCCAAATATAGACTTTTAAATGAAGCAGGGGAGCCAAAAACCCTGCAGAACTGCCTTTATCATCTCTGAAGGCAGGGACAGTCATGACAATCCTTTGTGCTCTTCCTTGACTTGCAGTTTTACCTCTACCTTACCAAAGCCAGGGAAAATTTTTCCATTGACTTCCAAGCTGCCCGAAACTGTCCTGGTCATTCAATGCACACTCATTTTTTGCTTTCCAGTCCAAAAATACTTGTTTTGCCTCCAAAAAGGCAGAAAGCAAAGTATATTAAGCAGAACTCTGATTGAAAACCTTGACAGAGTAACTTCACCTCAAAACTGAAGGATCTATGGATGCTTAGGACCTCTGTTATTTTTGGAATGATTTTGGCAGTTCTGAGCATGATCAGAAGGAGCTGAACACTCACTCTCTGTGCTGAACAAAAAAACCTGTCCACAATGATGTTACAGGGAGTCATTCCAATTGCACTATTAATATCCACAAAAACCATGTCATGCCTTGGAAACAGAGGTATCCAAAAGCAATGGTCACATGGTCATGTGGGATTATGGTTGTGGTTGCTTTATAAATCCCCTGGGGAACTGGGAAAAGGACTCAAACCAGAGTGCTGAGAGTTGGAATAGGCAAAGTGAGAATGCATCTTCTCTTCTGATAGGTGTGCACATGGTGGGAAGGCAGAAAAGTGGCCTTTCTGAGGGGTGGTGATCCTGAGCTGGCTCCCTGGCCTGTCTGGCAGGGAAACCACTGACCATTTCCCATTAAATACTAGGCATATCTAAATTTATATAAATAAATAAATTCCAGGTGAACTCCTAGTCCCCCTTACAATAAATGTCAAGCTTTCCATTTTTAAAGAAAGCATAAATCCTTTTGTCTCATATTTGAAAAAAATAAATCCTTATCATAGAGATGAACAGACTAAAACAAAAGAGGGGAAACAAAACAGACACAAAATGATAACTTACAAAAAAATTGAACAAATTTCACACATTTCCATTTCACAGAAAGGTATAATACTTGTGAAAATAAGGAGATTTCAATTCATTGGCTGTCTTTGATAAGAAAACTTCTACCACTCATTATGGGGCTATAGGATTCCTCCCAAAATTGTGAACTGAATTTTGGAGAGAGACTATTGGCAACGACCTGGAGTGACAGGACAAGGGAGAATGACTTCACACGGACAGAGAGTAAGTTTGAATTATGTAATAGAAATAAATTTTTCCCTGTGAGGGTGGTGAGGCCCTGGCACAGGTTGCCCAGAGCGGCTGTGGCTGCTCCATCCCTAGAAGTGTCCAGAGCCAGGATAGATGGGGCTCTGAGCAACCTGGAATAGTGGAAGGTGTTCACTTCCCTGCTCAAGGGGGTTGGAACAAAATGATCCTTAAGGTCCCATCCAATCCAAACCATTTTGTGACTATGATGATACTATATGATTTTTATGGGTCAACATGTGAAGCCCTTTTTCAAAAATTCCATTTAAAGTAGAAAATGAGGGGTTGAACTCTAGCAGATCTCTAGATATCACTTCAAATCTGTGAACAGTGTTGCCATATGTTGGTTTTGCACTGTGAGAAGCTAAACACCTGAGTCATCTTATAAGTAGAGCCTTAGAATCTTGGTTTAAATAACTGTTGTTTTTTCCCACCTCTGTTGTTGAAATCATACCTTAGTGTTTGATTAAATAGAATACATGTCTCTGACCCCAGTCCATTAGGTAATAATGAAACTATTCTGGTATATTTGTTGTTGTTGTTGTTGTTGTTGTTGTTGCACTTGCCTTTCTTAATTTATTTAAAACACATGAGAGATAAAATGTTTGAGCCACTCTAAGACTGGGACTATTCGTCAATTAAGACCTGACAGCAGGGAGGCTGGTGCCAAATTGACATACCAATGTCCAAGCTTCAACTGGACTTGAATTTTCCTAATTGCATGTGTTGCCAGCAGCTGACAAACAAGAACATATCCAGCAGTGTATAAGTTCTGTGCCATTCAATAATTTACTCTCATGAGCCAGTGTGTGCCCCCGGAGACTTTTCCCCTTTATCAGATGATTCTAACGGATGGATTTAAAATGCAGCTGTCTGGGAACTTTGATGCATGCCCTTGAAGAAAAACTCTTTCTTTTGGAATGAAATGCTAGAGATTGATGTTTTCTTGTAGCTCAGCCTCTTCCTTCCCCCAGTCAAACATCGGTGCAGCATGCAAGTGGGCGAACTGCTTGTGGGGACTGCTGCTCCTCCTCTTGGTGCTTTCTTCCTTTTTCCCAGTATTCCTAGATGTGGGGCTCTGAGATCAGCCCTGCAGGTCTGAGAGCAGGGCTTTCCCTTTGGTCTCTGCATCTGGGCTGAGTTCTTGCTAAACCACTTGGGCTGTGGATGAGCAGCCAATCCATGATACCCTGCCGTGCAGGAGGCAGCCGGGAGTTTCTCCTGCACAGAGCTTGGAATTACCGAGTTTGTTAGAATAAGTGGCCAGGCCGGAATGGATGCTGCCTTATCTAACTGATTGCACTTGGAATGGCTTCATGCTTCACAGTGCTTTGCAGATGCTTTTCTGAGGGAGTTTAAGCAAAAGACAGCTACCAGAGGATAAGCTGTTTCTGAAGACATTTGGCTCTTGCAGCAAATTCACTTGCCAAAGAAAACTCTGTGTTCCATTTCTGTGAGAACCCCTGGAAACATTTCTCCTGCTGTTGTCTGCTCCTTTCTGCTTTCTCAAGCAAGTGACTATTGTCTTCACTAGACAGGAAATATCTTCCTTAGCCTCTTTTTTCCTCCATCAGGGCTGCTTCTTTTGCTTCCTTGCTTTTCCTTTTGCAAATATTACAGGTTTCTGCTGCCAGCTACTTTATCTCCTTCCTTATCATGCTGCTTTTCAGCCAACAGCCTTTACAGAAATCTGTTTTACCCCTGAAAATCAGTAAAGATGCAATTTCACATCATCTAAAAGAGCCATGAGACAACTGTATGCTAAAGAGCACTTCCATTGTGTGCAGAGCCTTGTTGGACATATCCCTGGCTGCAGGGAGTTGCATACCAGGGATCATTATTAAATGTGGGGTGAAAGCACCTAATGTGGCATGTCACAGCATCTGATACAGAAAAAAGATGAATTTTTAAGCTCCAGTACAGTAAAAAACCCAAATTAATATGTCTGCACATATTCAAAGGAGCAGAAATCCAGATTTTACACAATTAAACTGAACTTTAAAGCAGGCTATAAAGGGACATGTTCTATCAAATCATTGGTTAATCTTAATCTGCTCTCATGTTCAGAGACACACACACTCTGTGAGTTGCTTCATGTTAAAACAATGAAGAAAACTATTTTAAAACATTTTCCCTTTCCAGCCAATAAATCTTTTGATACCTAATTTTTTAAGGAGTGTGTCTGAGGAGAGGGCAATCTGGCTCAGAAAGCAGAAGGTTTTAAACTCTCAGAAGTTCCATAGCCCTGTTTATCTGCTACCTCACCCAGAGATATTTGAAACAATCACTGGAAAATTTCCTGTCTGATTTTCTTATCCCTGCATGGTAATTTCTTGCCACCTGCACTAATGCCTTACAAGGAACATTTGTTTTAATGGCAGGTATAAAGTTCCCTTAAGTGATTGCCTTTGACTTTCTATTATAAAGAAGTCTTGAGATTATAAACGGAGCCCCATTGATTGATTGCAGAATCCATGAATGTTTACCCTCTTAGTAATGTTTGAAATGCATAATATTAAATGCAAAACTCGGGTTCCAGCATGTTCAGCATCCGTCACTCCACGTGATTTTCCTCATGGTTGTTCTTGGGTATAGAATTCAGTCCATGGATCCCTTCTAATCTCACTCCAACATTGCTGCTGCTGCTACTCCAGTGTGAATATAGTATAGGAAAAATCAGATTCAGGCCCAGATTCATTAAGAATCCAACGTTAAGTTAAATCTGGCAAGCTTTCATGGCATGTCAATAGCATGTAATCAGTCATGCTAATGACACACTGTAAAACAGCTGCATCCCACACAAAACATGGAGTGGGAGCTACTTCCACTAAGCAGGGGGAACTGGGATCTGGTGTCACCCTCATTGAGATGACTGGCACAGAAAAAAATTGTGCTGTAAGCAGGAGGAGAATGAGTCTCATGACACTTTCAGGAGAATTAAATTAGTGGGGGGAAAAAACCCCACCACGTTTTCTGAAACATCCTGCAGCAGATGAAACCTGCAGGACAACGCCTCTGGTGCTAAGATGTCTGAAAGGGTCCCAACCCCCTGTGTCTGGAGGCAATCAAAGATGGGTGGATTGTGGGTTGTGTGCAAGTGTGAGTTATTGCATACACTGGGGTTTATTTGGTGATATGAATTTAATGAAATTTTACAAAGTAAAATATCTCCAATATTGACCCTAATGCTGATTTCATATTTGTGGGAACACAAGTAGAGCATGGAGTAAACTCAGTGTCAGGAGGAAAAAGATGGCATTGGGAAAACAGCTAAGATTAGCTTCTAATCACAGGGGAAAATATGAAAAAACCCCCAGGGTTTCAATTCTTTCAGTATTTAGCTAGTTATATGGTCCAATATTTGCAAATAAATCCCATCAGAAACACCATATATTTATTTTCTCCAGGAAGGTTGGAACGAGATGATCTTTAGGGTCCCTTCCAACCCAAACCACTCCATGATTTTATGATTCTGTGATTCTGTGATTCTATGGTTCTATGGTGTAGAACAGCTACTTCAGACCAAGCCTGAGCCCAAATGCGTTGCCTATTCATATCCCATAGCTGCAGAAATTCCCTCCTGACTGTCCCAAAGTCATGATGCCACCTCTCATGACTGAAGAGGATCATCATATGTGTTGTTTTGGGGACCTTTGTGGTGGACAAAGGACAGGGGACACCATGGAGTCTCCAGTTGTCCTATGCAGCCATGCTGTGACAGTCTTGGGCAGCAAAGTGAAGGAGAAACTCTCTTTTGAAACCCACTG
Source organism: Pseudopodoces humilis (assembly GCF_049639895.1). Classification (NCBI taxonomy): domain Eukaryota; kingdom Metazoa; phylum Chordata; class Aves; order Passeriformes; family Paridae; genus Pseudopodoces; species Pseudopodoces humilis. Next base: position 12,366,715 of record NC_142204.1, on the reverse strand, counting down.
ATATTGATTTGGTGCCTTCAAAATCTCCTGTGCCCTGTCATTGGGATGTTTTTGCTCTCACTGTGAAATATTTGACACTGTCATTCAGTCATTGAGAAGAGGGGAGCTGTAAATCTATAATTGGGCTTATTTTCACTTGTTTTGAGCAGTTCAAAGTGCTTTGGAATTGTATTAGATGGGCATCTGCTGTGGGTATCATGATGAAAAAACAAACTATAGAAATACCAGAGTGAATACATGAGCAATGTTTGTTGCAATGACTCAAGATTTTTTTAGGGCACATTTTGATTATTTTATTTTCTTTTCTTTCTGGACTTCTGGAATGTATCTTAGTGGGACCATCTTTAGGGGTCAGATTAACTCAGCAGTGGTGGCACTTCACTCCTTCTGTGATGGAGCTGTCACAAGCACTCTGATGGAGCATCCCCTCCCTGGGTAACTTTGTGCACGTCAGTGAGTCCTGCAGGCTTGTGCCTGAAGTCCACAGCAGTCCTCACATGCTTAGAGTTAAGGACATGCTTCAATATTTCCAGGACTGGGGCTTGCCTTCTCCCAGTGGGGAATTGTGCTCTTCCAGAGGCTTTTGCCCCAGTGTGCTTGTGGAAATCTGTCCCTTTAAGTCTTGCAGAGCTGAACTGCTCCAGTCTTCCCGTAGCCATTTTGCAAGTGCTGACTGCTGGGTGCCTGTTCTGGTTAGTACCTGCCCTGCTTTTCCCACATGCCTCTCCTTCCACCTCTGCAGCTCACACATGTGATGATCCAAAAAGACTCACCCAGAGGTAAGTCTGCCTTTTCTTTTGTGTTTGATCATGGCAAAAATGCTGTAACACACTGTTTGTGGTATGAATGTCCACAGCTTTGAAAAATTGTCTCTGTTTTCTAGTACTGAAGAGCAGGGTCTGTTCCAGGATACAGCACTTTTCCAGATTACACTGATTAAGCAGACTTCTGAAGGCTCTTTCTTTTGCAACCTGAAGGAGTATTTTTGTTTTTCTCTCTCAGCTTCACTGTGAGTGGTAAATGCTTAAAACAGGTGCCAGACAGGTGCCCTGTTTATTGCATAAATAAAGTTCATTTTGCAGTAGTCTTGGATTTGAAAATACAAGGCAGTTATCAGCTGATGATTGTCAGAGGCACAGTAGCTGAAGGAAATGTGATGTGTCAAACAAATGTCAATTCTCAGACCTCTGTCATGCTCTGGGTCCCTAAACAGCGCCAAAGAATGTTGCCACCCTTGATACATCCCGTATTATGTCAGCTAAAAATCTGGATGCCACTGAATGGTTTAAAACTAGTCCCTGAAGAGTAATATGTAATAATGCTGTGATAACGGGGATAATGGAATAATAACTTTGGAATAACAAAGAGTAGTATTTGCAAGAAAAGGAAGTAAATTTGGAAGTCTGATATCCATCACAAACCAAAAGTTTTAATTGAAAGATCTGACAGGCTTGCCTACAAAAGAATATAACAGCAGGGGATCTAGAGAGTCTTTTTCTATGAACGTGGTTAGCCTGCAGGAAATTCATAAGTAAGCTCGTGAATCTACCCTTTTCTTCTGGAATGCCAACAGCTTAACCCAGGGAAAAAAGTGAGTAGTGGCTATTACATCATAAAGCAGTCAGTTACACTGCGAGATGACAGTCCTTTTCTGCTTTGTGCCTCTTCCAAGATTTCCAGGGGCTTTAGGAAGAGCTGTTAAGACTGTAAGACAGAAAAATGCAGAAGTTTTCCCTGTTCTGCACTTGTCATGTACCACAGTCTGAAAATGAAGAATCTAAAAGCTGCAATAGTGGGGAATGCTGAGCTGGCAGAGAGTGTGGGGATGCAGACAGAATCAGTTACTTTTGTCCTGTGCTGCTACAAAATGTGATCCTTGGGAAGTGCTGAGAGTGTTTTCAACTCCTGGGCATGGATCTTGTGACCTGTAATTGTTGTGTGGTGGTTTGAGTGTTTGCAGAGCTCACTCTCAGGCAGAGGTGCTGCTGACAGATGAGTGTTTAATCCCTTGCAACAGCTGTGGCAGCATCTTGCCTGCCTTGAGTGAGTTGTGCTTCTGAAATGACATGGAGGAGAGCTCTGAAATCCTGAACTGGAGCACGCTTCAGTCTGTGCTCTGCCTTGGGTCAGCCACTACCCACACAGAACCACAGAATCCCAGGATGGGTCAGGTTGGAAGGGACCATGGTGGGTCAGCTGGTCCCACCTCCCTGCTCCAGCAGGGCCATCCCAGAGCACAGGACACAGGATTGTGCCCAGATGGTTCTGGAATATCTCCAGTGAGGAGACTCCCCACCCTCTCTGGACAATCTGTTCAGGGCTCAGCCACTGCCCAGCACAGAAGTTTTGCCTCATGTCCAGGCGGAACTTCCTGGGATCAGTCCCTGCCCGTTCCTCTGGTGCCATTGCTGGGCCCCCCGGAGCAGAGCCTGGGCCCTGCTCTGAGCCCTCCCTGCTCACAGGGACACCCAGGGCTGAGGGCCCCTCTCAGCTGGGGCTCCTCTCGGGGCTGGACAGCCCCAGCTCCCTCAGCCTTTCCCTGTCAGAGATGCTCCAGGCCCTAAATCATCTCTGCAGCCTCTGCTGGCCCTGCTCCAGGAGCTCCCTGTCCCTCCTGTGCTGAGGAGCCCAGGGCTGGACACAGCTCTCCAGATGTGCCTGGCAGGGCTGGGCAGAGGGGCAGCACCACTCTCTGAGCTGCTGGCACTGCTCTCCCTGATGCACCCCAGACACCACTGACCTTCTCAGCCCCAGGACACTGCTGGCTCATGGACAGTCACAGCAGTCCTAAATGGTGGGGGCAGGTTTTGTCCTTGGAGCAGTGGAAAAGGTACAGCTGGACACTGGGGCAGAATGTAAGTGCTCATCTGCAGCACTGCAGGATCTGACATGCCCCTGCGTTTTGTGAATCACTTCAAACACCATCAGCAATGAAGGCTACTTTCTCAGCCTCCTGCTTCTGGTGCAGGTGCCGTAGGAAGATTTTTCTATGGACTCACAGCCCAAATGGTGCCTTTACAGGCAGTAGAAAGCATTGTCTGGTGCAGAAGAGATGCTGGCTCCCAAGTGCATGCAAACGTGTTTTGATGTGCTGCCTTCCTACTCCTTGGCTTGTGTTACGGGAACAACATCAATATAGTGGGAAATCCTTTTAAAACGTCTAATATTTCATTGTTACTTTGATGACTGCTGCCCTGGCCTGTGGGACAGAGCTGTACTGCCATCTCAGAGGAATGTGACCCTGCCTTTCTCCACACGTAGCCATCCTGGCTGAGGGCCTGTTCTGATCAAGCAGATGGTGTCTTTCCATTCAACTACCTTTCACTCAACCTCCAAGGAGAACTTTGTTCTGCCTTGCTGTCCAGCTGTTATTTTACAGCCCTGTGTTCCCAGATTAAGGAACCGGTTATATTTTTAACTCCCAAAATGTCTTTCCCGTTAGCGCTTTCCCACTTGATCTGCTTGGGTGGCCTGCAGCTCCTTGGCCCCAGCTAAAGCTTAACCTTAGTCAGTCTTCCAGAGCTGGTTGATCCTGTCACCTGCCCAGCCCAGCAATGGCTCATTGTCTTGCACCCAATTCATCTCTATTGTAAACTGCACATTTGAGGATTGGCATTTTGTCCCCACTGCCAAATGTCCAAAAGAGTTGTCTCTTCCCCCCTCTTTGCTCTCTCCCCTCCCTCATTTGAAGCCATTTGTTCTGGGATTTCCATCTCTGTCCTATGAACCCTTTAATTTTTGGTCACTATTGACAGCTTTAACTTCATTTTCAGAGCTCACACTTGTGCTGAAAGCACCTGGGACTTACCCGTGACAGAATACTTTAATTTGAAATGATGGAATTTCAAATTAAAATAGTTACCTAGTACTGGTAATGTGTACTAGGGACAAGTCTTCAGCCCATGGGAGGCTTCTGGAATTAGAGTAGGTCCATAAGAAAAAAAAATAATTAAAATTCATATGGGGTAAAAGGGAATCAATAACTACATAAATGTATATTTACCTGTGATAAGAAATTGTATTTTTATTATCTTAAGGAAAAACTCATTTTATTAAGGGCTAGATTCATGTTTTCTGGGTGCTTCACTCTGACAGTTACAGAAATCCCTCTCATTTAGCCCAACCCCTTGTCTCCTCGTAGGTAGTTCCTACTTTTAGCCTGTCAGTGCATGTTAGACCAGGAGAAAAACAATGTGGTCTGCAAATAAGGTTGTGATCCTGACAGAAAACGAGTGTATATGCTCATTTTGTCCTTTTTTATGTCTTTGATGGAATTCACTACTCTCTAAGACAGGGGTGCCCAGCCTGCATCGTTACAAGCTGCTTCCAGCTGGCCAAAAATTATTCTCACAGTCTGGTTTTGGCCACCTTTGCTTAGAGTCCCCCACATTTGAGTGACAGACTAATAAATTCATCTGGAGAACTAATAAGGACAGAACAAAAAATTAATTGAGAGGAAGAGAGATGTGAAAGCAGGTGTTAAGTGCTGTCCTGACAGCAGTTTGCTGGCTGCAGTGACAGATATTGATCCTTTCCTTTTAACATCTCTGGATCTCCACAGTGAAGGATCTCACCTACCCTGACATTGAGGATGACGTTAAACAGCATTTAAGTCTGTGTTTTTGCTCTAAATCTTCTATAAATTTTTGGAGCAGTCTAGCAAGGACTTGGGAAAGCATAGGACTTTATTGTAGCAACTTTCTTAAGTCTTGCATGGGGTAGGATGGATAAATTCAGAGAAATGCTTCCTTTGGCCTGTCACTAAAATATTCACCTGCAGTTGTAGCAGGTATTGGAATAAGAGGTACAAGGCAAGGAGAAAGTAATCTCTCATCATCACCTGAAAGATTTTCTGTTTCCTCAGCACCTTTTAGAAAGTGCTGCTGTCGCTTCTCATTTGAAGAGAAGTGTCCAATTTGCCTTCAGACACTGAGGTGAACATCTCAGTCACTGAGGTGGCCTTGATAGCTTCACCCTACGTCTAAAGCTGTTCCCACAGTTATCCACAGAGTGACCTTCCCCCTGGCATTCCCAGTTAATCTCTGCATGTAACTGTTCCCTCTCCCCAGCACCCCGTGCAGGCAATTCACATCCAAGTCCATTTGAATGACTTTTTCAAGGAAGAATTTATGAAGTGCTGCCAAATGCTTTACTGCTAATTTTGTGCTTTGATTTCTAAAAACAATGAATGATCAATTTTATTTGGTGTGTTCTTGTCATTGTCCTATAAATCCATGGTGTTTTATTGACCATGGTTCAATTATCAAGCAAATAACTCAGGACCCACCAGAAAAATTTTGAAGCTTTTTGCAAACTTCCATGGTCTTTGGATCAAGCATTAAATGCTTACAGATTATCTTTAGTACTTCTTTTATGCTGGGATTTTAAAGCAAAATTTATAGGATGGGAACTAAGAGGCTTGATCATATTTTTGTTCCATTTGGGTTTTTTTTTAGTGAACAATTATAAGTTCTAGGAATAAAATCACTAATGAACCTTATTATTACCCTGATCCTTAAAAACATTTGAGGCTGTGTTGAGCTTTAAGCATGGGGTTAATCTTACCAACTTCTTGACAGTTCTTTTTCCTTTAAAACTGGACATGAACTTAAGGGCTATTTTGGATCAAGACTTATGCAAGCAGTTAGAGTGAATTAAATCCACTTTAATGCAAACCAAGCTATGGAACTGGCTCTCAGTAGATCCTGATTGTGGTTACAGGGGTTTTTTGGGGTTTTTTTGAGAATGGATCTACAAATCACTCCTACAGACAATATTAGCAGAGACCCACTTAATGCTTTAAGCATGAAAATCTCCCTGACAGCAGAATTTCAGCTCAAGCTATTGTATTTTATTTTGTTGGGAAACTAATGGATTTTGCAAGGCAGAGGGGGATGAACCCTGTGGGGGAAAAAACCCCAATTACTGCTATTATCAAAGGTCAGCTGATTTTTTTTCCCTAAGTTAGCAAATTTTTGGATTTTGTTTTTCCTCATTTTCTGCTCTTCTCTCCTAAAGTTGTTTTTGTTTTTTGGGTTTTTGTTTGTTTGTTTGTTTTTTTAAGCTCTAGTTCTGGCTTTCCAGTGAATTTCTTGATATTAACTTTTATGTTATTCTCTGTATCCACACCTCCTGAGCTGTAGCTCTTCACTCATGGAGCCTGCACTGTTCCCACTGAGGAAATCATTGCTTGGGGTAATGGAATATTTAGTAAACACTTCATGGAAGAATGGATGACCTCAGGGCTAATAGAAGTGGACACTTCAGATTATGTTTAGGCACTGTAAAGTCTTTGGTATTTATGAAGATTTTATGGAAAAGCAGATGAAAAATCTCAAGGAAATTTTCCTAGCCACAAAGTCAAGCTGTATTTGCAAACTGAGCCATTATTGAAGGCGGGTAAAGGCTTTAAAATTCAGGATGTGATGCTTAACCCGGATCAATCATTTCAGTTTATTTCAGGTTGTAGTTCTGGAATGTTTATAATGTAGTAATAGTTATCATGCTAATTATGCTCAATAATACCTACTGAAAAATGCCTGGGAAAGACAAAACCATGAAGTTTCTGGTGAACTAAAAAGAAACTTGCTTGGGCACCACTGTTCAGCAGGACTGGGATCTTTGTCTTTGCTCCAAACAAACTGCTGTTGCCTTAAACAGTTTTGTTTCTGAGAAAGAGGATCTTCACTGAACCTGCAGTGTGCACATGCTACCTCCATCTCCTGGTTTTCTTGTGCTGGCAGTGGTCATGGATTTCAGAATTTAATTCTGAATGCCAGTACCTGCACATCTAACTTTGACTCATTTCTTCAAGCAAAACCAGGCCACTCAAGTCCCATCTGAAGCAAGAATCAGAGCTGATTTTAAATTCTCTACATTGTGGTTCTCAGGGAAGATTGCTTAGCTGGTAGCCTGGAAAACCCCTGGGGTTTGCCTGGTGAGCTGCATTGAGTCAGTCTGAGAGCTGTCAGCAGTATCCCTCTGAGCAGGGCAGATGAAATTTAAAGCATGGAAGTGTAGGTCCCTGTAATCTGTTACATTAAATAATTCCATCTGCATCCATCATGGAGCTTCACAGGCAGCAGCTACATGGCACACAGAAATTGAGAGTCTGAGCTCGTACAGAGCCCACCACCTGCTTTCAAATGTCATGGATGTAATTCCAAGCTTTATTGTATCAGTAAAAACTGGGACTAATCCCACTGAAGTCAGACATTAAACCTGCATGAGATCAGAATAAAGCTAAGTATTTACTAATTGTATGTGTGACTTAGACAATTTCCACTATTCACATCATTTTTTTCCTGTACATTCTGGATTCAAATAAACTGTTTGACAGCAAATACCACTAAAAAAATTCCACCAGATTTTGCATTTCATTTTGTGTGGACCAGGTACAGACCATTGCAGCATTGCCTTGATATTTTTTAAAACTGGTTTATGAAATTATGGATCCTCTTTTTGAGGTGCTGTGGAGGGAGATGAAGGGCATGCCCTGGATCGGCCTCGGCAATGATGTTGTCCTTGTGCTGCCTTTGCCTGACTGTTGTGAACGGAGAAGTGTGTTCTGCAGCTACTGTCACTGCTCTCCCTTTTTGTGCCACTGACACCCTCGAATCCCCTGGGCATTTAGGAAAAGAGAGGAAGGAGCCATAGGGATTTCTGAGCTCCTCTCCTCAATCCAGACTCGATACTGAGGTGCTTTTCATTGTCATTCGCATGCAAATTCTCCCTGCAGCACGGTCTCCATCAGGAAATTTCACCACATACTTTTGCAGTGAAGGGAAAATAGGTCTCTGAAAAACTCTGCTCAATGACAATTTTCCTTTTTATGCCTAAGTTCCATTTTCCAGCGCCCTCTGAGAAAACTACAGGCAGAAGGCCCTTTCTCAGAAACCCGTATCTTCCATTTCTGCAGGAAGAAAAAAGAAAAAAGCCATGGGAGTTTGAGACAAAACTGTTCCCACGAGAACTCCTTCTTGCATAATTGCTGTTATCTGATTATGGTGGGAGAAGGGATTTTTTCACCTTTACCCCCGCCTAGGACAAGTACCATGTCCCAGTGCCAAATCTCAGGAATCCAAGATTATTGACCTAGGGAATAAGCGTCTCTGAGTTAGATCCTGAGATCAGGAGGATCCTGAGGGCTGCATTTTGTGTGTTTGAGGGATCCAGTTTTCAATGAGACCATGTAATAATTATTGCCCCATCCATCTCCCAGTTCTTCCCATCAACTCTTCAGCTGACCAGATTCTTCCTCCTGAAGTCTTCAAACATGTGATAGCATGGCATAGACACTGTGAATGTGGCAGCAGAGCTCTCACTCACTGCAGGAAAAAAAATTCCTTCCTGGTAGTTTTATCCTTAGGACATAAACTCAGCAATCATGCTCTGACCTGAGATTTCTATTCATCTATTGGGGTTATTCTGAATGCTCTGTTAGCAGTGTGGAAATGAGCAAATTTCTGTTTTCTGAGTTTAATGGGAATCACACTGAGTAGATTTTTGCAGTAATGAAGATTACACAATTATGCTCCATGTGAGCAGTGGGCTGTGTCACATACAAATAGAGATATTTGTAATAACTTGAAAAAAGCTGTCATTTGATATTGTAAAACATATTTAATCTCTGAGCCTGAGAAACTGATTCTGTCATTTTCACACGTTTGTTTTCACTCTCTGCTGTACAAACATGGGACTTGCAACTCTTACATTGCTCAGCAGCTTTAGAGCCATGTTTCTGCTTCATTATCCACAAAGACAGCACACTGCAAACCTACAAGCAGTAAGTTGAAGTGGTTATTTTACAAAATATGGTGTGTAAAACAAAACCAAGATTTGTATTAAAATTCCTCTCTGAGACACTGAGGACATAAATAAGAATCAACAGAGGTTATTTGCAGTGCTAGACACAGTATTTTGCTTCATATTTCCATTTACGGGGTTCTTTTCTTTTGTAAATTGCTGCTAAATATATATGTACTGGTCATACCAGACGGTTCAGAACTTATTTTAAAACCTAAATCCCTGGAACTAGACAAAATAATGAGCAATTTTTATGAACTCATGTTAAAAACTTGGCTTGTTTTTTGTGGTGGATAATGCTTCCAACATGGGCTCCCCATCATGCAGTCCATGTGGATTTAGTACCTTTGGAGCCAAATTTTGCCCTCACTTAACAGCTTCATAGTCCTGAGTGCTGAAATCAGGGGCTGAACAGGGTAACTGAGAGAAAGGCTTCATCATCTGTGCTCAACAAGCGTGGTTAATTCCTCAACAACACAGGGGGATTAACCCCAATTAATATAGGTTCATTTTGCTTTTGAATTACTGCTACAGATGATCTAATGATATTTACTTAACCCTTATCATAGCAGGAAAGAGCCTTTCATCTGATGTTACAGTTGAACATCTGAATTCTCCTTCACTTTCCAAAATCTCTGCAAGATGTTTGCCGCCTAACAGCTCTGACTCCCTGCATTTTTCAGCACTTCCTTTGCTTTTTTCACACCCTCCATGGGAATATTTTTGCTTAGAGGAAAGGACCATGCTACCTGCCTCCTTAGCAGCCTCCCCTGGATGAATCAGCTGTTCTATCAATGACTCTGTCTGCTGCCTGTGACACAGTCAAAGAGTGACAATGTGCTGTGTTTTGGAGAGGGCCAGTGCTGCAACCACAGCAGCCTTTTACAGAAGATATACCCAGATCCTCAAAGGGCATGTTTATGTGAACTGAGAAATTGTCCTCCTGCCAAAGATCATCCCTGGGAATGTTCCAGGCCGGGTTGGATGTGGCTCTGAGAAACCTGCTCTAGTGGAAGGTGTCCCTGCCCATGGCAGGGGTGTTGGAATGAGATCATCTTTAAGGTCATTTCCAAGTCCAACCATTATAGGATATCCTGGGCATCTTAACCCTTGGGCATGCAGAAAGCAATCCTTGATGACCAGTTCTTGATTGTGCAACTCAAGACTGAAATCAGAGCAGATGTGTGAAGGTGGATGCAAAGATGGCACAGGGCTGCCTCACTCTTTGCTCCTTGGTTGTTGTGTACAAAGCCACTTCTCAATTGCCTCAGGGTCATGATCTCGCCTATTGCGTGGGTAAGAGCTCCAAAATAGGACCCTATGATCAAAATGTCCGGAAACATGAGGACATGACATCAAAAGGCCAGTTCCGTGGTGAAGTATGGCTTTCAGGTGCCGCTGGCACCAAAGCTCAGCCCTAAAACAAAGGGGAAATCTGTATTTGGGGACATTCATGCAAAGCACTACCACTTGTTGTTCATCAGAGGTGCAAAAGCAGCTAGGGATTACCAAAAATCAAACAAACAAACAAACAAACAAACAAATCTCAAAGGGACAAGAAAAACAAAAGGAAAAGAAAGAAAGTAATCCAGTTCATGAATGTAATGAACTTCAGGGAAAAAAAAAAAAAAAAAACCTGATTTTTAAATTTTTTTTCCATAGGGATTAGTTAAATCATTGAACTAGGGATGTCATTGCTGAGCTCTGCAATCACCTGCCCAGAACTGCAGGGACCCACAGTGGTAGTGAGCAGCCGACTTTCCCAGGAAAGTTTTTTGTTATCCTCATATTGCTTGGTTTTTTTACACCACATCTGTGCTTGCTTCGTCATTCTGCCATCTGCTGTAACAAAATACAGACAAAGCATTTCAGAGAACAACCCCTCCACACTTTAAAATGCTCCAAGCCGGAGCATAGCCTTTTATTTCTCACAAGCTATAGTGCTTATTATCCTATCCTACTCCTCCTCCTCTTCCTCCTCCTCCTGCCCCACATCCATGATGAATTACACACGCTTAGCAAGCATGGAGAGCACAGAATCCCATTCCTTTTGCCACAATGTCTCTATTAAATGAAACAAATGTTCCTGCTCTTGACTTCGCTAGGCAAACTCACTCGCTGAGAGGTCAGAGATAGCAGGTCATTATCATGAAATTTTTAATTTAGAAACCCCCAATCAGGCTCATTTCCTGTTTGGTATTGTCTGCAGATACACAATGCAAAAGCCTCGGGTTGCTAAAGAATCGAAATAACAGAGTATGAGCAGAGTGGTTTTGAGCACACACTCTGTAAAGTCCAGTCAAAGTTTCTTCCTGGTGCAGCCGCACAAATCTCTTGGTAGCAGTAAACTCTCTGCACAGACTTCATTCCTGAACACATGTTCAAAGGTGATAAAATAAATGCAGATGGTTTTCCAAAACCTCAGTGGAGCATTTTTTGCTGTTACTAAATGGACTGGAAAAAAAACTAGGAGGAAAAAGAGGAGAAAATACACTTTGACACAGACAGGCAATTTCAGAATAGCATTTGGTCATTTGGGAGAAAATCTAAATCAAATGTGTGTTTGTAATGATCTATTGGCAAAACAATATTGACAGAGCATCTGAGCTGCCTAATGGAAGTGATTTTTAGAATGCTTAAATTGAACTGGTGTTGAGAGCTGAATATTTTGTTTAATTATTTAACACAAACAAAAAAAGAGTTGGATAGGAATTTTGAATTCATTGTGCCATGACCAAAGTCAACAATGAAACCATCCCTGGCTACAGTGAAAAGAGAATTAGACCTTAACAAATTTATTACAGGCTTTGTTTACAAACTCATTACAAAATTATACAGCATCTTTTGTGTACACAGGATTTACAGGAACACATTACTGATGTGTGGGATTGCATTGCTCTCTGGTTGAGATCTGCAGGTTTTTCTTCACTTGGGGCCTGATCCAGCTTCCACCGGAGAAGGTGAGATGATTTTTTTTCCCATTGACTTTAGTGGAAGCTGGATCAGATCCAGGGGGTAACACTTCCGCTCATTGTTTTCCTGGGGTGGGAAAGAGGCAGCCGGTCTAATAACCGTACACACCACACTCTGTTCTCATCTCATGTGTTTCGGATGACAGGCATATTTACTCCAAGACACTTTTGCTGGCTGCTTGTAAAATACTTGTTAAAGTCAAGAGTCAAAGACCAGTTCCTGTTTCTGGATTTACGTGGGAAATGACAAATGGCTTTCTTTGAACCTTTAAAGAATGAACCTTGATTTTCAGTGAGCAGAAATAAAGGCATTAGAATCAACTCCGATGTTGTTTACGTTGCTATAAAGCTACATTTTCTTCCCTGTCTTCATCAGATTTTCTCTGGATTTACAGTGATGTAAAGAAAAGTGACATTCACACTGCAGGAACAAGGTAGTTTCTGATTAATGGGATTCCACTAAGCTAAATTGGTCTCCTTACCTCCTCTTCTCACATGGAGATAGGCCTATGTGGCACAGTGAAACAAAGAGATCTCTGAAGTTTATGGTCCATAACTATATCGGCTCTCAGTTGCTCCCAGCGTCTGCAAACAATCTTTATTTGGGAACTCAGGGCATAAAATAAAGCTTTTAATTTACAAAAATTCTGGTGGGGCAGAACTCTGAAAAATATGCTTATTCCCCCAAGCCAAAAAATTTAGTTCAAACTTAAACTTTCCTACTAGGAAAAGTAGCAAAATCTCTGTGACGTGAGTTTTCTTTTATTTTTAAATTTTTTGCTAAGAAATGAGAAGTATTCTAATCAGATCTATCAGATACTGAGTTCCCTGTTATATTACATCCTCTCATTTTGATGACTGCCTTGGTATTGAACCTCTGAAGTTGTTACTGCTTGAAGCAAAGTTAGGATTTAGTGCTGCAAGGTGATGATACTTCCTGTGAGGCAAATACCCTGGGCTCATGTTGAAAATTGAGATGGGTCTCAAAAGCTTTGCTTCTGGCCTCCCCTGAAGAAAATACACATGTGCTCCAGCCTGGCTTTCCAAGACAGGACTGCTCCACTGCTTGGCCTCAAGGCAACCTGTCCAGCTCCCTGGTGGCTTTATGGTGTGTAGCACTTTCTGTAAGGGTTTAGGGGAGACTGCACAGTATGCTGCATTTCATGGCCTGGTGCATGTTTGAAGCTGGTTTTCCAGGAATGAAAGCTTTATGAGCAAAGGCATCCTGCAACCTCATGTCTGAGGGCTCTGATCTCATTTCCATTTGTGATGCTGAACATGCTATGGCAGCAAAAGCTGTAGCTGTAAAACCCTCAGGAAAAAAAAAAAAAAAAAAAAAGAGGGTAAAACTTTCTGAATAAAGCCCTGACCCACAGCGCTGGCTGTGGGTTGGATCTATCTGAACGCAGATAACATGCAGCCCAATCTGAATTCTGTTCCCAGCCATGAACTTTCATTTGCTTCCTGGGAGTGGGATCCCATCCAGGGCATTGCACAGCTAATGTGTAATGGGACATCTCTTCAAGTAGTGTCATTATTTGTGTCCCCAGTGGAGCTACGTGACAATCCAAAGAAGAATCTGAGGTAAATACACGCTAGCACATTTGTCTGTCCTAAGCAACAACTCATATGTTTAATTGGGGAATTTCAGTACAACTACAGACTTCATGGATATTAGTCACCATCCATTTCATGTTCCTGTGAAAGGTACCAGGTTTGTCAAGCACTTCAACACATTTTCCCCTTGTGAAAGATGGAGGATGGATTGCTGAGGAGAAGGAAACCTTTGTACAGGCTTGTGGCTTTGATATCCATGCCAGGATATCACATCTTTCTTTACTACAATTTGCAAGCCAAAGTCTCTTTTAAGGTAAGGACACCACCAGCTTTGCTTCTAATTTAAAAACTAAGAGAAGAATGATCCAACAATGCAAGCAGAAGATAACTGATTCGTGTGAGGAGGAAGAGGCTGATCACAACAAACCATCTTTTATGTATTATATTAACAATCCATTTAGATCAGTTCTTGGCTTCAGCAAGTTTTGGCTACAAATATTTCAGATTTCTTTCATATTTTTTCAATGAAGCACTGGCAGCATTAGAAACAGTTGCAAAACAAATGTGCTTCCAAAACACAAATGGATGTTCCTGGATTACTAGCAGCCATTCTGAAATGCTAACAGAGGGAAAATGGTCATTTCACTGGCAAAACTGGCATAATACACAGAGACTTTTTTTAGGGCTACCTGATGCCTGTAAATTTGACATCATCTGCAGCCTACAACACGTATTTTGGTCATTTTTTGGTTTTGGTGGTGAGGAGTCAATGCTGCAGATGCAATTAAATATGGACGTATAGAACAAGGAATATAAATATGTACACAACTCTTGGCATTGGTCTGATTTTTAACAAGTTTACTAAATGACAGTCGCTGGTTTGACAATACTGAATGAAAAATACTGATTTTACAGATTTTACAGGAAGGTTACGGTATGCTGCCAACAAGCAGTGTCACAAATGTAGTCTAAAAAACCCCAGAGTTGGCCACGGCAGAGGCACACACCCTTTGCTCTTGTTTATTGACAGAGAAAGCTTATATACTGTAGATTTGCTGAAGTTTAATAAATAAGGTCAACTTATAATATATATAAAACAATATAAACATTTATATGCTACATGCATATCATATAATTTAAAGTAATAATTTATATAGCAAGGAGATGCAGATCTATGTTCTTCCTATTTTCCTGGACAAGGCGCACACGCAGGAGGTGTCTATCCTTATCCACCTCCAGCCCACCAGTTTGTTGTTTTCTGAAGTCAGTGCTCTGACATAAGTTTGGGATGTCTTGCATTGGGAGTTCCAGTGCTTGTCATCAATGCCGCGGCAGCCGTTTTTTACAGGCTTGGCCTCTTTACACCTCGTTTCGTAAAAGTACTGCTTAACCGGAGAGTTTCCTGTTTTAATTTCTCCCAGAACAGTCACCTGGTGTCCCCTAATGTCGATGGCGGAGGATTTGTCCGTGACCCATAAACTTTCACTGTCACAAACCGAGTATTCTCCCCGGTGGCCCCTGTGCTCTGCGTACCTCTTCCGCCGGGAGGTTCTGTTCACCACCACGGAATTCCCGATGTAATCCTCCGTCAGGTACAGTGGCGGTGGCTCCAGAGGCGTGTTGTCACTAAGGAGGACTCGGGGCGAGTTGTAGCGTCTCTGCTGCCTCAAGAGGTCTGTATCCACTGAGATAACTGGCTGGAAGTCTGATTTCACATTTTCCTCTCCATCCATCTCTTGCTGAGTGTCTATTTTCTGCACTGTGTTTTGATAGTTTTCCTTAATGTCTACCATCTGCTTAGAAAGCTTGTTTTTTAAAATGTCTGCCTGAATGAGTTTAATAATAAGAGAATTTATCGAATCTTCTGGCAAACTCCTTTGATCCATGTTGGAAGACTGGATGCCACGAAGGTAAGCGAGAAATATCACATAAAACAAGATGGACATCACCTTGTTCACCTGTAAGATCTGCAAAGAAACAGAGAGTCAAAGTTTAAACAGTTCAAGAGGGAGGTTTGCTAGAGGCTGTAAACATGAAAATCGGAAAAGTTTTTTAGTAACATCTATGTCTTTAAAGATACATATATAGAGATATAGAAACACAGGCTGTTTTTTTCTTTGAAGATGCTATTTGTTATACTTTATAATGAGTGCAACTATTTTCTCAATTTTATTTTATTTTTTTCAATGTTTCATCTATATTTTAGGCCTTCCTCTTCCCCTTTCCATGCATAGTGGCATATATATCAGTTAAGCCTTTCTCTGCAGAGGTAGGTGGTTCTTGGGATAGTATGGCTAGGGCTTGGCAGCAGGGAGAGGCCAAGTTACTTCCACAGAATTTATTCCACAGAGAAGTTTAGTGTCAAAATTGCAGGAACATGCAGAGTAGAAAATTGTCTCACTGTGTAAAATAAAAAAGTTCTGACTTTGCTGACTGTTGTCAGGTTTTGTGTGCTGAGATCTCTCAGGCCCATCAAATTCATATTTATCAAGTGGCTTCTGTTTAATGTTACCATAAGAAGGAAATAAATCCTGTGTTTCAATAGCGCTTTTGTTCTCTTTCTCCTCCTGGTAAGGGAAAGGTTTCTTGAAGGAAAATGATGTGGTAAAGTCAGAGAGTGGTGATTAGATCTCTATAATATAAATGGGGAATTCAGATGGACCCACAAACCATTTTGCAGGGGTTGTTTTCAGGACTGGGGACTGGCTTTTTTAATGGTTTTAAAAGAAGTTTCTTCATTACATTTATATAAGGTGAAACAAAACTGATATCAATTAAAAATATTCAAGGACAAATTGAGGACATCTCTCTCCCCACCAGCTCCTAAAATGGAAAAACCTTGTTCAAGGATTCACTGTTTTGGGAACTATTCCTAAAAGCGTGCTGCTTCTTTCTACTTTCACTGCTCTATATGGCTTCTGGTGGTCTCCTAATTCTACCTTCTGCCCATATTCTAGAAACTCATTTGTCACTGCTTTTTAAGCCTTTCTGTCATCTTGTTTGTGTAGCTGAGAGCCAGGAGCAACTGTCCAGAGAGGTGGTTTTTCTCCTTGTATATTTGAACACCTGCACATTTGGTATTTGCAGTTATATTTAAATTAAATAAATTTTCAGTGTAAAATCCTAAGTCATGGATGTGAATCATTTACTACAGAGCACCCCTGGTTATAAATTTGCTGTACAAGTAGTGTATTGAAAGAGAAAATACAAAACTCAGAGTGCCCTCATAGTCATAGTGATAAACCCTGACTGTAGTACTGCTTTGAGTGACTCAGGAAAGCCTTGAATTTGATTTTCCTGCTCTGCAAACACATCCACCACGTGTCAGAGACCTCTGGCACTCTGGGATGAAGGCTGAGTCACAGATAGTGGGACAGATGGAGCTGGAAGGATCCTCAGGACATCATCTAGGCCAATCTCACTGTTCACAGGAGTATCAGCCAGGTCAGCTTGCAGAGAGCTGTGCCTACTTGGGTTTGTAGTATCTCCATGGATGGAGATTCCACAACCCTCTAGACAACCCCTTCCAGTGTTTCACCACCCTTAAAAAAAATCACATTTCATGTATCAGCAGTGTTTCTAATATCTCAATTTTTTCTCATTGCCTCTTGTCCTTCATGGACACACCTGACTAGAGCCTGGCTCCATCTTTATTAATCCTTTCCCTCCCTTCCTCCCTCCCTGCACCTTTATTAATCGCTTTTACACTTAAATAAGGGGGATTCCTCTGAGACTTCTCTTCTGCTGCATGAACAGTCCCAGCTCTCTCAGCCTCTTCTCCTGGTACAGTTTTCCTAATCCTTAATAATTTTCATGAATTCTCTCCTGTACTAAGAAGCCCAGAACTGGACACAGCACTCCAAATGTGCCTCACCAGTGCTGAGATGACGGCAAGGATCTCCTCCCTCCTGAACAGAAAATTTTCCACTTAAAAAATCTTTTACTGTTCAACCTTCTATCCACTCTAAACAAAGCCCCATTTTGCAAGATTGAGTCCCCACTTCACAGTTTGGAACTGCAGCAAAATCAGAGCTACCCTCTGTGGATGTGAGGTGTCCTTTTATGGACAAGAAATGTGTTTTCTCCATCCTCAGTTTGTCACAGTGTGAGTTAACCTAAATCTAGACTGTTGCTTGCAGCAATGTTTTGCTTTTTTTTTGGGGAGGGGGGTGGGAAATCGAAGATGTTCAGTTACCATATGATTATTGTCATACCTGAATAAATATTAACTTAATGTAGATGGACCTCAGAGCCCAGAGCTTTCTGGATAAAAAATTGCAGTGTGATTTTGCCTTCCCTCAGCATAGGATTTGCTGTTAAAATCAGTGAAAATATTATTAAACAGATGTCATTGAGCAGATTTCTCGCAGCACCCGGAATCTACATGCGGGGCAACACATGAGCCCACAGGATGGTGAGCAAAGCTCTGGCAAGGCTCAGCCCAAAAGCCAGAAGCATTATTCATGCCAACATGCAGCTGCATGCAATCACTGCTCTGCTCAGTCTCAAAACTAAGTGGCACTAGCAAAATACACAAGTTGGAGCAGGTGATGAGGTGGGAAAAGTAAGGCTGGAGTTCCTTCAGGCTCTCTTTAATGTCACACTGCACACATAAAGGAAAGGCTGGGGACCTGAGAGTTGGAGAAGTTAAAATGAGTTATTTTTCTTCTCCGTGGAAGAACCCTGTTAATGTGAAAAATGGTGAAAAATATTTCCCTGAACTTCATGTGAAATGTCTTATGGATTTGGTGGGAAAGATGTTAACTTTGAAATTCAACCTGTAGTTTGATTTATCCTTCACAAATTATTTGCTGCAAAAGTAAAAACATTTCAGAACAAATTTTTATATTTTTCTGGGCGCAAAACTTTGACAGAAAACACAAAGCTTGGTGAGATTACAGTTTTCAGGGAGATTCATGAGGGATGTTCAGAAATTCCAGTCCATGACTAAAAATTGTCATGCTGTCCATAAAGTCCACCACCATAAGAGTATGTCTAAAGCACTATTCTAGATAGGAAAAATGGGTGTTATTGGAAAGCTGCAGCTGGTTTATGGCCTTGGCTGTAATCTGGTTATAAGATACATTAAAAGTATATTTGTTTTCAGGTTTGAGGAGTACTGCATTTGATGAATCGCTCTTTGCCCAAAATGAAACCGTGTTCCTGTCTGAAATGAAGGTAATTTGAAAATTATTTGGCATGTGTGTTGTTAAAGCCATAAAAAGGAGAGGAAAATGTAAAACATTAAAATGTTTATCTTTTCATGTTTTCAAAGCAAATAATTCTGGTGTTTCTGGCCATGCCTCAGAAGTTCCACAATGCAATTCACAAAGTGGAACAAGTGCTTACTCAATACAGCCCAGTGAGTAAATTATCTATAGAGGGGACTTAGATTGGAGGCAAGGTTTCAGCATACATGTGGTGTCTGAGAGAATATTGACTCAAATTCCATATTCCAGAGAGGCACAAGATTCTGTGGACCTCAGCAGAAGCTACTTCAGCACACTCAGCTCTTTCTTTGGCATTTTGGAGAATGGTATAAAAATTTCACAAGAGTTCAATCCTTCACATGACTTTTCCTCTTCTTTGTTCTTTTTTTTTTTCTTAATTCGGATTGTTCATTTCAGGTGGAAAGATTTTGCTCAAGCTAAGTTTTTCATGGCTAGCTGATGTTAGTGAGATATTTTTGTTGTCCTTTATGGTGCTTCTTGGAATTTTACACGTGTGAATTCCTGACAAAAGTTAATTTTGGTTGTGTTTGTGGCTGGTTTGCACTAAGCAAGTTTGACTTTGAAAATGCTGACATTTGTGACTCAGAGGAGAAAAGCAAACAGCACAGAAAAGAAAAGCTCATGCATTGCAAATCTAGTTGGTCTCCCAGCTGTGGCTTATCTTTACTATATTTTAATGGTTTGTGTTAGTGGGGTATTAATTCTGTCTTAGCTAGGTGGCTCAGGGAAGGTCTAAATTTAAGAGAAGTAAATAAGCTTATCTCTTCCTTCCATTGATAAATTCAATCGCAAATAAACTCTGGAAAACCATCTTCTGCTCTTTTCAGACTCACCACTTTATGTAGTAGTGAAAAATTTAGTTTAGTTTTGTTTGTGGTAATTTAAAAAAATATGTGCATAGCTTTATTCTGGTCAGCTTCTGAACATTCCATACAAGGAAAGAGCAAAACGTAATTTAAAATGTTCTGCAGAAAGCATGAAATCCTAATACTGTGAGAGGCTGCCTAAGTATTTACTTGGAAGTCATTGCTAAGAGGAACTGGAATAGAAAGAAAAGTGACTGGTGAGTTTTACAATCAGCATTGTAATACTCCACATGATTTATGTTAATCAGCTTGAAGTGTTTGGTACTTTCTAAAAAATTTAGGAGCAGTTTCTGTTCTTCAGACCCAGCTACTAATGATCCTTTGTGGTGGCTGACAGCTTTTCCAGGCTTTCACCAAGGAGGAAAGTGTAATTATTGTCATTGTTTGCTGAGCACTGCTTTCGCAACCTCCCAAGTTATGGATTGCCCCATTGATTCACTTTTCCTAATAACTACGGTGGGAAGAAATGCAGCCCTACTCCTCTGTGCTTTGGGGGACATGGGAAAGGTACAGAATAAGAAAAGCATTCTGAACATTCAGAAAGGCGTGAGTGTGAAACAACTGTGTCTGAAAATTTGCACTGTGTTTCAGAGTAGTTATCAACTGTTTATACAATGAGGGTTTATGAAGGTAGATTACTGCAGAGTGCTGAATGTCCTTGCAGACACCCTCGTGAGCGCTTCCACTTCTCAGGATACGGAAACTTCAACACACACATGTTGAAGCTAAAGCTTTCACAAGAACCAGGTCCTCTAACAAGCTGAAGAATTCAGAGCCAAAATCAAGTGATGGCAGCCCAAAGTGTTAACCCTCCCATGCTGAGGGCCAACCAAACTTGGACCATTGGGTGAGGGGATTTGAAACTAATCCATTCCCTTGGCATGCTGGCAGAGGAGAGCAGCTACACATCTGGGGGACAGCCCACCAAAGTTTCTTCATCTTTGCAGCAGCTGAGAGGTGTATTAATTAGTTTACTCAAAGGCATTTATGAAAGAGAAGACACATCTGAACATTTAGCCTCAGTAGCCTACAGAGAATGGTATATACCTAATTTCTTATGGAAATGGAGTCCAGCCCACAGGGTCAATGACATTTCCTCTTCAAATGACAAGTTGAGCAAAGCACAACAGGACAGCTGCTTACCCGAGTGTGTAAAACTCCTCTGCACTTTGAACAAACCCACAACGCTGTGGGGGTGACCATGACCCTACTGGTTAGTGAGGAAAGCTTTTCCAACCAGTTTTGTGATAACACCAGTTTTGAGGAGGCAGTTTGGTGATAACACCTCTGCAAGAAGCAGTCTGTGCTCTGAATGGTCAGATGAGCTGTGTGGAGTCATGCAGGTGATTGCAATGGCATGTGTGTGCCTACATTTGATCCTTCCACAGATATATCTGTGTTTTTTGGAGATCAAGAGGAGCCTGCTGTACATATACCTGCCTGATGTTGGGTTTCAAGCAAGGCGGGCACCCTGGCTAGAGTCAGCATGGGCGGCTATCCTCAGCCGTGCGGTCCACATCCCACAACACCAATGTGATGGATGGCGAATATGGCCTTTATTACAGGGGAATTTTACATTTTATAGCCTGGGGTCACTGTGTTACTCCCATCTGCTTACATCACACTTAGGTGCTATTGGCTAATTGCAAGAGGACTTACTATCCTAGAGAGAGGGGTGGGTTGCTAGCTTTCCGTTACATCCCGAGTTCTTCCGCACCGCTTATGCCCTAAACTACAACAGCCTGATTCCAAGGGAAAGGTCAGGAGCAGTTCCTGCTTACCTCACTCTTTGGAACAGCTGCTGCTTCTCACTTCTTGTGCACAGTTAATTCTGGTCAGGTTTTGGCCCTGCACCTCCCTTCCCTGCCACCAACACCAGGGTACTTGAGAGCTCCCTGGGGATATCTGGCACTACCCAGCATCCTCTCACAATCTCCCTGGGGGACTGGACTATTAGTAATGTAATTAGTAATCAGCTGTCCCAGCTATGTCCCCAGGTCTGTAATCAGCTATAGAAGTAGGCAGCCCTTTCTCAGTCACAACGAGGTTCTTTTCCATTCCAATTCCATCCCTCACTGACACTTCTGTGACATATTTACATGTTTACACCTGTCAATGCCCTGACTGCCATGGTATCATTTTGCATTAAGCAGCTGACTGATTAATCTGTGTATTGAGGAGTCAGAACAAGGGGTTTGAAGACTAGGATCCCAATTTCCCTGGTGTGTTAGAAGAGTTTTGTCAAATCAAAATGTCTATTTTTTACTTTCTGTATCTGCAAAGGAAGGAACTCTGTGGAATGATTGTGGTGTTTCATTACTCTGGGTATTTACCCTGACATCCTTTGGGTTCTCCCTCAAAGAGCTGGCTCATTTTCCCTACTGAGAGAGTAAAGGCTGGGAGAATTGGGATTGTTCAGCCTGGAAAACAAAACGTTTTGGGATGACCTCTTTGTGGCCTTGTAGTGCCTGAAGGGAACCCACAGGAAAGATGGAGAGAGACTCTTGACAGGGGCCTGGAGTGACAGGACAAGGGAAAATGGCTTCACAATGACAGAGAGCAGGGTTAGATTGGAGATGAGGAAGAAATTCTTCCCTGTGAGGATGGTGAAGCCCTGGCACAGGTTGCCCAGAGCAGCTGTGGCTGCCCCATCCTTGGTAGTGTTCCTGGCCAGGTTGGATGGGGCTCTGAGCAACCTGGGCTAGTGGAAGGTGTCCCTGCCCAAGGGACACCCTGCAGGGGGTGGGACAAAGCGACCTTTAAGGTCTCTTTCAGCCCAGGCCATTTTGTCATTCTCACATCACCAATATTGGAGCAATCCATAAGTTATTTCTCTTGGTTATTACTGTCAAAGTAGGAGTACTGCCATTTGTCCCTTTTTAGAAGAGCAGAAGCTGGAATACACAGAAGTCAGCTGATATTTGCAAGGTCAGACAGGTTGGGGTTTTCATGTTGCACTGGCTGGATCAGGGAACTCCACCTGTAATTCTGTTTGAAAATTTTATCTATCAATGAAAAACATCAATTACAAGGAAATAAAAACAATAGCATCCTAGAGATATGGCTGTAGTGGGGTAAATAATTTCAACAAAAGCTGAAGTATTTCTTCATATTATTCACTGTGTAACTCTGAAAAGTGCCCAAAGTAAAAAGAAATCTAAAGGCCATGTCCATAGCTGAATAAATAGCTTGACTTGACTGGGCTTCTACTAATTTTACAAAAAGCAGATTTGCTCAGAGTTTTGCACTTGCATATTTTTTTCCTCAGAAGTAATTTGCAAACAGAAGAATAGCAAGCTCCAGAAGTAAAACATGGTAGTGGATAATTTAAGCTGATACACTGTGTGTT
Organism: Pseudopodoces humilis; assembly: GCF_049639895.1. Lineage (NCBI taxonomy): Eukaryota > Metazoa > Chordata > Aves > Passeriformes > Paridae > Pseudopodoces > Pseudopodoces humilis. The sequence continues at coordinate 12,343,935 of NC_142204.1, read as the reverse complement.
AGTTAATCTTTTTGTTACTGTTTGTTAATAGCAGTAGAGCTAAGCAGCAACCTAAATTTGCAGCTGAATTTGGAGAGAATGCAAACAGCAGTGAGTGAAGAGAAATACAATCTCTACTGGGGAGATGAAGAAAAAAAAACATTGGCAGAAAATTACAAAATGAAAGCTGCAGTAGAAATTAAAATCTCATATGCTGGAGAAATATTGGTATTGAGGGGAAAAGAAATTTAGAAAGGAGCAATACCTGATCAGACCCAGGAATGATCTAAAAGTTTGGAAATGCACAGTATTTAATATATGCTAATACTAGGGCATTTCACTGCAGAGCTGGAAGGGAATCGCTGCTTCTTGTAGCACAGCAGCAAAATTGGGAAAGCTGCTAGAAAGTTGGAAGGTATTGTCATACAAAAGGAAAATCAGGAAAAAGAAGCAAAAATGACTGAAAGGGTTGTAAAACTGAACTTTGTGGAAATTGCCTTGAAGGTGCAAGCATTTGCCTTGAGCTGGCAAAAAGCACATGACAGAAAACCCAGGACAAAGATCTGGACAGTGTAAGCACTGGGGAAAGGGAACATTCACTTTGGGGTGGGGCAAAGGAGTGCAATCAGGAAAACTGGGATTAAGCTGAGGAAAGGGAAGTTAGGCTGATCATCAAAAGCAGTTTTCAAGCTCTCCAAGATGTTTGTAACAAACCCAAAGCCACACCAAAGAGGGCTGGGTTTCATGTTTCCTTGCAGCACTGAAACTCCATGTAAGTCTTTTCTTGAAACAGTTTGAAGATCCATTAACCTTTCAAGCCAACCTGGACCTACTTTGGCTCAACCAGGGCTTATTAATTGTATTGTATTAAAGTCAGGCAGTAGATGCAGTTCCTCTTATTTTTGTCAGAGATGCTTTGAGGGCTTAAATTGTCCATAATTAAAGTTGAGAGCAGCCTTCCAGATGAAACTCACTTCTTTCACCTCCCCACAATTCTGGCTCTTCAAGCCTGTCCTTGTAACAGATTGTCCTGATTGCTCCATTTAAAAATGCCAGAAGTGGATTTTTTTAACTTGGTAGTAGGAGGAAAAGGGGGAAGCACTTCTCAGATTATCAGAATTTTGTCCCTCTCCTGTTAGGCTATTTTGAAAGAGCAGCCTGCTGGAGACCCTGTGATGCTGGATGGTCTGACATGTTTTTACATTAACATTGTCACTGGACAACTCATTTTTTTAGGGAAGAAAAAGAACTGCAGAAAAAAAGAGAAGTTTTCAACCACTATTTGCTAGTTTTTCTGATACTAGGAAACTCAAAGGGAAAACTGTTTTCAGCTTTGACTTTCAGGATATCATTATTTTGCAGGATTTTATATTGAAAGCAAAAGAATTTCTGTGTTTTTTGTTTTGTTTCAGAAGCTGAAAACATCTTCTGTAGTTTTTAACATATTCTGATTTCCTCTATCTTTTGTGAAGTAAGGAAAATGGTGAAATCAAGCAAACAAACAGAATATAGCAAGGGCTGCAAATTCAAAAGTGTTAGAGTCTGATTATGAAAAAATCTTGTATTCCTAAGTCTGATTCATGGGTACAGACAGGGCTCGCACCTAAAAGGAAAAAGAAATATAGGGAATATAGGGAATGCTAGTTAGAAATGAAGTGAGTTTTTGTTTGGGTAGAATTAAAATAGATGCTAAAGTTACGCTATTTCTGTAATTTTTCTTAAAAAGAGGCATTTATTTGTTTTTCTGAGAGCTCTGCTGTGACCCTTGAACACAGATGTTTGCACTGAGGGTATAGAATCACTAAATCACAAAATCATTAAGGCTGGAAAAGACCTTTAAGAGCATCAAGTCCAACCTGTGACTGACAAGCACTTTGTCACCCAGCCTAGAGCACTGAGTGCCACGTCCAGTCATTCCTCGGACACCGCCAGGGGTGGGGGCTCCAAACCTCCTTGGGCAGCCCCTTCCAGTGTTAAGATGGTTTAGAAGGACCAACATTGCTGCTCTGGAGTTTGTTCCAAACACTGAGCCTTGCCAGGGAAGAGCCGCTTTGTTTCACCCGAAGCTGCACCTGTGTTAGCTTTTCCAAAGCCTGTGACTCGAGGTTTCCCTGAATCCATGCAGAAATACATCCATGACACTCTGTGAATCAAAGGCTGCTCTCTGAATTGCCTCTCCCTATTCCTCAAAGCTTCACAGCCCCCCAGATATAAAAAATCTGGTTAGGCTTTTTGCAGGTGCAAAGTATCTGATGCAGCATTCTTAAGAAAAGGACCCCAGGCCTGATCCAAATATTTTAAAACCACCATAGGAACTAAGAGAAATCAGCATTAATTGGAATACTGTGCAAAGCTTTTGCACAGTAAAGGAAGCAGGGAATGACAATGTAATTAAATACAGCTGATGTTTGAACCTTATTTTAATATACACACAGCATGCAACTGAATTGTTTCCATCAGAACTATGGTCAAAAATTAGCATTGCTGTGTATAATTAATATTTTTTCTATGCCCTTTGCACAGGTGCAGTAGCTCACTCACAACCAGCTTAAAATGATGTTTTAAAATTCATTCTCAGAGAAAAATGAGTTTTGTATTTCTGATAAAACACAAGTGTTTTGGTGGGAGGAAAGTTTAGAAGTTTGCTTATTTGCAAAAGGTGTCAGACTTTAAAAAGAGCTTTGTACAGAAAGAGCTTGTCTGTTCTGACCTGTTAAATAAGCTGGTTAATAGGAGATATTACTTCTACCAACAAATTCTCTCAGTAAAATCATGAGGGCTCTCCTAGAGCTGCTCCTAGGTGCAAAGTGAAACTCTTGAGCCCTTCTTATGGAGAAAAGCTCACAAATACAATGTGTGCCCATGACAGGCTTGTGTTTTTTCCCAATGTATCTGAATCTTTCAAAAAGCCATTGCCCATTTAGAGAAAAAAGTCATCCTGCTAATTTGCATTAGTTTACAGCAAATTGTTTACACATAGGCCTGTCCTAAGGGTCAGGACTGTTCTGGCAAATTCAGCTCCTCTGCATTTTTTCCCTGGTAGAAAATCTGCCTGAAGAGGAACTTTGTCGTAGAGTACCCCAGTTCATCGATATGCATGTGGATAAAATTTCCTGCATGCAATTCTCCTCAAGATGTGGAAGTGCTCCAGTTTCAACTCTCAGTTCACACTTCACCATGAGTTTGACTATATTTGGGGATTAATACTTAAGGGTGGTGAGAGTGTTCTGGTCCCAGTCTAGCAGAATATCTGATTTTTAAGTTTGTGAGTGAAGTGCAGACTGCTCACACATTCAGCTCATGGTTGAATGCTCTGCTAATTTCCATCCAAAATAATTTGCAAATTAGGATCTCTAGAAGCCTTTCCAAACTCAAAGCACGATTTCTGTGTTCTCCCACTGCACTAATGCAAGCTCTGCACCTCTGCCAGGTCCAAAACTCATCTGAAAATGGCCTTGGTTTTTGGAAACCATGGCGGTTTTTCTTATCTTTCAATCCAGATGCCATTTTGCTGTTGATACACAATGCATTCCCTGCTCCCCCTTGCCAAAAATCCTTGCAAGGGGAATTTTAGACCTGGGAGTATTTTGACACATGCTATCTCTTACCAAGCATATGATCTCCAGATATTTGACAGAAAACCAAAGTCTTAAACTGGGCATGTGAAGGAGGCAAGTGCGATACACCACAGCTGGCCTTACCTCCCCTTATACAGTCACTAACTTGTATGGCTTTTTAGAAAAACCCTCCTTACTGAAGAAATCATAGTTATGAAAAATATTATACAAGGGCAGGGTAGAAGTAATTCTCAGGGTATGAGAACCAGGAAAGAGTAATATTTTAGCAGACTTTTGGTCACCTCTTTTCAGATGCACACTTTATACATTTCCCAAAAGGATCCTACTCACATCTAAGCACCCCAAAATTCACAGAATCACAGAGTCATGGAATGGTTTGGGTTGGAAGAGACCTCAAGGATCATCTAGTTTCAACTCCACTGCTAGCAGAGGGTCAGAGAGGGCTGCTGTTGTTTTACAGTTTGGAAAGTGAAACCCAGGCAGGTTGTGTGACTTTTCCTAAGTCATGCAGGCCAAAGCTCACATGGGAAGAAAATGGGAGAGTGAACCTTCAGCCCTTCCTCTCGTGAGATCTGGGCTGGTCTAGGTTAGTTCTACACACTGCATTAGTCTCTTCCTTCAGCTTCTTCCCCAGACTCTGCTGGCCTTAACCAAAGCTGGCCAAAATCAGAAGTAATTCTATGCCCTGTTTCTTCCTAGTGAAGTGGTAGGAAAGGGAAACAGTCCTTACTCAAGTGAAGTCAGGAGTAGCTGGGAAGAAGCAGAGGGGAAGAAAAAGGATATGGAAAGATTTGCCAAAGGTGTCTGTGGCTGGCTCATGCACAACACCTCAGGTGCCTTGAGGAATTAAGAATAACTTGGAATGAGCTTTAAAAAAGGATAAAGCCAATGTAAATCAGCTGTAACAGTTCAGTAGTTTTCCCCAGGAACCGACAAAACAATCAAGGGAAGGATTTTTAATTCTACACATAGGAAAAGGCTGATTCTAGACTTCAATTTGCACAGTAGAAATCCCTGATTAAAAAGGAGCCAAACACTGTTGTGCTTCAGGAAATAGGAGAATTAGGGATGCTTACTTTGGACGATGGTGTAATTTTACAGCCTATACGAGGGGAGATGCACAGCTGCATCTCCCCAAGAGCGGGGAATTGAATATATTGTGAGTCAGTCACAGTTCCTCCCTATCTTCCCTCCACCACCACTTGCACTCCCTTTGCTCTGCTGCAAAAGTCAATTACTTCATCCTCTTTTTTTTTTTTTTTCATGGAGCAGTTTACTCTCCCATGCTCCCAGCCAGCTCTTTTGGCGAGTGAGGAAGTAGAGTGGGGTGAAGCTTGGGCTCTCTGCACTCCTGTCATCTCAGCATCCCCTCTCCACCCACTTCCTCTCAGTAGGGAGTATTGGGTGAGCAGTCCCTGCTCCTCTGGCTGCAGGAAGAGTTGTTCTGAGCAAGCTGAGCTTGAGCAGTCATGTTCAAGCAAAGCTGGGAGCAAAGCTGGGAAAGGGCAGGGACGGGGGGACGGGACAATCCTCCCTCCCTTTTATATTCCTGATTAGGTACCAGCACTGACAATGTGTGGTGAGTAGCAAGTGCATCCTGTGCAAATTGTGTGGTAAAGGCCTGTGTTCAAATGAGGTAGGTTATTACTAATGCTGCAAAACTGGGTAGCATATTCCCTGAGACCTGGGAAGGACCTTCCTAACCTGCTTGTGGTCTATTACCAGAAAATATGGAAAGGAGCCCACTGCAAAAACAAAACAAAGCAATCACACCCTTAGGAACTTTGGGGAGGCAAACATATGGGGGAACTTTTTACAAAAGCTGAGAGGTCAGTCAATATCTTGGGATAACTGCATGTAAAGGGGATAAAAAGTTCTCAGGCCTTTTTGACAGTGAGAACACAAAGAGCTTTGCTGAGCTACACACAGGAGTAAAGGGCTTTTTCAATGGAAAGCAGCTTTTCCTGTGGATGGCACTGATGGGAAGCTTACACAGATCCAGAAGATATCTCCTGAGCCCTCCCAGGAAAAGACAAAACCACACACAAGCCTCTTTTCTGTCCTGCGCTCTCATCATCTCATCCTAAACCAACATCTCTGGGCTGAGAGCACCTCAAGCCTCAGAAATTTCTTCCTTTACAGTGTCATGAAGACCTCTTTCTTGTCAGCATTTATGTGAGGGCACGGTTTGGGATATCAAACCTCTAGAAGGGCTTTGATTGAGATATAGGTGAGTGGAAAGCAGAAGAGAACTTGGCAGGTCAAGCCTGGGGGATTCAAATTGTCTGGACCATAGAACTCAGGGGCATGTGCAGAAGTTTGGTTTACAAGCAAAATACTTCGCTAGAGTTATCCAGCAAAGATAAGACACGTATTTTTAGACTGCTAGAAATTAGGGGAAATTGAAAAGGACATTTATTCCCATTTTAAATTATTAAATGGAATTATGCTTGGAGACAGTTGTGTATGTGCAACTCTTAAAAATTAAAGCTTGAGGCCAAACTCTGCTTTTGGTCACGCAGAAAGCAGGCGACTACAGACTGAGTTGCATAAAACTGAGGTCATAATCTGGCATAAATTCTGAGCTGGCTTGGTTTTCTCTTCAGCTAATGTCAGTACTGGTAAACTGTTATGAGGAAATCCAATAGGGAATGGGTCAGGTGTTAATGCTCACAATCAGCATGATTCCAAATAAACTGGAGGAATTTAAGAAACAGTGCTGTGTCTTTGGCTTAAAAGTTGCTTGCATAGACTTAAAATAACTCTGCAGACTTGTGTGGTGCTGCTTCAGATTTACCTGGATGAAGAAAGTGTGACTGTTTTTGGAAGATCTTTCTGTAGCAGATCTCTAATAATATTGAAAAATGGAATATGCAAATGTCTTAACAACTTGCTGGTAAAACAAAATTTTCATGTCCTCCTCTCTGTGCTATATCACCAAGCTGAAGCTAAGATAAGCAGTTCACCAAATTCTTTCCTTTTCCTTAAATTTGGGATTAATACTGAGCTTAGACAGCTTAGAAGCTGGTTGTGCTTGTCTACAGCTATGTGGAGGAAATTCCTCTAAATTTAATTCCATTTAAATTTAATTTAATTTAAATTTTATTAATTTTTAATGTTTTAATTTTTTAATTTTAAATTAAAGATTAAATTCCTTTAATTCTTTTCCTTTTCCTTAAATTTAGGATTAATACTGATCTTAGACTTTTTAAACATCTTAGGAGCTGGTTGTGCTGGTCTACAGCTATGAGTAAGAAAAAACCAGCATTACTGTGAGAAAAGAGATTAGTTTGTCTACATTCTAACAGAAGAAATGCCTTTAACATAGGTATCACTACACAAAAATGTATTGTAACTTCATTGCCTTCCTCATAACCTGCAATTTTTGGCAGTGAAAATGAGAGTTTTATACACAGTGTAAAGACAATAAATGATTTCTCAATTTTTCTAATTTTGTTTCTAACTGAAGAGAAAGTTTCTCTTCTACAATAAGGTCTCAGGTTCAAGATTTGAAATTGAAGTTCTGGATTAATAGTCAATATTTTCCTTCAGGAGACAGAATCTGAGATACCTAGCAGGTGGGCTGAGGAACAACTTGTTCAAGGACAGTTTTGTACTAAAGAGTCTTCACTTATAAGACTCCTTGTGAAAGCACAAGACTACAGCAAAAGAAGATCTTTAAAACATTACTATTGAACCTTAAGAATATAGCCCTTAAAATGTTAGTAGCTCTTGTCTTTTGTGCTCTGGGAAAGCAAAATTGCAGCCCAAGGAAAATGGAACAAACCAAACCTCACAAACACCATTGTTGGGAAGGTGTAAAGGAGAATAAATAATGCCTATCCTTCGGAGCACAAACAGTGGTTGCCTCCCTTAAACAAATACACAAATAAATAGGAATTGTATTGCTTTTGAAACTTCCATGGTTGTAAATTTCCTTATGGAGTGCCCTGTCATTTTCTTTCCTGAAAACATTCATGTTCCCTGCTTTAGTTGTAACATGTTCCATATGTCACATTGCTTTTGTATGAAACAGTTCAGACTCAGCTCTCCTTTCATCCCCTGACCTCATTTTAAGGTTTTACTGCTGTGGAGGACTAATCTGGATTGGTTTGATCAGACCCTTCTATTTTATAAATGCCATTTAACTCACCACAACCTTTTTCCCCCCTTTTCCATAACAATAAGCCCAACCAAGTCGTTCTTTGTTAAGTGTTATTCTTATAAACTCCCTTAAAATCAACCTCTAATTGAACAGTGCTCTCTGACTCAGTTCATTATTGCACTACTGCTTTCATTCAAGTGAATTTTTGAAGTAATGCAACACAGAAGCTTAATTATCTTCTTGTTTTCCTGGTTGATATTCTCTGGAGTAAATGCCAAGGAGGATTTGTTTTTGCTCAGTTGTTTTTTTTATGCTTTGCATACAACATAATTTTTTCTGGCTCAAACACTTCTTTTGATCTTATTTTTTGGAATAAAGTGCATTTAGCATCTTCACAAGCTTTTTTATTTTTTCTTTATGCCTTCCCATCAGTCTTCTGTGTATGAAATGTCTGTGCTTAAATATGGTCCAGATTGTTCAGTTTACTAATTCAAAAATTCTCACTCTTGGTGTTCCCTGTGCCTCACCTCTTTTTCTAACACTGGTTTAGACTGGGAGAAATTCCACTGCAGGTGATAAAGTGAAACTTGTGCAAACTAAGCACAAGTGACAAAAGAAGGGCCCCCACTCTTTCTGATTCTGTTCTATCAATATTCCCATTCTTCAAATATTCCAAACCATGATCCTGACATGATGCCTTTTCAGTGGGTTAATCTGCATGCTATCAGTCCAGTTTCTGTTTGTTCTCCTGGTGGAGAAAAAAAAATCAAACTGTTTTAAAAAGGATCACATAGAAAAGTTGCACCAGCTCAGCCATGAAATTTTAACTGATCCTGTATCAGAGGCACTGGTGTAAAGCAGAATCAATCAGGGGCTGCAATATTAGGAAAAATTTCTCCACAGAAAGGGTTGTAAAGCATTGGAACAGATTACCCAGGGAAATGGCAGAGTCACCATTCATGGAAGTGTTGAAAACACATGTGAATATGGCACTCACACAGTTTAGTGGTGACCCTGGAGCTGCTGGGTTACCAGTTGGATTTGGTGATATCAGAGGCCTTTTCCAACCTTATCAACCCTATGATTCTGTGATCCCATGCTTCCTCTTGCCTCTGACACAGCCACATGGGCAGAAGACTTTCTGAATCTGTCAGGGATGGATCTTTATTCTCTCAGTGTCTCTGCTTGTGGAAGGCAGCTCCATCTACCTATACATGCTTGTGTCTCTGTTTTTTTCCAGATGGACTCAACCTGGCAAACATGCTGTAAGCCCAGGCCAGATCTATGCTAGTTTTTTTAATTTTATTTTTTTAAATAAAAGTCTGTCAGACAGAGGTTTACCCATACAGGATGGACACACGTGTTGTTGCAATGTCCTTGTGTTGTACAGCTTATGCTTGGAAAAGGGAATGACTCTGGTGGTGGTGAAATTGAAATCCTTTTTTTTTTTTTTGGTCATCTCCTGTCATCCCATTAGAGCTTTTTTGGCAGAGGCAACTGCCAAATTGTGGCTCCAGACAAGTCCTTTTTTTCTCCTCAGCTTCAGGAAACTTGTGATTTGGTATTTTAGAGTATTTACTGTCATGATATTCCCACTAGGCTGAATGGTGCTCCAGTGATTCTTGTTTTGCAGGTGAAAATCTTCCTGCCAAACAGAGAAGCTGACCTGCCTGAGGTGCACAGGAGGCCCGTGGTATGACAGAGCTGGACTGCAAGGAGACAATTTAAGCAGAGGCCAGAGAAGCTTCTGGGTCTGAACCTGCTGGTTCCTGCAGCAGCACACTTTCCTTAGTAGTACCAAAAATGATTTTTGTTTTATGCTGTGACTTGTGGTTAGATTCTTTGGTTTCCTAAAAAAACAAACTGCAACAGAAACTCCTTCAGCAGTTTGGATGTTCTTAAATTTTTATGCTGCGTGGATTGCCTGATACCAATGGCTCCAAGATTCTCTCCCTTGGCTGGACTTCTCTCAGGGGGAATAACACTTCCATCCTTTCACTCTGTCTGTCTGGTGAAAGTTAAACACCTTGAGATCCTCTCTCAGCAGTGGCCAAGTGAAAAGTTAATTAGGAGGGACTTAGAGAAAGACACACAGGCTGTATCAGCACATCAGACTCGTATGACAGAAATTGCTGGGAATTGGGTTAGGTGGGCTATGGAGACATGGAGAAGCACTTCTGGATTTTGCCCCATTTTCTCTGTTGGACCCTCTCAGTCTGTGCAACACACAACAGTTGTTTCATTCCCTCTGCCACAGCCCCAGTTTCCCCTGGTGTCTCCTCCACTAAGAGCAGCTATACAAAATGTTCTTTCCTCTCTACCATCTCTGCACAACAGCTGACAGAAGAAAGAAGAGCTGCAAAACATAGTCCCCCCCCTTCACATGTTAAACAAGTACTTTCTTACTCCAGAGAAGTCCATGAACACTTTAGCTCAGGTGGGCAAAGCAGGACAGGCTTTGAATGCAGAAAATTGAGCAAAATTATCAGAGAGTGATTGAGCTTTACATCTCTACTACAGCTTTGTTGCTTAGAGCCCTGCAAAGCTGAAGTGGTGATATTTTAAGTGTACAGAAGAAACTGGAGTTGCACTATAATTTTTCTGCTTTGCAAGGAGTTGAAAATGCTTTAAATCTCTGTAACTTGTCTCAGGTACAAAGAACCTAACGGGGGTTTGAACCACTATTTAAAATTGAGAAGAGACACTTAAAAGCCAAGGGAGTCTCAAAGTCATGAATCTGGGAAGAAAAAACATGTGACAAAAAGTTTACAAGTTGACCATCTGAAAATATTTTGGGTTCGGTTCAACAGATCAAAACAGCTTATTTGACTTAAAAACAAATAAACAAACAAAATATGTTTAAAAGCACAAATTGTTTAACTGTTTGAAGTTAACAGGCCTTCCTTCCACATGGTTTGAATTTAATTGATTTGATTTTTCTGGTTCAAAACCTTTTCAGGAATTTGGGAGACTGGGATGTATGAGTGTTTATTACAATGTGAGACTATTGTGATTTCCTTAGGAAGTCTACGACTTGAAGGATAATATCATTACTGTGGAATTGTAAGATCTAACAATGTTATCCACAGGATCTGAGGAACAAGGATATAAAAGCCTTGAAAGTCTATTTTCTCTGACAATCCAGGCACCTGAATTTTTCCTAGAAAGCCAGATCTTCTATAGTTCAGCTGCACTGAGTCATCCCACTGGTTTGCATCACTGTGAGGATCTGGCCCTAACCTGAAAATACTCCGATGCTTTGTGAAATTATCTCATTCAGTGAAAAAACAATGAACCTTGATTGTCAGCATGTGTCATGCAGGACACATTGGTTTTGGTTTGATGCCAGCACACTTTTTCACCAGTTCTGAGACTGGCAACTTAATTTCTTAATAAGAAATTAAAAAAAAAAAATCTCTCTTCTCCTCCCTCCTACCCATCTTTGCTCTTCTCCCAGCTGTCATCACTGTTTACAGTTTGAGTAAGTGAAAATATATATTTACAAGTACAGCTTACTGCTGTGTTTGCTGGTATAGACTGCCTGAGTGCATATCTGGGAATAGAGCTCCCATCTCCATCCAGAAATACACCCCTTCCTCTCATCAGTCTTGTTTCCTTAAGCTGAGTGTTCAAAGCTCTTGGATTCTGAGCTTTTTGGGAGGGAGGCTGGTGTCTTGCTTTGTGCTGGGATGTGAGCACTGTTGGATGTGGAGCAGTAAGTGATGCTCCCATCTCTCCCCAGCAGGGAAGGCCAACCCTCCTGCCCTTATCAAGCATCTCCTGCTCGGACAAACTGCAGGCTGGACTAACTGAGGTTATAGAGCAGGAGAAGTGTTGTGTCCCTGCCCTGCAGCTGACTGGCCTCACCTCATGGGGCTGGGTATGAAAGCAGACCTAGGAGAAGGTTTTATTTTCAGCTGCAGCCTCGTGCTGTGGCCCTTTTCTTGGCTGGACCTGTGCCCATCGGACAATCCCACAGCATCCTGGTTGCCTGCCAGCCCCAGATGCCAGAAGCATGTCCCCATTTCCTCTCCCCTTACACGAGGAATTCTGCAGGGTCTCATTCACTATGACACAGAAAAGATGCATCTCAACAGTTTGGGGGCAGTGAGGCCAGATCCTGACCAAGGCCTCCAGATGTTATTGCAATAATAATTAAAAATATACCATAACTATGTGAATGATGTACAATACATTTAAAATTGTGCTTTTCAAAGGGGTTTATAAAAATGTTGCCAACACCCATGGTCTTATTGTAACTTGGCTTCAGCATTGTGCAGATTGTGTTTGTGGCATTCCAAGCGCTCAGGACTTTGAGTCCTGCTGAGACCAAGGAAAAGCTGGTGGGTCTTGAAAATTTTGCAGGATTCCTCCTCAGAGGTCAGCTAGCCAGAAATGAGTGTCCAGTGGTTAAGTCACTACCCTTGTTCAGCTCCTAACTCCCTTGGGAATTGCCTTTATAAGTTTGGGAAAGATATTAAGGACTTGTTTATGCTGCTAAAATTAACTTAAGTTTTTTTTTTAATTTTCTTTTTTGTCCTGCAGCATTACTGCTACATGTTACACCAGTACAGACAAAACATGTTCATTTTAGTCTGAGATGGGTTTATTTGGGTTAATTCAGTAGCACAGTTGAAAGATTTGTTTTATAACTAGAATGCATTTAGTGGTTCTGAAGTAAAAGAAGAATACAGCTTTTTTAAGCTACTTTTCTACCTGTGAAATGGGAATGAAAGTAATTAATCCCAATGATACTATTGAGATACTGTGGTTACTGTAAAAACTGAGGTTATATTTGTGGTGGGAGCTGCTGTGGGAGATGAAGATAGCTTTGTACCCAAGGTTCCCTGGATATATTCAAGTATGGACAAAAATATATCTAGATATTTGTCTCAACTGCACATTTCATTCATCTGTGTCACAACAACTAAAAATAAAAACTAGGGAAAACTATGTTTTTGCTGGCCATTATTTCCCTAGTTGCAGAATATCTGTAATAAAGGTTTGCATGAACATAACTACAACTGATGCCAGACACAGACCTCTGAGACTCATGATTGATGCAGACAGTGATTGAGTGGAATGTGGGCAGCTTGAAAAAGTGTTTGAGAAAGGTGTGCACTCACTCAGCCCTCACCTCCAGGAGGATAATTGCAGGGAGGGGGGTTTGCTGATGTTTTAGTGGATCATAGGATCGCAGAACCACAGAACTGCCTGGGCTGGAAGGCACCTTAAAGATCATCTCATTCCAACCCCCCTGCCATGGGCAGGGACAGCTTCCACTATCCCAGGCTGTTCAGACCCCCATCCAACATGACTTTCACATATTTTGGCTTGTCTGTGTAAACCATGATACCAATTTTGCTAACGAAATTTATCCAGACACTAATTTTTGATCCCAGATCTTTATTTGTTTTTACATAAGGACACGCAGAATCAATTTCAGTTTTTTAAAAAAAGTGACCCTCTTAATTCTCTGTAACTGTTTACATGGCCATGTGTAACGATAGAAACTGTGTGTGCAGACTCCCTTTGTTATCAGTGTGAAAACGTTTGAGGTGATCACAGTAATGAAGTTTTCTTGTGGATCTGCCCCTCCTACATGTAAAACCTCACAGTGATGGCTTAGACAAGATCTTGGTTCAAGAAAGAACACAAATACATTCAGTTCCTTTCAGTGAATCATCCACTCCAGAAAAAAATGGGGAAAACCAGTATGAGAGGAGGGATTTCCAAACTCTGGTAGAAGTGCTCAACCCCCTCAGTTGACAAAGATGTTTTGGTGCCTTTGCAGTTTTCAGGATGAATAACTAAAGAGCTCTCTAACACTCTGGGAAGTGACAATTACTTTAAATCCCCTGTCCTTTGATGGCCTTAGAAAATGGCTCAACATTTTTGGACAGGATAGGTGTCTGAGGAGAATTAATGGGATGGGTGCATCTACTAGCTGGGAAAGTCCTGCTCCTACGTAGTCTGTCAAAGACGCAGCTTCCCTGGAATGTGGGACTGATAAAAAAGAGAATCTGGTTTTATATTCCCTACACAGATAAATAGGAACACTAAGGGATTTAGCACATGCAGTCTGTGTAGAATTACCTTTTGCTGATAATTTTGTTCTGCAAAAAAGTATGTCTCTTGGTTAGGGATGGAATGAATCACTGCAATGTTTCAGCAAGTCCTCCCATTTTCATAACTCTCACAGGAAAGCATGAAAATTGTATCTAGTTCTGAAAGTATTTCAATGAAAAAAAATCTTATCACCCTAAGAATGGACACAGAGAAGTAAATTACAAGTATGCATAGCGTTAAGTAGTCATAGTTTCACTGATCCCAAAAACAGACTGTCCTTGTTCTCCTGTCACACAGGTTACATGACATAATCAGAGACTGTGATCCTGTGTTTTTCTCAATCTTTTCTGACTTTTCTTTTGGTCATTGGATTGTAATTGACAGCCAGAAATATGAATCATCACATGAATACAACTCAAACAAAACCAATTTCAATTAATGAGCTTCCATGCACTTTCCCTGATATGATTTTAGCTATTTTCATGTTTCTAAGCAAACAGCTGTGTATTCTGCATGCAGCACATTTCAGTCCAGCTCCAGAAGTTAGTGGGAGTCTGTCTGTCTCCTTTTGGAAAGATTGAATTGGACTGATAAAAAAAACCCCGGGGAAACCTTTGGGAGCACTTACTCAGAATTACTTAATGAGTCAAGATGAAAATACACAATCCCTCTGGTATTCCCTAATCCTCCGTGTTTTCAGTCATACCAAATGTTAAGATACTGGAGACTGGAATTTATCCCCTAAACCCACCAAACCCACAGTGAGACCAAGCAGTGGAGACTCTCATCTCTTCACATTGTTCATCTCAACGCTGTGTCAAGGACACCTAAATTCTGGGAGGTGAGGAGTGAGGTTACTTGTGGCTCCTCCACCTTTTGCTCCCCAATACTCCCAGGCATGGCATCCAAGGTGGCACAGATCACCAGTTTGTGAACCTGAACTATCCAGTGTGAATGATCTGCATCCTCAAGCTAAACTCTAACTTCTGGTACTTTCAAAGACATAACCTCATGTCGTTCCTGCTTTGAAAGCCTGAGAATGTGTATAGATCCAAAATCTTGACAGTCTATAGATATATGAACACATTTTCAACAGCTTTTCCTTTCCTCTTTAAAGCACCTCTTTTTTTTCTCCAGGGTTAATGTACTCAGATTGTACTTTTTAAATAATTTTTATTTTTAAAAAAATCTCCCATGAAAATGGCAACTTTATGACTGCTTGTCACTCCTGTTGCAGCTTGACTGTCTGGTGCAGTGTCTGACTGATGGCTGACCCACTTGGCACCCTTAAATTGTGCAGCAGGGACTTCTGAAATACCAAATCAGGGTCTCATCTGCTCAACAGCCTCCAGTTGTGACTGAACCATCACAGTGTGGCATGGCAAGACAAATGCTACTTTATATTTGAATCATCTGGAAGCATGGACTTCAACAGATATGAATTAAAGTTTTCTTTAAAAGGAAACACGTGAGCCGCTCCACACAGTTGATCTTTCAAAATAGTGCCCCAAGTAGGAAATCACAGCCACTATGCTTTGCAAAGCTCAAAGAAATTAAAAAGAGCTAAGAAAAAATGAAGTCAATTGAGGATGAGTAATGAAAAAAAACAATTAAAAAAAATTTGATGTAATTCTGCCATAAATAGATCACGATAATTTTATATGTATAATACTTATATTTAACAATAAAGGACATTCATCCAAGTGCAAGCAGTCATAAAAACAAGTAACATTTTCATTAAAGCTAGACTAAGCTTGTCATGTCAAGCCCATTACACTGCATAAGTGTAATTAAATTAATTTCAGCAACTTTATACTTCCTAATTTTCTTTTTTTTTATTTTTTTTTTTTTGGTCTGGGTCTATTTAGTAATCCAGCATCATTGCAACTGTTTCTTGTCTTTATAAACACAAAACCAATCCCCTAGAGGAGAAACTCTTTCTTAGAAACAATTTTACAGTATTAATTTTTACCTGAAAATTCAGTTTTCCAGAATTTATTCTTTGTTCAGGGGTGGGTGACCTCCTTTTTGTTGTTGTTGTTACAAAGTGCATGGAAGAAGAGACACGGAGCTTCAAACTTCTGCTACACTCAGAAAGAAGAGAGGTGAGACATTTAATTGCCTAGATCCTATGTTTTCAAAGGGTCCCTTGTATTTTTAAAGATTTGCATTATCAACAATAATTATCAATCTTTTGTTTTATTTCTTGCTAGAAGTGATTGCAGGAGGCTGGGTGAAATATGCCAAGGATCCTGATCTTCCATCCCACCTCTGGGATCAAACAGATATTTCACCTTCTAAAGTGATTCCACCTTGCAGTTGAAAGCTGCATTGTCTGGGAAGACCACAGACCATGGTGTGGTCTGTTGATATTTCTCTCAATGCTGGCAAATCTTTAGGTTTCCCATCCAGTTTTGGGTGGGTTTTTGTTGTTGTTGTTTTTTTCACATTGCCTTAATTTGTCTCCAGTTGGCACACCAATGAATTACACGCATCCCGTTTCGCCTCACAAATCCTAATTGCCATAAGGACTATATTTAATGAAGTGACTCCCACCTCAGCAGAACTGAGACTGCTTTGACTACATTACCATGATAATCAACAATTAAGTTGGCATTTGCCAGCCATAACCACAGATGTCTTCTTTGAAGTGTGGGAGAAACAGCAGTAATGTCTAATACCACAGTGTGGGAACACTTGGCATGCAACACCAGCACAAGGAAATGGAGCATTTGGCCATGCTCCTGGAAGATACTGTGATGGAAGTGACATAAATATGTAATTAGGATAATTCATACATCAACAAGATCTGCACCTGCTTTGCTGTAAAGGTGTTGGGGAAATCACAGCACTTTTCACTGCTCTTCAGCTCTTCTGCTGTGGAAGTACCTGAGACAAACATAACCCTGACTCTGATTTTAAGAAGGCTGATGAGAGGCCCTGCTCTGACTTTGAGATGTGTACAATAAGCAGAGCTGCCCCAACAATGCCTTTGAACAAAGAACCACCTTTAAATCATAGTCCAGTAGTAGTGCTCATATTTGGCTTGCTCAGTTCCCTTACAGTAAGTTCAATAGGCCTGGAGCTGAACTGCAGCACAGCCATTAATCAAAAACCATATAAAAATGAGTTCCAGGAATTTATAAATGCATAATACAAATATGAGCTGTGAGATTTTTTTTCTGTAAACACTCCATCTCAGTGATGCCTCTTGTCTCCCCATGCACTAGCCAGCATAGCTTGCTCTTGATTCCTATCTGCCTTAACATTTTATCTTGATTTGAGCCTGCTTTCCAGTTCACAGGTCTTGGGAAGGGGAGAGAACAAGAAAATTGTCAGCATCCCGAAAGCCTACCTATTTTTTTTCCATGGGATAAGCAGGCCGTGAACCCCTAGGACTGTGACCAGCTGCTTAATTTCTGGAATAAAATGGGCAGGACTGGATCCTTCCATCCCACATGCCAGCAGCCTGCCCATGAAACATCAAAAGTTCAGCATAACCCCAAAGTCTACCAAAATACTTAGGAATCTCTCCGCTAACTTCATGTGGACTGGTCTATAGGGTTCTAACATCTTTGCTTTCAGAGTGGTCAGAAAATGAACAGTACTGTTTGCTTTCTCTGAAGGCAGGTTCTCTCTGTTTGTGTTTTTCTTTTGTATGAAAACTCTCCACTCCTCTCCACTCCTCTCCTTCATTCCTTTCCTAGTTAAATCTCTAGTTACAGATGAAAGTCTGACACTGGAAAGTTTTTCCATTGGTTCCACCTCCTTCTGAGACCCCTTGACCTTCTGAAATGCTGCTGGGTCATTATTTTGGGGAAGAGTGAACATGGAGATTGCTTTCTTTGCCTTCCAGGAGTGACCTGCAAAGGACTTTCCCAGTGAATTAATTTGTTTTCATGTACTCTGCAATGCTCTGTTGTGCCTTATCCAGACTGTGATGGCATAAGCACATGTTACTCTCTGACTCAAAAAGTCTTGTCAAGTGAAGAGAAGAGTTTTCTTGTAGGTGTTTGGGGTTTTTTTTAAGTTTGCTTTTAGTTTGGCATGTAAGCACACCTCAGTAATTCATAAAGCACTGAAGTTATTCACTGTAGCCCAAGTAAATGGAGCTGATGTTTAATTTTTCATTTTTAAGTGCTGATGCAGAACACAATACTGCACATGGAGCTTGCAGGGCTCCCACCACTAGCATTTGGACTCCATTTTAAGCCTATAAATCACATACTAAGTATAGTGCTTGTTTGGGTCTGTTAAATATTTCCTTCTCGTTTGTTCTTATCAACATCCAGTAATGATATATACATATGTCATGCAAGACAGTAAATATGCAGACATTGCAAGGAAAAGTGCCATATCTCTGATGATTAATGCATAAATGTTTGAAACTAGCATAAAAGCCGGGGCAGTGATAACCTTTAGCAGAGCCCAGAGGAAAGAACACAGCAGATAAATGTGTTCCTGTGACAAGCAGCAAAGCTCATGTGCCACCCAGCCTCCATTTCAGGGACTCCAGACAATTGTGTTCCCTAGTCCTGTTCACTCCCAGGTGTATTTCACTCAGTCTGAGAAGCAGGAAATTGCATTTTCATGCAATATTCTTCCACCAGCTGTAAGCTAAACCCATACTTGAAGGCTATAGCAACAAATGCATTAAGTACAGCAATCTCCTGCCACTTTGCTCATCAGTCATTTGAGCTCTACCCTTCTACTGTTCATGGTTGTACCAGATGGAGGAGGAACTTTGCCTACGTGATGCAGTTGTGAGAAGCAGCAGGTGAGGCTTTGCACAGTGCTGTTGGTTCCAGCACTACCAAAAATGTAAAAGTGGAGAGGGACCTCAAGTGCTTCAACCTTAGAACGAATCTGAATTGTGCAATTGAAAGTAAGAGATCTTAAGGTTCAGGAAAACACCAATGACCTGTTCAGCAAATGTGTCTTAATTTTCCAGCCTAATCCTGTTACTAATATAGCCTTGCTACAGAATGAGACCTGCACTTGTGCCTCTTTCTAAATGACTATTACATGAGGAGAAAATTAAGATATGAGCCAAAACCCCATGAGCTCAAGTGGCTAGAACAGATTTTTGTCCATCTTAACATGGCAGTGAAGCAAGATAGAAACTGCTTGGCTGAAGGACCAGGCAGGCATAGGGTGTCCTTCTAACAGCAACAGGTTGCTTAGGAAACATGCAATTTTCATCACTGGAGGCAGCTGAGAACAGGATAAACAGGCATTTATTTACAGGGAAGAGTTTGTGAATAAGGAAATGGTGATCTCTTTATTTTCATTTATGATTCTATGTGATTTTCTTGACTGAATCTTTTACTCTATGAGATTCCCAGGGCTGCTGCAAGAGGAGAGGGAGGTGTGTTTCATGCACAAAAATGTATTTATAAATTTATGATCAATAGATGACAAAACTTGCACAGAAACACTGTGATATGTTATTTCAGGTTTTCCATTAATGCCTACTTCTGAATTCATTGTTTTTGCAAACACACTGGACAGCAAAAGATAACAGATCTTTAAAAAATCCCCCAAAACCTACCATAAAAACAACTGGCTTAAGTTTTTCCTAAACTATTTTTCTTCCTTTGCTTATTTATGCCTCATTGTGTAAGAAAATCCCAGAATATGACACTGATTCTGTACCCATGCTACGTATGGGCAGAAACCCAGGTTTGCTAGCTTGTCAGGGAATGAATTTAGCCCTGAGCCTGTCTGTCTTACTAAAATAGTTATTGAGATCTGGTAAACAAAATATGCAACGATGGTTTCCGAGCTTCCATGAGTAATTCTATGCAACCGCGTATAATTACAATTATCATAAATATCCTCTGTTTACATAACACCTCAGTGGATCTGCTGAATTCTCTGTGGCCTCTATGCATACAGTGCCATGAAATGCAAACATTGGCTCTTCCTAAACACTCCTGAACAAACAAAATGTGAAAGCTGAGTGTGGAGGAGATACCAGACAGGAATATCCGAGCCTGGGATTATAAGGGAAGAGCATGGAATCTTTTATGTCTGCATGAGATACGGTGGTGTAAGAACAACACAAAATCTGGTGAGAATCTCACCAATACTTCAAAATCCATAGAAAACTGGAGTTGTCTTGGAAAGGTAAAACTGGGGTGAGTATTAAGCACGTTTTAAAGACACTCACAGGTAACAACACTAACTGTAAGCACCCCCTCTTTGCAGAGAGCCAGCTAAGCACTCTCATAGAAGTCTAGCACATAGCAGGTGTTGAAAATGGAAATGCAATTTCCCAGCTAGGCAGACATCCAATATTTATGAGCCAAGTCTGTGGAAATAGCAAACTGCCAATAGGGACAGAATAATTTAGCAGAAAATCAAGCAAGTTTTCCACTTCAAGAGAGTTTGTCATTCACCTTGTGTCCGATCCTACTCCTTCCAGTGTCTGAATGCATTGTCTAGTGCTGAAGCAATCCTATAAGACACTAAAACAAAGAGATTAACATCCTCATGGCTAGAGCTGATCCCAGCTATCTAGGTATTTGGCAGAGCCAAGTGATGTATGGCTGAGAAAACAAAACAAAGAAACCCACACACCTGACAGGGAAACCAACCTGCCAACTTGGAACAGCACCTCTCACATTTCCTAGGCAAGGTTTTATATTCAGATTAAATGTTTCATTCACATTTTGACAATGTCATAGTTTTGTCAGACATATTTAGAAACTTCTACCATGTTTGGGTGGAAATCTTCCATAAGCAACAAAAGCTGGTCTGGGATCTCTGGAGCAGGGAAATGTGACCCTTGCATTTTTGGTCTGAGGTCAGAACCAGAACTGCAGAAGTGGAATGGCTCTGGAGAATCAGGTCTTGGACACACTTCCTGCCCAGTCAAAATTCAAGGTACTTGGATTTTCCTTGTAGCTATGAGAGGAAGAATTGGTAATTGCCAGACAGAGGGATCTGCGCCTGTCAACACTCCTAACTCAAAAGTCAACTCCCAAATTTGCTTGAGAATTTCCTGTCTCTTTCTGATAAGGCTCCTGTCTCCTTTTGGCAGACTCTTTACACTGAACTGCCAAGCTATGCATAATAAGCCATGTTTCATGGGTATTTGCACGATTTTGGAAACTGCTGGCACCACCACACATGGCCCAGATATCACTGGATCAATGAAGAGCATTAAGGTGTGGGGAACTGAATGAATATGTCAAAAATATTAAAATATTCAGTGAATTCCCTTTTTCTTTCTGTCTGAAGCTCACTCTGTTACAAGACTGGGTAGGGGGCTGGACTAAGGCTGAGCTCCTGGAAAAATAGGCCCTAAGAGGAAGAAGACCTCAAAGCTGGGTCTCTGTAAGGGTGAAATTTAGCTTTGAGTACAAGTTTTAAGTGAATTATGACAGCCCTGCCACCACCCCAGTGTGTTTGTTATTCAGGCAGACATGCCAAATAACCTCCACGAAGTGACTGCTTTTTTTGAGCTGGAACTTACTCCTGGACAGTTTGTTGTAAGCACTTGGTCAGAGTCACAGCAAGACACTTTGGAGCCTCTTTTGGCAGCCCTTCATCCTCCTTTCCATTCTTTGAGCTCCTACCAGCTGCTGCCAGCAAAGATTCCTGCATCCCAAAAGATCTGCAGGGTCTCCTCTTAGAAAAGGGGAGCAGTTCTGCCATGTGTCTCTTTTGGTGATTGGTCCTGATCACCTTTTTCCTTGCTCGGCTAGGTATTCCAAAGTGTCAGGCTGTAGTGATAAATGGGTGGAATGGGTTTGTCCCATCCTCTCCAAAACTCTCCATTTTCAAGAAGTCTCCATACTGATACTTATTTTTATGAATTTACAATAACCACCCTCAGCTTGAAGTCCAAAATTCCCTTACAAGTGCATGAGCTTGAAGTAGTAACTGTGGAAAGAAAATCAAAAAGTGGAACTGACCACTGACCACTGGCAAAATTATTTTCTTTTTTTTTTTTTTTGTTAATGAAAAAATGTTTCTGCTCTCTCAAACTGTACTTCATAATTTTTTCTTTTCTTTTAAAGCAGAGGAACTGCCTATAAGCTGAAACTACATAGGTCAACATAAAAGGAATTTTTATGTATAAATAGAAAGGTGATTTGAATCAATGTGTCCATAAAATTTATATTGTGATGCTTTGGAGACAGAGGCCAAAACAGCTTTGCACCTGATCCATGAAAAATTAAATTTGTTTCAACTGAAATCCTTCAGAAATCTTCTGTTCATCTGAGGAAATCAGCTTATACCCCAAGAACTGAGTGTATAAATGGAAAAATATAAAGAAATCTACTTGCTCCCCAAAACAAAAGAAAATGTGAATGAACGAGCGAGTGAATAAACAACTGAATAGATGTCACAGGCCTGTGCTGGGGTTTAGCAGTGTGTTACTAATCAGAGCCAATGGAGGAGTATATAAACATGAAGTACCTGGGTTCTAGCAATGCATTACTAATTACAGCTCAAGGAATCTTCCTTAAAGCATTCATTCAAACTGGTTTGGGTGTGAATTCATTATGACACGGGCAGACCACTGCCTGACAAATTCCCACCCCGAGATATTTGCAGAGCAAGGGTTCAAAATGAAAACACATATCTCCATGAGCTGATTCTAGTACAACCTGGCAATTCAAACACACATGGTAAAGCTGGTCCAATTCTTTTTAAAGAATCTTAAGGGATTTTTCTATGGTGAGCACTAGCTGTCTGTCACCTGGTAACTTCAGTGCATGACTTGAAGATTCTCACCTGATAAAAAGGAAAGATCATTATCTTTGGGAAAACCCCCCACATACCCATGCCCAGTGAGAAGGGCTGCATTTTTCAGATGCACACCCTTCTACAACCAGGTGATGAAAGGAATTTACTCACTTAGCTCAGTGCGAATGCAAGTTTCAGCTTGTTGTGGGTGAAAGAGCCTGAAAGCTTTGGTCCCACTCTTCAATAGCATGATTATAACTCTCAAGGACTGCTGATCCCTCTGAAACAGCTGGAGTGATCAGTAAATCAGATAATTGCATTTTTTCTCCAGTATCAGGCCCTCACTATAAGCCTTTGAGTTTGCTGAGTTTACAGAGGTACTAAGTAGGAGGACTGTACAAATTGGACTGTCAGCACTGAAGATCACAGGTTTACACTGTGATCAAGTGCTTCCCTCACTGCAACAGGCAATAAATAAAATCAAACTGGATAACAGACTGACCTCCCTTTTGGACTAAAAAGGAAAGCTGTCTTCAACTTATTTCCGGGCAAGTAACTGACAGAATACACAAGAAAAGAAGAAATAAGATTTGTCTGCTCTTCCAGAATTCCCCAACATAGAGACAGTCTGGTCTGGCTCCCAGTTACATTGAAATAAATGTTAAAAATTAGGTATGATAACAAAATAGATATGACAATATTTGTTGGAAAGGAAATATTTTTTAGCCATGCAGCTATTGCTTTAGAATTGGGGGCTGCTCAGCCTGGAGAAGAGAAGTGAGTTCATTGTGGCCTTGCAGTGCCTGAAGGGAACCCACAGGAAAGATGGAGAGAGACTCTTGGCAAGGGCCTGGAGTGACAGGACAAGAGGGAATGGCTTCACACTGACAGAGAGCAGGGTTAGATTGGATATTGGGAAGAAATTCTTCTCTGTGAGGGTGGTGAAGCCCTGTCACAGGTTTCCCAGAGAAGCTGTGGTTGCCCCATCCCTGGCCAAGTTCCAGTCCAGGCTGAATGGGTCTTGGAGCAACTTGGAGCAACCTGGTCTGGTGGAAGATGTATGGGAAGACTCATGGTATGGTGCTGGGAGAAGATGATCCTTAAGATCCCTTCCTTTCAAAGATCCACTGCTTTAATTTCACATTTTAGGCTGTAGATTAAAGTTTGGGATTTCTTCATTGCTGCAGGTTTTTTTTTTATTATTATTTTTTACATGAAGGAAAACTTTTTATTGCAAGGAAATTAGATATTGCCAAGAGCAAAAGAAGCAAGGTTAAAGAGATGTTGACATGATTTTGACTGCAAAGGAATTCTGAGGGTAAGACACAACCATTGTACTAAATCTGTACAAGCATTTAGGAGGGAACATATCAAGAGTCACAGGTACTAAGAGTCTTTCATGAAATGGGAAGGCAAGTAAACAAAACTGTTAAATCATCATCTGATTAAGTAGATGGAGATGCAGTGCACAAGTCTGATAAAGCAATTTTTTTTTCTGTGCCTTTAAAGAACTTTAAAAAAACAAAAACCTTTATTTTAACCATTAAAGATGGTTTCAATTTCAGTCTTTTTTGAAAGAGGAATGAAATGATGCCTTTTCCCTTAATTCCTTTTTTTTTGTCTTAGTTCAGTCTAACCCTCACCAAGGAACAGTACACTGTAGGAGAAAAATGTGAAAAAGAATATCATATGTAAAGCATGAAGAGAAGAAAGATGATGATAAGAAAACAGAGATGTCAAAGGTCCTCAAAGAACCCTTTCTGAAGGAAAGAGAAAGAGAAGAAAACAAGAGGTTCAAGCTGAAGGGATTCGAACAAGAATTTGCCTTCTCACAAAAATAAGGAATTCATTGAAAAAGGACATGAGCAGCAATAACTATGTCTTTTTCTTATTGGGGACTCGGTCAGAGGTCATGGATTTATTTAATTGTCACAGTATCAGGAGAAGAAGAGGAAGCCAGTGGTAAAGAAATTTTGAAAGGTATCAACATCATATGAAGATGAAAAAAAATTGGGAAATTTTTACACAACATATTTGACTCTTTCTCAGGAAATTTCAGGGGAGCTTGTGGACCTCATCTACTCAGATGATGCAGAAACATCAAATTGAAGGGAAATAAAAAGAACACTACAAACTCCTAATTTATGTTTAGAGGGGGAGAAAAAAAGAAAATTTGTCAGGTTGCACAGCAGAAACAAAACAAATTGCATGTTTTGGAGGGAAAACTGAAGACAACCACAGCTGACTATGTTACCAAACCAAAAACCCATGGGAATATGCAGACACAGAATATAATTGAGGACTACAGACAAAATTTGACAAAAGGCAATCAGAGCCAAGTTGTAAAAGAAGCATCATGGATTGCATTATGCATAGAAAAACAGTACCAGTTTATGCAGCTCCAGCTTTTTGGAAAGATTTGTTTTGCAAAAGAGAAGTAATATTGCTCTGCAAAAGATGGCAAGAGAAGGCTGAGGGTATTTACCAAGAAAATCAGTGTGTATGCATGTCTGAAGAAAAGAAATATTGATTGGAACTGGTGGATAACATATATATACGTGTGTGTGTGTGTGTGTATATATATACATATATTTGTATGTATGTGTATGTATGTATGTATATGTATATATGTATATATATACATATGAGAGTCACAGAACCACAGAATGCTTTAGGTTGGAAGGGACCTTAAAAATCATCTCATTACAGGCTCCTGCTATGGGCAGGGAAACCTTCCACTATCCCGGGCTGCTCAGAGCCCATCCAACCTGTCCTGGAACACTGCCAGGGATGGGGCAGCCACAGGTTCTTTGGGAAACCTGTGCCAGGACCTTACAAACATCACAGGGGAGAATTTCTTCTTAATATCTAACCTAAATTTTCCTTTTCAGTATGAAGCCATTCCCCCTTGTCCTGCCACTCCAGGTACCTTATTTATATTTTTTGAGCACTGTATTATCAGTCTTATTAGTATGCAGATGGGAAATTATTTGCTCATATGTCCTTTAGTAGAAAGCTTAAAGCAGGATAAGCCATTACATAATAAGATTAAAACCAAAGGTGCTGTGAAATCTCATAAATTAAATGCAACTAAAACATAATTATAAAAAAGAAAATCTACTCAGATAAAGAACAAGGCATCTTCAGTCTTCTTCTGTGTACAGTAAGCGCACATATATACATACACACATGTATATGTGTACACATATGTAATACAATTTTATATATATATATAGATATAATTGTATTTACACACAATTTCCAATATTTAAAGCAAAAAAGATAGTGATTCAGACACTCTCCAGAGACTGAACAGCACTATAGTGATTTTTGTGCTTCTGATTTCCCAAAGGTGCTACATTTCCATTTCAAACTGTTATAAGAACAAGGTCTAAATTACCTATATATAAATTCAGTTTAGCATAATATTAAAAGGTCATGACAGAGATAATGGACTTTAAGTGGAATCCAGACTGCAGTGTTCAGTGGAAGGCAAGAAAGACCAAAGCAGACAATTTCCTGTGGCATAAGAAGTAAAACTTTAAATTAATTTCTTTCCTTTTTCTGTTCATAACTGGAGTTTTCAAGGTAGTAGAACAATTAGATGACAAAAAGATACAGAAAAAATGGCTTTGCAAAGCCATTTCTCTTTAGTGTAATTCAGCCGTTGTCGAGACAGTGTTTTGATGTTGATAATTGACAAAGCTGGGCTGGTGATGAACAAACTTGACACCTGGCTCATTTCATACTGATCCTTCAGTCTTTCCAGATGGCAGAGTTTACTTCTGTTCCCATCTGTTCCTTTTCAGAAAGGAAAAGGGGAGGAAAACCCAAAATTGCTAAAACATTTTATGGCTTTTAGAAGTATCTTTGAGGTTCTTTTCAAGTCCTTTGCTCTGGACCACATTCCTGTAGAAGGCTGGCGATGGCACCTACAATTATTTGCATCAGATCAAAGGTAGGATGTCAGGTTTCATTTTTCATATTTGGTCTGATATATTTCATCTGGATGAGAACTTCATGGATGGAAAAATCGAAAGAGCAGGAGTCACCTCACCAACACCTTCTTGCAAAAAGAGAGGAGAAAACAAGCAAGGAAACAAACAAACAAGCAAGAGCAGCATCTGTGATCAGATAATTTTTGACAGGTCAGAGCAGAATTTTGGAGGAAGCTTTGCTAGAGGTTTGGAAAACTGTTTCTACATTAAGAAACTCCCACCCCCCCTTTTTTTTTTTATTTTCAGAAACAACCACTCTCATTTCCCTGGCTATTGGTAATAATTTCTCTGTTGACTTCTCAGGTCTTGACTCTGGTCTAAATTTTCACTGCCTCAAGATGAACTTATTCTCTGGGGGGCCATTAGGCTTCTTCCAAGTAAATGGGGTCAGAATTAGGCCTCTGTTAAGTTAGTTAGCTCTAGAGCTAGCAACTGGCTGTTCAAGAATATTCAGCAAGAGAAAAATAGAAGTTGATAGATTTGAAAAGATGAAAAAAAACCCAAAGTGAAATCCATCAATGCAAATCTGCCAGGTAACCAGGAAATAATTTTGGATGCTTCTATGTAGTCTATAAGTTTCCATGTACTGCTAAAAAAATTAGTTAATCAGGAGAAAGTTCAGAAAGCAATTAGAATACACAAATCTCCCTAAATAGTCATAAATATTTAGGGTTTTTATGAATAAAATGAAAATAATTGAATTTATGGACCCAGCTGAAGGAAGGTTGTGGTGCCCATCTGTACTGTGCTCTGGTAAAACCCCACCTGGAATATTGCATCCAGTTCTGGTGGCCCCAACAGAATAAAGATATGGAACTGTCAGAGCAAGTCCAGAGGAGGCCACAAAGTTCATTAGAAGACTGGAGCACCTCCCTATGGAGACAGTCTGGGAAAGCTGGAGCTCTTCAGCCTGGGGAGGAGAAGGCTGTGGAAACCTCAGACCACCTTCCAGAATCTGAAAATGATTCAGGGAAGCTGGAGAGGGACTTTTCATCAGGAACTGTAGTGACAGGGCAAGGGAGAAGAGCTTCAAACTGAAAAGGGAAATTTAGGCTAGATATTAGGAAGAAATTCTTCCCTGTGAGGGTGGTAAGGTCCTGGCACAGGTTGCCCAGAGCAGCTGTGGCTGCCCCATCCCTGGCAGTGTTCCAGGCCAGGTTGTGTGGAGCTCTGAGCAGCCTGGGATAGTGGAAAGTGTCCCTGCCCACGGCAGGAGGTGGAACTCAATGATTTTTAAGGTCCATTCTAACCTAAGCCTTTCAATGATTCCTGTAGAGGACCAGGAAGGTTTCTGATTCCAGTCATCCTAAAGGACCGTGTTGTCCTCGGGGAGCTGGAAAAAGGCTTTAGCTCAGCTCATGTGCCTCACCAAGCAGTGTGAATACCTGAGAAGAGCCTCAGGCAGTTTGCATTGCCCTGGCAGAGCAAGGGTCTGCCCTCTGTGCTCACCCTGCAGGGTGCTGGCTCAGAAACTGCTGTCTGCTGCTCCACCAGAACTGCTCTACACAGCAGGATGTCTTAACACCATCCTGCAGAGTGTCTTTGGGCAATTTGTCCCTGGGGAGCTAGTTTTGCTCTGCCATCCAAACAGAAATAAGGTTGGTTATCCTGGTGCAGTTCTGCTAATAGGTTGGAGGATCTGGAGACTTCTCATGGGGGAAAGTACAGGCCCAGTAATTTGTATGGAGTTACCTCCTGGAACACTGTCCAGGTTGCTGCCAGGCTACAGACACACCCACCATCTTGAGGAGATTGTACTGAGCTTTTCACAAAACCACAGAATTACTGAGGTTGGAAAAAAACTCCCACATCATTGAATCCAACCTGTGACCGATCTCCACCTTGTCACCTGGCCCAGAGCACTGAGTGACAGGTCCAGCAGTCTCTTGGAGATCTCAAGGGACAGGGATTCACCACCTCCCTGGGCAGCCCCTTCCAAGGCCTGAGCACCCTTTCCATGAAGAAATTCCTCCTGATGTCCAACCTGAACCTCCTCTGGCACAGCTTGAGGCCATTTCCTCTTGTCCTGTCCCTTGTTCCCTGGGAGCAGAGCCCCAGCTGTCCCCTCCTGTCAGGGAGTTGTGCAGAGCCAGAAGGTCCCCGCTGAGCCTCCTTTTCTCCAGGCTTAGCCCCTTTCCCAGCTCCCTCAGCCCCTCCTGGTGCTCCAAACCCTTCCCCAGCTCCATTCCCTTCTCTGGACACGCTCCAGCCCCTCAATGTATTTCTTGTAGTGAGGGCCCCAAAACTGGGCCCATGACTCTAGGCGTGTCCTCACAGTGCAACCTTTCTTTTGAAAAAAGAGTTGTTCTCCAAGAACAGGTTATTTATTAAAAATATTTCTGCTACTTTCAACATTGACACATTTTATTTTCACTTCTTCCTCAAAGAATGCCATCACAAAAAGGTAACCACTAGAATTTAACTAATGAAAAAATAAAATTGAAGCCAAACCACTCATCCAACCTGGTCTCCTGCCAGCTGTTCTACTGCCACCCAGGACTGTGTTGTTGCTAACAAGTTGCCCATGGGAAAGCACTCAACCCTGTAGTAATGAATGGCACTCAAGCTGGATTGAGAATGGTATGAAAATTTTAAGTGGAGTGGTGGAAGCCCAATCACTTGATGAATTTAGAATCAGACATGACAGAGCTTTGAAGAATATTCTATCTGACTGGCTGAGATCTTAGAGACACAGACCGTATTAGGAGATATTACACTGTACTAGAGATGGATTTTGTTGGGTTTAATTCTCCAGTCCTGAGGAATTTCTCTTTGCCTCCTAATCCCAGGAGTCCCCTGTAAGGCAGAAGCATCATGCCCTTGTTTTCTTCAGGTTAATGTGCTTTGCTGGTTTAGCCCTTGTAGTTCCAAGTACCAATTCCCTGCTCTGTGGATGGGTCACCAAGGTTAACAAGGTTAACAAGGACACAGGGTTTTGAGCAAATGAGAAGCCTGAAAAAGCCTTTTAAACTTTAGTGTCCACAGGGACTTAGTTGAGATTTATTAGAACAAGCAGGGAATGATTGGTTTCTGAGGAACTGACAAATTCCAACCAACAACAACAACCAAAAAAAAAAAGAAAAAAAGAAAGAAAAAAAAGTGCTGCAGTTTTTCCAGTCAAAATACTACTTATCTAATGTAGGCATAATGTCTCCCCTTCTGTGATTTCTGCGGCTCAACATACGAAAATGCTTTGGATGTGCATTCATGGCTTAAAAAAAATCCCCCAAAACAAACTCAAAGACACAAATTCAAAGTTACAGCCTAACAAATTTTATTAAGATCACCTGGGTGCAACTGAGAGCAGAACTGCATCTGACCTGCAGTCAGATGGGTTTCTGTGCTTGCCCTGATCCTGGGTAAATCAGAAATGCATTGGGATCAGTGGAAGTGCTGGTGTCAAACCTGAGCCAGGAAAGGCAGTCTGAACCAGAGGTGCAAAGAAAGATTGAAGTAAACAAATTAACTTGCCAAAGGACAACTACACCAATAAGATTTGCTTAATAGTGGTTCAAAAAAAGAGAACAACCTCTGATCAAAAAGAAAAAAAAAAAAATTAACAGGAAGATTTCCTACTAGAGGAAAGACAGGGATAAAAAAAAAAAATCACCGGACTTTAAAAACATTTCTGTTTCCCAAAAATGCAAACTTTTCCAACGGAGACAACTCCCTGTCCTAGCAGATGTGAAAAGCAGCTTTAGCTTCCCAGGGCAAGATTTAACTTCATGAAGCTTTTGTTTTGTTTTGGTAAAACAACAACAACAACGACAACAACTCCCCCCACATCTTATCTTGCAGTACTATTTAGATTGTTTTTCTTTTCTCAGAGCTTGTGATGGTTTGTCTTTCAACAGAAAAACTAAATGTATTTACTGAGTGTTTCAGACTTAAAAAAGCAGTTCAAACAGCAAGGGAACACAGAAAGGCAGTTTGAACACAGACATTTTCTCTAAGCAGAAAAAAAAGTCTCTGCCCATATTAATTCATGAATAAATTTTGTATAAATAAATTAATACTTTGTTCTAAGTACATCTAGAGCACATCTAGGAAGAATTACATATTGAGGCAATATTTCCTGAAGGTGTCCCTATATGATGAGATGGTTTTCATCTCTCTCATAAGAGTTTTACTCCGTAAAAATCTTAGAAATATAGAATGGTTTGGGTTGGAAGGGACCTCAAAAACCATCTCAGTCTGAAAGCATTAAAGAGTAAAGGTGAAGAAAAATTAAATGGGAGAAGAAACAGGCTGTAGACGAATAGAAGAAATGGAAAGCATAGAAAAAAATGCTACATAGAAGGACATATTTGTCAGAAAAATGGGCAAAAAGTAAGAGATTCAGAGGAGAAAAGCCTATGATAATATGTCTAGGAAAAATCAATTCAGAGCAACTCTATTAAATGTTAGGGAGGAAGTTGGAAAGGTGTAATATTGAAAATTAGCTAAACAAGGAATTAGTGCTGGATTTATTAGATAGAAGTTCTTTTAGAGTAGGAAGGAGATACAAAAGAGAAAAATAGTGAGTGCAAAAAGTATAATTGAAGAAGGCAGGCAAATAGAGGAAAGAGGTCTGGTTTTGGAACATCAATTTTATTCCTGAATGCTCTAGTGTCACAAAGTTTTAGATGAAATTAAGTCAGAAAACTGGAAAAACATAATTAAGACATTGAAGAATATGCTTAGAGGAAAAAAAGTCATATTAACTGTAAGAAAAGAATGGGCCTAAACAAAGGACAGCTTAAGTCAAATATGTGAATGATATCTGTAGTAAACAATAACAAAGAAGGAAAGCTGCTAAAGATGTTAAGGGATCTAAGTGGGATAACATGCAAATATGAAAAAACAGCAAAGAAAAACCATCACTTCAGGAAGATATTTTTATGTTATGGAGTTATCTGCATCATTCATTTAGAAAGCTAATCATGTAAAATCTGACTGTGCAAATTGTTTGAGAAATGAGTGGAGGAAATAGTTTTATCTCTCATAGGAACTGAAAACCCTGAAATGGGTAAATATTTTCTAACTTTAGAATGTACAAATCCAGGAAAGACCCCTCAGCACATGAAACGATGCCTACCTCTTAACAACTCTGGTTTAGTCTCCATCAGATTTATGAGGTCTATATTTGATACTTAAAAGCCAAAACATCTCATCTTGCTTTGGAGCAGAAACCAAATCCCAAGTCCCATCTCTGGAGGGGACAGAAGCTGATTTTGTCTTATAAGTGTGTCCATCTCCTGGGTGAGGCAGAAGTCACAGGAAAGGAAGCTGTATTCAAACTTGTCTTACAACAGAGCTTTTCAAAAGAAGTGGTTGGGCTTAAATTTCACACTCACAACCTGAATTCATGTAGAGTACAAAGTACTTCTTCCTTCTGCAGCTTTACAATTCCCTGCAAGTTACCTCTGATTGTATCGATTCAGACTTTTGGCAAATGTGGTTGAATTTTTTGTTAGGCATTGCCTAGAAATACATATTTTTGAATTAACTAGATTTCTGCATGCTAACTCAGCTATTGTAAGATAAAATATGTGAAATCTATAGCAGGGTCAGACTCAAAATACAGAAATTTATTGCTGGACAGCGTGAAAGAGCATCTGAGGAGCACATTTATTGCTGTGGTTCCATTACAGGCAACATATACATTGGAAGCACAGGGAATGTTGGAGAAGTGCTGCAAATCTTACCCTGTGGGTTGCAGTCCTTCCAGAGTGTTTTCATCACCTCTAGTACAGGTTTTTTAACAGATAACACAGTGGACTTTGCTCCACAGGATCGGCGCATTTTCACAGCTACGCAAGCGGTGCCTCCCAATGAGTCACACTCTGCCTGATGGAAACATGGAATACCCTGCCATCCTTCCCATGTGCATCCAAATGCAACCAACAGGCTCCTTCTCTGTGCCTGAGATAACAACCAGCAAATTCTGTTTCGACGTGCACAGACACAGCCTTCCCCCATGCTGCTGTGTCCTTGCTCACGCTCAGCTTTGTCATGCGTTCCCTCAGGTGGGAATTCCACACACAAACTGAGAGGGAAAGACCCTTCCTCATGTGTGTGAAAAGGTGGAGATGAGATGGAGGCAGGGAAAGATCAGAGAGGGAGGAGTATATGGTCCTGCTGTGTTCTTTCAAGTGCTTGCTGCCCTGAAGGAAAGGGCCATGTTTCCTGGCTTGCTTGTACCATCTGAAGGAGAGAAGGAGGCTCTGAACTGAACTGGATACTTGAGTGAGGTTGTTTTAGTTCTTTGGGAAGTATAATGTCCCTTGAGGCTTCCTGCAGAGGACTCACCTTCCCCTATGGACTTAAGGTTCATGAAACAATCAGAAACATAGCTGTGGATGTTCCCTCTAGCAGTCATTTCACAACCTTGAAACCACTCCATACCCACCCTTAGCGCTTCTCTCTTAACACGCACATCCCATCTGTCCCCTCAGAAAGTGACTGATCCCCGCATCCCCCACTGACAGATGCAGGAAAAGTCTCCCACACAGCAACAGCTGCCATCCACCTCTGTCATCCCTTCCCACTGGCTGCTCCTGGACACCACCAGGAGACACACACACATGGCCAGACAAACTTCTTCATGGACACCCAGATGTTCCAGCCCCTTGCAATCAGATATCTATGGCTGTGTCATGGCTGCAAAGGGTCCAGGCAGGCACAAATGCCCATGTTCTCCACACTGAGCACAACTCATTCATTCTTGCTTTGCTTCCCTTCCTGCAGCAATCCATTGATCCCTTTCTCTTTTCTCAGCCAGCTGACAGGTTGATGCCATTGTTTGATTTTTATTTTTCCTAGTGGAGGGAGCAGAGTGGTCAGAGGCCAGGGGAGCACTGGTGGCAGTGAACTGAGTAAGCTGTGGTGTGTGGTTTCAGTCCAGCTGAATCCCAATATCTGAGACTGCATCTCCCCCTCATGGACAGCTGCTTCACCATCCCCTCCACCCACAGCCTGCCATGGTGGGAAGTTTGCTCCCACCAGAAAAGAAAGGTGCTTCCCACAGACTGCAACGAGCTGCAAGAACTGCCAGGAAAAATTATCCAGCTGGAGAGCTTGAACTGGACTCTGCAGTGGGAAACCAGTGTAAAAACCAGGACAATGGGTTCCCAACCCAACCTGTGGCTGCAAGAACAGTAATGGCTTATAATTTCACAGGGTGCTTGCTTTAATTTTAGCAGGAATTTGTCCTTGCAATGAACCGAAAAGGGATCTATGAACCATGGTCTATTAAGGTCTAGGCTCAGACGTTTCAACATTTAAGTTTAGAGGTTCTGTGTGATCAGGCTGATTTCTTCCAGTGCAAGACCCACAGGATTACTCACAATCTTCTCATCAGCTACGGGTGGAAACAAGCACTTTCCTACTCAATGTAGACTAACCCAAAGTCCAAAGTGAGCCACACCATTTGAAGATGTTTTTAGACCAGATCTGAAGAACAGCTGTTGTCAATAAATGCAGTTGTTTTGAAGGGAAATAAGTTCATAGTGCTTGTCTCTGACACCCAAGATGTATCCTATGTTTTCAACCTTCAACCAACTGCACATTACTCCAGCACTGCTTCAAGCCATGGAGAAAGCCAGTGCTTTCCTCTTTCTTTTGACTGACATCTGTAGTCCTTCTTTGTGCTTCAGCCCAATGATTGTTCATCCAAGAGCCCTGATAACTTGTCCCAGAGAAACCTCTCTGCCCTTTTGCGCCAGCGGCAGTATTCAGAGGTTTTAATGTGTGAAAATAAGGTGAGTTGGTATCCTTCTGAATGAAGCTGGTTTAAATATTGCAGTTAAATGTACTGGGATTTTCTAAGGATTATTCAGCAGTTCTTTATAAAAAACCTTCAAAATACCTCTAGAGGAGAGCCTGCCTGCTGTGCAAGTCATGCAGAAGGCAGGTACATCTAGAGCACGTAGGGTCCAATCGCTACCCACGCACCAAACCATTTTCCTGGTTAGTCATCCTTTCCTACCCTCCTTCTCAGTGCAAACATTGCTTTCCTAGCACTCATGAAACTCACCCCCGGTGCCGGCCTTACGTAAGTGATTTCGACATGGAGAGCTGTGCCACGAATGCAGTGGACACGTGATGCTCCACTCAGCCTCTGCATGCCACCCTGCATGTCAGCACGGCCTCCTGTGTGGCTCTTTGGGACTTCCATGCAGGCCTTTGTCCCTTACAGCAGCCCAGGGCTCTTACACACCCTACAAGGGTTTCAGCTTCTTCCTGGGTTGTCCTCATCACCTGCAACTCTTCCAGTCCCATAAGCACAGCACCCACTGAACATATTCACCCCTGGCCCTCACACAGAACCAGCATTTCATGTATCCATGTACCTATCATCAAGGTCTCTATGGACTTACCTGTGCCCTTGCACTGAACTCCCAATCTGCTCTCCTGGTGCACTGCATGCACCTAGGGCCCCTTGCACACCTAGCCTCCCTCACAGCAAGAGGCAGATAACAACAAATGGCTTAAGTCATCATAAACTTTTTCTCACTCTTCATCACTCTTCCTTCCTTCCTTCCCAGGCCCCACACCTAGGCCTGCAACCCTCATCTGCACTTCCCTCATTTTCTTCAAGCATGCTGTGTGCACAAATGTCTCTCATCAGACACAACTTTTCCCTCCCTTCACCTTCCCTTGCACAGCCCTTGCATGGAGGCACAGCCTGACAGGTCCCTTCCTCACTCCCACACCACTGTGTGCCAACCCACGATGAGCTCCTCGCTCCTTGTAACAGGAACTGTCATTCCCATCCACTTCTACCTCCTGCCCCACATATCCCACCTGCACTTGCCTCCCCACACACTTCACACTTTACTTTTGACCGTAGCAGTCATGTGGCTTATTCGGCCCTCCAGGTAATTTCTCCTCCCATTCCTTCTCCTACCACTTTATATCTTTAGTAATTTCTCCACCAGCACATTTGTTCCATTCCCTCTTGCTGTTTCACTCATCCAGTACCTACCACAGAGACATAAACAAATTTGTTACGTCTGTTGCAACAGAAAATCGCTCCTTTTTGTTTATGTTCTCCTCCTCCCACAGTCTTCCCATTATTCCTCACTTGCTGTTCCTTGCCCCAACTGTTTCCCCTGTAACTCACTGCCTGTTTTTTCCCTGTGCTGCTCCTACTCCCCAGTAAAGAGGCATCCCCTGTTCTGCTGAGAAAACCACTCCATCTTTGCACCACTCCCTTTCTTTGCCTACTAAGAAACATACCCCCAAATTTCCCTTCACTCTCTGCTCTCTCACCCTGTATCTCCTCTAAATCACCTCTTTCCTAGGCATTACAGAAAACATAGCTCTTCATTTCATCCCCATTCATGCCTCCTACATTCCTTCATTTTTCCTCATTCATGTACTTCTCAACACCTGCCATGGCTTTATATCCTTGTTGCAGTTCATCCTGCCCCTGTGATTTCCACTCTCTTGCATTTCCTTACACCACTTCTTCATGGCTTTTCCTGCAGTTCTGTCTCTCCCTTGCAGGCAGGCAGCACACTCCAGCAGGTTTCCAGCCTCCTCTTAAATATCTCTAATCAGTTACCCCTTCACATACTTACAGAATCCTTTTCCCCTCACCACATCCTAACTCCATCCTGCTCATTTTCCCCTCTGCATTCCTGTTCTCAGCACATGTTTCCATCACCATTCAAGCCTTGCCTTTCATACTCTGATACCTTCCTTGTAAATACATCTGTGTATCTATTTCTTGACGAATCAAAGGTGTCTCCTTTTGAGGCCCCCCACAAGCATCATGTAGCTGATTATTTTCCATACCTTTCTCCAAATAGCTAATAGTCCACATTTTAACTCCTCCTCCAAACATCCTATGTGCTTTCACCTTTCTCCCTCCACTCCCACTCCATGCCCAACCTCCCCCTTGCAGACCATCCTACCATCCTTGTATGTCCCTTTCATATCCTCACTCAGCCTCCAGCCTGTACCTTTTCCCATCCCTCTCGAGTGTTACTTCCTCTTGCAAGCTCCTAAACTTTCTGCCACCCACAAGGATCCTCTTTTTCCAGTTGATGTGCAGCAATTTCCCTTTCAAGCCGACCACCTTAGCATGTCTCACCTGCTGTTATTACCCCAGTGCACAACAATGAGCATGTAGGACTTTATTTCTGCTGTATAACACCTTCCCTCCAGTTTTTATCTACCTTTATAAGCACCATCTCATTTTTTGTTCCCTGAAGATAAAAACACCCCAACCCACAGCAGAACAATACCAACAAAATCCCTTAAACCTATGTGTTTTGCATAACTCAACATGTAGCACCCTGCTACACAATGCATTACCCTCCTGACTCTGCTGGTGCCTCCTTTTCTCCCCATGTTTTGGCTCTACTACCTGCAATCATTCCTGGATTTTGTCCCCGCACTGTGCTCACACACAGAGACCCTGGTATTTACACGTGTATCTCAGACCAGTCTTTTTACTGGGGCCATGCTGAACTCTTCCATTATTTGCTGCTTTTGTCTGGCAAGGCTTTTTTTTTTCTTTTTTTTTTTTTTTTCTTTTTTACTATTAAATTTCCCTTTTCCTTGCATCCCATTTATAGGCGCTTCTCGTGCTGGTTCTCCACATGCAAGCTTGCACATATCAGGTATTTTTGTGCCTGAGAATGCCTCTCTTACTTGTCTGGATATTTTCCTGAAGGCACAATGCAAAAGCAAAACTTTACATACCATTTGCACTCCTCATGCAACAAATCACATGAGCCTGAGAGCAAAGAATGTTTTTTGAAAGGTTGTAGCTCACAACGATTGTCTGGACCAAATAACACATATCCCTGTCTATTTAAAAAGGGGGAAGGGGGAGAAGCAACTCCCCTCACACACACACACACACTCGCGCACACACACACACACGCGCATACACACACAGAGTCATCTCTAAATAACTGGTTTTGCAATATAGGAACCAGAGAATGCACGCATAGCAGCCCTATTCAATCCAAAATATCCATCTCTCCAAATACTGCATATTTATAGTTCGAGAGATAGGACCAGCACAGAGCTTTCCCGTTTATTTTGATGAAGGATTAAGAACTGATCAGAAAACTATCTAAACCATCCAAGGACTTTTTCCCCCCTTGGCTAAGAGCAGTTTGGTGTCTCCATAAGGACTCGCCAGTAACCGATGCTTTAAGCTGCATTTCAGCTGTTTAGATGAGAAACAGCTTTCTATTTTGCTCTCTAGATGTGCATCTCTGTTGATTAGTTGTGTGCTGCATTCCTAGAAGGCACTCACCAAGTGCTGGGAGCTGCAACATAAGACTAGTTTCCCTGCCATTCCAGCACAGAGCAAGTGTATCTTTTTCACCTAGACACAGATGTGCAGAGAATCTTTTGATCTCCAGCTCTTCCCAGAGAATTTGGTGTTTGGGTTTGGGAAGAATGAGGATTGATTCAAAGGTCGTGAACAGGGTTTTCAGTGTCTGGCACACACACAAAATATAAAAGCTCCAGTGAAACTGGTTACCTGCAGCAGGCGAGGTCTAGAAATTGGGAATTTTGGCTTTGCTTGTCAGGGGCTCTAACTTTGCCAGAGGGCGAGCGTGCTACGCTATGTGTGGTGAAGCTGGTTCTTGCAATCCACGGTCAAGACTTTCAACCCCTTTTGTTATATCTGAACTTGCTGGTTTCCCTCTTAAGACAAAACAAAAAGTCTCCTTTGCTTTTACCTCTTAAATCATATTTCCTGTAGCACCTCATATTTCTCCTCCACCACTTTCTTTTCAGAGACCCGAACAACAGCGTGAGGAGCAGGAGGAGAGGGGAACCTCAAGACTGAAGCAAACTATACGGCAAGTAGGGGTGAGGGAAGGAGGAGGCACAGTGGGAAAGGCAACATTTGGGACACGTCTACTGCTTTCAAGACCCCCACCTCCTCCCCATTATACTTCTTTAAAGGACCCCTCTCCCCCCTCCCCTCCCTGCCCTCTTAGGACCCTATTAGAAAACGTCAAATTTCCCTTACCGTGGTAGGAGTAACCATGGCATCCGTGTGAATGTTTCCAGAAAAGTCGACATGAAGAGAAAGGTGGATGTAAATACGTTCATTCAAAGTCTCAAAGTTGGTCTGCTTGGGTTGTGCAGAGTTGCTCTATGGGAGAGGAGCCTTAAACTCTGAGTCCCGTGAACATAATCTGCTCGATTATAACAAACCAGCTCAGCCAGATGGCTCTGTGCTTTGTGGATTAACCCCTTTATTGCCACACTCTGCTTTCCCTACCATTTTTAACAACCTTGCCTGGCTGGGGAAATTCAGAGAATGAGGAATTTTTTTGAAAATGACAAAACCGTTGTAAAGATCATTTTTCCCCCGTGTGCTCTAAAAAAAAAAAAAAAAAACACCATCCTGTGCCTATTTTTTTTAAAAATCCAATCAATGGTTTTATTCCTCTTCCTGGCAAAACCTCTTCATATTATTAAGAACACTATTAGCACCAGGGAACATTTTAGAGAATTCTTTTGTTAAATCACCACCATCCCTTCCAGACTGCGATTCTCAGCAGACAAGTATTTTATTGCAGGAATGTCTCTGTGTTTGCACTCTAATGGTCCATCCACTCCCCACTTCCCGCCCCTCTGTCCCCCACGCT
Source organism: Pseudopodoces humilis (assembly GCF_049639895.1). Classification (NCBI taxonomy): domain Eukaryota; kingdom Metazoa; phylum Chordata; class Aves; order Passeriformes; family Paridae; genus Pseudopodoces; species Pseudopodoces humilis. Next base: position 12,304,892 of record NC_142204.1, on the reverse strand, counting down.
CCCTCTGTCTCCCACATGCATACACTTTGCTCACACTGCCAGCATGTGCTGCTATTCCTACCCCTGTTCATAAGTCACTACAGGACATGTCAAACAGGTGAAACAGACATACAGACCTACAGTGCCAGAAGCCCTTGCTCTCCCATTCTGACTTCTCTATTAATTTTTTTTTTCCAATTATTTGCAAGTCTTTGACAAATTTATTTCTTTGGTCACCATTTTCTGTCAAGGAAGTCACCCACCCTGACACAAAAATAAGTGCTGGGAGAAAACACCCACTGTTAAGAACAGACTTTAGGCTAGATTTGTGTACAGTTCCTCCTGTTTTGACTCGCAGATTCATCCATTAAGGATAGCAAGTGCCAAAAACATGGAAAGATCATCAGCTACCAGCAGCGACTGGTTCCCAAACTTTTTATTTAGAGAGATCGCTCACAGAGATGGCTGATAAATTTAGCTGCATGCCTCTAAGTCTCCCTCTAAATTTACATGCTTAAGTCATCTTTCTTTTCTGTTTGATTTGAGCATAATTGAGCAAGTCATAACCATAAGAATGTGGTCATATAAGATATGAGGTGACACTTTAAATCATAAGGGTCACCAGATTGTTTCCTTAAAGAATACTTTTACTAGCTCATTAAGTTTTTTCTTTTCTTGTTTAACCATAGATTTTTTCTCTTTTTCCTCCCTGTGTAAAGATAATTAGCCCTCTCTTGCTGTCAAAGCTTTGTACCATCTCCTTTAAGACATTTTAATCTACCTGGAAAGTTTTTACAGTTTTATTGAAATATTTACCACCATAGATTGAAATACAGATGGTGTCATTAGTTGCAGTTGTCCTGTCTCTGAATTTTTTTAAGCATAAAATGGTCCCATTTAGGGTATTTTGCCATTTAAATGGTCCTGTTGAAGGGATTCCACAATTTGTATCTGTCTCATAAGTTCTGCCTGAGTCTTTTGTTGCCCAAATGGGAGAACAAAAGTCATCTCCCACCACTGCCTCCTAGGAATTCTGTACTAAAACTTGCTGCTCTGCCAATCAAAAAAAACCAAACCAAAACAAAACAAAAAAACCACCCTTCTCAAACTTGAATAACTCTAGTTCCAATAGTTTGTGTCTCACCCTGTTCCTGAATGCTGTTTCCATCTGATTTAGAGCTTTGTCAGCTAAGATGAGGGAACTCAAATTAAATCCTGTGCATCCCCCACCCAGCCCAGGCACTGTAGTCATATCTGAGAAATGCCTAAAATGTGACTCAGCTTTTAATCTCCTGAAGTAGACAAACAGTGCTAGGAATAGAAAATTTTCCTGTGGCTGGTGAATGAATGTTCCTCTGGAGGTAGGCAAAGGGTTAAGCCTCTGAAGGCAGCCCTAGCCCGGGAACTTCACATTTGCAGCAAGGAAAAAAAAAAAATAAAGAAAAAAAAGCAGCAAAAGAAGAAGTCAAGAAGCAAAAGATCTGGGCAGAGGGGCTGCCTACCTCTGATGGGAGGCACACCTCCCAGAGCTTGCACGAATGGAGGGGTTGTGCCCTGTGTCTGGGTCTGTGGGCAATCAGATGCCTTGTAATTTGAGATGTGACACCTTAATCTCACCAAATATGTGTGCACTGCAAAAAGCATTGTAGACAGCCTGTTTTCACAGCCAGGGAAAATGGAGACATGTTTGGTCCTCGCTATTTTCCAGCCTTTCCCCTACAGATGTTTCTGGAGCTGCTTCTTTCTAGGTATTTCTGCATCTTCTGTTGTTATTCTGGGGGTGGGGAGGTTTTTTCCCTCATGCTAACCCTTAGCAGAAGTGCCTTTCTTTGACACTTTAAGCAGCTTTTTTAATTTTTAATGAGAAGCGATCCAGCTCCCAAATGGTTATCTTATTTTATCTGTCGCCCTTGGATCAGAGGTTCTGACATGGGGAAAAAAAAAAAAAAAAAAGTTAAAAAAAAAATATAAAGTATTTCTTTGAACAAGTCCCTGCTCTGTCTTGAAGAATCTGAAACATTGCTCAAAGCTTGCTGGAGAAAGTCATCTTTGAGTTCTGGGGATTTTAGTTGGGATAATTACAAGGCATTGATCTAATTAATTAGGCACTTGACCAGACTTCAAAACATGTGATATTTTATATACTTTGAAGACACGTATTTTTCTCTACATATTAACAGATACCTCTGTGACTTCGTTTGATGATAAAAAATTGAATATTTATAGGGAAGATATGTGTGTGAGTATGCAAATACATGAAAATTTTATTGGGTTTAATGCATGCCTTGGGTCATTCTAAAAACAGGGAGCATGTTCTGTAATGATTAGCTTTTGCAACAGCACCACTTTGTGGTTGAAATCCCAAACAGAGCCCAGAAAGGGACTGTAGGGGCACCACATGTGCCTCAGCAAGTCTGAGCAGTTCCCGTGGTGGTTGGTTTTAATATCCAGTGACAAATGCACTTACCTGAGATGGAAATGTGTTCCAGCCATATGGTCCTCTCTTTTTAAGATGGTGGGTTTGAAGTACAGGCAAGGAAGAAGAAGTGGGAGCAGAAGATTAGCTCTGAGAATTTTGACCAACCGGTATCTTCAGTACAGAAGGCTGTTCACCCTACAAATGCCAAAATCACTTTTGTTCGTATTTCCAGAATTTTATAAAGGGCCTGACAACATCTCCAGAATTTATTTTTTTTTCTTGAAATGTGCTGCAAATGTTTTGTTGGAAGTAAAAAGGAACCCAACTGTGTTTTTATTTGGTGGGAATTGTGGTGGAAAAGAATTGAAATTATTTATTTAAACATAATTTTTAAATATTGTTTTAAGAATGCCAATGGTACCATTTCATAGCTGAAGGAATTTCTGAAACCTCATTGGCATCCTCACTTGCACCCAGGCTAGGCAAATGAGAAGGATTAGAAAGAAATTCCAAGCAAGATTCAAACAAACAAACAAACAAACAAACAAAGAACTTCAAACTTGGTTTTGTTACACATTTCTTGGAAAGTTGTCTTCTGCAGCTTTTCTTCTTCCTTAAAAATAATTGGGACAGCTCATAACAATTAACATGGTGGGTCAAAGATGACACAGTGTAAAATGTGTACTCAGAACTGTATGTGCATGCTGAGAGGGAGGATGGGAATAATGCGCGTAAATAAGCAGGAATTCTGGTCACACTCTGAAAGACATTACTCTTCAGAGCTTTTCCTCAAAGAAAGGCATTTTACAGAGACAGCTTTTATGCAGCTCACCTTCAAACCTATTTCCTTGACAGAGAATTAGAAAAGTGAGATTAAATGAAATTATAATAGTATTAATTAAAATAACATCCAGATGCATTAAAATGCACCTAGTAAGTACAACTACAATTGCTTTCTTGCATGAAAGATTTCACACATACACAAAACACTCCAGTGCTCAGACCAAAATTTTAATTGTTTTACAAATATTTTTCATTTCAAAAGAAATGTATTGATCTGTACTCCTATATCAAAATAAAGCTATATATTAGGTGATATACAAAAGGGAATTTGCACTCTTCAATATGTAGGTGTGTTTTGTCAATAGAGTTATGGATGATTACAAATCTCTCCAATGTACTAATGTGTTACATCCCTTATCAGCTTAACTCATATTTTGGATTTATCTAATATTTGTCTTTTTCTGATGGTATCCATTTTTTTCAAAGATGGTCTTTATTGCAGCAATAATCCAGAAACAAGGTTAATTGATGATAGGCAACATTTTGGGAAAGAAAATCTATTCCTTGTAATTATAAGCATACTTTGAACCCCTACTCATTTGTTATAATTCCAAATTAGCTGAAAAGAATTTGCATGACTATCAGTAAGAAAAATGCTAAGGAAAAAATATCAAATTAAAACCATGTGAAGAAGTTTGGTTCCATTACTTATGCTAAAACTGTGAAAAGTTTTTAATGATGAAGGAGATTTGGAGTCACAACACCATTCTTTTGTGAGGAAGATAAATTCCACACTGGGACACATAAAAAGATATATAAGGTGCTTGGTAAGTTGTCAGCTGGGATGCTGGGACTCAGTTCTGACCATGTTCAAGTCAGAGAAGACCTGGGAAATGACAGAAGCAATGATTAAATGTGTAGTTTAAAATATGATGAAAAACCCCAACAGAGTTAAGGAATCAGGACTCACAAGCCTGTAATTGACCCTGGCTAGGGCAAGGGAAGGTCTAGGTGGTCTCTCTCCCCCCATCTCTCCCATGACTATGTGACTTACACCATCACAGAAAGCAAAAATGTTCAGGAACATCTTGTACTCAGGACTCTGGCATAGCTCTTGAAGAAAACTTCCCAGTGAAATCTTTCAGGAAGTTTCCACTACATATTCATATGACTTGGTTTGGGACACTAAATGTCTTTATAATGGGGAAATTTTTCCACAGAGAGGTAAACCTGTACTGGTTTTCCCTCCTGGACTGGTGCTTCTGCATCTTTCAGGTGCAGTGGAATTGTAATAGCTGGAGCAAGTTGAAAGAGGATGAAAAAAAGGACAACAAATTAATATTTTTCAAAACAAAGATAAAAATAAACACAAGTCAAGCAGTTCCAAATGGAAGGGGTTCAGAGCACTTCTGGTCTGGTATCTGTTAGATCCAAGCAGGTTTCCCATCACTGAAATGACAGGCTCAGTTCCACACATCACATCCAGGAAATGTGTCCTAACCTGTGTGTTTATTCCTACTCTTAGTGTCAAATACAGGTGCTCTTCTCAATGGTCACAACCAGAAGAAATAGAAAGACCAAAGCAAAGCAAGGTTGAATAGTGAAACACTCTGTTAAAAGAGAAGCTCATTCACTTGCAAGCAGCAACAAAAGTTGATGTAACAATGGGCAACGATATTTTGCATAAACCTATTTAGTTAACATTCTTATTTTTGTCTACTGGAATAAAAAAAGTCTTGGTTCAAAGTAGAGCTGAAAAGGTATATTTAACAGCACAAGTCAGCTTGTTGAGGCCAGTGGGAAACTTCTCAGCACTGGCTTGTATCTCCTGTAGTTAATATTTGTGTGTTGTGTCCTTACAAGGCAATTTTATTTGAATTAAAACAACTTTTATTCAAACTTTTTGTCTGATGGATGCTGATGCCCATTTGGCTGAGCTACTACACTTTAATTTCCTAAAACCTTAGTGTGAAATCACATTGGCTGGAGGAGGGGCAGAGCAGAAAACATGGTATGGATCAACTTTCAGGCAGCCAAAAACCGAAAGTCCCATTTGAGACAATGTATATGTACAGGCAGGGGGTTTGGAACAACCCTGGGCCAAAGTGTGCTCTCTGTCCATTCTGGCCTATATTTTAATTTATTTATTTATTTATTTATTTATTTATTTATTTATTTATTTTTTCTTCTTAAATAAGGCATTTCCCAAGCCTAGTACATGCATGTAACTAAGTATTCTTTAAGGGCCTATAGGTAAAACATTTAATGCATCTTTCCATAGTATTAAGTTAAAGCTCACTGGAGTTTTCTCTGAGCTAATTAGGAAGTCCCTGGATTAATTTGGGACTGTTTCAAATGATGGTGTCCCCAGCAGCTTCCAGGAAGGCCTGGCAGCTGGACCATTCCAACCCCATCCTGAGTGGGATGCCCCTTCCCTCCTGCAGACATGGGATGTGCTGATGCAGAGCATCAGGCACAAGACCTGGATCAAGGGATGAAGGATTCACAACAAAGTCAAAACCACTCCTTAGGAGCTGCGTGAACAGGCAATGGAGTCTTCTGTATGCTCAGAGCCTTTTCTTAGCCTCAATTCAAAGAAAGGGATTACCTTTTTCTTTCATTGCTATGCATATCTTTTTTAAAACCAAGTAAACAGATAAATGTTTTTCACCCACATTCCATTGTTCTCCAGTTTTATTTGGAAGAACAAATTCAGTCTGTTAGGAATCAAGCAGGATAAGGAAAAAAACAAAGGCATGGCAACTTTTAAAATTATAATGTCTTTTTGGTCTGAAAACTATATGGCTTTTGACCCCATCTCTCATGATGGGAGTAGTGGGTAAAAAAAGCGTCTGGATGGAAAAATCCAGCACGTTCTTTTGATTGAATTGCACTACTGACACTTGAGGCTGATTGTGCTTCAGGCTGTCCACGCCTGGAGCTAAGTTTAGACTAAGTTCTTAGTTTATAAGGAACTCCTTTCCCTCTGAGGAAGCTCATGCCAAATTCTGTTCTGCTACATGCTCGTGGCAAATCTCTCTTCCCAAATATCATCATTTAACCCATGCCTGTGGTTGTGTAAAAGGTTCTTACTCACATGCTTTACTGTCTGCCCCATGTCTCATTCCAGTTCTGCAGCTGAGCAATTCCTTTATCAAGGACCAGAATAGCAACTGAGGTTTCTGCCCTGCAAGGGAGGAAAAGGAAGAAATCACGCGTTGAGCAGAGGACACAGAGAGTGTTTATTTCAGGAAGATGGGAATGGTCACACGATCATCCCTGACTGACACAGCCTAATCCGTGAGTCATACAAGCTTGCACACACAAGCAACAATAGGAAAATATATGGGGTTTTAGGACTATTATGAGGTTATGGGATGTATGTTCTCTCCAGTGCACACGCTGGGCTTGATTTTTATCTTTCCTTTGGCAGTTAATTCAACGCTTTTTTCCCTTGCTGAGAAGTTCCTGCTGGAGGCAATTCCCCAGTATAGCTTGTCTCAGTAGCCAGCAGTGTTTGTTAAACACAGCCTCTGTCCCTGCAAGCTCTGCCTTTGATATAAAGCAAGACATCCTTATGCTGTAGAATTCCTTGAAATGTGTGTAAGTAGTTGAATCTAAAGGCATGAAGGACAGTTTTTGTGGCACTATTTACAGTCTAAGGAAGCATCTAGGCTTTCTCTTAATTATTGTGGTCTCTGCCTAAATATTATGAAGAGAATAAGATGAAATTTTTATCCTGAGAGAGAATAAAACTGATTTGCATGGCTACATCTTTTGAAATTAGAGATTATTCTTGCAACAAAGCACAGTCAGTGTTACAGTCACACCTCATCTGATAGAGACAGATATTTTCGTTCTCATCTGCAGATGCTAAATACAAAAAGCAAGCAGGAACACAGAGCCTGTGTGAAACTAAGTCACACAAGCTTCTCACTCTAGCCTGAGAAAGCGTAAAGAAAAATCCAAACAGTCCTTGGTAAAGGACAACAATCTTTGCAGGTGTTGTTTAAGATCCTTGTTGTTTACTTACAAGAAAGAGTCAAGGGATAGTGTTCCACTTAATCAATGCTGGTGATGTGCTGCTTTAATGACCAGCCAGAGTTTTACCTCTCAGACCTTCTTGAACCTGTATATAAAAGAAGATCTAAAATAATAAACTTTGCTCTTTTGGACAATACAGCTAAGAGAGTCAGTGTCTCGCCATTCCTATTATAGTGCGACACTCATTAACCCCAAATAAAGCAAAACTCCAGGAATGCCTGATTTCTTTATAGAAATATGACTGTACTGAGCTAGGCCCAGAATGTTAAACAAATAAGCACTTGTTTAAATCTGTCTATACCAAACTCCACACCCTCAGGGATTAGCTCACTTTCTTCATTGTATCTTGATATCTTCCCTTAATTTTTGAAAATTTCTCTTTTATGCATGACTTCTATTTCTTTAAATACTTCAAAGAAAAAGAAAAAAAAAAGATGCTGCACTGTATCAAACAAGGTGACAAATCTGAGGGTCTTACTGAGCCAGTAAAGTGAGAAAATATCACTAAATCCTAAAAATGCCCAGCTAGAACCTACAAATTTCCTAGCATGCAACCCAGTTTTAAATCCTCCCCCCACACAGAGGCTTTTGTCCTGTGATGTGATACCTACAGCAAGTGGAAATTGTTTCACTTGGGAAAAACTGACCATGCAGCATGCCTTACTTTGCACTGAGAGAAATGCCACATGTCAGTTCTGCTGCAGTCTCAAGTTCTTTAAGGCAATTTCCATGCTCCACCATGTTTTTCCCAGGGATGGGATCCTGAATCAGCTCAATAAAATGAAGAACATGCAAAATTTCTGTGTGATTATCCTTGGACTGCTTGTTAAATACAGTAGAGCATTCCCTGCTCACACAGAAATGGCTTGTGCTATTAAAACACCCCACACAGATCCTGCTGTGGAGCTTGGATAGCCATCAATGCTTGGGTCAGTCTCATGGATGGCTGTGTGGGATGCACTGAAGGGGCTCCTAAACACTGGAATGGGCTGCCTGGGGAGGTGGTGGCGTTCCCATCATTGGAGGTGTCCAAGAAAAGCCTGGACATGACACTCGGTGCTCTGGTTTGGTTGATGTAGTGGTATTTGGTCACAGGTTGGACTGGATGTTCTTGTAGGTCTTTCCCAACCTCAGTGATTCCATGACCCTGTGATTCTTTCTATAGGCCTGATCTGGCGTCTCAGCTGCTGTGCAGGCCATTATCACTGACCCCTTTTTACAGAAAATCCCACCTCCCCGTGCTCTGCACTCGTGACTTTGTGCATATAACACAAGGGCTGGGGTCACAACTAAAGGTTTAATATATCACCTACCCTTTTATAGCAACACTTCTTGTGTTTGTGTGAATGAAAGTGGAGTAGCAGCCTGTAGGAAGTGGGAGGCCAGCAAGGAGACAAAGGAGGGACAGAAGAGCTGGTTGGAAAAGTAAATAGGACTGAAAAGAGCAAGAATAGCTGCAGCCAGAGGAATTTAGAGAAGCAGAGATAACACTTTTTGCAATCTGAGGCTATAAAATCATGTCAACATGCAGAGGAAGGTGATAAGGCATGACTTTACCTCTTCTACAGTGGCCTGAGGCACAATCACTTTTGCAGTTATTTACCCTGCCGCCTACTCAGGCCAGTTGTTAAAAGCTATAATTCGAGTCATCCTCTCTACTCAAAAATGCACCCAGAGTCCAGCTCTGACATGTAAACATGGTCTTTCACCAGTGCTCCCAGATTATCACGAACATTTGGTGCTGGTACTGGATGTTTCCAAATCTCAAATGAGATCTTTGCTTTGCCACTGTATTTTAACACCCCCCTCCCCCCCCACCAAAAAACCAAAACAAAACCCAAAACAAAACATAAAAACCCCAAAACAAAACAACCAACAAAACAAAATCAAACAAAACAAAAAATAAACCAAAACACAACAAAACCCAAAAACAAACAAAAAACCCCACAAAAACCCCACACAACAGTTTTTTTCTCTGAAACAAAGAAGCAAACAAAAATATTTCAGAAATATTTTGCATGAGGAAAAGTTTCCACTATTGAAATTTCTACTTAAAAGATTATTTTGGTTTTGCAAGTCTTGTACTCCAAAAGATTCTGTTTTTAAGGTCCAGTTAAAACCTTAAAAGTTATCAGTGAGATTAATCTAGATCAGACACAAAAACAGTGTTCAGTCACTATTTTAAGCTAAAAGACCAGAAAACTTGAATGAGAACACCATGCTACTACAATACTTACCTTATATTTATGATTTATTGCAAAAATTTTTGATTAAAAGTTTTCTACCCAGTATGAAAATGTTAACACCCTTTAATGGCTCTGCTCTGGCTTGGTGCATTGGAAATGGTGCAAGAAAGCTGATCTTGAATATTTTCTAATAACTTCGTCTGAAGGAGACCCATGCAATTGGGCACTCCCAGCTAAGATTCAAGCAAAAAGTCCACTTTGCAACTTTGCAAACATGGGTAAAGCACTGGAGCTCCTTCATTCTGGGTGGATATGACTGAGACAACACAGGCAGAAAACCTTGAGAGATGACAGTTTAGCAACTGAAGGGATGCACAAATGGACCTTTCTTGTTGTTTTGCCGTGAAGAGCCAAAATAATTATTTTTTTTTTGTTAATCCCCTGTGCCTGCCAATGTCATACACAGGACAGGCAAGACTAACATTTGGTATCAGAGGTTAACATAACAAGAGTGGAAAAGCACACTTCATCTCCCAGGGAAGTGGATAAACACTCTGTTCCCTCGCTGGCAGCTGCCTGCTGTGCTGGGAAATATCCCTGCTTTTGCTCTGGGTTAGTAGAGGAAAGACACAGAGCAAAGAGGAATTTTTCTTCCATTAGATACTATTATGAAAATCTTCTGGCTTTGTGAGTATGGAGGAGGTTTTAGTGATCCTTTCACTGCTCTGTGAACAGGAGAGGTAAAACGATCCCTTTATCAAATTTTAGGCAGTCCAGAAACTCTTTTTGCCACAGAGCTAAAACCCACTGAGAATAAAATTGCTTTACACACAGCTGAAAACCAAATCAATAAAACAGGTGAAACCCAATGTAATTTCTTTCCCATTTTATATCTCTTCTCCATTACTAGAGTGATACAGAAGAGACTGCAGCATAAATTGGACTCTTGCAGCACTTGTCTGAATTTCAGTGAAAACCACTACATTTCTTTTAAGGAAGGAAAAAAAGAATCTTTTCTCCAAGCTTTTTGGAGCTTTTTTGGAACTTTTTTTCAGCGGAGAAAGAAAAAAAAAAAAAGAAAGAAAATATAGTTGAAAAAAAAGCTAGATAAATAGTAATATATTATGTTAAGACATTAAATATATTTTAAGCAGAATTTTCTCCTCTGGGTTGGTTTCACATTAATCAGGGTCTCTCTTTCTTTCTTTTATCTACAATATTCCTGGGAGTTGTGCTTCAGGTTATCTCACAATATAGTCTTCCTATGCAGGCCAAAGTCATATTTTTGATCATATTTAACCCCAAGATCAACAAAAATGTTGGTGACAGACATCAGAGGGGTAAACCGTACCTCAGCTCGGTTCTCAACAGTTTTAAAAGCATAATAAATGCTGATTTCCTGCCTCTAGTTTCTCATTATATGAATGAGAAATGGTGAGGAGTGTTTTGTCTCTTTGAACAGATGTAAAGAAAATTTTACTAGAATCAACTTCATAAAGTCAAATACTCTCTTAAAATATTACAAAGAGTACTTCTGATCCATTTCTCCATATAAATTTATTTGTATTCTATTTTAGCAGCAGTTCTAAATTTTAGGAGTTTTACACTTAAAATGTTTTTCAGTTTCTGAATAGTATTAATAAATTTATTATTTTAATCTTATCATTTGCCCTTTTTTTGTTCTCCTTTAAAATTGGATGTTTTCATTTCCCTTAGCCCACAGATTTTTGCATTCCCTTCCTTGAAGATTTTGTCTTTATATTTCTAGAGGTTTTTTCCCCCCTCTATCTAATTAAAACAAAATGACAAAACCTCATGAAAGTGCTTGGAGGCATTAGAAGATGTTTTAGAAAGGTGCTAAGCTGTGTTAGATCAACAGCAGCTGTTTCTTTTGCTTCAGTGCAGCTACAAGAATTTATAGCACTAAAATTTACACATTTTTGCTCATGTTCCCTGAATAAACAACTGGCTAAGCTTTTCTCTCCCTAAATGCAACAGCAAAATTTTACAAAGAAATTATTTCTTTGTAGGAATTGAAGAAGCTGAGGATTCAATTAAAAGTGTATTGATTTATTGCAGGTGAGGATCTTTGTTTTTCCAGCATGCTGGCATCTGAACTCCTTTTCCTTGGTACTCCCATGATTTTTGTCTTCTTTTAGTGCTGAGCAGAAGAGCTTAAAAATTAACTGGTGACTTTTAAAGGTTTATTTCTATTTCTATCACACCTTCCAGTGATGAAGAATTAGCAGCTGTTTCACCTTCAACAAGTATTTATGTCTTTTAAAACATAGATTTTTATAAAGGGTACTCATAGGCAGCTTATACTTGTATACATCTCAATTGATATTAAAACATATATATATTTATATGTATGTATATACCATATACATAGGGTTATTAAAGGTAAGTGTGCTTAAACCTAGCTATTTATTCTGTCTATAATATTTATATTCTTGACTCTTCCCTCCACACTACCCATGCCTCAAGTTCACTGATCAATGTGGGTAAGGAAACTAAAACATTAAATTTTAAAAACAAAGACATAGTTAAATAATCTGCAGCACATTATTCCATAGGAAGGTTAAATTAGAAGCTGAAAGGAGCTGGAAAGTGTCATGGGATGGACAAAGGAAGGAGATAACACCGAGTGGTTGGACTCTCCTGCCATTGGGGACGGTGCCAAAGCTCTCAAAGCATTCCTGGCGGATTCCTGCGGCACCTCCGAATTTCAGCATTGGAGACAAGTGTGATCCAAGTGAATTAAAGAGGAACAAAACACCCCTGGCTGGCTGGGAGCTGGCAGGAATCCCATCCATTGACTGCTGCCTCCGCTCAGCCGCGGCTCCATGAACAGGTTTGACTCGGACCGTCGTGCTGTTGTTGTTGGCACAGGGACGGAGCGGGAGCCGGCGAGTGCTCTGTGTAATCACCACTACGGCTTTCCAGCCCCGGATCAGTTTTCCATAAACAAACCACAGGCCCAGTCCTCTGAGGGGGTCACTTCATTCAGCTGGTGCTCTGGCCCTGGAAAAGTCCCTTGCCCCATAAAACCAGGGGTTTGCAGTAGTGAAATCACAACCAAACACTTCAGATTTAACAGAAGGGCTCAGCATCCTGCAGGATCAGCTCCCTCAGTAGCCAAAGTCAGTCAAAGATCAAAACCCCGGTTACTTCCAGAGGACTTTTTGGATTTTCGCCAGCATAGCCAAGAGGGGAGCTCAACCCTCTTTGGAGAGACTCTTCAAGGTGTCTATGAGTGCCTAAGGTTAAAGACAGTGTAGGAATAAGCAAATTGTGGAAAATGGGCTCAGAGGTTCTCTGTGGAAACTCCAAGCATCTTGGTCCTCTCACTTGTCAAAGAAAGGACAAGACTGTCCCAGCTCCTCATCTGTGGCCATAATCCTGAGACTGTGCCATTCTGACAGGACAAGAAGAAACGGCCTCAAGCTGCATTGGAGAAGGTTCAGCTTAGACACCAGGAGGAATTTCTTCCTAGGAAGGGTTGATAAAAGTTGGAAGGAAGGTGGTGGAGTCCCCATCCCTGGAGGTGTCAAAGGAATGCCTGGATGTGGCACTCAGTGCTGTGGTCTGGTTGACTCAGTGGGGATCAGTCATAGGTGGAACTCAATGACCTTGGAATTATTTTCCAACCTCACCGATCCAGTAATTCTGTATTTGAGCATGAGTTCCCAAAAGTTTTTTCCATTAGCAAAAAGGAGAAGCCAAGTTATCCTTTAGGGAAGGCTTTTTTTTTCTCTGTAAGTAAAGACTCCTAATAGAAAGCGCAGGCATTTTCAGGTTTAATTCCTTGATTACAAATTATGCCCAAGGAAAATTTGACAAAAGGTACTCTAAGGTCATTCATGATCAACCCGATGTGCAGATGTGGATTTCCAAATTTTGATCTGTGTTATTCCACCTTCCTTCTCTCAACTATAAAGTCAATCCTTAATGCCTTTGTTTTCTAAAAAAACAGCAAATAAGCAACATTTTTGCTGTAAATATATTAAATACTAATATGAATATTAATAAATATAAGTATTAATTATCACTAAATCCACATATTTGTAAATGTAAAGGGATTAATAGTGCATTTATATTATTACATTTATTTTAAATAAATACATTTATTACATAAAAATACACTTAAATAATATTTATGCATTAATGTATTCTTTCTTTAATATATATATATACACACATATATATGTATTATTTTTCAGCCTACTCTTCTTATATTTCTGTGTGGTCAACAAGTGCAGAAACCTATTTGTATTCATTTACTCTATATCCACAGTCCCTAAACGCTGGAACCTAACTCAGTCTCAAAACAGTGTTTAAATTCCTAACACTATCCTGATTTACAGCAGCAGAGGATCTCCCTTACTATATCCCTTAATTTAAAAAACCCTAAAAACAAAACAATAAAACCAAAATAGCAAAAGAAAATGAAAAAAATCCAACCAAAACAAAAAAACCCATTGATAATGCCCCCCAAAACAAAATCAAAATAAAAAACATGGAGAAAAGTTGATATTTCCATGTCAATTGTAAAGAAAGAATGATGGATTGAATAATACAAGAAAAATAGAAAAATTCAAAGCAAGTTGTCTGGATTTCCCATGTCCAAGGGAGTTCAAGGATACTTACTCATTTATCTCCCCAAACTTTTTTAAAACAAAAGCAGAAAGCTCAAACAGTAAAGATTGAGACATTTCAAATGTGATTGGGAATGATATTAAAAGGATGACCAAGTATGGGGTAAAATGTCACAATGCTACTATGGTGCATCTCTCCTTTCAGACCTCGGAATATGGGAGAACGGATTATTAAACTTATTTTTTTCAAATTAGGGCTTTTAGTCTTGTTTTTTTAGAAGACTTCTACCTGTCTGATAGTTTCACACCTGTGTGCAGTTTCTTTGTATTTCCCACTGATACTAAGTTGTGATATCCTGTATTTTTCTAGTCAAAATATGTCATTTCCTGTCCCAGTATGTCTTAAAAAGAAAGATCCAAATAATATAAAAAGTTATTAAGATTTTCTTTTTTTCTGTAATTACTGATCTTGTCAAAGAAAAGTGTTAAAAATTAAAAAGACTTGGCTCTAATATTTTGAGAAAAAATGGAAAATATTTGAGGCCCAAAGAAGTCAAGATGGAGATTAATATTTTGGTGTTTTTAAAAACTCATAAAAGCAGATTAAATTTTTCTAAGGAATCATCAATATTTGTGAGCTTGGCTTCATAAAAATTTAGGCTTAATTTGAAAATATATCTGATTATATTCTTCTAAGGGCTTCAGTTTCCCTTAGTCTTAAAATGGACTGTACTTTTGGTTCCATTAAACTACAATTGCATAACGGATTTTTAAATGTGTTACTGCACAAGTCTGGGGATGTTCTTGAGGACAAAGATATCTTGTCACAAAAAGTCTTTCTGAAATACGTTTTATCCAGACAAAACTTCTATTTTCCATCCTTTGGGCTCAAATTTGGACTTTTTAAATTTTTTTATTATCTCTGCAGGGCTGGGTCCTTGGGCACCCACAAATTCTAAGCTGCAGTGACATTGAGCAGCATCCAGTTTAGGAAATAAATGTGACATTAAAATTCCCCATGCAGGAATTGCTGTCTGCTGTTCAACAGCCAGCCATGAGAACGTTTCATTTCACATTAACATGTAAAGGGATGATGGGGGTGAGGGGAGAGCTCTCCATGGCATTTTATTCCATGGGGCTGGGAAATGGGATACAGGCATGAAGGTTAAAGCTGAGACTCCCGAGCTGGGGAAGGAGCTGAAGGCCAGCCCAGGGATGACACGCTTAATGTGAGGCATTCTTCTCGGTGGGAAGACTTTGGCACACATTCCAGAGAGGCTCTAGCTGGTATTGGAACTTGGAAATATCACAGCCCCTCACACTTTGAGAGGGTACTTAAATCGACGCATTGGCTCCCTTCCAGGAATATTACAGCATATTAGTAGAAAGGCAAGGATTTCCTTTCTAAGAAGTCTTTGTAATTTTTGTAATATAAGATGTAGCCAAAAATGGGCACAAAGTTACAGTGTATAGCTGCAGCCCTTTATGACTCAGTTTTTCAAGCTATATCCAAACAGAGGGACAGACTGCTGTCAGAACACACTGGACTTTTTATCCAAGTCTCCCTATTTCTCTTGTCATAACATCCTGGACTCAAGGAGATGCTTGAAAGCCATTGCCAGCTGAGCCTCTCCTATAGCTGGCACCTCATCCCTGTTCCCCTCCACCCAGGAGTCAGGGAAAGCCTGCAGCTATCCACCTTCTTCCCTGACATCTTCAACACTGCTAACATCCACTCCCACCACTGCTTTCTGCCAACATGGGAGGTGAACTCAGGCAGCCCATAAATTTATGCTTCAGTGATTTCCTCTGCTTTATAATTAGACTCCCATTCATTAAATAAATCAAATGCACATGCTGTCTGCTGGCTCAGGAGTAGCAAAGCAGGTACGTGGAAAGCTTGAAGCACTCCTCTCTCCTGCTCCCGTAGACAGGCTGCAGGGTCCCAGCAAAGTGGAGGCATCCAGGGATTTGCTCTGAGGGGAACTGCTCCAACAATTCAGTACAAGATACCAAACTTGCAGACATCTCACTGGTGTGATGCTCTCACACGGAAAAACTTTCCATGAGCTGCTGGTGGTTTAGGCAGTCATGGTGCAAAAGATGCAGTCATCACCATCTAGCTGCAGGAATTGCCTTTCCAAACGTGAGTTATCAGAAGGGACAGTATTTATGCCCTGGCATAAAGCCCATTTGGTGAAGAAATGCCAGGATACTGGAGCAAGAAAGGAGCAGTGTGTTCTTATAAACACACTACCCTCTAAACACATATTTACAGAAAGGTTTAAACAATGGCAGGAATATTATCAATAATTGCTATTTATGAGTGCATCTGTGGGAAGCTGACACTTTACATAGATTCCACTCATATTTGAAAAACATCCTTAGTCATTTGAACGATGTCCAATAATTTCTTGGGCCAAGAAGCAGTTCAGTCACTCTAAACTGGAAAAAGTCACAGCACCACTTTCATGGGACCCCATAGACCCCAATACAAATCCTGCATTCTGAATTTTCACAGCTGCCAGTGGAACTGGGTTTTGAATTATTCTTGGTTTAGTAACCTGGCGACACCGCAGCAGTACTGTTTCTAAATACCTCCAAACTATCCCTGATAGAGGAATGGCGCACAGGATTAAAAGTAATAAGAGAATTATGACAACAGAAAGCCCCTGCCAAACCCCTTGGGGCACTGTACAGTCTAGTTAGAAACTCAGTTACTAAAACTAAAAGACAGTTAAAACCACTTCATAACAAGCTCTTAAATCAAGTTGATAAAAGCAATTAAATAAACAGCAGGAAGGTAGAAGAGAGATTAAACTGAAGGAAAACATTGGCACAAGTACACATGGTTATAACCTAGACAGGAATACATCTAGGCTGGAAATTTGTTAACCACTCTGAAATCTTCAAGGACAGAGATTCTTGCAACAGCTGTTCAGCAGGAGTAAAGGGGAAACAAGACAATAATCTGAGCAGATTTTTTACTGGGACTGTACGATTTCCTGAGACTGCAGTAGCTAGGGCTTGGTGACCCTGTGAAATCCCGTCCTCTCTCCTGTGGTTCTAAAGAATGTTAGGGAAAAAAAAAGAAAGAAAAAAGCCAGATGAAAAACTGCTCCAGTAGACAGGACTGAGAGTATAAGTGTGTATAAATATCCAAAGGGAGGGCTCAGAGCAGGGCCCAGGCTCTACTCTGGGGGGCCCAGCAATGGCACCAGAGGAACGGGCAGGGACTGATCCCAGGAAGTTCCACCTGGACATGAGGCAGAACTTCTGTCCTGGGCAGTGACCGAGCACTGAACAGATTGTCCAGAGAGGGTGGGGAGTCTCTTCACTGGAGATATTCCAGAGCTGTCTGGACACAATCCTGTGCCCTGTGCTCTGGGATGGCCCTGCTAGGGCAGGGAGCTGGGACCAGCTGATCCAGCCTCACCCATTGTGTGATTCCTGTGGGACGGGGCCATTTTGCCAGCCAGGCATAAATGCTCCTGGAAGAACTGCTTGGAAATGAGACCCAGTGTTGGCTCTGAACCCACTGTTACCACTGTGTTGTGTCCTAGCTTGTTGGAAACTCTTCATCTCCCTGAAGGTTAAGCTCTCCTGAATTCCATCCTTGGGAAACTCAGAGCGGCAACCCTGCCAGTCACCACCTTCCTCCCTAATTTGATTTAATGGCTGCTCTGTGCATCTCACTTCCCTCCCACATCAGAGCTCTTCTCTTCAGCTCCTCCATCAGAGCCACTTTCTCTCTGTTGAAGGTCTCCTATAAAAAACTCATTTATTGATATTGCTTAGTCTGCTAATTGCACAAGAGGATCATCCATTTTCTGCTGGGGTGTTCAATTAGCCTGACCCTTAAGATTACATTTTCCCTTACATTCCGCCATCCTTTATTTTCCTTCTGTGCCCTCCTCTTCTCCTCCCCTCTGCCCTGTGTCATCTTTCAGGAAGCAATATATTGTGCCTTCCATTTACATCTCTGGCTTCAGGCCCATTTGGAAACTGAAATCTCCATTAGAAACAGAGACACAAATGATTAAACAAACCTTAAAATGGGACCAGGGTGTAGGAAAGTAATTAAATACTCCATAAACGCTGTAAAGCTGTAATGAAATTGCCATCCCATTGGGTTAGTGGTTTGTGGGGGGTGCTGTCCAGGGAAGAGTTTAATCCTGGCCTTCAGCCATGGGCAGGAATTCCTGCTGGCTTGTTTGTCTGAAGCTGGAGGAGCTCTCTGGCCAGTGTCACTGTGGGCACATGTGGGGCTCAAATCTCTTCATTAACCTGATTTCCTACCACAAAACAGCCAAAATTCTTCTGGAGCTGTAAAGATTCACTTACCCATGGGAGAGCTGTTGAGGGGAGACCTACATTGCGTTGCTCTATACAAATTGCCTTTTAAAGGAGAGGCTTTACATGCCTCAAAACAATAAAATCAGTGCTTGACATTCTAAGCAAAAGGCAGATATCTTGATGAAATATTCTGGAGATTTAAGCCTAATTTGTCTTTTCTGCTTTCAATTTTGTGGAGCATGTTGTTGTCTGAATTGTTGGACCCCATCTTGGACCTCATGCTTTTCAGGGATCAAGTGATTTTTAAAAATACTGAACAGTTAATTGATCTTAAGGCCTACACCTCATAAGAGCATCAAATCATGGTTTGCTCTGGCAGTTTAATCCTCTTTCTATCACAGCTAATGGAGACCAGGTTATGACTGAAAACCCCAAATCTGCTCTCAGCCTGCTCCAGTAGCACCAGAATTGTGCAACTCTACCTGCATCATGGCAAAACATCATGGCAAAAATCTACAAAATCTGAAAAGAGAAAAAATAATTTAAATCAGATGTTTTTATACTAAAAGGAGGACAAAATTGGTTTGTTGAACAATTTCTGGTGCTTCTCTATACTTCTTCTTCTTCTTCCTAATATTATAAGATTAACATTTTTACTAATTTCTACTTGATTATTATGATATTTCTGCTTGATTTTCCTGCTTCTTTTAGTAATTTTTGTCTCCCCAAATGAAAACTTGGAGGCAGAGTGCAGTGGGAAAATGTAAAACAGACAGAAAAAAAGAGAAAAGTATCAGAAACTCAGTTACTAAAAAATAATCGCAAATAAGTCACAGGGTTGATTCCCAAATTAAAGGATATTTAATTGCAAGTTTGTTTATAAGGAAATTACACCAATAATTGGGAAGAAAGTATTTATCCAAAGTGTATCTCTGGATGACCTTGGATATCTCTGGATAGCACAGCAAAAGTATCCTTGTGTGAGTAATCTTGTGAGATAAATCACTTTGTTCACAAGTGTTCACAAGGATTTGTACCTTTGCAAGTGTGAAAAGGATACATGGAATCTGTGAGTTTGACATGTTATTGTTTGGAGGTGTTTTTCACAAACTAAAGGAATAAATGTTAATGGAAGTGACATTCTCTGAATAATTAACAGAGCCTGGGAAATAGTTTCTAACACTAATTATAGCCAATAAATCAAAAAAAAATTGAAATTTCTTTTTCCTTTCATCTATTGCTTCTTGGTGTATTTTGAACTTCTTGTGACTTCTAATTGCATTTTAAGGACCCTAAAAGGGGCTCAGTTTGGCTTGAAAACAGAATTGTTTTTTAAGTAAGTCTCTTCTGTTGCCTTATTTCATATTGCTAACTCATTTGGCCAGCTCTAACTCACCCTGACTTCAGAGGTCATCTGGGGATTGGCTGCCAAGCCACGTCACATCACCTAGAATGTGACATGCAACTAAATTCTTCCCATGCCTGTCCTCTACCACAAACATCTTTTTTCTTTCTGGCATAGCTGCAAGATGCTGCTTATATGCCAGCAAAGATTCCTTGTGCTAAAACAGGATGATTTTTACAGTGACAGCAGCATCAAACAGCCTGAGCCATTCCCATTATCTTTCTTTAGCTTATTTGTTTTTATTTTTAAAGGCTTCTTACTTTCCCTCTCAGTTTTGTACATGGATTTTTGTGTCTACAGCTGTTTAGAGCAGTATTTTTTCAGGTACAAAATGAAACTGCTGATTCTTAGATCCCACTTTTTTCAGGAGACTGAGTTCTAGTTTTATTTATCTAAGCCCTGGTTACTTTTTCATCCCCAAAAGATTTCTTATTTTTAATTGTGTAAAATGGTACCAAAAATACCAGATTCCTCTTTTACACCTGTCTTGGGTCTTTTATTAGAAATTGATGCTGAACATCAGCCACATCCCCTATCAAAAGGTGTGCTGACTGTTTTAAATGGTTTGACACAGCAATGACTTTTCTTTTGCTACACGTCTGAAATACAGCCCATACAATGGTGTACTGAATTTCTGGTGTGTGACTGTTAATAGTAACCTTATCTATTGAGGAAGCATTTTCCTGAATCACAATTTTAACTTGCAATAAAAATATATTAGTGCTTTTTCTATTGCAGGATGATTTAACCTGCTCTAAAAGTTCTCTGATGACAAATACATAATCAGACAAGAGGATTTTACCTGATATTTTTGTACAAGTTTTCATTTTCGTTTTGAGAGATTAAATTAAAATCTATAAAATGATAGATGTTATTCCTGAACAAATAAAATATACCCTTTATAAAACTAGGTAATCAGTCTTCAAGCATGATTTAAGCCTAGAAGTTGGATTTTGATTGACAGACATTAGATGATACATATTAATGAAACTAATTAATGATGTGCTAGGGAAGACCAAAGATCTGTCTGGCCCAGTATACAGGGAAAGAAGAATGTCGATGACTACAGTAATCTGTATTCTGAATTATTTTGAAATTATAAACAAAAGCTCCCACATCTGGAGCTCATATCTGTTCAATGGTGTTTAGTATCTGCCTAGTGTCCAGGAATTTCTCTTGCAGATTTTAAATGTGTTTCTACATACAGTGTACATTATTTTCTGTGATAATGGAATGGAAAAGAATTTCCTATTTTTCATTTGAAGGCTGCCTCTGGTATTCCTGTGCTGTGGCAGCTGGGATGGCAGGAGTGCCACAACCTTCCTGAAGGAGCATCCTGAGAAGGATGGTTCGCACAGGCACAGGCACAACCCTCTCCTGGCCTGGCGAGTGGTGTTCAGCTCAGCAGCAGCTTCTCCCAGGCAACACAGGGAAGAAAGAACTAGAGCTCTGGCTAATGATTCCACAGAGAAACCAGCCTTTATTAGAGCAGGGCCCTCTGTGAAGAGACCCAGCAGAAACTTTCCAAACTGAGGGAAAAAAATGGGGTAGATATAGGGAATGCAAGGGGCAGGGAGAAACCAGTAACCAATGGGATGCAGGCATGGGGGCAGAGAGTAAAGGGAAAAAATAGCAGTGAACCAGGGATTAACACAGGGTTGCAAAGGCCTCTGGGTGAGAAATTTTGCTTACCATAACAAAAGGGTCTGTGGATCATGGATAACTTCTCCAAGGGAGCACAGCAAGCTCCCTGTTGGCCGGTTCTTTGGCCTCCACGTTCCTGAATTCATGTTCTGAAAGAAATAATGAATGATCACTCCTCAGTCACTTTATTCCCATCATTTGCTACTTTACAGGCCTCCATCATAGCTCTCTTCAGATATCCAAGCTGATGAATTGTAGTCTGTTCAGTCTTACTGCATGTGGAAGACTTTTCTTTTCCTGACCTCCTTTGTGAGCCTTTTCCAGACCTGTCCTAGTCCTTGTGGAGCCCCTCTTCAGGAGTCTATCAGATACGTACACAGTGGCATAAATAAAGATTTCTCCTTCCTTCTCAGTGATCTCTTCCTGGGGTGACTTTGTGATGCTTGTATCCCCAGTCGCCTGGTTTACGTTACATATTAAGTTCTGCAACTGTAAGACTGGCTCTGAGAGCAAAGAGGGGGGAAAAGAAGCCACAGTTTGTGTTGAGAAAGAGCACTCACTGCCCTGCATCCTGCCCCTGGACTGTGTTGTCTGCAGCATGGACAGACAGCAGGACTGAGCTCTCCTTTGCTTTTAGTTAGTTTTACCTAGCTGAGGCAGGGAAGTTCCCTGGACAATTTTTTTTCCCTTTTTCCTGGATCTGTGCAAGCCTGCTCTGGACTGAAAACCCAGCCAAACCCTGGGAACTCACGCCTATGGCCCACCGGGGCCTGGGCCTCAGCACTTTCCAGTGATAAGAGACTGAGTGAGCTGAGCTACACCATAGGAAAAGGACTTTTCCTGAACTTGCCATCTCATCAAACAGCGACAAGTTTTATTGTTTAATATTATTCAATTTCTGTTAAATAAACAGGCTTTTTTTCCACTTTTCTCCAAAGAAATCTCTTCCTGAACCAGTTGGGGGAGGGACCACTTGAATTTGTTTTCTGGAAAGACTCCATTCGGAAGTTCTGTCCCAAATTTGCCCTAAACCAAGACACTGATATTGTCAAAACTCAGTGTCACCCAAGAGCAGGAAACACCAGTCACACTAGATACCTCATGAGGTTCACCAAGACCAAGCTGGTGCTGTACTTGGGTAGGGGAGCATCCAGAAGAGGCCACAAAGTTGATAAGGGCTGAGAAATTTGGGGCTGCCCCCCATTTGTCATGAGCATGAAATGGTTATTTTTACCCCTATGGAAGTAAGAGGAAAAAATTAAAAATATTAAATGAGTAATCAATGCATCAGAGATTTGTACCTCCTTCCCTGGTATTTGGTGGCACGGCAGGAAGACAAGGAAAAGAAAATTACAGAGCCAATTTTAAGGTGAGACAGCATGTTCCAGTAGCCTGCAGATGCAGGGGTGGTGTTCCATGACTGTAGGCTTTCCATCCCTTCAGGCATCCCTCTAGGATAATGTTCTCTATCCTGGGGCTTAAGGGTTGGCCCATATAAAGCTAGAGAGACCCCATTAGGACACAAATTTTCATTCCTTCTCCTTTAAGCAGATTGCCTGCTTGTCCTAAAGTAGTCCATCCTTTGGCCACAGGTGGCCAAGCAGCATCATTGGTAGACCTACCTGAGTTGCTCAATCTGTTCTACAGCAGTTACAAATGCTCAACATTGTAACACCATTCCAGCTTGTTTTTCCATCTTGTTCACCTGTTTTCCAAGCTCTGCATTCTCTTAAACAGCAACTTTGTCTGCAAATAATAGGGAACCAGCCATCTGACCAGCAGGAATCAGACACTCATTAGAGTGTCTCTGAGGAATTTGTATAAATTCTCTGCAGTATTTCAACACCCCCACAAGGTCCTTGGCCTCCCATGCCTTGGCCCAATACTTATCCAGGTTTCTAGCTTATGTGATAATGTGCTCCACAGTTCCTGCATCCAGCCTGATGGCTCCACTGACAAAACCACCACCCGAGGCTCCTTTTCACCAAACATTGTTATCAATTCACTCACACAAAGAGACTGCAAACCACAAAAAGAAGTGAGGCTGGTAACTCTATCCAATGAAATTGCAACCACGCCACCCACTGACCACAGAACAGCTTGTGCTGGGACAGCTATGTGCCCCACTGACCAGGCCCTGTTCTTGGCACACACACACCCATGGCACTCCTTTCTTGTTTTCCAGCTATGTGCCCATGCTCATGGTGCAACCACATGCTCCACTGCCCAAACCCTGTCCCTGTTTTCTTACCCACACTCAAACGTGCACCAATTTTTCATTCACACATGCTCAAAACACCATCAGTTTTTGTGCTCTGGGCATCCCATCCTCATTGACAATAATCTCATGGGCTATGGAGGACGACTATGCAAAAGTCATGTGATTGCAAAGCAAGTTTTATTTTATTAGTAGCTGTTGCAAATAATACATACCAACACCTGGATTGGTGAAAAGCCACTGAGCAGCAGCAGGAGATGGAGCATGGTGCTCCAGTGGGAGGGACAGGCAGGCTGTGCACCTTCAGGGCACCCTGTGCATCAAAAAGGCTTGCATTTTGTCCTTGCGTCTCCAGAACCAGGCCTCATCTCTTCTCCACTGTCTTGGGAAGGATGAGAATTTAACAGAAAAGTTTTATGGATATGAATGCTTAGCAGAAGGTTCTCTGGAAATGAAAGCAAGCTTTGATATTATAAAAAGATGTTTTTAGGGATAACTGTTGCTGAAACAGATGAAAGAACAAAGGTTTAGTCGAGTTGGAAGGTTTATAGCAAAGGTTTAATCAATTACAAGGGAGTTTTATGGCTAAAATCCAATATGTTAACTGGTCTTCAAACAAAGCATGTTTGCTACCAAGTAAAAAAGCATAGGCAGACAGAAAGATGTTTTTTACCAAAGCAAAAAGAATTTTACACTGCAAAACAAGTTTCAAAGTTTAACATGTAATTGCTAACTCAGGTGATTGTTAGTCACTAACATAGTATGGTAATTTTAGCAGTTTTGATAGGATATATGTAAATGTAAAGGTGTTGTGTATGATGCTGATTGGTTGTTATGTAATAATATGTGCAGAAAAAGAAAGAGATATAATGCATTGTAACCTGAACCATAGGGGCTTTAGGACACATGGCTTGCCTATAGCCAGCAGCTGTAGGCTGACCTATGATGCCCTGCTGTAACCTAGTATATGGAATAAACAACATTATAAAGAAAAGCCATCTGAAGTCCCCATCTCTCCATCGGCTCTTACACCACTGGAGTGGAATTATTCCAGTTATGACATCTTCTCATGCTTGGCCAGTGCGTGAGACGAGGTCACATCAGCTTGTGATACCACCTCCATGCCAACAACAGCTACATTGTGTACTGTTCCTCTTTCACAGGTTAACTTCCCATCAACTGACTAATTCATTTGTTTTGGTTTGAAAAGACAGGTGTCTGTTAAGGAAGGTAGAAACTTTCTTTGAAATGAAAAAATGTAAACTACCCCCTTCGTCTGAATTATTATAGTCTTGAAATCAAGGGGCTCTCAGGCAAAGACATGGGAATAGGAATAACAGTTCTTTACTAGGAAAATGGAGTAGTACAAAAAAGAAAACTAACAAAAACCAACCGACTGCCAGAGTCTGAATTCAACCTGACACCCTGTTAGTCAGGGTGTTGGTAGCAGTCCAGTTACATGGTGTCTGCAGTCCTCCTGGAGGAACAGATGTGTTTCTGTTGAAGTAATGATCCTGTAGAAGGGCATAGTTTTCCTCTGAAGGTCCAGTGGTGTAAATGGGTTTAGTCATTATCTTGTCAATGTGCACAACAGCAGACCAAATATGGCAGGGCCTTAGACACAACTTTGGTTCCTGACACACAGGCTCCTTCTCCCACAACTGGCATTCAGGGTGCTCAGCAAGATCTTTACCTCTACAATGCTGTGTAACTGGAACTTCAGCCCAAAGACCTTTCCAGCTTGATCTGCCCTCATTCCTCTGCGTCTCTGCACAAAACACGGCGCGGAAGAGAATGGCAGGAGGGGTCTGTGTGTCCCAGCACTCAGGATTTGCACCACTTCAGTTCCACAGAGATGCAGATAAAGTGAAAAGCCAAACTGTTTATTATTTGGAAGATGAAGCAAAGGGATGAGCTGGAAGGGAAAAAAAGGTGGTAGGCACGGTCTCGGGGCTGGAGGGAGGGAGAGGGCTGAAGGTACTCGAGCTTCCCACAGGCTCAGCTGTGCCTGGAGCTCTACTGCCACTGGGAGGTGGTGTCTGTCCTCTTCAGTGTCTCCTACTGCTGTTCTTGGGACACTGGTTCACTGGATCCTGAAGATGACTCTAATTCTTCTGCTTCTCTGGCAAACTGCTCTTGAACATACAGGTTAGACCGTTTTTTTCTTTGAGGCTTGAAGGGCTGCAACAGAGAGGAAGAGAGCCACAGTCATTGGCCCACATCTGCGGGAATCCTAGGAGACATTCCTGCCTAGAGTGTCCCACTCAGCTCTTGCAAGGGCCTCAAGAGAGGAGAGGCCAACAGGATCAGCCAGAAGGTGCTCACCACAAATCCCCGCCGCGTCCCTGCAATATCTCTGTGTTTTGCCCACGCCACCCTCGTCCGCACAGGGAGTGAAGTCCTCTGCAGCTGGGGCAGGGATTGCAGCTCCCCGTTCCAGCCTCCGCTGACAGCCCACTGCCCTCACTCACCCTCGCTGAGGAACCGGAACTCTTCCTTCTGCCCCCTCAAGAGAATCCTGGCAGACCCTGGGAACACAGAGCCTGTCAGGGCCCCAGCGGCACAGCTCCCTGTGGCCACATGCCCTCCTGCCCCAGCAGGGCTCAGCCCTTGCTGCATCCGGACGCCCAAGGGCACGGCTGCCAGAGGCCGGCAGCAGCTCCAAGGACAGGTGGGGCTCCAGGGCGCCGGGCCCGGTTGCCGCTGCTGGGGCAGCAGCTGCGGCTGGGGCCCAGCTGCGGAGGGGCGGGGAGGGAGCCCAGGCTTGTGGCTCACCGATGAACCTCCTGGCCACCCCTCTCAGGTGCTCCTGACCGCTCTCCAGGTATGGCAGGGCTTGGCGTGCGTATTCGGCCGCTCGTTTCCTGTCCTGTGCCAGCTGGAGAGGGAGGCAGAAGGGAAGGGTTGGCGTGGGCTCTGCCCCTCGGCCGGGCACTCCCTGCGCCCAGCCCTGGCCTCACCTGCCCACACAAC
Organism: Pseudopodoces humilis; assembly: GCF_049639895.1. Taxonomy (NCBI): domain Eukaryota; kingdom Metazoa; phylum Chordata; class Aves; order Passeriformes; family Paridae; genus Pseudopodoces; species Pseudopodoces humilis. The sequence goes on along the minus strand of NC_142204.1, from coordinate 12,278,347 downwards.
CCTGAGGCTCCCACAGCCCTGAGGCCCGGCCAGCAGCCACTGGTGTCGGGCTCTGGAGGGGGCAGAGGGCTGGCTGCTGCCTGGGGAGCCGCGGTGCCACCCCACCCCACAGCCCTGCTGGGCCGGGGCTTTATGGGCACCCGGCTCAGGGCCACAGGAGCCTGGAGAAGAAGCTGTGCTGCCCAGGGAAGGGAGCAGTGTGTGAGGTGCAGGCTGGCACCCCTGGGTGCACCACTGGGTGGGGCCCACAGCTGCCAGCCCCATACACTGAGTGCCGGGGGTGTGCGGAGCTAGGTCCCGGTGGTCGGAAGATAACGTGGTGTACGGAAAGATAGATTCACCCCCCTCCTCTATAATCTATGGTAATTACCCCGTAATTAGCCAATAGCACCTAGCTGTGATGAAAGCAGATGGGAGTGACATTGTGAACCTAGGTTATAAAGTGTCAAATTCTTCACCAACACCATTTTGCCATCCACCACGTTGGTGTTGTGTGCTAATGGACCGAGTGACCTGGGATTGGTCCCCGTGCCGTTCCTGAACCAGGTCCTCTGCCTCGCAGAAGCCAGCATGGGGGCAAGGGGCTTCTCCAGGCTTCAGCTCAGTCTTCTCCAGGCTGTCCTTACCAGGCAGTTGTGAAACTTCCACATCTTCTTCTTCTTCAGCAGTCTCTTGAGCTTCTTCTTCTTCAGGAATGTGGTCACACAAAGGAGCACTTGAAGAGAGGCCTGGAGAGCAGCAGACATATGGGCATACCACTGCAGCCCAAAGAAAAGGACTTGCGTCCCTGTGGCAAGGCCAGGAGCAGAAAGCTGGAGCCTGGGAGAGGCTAAGCCAGGAGACATCTGAGCCCCTTCCCAAGGATGCACCAGAATCACTCAAAACCTCACCTTCGCCACACGCTTGTTCTCATCATAGCAATGAAAGAAGAGTGGGAGCAGGCTCTGCCTCACAATCCTCTTCAGGGGCTTTTTTCTTTTGTCCACTGCCAAGTCCATCACCTTGAAGAAGAGGTGTAGGGAGAGCAGCTGCATATGGATTTCATCCTGGAAAAAAAGAAAACACCTCAGCATCAACTGCCTAAGGCCCATCTGGGAAAGGGCCTGAAAATCCACAAAATTTATGAGCAATGATCAGTGCTCATGGCTGGGGGCACAGAGCCTTACCTTGTCAAAGAGTGGCAGGAGTGCCTCAGCCAGCTTTGGGGCAGTGGTGCTGGATATCAGGATGTGTTCATTCTCAAGTATATTTGTGAGCACAGAGAGGGTCATGCTGACAACGTATCCATGTGCATCACCAAGCAGCTCCAGAAGAATTTGAGAGAGACTGCACATTTTTCTGGCCTGTGTGGAACAGAAGGCTGTGCTGGGAAGCCAGAATGGCTGCACTGCCAACACCACCCTGGCACTGCAACCCCACCCTGCTGCTGCAGGGCCCAGAGGCCGAAGGTGTGTCCCAAAGCACTTAGGCAGCTGAGCCAGGAGGCAGGAGAACTGAGTGCAGCTGCCTCAGCTCTTGAAGCCCAGCCAGACCAAGGGGCTGCTTTCCCCACCCCCACCTTTCCAGCACAGCTTCAGCCACTGCCCCCTTCTCACCCTCGAGGGATCCTTGCTGAGCACCAGGAGGCCTTTGAGTGCCAGGCGACGCCTCTCCCTGCACTTGCTGTGCAGGTGCCTCGACATTATCTCCAAGATGCTGTCACCATATTTACTCAAGTCCAGGCACTCGAAGACCTGAAAGGCACAGGTAGTGACAGGGAACCCAGCCAGCAGGAGCTTGGAACTGTGCAGGCACCCTGTCCCAGGCAGCTGTGGCTATGCAAGGGGAGAGGGCTGGCTGGCAACTCAGTGAGGTAGTGCTGGCCATCAGGCTCACCTCCACAAGGAATGCCAGGAAGGGCAGATCCCAGTATGTCTCCTCCCTGTTGAGCAGCCGGAGTAGGTGTAATGCAACGAGGGAACACAATGGCACAAAGATACGGCGCAGCTCCCTGGAAGGGGGAAAAAGGCACCAAGACCCTGAGGTTGGGGGGCAGATCTCTCCCAGGACTGACTCACAGAGGTCCTGTCTTTCCTCAACCTCCTTGGAGAAGATATGGGTGCTTTGGGAGGCAGCTCCTTCTGGACACCCTCCTCTCCGAGCCTTTTCCAGTCTGCTCGACCAACTCTCGGTGACGAGACCCTCTGGCCATGACCACAGGGACTGTGGGGGGCCCCCCAGGCAAAGGTCACAAATGCCAGAGGTAGTGGGGAGAAGGGGGTCTCACCTGGCCATCAGACCAGTGCCATAGTGCTGGGTGTTAGCAGAGACCAGCATGTTCCAGACACTCTTGCGCTCCATAGTCATCAACTCTTTGTCACACCGCAGTCGGTGGAGCAGAGTCTTCATGGCCTTCACTGCAAACCTGTGTGCAGAGCAAAGCCCAGGTCACGCTGGGAGCACAGGTGCTGGCCACAAAGGTGTAGGAAGGACAGGAGGACTGGGACCTGTTGGGGTTGCTGGGAAGGCAATGTTCCTCCTTGCATGCTTTCCAGAAGGTACCAACTTCCTCTGATGGTGTCTGCTGTGTGGTGATGACAACATGGAAGAGCAGAGCCACAAACAGGCGCCCAGAATAAGGGATCACTGCCTTGTGGCACTGAGGCACAATCACCCAGAGCACCAGAGCTGCCTGCAAAAGAAGCAACCCAAGATAGCGCTCAGTGCCAAGGTGTCCCTGGGGCAGGGCCCGAGGGGAGATGCAGGGGGAGCAGTGGGCCTGGTGCCCCCGAGCCTGCCCCTTGCCCAGGTTTTAGCACAGCGCCTGAAGCATGGAGAGAATGGAGAGCTGCTGGAGAGGCGACCTGGGGGTAAGCAAAGGCTAATTCCATAAACTCACAGCCAGGGCAAAAACGTCCTTGTTGTCCCCACTGGTAGTGCACATCCTGTACAGTGGCCAGTGCTCCATCACACAGAGCAGTGTTGGAAGCACCTTCTGCAGTGTTGGTCCTGACGAACCTATGACTCTCCACATCATTGTGGCAGCTCTGTGGGATCAGAGCTCTGTGTCAGAGGCATCTCAGTCACAGTACCATGCCCTGTGCAGCTGTGGGGCCCAGGTGACAGAGGCCTGGTGCCCTGAGGGACAGGGAAGGAGCATTGGCAGCAGGCTTGGGAAACAGAGGGGCCCGAGGGTCCTGGACCTCTCTGCCTGTTGGGCAGACCCCATTGGACAGGCTGTGAGAGTTGATGTGCCCTAAAGGCTGGTGAGCCCTGACCTCTCAAGGCACATGGGCCCTGTACCTGTCACATGTTGGAGCACAGTGAAGGAGGCTCAGCACCACGTCATCAGGGTGTTCTTCAGCCAGCCTCAGAATGTTGATTTGCAGCCTGGCACACACAGTGACGTGGAACATAATACTCTGGTGAATGGTCCTTACAATGTCTGGCACCTGGTGGAGGCATGAGGAAGACTTAGAGTGCTGTCCAAGGAATCCACTTCTCCAGCTTCCCCCAAGAAGTGCTTCCCTTCCTGCTACACTGTGCTGGCCTCAAAGACTGAGGGGGCCCAGTGACCATGGAATGAAGGAGCACACGAACCTGGGAGGCCTCCAGCCCTGGCCCCAGGCTGGTTACCTGCTGCAGAGAAGAGACAGCACTTTCCTCGAAAAAATCCATAATGGGAGTGTGAATCACAGTGGGAGTGGGTGTGGTGTGATTTGTGATCCTCTGAGTCCCACCGGTGCTGGTGTTTGCAATGGCCATGTGCTCAATCACTGGTATGACACCCTTTGCCCTGTGATCATTCATTGTGCTGTCAGAGTCTTCTGAGCACTCAGACGAATCTGGGCTGATTTCAGTCTTTGTTATGCCCTGAGTCTCTCTATTGATAATGTACGTGATGACCACATCCTCAGTCATTGATATGAGGAGAGCCTTTGCCCAGTCTTCAGTCACTGAGGTGTCAGAGTTTTCTGAGCACTTAGCTGAATCTGGGCTGACATCAGGCTCTGCTGGGAGCTCGGTCAGCCCGGAGTTAGGCTCGTCTGTGCCCTCAGTTGCTGTGGTGCTGGTCTTTCTATGCCGAATGGGCACAAACTTCCAGAACATCTGCAGGAGAACCAAGGACAGGGAAGAAAGGAATGTTCCATGGAGTGCTTCAAGCACAGTTCTCGGCTGAGCAGTGATAGCAGGCCCAGCCCAGGTGGAGATGGCTGCAGGTACCTTCAGCGTTCTGTGGAAGCTGCCACGGGCAGGGTGCTGCTCTCGTGTCGGGTCCATGGCTGCACCTGGCAAAGAGCAAGCACAGCCAGAGCTGAGGGACCGCAAGGGAGGTGGGAGAACACAGCCCAGCCCTGCGCTCCCCAGGCAGGGACAGCCCCGTGGATGCCCCAGGGGATGGAGCATAGTCACTGTGAGGGGCAGCCCTGGCCCAGCTTCTGTCCTATCCGTGGGCATGTCCACAGGAGGTGAGATGGGATGGAATGGGGCCAAGCCAGCTGCAGCCATCAGTCCTGTGGCCCAGCTCTGCTGTGGATGCTAAATGCAAGAAGCAAGCAGGCAGCACGGTGTCTGTGGAAAACCAAGTCACATAACTTTCTTAGACTGTCCTGAGATGTGGCCTGGGAAATCATAAGGAGGAATCAAAATAATCCTTAGAGACAGAAGACAACCTTGCAGGTGTTGTTTGTCAATTTCTTGTTTTCTTGCAAGAGAAGGTCGAGGGATGGTGTACACAACTGACCAATGATGGTGATGTGTTAGTTTACTGACCAATAAGAGTTTTACCTTTCCAGACCTTCTTGGACTTGTCTATAAAAGAACATCCGGAGTAATAAACCTTGCTCTCCTGTACAATCCACAAGAGAGTCCGTGTTGTTACTTTCACCATTCCCAATATAGTGCAACAGCTCTGCCACTCACCATCCTGACATGTCTGGAACTGCTCCGGCTCCTCAGGCTGTTGTGCTGGGGCAGTTCCAGGGCCTTCAGTTTTTTTCTGCCTGAACAGGCTGAGGAACCTGCCCGCCATGCCGCAGTCTGGCCTCGAGGGCACCTTCTAGAGAGAGATGCCTCAAGAATGCTCTGAGGCAACAAGTTGTGCAGTTGTGCCTGGAGGGCGCCTGGAACAGAGAAGCCTCAGGAAGGCTGCAGGTCAGCAAGTCCTGCACTCTGGTCTTGATGGCTCCTGCCACAATGACAGGAGACCAATGACTTGTTCGTAAATGATTCAGGTGACCAAATCCCACGATCTGGTTTTGAGAGCTCCTGACACAATGACAGGAGATTCCATGTAAATTATTCAGGTCACCAAATCCCACAGTCTAGCCTGGAAGGGCACAGGCCGCAGGCATAGAAGATGCCTTGGGAAAGGTCTGAGTCACAAAATCCCACAGTCTGGCCGTGAGGTCAGCTGCAGGAGTAATGCCTCAAAAAGCTCTGGGTCAGGCACGAATGAGTGCGCTGTGTGGGGGCTCCTCACAGCACCGCTCTGATGCATCCTGAGCTGTTGTGTGCTCTGAGCACTGTGGCGTGGCCCTGTCACCGCCAGCTCCTATGTCACCATGTGACCTTGGATACCTTGTCCCATTCCATCCCAGGGTGACCATGCTGCACCGTGTCACAAAGGGCCCTTGCACCCACTGCCACCTGGTGCCCTGGGGCCACCCCCAGCCCACCTGAAGTGGCCCAGGTTGGAAGGAATTTTTTTGCCACAAGTGTTTAAGACAGCCTGACAGGATCTTTAGGAATGGGTCAAACCATCAGCAAATGCTGCCCTGCTCTGCAGGATCAGGGCATTTAAGAATCCTCAATTCAGGATAACTTTACTTCCCCGGTGTTCAGCTCAAGTAGTTCCAAAAAGTTTCAGACTTCATAAATTAACTAGAATGGCAGGAAAATATGAAAGATTTGGAAGTTTGCTTCCCATCTCAAAGCAGCAACTCATTTCGTTAACGTCATCAATTGAGAGTCACTTTACAAATCGTAACACTACACAGAGAGTAAAAAACGGCCATTCTTCGGATTGCAAATGATTTTCTATGAAAGGATGATAATATCCTAATTCTCTTAAGGAATAAAAGTTCTCAAGGAATGAAAGTCCACTCAGTGTTACAAAAGTAGCCCAAACAAATGAGTAGGTTGAAAAAAGGCTAATCCTCCCCCTGGTACAGATATCTAAGTGGCCAATAAAGTACAGCTCTCCTCTCTTCTTCCCTGCAGGAGAATTAGGACTACTAAAAGGTAAAGTCACAGATATTCCTTCTGTCCTCCCTAACCAAAGCTGTGCCGAACCACAGATATTGCTGTCAAACTGACTCAAATTCCAGCCTAGACCTCTCACTTCCAGACAACTCCTTCCCCAACATCCCTGCCAACACCAATTCCCCCAAAACACACACACAGAATCCCTCAGCATCCTGCCAGGAGCCCCAGCTGTCCCCATCCCTCCACAGAGCTTTCCCATCCTCCAGCAGACCCCTTGGTTCCCTGCACATGCTGTGGGATAGCACTCAGGAGGATCTCTTCCAAAGCCTTTCCCAGTAGCAAGCTCAGGCTTCTAGGCCAGTGGATCCTGGATCATCCTTCCTGCCGACTCTTCCTATGCATGGCTGTTACATTTGCACATTTGCACTCTGCTCGGACTTCTCCACATAACCAGGATTGCTGGGAAGGGATTGAGAGCAAGCCTGGCAAGCTCTTTCTCCACATCCCTCTTTACTCTCAGACCAGGTAGAACATTCCACAGGAAAGCAACTGGTGCCACAAGGAGTGGGAGTCATCAGGTAGCTCTGGGGTGATTGTTCAGGATTGCTATATCCTGAGGGAGCACTTGACCTTTCAGTACTGCCTTAGTTTGCAAGCCCTGTGTTGGTCAACATCCTGACATGAATGCAGGACTGCTGTGAGGCACTGCTGGAACCCTGCAGGACAGGACTGGCTCTTTTGTTTACACGTTGAAAAAGAGTTAGATTGTATTTAACTAGAAATTTAGTGAATCCTGAATTTGATAAGGAGCTGTGTCTTTATTATGAGCTAAGATTTTTTTTTTTTTTATTCTATATTTTAGCTGCTTTTTAGTGTTTAATTTTGTCTCAATACAGCAGAGACCCTTCTTTTGGTTTGGATTCTATAGGGAATTTTTTCCCATCTGAAAGGAAGAGCCTGTGAACGGAGCGGTTCTCTGGGGGACAAATACAGGTCATGAAGAAACAAAAGATGTGGCTGAGACCTCTTACATCCCACCTTGGAGTCAGCCAAGGGAAAGGAGCATTTGGGAGTCATGCTTGGGAGAGGTGGTGGGGTTGTGGCTGTCTCTTAGCTAGGGGTTGTGGCTCGAGTGGCAAATGGTTGAGGTTTTGGTATTGGACTGCTGCTGCTGCCCAGAGGATTCACTGCTACTGCATAGCTTTTCCGTCTCTGTGTCTCTTTACTGTGGGTGAGCCTCTGCTCACAAGTGTGGCCGTGTAAGTGGGTCTTTTCAATACCCAATCACTCTGGAAGGTATCCTTACCATCTGCTTGGGTGTCTCAGGGGAAAACGGGGACCCTGACACCCTCTGAAAGGGAGCCTCTCACGGATGCTTGCGGGAGCCTGGCAGCTGCTGCTATTGCCAGGCCATTACACAGGCGACAGCCAGGAGAAACCTGAAACAATCCCCCCCACACCTTATCTGCCCTTCCAGGCTGCCCAGCCCCCACTGTTTCTGCCGCTGTTCTGGATTTTTAGTACACTTTTAGCTCGATACCCCTGGGTCCACCCAGCCCCATGCTGCTCCTACCACAGCTTTGGGGTTATTGCTAAACTTTGTTTGCCACCCCGGGCCTGCACTCCTCTGCTGTTCCAGCCCAGCGCCCCGAGGTTCCTGCTGTAGTCCATTTCACCAACTTTATATCGTCCCACATTCAGGTGCCAAAATGACTGTAGTGGGTCGACCCTGGCTGGGTGCCAGGCGCCCACTCTGTTGCTCGATCACTCTCTTTCCCACTGGGACAGGGAAGAGGATAAGATGGAGTACAACCACCAGGGTCAGATAAGGCAATTTTATTGCAGTAAGAGAAAGAAACAAAGAGATCTGTGCATGGGCTAAAGACAAAAAATGTCTATCTCTATCTCTACTTTCCATCAGCAATGATGTTTGGACATTTTCTGGAAAGAAGGGCTTCAGCACGTGTAATTGTTCTTCCAGAAGGCAAACACTGAAAATTCACAAATGCCCCCGTTTCCTCCTCTCTCCCTTAGCTTAGCTTTCTGAGCTGTCATCACAAGGTATGGAATATGCCTTTGGCCAATTTGGGTCAGGTGGCTTGATTGTGTCCCTTCCCAGGATCTTGCCCACTCCCATCCCCTTTGATGGGGGAAGGAATGTCAGAGGGACGGCACTGCTAGGCAGTAGCCAAAACACTGGTCTGTTCTCAACACCCACCTAGGTACCAATGCAAAGCACAGCACTGGAAGGGCTCTGGATTTTACCTTGGTCAGAACCAATACAGATGGTATGGAAAGTTTTGGATTCTGGGATGTATCTGTCCTTCTGCACCACAGGCCAGACCCTCCTGACAAAACCCATTCAACAACCAGCAGAATTGCTGCTACATTGGGCAAGAGGAATATATATTCTAGAAAAAGGGGAACCTACCTTGACCCCTATGCTGTCAGCTAAGAATATCTCTGCTGCTGCTACAAAAACTCACTGCTTAGCAACAAAACACAAACACGCAGATGAAAAGATCCCAACCTCTGTAGAAATGATTTTTAATGTATTAAGACCTTTTTTGAAAGGGACCCCAACTGTACTAAGAGATTGTTTAGTGGGGAGACAGCACAAAGTCAGGGAAGATGTAGTGTGCAAACCCCAAGAATAACAATCCCTACATGGGGAACCTCCTACATCTCATGATGTCTCATTCACCAATACCTGAGCAAAACACATACTGTGTAAAGGTAAAGGTATAGAGCCATTACTCTTAAAACAGGAATGGAAATAGTAGAAGGAAACAAAAAGGTAGGCAGGTAAGTGTGAGGAAGAAGCAAGCCTGACAGTGCAGAAGATTCCTGGGAAGCATGCAAGAAAGTAGATTACGCATTATCTGAGAACAGGAAAGGCATCCCATTTCTTCAAAACTTGCAAACTTTGAGAAAACTAACAAACTGTCAGGCCGATGGATTTATTACAACAAGGCTCCTGCAGCCCTGTTGCTTGTGTGAGAAATGAACTTGTAAAAATTCGTAAAAATCTAAATAAATGTATATAACAATAATGATATAAAATATAAAGTGCAGTATGACACACAAGCCCTTCCCAGATCTAGCCACGAATTCCCACTCAAAGGATAACGATCCTAGCCGGCACCCATCAACAAAAAGAATAGACAGGACGCGGCCCATCAAGCTGACAGAAAAAAAAACTCCTCAAACTGACAAGGACAGGCTCGGTGACCATCAACAGGGAAGAATAGACAGGACACGAAACATCAAGCCAAAACGGAGAGGCTCCGACGAGATATTCATCACCGGACCTGAACACCTCGCCTTGCGGGCTACCGTTGGGGGAAGCCATCAAGTAAACAAAAGGAAAAATCCAACCGAAATATCCATCAGCTCCAACCCGGATCCAGCCATCCCATCCGGATGGCCTGAACCACAAGAGCCACTCAGAATTTCTTTACATATGAGGAGACTCGGTCCGGACGTCCATTCGACTCTATTCTCCAACGCCAGGAAATCAATTCATACGACAATCAAGGACTGTTGATGAATGGTGCCTGCCTGGAATTTGGCCTCAAGGCTAAAAATCCCTATAAAAACCCCGGACAGTTTACCCTCCTTCGTGGATTTGGGAACACCTATACCTTTGGGTATAGACCCCTGTCCACCCAGCGCTGCGCTGTTTGTTTTATTGTGGTTTTCCCTCATTGTTTATTTTTTTTATAAAAATTGTTTTATAATACATTGTTTTTATTTAACCCAAATCTGCCTTTGCATTTATAACACTTGCAAAAGAATGAACAGATTCTCATACTAAGTACTGTCTTAACTCTGCAATGAACAGTTTCATTTTGCTCTCAGCTTGTGAGTCTCTCATTCATACACCAACAAATGGCTCCCAATTTACAGGGACTTCAGTGCTACTGTTGTGATCCAGTCCAGTGGTGTAACCTGACTGAATCAAGCATGTGTGTGTTCAGCTGATCACAAAGGAGCTCCTTTCATCACTGGCTATAGAACAAGTTAGACTTTTGTGAATAGGTGGGCAGCATTTCTTATAATGGGGCGAAGTGCAATGAAATCCCAAAAATGGCATAAAGACTGACTGTTGCACATCACCAGGGAACAAAGTTATAAACTCCAACCCCAAAGCCTCATCCAATTACTTAAAAGGGTCAAACAATTTTGTCCCTAGTATCCATCAGATGCTTCCTATGACCTTACTCACTGGCAAAAGGTTGGTGAATGTTTACCAACCCACCAAATTTCTCATCACAATGTCCACCTTGATGATGTTATTACTTGGCGTGTGGTATACTCGGCTCTGCAACAATTTAAGGAAGCAGATCATGCCCTTGGGGATGCTCCGCCATCAGATTCTGTTTTTATTAATGAAACATCACCTGAGGATAATGACCTGGAGAAAAATGATTTGTTTGATCCTGGTCCTATTGATTGTGGACAAGAACAAGATTTATATCGTCCTTTAGCCCCAATATGTGCTGTGGCTGCAGCAGCCTCTAGTGCAGAAGAAATACTATAAATAGCATGCAAAAAGGTTGCAGCAAGTATTTCACATATTCTACCACTGTCTTATACCTTGTCCTATTCCTCTAGTGACTATAAAGAGGAAACAATACCACCTATAGGACCTGAGCCAGAAAGGTTTATACAGAAATGCTAGAGCAAACGTTGGAGGAGGGCGATATTAAATTCTTTCAAGCAATGCCTGTTGTATATCATAATCAAAACCCGCATAATGAACAGCTTATCATATGAGATGGTAACGAACTGTGCAGATTGGTGACGGAAAATGGTTTACACTCCTCCTTTACTACAAATTTATTGGATGCAATTGCGGAAGGACATACTATGTTACCACTGGATTGGCAATCTCTTTTTAAGACAATTTTGACAGGAGGACAATACTCTGGTGGACAGAATTTGTAGATTTGGCTCAAACTCAGGCACTGAATAATGGTAATCAACAACCATCCATCAGTATCACTGGATCACAATTCTCTGTTACACATGTATATGCGACTGTTTGGGCTCAATTAAGACTCTCCCCCCAAGCATGGGATCAGTCTACTGTTATTACCATGTGAGCACTATGAAAGGTACCTGATAGAAAAAAGTTGGAGTCTGGTTTTGCTGCTGTGAGGCAGGAGCCTCAGGAACCATGTATTACATTCATTGATCGATTACAATTCGCGGTTAGACAGAAAATTGATATTCAAGAAGCAGCTGATGCTGTCTTAAAATCTCTTGCTTACGAAAATGCTGACAATGACTGTAAAAAAGCCCTGGACTCAATTTGTAATCATGCTGTTGTTGAACTTTGTGATTCTATCAAGGCATGCACAAATATCGTCTTGGAACAATTTAAAGCACAACTAATTGCTACTTCAATAGCCCAACAGCTGCAAGTGGCCAGAACAGCTGTTAAGTGCTTTGAATGCGGGTGGGGCTAGGACATACCAGGAAGCAATGTCCAAAGGGCCAAAGGGGCAATAAAAGGCCCAGTAAACCCTGTCCTCACTGCCAAAAAAGGGCTTTACTGGAGCAATCAATGCTAGTCTATATATGACAAACATGGCAACCTTCTTCCACAGTAGGGAAACTCAAAGTGGGGCATGCTGGGGTCCAGTGCCCCAACAGGGCCCCACTCAATCTGACACAAACACAAGCAGAAGCCTTGCAAGTGGTACCACTGGGAGTGCCATGGCCATCAACACTACCACAACCCTTAATGATACCTTGGTTCACCTGCTGCCCACCTCTGTGTGTGGGCCACTGCCTTTTCAAACACTTGGTTTACTCCTGGGATGGTCCTCTACCACCCGCACAGGACTGTTTATATTGCCAGGAATCATTGATGCCAACTAGAAAGGGGAAATTAAAATCATGGCTTGGACACCTAATCCTCCCTGTACTGTGGCACAGGAGAGCAGACTGGCACAATTAATACCACTGCCAGCAATTTCCTATTCAGCACCGACCTTTACAACAGCAATGAGATGCAAGAGGATTTGGGAGCACAGGCACCTCACAAATATTTTGGTCACAAATATTTTAGGGGTACAACAATCATTACTTGTCAAATAGAATTCAAGCCTTTCACAGGTTTAGTCGACACTGGAGCAGATGTTTCCATCGTATCCCAAAAGGACTGGCCATTGGAGTGGCCCCTGGTCCCCTCAGCAGCAATTGTAGCAGGCGTCAGAGGTCAGCAGATTCTTTGGCAGTCCACTAGGAAGCTGAAAATCATCAGACCGGAGGGCAAGACTACTCCCTTGTGACTGTATGTACTCCTGATCCCACCAACTCTGTGGGGGTGCACCTGATGACACAATGGGGTTTGATCATTTCAACACATTTTTGATAGAGGCCATTGATGAAAAGCTGCTTCTTAAACTGACTTGGCTTTCAAATAGGCTGATCTAGATAAATCAATGGCCCCTGAAAAATGAGTAGCTTCAGCAAGCCCGGATCCTTGTGCAAGAACAATTACATTTGGTTCATATAATTCCTTCCCCTGGAAGACACTTATTTTTGTAATTTATATTTTGTAATTTATTTTATTTTTCCCCTTATTTTAAGAAATCAGGAAAGTGAAGGTTTTTACAGGATCTCAGGGCAATCAAGGCAGTCATTTTACCTATAAGGAACATTGCAGCCTGGAATACATAACCCCACAATGATTCCAGAACACTGGGAATTAGTGATAATTGACTTAAAAGACTGCATTTTTACAGTTCGTTTGCATCCTGATGACACACCTAAATTTGCCTTTTCTTTACCTTCTGTCAATCATGAGATCCCCATGGAATGATACCACTGGCTTGTGCTACCTCAGGGTATGAAAAACAGTCCTACTATCTGTCAATTTGTCATTCAGTGACAAAATCAGTACAGCAAAAATAACCATCTATTTTGCTGTATCACTACAAGGACAAAACTAATTGCTTCTGACAATTCTCCGTTATTACGTGACTGTCTTGCTGCTTTAAAGGTAACACTTGCCAGCAGAGGCTTGTGCATAGCCACAGAAAAAATCCAAACAACCTCCCTGGAAATACCTGGGGTTTAAATTATTGAAGACAACTGTCACCCCATAGCCAGTGACCCTAAAACCAGATTGAATGAATGAACACATTGAATGATTTTCAAAAGTTTTTAGGTACCATTAATTGGATTTGCCCTTTATTGGGAATCACCACAAAGCAATTATCCCCCTTATTTCCATTGTTAAATGGGGACCCAGATCTCTTTTCCCCATGGCAGTTGACAAAAACAGCCAAAAATCTATAGAGACTGTAAGTGATAAAATCAGTAAGTTCTTTGCCACATGTCAAAACCCAGATTTGCCCTTGCGACTGTTGGGGATTCTGCAATCTTTCCAACCCCATGCCTTTTATTTGTCAATGTGATGTGCAGGAACATTGTCTCTGGTTATTAGAGTGGGTTTTTTGCCACACACCTTTTCAAAAACTGTAACCACTCAACTTGAGATGCTTATTTGACTGCTGTCAGTGGGATGACTTTGATGCCAGAGCCTGACAGGATATGATCCAGCAGTCCATCTCCCTGTTACTGCAGCAGAATTAGAGAATCTGCTCAAGGATTCAGAGTAATTTCAAATTGCTCTTGCTGACTATAATGGACAATTTTTTTTCACAAGATGCCTCAACATGACCTAATACAATCCTTCAAGGAACTCCCCTTTCAACAACGGTGACTACAAACAAACTCCAGTCCCTGATGCAAAGACTGTTTTCACTGACGGATCAGGAAAGACACACAAAGCCGTCACCCAGTGGAGAAATGATAAGAGACAGTGGGTGTCACTAGTAGACATGAAATAGGAGCGTGGATTCAATCACAGCAGCCAGAGGTTTTTCATCCAAAGAAGGCAGAAGGCAGAAGGCTTTATTTCAGGGTTTTCATCCCCTTTTATAAGGTGTTATGATACAGGTTTAACATGATTAGTAAAGGGAACAACACCTCTCTTGTTCCATTGGTGGAACAAGAGAAACACTCAAGACATCTGTATAATACTGTTCTGGGAACCAAAAACTTATTTACAAAAAACAGTCCTTGAAAGAAACACGTTCTCCAGAAACTTTCCTTTGGGAACAGATCATCCACTGACAGGCTGAAAACTCTCTCAGGCTCAGTAAATCATGTCCACAAGTGGGAACATTCAATAACCTTTCAATCTGGATCTACCCAGGTAGTGGAACTGGCAGCTGTGCTAGAAACACTGCTCTTTTTCACAGGAACCTATTAACATTGTTTGTGATTCTCTTTAGATTACAGGAATTGTTGAGAGAATTGAGCACTCATTCCTGAAGGAAGTCTCTAACAAAGATCTTTTTGTGTTATTAACCACTCTGTACAGCTTTTTACTTCACAGGTCTCATGAATACTACATCCTGCACCTTAGGTCACACACTGCTCTGCCTGGACCTATAGTAGAAGGTACTGCGAGGACAGATGCCCTTGCCATGACAGTCACCATACCACAAAAATTTAGGGCAGGCAACATTTTCTCATTATTTCTGCCATCAAAATGCCCAAGCACTGGCAAAACAATTCAATCTGACTTTGCTACAAGTACGGGATGTAGTGAATACTTGCTCACAATGTCAGCAGACTCTTTCTTTGCCACAAATTTAGGTACAAACCCGTGAGGGTTGAAACCTAATGACATTTGGCAAACAGATGTAACACACGTTTTGAGCTTTGGGACTTTTAAATGTGTCCATGTTTCTATTGATACCATTTCCAGATTCATAGTAGCAACAGCACACAAGGGTGAGAAATCAAGAGATGCTTCAGCACAATGGGTGTCCCTCAGCAGATAAAAACAGAAAATGGATGTGCATATACATCTCATGAAACACAAGAATTCTTCCATGCTCGAGATATCAAATACGTCACTGGTATTGCCCATTCCCCAACAGGGCAAGCTATAGTGGAAAGGGCACATTATACATTGGAAAACATGCTACAAAAACAAAAATGGATATTATATTAAATATATATCATAAAGGATAAAATAGGAATGCTCCCTCAAGAGCAGCTTGACAAAGCAACCTATGTTTTAAATTTTCTGAATTTCTCCACTAGAGACAACTTAACTGCACATAAAAGGCTCCTGGGTCAGACCACTCATGGGGAAAAAGTTCACCCAGAAATTACATACAGGGATGTACATAGCGGTCATTACATTGGAAAGGTCCAGTTCCACTTTTAGCTTGAGGAGGAGGTTATGGATGTTTCTTTACCTACAGGACCATACTGGCTCCTGGCAAGATTCATCAAATCCAGCCAAGGATGACAACATTTAACCTTGACATCTTTCTGCTGTACTGCCATCAAATGGCAGAAGAGAGAATCTACTGCGCCCACATCATTCAACCTCCACTGTTTCAGCCTCTCACCTGGTAGGATCTACAGCCTCCCCTCAACAACAGTGGAACAGAATAGGTAGGAGGAACCTGGCTTCCTCCCCTGGATCAGGATATTGTAGATACATATTGTATTACAGTAACACTACTTTTGTTACTGATTTACCACCTGTTATATACTTAACATGGAGTAGGACAAGTACCTCTTTACCTTGTGCTTAATTTTCTTTGCAATTGCATTTAATAGATGTACACTCAGAGAATGCAAGGAAATTGACTGCTATTACATTTCTGGCCATTCCGTCTACCTCCAACAAATCTGTGGATGCCACTCCACCTCATTTCCTGAGGTCCTTTTATACCCATCTCCGATATAAGGCAGTTGGAATTGACGTAGTGTATAAGACAATGGCTACAATAACAATTCTTACAGTGTGGGAGGGTAATTGATTGGAGACTACATGGTATCTTTAGAGAAAGTGGGACCAATGCAACCATTCTCCCATCCCAACAGGCAAACTGCACTATTGTTTGGCATGATGGTGGGATGGCAGGATCATTAATTCAATATTATTTAAGTAATACTCAGTTCCATGTACACAAACAGTCATGGAAAATGTTGTTACCTGCTTTTGGCAATAGAATATACCAAGCAAAATTAGATGAGAATGCAGCAATTGCTAATTTGACACTGCTAGAGGAACAATTATTAATGACTTGTACTTCACACCTGTATGTTTTTGCTTTAGCTAATGATTTTCGGTAGATTATAGAAATGGTTTATATTTTTTATCATCTGATTCTTTTGTTTTCAAATCATGTATAACCTACAGAGATATGTGTAACTTTTCTGTCCTCCTTCCATTTAAAAGACGATCTGAAATTTGGCTACCTGTAAATATGACTCAGGCTTTGGAAGGACAGGATGGTCTCTTGCAACTGTCTCAAATAGTCCAAGAGGAGATCCAAACAACTAAGAAATGAGTTCACAAATTTCTGGGTTGGTTTATCTTTGCTATTGTTCCTGCCATAATCATATTAACCATAGCCTATGTGGCTGTCATTGCCTTAACTCATTCCATTCAAACTACCCATATCATGGGACAGGCTTTAACTAATATCACAAAAGAATTACAAACACAGGAAAACACTGATAAAGAAATAATGGCTAGATTAGAAATTAGAAGTTAGATTAGCACTTGGAAAGTGCTCTTATTTCGGTAGGTAAGAGAGTTGAGGACCAAAAAACTCATCTATCCCTGCACTGTGACTGGGAACATACTCATAATTCCCTATGTGTTATTGTAGTTGAAAACACTCACTCACAGTGAGAGACTTCTCCAGGGTCAAGCTGTTCAGGTATAAGCAATTTATTATATGGGTAAAGAGAGGGAGATGCCGCGGCGACGGAAAGCCCGGATCACTGCAACTTCTCTAGAGACAGCCCTGAGAAAGGCTGAGCCGAAGCGCGTGTGAGCAGCTTCGAGCAGTCGAGTGATTCCAGCTCAGCTCAGTAGTAGTTCAGTGATTTCAGCTCAGCTCAGCGGCGGCAGGCAGGCAACACAGGAAGCAGGGACGAGAAAGCTGGTCCAGCGTTCCACCGAGGCACAAGCCTTTATTCAGGCAGAGCTTCGGCAAAGGGTGCCGGTAACAGGAAATCTGCCAAACAGGGGAAAACCCGGGATATTTATGGGGAAGGAGAGGGGTGGGGGGAAGCCCGAGATACCTGTATTGGGGTGGGACAGCAGGGGGGAACACCAATGAAACACAACAGTTTAACATATCTAACTCAAAGACCCCTGGGAGCGACACATTGTGTCTCTCTCACAGAGAAGTATCTCCTCTCCAGGGGAGAGCCAGGATCTCGGGCCCAGAGGGCTCCTCCGTACCCACAACTCCCCCTTCTTTACTTATTAAAAAGGCATCCCCTAGAGAGTTAGCTGATAGCTTCTTAAAATATGAAAACATACTTAGGAAGATAATAACAATCAAGAAAACCCAACAAATGTTCTTGAGGACGGAGGCAACCCATCTCTCGAGTCCCCAGCTCACAAAAAGGTCTTCAAGCCACTGGGGCTCCTTTTCAGCCTGGAGTTTTTGGACTGCATGTTGGAGTCTCTGGATGCGGGCGTGGATGCCTTCACTGGGGCTGGAGAGGTTAAAGCAGCACAAACCATCTGATTCCTCACAGCCGTGTCCATGGGCCAGGAGTAGAAAGTCTATGGCAGCTCGGTTTTGTAGCGTAGCATGCCTAACAGTCTCTTCATCTGTCAGGAGGTCACTCAGGACAGAGGAGGTCCGGTTGGCCTGCTTACCAAGCCAACACTCCAGGTGAGAAAGCTCACCAAGGGCTTTAGCAGCAGCTGCCCACGGCAAAAATGCTGACATCACCACCCTCTTTGTGTAGGACCAATCTTTAATTTGGCTATTGCAATTTTCATCTAATTGGGCAAGATCTTTCTTTTGGCGGGCCAATTCATTCTTTTTCAGCCAATCATGTATTAGAGTTGAATTTGGAGTGAGGATGGTAAGCTGTCCAAGCGTGCAAGGACCTCCCCAGAGTCGGGAAGGGATTCCTGCCCACACTCTATCCCCACAGATCAAGAACACTCCCCGGGGCAGCACTCTGGGATAGTGAGAGGAGGTGGATCGTGTGCTGCTGGTGTAATTGCACCATTTGGACTGACTGTAAATTTTACTGTTGGGAGTCACATTTTTCCTTGATTTAATTGCCTTTTGGTATTTCGAGGCAGGCCATGCATTGGCTACTGGGTGATAATTAAAATTTATGCAATAGGTAGCTTTGGAGGATCCCAAAAGCTCTAATTCCTGGGGTTCCTCTGGTGCATGGGGCAAGATCTTTGTCCACTCATCCCAAGTGTCTACTGGGTTGGGTTCTTTCCCTGTGAAAGGATATTCATGGGGCTTTAAAGGAATCCCTACCAGGCAGGATGACAGAGGGTTGGTGGCACTGCCCATAGACAAGCACATGTGGTCTTGTTGGAGCGTCTTTGCAAGGGTGATCCACACGTTCTCCTGGGGCTGTGCTACTAGCCAGGCATCCACAGCTGATGTTTTCAGGAGCATCCAGATAATCAGGAGCATCAGGAACTCAAGGATGGTTTTGCTCTCCATTTTCTACAATAGGACATAAAAGATTAGCTCTGATTTTTGGAGGTGGGGGAGCTATTTTCTTTCTCCCTTTCCTTTCCTGTCTCCCCCCTCTTTAAAAAAAAACAAGAAAACAAAAAAAAACCCAAAACAATTATAAGCGAGGTTATTCTGTGTATTGGGGGCACATGACCCGACACCAGCAGTAGCAGAGGTGCACTTTGGTACAAACTAACAATTTGGGCTAGGCAACGAGGGCAAGAAGGGGAAAGGGGAGGGAGTTAAGAAGACCTGTGTACTGTCACGGTGTCAGGCATGACGTTGGCAGTCGTCTTGTTGCGGCCATGGTAGCAGGACGGTTTGGCCTCTGTCTGGTTGTTGGTCTGGTGGCAGGTCAGTTCAGTGGACTCCAACGATGTCTCCGTTTCCAGGCTGCAGTGGGCTGCTGTTTTTCTGGACCTGTGTGGGTCTCAGGAGACTTTGAAAGTTCTGAATCTGGTGCAGGGTTTGTAGGGCCTAAATAAGGTTTCACATTTTTCCCTGGGAGCCACTTAGGTCCTGATGGTGTGGACACAGACGCGTACCCTCTCCCCCAGGTAATCAATGGGAAAGGTCCCGATGTCAGTTGTGATTCAGGATCCTTGATCAGCACTGGCGGCTTCTCTGTGAGTTTGGCATGAGTTGAATTAGAGAAGTGCCAAATTACAGGGGGGTCAGGCTCTGTAGATGAGCAATTTAGAAAGTTCATGACATATAGAGCCTTACAGAGCCTCTCAATGTGGGGAATGATTTCTGTTCCTCCCCACTGGTGATCAAGGACTCTTTTCAGGTTTTGGTGGGTTCTCTCTACTATTGATTGCCCTGTAGGGGAATGAGGAATGCCCGTGGTGTGTTTCACCCCCCACTCATTGAAAAAGTCTCTTAGTTTGTGAGAGGTGTAAGCAGGTCCATTGTCTGTTTTAATTTGTTCTGGGACTCCCAGGGTAGCAAAAGCAAGGAGAAAATGTCGGATGGTGTGCTTGGCATTTTCTCCTGCATGGGCTGAGGCAAACACTGCACCAGAGAAGGTGTCTACGGAGACATGTACGTATTTGACTCTCCCAAAGGACGGGACGTGAGTGACATCAGTTTGCCATATCTGGCAGCTGTTCAGTCCTTGGGCGTTAACCCCGGAGTTAACAACTGGTATTGGAACGATTGGCAATTAGGACAGGTGGCAATTATTGCTCTAGCTTGGTCTCTGGGTAGTCTGAACATTCTCATCAGTGCAGGCATGTTTTGGTGGAAGAACTGGTGGGACAATTTCGCTTGTGCGAAAATGTCAGGGACATTGGCTGCCTCAGCAGGCATGGCTAAGGCGTCTGCCCTCCTGTTTCCTTCGGCAATGGCACCTGGGAGGTCAGTGTGCGCCCTCACATGCATGACATAGTAAGGTTGCTTTCTGTGAGAGATAAGATATACTAATTCAGAAAGCAATTGGTATAAATTTGGGTTAGAGACCTCTTTTAGAAATGCATGTTCTGCTTTCATAGCTATTCCAGCCACATAAGCCGAATCAGTCACCAGATTGAAAGGTTCTTGGAATTTCTCAAAAGCTCTGACAACAGCTGCTAATTCAGCAATCTGTGGTGATCCCTCGACCACTTGGACATCAGACTCCCATTTCTGTGTCCTGGGGTCCTTCCAAGTCATGACTGACTTGTGGGATTTCCCTGAGCCATCTGTGAAAACCGTCAGGGCCTGGAGCGGTGTTTTGCTCTGTAATGATTTGGGGACCAAATTAAATGTGGTTTTGAAAAGTCTGTGGCCAGGTGGGTGTATAGAAATTTGGCCTGAATAGCTATCGAGAGCAAACTGAAGGCTCTCATTGGTTTGGAGCAAAGGCTCCAAACTTCCAGTTGCCAATGGGAGGAAGATGCAGGTGAACTCACAGGCTGCAAGAGTGCAGACGGACTCTAGCTCTTTTAATGAGTTCAGCCATGATTTCCTGCAGGGTGGTAATAGTTTTAGTGGGCTGGTTATGTGTAAAAATCCACTCGATGATAAGGAGAGGATCCTTCAATGCAGTGTCCCATTGAAAAATGAGCGCGTGTAAGCGCGGGGCCTTACCCAGGATAACCAGCTGGAAGGGCAGGCTGGGCTCATACCGGTGGGCTTGCCGTGAAGACAGGGCCTCCTGGACCTTGGTGATGGATTCCCGGGCCTCCGGCATGAGGGAGCGTGGTGAGTCGAGGGCCTCACTGCCACGGAGCAGGTTGAAGAGGGGTGCAAGGACTTCTGTTGTTACTCCAAGCAGAGGGCGTATCCAGTTGATGGACCCGCAGAGCTGATGTAGGTCCCGCAGGGTCTTAGGGTCGTCTCTAATGGTCAGCTGCTGGGGCACGATGGTCCGCTCACAGATCTGGAGTCCCAGGTAGGTCCAAGGGCAGGTGTGCTGGATCTTGTCCTCACGGATCTCAAATCCAGAGTCCTCAATTGTCTGGATAGTTTTTTGTAAAGTCCAGTGCAGATAGTCATAGTCAGCAGCACAAACCACGATGTCATCCATGTAGTGGAGGATGATGGCATCTGGGAACAGGGTCCTCACAGGTGACAGGATGTGGGCCACGTACCATTGGCAGATGGTAGGAGAATTTTTCATCCCCTGAGGAAGGACCAGCCAATGGTACCTTTTTAAAGGTGCTTGTCTGTTTGGAGAAGGAACTGAGAATGCAAATCTGGGAGCATCCCGAGGATGGAGTGGTATGTTGAAAAAACAGTCCTTGATGTCAATGACAGCCAGCTTCCAATCCCGGGGGAATATTGAAGGGGAGGGCATGCCAGGCTGGAGGGGTCCCATGTCCTCAATGACTTTGTTGATCTTCCAGAGGTCCTGAAGGAGTCTCCACCTGTCCTTGCCTGGTTTGCGTAGGACAAAGACAGGGGAGTTCCAAGGGCTGTTGGACTCAGTGATGTGGCCCTTGGCAAACTGCTCTTCCACAAGGGCTTCCAGTGCACGCAGTTTGGTCTCAGATAGGGGCCACTGATCAGCCCACACTGGATGGTGCTGTTTCCAGGTGAGTTGGGGGATGGTAGGCATGGCGCGCTTCTCAGTGACCCCGACTAAAAATCCCTGCTGGGAATCCGCAGAGAAGCCCGGGGACAGGAGATCCCGTCCCCAGAGGGTGATTGGTGCTCTCACCACAAATGGCCTGATGGTTGCCATTTGTCCCTCAGGTCCTTCGATAACAATATTCCGTTTGCTCCTCATGGAAGCTGTCATCCCTCCATTTCCTGAAATCATGCCTGCAACAGGTTGTAATTCCCAATTGTCTGGCCACTTGGAGCGGGCGATGATGGTAACATCTGCTCCAGTGTCTATCATTCCTGGGCGCTGAATTCTTTCCCCATAACAAAACAGGCTGCAGTCCACGATGGGTTTGCAGGAGCCCACAGCCTGTGTCCACATAGCACTGGGGTTGAGGGGAACATGATCTGGGCAGTCACTAGGAAGTAAAAAGGCCTGTGCCACAGGAGTCTGTTCCTTTAAATAATAAGGAGGGTCTATGCAGGTCAGAGAGATGGAAATTTCATCTCCAGGGTATATAGTCTGGACCTCAGGAATAGTATGAATTTGCCCTGGACAGCTGGTAGAATCCCCAAGCATTAAGATGTTAGAGGGACCGCTTGGTGGTCCACGTTTCCCTGTGGGGACTTTGTAAATACAGTCACCCTTCATATGTAAAGAGAGTCGAGTTACCAGTTGATGCCGGGTTCCCATCTGAAGCGCTCCACCTGTTGGGCTTAATATCGGGGTCCCTGTGGAGGCAGGATGGTGGGTTTGGCAGGAGGGGTGGAGCGGTGCGGCATTTGATTTGATGTCGAAGCGCGGGGCCGTTCCGCACTCTGCTTGAAGTTTCCCGAATGCCAGTTCTGTCTGGGGAACCGTTGGTGGGCTGGTGGTTGTATAGAATGTCTCTCCGGACAGTCTTTGAAAAAATGTCCAGGCTCACCACAATTAAAACAACAATTTCTATTGGGGTCTGCAGCATAAGCTCCAGATATCGCCTCTGCCACTCCTTTAGCCACTGCAAGTGCCATTGTATTCTCACTTGAGGCAGAGGAGTGTTCGGTGCAGGCTTCAACCATCTGATCTATGGTTGGTTCGGGGTCCAGTGGGAAGGCTCGCAAAACTGCTTTGCACTCTGGATTAGCATTGGCCATTGCTATTTTTACTAATAATTCCTTTTGCACCTGTGGGCTCTCTATCTGCTTTTTCTTAAAAACGAGATTCACTTAATAAATTATTAAAATAATTTAATATAAATAAAAGACAATTAGGAGACATAAGAAATAAAGCAAAGGGTTAAAACGGCCGGGTGCCTTGGCGCGCTGCCAAGAGCACACCTGGTATCCCAGGGATCTCCTTTTTATCCCCTCCTTGCTGTGAGGGGTTAATGCATATTCAGCATGTCCCCTCCCTGGTTCCGCTATTCTTGGATCATGCTTCTGCACCTGTCCTCAGTTTCTGCTTGTCATCATAATTTTTTTGTGCGTCATCATTATAATATTGCTTGGTCAGCATTCTTTTGGAGTTTTTTTTTCTGGTTTCCTTTTCTCTGCGATGGTCAGTTGTTGATAAGCTGTCTGGGCCCTCTCATCCTTCTTCCTGAGGGGCAGCTGAGCTTTCTTTCCCCCCTGCCCACGTCCTGGTAGCTGGCTTTTTTGATAACCAGGTGGTGCTTCTATTGTTCTCTTGATAAGAGTTTGGGCCCCACTGTCATTGCCCTCTGGGGTTTCACTTGCCTGGTACCTAGGAAATTCTTTTAAGCTTAAAGTACTTGTTAGCAAGAAAAAAGTACATTACATAGCTAAAAAGTATCTTAACATATAATATTCATCTGCTGAAAGCCAATATCACAATACTAATTTATAACAAACCCCTCCTCTTCTTTTTTTTATAAATCATTGGCTTGTGCAATAATTCTTGTTTTCTAGCTTCTAGCACTCGGTTCATATATTCACAAATCAATTTAGCTCTTTCAACAGATTTGTCTCATTATTTCTGTTTTCTTAATTACTATGATTTTTTGTTTTTGTTTTGTTTTTGCCATTCTAGATGTAGCTAATTTCAGGTTCTATAGCATTTGCTATGCTTGAACTATATTGGTGAATCAGCCAAATTAAACAGGGATTAAACAAAGAAGAACTATTAAACCAGCTGTAGCACTGCTACAAAGGGGAAGAAGCTTTAGCTTCTACTACTCTATCCCCAAACCATTATCCCATCAATTTTTTGGTCATTACTGCATTTCATTTTTTGAACAGCACATGGGCCATTTTTCTGAGATCTTTGGCGATATCTAGAATGGCATTTTTATTGTCATGAAAACAACATTCTTATTATTTTTTTTTTTTTTTTACAGAACACCCCTACTTTTTGATAAAAATAATTAGTTAAAGCCACTTACTCTGATATATTGCAAGCTCTGGCTTTTCATCTCTGACTGGCTATTAGTTCCATAGCCCCAGCTGTTTTATAGGTTATGATTTCTACAACAGCTTGGAGTTTCATAATGCAAAAATTGGGGTTCGATATCCTCAACTTCAATTCTTGTGCCCAAGATGTTTCCAATATGCGTTTCAGGGGGCCATTTCTATCTCCATTTTTGAGGTGCTCAAATAAACCATTCTCTTTTATTTCTTTTTAGGACTTCCAAAACTAAACACCCCCAACTGATTTCTGTCTCGTCAGAGTACAACTCCCTTCCATTGCGATGGGAGCTTTGGGTATGCACTTTTCTAACATATCCAAAATAAGCCATCTTGGAGCCTTCTAATAGTCATTTTTCTGTTGAATTTATATTTTTCCCCAAATTTAGATATTTACTGGGATTCCAGAGTAAGGATTTCTCCCTTAACCATTTACAATTCTGAAGAGTCTGGTTCGATTATCCCATTACACACAATTCTTTTCTTTTACTTTTCCTTGAGTCCAATACAGAGTTGGCTCTTTGGGATCCACCATGTAGAAAGTTCCATTGCTAAACCTTATTACCTTTTTCCAGGGAGTTTTCCCTTTTTCTTTAATATATTTTTTTTCCTTACCAGTTCGCCATAAACATTCTTCCCCTATCACTGTTGAACTTTAGGAATCCATCTTTCTGGTTGGTCCCCCTATTATATTGGTCCGGTTCACTTAAGGAGTACCACCGGGGCCTATGTTCTACCTTTCCATGGACCATTCCTTCGTCATCAAGGCTCCTTCACAAGACCCAGCAGTTCGTTTATGTTAAGTTCTTTACTTATCACTCCCTAATCCACAAACAGGTTTTTCCCTAGTCTTGAGATATCTATTTCCCTTTTAATTGCTGTTTGGAGCCCTGCATACAGGTCCTGACGTAGAGGTAAAGGTTAGGTTTAGGTTATCTGTGTTGGTTTTATCTTTTGTTCTTATCACTTGCTCTTTTTTCAATTCTTGGGTTTTTTTCTCTTGACCGCCCCCGTGAGCAAATCATTTTTCCTCTTTTGGGCAAATGTATATCAATCTTAGTACCACTGACTCCTAAGTTTCTGTGATCCATATTTTTTCCCATTTATGTATCCACGCATTAACTTGGATGGGTTATAGCAGTGACCTATTGATATTGGATGGTGGGTAATAAGAAAGAAAACCGGTGTCTTCCATGTAGAGCTTTTGATCGCATTGTAACTGGCTTTGCTGGTGGTCAAAAGGGGAAAAAGGATAAGTGAAGAAGAAGGGACATAATAGGTGTCCAGTATGACAACCCCCACCAAACTGCTATTAGGTTGCATCTCCATCATTATAATTCAGAAAAACACCCCCCCCCCCCCCCCCCCCCCCATGGGGGGTTCCCCCCCCCCCCCCCCCCCCCCCCCCCCCCCCCCCCCGTGGGGGGGGGGGGGGGGCCGGGGGGTGGGGGGGTGCTCCGGAGGGATCTCCCATAGGGGGCGGGGGCTGGGCCGAGTTGTAGGGTCAGTCTTGTCTTCCCACTATTTCCCTTGTCACTTCCTCTTTTGTAATTTCCAAGCAAATTTCTTTTGACACCTTTTAGCAGCAGTTTCCCACCGTTCTCAGGTACTTCCCACTCAACACGCACTAGTAATTTCCCATCTGTAAAAAAAAGTTCATCATTTCTAAGTTATTCTTAATAGATTGGCAACCAACACTTCCTGCAATGAGTGGGCTTAATTGTGAACCATTATACCTATTATTAGAATTTATACACTTATATTTAACTCCAGATAGCATGTCCCATATTGGGGTGTTTTAGACAAGGTATATGATGTGGCCACTGATGGAAGTTGTGGTTCTCCCCCCTACCTTTATTACAAATCACTGACAAAAGTAAAAATATACGAGGGTTTTCCCGACTGAACTGCCCCAGTCCTCCTGTTTGGAGTGGGATTTTTTCCTCCCAAAGGTGGTATTGAATTGTGTCCCAGGAACTTGTCCAGCAGGTACTTGAAACTACTGATAAGGCTTGGGTCTTACTTCTAGTTAGGCGTGGATTCTTAGCTCATTCCTTGGTGTTCATTTGGATTCTGTTTCAGTTCATTTCCGCCGTCCTCTATCCAAGAGTCCAGTTTGTATCACCCTGTTTGGGTGTTTCCAGGTTCAGTCCTCAGATCTTTTGATCTTTTTGGTTGAATCCAATCTTCACTCTTTGATTCCAGATTGCAGCTTCTCTGCCTAATTATCAGTGTACCTGAAAACAATTTCTTAATAAACACAGGGAGAGAATGAAAAACATCACATAAAATTTTCCCATCAGTATTCTTTAAAATTCTTGGGTTAAGCGAAATTTAACCGTTAAACATAGGAGCCAATATCTTTCGGCGTTCAAATTAGTTAAACAAGAAAGGCATAGAGTTTGTTTTGACTTCAAATAAAGTTACATTATTACCTTTACCATTTGGTTAATATTTACTTGGTTTAGCTTCACAAACTTCTTTAATCGGTTTCTTAGAAACTAAATCCCCTTCCTTTTAACAACAAGAGTAAAGAAAGAAAAGGGAAAAAAAATAAAAAGAGATATTATTTCAAGGAAATTAAAACACTTTGATGAGGTTTTCAGAACCTAACGAGCTAGACTACTTTTGCTTTGGTCTCATCATACACCGGTTGTTTCTTCTTCCTTTGTATCCGTTCCTTCTATCCCATTCACAGCGTTTTCAGGACTATTTCTCTCTCCCCATCCTGCTGCCGCAGCTCTGGCCGAGCAGGCTGTTTCAGCAGCTCGCTCTGCAGGGAGGGGCTTCGCGTGCTGACCTAGGGCACAGCTCGTGTCCCCCTCTTTCCCTGCTTGTGCCTCCTTTCACACACAGGACTGGCATGTTTCAAACACATCAGCTCCCACCACAGCCGAGGGCAGTGCCCGGATCCACAGTGCTCTGGTCTGGGCTCCTCTGCTGGCCAGCTCGCTCCTCAGCACCAAAACCACACCCCACGCACCGTTGCCGGTCCGGCTGAGCTCTGCCGGACCACCCCGCACCCTCGTGACCCTGGCACAGGGACAAGGCGGGTTCCCCGCTCCAGCAGCGCCCCTTCACGAACCGCGTTCTGCACCCTTCACATCGGGTGGGAGAGGACCGGGAGCCGCCACACCGGGCCCTGCTGTTCGCCATCCACAGGGGACGGGTCCTGCTGCAGCCGCCTTTACATAAAAGCGATAAAACAACACTTAAAACTTAGCAACTCCTAAACCCAGGCGCTCCAGATGCTCCTAACATCTCCTATTTCGGGCACAATTTCTCACCTCTAATCGAGCTTGAAGTTTGTTTTTTTTTGTTTTTTTTTTTTTCTCCTCACAAGCCAGTGCACACTCTCGGAGCCAACAAGGGACTCTTCTCATTCCTCTTTCTTAAAAATCTTTAACTCTAATGAAAGGCATCGCAACCTCTCTCTCTCTCTGCCACTTCATCTCGCACTCTTTTCCCACTACATCTCTCCAGAATTTCCATACACAAATTACTTTGCTTTAGATCAACTACAAAATCCTAACACCTCCCTTTTTGGGGATCTCCCAAAACCCAAAGGCGCTTGACACAGTGACCAGTCAGATAAGCCAGCACTTTTACCAACTAAAACCAAACCTGCAATTACTATTTCTACTGCTTGAACAGAACTTCAGTCAGCTAGAAATGAAGGACACAGACATCATTCTTCTCTAATTTTCTTCTACAAGTACAAGGAGTCTTCTCACACTGCTCCTTAATGTGAATAAATCTTAGTGTAACCTTTTTATGACAAGAAAACATATGATTCAGGTTCCTTTTATTTTTTCTAGTAATTTAGATACATTGACAAGTTTCTGACAAAAAAAAAAAAAAAAACATTTACATTTATGTTTCAACAGTACTTGCAGCTTTATTACTATGAACAATCATAGCCAAGAACCAGTCTTACAATTGTTTCTAACTCTTCTATTTCACCAAAATTAAGATTCATCTCTAAAAAACAATGAACTTATTTAAATAGACCAAGTTTAGAGTCTCACAATTCTCTTCTCAATTCGAAACATAACAATCTTATTCTAATCTTTTAATGGTCCACTTCTGCTTCTGTAACTAAGCAACAGCTTCTGCAAAACAACACAAGCACTCTAGAGACGTGCTTTTCTTGGCAATTAAAAAAAGATCAAGAAATCATGGCAGATCGGAGCCTGATTTCACTTATACCACCATCACATAACTCTTTTAGAAATAATCAGAGAGATGATCAGCATTTCATATTGTGAAAAAGCGAGACAAAATAATTTTCAGCAGCAGTAAAAAGATTTTACAAAAAATCCATAGGATTTGCTTTTAGGCTGGGTACCGGGTTCTGCTGTTAAAGATCCATGGCTGAGCCCCATGAGGCACGGGACACAAACAAAATAGGGCTAACAGTCTCACAAACTTATTGACAGGCCTGATAAGTTTTTCACCTTAAGAAGAGACTACTATGCAAATTACTGTAACTTGCTTTTAAATTAAATCAAACCACCAAAATATTACGATATTCACTAAAGTAAAAAGAACTTAGAAGGCATCTAAGAAATGGGTTTGTTTTCTACAAAAATAAATATTTGCAGTCACTCAAGAAAAAAAAACAAAACAGAAGCTTACTTCTTTTTCCACTTTCTCCCAGGATGCATTTTCTTGGAAATTTTTTCTAAGCTTTCTCTAAAGCTTCTCTGCTCTCCTGAAAATCTCAAAATTTAATTACGACACTGCTTACTGCTGCAGAAGCCCACAGCACCATCTCATACACGGAATTCTCTCAGAACCCGGTTAAAACAAAGGCTTGCTACTTGCAGCTCCCTTGGTTTGGAGCTGCATACCAATACACGTACTGCTCCTATCTAACTCACACATTCTGGTAAGAAAAAGCTCTCTGAGACAGTTTGACACCAGTCCTTACTCTCGGAATCACAGGAACTAATGTGCCAAGGTCTCATAAGGACCCGGCCTAGAAAACCTGGGTCCCAGAGGGGACTCACCTGGCTCTCTCACCATTGGCATGTTCCCGGCCTGTTTCAACAGCTTCTGGAGGTTCCAGGAGTCACTGAGAGCTCCTCCGGATTCCCCCTGTGCCTGGAGCAGGGAATCACGATACCAGCATCTGTAGCGTTCTATCCAGCCTGCCGGCAAGCCACTTAAAAACACAGCTCTGCGGGCTGTCTTGGCGCTGAGAGAGGCGTGCCTGTTTAAGATGAAGGATTCAGGCTCAGAACTGCCAATAGATTTACTTGTGTCTTTTTGATATTTTCCGCTAGAGCATGTTGCGTTTCCGTTCACTTGTTGAGTACTATCATGGGTAGTGTTATTCAGCATATCATTGTGCCACCTACATGAACCTATAAAAGATTAGGAAAATTAAAGATTGTTAGTGTTTCTTCCTATCATTCATTATCCATTATGTCTTCTGTCAAACTCCCCGTGTATACACAAAACCACCAGTACCATATAAAAAACCAACCTAACATACCACCCAACTAACAGCCAACCTCAGCCCAACCTCACCACCCCTACACCAGGCAACCCCACCCCCCACCACCCGCCCCCCCCCCCCCTGCCCGCACCCACCCCGCCAAGAGACCCAACCCCCCCCCCCCCCCCTCTATCCCCCACCCCCCCCCCCCCCCCCCCCCCCCCCCCCAACACACCCCAACCCGCACCACCCCCCCCACCCCCACACCCCGACCCCCCCCCCCCCCCCCCCCCACCCTCCCCCCCCCCCCCCCCCCGGCACCCCCCCCTACCCCACCAACCACCCCCCCGACACCCCCCCCCCCCCCGCCCCCCCCCCCGCGCCACTCCCCCCCTAACTACAAACGCCATACCACCCCCAAGTGGCACCCCCCAAACAAAACCCCCACAGCAACAAACCCCTCCCACCGCCCGGCGCTCAGTCGCCGCCCGCCATACCCCGCCACCCCCCCCCCCCCGCGCCACGCCACGCCCACACCCCCCCCCCCCCCCCGCGCGCCGGCCCGCAGGGCGCACGGGCCCCACACCCCCCGCCCTCGGGACCCATCCCGCCCCCCCCTCCGGCCCCCCCCCCCCCCCCCAACCCTCCCACCACCCCCCCCCCCCCCGCCCCCCCCCCCCCCCCCCCCCCCCCGGCCCCCCGGCCCGCCCCCGCCCCCGCGGGCCCGCGCAGCGCCAGGCCCCGGGCCCCGCCGGCCCCAACCACCCCCCCCCCAACGCTAAAGAAATCCCATCGCCCCCCCCGCCCCGGGGCCCCGGCAACCAAAGAACGGCCAAAAACCCGGCCGGGCACCAATAAGAATAACGAAAAAGGACTACCTATCAGAAAAGAAGGACCTTCTTAAAACCAGAAGGATAAGGGGGGGCACCAAGCCGAATAAAAGGACTTCTTCTTAGCCCTCGGCCCCCCTCCACCGGCCCCCCCCCCTCCTTCCTTTTACGGGGGGGCCCCCCCTTCCCCCTTCCCCCTTCCTTGCCCTCTCTCTTTACTCAATAAGAGGTATTGTTGAGCTTCTCTGAATTATCCCCTCAGGGCACCCACCCTCCGAGCCTTGCTGATTCTTTATCAGGGTTACGGCCCCGACCCCGGACTCACGGCCACGGGGAACCCGACCCCGGGACCCCCCCCGACCCGACCCCCCCCGACTCACGGCCCCACCCCGCCCGCCCCGCCCCCCCCCCCCCCCCGGCCCCCCGGGCCGCCCCCCACCCCCCCCCCCGCCGCCCCCTCTCCGGGACCGACCCCGCCCCGCCAGGTCCCCCCAGCGACGACCCGGAACCCCCCGCCCCGCCCCCCCCGACCCCGACCCCCCCGACCCCCGGATCTACGCCCCGCCCCCCCGCCCGCCCCGACCGACCCGCCCCCCCCCCGCCCCGGCCCCCCCCCCCCCCGCCCCCCCGCCCCCGGCCGACCGCCGACCCCCGCCCCCCCCGAACCCCGACCCGACCCCGGCCCCCCCCCAGACCCCCCGCCCCCCCCCCCCCCCCCCCCCCGCCCCCGCCCCCCCGCGGACCCCCGACCCCCCCCGACTCACGGCCGGAGGCTCCAAGCTTCCCAGGAAGTTAGTTCCCTTGCATCAATGAGGGGCTGACCCGCCCATACCTTCAGTCCCAAAAGTCCCAATAGCTCGGCAGGGAGGGAGAGTAGTAAGAGTGGGGAGTTTTATTAGCTAAGTAAGTAAGAGAAGTAAGTAAGCCCTGGGAGCACCATCTCCAGGAAAACCCTTTTTCACCGCCGCCACGTTGGGGCCACAAAATATTACTTCTAAAAAAAACCAAAAAAAAAAAAAAAAAAATCAAACAACTTCAAACGCTGAATTTGAACCACCATACCCAGCTACCCAAAAGCGGATAGATCCCTCCCACGCAAGCTAGAGCGGGCGCTCTTGTGCCCGGGGGGGGGGGAGGAAAGTGCGCGGAGGAAGATCTCCCTAAAGAATAACCTTGCTTCTTCTTTCCTTTTACTCATATGTGAGACCAGAACCCCAGGACCCGCCTTCATGGCTCTGGCTGACTCGAGAAACAGAATTTGATACAGCAACCCCCGCGGCGCCTCTCCTGGGGTACAAAATCCCAGTTCGTTCTGGTTTTTTTGCCCCCCCCCCGGGGGCTCCATGACAGGAGCTCGCAGGGAGGGGAAGCCAAATCATCCATGTGTCCCCACGTGATATAGTTCCGTGTGGGAAGGAAACATCGGACCCGTGTTCACTCTTACTCCAGCACAGCACAGAGATACCTTTCCTCTTTTAGCAACACAATTCAAAAACCAAACAAACAAACAAACAAAACAAACTTTACACAACAATCACACCTTTTTCGCATTCTCACATTGTCTCATTCAAACTCCACCCAGTAACAGCAAGACTTAAGCGTGCTCTTTACTTCCCCAGTTACTTGTTAATATTAACGCCCCATTGGGCACTGTGTTAATATGTCAATATCCTCAAGTTTCTTGGGATTATTCCTCAATTTGGCAGTTTAAGTCCATATTTCTTGGATCTTATCCTCAACTTGACAAAGGTTTTAGAGAATCCACATTTTACTCTGTTTTCCCAGTGGATTGTGCAGGAAGGAAAACTTGGGCTCCTTTTCCGAGGGGCTAACCCCTCCCCTGAGACCAGTGTAGTCCCAGTAACCCCAGGGGGTATCTTGCAACCCCCCGTTCCCGCTCCCCCAAACGATTACTTACAATCCGTCTTCTTTCTTTGGGTCTTCGTGCACAAGAATTATGGCTAGCAAAAAATACCAGCGGCGGGGTTTGGTTTTTTGCGTAGGGAGCTTTTCCCCTTTCCTTTGCTTTATTCACTCTCCTTCTTGTCCTAGGGGTTGTGACCTGCAGCCGCTTGGCCCACGCTAGGAGAACGGAGCGGGGGTCTGCTGAATCAGCGAGGGGGCGCGCCTTGTTTCCCCGTTCTGAGATTCTCCGGGTTGGTGGGGTGTGGTCCTAGAGGTGAGGTGCTTATCCGGACGAGCCCCCCAAAAATTCTTAAAAACGGAGATTCACTTAATAAATTATTAAAATAATTTACTATAAATAAAAGACAATTAGGAGACTAAGAAATTAAAGCAAAGGGTTAAAACGGGACGGGTGCCTTGGCGCGCTGACCAAGAGCACACCTGGTATCCAGGGATCTCCTTTTTATCCCCATCCTTGCTGTGAGGGGTTATTGCATATTTCAAGGCATGTCCCCTCCTGGCTTCCGACTTCTTGGATCATGCTTTGCACCAGTCTCAGTTTCTGCTTGTCATCATAATTTTTTTGTCTGGTCATCAATTATCTTGCTGGTCAGCATTTCTTTTGGAGTCTGGTTTCCTTTTCTCTGCAGATGGTCAGTTGTTGATAAGAGTCTGGGCCCCCATCATTCTTCTGAGGGCAAGCTGAGCATATCTTTCCCCCCTGCCCACGTCCTGGTACTGGCTTTTTGATAACAGTTTGGCTTCTATTTGTTTCGTTGTAAGAGTTGGGCCCCACTGTCCTTGCCCTCTGGGGTTTCCTTGCCTGGTACCTAGGAAATTCTTTTAAGCTTAAGACTTGTTAGCAAGAAAAAAGTACATACATAGCTAAAAAGTATTTAACATATAATATTCATCTGCGAAAGCCAATATCACAATACAAATTTATAACATTTTCAATGGCCACTTTTAACTTATCAATATATTTAATAAAAGACTCAGTTGCCCCTTGCTTAATATTGGTGAAGCACTGTGTTGGCACTTTATGATCAGGGGTGGTAAAAAGAGATATCTTAGCAGCATTAGCTATATCCTGTAAAGCTGCTTCAGGCAGATCCTGGGCCTGATCTCGGGGCTTTTGGAAATCTCCTTCTCCTGCTAATTGCTCTAAAGTAAAATTAGGTCTGTTAGCATCTCTTGCATAAACATCTGATAACTGCTTTAAATGTTTCTTCCACTGCCTCTCCCACAACATGTATTCTGCTGGAGAGAGAAGGCAGTTCATAATATTCTTGATGTCATGGGGGACCATGACGTGGGCAGAGAAGGAGGCTTCCAGCATGTGTTTAAAAAAATGTGAACTCCTGTCATGTTCCTCTGCAGCTTTGCAAAGTTCCTGCAGTTCCCTATAATGAAGGGATTCCCATGCAGCAACTTGTGCCCCTGTCCTGTCTCTCCTCATTATTACAGGAAAGGCAAGTATTTTCAGGGACAGAGCTGAGTTCCCCGCCCGTGTGGCTTCCCTCTGCACCTCAGCCCAGTGGTCTTCATACTCAGAGTCTGAATAAGAAGATTCACTGCTCTCATCTCCTAGTGGAGATGGGGGGCGCTTGGTAGCAGCGCTGGGCCGGCTCGGGTGCCTAGAGCTGGCCCTTTTGTGGCCGGGTGGGGCAGCCGGGATGGCCCCGCTCCGGCCGGAGCCGTCCCAACCTCCGGGGCACTGGGACCCTGGAGCGGGCGCGCCGCTGGGGATGGGGCCCCGGCACAAAGGGACAGGAGCGGGGCCCGCGACAGTGAAAGGTTTCCCGATGGATGGGGCAGGGCCTGACGCGGTTACACCCAACGACGCAGTGCGGGGGGAGGGGGAGCAGGACGCGGCAGGAAGAGAAGGGGTGAAGGCGGGAAAACCGGGGTGGGAGTGGGACAAAATGGCGGGGCTGGCCACGCGGCCAGCGCCAGCTGTGCTAACACTAGGAATTGGGGGGGACACAACCGGGTGTGAGGGCATAGGGGAGAGGGTAGAGGAAAGGCCCAGAGCAGCATGGCCACTGCTGCCCTGGTACGGGCAGAGAGACAGTAGGGAGGCGTCAGAGAGACGGCAGCAGCCCTGTGCCCGGGGGCAACATCCACCCCCCAACTGACTCTCAGATAGGAAAAGGGGTTTGGGGACACCTGGAGGGGCTGACGGGGTTGGGGGGGTTTAACTGGGGACCCAAAACTCCCTCTTCTTTTTTTCCCTCTTTTTCCAATGAGAAAATAATATTTTGAAACACAGGAAAAAACTTTGCAACAGAAAAATCCCCTTTAGCTTGAACTGTATATAACTTTCTTCCCACATTATCCCAAAAAATTCCTGATTTAGCAGAGTCCGAATTAATCCTAAAATGTTTAAAAACTCAATGAATAAATCTTTTTAAATCCCCTTTAGAAAACTTAAAATTTCCTGCTTTTAGGGTAGTTACAACTTGGATATAAAAGTCCCTCTCAGGTGGGGTCAGTCTCCGTACAGAGGACTCATTCCCCATCCTTTTTCACTCCCCACCCAGCAGTAAAACAGCAAAGAAAAAAAAAAAAGCCCGAAAAAAAAAAAACCTTTCACGGGATACAGTTCCAATTTCTCTTCGGCAGATGCCGGCGGGCGAAAAAAAAGCTGCTGGGCGGGTGGTCACCTGGCAGCCGGTCCTCAGGGGCTTTCCTTGCCCCAGATGGTCAGACGAGGGTCCCGGCCGCAGCCTCTTGGATCGCTTCTTGCTAGAACGCAAGCAAGCTTCCTTGAGGCGGGGTGGCTCAAACGGCGAATCGCCTCGCAGCTAAAACTTTGAGTGGACGCTTCTTCGGAGCTTCTTCAAAGCCCCCACGTTCGGGTCGCCAGTTGCCGCGGCGACGGAAAGCCCGGAGCACCGCGACTTCTCTAGAGACAGCCCTGAGAAAGGCTGGGCCGAAGCGCGTGTGAGCAGCTTCGAGCAGTCGAGTGATTCCAGCTCAGCTCAGTAGTAGTTCAGTGATTTCAGCTCAGCTCAGCGGCGGCAGGCAGGCAACACAGGAAGCAGGGACGAGAAAGCTGGTCCAGCGTTCCACCGAGGCACAAGCCTTTATTCAGGCAGAGCTTCGGCAAAGGGTGCCGGTAACAGGGAATCTGCCAAACAGGGGAAAACCCGGGATATTTATGGGGAAGGAGAGGGGTGGGGGAAAGCCCGAGATACCTGTATTGGGGTGGGACAGCAGGGGGGAACACCAATGAAACACAACAGTTTAACATATCTAACTCAAAGACCCCTGG
The DNA here is from genome assembly GCF_049639895.1 of Pseudopodoces humilis. NCBI lineage: Eukaryota > Metazoa > Chordata > Aves > Passeriformes > Paridae > Pseudopodoces > Pseudopodoces humilis. The sequence continues at coordinate 12,242,707 of NC_142204.1, read as the reverse complement.
GAGCGACACATTGTGTCTCTCTCACAGAGAAGTATCTCCTCTCCAGGGGAGAGCCAGGATCTCGGGCCCAAAGGGCTCCTCCGTACCCTCGGGGAGAGACCCTTGTCCGCTGCCAGCCTCGGCGTCCACGTGGCCAGGGAGGGGCTGAGAGAGTGGAGCGAGGAAAGGGAGAATAGAGGTTAAAGAGGGGGAGGGAGGAATCAAGAGCAAGAGAGGGGAGAGCAGGGAGAGCAAGGGAGGCTTAGGAGAGAGGGGAAACAAAAGAGTAGGGGGAGAGAGAGAGGGAGAGAGAGAGAGGGGAGAAAACGAGAGGGTGGGAGGAATCAAGAGGGTTAAGAGGGTGGGAAGAGTAAGAGTAAGAGTAAGAGTAAGAGTAAGAGTAAGAAAACACAAGAGAGCGAAGTTCCTGTTACAATTCAATATATGTCTTTCTATAGTGAATATTCTAATTCCCAGTAACCAATCACTACAAGAAACACCCACTAAAGAATTTATATATAGCCTATAGGAATTACTACATTACCATACAGTGTTACATTTCAAACTCTAAAAGCTGTACAAATTCTTCTCTTGCTGCTTGACCTTTAGATTCTCTATCAGCAGAAGGACATTGTTTCATCAACAGGGATTCTCCTTTAGCTGGCTAGGCTATTTTTCTTTGGATATTTATTAACTAGCATTCAGTATCCCATGACTCAAAGCTAGCTCTCACTTATTTTGATTCTAGGCTTCATATTTTCAGAATCTTTTGCTAAACAATCATATTCATAAGGTTTCCCTGTTTCATCCTCTCCAATGTATGTCACTCCCTTTCCATGGAATAACATGGAACAGAACTGAGTCTGCTGAGCACAGGCTGGACAGGACTCCGCTGGATCTCACCAAGGCACACCCTGCCTTGGTGTGGGTCATTACAGGAGAGTAATGACACCACAGATATGGTCATTGCTCTCCTGCACGTAGTCCCATCATGTGACAGGTATGGGGCCCACCTGCCCAGAGGGGTCAGGGCTCCCCAGCCTATTACCTGCCACAGCCAGTCCCAGGTGTCTGATCAATGAGAGTGCCAGGCCCCTCTGGCTGCTCCCTTTCCCAGACCTGGAATGTCAGCCCCTGAGCCTGCTGCCATGCTCCCTCCCTGCCACTCAGGGGCCTGTCCCCACAAAGCTGGGCTGCCTGGGTGCTGCCAGTGAGATGCAGTGGGCAGAGGCAGAGCTGGCAGCCTGCTCCGCCTGCTCAGCTCCCCACTACTACCCAAGCAATGATGCTGTGTCTGAGACACCCCTGAGTCAGAGCTCTGACCCTGCAGAGAGAGCTGCTATGACCATGTGGAAGATGATCATGTCCTCGCCCAGGACTGCAGAGCTGGCACAGCTGCTACTCCTCGGTGTACTGGGGAACTGGCCAGAGCCCAGCACATGTACCTCCAATGGGACAAAATGGGTATCTTTGCCCTGGCTGTGAGTTTCTGGAATTGGCTTTTGCTCACCCCAAGGCCACCTCTCCTGCAGCTTTCCATCCTCCTTCCCCCACTGCATCTCCCTGCCTCAGGCGCTGGACTAAAATCTTGCCTAGGGGCAGCTGTAGGGGCACCAGGCCCAGTGTTCTCCCTGCATCTCCCCTGGCCTCTCCCTGCCATGCTTGGGCCCTGCTACATGGATACCTTGGCACTGAACACTGTCTCACGGTGCTTTGTCCTCTGCAGGCAACTGTGGTGATGTGGAAGATTCTCCAGGTGCCCTGTGTCCCACATATAGTGACGTTGTATTTCCCCCGCCTCTTTGTGCATCTGTTCTTCCAAGTGTTCTTCAGCACTTTGCACATGCCAGAGGAGGTCAATACCTTCTGGATGGGATGCCAGAGCCTTGTCAGCAGCCCCAACAGGTGCTCAATCCCAGTCCTCCTGTCCCTGCCATGTCCCCAGGGCAGGAGCCAGTACTCCCAGCATGACCTGAGCTTTGCTGTGCCCACAGGTTTGCAGTGCAGACCCTGAAGTCCCTGCTCTGCTTTCTTCAGTATGAGGATGTGGTCATGGCAATGAAATGCAAGCATGGCTGGGACATGCTTCTCTGTTCTGACACCCAGTACTGTGCCTGGGGTGCCCCACACAGTCATGGGCCAGATGGCCTCATCACCAAGTGATGGCCAAGGAGACTGGAAAAGGCTGCGAGAGGAGGATGCTTAAGAGCAGCTGCCTCCCAAAGGGCCCAAGTCCCCTCACAGGGTGGTAGGGAAAGATGTCTGTGAGTTAGTCCTGGGAGAGGTTTGCCCCTGCTGGCTCAGAGTCTTGGTTCTTTTTTTCTTCCTGTCAGAGAAATGTGCCATGCATCCAATACGCTCTGTGTTCTGGGATTACATTCTACCTGCTTGGGCGGCTCAACAAAGAGATACCATACTGGGATTTCCTTACCCTGGCATTCCTTGAGGACGTGAGCCTGATGGCCACTGCTGCCTCGCTGAGCTGCCTCCCAGCTCTCTGCCCTCGCATAGCTGCAGCTGCCTGGGATGATGCCTGCGCCTTGTGCTGCTGCCTTATGCGGTTCCTGGCTCCTGCAAGCTGGGTCCTCTGTCACTTTCAGATCCTGGAGTACTTGAACTTGAGTGAATCCAGTGACAGCATCCTGGAGATCATGTCAAAGAACCTTGCAGAACAAGCTCACAGAGATGCGTCATCAGGTTCTCAGGGCCTTCCTCTGGCTCAGGGATAATACCTCAATGGTGAGAAGGGGGCAGCGGCTGAAGCCATGTGGGCAGTGTGGGGCAGGGGAATGCAGTTGATAGGGCTTGGCTGGGCTTTGGGCACTGAGACAGCTGCTCCCAGCTCTCCTGCCTCCCAGTTCATCTGGCCCAGTGCTTCGGGACATGCCTTTGGCTTCTGGGCCCTATGGGAGCAGGGTGGGGTTTCACAGACTTGTGTTCTGCACAGGCCAAAAAGAATGTGGAGTCTGACTGAAAGCCTTATGGAGCCCCTGTGGGAAAAAAAGAAGTGATGTGGATGACAGGATGACCATCATTCTACTCAGCTGTTTGTTCGTGGATAATGGCGCCCTGATACCCAGCCCCATCTCCCTGCAGCTGGCTGAGGTGCTCCTTCCAATCTGTGGCAACATTAAATCCCTGTGGCCCCAGCCATGGGCTCTGGGTGCTGCCTGGACACTTGGTGCCCCATGAATTTTCAGGTCTGTGCCCAGGTGGGCTTGAAGCAGCCGATGCTGAGGTCTTTTTTCCTTCCTTTCATACAGAATGATAACCAGGTTCACCTCTGCTCCATGCATTTCTTCCAAGAGATAATGCATCTATTAATGAAAGAGAGAGAAAAGGCCCTGAAGACACACATGTGCACCAGAGCCTGCACCCACTCTCCTCCCACTGCCATGACCAGAACCAGTGTATGGTGGAGGTGAGGACTTGTGAGCTGCTGGTGTCCCCCTGGGAGTGAGCTCAGCTGCCTCCTGCACTGGAGTCTTGCAGGCTGTAGCCTCCTCGGGGCCTTGGCACTGGGATGCTCCTGTGCCCTGGGCTGTGGTGCCATCTCTGGGTCTTTGCTGCTCTCCAGGCCTCCCGGGAAACATTGCATTGTGCAGCCAGATTCCTGAAGAGGAGGGATCTCGAACAGATGCTGCAGGTGGATCTAACACATTGGGCCAGAGCTTATCTGGCTGTATCACTTTGGCCCGTGCCAGGAGTGGGTCACACCCCTGGAGCAGGAGGACCTGAGGTGCAACTAGAGTATTTGCTCTACAGCTTTTTGGCTGTCAGTCTGCACTCTGAGGAGGCAAGGACGAGAGGGAGGTCTTTTGCATGGGGTAATAATAATTATTGCTCTGAGGAATCTTGGGGGAAAAAGAGAGAAAATGCGAGCATGCAACAGCTAAAATATGGAGGTGGTTCAAAGGGAGGGTACAAAGCATCAGCTAATCAGAGATATCCTGGGGAGGGGAAAAGGCAGGATTCATAAAATCATCATCCAATGAGGGAGGTAGAGGGGGAGAAAATTGGGCCACATGGACTAATCAAATGTCAAAGTTTAGGGGATTTCCAAAGTGGAATTCCAAGCATATGGTGGACCTATGACAGGATAGACAGGAGACTCAGGATAGATTGACAACGTGAGGTGGAAGGGTCTCATTTGGACCAAACCATCAACTTGGGCAATAACAGAACACACCATTAACAAGAAACATCTCCCCATTTTCTGTTTAAGGAGAGTTTTGGTGTTGAGGAATAGATTCTGATCTGGGGTACATTTTCTCTACCAGGACTGCCGTGTGGATACTGCTGTATGATTGACTTAATTGGTGGGAGGGACGAAGACAACTCTCTTTAAAATGGAAAAGGCAATTAGAATAAGAAATATAATTAAGAAAATCAACAGAATGGTCCTGACAATAGAAGCTAGCCATCCTTTTATACCCATCCTTTAAAGATGGAACTCATCTTGGTTTCTTGTTTGATGTCTCCAAGGAGTTCTTGCATTTTATTGATGGAAGTGTGGACAATTTTGCTTTTGGATGTTAAAACAACAGAGCCCTTCAAAGTCTTCACACCCATGACCATGTGCAAGAAGCAGAAAGTCAATGGCACCATAATTTTGTAAGATTGCTTTCCTGGTTATCTCCTTGTCATCTAGCAGGCCACTGAGAGTGGTTGATGGGGAGGAAATCAGAGACATGGTAAACATTAAATAAAAACATCAACTAAAAACATCTGACATATCGTTGGGAAAAGAACAGTTGGGGAGATTTTGACACAGTGTTGGGAGTTAGGTGTCCTTCCTTTTGTTCTGTCTCACCTATGGAATTTTTACCCAATAGTGGTGGGGAAAATCCAACTGCTGGTGGGTGCTTGAGAAACACAAAGAGTTTGGCTGGGGGCACGTGGTCACAGCTATACTTCTCCCATTTGCTGCACCTTACCTAAATATGGGTCCTATAACTAAGGCTACTGTGGCTATTATCCAGTTTGTTTTGTGGGTTGATAAGGTGAGGAATTCATGGATAACTTCCTCTGGAAGGTGGGCATATTGGTTCAGAGCTATCACACACTAACTGGATGGTTTTGGGGTTACTTTAATAATGGTACATACTGTAAGGAAATGACACCAGGGGAAAATTTCTCCCAATCCTTCACCCAGTTCCTTGGGCCTACCCCATGAGTTTTCAAAGGGTTAAAATCTTCTCTAGATGCAAATGACATCATACAGTGGCTGGTGTTGTTGATGTGCCTCTTCTGTTTGGCATTCAGAGATAAGGGGAGATGGACTGGGATAAGCACCCTGACACCTACCCTAGAGAATAGGGATGTTGCCCCAGAGCCTAACACAGCCCTAGAGAGTAGGGTTGCTGCCCCAGTACTTGACACAGCCCCAGAGACTAGGGGTGCTGCCCCAGAGCCTGCCCCTGCCCCTCAGCCCACCTCAGAAATGAACCACCCACAGTGGGTGGGGGCTCTGGTAAGGGAGATACATTAAATAGGCCAGAAGCTAGAGTGCATTTCCTCAGCTGTTGGGAAACCCTCCCCCTGCCTCGAAGAGGGAGAGTCTGATGGTGCTGCAGTGGAACCCACAGACGTTACAACCGTCCAGGTTCCAGCTGAACCACAAGGGCAGTCACAGCCAGCAGCTGTTGCCCCTGTGGAAATGAGGAAGTCTAAGATGAAATCACAGCACCCTGTTGATAAGGATAAGAAAGGAGGGCCCTCACAACCCACAGGGGAGCCAGAAGTTGAAATCATCACTGAGTCTCTGACATATGACAGTCTCCGTAAGTTACAAAAAGACATTGTGAGGCGGGGGCGTGAGGCTTATACAACCTGGTTACTTCGGGTCTGGGACCTTATGGGTACAGGTGTGCAGCTGGATGGTGGTGAGGCAAGGAATGTGGGACCCTTGACCCAGGACTCAGGTGTAAATCACGTATTCATCAGGGAGCCAGGGCCCCTTTCCCTCTGGGAGCGGCTTTTGATGAGTGTGAGAGAGAGGTTTGTCCACAGAGAGAGAATGGAAGAGCACTATCATAGAAGGGAATGGAAAACCATTGAGGAAGGGATCCAACAGCTGAGAGAAGTGGCGATATTAGAGGTCCTTTTTGGGAGGGGTGGACAGCATGATAATGACCCCGACAAAGTCAGGTGCACTGGGCAGATGTTGGCAAATCTAGGGCCACATGAATACACCACCATCATTGCCATGATTAATGCTGATAACAACCAAGAGACAGTGGGTTCTGTCGCCACCAAACTTAGAAATTTTGAGAATATGGTCCATGGCTTGATGCAGGCTCAGGTCTCTGCTGTGATTAAGGAACTCAAAGAGGAGATGAGAGAAATGAGGGAGGAGATGAGGAAGAACAGTTCCCATATGGCACCAGTGTGAGTCACAAGCTCCAAACTCCAAGCCCAACATCCCCCAGCTAGAGAGAGACGATACACCCCATGAGCTGAGCTGTGGTTCTTTCTGTGTGACCATGGGGAAGACATGGGAAAGTGGGATGGGAAACCCACTTCTGCCCTGGCAGCACGAGTGCATCAACTCAGGGTGGGAAACACAATTGGGACAAGTTCCACTAAAGTGAAGGTAGTCTTAACATCCTATGACCAAACTGCCAGATATTACAGAAAAGAGTATGATTTGTCAAATCCCCTTGAAGGATCCTCTAACTTGTATGCCCAGGGAGGAGAGGATGACCAGCGCTAGAGGGGTGCTGCCTCTAGCCAGGAAGAGGCATGAGAAAACCGGGTCTTTTGGACAGTGTGGATCCGATGGCCTGGCACATCAGAGCCACAAAAATATGAAGCTTTAGTTGATACTGGTGCACAGTGTACCCTAATGCCATCAGGACATGTGGGGGCAGAACCTGTTTCCATTGCTGGGGTGACGGGGGGATCGCAGCAGTTGACTCTGTTGGAAGCCGAGGTGAGCCTGACTGGGAAGGAGTGGCAGAAACATCCCATTGTGACTGGCCCAGAGGCCCCGTGTATTCTGGGCATAGACTTCCTTAGAAATGGCTATTACAAAGACCCAAAGGGACTCAGGTGAGCTTTTGGAATGGTTGCTGTGGAGGCAGAGGACATTAAACAACTGAACACCTTGCTGTGAGATATGAATTAGGAGGAGGGAAAAACAGGCTCAAAAATTAAAAGAAATAAAGTTTATTAATAGAACTACAAGAATAAGAAACCAGAATAAAATCTCTGGAAACCTTTCCTCCCCACCACCCAACCATTCCTTTGTCCAACTGACAACATAGAGACAAAACCTGGTGGTTAAAACAGTACAAATTATACAATAGTCTTTTCATCAGGCCTTGGAGAGCCCAGCCCTGACTGCGAAAGGCTTCAGCCACCCTGCTGGAATAGGACCTGGAAGGCTTCCTGGGATGGCTGTAGCAGAGCCTGGCCCTGGCCTAGGGCTGAGGGGAAGCCCTGCAGGCTTCATTCCCCACCCAGGAGTCGCAGCAGGCCAAGCCCAGGCCCCCCAGAGCTGCACGGACCTGGGGAGGGGAATGGGAGCCAGCCAGAGTTATGTTACCGTTCAAAGATGGAAACAAAGAGAGCCAGAAGCTCCCAGGCTTAGGTTTAAAAGGTGGTATTCACAGGGTTGATTTCACTTTTCAATGGTGAACAATACTGTCAATTTTCAGAAATGCACAGCTATTGGCCAGGTCTCAAGCAGAGAAGAAACTCCCAGCAGCCTCTCTCTTAAAGCCTTCACTTCCGTGTTTTCTACCTTTTTTTCCTAAATGTCAAACCATCATATGTGCCCTGGTGGCCAAGAAGACCAATGGCTCCTGGCCTGGATCAGGAGTAGCGTGGCCAGCAGGAGCAAGGAGGTCATTCTTCCCCTGTACCCGGCACTGGTGAGGCCGCTCCATGAGTGCTGTGTCCAGTTCTGGCCTCTCAGTTCAGGAAGGATGTTGAGACGCTTGAGCACGTCCAGAGGAGGCAACGAGGCTGGTGAGGGGCTGGGAACACGAGCCCTGTGAGGAATGGCTGAGGGAGCTGGGGTTGTTTAGCCTGGAGAAAAGGAGACTTGGAGGTGACCTTATCACTCTCTACAACCTCCTGAGAGGTGGGTGTAGTCAGGTGGGGGTCGGTCTCTTTCTCCAGGCCACCACTGACTGAACGAGAGGACACAGTCTCAAGATGTGCCAAGGGAAATTTAGGTTGGATATTGCGAAACAGTTTTTCACAGAAAGAGTAATAAAATACTGGAATGGTCTGCCTGGGGAGGTGGTGGAGTCACCATCCCTGGATGTGTTCAAAAACAGAGTGGATGTGGCACTTGGTGCTGTGGTCTAGTTGAGGTGTTAGGGTTGGGTTGGACTTGATCATCTTGGAGGTCTCTTCCAACCTTGTGATTCTGTGACTCTGTGATTTGTTTGTATAGTGTTCTTTTTGCTATAAAATAGATGATAGCACATCTTGAGTAGGTAAAAAAAAAAAAAAAAAAAGATAAAAAGAATATAAATTTAAAACAAAACAAAAAAACCCAAATCTAAAACATGTGGCTTGTTTTACATAGGAACAATCCCTTTATACCATGGAGAAAAAAAGAAAATAAAACCAAAAAAAAGAGATTCTAAAAAAGGATAAAAGAAAATAATACTAATAATTTAAAAAATTGTCAAGATTCTGAATATTTCTTCTTTGTAGATTTTCTGGGGAGTAAAAGTTTGGTACCTTATTTTACTATTTAAAAGTTATTATTTTGCCATGTGTAATCCAAGAGATGAAAACTGCTTTGTTTTCTTGGGTTGTTTGGGTTTTTCCACTTGAGTTTCTCAGAATTTTTCTGGTTGAATTAAAAAGGGGTTGAAAATAAAAAATAAAGGGGGGAAAAAGAAAAAAAGTGTGGAAAAAGGAAAAAAAAAGGGACAAATCTCTTGAAAATATGAAAAACAAACAAAAAAAGAGTAGTTACACTTTGTTTCCACTGTGTGCCTGAATGCTCTCAGGATGCGACACTGATAACTGGGTTCTTTTCCCCAGGACTGAGAGTGATGAGACAGACGCTGTCTTCTCATGTTCAGACTTGGATGTTTATTCTTTTCTTATCTATATTACATATATACAGAATACAAGGAGCTGTATACACTAAGATAGAGAGGTGCAAAATGGAAAACGAAGAGCCTCTTCGAGGTCTTTTATATGTCTGTTTGTCCAATTAACAAATGCCAAGTAAATTATTTTTCTTAATGACCCAATGACCTGACACCTGTGTGCTGCACTGCGACATTTTTTATCCACTTATTATTATCCAAAAACCCTTAGAAGAAGAAGATGAAGGAAGAAGAAGTAGAAAGGGACAACACCCTAAGTCCTCCATCTTGTCTCTTTGTCATGGAGTTACTTTACCTTTAAGAAAGTTTAAGTTGCTGGGATCTGCCTGGCGTCTTTTCTCCTGACCAATTATCGGTCATTGCTGAGAATTGACAGCAGTTTAGGCCATTGAAAAGTGGGATCAACTTGTGAACCCTACCTTAAAGTGTAAAACCAGAGCTCTCTTGGTTCTCTTTGTTTCCTGGCTGGGAAGGGCGGCGGAGCCCCAGGCCTCCGGTTCCCTGCCCAGGCCATGCGGCCGGGCGGGGACTGGGCTGGGCCCAGCGTCTCCCGGCCGGGGGATGCGGGCCCTGTGGAGGGGGTTTTCTCCGGGCTCCGGCCGGGCCGAGCCGAGCCGATCTCTGGCTCGGCTGCAGGTTTTTTGCTGTGGCTGTGTTATAAATGCAAAGGCAGATTTGGGTTAAATAAAAAAAATTTATTATAAAACAATTTCTATAAAAAAATAAACAATGAGGAAAAACCACAATAAAACAAACAGCGCAGCGCTGGGTGGACAGGGGTCTATACCCAAAGGTATAGGTGTTCCCAAATCCACGAAGGAGGGTAGACTGTCCGGGGTTTTTATAGGGATTTTGTGTCCTGAGGCCAAATTCCAGGCAGGCACCATTCACCAAGGGTCCTTGATTGTTGGATGAATTGATTTCCTGGCGTTGGAGAATAGAGTCAAATAGACGTCCGGGCAGAGTCTCCTCATATGTAAAGAAGTTTTGAGTGTTCCTTGATTTCATTTTTGGTTTGGGCTCTCAGAGTGAAGTATCCAAGTCCGGTGTGGAGTCGACAGATATCTCGGCTGGGCTTCCACTTATTGTCCGGCCTGTTTGCATCTTCAGTTGGGGTTTGCAGGGAGGGGTGCCCAGGTGCGGTGTGGAGTCGATGGCCATCTCGGCCTGGCTCCTTTCTTTGTTTGGCTTAATTGTTCGTGTCCTGCTTTTTCTTTCAGGCTGATGAACGTCGCCTAGGGTCGTTACCGCCTGAATGGGTAGTTACTGCTGGGTTTGGGGAAATTCTTCGGCTACACTATATTTTATATACTTTTTACATTGTTATAAATCTAGTTATATACTTATTTATTCTTTCACGAATTTTTATCCAAGGTTACATTTATCACAGCTGGATTCACTGGAGACTGCTGAGTGAAGAAGGAGAGGGGCTCTGGGCCTGCAGCGGGCTGGGCGCGGCGCCTACACTCTCCAGAGCAGCCATGAGGAACTTTCCATCGCAGACGGCTCCAGCTCCTGCACCGGCCGAGGCCACAGAACTACCTACAACAGCCTGGGCAAGATTTTAACTCTTTCATTACCCAGATGAGACTTGCGGATTAATCTTTTTATCCAGAGAGAGAAAAAGAGAGTGATCAACATGAAAAGAGACTTTATAAAATACCAGTGACAGGAAAGAAAAGGAACTTCAGAAAAGGTAGAGAATTAAGAAGATGCTTTAATTAAGCTGAAATATCTTTCTGTTAAAACTATGGAAATGGACAATAAGGTCTTGAAAACACTCCTTTAATTCATGACAGTATATAGGGAGGAATAGAGTGTTCAAAGTGTAAATTTTGAGTAAAAAAGTAGAGTAATTATGGTACAGTGAAGTGCTGGAAGATTTGAAGCCTTGAGAGGCAATGAGAAAACTGTTTTCTAGTGATGCTCACAGAAACAGATGAAGAAGACTTTTTGCCTTTGAATAACTTATCCTTAAAAATCCCATCCCTAGACTCATGGCCCATACACACTTGAGAGTGATGTGAAAATGGGAGGAGTGGGCTCTAATAACAGCAGCTCTGGGCAGCTAACATTAGAGCAATGGAAAACTATAACAAAAATAGTTTTTCTTGTGAGAAACTCCATAAATTAACAGGAAGAAACTTCTGTTTCTCTAAAAAGACTGGTGAAAAGACTGTAGCAAGAATTGGGACTGTTTTAACCATCAAAGTTCCAAAGGTTTTGTCTCTTTTGTCATGTGAACAAGGGAATAGTGGGTAGACAGGGGATGAAAAGGTTTTTCTGGAAGTTTATTCTGGTGTTCTTATTGTAGTTTGTCAATAAACTTTCTTTTTTTTCCCTTTTAAGTTTTATGCCTGTTTTGCTCTTGTTCTAATCCATATCTCACAGCAAGAAATAAGTAATTTTCTTAGTTATTGGTTTAAAACCACGACACTCTTGTTTTCTAAAATAGCTTAAACCTTTAACTTTCTCACCCAATGACTTAAGAAAACTCTCTAACTTACACACTCACATTCCCAGTTTTTCTATTTAACTTCAACAGCTGTCTCCATGTTGTTATGTGAAATTCAGTGCTTTTTGGGTGTCAGAGCCAGGTATCACAGATAAGGGCACATATTCTGTTCCTCTGACCCCAACAGAGTGCCTTGATTTTTCCATGTTTTTCATATGTTCCTGAGTTGTGGAGCTGCCCAGACAGGATGAAAAGAATACATTTGCTTGAACTGATCCTGCCACATGGTTCTTGCACTCTGAGAGACTTTGTGTGAAGGAACAACATGATCCAAGCTTCCAGAAGTGCTAAGAAATAAGCACCAAAAGCAATGTAATTTTCACTCACAGAATTATTGCCTTTGTGCAGCTCAGGATTCTGCAGCGAGTAGAAGGATGGTTTCTTGTTTTGCTTTTTTGCCTGTGGCAAAACATTCCTCTATTAATTCATTGCTGTTTATAAGGTGGTTTGACTTCCTTGGATGAAAGGCATGACATAAGTGCTTGGTATTAGATGATTATTATTTATTTTTATTCCTTACTATTTTGCAAGCCAAGGACCTATTACATGTCTCATAAAGTTTAGCACTTCAGCCTTTGTACTTTGAATAAAAAAAAGAAAAAAGAAAAGAAAAATCAGCTCAGTCTCTGTAAGATTATACAACTATCTACTATGTAATCCTCAGATAATTTATATTTAAAGGAAAAAATAGAAACAGAAACCAATGTGATCTCTCAATGGGGAAAAATAGAATATTTTTTAAAAAGGAGGTCACTACTTATCAGATTTTTCACTGCTTTAAATTGATGCAATCCTACTGATTTTGTTTGGGTAGTCTATGGTTAACATTTTCGCATCCAAACTCTAAGTTAATAAAACTTTCCATGGTACTCCCAATAAACATTTATTTGGGGGCTTGAAAGCTATTGTGTATGTAACACAGACAGATACCCAGAACCTGGTGATATGCAGGAATAAAGTTATGGGAATACATTAAAGAAGTTTAGGCCAACATCTTTGTTCTTGTAAATGAACTTTGCTGTTTGGAAGTCAGTGAGGTTATGCTGACTTAGGTCAAGTCAGTTTATAAAGCTGTCAATGTTAGAAACTTTATGCACCAAATTCATACCAAAATGAAAAATTAAAGAACCAGAGAAGTGATTAAAGGATATCATGGCTTCAGACTTCATGTGCATCATTGTCATCTCCAACTAGCAAAATTGTTGTCATCCAATTACCCTTTTGTAGCTGATGATAGCAATTTTTCCCTGTCAGAGATGCTCCAGACACTAAACTATCTCCACTGGACCCCCTGGAATATATTCATTTTGTTGCTGACTGGAATTTTTCTCATCCAACTAAAGAAACTAATTTTCTCTTCCGGCAGAAAGTGCTTTCATTTTTGCACATCAGTGGCATTTTTTCCTTTGCCTTATGAATCAAAATCCAGCCTCTGAACTTTGGAGAAGAGTCATTCTTATAAGACACATGATGCAGCACACAACACTGTTAATCCTTTTTGTTTGGTGATGCCTAAACTTATTCTACATCTTGCAGAGAAAACTGCAGTCAGCCTTGTCTTTGGAAGCTGCAAGGGAATTCTGTTCTTAGAAATATTTTTCCCAGGCAAACTTTCAAGGTAAGGTGGGCAACTCTTCTGAATTGCCAAAAACAAGTACCGAGCAAACTGAGCTCAAAAAAAAAAGGCTTTGGCTTCACTTTCCCCCTGGTCTTTTTTTTTTGTTTGTTTGTTTGTTTTTTTTTTTTTGTTTTGACTGACCAAAGAAAGAAAACATTTACTTTGAACTTTAAAAAAGCAATTCCTACATCACTGTGTCTAGGGAACAAGGAAAAAGCTTGCAAGCTACTCTAAACAGTTCCAAATTCAGAAGAGTTTTGATGCTACTAAACTTTCATTTTAAACATTCATTTGGTAAATATGTATAAGTGTAATGTTTAATTCACTGGATAAACACTCTGACCCCCAAATTCTGTGTGTGGCTCCTAAATCCTGCAAACGCAAGGAGGTCTTACTGAGACCTCCACATCTTCCTTCCACTGACATGAATGGAAATGCCTCTTGGTTATGTCTCCAAGGCAAATTCTCAATAACATTTCTTGCTGTTACTGTCCATAGTTCTTAAACAGTCCAGGTTTTATAATCTCTAACTCTAGCTAAAATCACCAGAATATTTACTCATTTCTTGCTGTGAGATATGGATTAGGAGAAGGGCAAAACAGGCTTAAAACTTAAAAGGAATAAAGGAAGTTTATTAATAGAACTACAAGAATAAGAAACCAGAATAAAACCTCTAGAAACCTTTCCTCCCCCCACCCAACCTTTTTCCTTTCCCAAATGACAATATAGAGACAAAACTTGGGATGTTAAAGCAGTACCAACTATACAATAATATTTTCATCAGTGTCTGTGGGAGAAGAGTTTTCTCTTGTCATTCCATGGAGAGTTCTCCACAAGAAACAGTTTTCTTGTGTCTTTTCATTTCCATGACTGGCAGCCGCCCAGAAAAAAACTCTGCCATCATGCCCTCCTCCCATTTTCACACTACTCTGAGGTGTGTTCATGGGCCAAGAACTCAAGGGGTATTATTTTAATAAGTTATTCAAAGGCAAAGGTTCTCTTCATCTGTCTCTGTGATCATCTCTGGGAACAGAGGTTTTCTCCTTTTCTCCCTTGGGGCAAAGGGTCTTCATCAGCTCTCTCCCTCTCTCTTTCTCTCTCCCTCTCTCTCTCTCTCTCTCTCTCTCTCTCTCTCCAAGCTTCTAATGGGGTCACAGTTACTCCACCATCTACTTAGCTCATCAATGGATACTTTTGCTTAGATTCACAGTTTGAATACTTCATTCCCCCAATACTCTTTCATGAATTAAAGGAATTTTTCAAAACATTATTGTCCATCTCCATGGCCCTACCAAAAGAATATTTCAGCTTATTAAAGCATCTCCTCATTCTCCTTCCATCTGAGGCTTGACTCCTTTTACTGACCTTAATGTTTCATGACGTCTCTTTACATGTTGATTGCTCCTACTTTCCTCTCTCTGGAGAGAGGATTAAGTCATCTGTGTAGTGAAAGGGTTAAATCTGGCCTAAGTCATGGCAGGTATTCATGGTGTTGGAATTCAGGTGTCTCTCTCAGCCTGGAGCGGACAGGGATGGTCCTTCAGCTTGGAGCCATCTGTGCAGGCCATGGTGGGGGGTGAGAGGGTATCAGCAAGATGTCAGCAGCTCTGGCCCGGCCCCAGCCTAGGGCCAGAGGCCCCCCTGGGGAAGGCTTCAGCCACCCTGCTGGAATAGGACCTGAAAGGTTTCCCGGGAAGGGCTGCAGCAGAGCCCGGCCCTGGCCTGGAGCTGGGGTAATGCCCGCAGTCTCCATCCCCTCCCCGGGAGCCACAGCAGGCCGAGCCCAGGCTCTGCTGGGCCGCACAGGCCACAGGGGAGTGGGGCCAAACGCACTAGAGCTCTGTTACCTTTCAAGACCAGAAACAAAGAGACAAGAAGTTCCCAGGCTTAGGTTTATAAGGTGGTATTCACAAAGGTGAAATTACTTTTCAGTGGTCCAAAATTCTGTCAGTTCTCATAAGTCGCTAGTTATTGGCCTGATCTCAAGAAGAGAAGAAAGTCCTAACAGCGTCTCTCAGATAAATCACTTCCGTGGATATTTCCCACTTTATTTCCTAAATGCCAAACTACCACAAAGCTGTTCTAAACAGTTCCAAATTCAGAAGAGTTTTGATGCTACTAAACTTTCATTTTAAACATTCATTTGGTAAATATGTGTAAGTGTAATGTTTAATTCACTGGATAAACACTCTGCCCCCCAAATTCTGTGCGTGGCTTCTAAATCCTTCAAACGCAAGGAGGTCTTACTGAGACCACCACATCTTCCTTAAACTGAGCTGAATGGAAATGCCTCTTGGTTATGTCTCCGAGGCAAATTCTCAATCTTAATAACATTTCTTGCTGCTACTGTCCATAGTTCTTAAACAGTCCAGATTTTATAACCCCTAGGCAGTTTTTTTTTTCCAGTTTGGTTACGAATACAGACCATCCCTCTGAGAACTATAGGCAGTCTCCGTTCCATGTTTCCAGTGCTCTTGTAGTTATCAGAGTAAAAACTTGTCAGGCTATGTACAGTATTGTGTCTAAAGTTTTCTTTTCACAATGAATGGATTATGCTTAAACTGCACTTAGACATTTTCCAAGGACAGTTAATCCTAATCAGGTTTTCCCCAGGAAGAACTGTAAACATGAAAACAAGAGTTTGTGGCAAAAGAGTTTTAATCTTCCAACGCAGTCAGGACCTCTTTGTTGTTCAGTAAGTCAGAAGTAAATGCAGAATAATGCTTTATAATACCTGTGGTGAGTCACTGCACATATAGACCTGAACCACCATTTTCACATGATTCCACACATTTTCCCACTGTTTTAAATCAGGTGTAGTGCTCCTAAAGTTAATCCAATGCCTTTCCTAACCTATAGAGGATGATCAAAGCTAAAACTCCCAGAAGTTAAAGAATCCATCCCATCCTACAGGCTGTTCTGAATTCTTTAGTTCTTTAATCTCATAAAGGACAGTTATGGTTTCTTGGTTATATTTACAAGGAAAAATCTGGGCATGTTATATTCAAATTAGGAATAGAAATCTTAGACAAGAAAAAATATTAAAAAAAAAACCCCATTGCACAGTGTCAATGGGAATGTTTGAATATTTGAATGTTTGAATGTTTGTATGAGGGGAGCTATTAATTTTTCTGGCATGCCCCATGATGTTATGAAGAAAACATCTCACAACCTGTGTTTGGAGAGACTTTACAGTCAGATGTCTGCTGATTTTATGGGGATTCTCAGTGCATTTTGTGCCTTACTCTAAATCAGACTCATACAGTTTCCTCTAGATGTGACTCTGGCACCTCTCCTTTTGCCTTTCTTCACAAATTGTTTATCAAATTTGACTGACAGTCATCCTTAACTTCTCTTTCAGACTTTACTGCCTTTTGGTTGAAGGAAAATGTTGCTACTTTTCAGAACCTTCCAATTTACACCAATCAGCATCACTGCATTTCTTCCTTGTGGCAGCCTTTATTTCCTGAGTGAAGTTTTCTCTTGTATTATAGAGAAACAACATGACTGGGGTGGGGTAGTTCATAATTTCCCCTCGTATCAAGTGGTTAATGCAAATAACCAGGACATCAATAACAGCACTGGTGAAAGCTGGTAAAATGCTCCAAATAATCTAAATTTTGACTGATTTTTCAAGGGAAGAAAAATCAATGGGAAAAACTATTTTTACCTAATCACACATTTGCCTGCATTTCATATTTCATTTTTGAAAATGAAGAAAAGCCTGGAAAATTACCGCAAATCTCCACCATTGCTTTAAGCTACTGTGGATATTTTATTGTCTGATTGTGGGTACAGAGGAGCCCTCTGGGCCCAAGATCCTGGCTCTCTCCTGGAGGCAAGACACCTTTTAATCAGAGAGAGACAATGTATCGCTCCCAGGGGTCTTTGAGTTAGATATGTTAAACTGTTGTGTTTCATTGGTGTTCCCCCCTGCTGTCCCACCCCGATACAGGTATCTCGAGCTTCCCCCCACCCCTCTCCTTCCCCATAAATATCCCGGGTTTTCCCCTGTTTGGCAGATTCCCTGTTACCGGCACCCTTCGCCGAAGCTCTGCCTGAATAAAGGCTTGTGCCTCGGTGGAACGCTGGACCAGCTTACTCATCCCTGCTTCCTGTGTTGCCTGCCTGCCGCCGCTGAGCTGAGCTGAAATCACTGAACTACTACTGAGCTGAGCTGGAATCACTCGACTGCTCGAAGCTGCTCACACGCGCTTCGGCTCAGCCTTTCTCAAGGCTGTTTCTCTAGAGAAGTCGCGATGCTCTGGGCTTTCCGTCGCCATGGCATCTGATAACACAGGTTAACACTTGAAAAACATAGAATTTCTCTAGCCTCAACACAATTTCAATAACTTGCCATATCCTGTTTCTCTTCGCACCATCTCTTCCATGCTTAGGATCTTTCTTCAGGGTTGAGAATGGGATCACTCAGCCTTTAGTGGGTATGTGAAAAATTGAGGTTTTGTTACAATCCAGTTTGCAGGGTAGAATGAAAGGATTCAGGAAAAAGAAGTGCCAAGAAATGTACACCAAAACACAGCAGGAGCTACCTGTGATGATTGTGAACTCAGATGTCAACATTTTACATGGAAAATCCACAGTCTTTGTTTACTGTGTTGTTCTTGAGTAGCCAACATTCATGGCTGGCACTCAACTGTAAAACAAAAATGTGGCCATCTCAGCACCAGTAATTCTATGGATCACTTTCTACATGGCCACAGACTTCTCTATTCCTGTTATGCTCCTGTCTCAGTTTTCCTGTCTGTGCTATCAAAGATGTTTTCTCACAGTGGTGCTCAAATTTTGAGCTGTAAAAGGAGTAACCCCAAGTGCTGGGCAGTCCTTTAGATGGACCTGAACAGGCTGGGGAGATGTCTGAAATTTAGTAAAGGCAAATGTAGTATCCTGCATTTATTTGGAGAAATATTTCAGTGCACCAGCACAGGCTGGGGGTGACCTACTGGGAAGCTGCTCTGCATAGAAGGACTTGGGGTCCTGATGGACAACAGGGTGTCCATGAGGCAGCAGCACCCTGGGGGACAAGAAGTGGTTTCCTGGGATGCATTGGGAAGAGCAGTTCCAGCAGCTCAGGGAGTAATGCTGCCCCTCTGCCCAGCCCTGTGAGGCATATCTGGAGAGCTGTGTCCAGCCCTGGGCTCCTCAGTACAGGAGGGGACAGAGAGCTCCTGGAGCAGGACCAGCAGAGGCTGCAGAGATGATTTAGGGTCTGGAGCATCTCTGACAGGGAAAGGCTGAGGGAGCTGGGGCTGTCCAGCCTCGAGAGGAGCCCCAGCTGAGAGAGGCCCTCAGCCCTGGGTGTCCCTGTGAGCAGGGAGGGCTCAGAGCAGGGCCCAGGCTCTGCTCCTGGGGGCCCAGCAATGGCACCAGAGGAACGGGCAGGGACTGATCCCAGGAAGTTCCGCCTGGACATGAGGCAGAACTTCTGTGCTGGGCAGTGGCTGAGCCCTGAACAGATTGTCCAGAGAGGGTGGGGGGTCTCCTCACTGGAGATATTCCAGAGCTGTCTGGACACAATCCTGTGCCCTGTGCTCTGGGATGGCCCTGCTGGAGCAGGGAGGTGGGACCAGCTGACCCACCATGGCCCCTTCCAACCTCAACCAGCTAGTGATTCTGTATGAAAGTTGTGGATAGAAGGGGTTCTATTGTCTGTGCTTCCGGCAGGATCCTGTCACCTACAGATTGAACTCCACAGTTACCTGTAACTCTAGGTTCTGTCCTTAGCTCTCTGGATTGACAAACTACTACTGTGCTACATACACTGTTTTCCAACCAAGTACTGAGTCTGAGGACTGTCTTCAGTTCTGTCTTGCAAGTGGCTGAACACGTTGTCAAAGCCTATTAAACATTAATCGTTAACAACCAGCACAAAAGCCAAACTCTTTTTGCAGAAATCTTCACTCAGCTTAAGGGTAATGAATTTCCGCTTAAGGGTGTAGCTGTGGCTTGTGTTCAAGTGGAAATTTACTATAGAAAAACATGAGGAAGATGAAAGTCATCTTGTAAACAACCTTGTTAATGAGTCATAGGTCGACTTTTGCTAGATAGTTTTATGAAATAGTTGTTTGAAACAGTAACATAGCTGGCATCACACAGAGCAGCAGACCACATGAAACCTCAGCTCCAGTCTTTAAGACAGTGAGTCAGAAAAGTTTGTGCAATGTGAGGGCTTCTTCTGAAATTTCCAGGCATCTGTCTCCCTGCCTCATTACAGCTTCTGAAAATTGCTTAAAGAAGCAATGATATAAAGCTACAGCAGTATTTTGAAGCAACAGAAATTTTGCCTGACAAAAGGAAGACTGTGAAATTTACTGGCAATTTAAAAAGGAAAATGTGCATCCCACTGTGGAACACTAAATATTATTAGACAGTCAGAGAAGTCCATTAAGTAACATTTTAGCAGTAACAAAAAAACCAAAAAATCATGTGAGAGAGTCTGTGGGAAATGGTTTCTTCAGTGCTCATGAATTTCTATGTGTTGTAAACCTTGTTACTGTGGAACCTAGAAAATTTATAAGTCCACAGTTTATAAAATAGTTCTTCTTGACTGGTTGATCAGAACGCCCTACAAACCCTGCAGAAGAACTCTCCTGGGAGAGTCTTTATTATTAATTAGTTAATTATTAATTAATATTGTCTTTATTTATTAATTATTAGGACTGTGCCAATAATTTTCAGCAATTTTCAATAATTTTCAAATGATTGAGCATGGAAAGACTGGAGGCCATGCACATCAGCACACATCGCTATAACTTTAGAACTGTCCAGAATGTTGCCAGACCCTTTGCCCTTTAGGCAGTCTGACTGAAGAAGATGCAGCATTTTTCAAAAGGATAAGTACACCCATGGCTTTTCAAATCTAGACAAACCCCCTCAATTTTCCTGTTCCTTTACATGACATCCAAATTTTGGGGAGGCTCATTTTCTAGCTATGTTTTGTTTCATAAGATTTTTCAGCTCTCTTGGTTTAGATTATACACTATTTCACATCAGTGTCTTACTGGCATCCAATCAATCCTAGATATTTAGGCAGCCCTTGTCATTAAAGGAACAGCATATCCAGGAATGTATTCATTCATCCCAGGACAATGGAATAAGCTGCCTCTTTAGGTATCCTCCCCATCAGATGCAGGAAAAGTCTTGACAAATTGTGTGCCCTACATGTCTTACCCATATATGTGAAGTTTTGTGAGATGAATGCAGTCCTGAGTATGATTCTACTGATTATTTGAACAAGCTCTTAGCAAGTGAAATATTGGACTTTTTTTACTTGACAGCTTTCAGAGACATTGTTTTGTCAGATCTAAACATTACTGAGATTCTGAACTAAATTATGGGTCATTAAATGAATTTTAGGGATGGAAATTCTGCTCTATTGCCAGGAGGCATAACAAACAGGCAGAAGAGAGGTCCTGGTGACCCTGAAAGTCTGGGTGACTTGGTGAAGGTAAAAGATACAAACCACAAAAACATTAAAAAGAACCAAGCATGAAGGTTCTCCTAAATCATGTTGTCTTCCCCTTCCTGCTGTGTCTTCCACAGTCCTTCTTTTTCCTAAAGATTATTTTTTTTCTCCTTGTCCTGGGTGACTTTATGATACTGGTATCCCCAATCGTCTGGTTTATGTTATATATTAAGTTCTGCACCTTTAAGACTGGCTTTGAGAGCAAGAGAGGGGGAAGAAGCAGCGCACAGTTTGTGTTAAGGAAAAACATCACTCCCACACATCCCGCTCCTGGACTGTGGTGTCTGCAGCACGGACAGACAGCGGGACAGAGCTTCTCTCTCTGGCTTTTAGTTAGTTCTAGCTAGCTGAGGCAGAGGAGTTCCCTGGACCTTTGTTTGTTTTTTTTCCCAATTTTCTTGGATCTGTGCAAGCCTGCTCTGGACTGAACACCCAGCCAAACCCCGGGAGCTCACGCCTGTGGCCCACCGGGGCCTGGGCCTCGGCACTTTCCAGCGCCGGAGGGACTGATAAGAACCTGAGCGAGCCGAGCTACACCACATGAAAAGGACTTTTTTTCCTCCTAGATTTGCCATCCCATCGAACAGCAAGAAGTTTTATTATTTAATATTACTCAATTTCTGTTAAATAAACAGCTTTTTCCACTTCTCTCCAAATATTTTTTTTTTTTTTTTCTTTTCCCGGACCAGTTGGTGGGGAGGGGCATTTCCCTGGGGAAATCCCCATTTGGAGTTTTCCTTCCTAATTTGCCCTAAACTAAGACACTCCTAAGAAGTAAATAAAATCCTTCCTTCCTTCCTTCCTTCCTTCCTTCCTTCCTTCCTTCCTTCCTTCCTTCCTTCCTTCCTTCCTTCCTTCCTTCCTTCCTTCCTTCCTTCCTTCCTGCCTTCCTGCCTTCCTGCCTTCCTGCCTTCCTGCCTTCCTGCCTTCCTGCCTTCCTGCCTGCCTGCCTTCCCTCCCTCCCTCCCTCCCTCCTGCCTTCCAGCCCGCCTGCCTTCCTGCCTGCCTTCCTCCCTCCCTCCCTCTCTCCCACCCTACCTCCCCTGCCTGCCATATAGAGCAACTGGCAGATGATTAAAAATATGAATTGTTGCATTTTTCTGGCTTTCATCTGTCTAACCATTTTATGTAGGGGTTGATTCTGATTTCACACAGGTATTGCACCAATATAATTGCGCTGCTGTTAGTTAATGCAGGTCATTTTTAATGGAGGGAAAATCTGAATGGTGGTTCCAAACCTTATCTTTGAAATTGCTGTCCCTTCCTCTACTTTTGCAATATTTCCATATCAGCACAATTTTACTGAATTCTATAGAGCTACACTGTATTGAGACTCAATGTCAGAATGGAAAATCAGTATTTAATGAAGAATCTCATTAGGAAAAAGTATCTTTCAGGTTTACAGAACTGCAGTGTTGAAGACAGAAAATTTTCAGGTAATGGTCCTTCAAAAGAGAGTGATCAGAATCCATTAAATTCTTCAAAGACAGCTAGATTTAATAAACATAGAAGATAGTCTAGAATTTTAAGGCAGATGTGTGTATGCTTCAGAAACCCCCAATAAGTATAAAAATGATTTTTCTGTTATGTCTTTAATGGGAAGTGATGAATACTAAAAAATACAATTTTAAATTCTTGTGGAGAAGAAATTGTGATACAGCTGTAAAAATAAGGGGTCAGTACTCTGCTAAGCCCAGTTACATTTAATTGGAGATTCTTAAATAGACATCAGTGAGTGTCAAAGGGTCAAAACCAAAGCAATTACATGAGGGTAGACCACCTTTTCCAAGGGAAACAGAAAGGGAACACTAAACCAGTCATAATAAAAATAATAATAAAAAATCAAATATGTTTTAATCTGAACTTGGGTAAAAGGGAGACCAATTCTTCACAAATAATCTAATTATAAGCTGAAGAACCATATGTGGTAGAATTGGAAGTCCTGATGAAGGCTGAAAAAACATGAATGTAGCACTAAAGAACATCTTCTGTCTTTTCAGAGTAAAAATGCAAGGAAAGAGAAGGATTTAAAGCTGGTTGGAGTTGCAATACTGAAAGTGAACAGATTGAAAATAAAATTCTCTTTTCTGCCACTCCTCCCATTATCTAAGGATCTGATCAATCAGATATTTGCAGCCATGAATATGAGACACTGCTGTGTGTCAGCGTATTTAAATCATCAATGAAATTGCCTCTAGAACTAAAATCCATATTGAAGATAAATACAAGGCTGGACCCTTGGGTCACAACTTCACAAAATTTATGTGTGCATTTAACTTTATATACATGGGTAATCCCATTGATCTCTTTAAGGCTGCCTACACATGTAAAATCAAGCATAGTTTTAAATCTTGCCTGAATTATACCTTTAGATTATTATCTTCTCAATGTCTGCACCAACCTGCAAAAGCAACCTAATCCACATCAGTGTAAATCCTTACTAATCTGACAACCATTGGAGTAAGGCCTGTGTTTTTGTAGGGTTCTTGGCTCAGTTTTGATACTGGGTTCTGCACCAACCTGAACCATGCCAGATTTGTTTCCTACTAAAACCAGAAGTTGATATTCTGGCAACTGACTGATATGTTTGTAAAATTAATTGACTTTTTTATTTTAAAGCCATTAGTCATTCTATATCCTAGGCACTGGATTGTTTAACTCTGAATTATTCTCATCTGAACCATCATATTGATCTGACAATGTCAATTTTTAGTTAAAGTGTGCAGTGTCTATCAGCTCTGCTGTTAGAGTGACAAGCAAACCTTGCAGGGATAGAGTAAGTTTTTATTAGACCAAGTGAAAAAGCTACAGAAAACGAAAGTTTAGAACTCATAAATTGTAATTATAAAGGACTTTCCTTCTACCAAAGCAATTTTCACTCAAGTATTCTTTCTCCAACATTTTTTTTTCAGAAAAGGCTAAACATATGATCATGCCTTTTATTCAAAAGATTTTGTCCAATGAGCTTTCTGAAACAAACAGAAAATAAAAAATCCCCGAACAAACCACAGAAGAGTATTACTTAATGGCACCATTGATTCTCTCACATTCATAAATTGCATATAAAATGTTATTATGTAATATCTGAAGGTAAAATATTCGTATCCATTTAGAAACAAGGGGTTTAAAACAAAAAAGCTCTTTATATGGGCATTAAACAAACTAATAGATAACAGACAGTAAGAATACACTGGTTCTAAATTCTGTGATCTTGTGTCACCTGACTAACACCAAAGGATTCCATGTTCTCCAGTGCAGTAAATCAGTGCAGTAAATCAGTGCAGTTGCCCCACACTCTCCAAAAATGCAGTGGATTTCTGGCACTGCCAAATCCTCCTGACAAAAATAATAAAAATTATTATTAAAAAAAGTGAGCAGAGGAAAAATGCAGCCAACAAACACACTAAGTGCAATGTTGTAAATGACCTTTAATCTAAGTCACCTACCTCAGTATTTTATTTTTCACAGGAGTAATACAAAAACATATTACATATGAGGGAGATTGGTCTGTACTGGCAAAAAACCCAGCCTCAGACTGATGCCCCAGCCCTGGTTCATGGGCCAAGTGCCATGATCTGGTTCTTTGTCTATGGGCTTGAACTTTCTTCCTCCCTGGAAAAGAATGGCTGCATCCCTACTGAATGCAGTTTTAGGGCTATGAGCTTCCCTGAACCACCCCAAAGATAAGC
Source organism: Pseudopodoces humilis (assembly GCF_049639895.1). Classification (NCBI taxonomy): domain Eukaryota; kingdom Metazoa; phylum Chordata; class Aves; order Passeriformes; family Paridae; genus Pseudopodoces; species Pseudopodoces humilis. The sequence continues at coordinate 12,218,343 of NC_142204.1, read as the reverse complement.
TGGCCTGAGCCAAAAGTGTGCCAGGGAGCAGACTTGCATGAAACACACACTGTTGAGGTCTGTAACTTAGTGTTTGATTCTGTTTCCTTACACAAATGCATACATACTGTAATAAATGTGGTAAATCAGGGTGCATGTGATTTTGGCACATAAAATTACATAACCCCAAATGCCCCTTTTAAAAATGTGTCCTGCAGATTCAGACTTCTCACCATTTATTTCAATATAGAAGGATTTTTTCTTAATGGAAGAACAGCTGATGTCTGAAGGTGATGGTCAAAGTGTTCTATTAAACACTGTGTTCACATCGAAGTGCTGATGAATGATTAGAAGACATGAAAGTTCTTTCTAATAAGAAACAACTGGGCTAAAAATAAACATGTCAAAGGCAGATTAAACTGTGTGCTCCATTTCAAGGCTTCTGCTCTGGTACAGCCATAGTGCTTTAAAAAGAGCAATGGACAATTTTCTCTACCAGTGCCTTTCCATCACAGCGAGGTCCATCACACTCACAGCCCAGAGAACAGGTCTTGAATGTAGCAGGGAATGTCACAGAGCTGCTCTGAAGTGGCAAAGCAACTAGGTGGAGCTTTGAGGTGCACTGGTGAGGCCACACCTCAAATCCTGTGTCCAGCTCTGGGCCTGTCACTGCAAGATGGGCATAGAGGGGCTGGAGGGTGTCCAGAGAATGGAATGGAGCTGGGGAAGGATTTGGAGCATCAGGAGGGGCTGAGGAAGATTGAGAGGCCCAGCCTGGAGAAAAGGAGGCTCAGGGGGATCCTTCTGGCTCTACACAACTCCCTGACAGGAGGGGGCAGCCAGGTGGGGGTCAGGCTCTGCTCCCAGGGAACAAGGACAGGATGACAGGAAACAACCTCAAGCTGCACCAGGATGGGGTCAGGTAGGATGTCAGGAGGAATTTCTTCACTGAAAAGGCTGTTAGACACTGGGAGGGGCTGCTCAGGGAGGTGGTGGATCCCTATCCCTGGAGCTATCCTAGGAACTGTCAAATGTGGCACTCAGTGCTCTGATCTGGTTGACAAAGTGGGGATTGGTCACAGTTTTGGCTTGATGATCTTGGAGGTCTTTTCCAGCCTTAATAATTCTGTGATTTGATGATTCTGTAAAGCTGCCAGCTGTGAAGGTGTGTCGCCCTGAAAACTCAGCTTTTGAGCTTGCTAACATAGTTTTCTAAGGACTTTCCCAGGACAGTAACTGTAAACATAGATATGTGTACATTCTTTCTGTTACACGTCTTGTGATGGGCATCTCTCATGGCCAGTGCAGTGAGAAAGTGTTATCCTGACCATCCAATCCCTGGCCGTGGTCAGAAGCCTATAAATCCTGGGAGGAAAAATAAACTTTCTCTTCCTTTCATCACACCTCGACCTGTGTCCATGTGATCTATTCATCTTCAGCGGCAACAAAGGTGTTAATGCAGAAGGTGGGACATGAGGCGATTTCTCCCAGCAAAACCCATTGCCAGCTCAGACAGGATGACCCATTCTGAAAGAAGTGCAGTCTCAATGCCTGGTCAGTCCTGTTCAAAAGTGTTTACTGAAGAGGTGAATTGCAGCCTGGAAAAGAGGCAGCTTTGCCTCTGCAGAAGAATTGCAGCCTCAAGGGAAGGCTGGTTCCACATGAGGAACTGGGATGTAGAATCAGCTCAGGCAGCACCTCCTATCTGAGGTGCCACCTTTGAAACATCCTTTACCATCCATACTGATTCCCATTCAGAAGCTGCCTTGGAAGGACCCTGTCTCTTTAGGTAAGCTGCAGGATGTGCAAGCTTTCACCTCCTGTCCAGCCTCATCTCATCAAAAGCATCAGAGCAGATGGAAGTGATGGAAGAAATCATTATTTTGCATTTCATATAGTAAAAGTCCAGCTATGACTAATTTGACAGCAACTTTTACAGATCCACTGAAAACACCATGACTGATTTTACAGGGGAGATTTGAATTCACAGAAAGCTCAGCTATGTAGATTTGTACATCATCTGTTTCTTAAAGGATCCAGTTGGAGAATTATGAATGTGCAGTGGGAGTGGTGACACATGAGGCAAAAGGATGTGAACTATTCCAAGGAAACTCTTGAGCTGTCTCCATGCAAGGAAAGGAGCCGTCTGCCTTGAAAGAGAAGGAAGAAGAGAATGGGTGCTCTTGCTATTCCCACTGCCTGTACATATGGATTTCACTGAAGGAAAAAAAGACCTGAAGGAATTTGGGTTTGTAAGGCCTAGTGAAACACAGCTCTGACAAAAAATATGTGAGAAAACGGAGATTTGCCGTGTGAAAGAAGAAGTCTTTAATTCGTGCCAAGGGGGAGTGGAACAAGAAATCTTGGGAGTTCTCAGTCCACAAGGATTAGCTTGTAACTATTTTATGCTCTATCAGTTTATCAGAACCAGGGTGTGTTTCCCAAGCAGACAAAGGAGACAGCAAGTTGGTGTTTGTACAGGAGCAGTGTTGTGAGAAATTAATTACTTTTATTTCATGATACAAGTCCAAGCAAAATAATTTTTTGTGTATTTAGTGTTACAGGGATGAAAAGGCTAATTAAGTTATATTTATTAAGAAAATGCAGCATCCTAGGTTTGTTATGGATTTCCATATGCCATTTTTGGGTGATCAAATAAGAAATAATTTAATTACTTTGAGAGGGTATTAAAGGGCATCTCCTGGAAGTTGTTCCCTGAAGTAACTTTGCAAATCATGATCCTTATTTTGTTTCTGCCATGATGGTGAATGAAATTACCTTGATTTTTCAGTCAAATTCCCTAACAGCTATTGTCTTGCCTTGCATGAACCTGCCTGAACTATTATATCCATATAATAATATTAGGAATATAAATCACTCATTTGCCTTCAGGAAAGGGGATGGGGCATCCCCTTTGCTGCCTGCATGATGTGAAGGGCTTGAGCCAGCCTGAAATCAGTGAGGCAGGGGAAGGCTTTTGTTTCATGTCTCATGCACAGGAGCAAGGGAGATCGGATTCTCCCCCTTCCCAGCCTGCCAAGCAGCCAAAAATTGGATCCCCATGGGAGGGCTGAGTTGAGACATCATGCTGCTAACAGAGGCTTCAAGGCAGCCCATCTGCTGCCACTGTCACGCTCCTGCTGTGACACAGCAGAGCTGCCAGGGAGGACACTTCACTCCCGGACTCTCTATGGAGTCCTTGGGAATCAGAAGTGTGGTCCATTCAGAGGGGCTGGAATAGACTGTGGGAATAGAAAACCTGATGGATTTGGGGGCAGGGAGAATGTGAAGCTGCTTGGATTTTCTGGGAAAGCGTGGATGAAATCAGTGGGCTGTTGTTGGAGGGGGGGGTGGGGGAAGGAGGAAGAATTTCTAATTCATGTATTTGTTCTCTGATAGGGAAATATAATACTTGTGGATTTGCTTTGGAGAGGAAAAAAATACTATTTGAGAAGAAGGTTGCTTGCCTGACTGGAAAAATGATTGAGGGAACCCCGTTTTAAAAGAGCTGGATGCCTAAGCCTGAATTAATAAACTAGGAACTGTTGTTGAAACAATGCAAGGAATTTGTGAAGGAAAGACAGAGAGGGCCGTAGCAAAGCAAGAAGGTAGGAAAAATTATCAATTTAATGATCAAGTTCAAAACAGCTCAGAGATACTTCTGCTAATTTATTTCTCCTCTCATTTTAAAAATCCTTTTCCTCAGGAATAAATGTTTAAGTGGAAATATGTTTAATCACGACTGTCAGTTCCTTTGTTTGGAAGGATGGAGATGAGGACTGTGTTTTGTTTATTTTGAAAAATAAAATACATTGGATCAAAAAATTGACAAACAAGTTATTACTTCACTTTTCAGATGCATGAACACAGAAAACATCCAAGTTGATATCTCATAAAATTTCAGTGTTTTCCACAGCTTGCTTTTGATGCCTGAGAGCTCTTAATAGCTCAAAATGAAGACGGGGAAAATGACAAAAATGTTCAAGTTATTTAAAGTCTAAGACATAAAATCAATCTTTGGTTAGCTCAAATTCTATCCTGTCCATTCTTCTGCAGTATCTAAGTGATAGTGATGTTTTTGCTGATATAATAAATGATACAATGTCTTTTCTGTTTCTGCAGAGTGAATTAGAAGGGGATTTCAGTGATGCCAGCTGCAATTAAGAATGAAATTTTATTTTTTCTTTTGCCCCTTTTGTCAGTGTTCATAAAAGTTTTATCTCTCTGGCCAATCAAAATATTTTCCTTGGTTTCCTCTCACACCTGGGCCCTCTAAAATTTCTTTTATAGCAAGAATTATTGTTTCTTTCTTGTTGTCATTTATTTCTAGAAAGCCTGAACAAAGCAGGTTTTTTAGAAGGAAAATGTGTGATAGTGCTTAGAGAGGCTCCTTGGCTTGATTTTCTGTGGGGATAAGATTGATGTTAACAAAATATTTGATGTCTGCTATTGTACTTTCTCTTCATAATTTCAAAACTCTTTTCCAATTTCAGCTACATCTGACAGATGGCTTCAGTTTTCAGAGGAACTAAACTGCAAATTTCAATAAATTAGTAGCTGGGACAGAAAAAGATTCAAACAAGTCTTTTCTGAGGGAAAAGTTGGAGCAGAAACTCAAATATATGATCAGAAACAATGAGAAAAAATCAGAAACAGCAAGGCAATGGAAGTGCTCTAGTCTTGAAGTAAAGCTTGGCAAGAAGCTGGTATTCAGAGAGCTCAGTCACAAAACCTGGAACACCAGAGTGTCAGGCTTCAGGTATTGTGCTGATCATGGGATGATTCACATTCCTAGGAAAGACGAAGACTTGTGAATGAAGTATTTTTGTAGATACAGACTTTTTATCATTTCCTTATTTGAAGAGAATGACAAATTTTAGTCTGAAGAAATTAAAAGAATGTGAAATAAATGCAGTTCTTTTCCTGAATTTTCTAGACAACACTGGAAATTCCACACATCTCCTCACTTCTTTTCTGAATTCTTTCTATTAATTCTTTTGCCTAATGATCCCATATATTTTTTTATTTATGAATCTTAAGAACTCATTGATTTATTTTATTGCATCAAAATATAAATATTGCCGGAATGAAGTATTTGTACCAGAGATCACTTTATGATGACCACTTATAACAAAAGATTACAGTCTCTAAGTGGTAACTGTGGAGTGGTGAAAACAAATTTAGTTTCATATGCAAAGTGTTTTATTCCGTCTTTTCATCATTGTTAACATATGTAAAATTTCTCTTTTGGATGGGAGCCTCTCATCTTTTGAACTTTCAAAATAAAAAAATGAACAACGCAAAACAAACCAACAATTTCTAAGAGTCAAGGGGACAAATACAAGGTGTGGAACAGCCAAGTAGGCAGCAAATCTACAAAAGAGAATTTGTGAGTCATCAGATCCATCCTGTTCAAAAAAGGAATCCCCTATAAATGAGGGGTGCTACAGAAGTTATGGGAAGTAATACCTCTTTCCCTTATGGATAAAGCCCCATTTGGGATCCTGCATCCAGCTAAGTGCAGCTAACAGCTGAAGAAATGCCCCTTGCCAACTGGCAAAAACCCAGGGATGAACACCAAGAATTATTAGAGGTCCAGAAAACACAGCTTGTGAGACAAGAGTGAAGGAGCTGGGTTTGTTTAGTCTAGGGAAGGGAAGAATGTGCAGAGACATGATAACAGCCACCAGGAACAGGACAAGACATGAAGTGTTTGAATTGCCTCAACAGAAAGAGGGTGGAATTAGGGAAAAAAACCCCAGCTTTTTAGTGGCAACATAGTGCAGGGATGGATTAGCTTGCTCTGGGAATTTGTGGAGGCTTAAAGAACGATTTAGACAAACATTTTCCAGGTGAGTCATGAGACTGAAGTTTGCTTATATGTAACCCTGCCCAGGGTAAAAAAAAACGGACTGGGGGACTTATTAAAGTCTATGGCAGCCTACTTTTTAGTGGATATTCTACCATTGGTTAAAATCATGATTTTGAATATTAAAATATTCAAAATATTTTAATATTGAATATTAAATTTGAATATTAACATATTTGAATAATTTGAATTTTAATATAAAAAAATAATAATTAAAGTGAATGGTGCCTAATCCTCTGTTTCTCACACATAGTTTTCCTCCTTATATGCACATCAATGCATTCCTTATCTTGACAGATTATTACCCTGACTGTTCATTACTCTGTTACTCTGAAAATTTTATGTTCAGAAACAAGTGACTTTAAAGACTATATTAGATTTAAGGTTTTCCCTTCTTAGCAACTATAAAATATGCAAGATTTTTAAATCAAGATATTTTTAAATACTTATTCATTAATATTTTCAAAATTTAATTATTCTATTAATACCTGGCTTAATAAGCTTTAAAGTAGCTTTATAAGTCTGACATTTTTATTCAAGATATATTCTTCTGAGGTGTATATTTGGTTATATTTTTTAATGTGAAAATAATGCAGTATTTTGTTACTAGTTTTTACTTTTTTATTTTTTCTTTTTTTCCCCCCTTATGTATAATAGATACAGATACAAAGTAGCTAATTAGACTTTGGCTGAAATATCTCTTCACTTTTATCAGTTTTAAATCTGATGACTTTGGATTCAATTGCTTTCCCTCTGCTTCTGAACTGAAGGTCAAAATAAACAAAACTTTGCATTGTGCCATTCCTTTCTGGTGCATCCCTTCTCATTCACCTCTCTCAAATCCATGGACCTGCTATTCCCAGTCTGGCTTGCAGGTGTCCTATTATCTGTTTGAGGGTCAAAATTAGCTGTTGGCTGGATGTCTTTCAAGCAAGAGCATGTACCACACTGTGAGAGGAGGAGACAGCTGAGAGCAGCACCTTTGGAGCACCAGTAGAATGGCAGATAGGTTTAGCTTGAGTTTTTGGACAATTTGACTCATCTAAGCACAAAAGAGTTACATGAAAAACAGGTTACATGGCATGTTCTGGTATCTTAAATGTGACGGCACCCACCAACAGAGGTGGGAAAGATTTGTAAAGTCCTCTCAGGAGGATGATACAAAATAATCTGCTTCACAAACTAGATTTCACCTTCCTTGTTTACAATCAGAAATTTAAATGAAACTTGAAGAATACAACTTAGCAGTAGGAGTAGATAAAACTTTGAGGAGAAACAGAAGCAAGTGCTATATAGGGAAATATAATACCAGCTTTGTCAGGAAGAAAGAAACAAATTAATGAAAAACCCTCATAAAATTTGGTCTATTAAAGCGTAAAACATAAAGGTAACACAGGTGTTGGGGGTTAGGTGTCCTTCCTTTAGTTCTGGCTCACCTATGGAATTTTTACCCATTAGTTGTGGAGGTGGGAGGGAAATCTAACCGCTGGTACTTGTTGGGTGCTTGAGAAACACAAAGAGTTTGGCTGAGCCCAGGAGGGAAGGGGGCAGATAAAAGGGAGGGCGGAGGCAGCTGGGGGCTGGCTGGTTTCTTCAGCTTTAGAGCAGGACACATGCTGGGAGCTGCTGCGGCTGGGAAAAGAGAATTCACCATCACCCAGAGGGAGCTGCTGCTTCTTCTCCTTCCTCCCTCTTTGTTGGTGGCCTCACAACCCCTGTCCTGCCGGGACGTGTGGCAGTGCCAGGCACCGCCGCGGATACACCTCAGCCACCAGCCCAGGATCTCAGCTCATCCCTGCTGTTCCAGCCGACTGTTCCTCGGAGCCCTGCAGGAACACCGGGACTGACTGCCCGAGGGGTTTGTGAAACAAAGCCTCTCCTCCATCCCGTCTCAGCCGAGAAAGCTGTCACTGGGCCCCTGGTTCTGTTTTCTTGCTAATGCTGTAGTTATTGTTGTTTGTTTGCCTGGTTGTACTAGTAAAGAACTATTATTCCTATCCCCAGATCTCTGCCTGAAAGCCCCTTGATTTCAGAATTATAATAATTATAAAAAATTATAATAGTCCGGAGGGAATTATTTTCATTCCAACGGAGGCTCCTGCCCTCCCTAGCAGACACCTGTCTTCCAAAACCAAGACAACAGGTCTTTATTATTCTATTTTATTATTCTAATTTAATTGAGATGAAAAAGAGTAGTTCAGTGTTCTGGAGGACTATGTGGGAGACAAGATTGTAATGAGCTGTAAAACCTGTATCTGTATCAGGTCAGCATGCTTCAGTAACTAATAGAAAAAAAAAATGTAATTTTTATCGATCTACATTCTAAAGGTTTGCTTCCCTGCAAAAACGTTTCTGTCAGCTCAGAAACAGAACTATTATTTAATGAAAAATGCCAAGAGTGGTTGTTCCTATTCTTTATCTGCTGTTGAAAAGTTCATCCAGGTGCAAAAGATTTTTTAATTTTTTTTGGTCTAACTTTTGATGCATTGAATAAAGTTTGTCTTACTTTTCATGCAGAGATTTGGAGATCATGGATTCCGTGGTTCCGGTGTGAGGCGCTGCTACTTGTTGTCATGCAAGTTTTCAGTCAGTTTGGAAAGTGTTACTACAACAAAGTGTTTGTTTTAATGGTCATTGATTTTAATGGTTTAAAAATAATTTATAAAAATAATCTTATAAACATAGTTTAGAGTCTATTAATGAGGACAACAGGTTGATTTTGTCCAGCCCACAGCTGGATAAAATCATCATGTGCTGGGCAAGTAACTGCCTCACAGGCTGGACACAAAGGGTGGCAGTGACTGGATTGACATCAGACTGGGGACCTGTCACTGGTGAGGTTCTGCAGGGCACCATCTTGGGTCCTGTGCTCTGCAAGAACCTCATAAAGGACTTGGATGCTGAACTGGAAGGGATACTAAGTTAGTTTCCAAATGACCCTAAATTGGGAAGAGATGTTGATGTAATTTTCTCTCCTCTTTGCTTCCTTTGGGCTGAATTCTCTGTGGATACAACTTTTCTCTAGTCTCTCAGCCTCCTTTGGGCTGAATTCCTCTGGGATCCTCCCTCATGGGGAGTTCTACTTATCTCAGTCCTTATGATTCAAAGAAAACTCCCGAGCTCGTTAGAATCTTGTTTCTCGTGTTTATTGAAGGATCCTTACAAAACTTAACAGATCTCTCCAGGCTGGTTGCAAGGTTAATCTTTGCAATTTGGCACATTTCTTTCTTCTGATGGTACAAACAAGGCCTTGTGGCTCACTTTGCGTCTGATGCACAAAATGGCCTCGAACTACGCAGTTCTTTTATCTTTATACCTATTTTTACCTAATTAAGAGTAGACACGTATATTATTTTTCTTAATGACCCAATGACCCATCACCTCTGTGATGCACTGCGGCATTTTCTATCTAATCACTTACTATTACCCAAAAACCTCTAGGAGAAGAACATGAAGAAGAAAGAAGAAGGGACAAGGGACAACACCCTAAATCCTCCATCTTGTCTCCTGTTCTCTAAACTAAATTTTTCACCCAGTGATTAAAAAAACTTTCTAATCTACACACTTACACTTTTAGCTTTTTCTATCTAACTTTAACATTTGTTTTCATGTATCATCATGAAAACATGCTCATGAATTTCATGTTATATGAAATTCAGTGTTTTTCTGGATCTTATAACTAAGTATCAGAAACAAGGGCACACACTCTGTATTCCAGACTCCAACAGGTGAGACTCCCTGGAAGGTAGAAGGGCCCTGCAGAGAGCCTGGGCAAATGACAGGCCTGGGCAATCACCAACTGTGTGAAATTTAACAAAGGCCAGGGCTGGATTCTGCTCCTGTGATGGAACAGCCCTGGATGTACAGACAGACTGGGGAATGAGAGGTTGGAGAGCAGTGCTGTGTATAGAGACCTGGGGTCCTGTCCTGGTTGATGGCCAGCTGGACATGAGCCAGCAGTGGCCCGGAGCCAGGAGGGACATCCCTGTCCTGGGGGCACCAGGCCCTGCATGGCAAGCCAGGCCAGGGAGGGATTGTCCCTCTGCTCTGAGCTGGGACGGCCTCACCTTGAATATTGTGTGTGGTTTTGGGTGCCACAATATAAGAAAGATCTAAAGCTATTAGAGGGTGTCCAAAGTAGGGTTTTGGAGATGGTAAAAAGCCTGGAGGGGAAGCCACACAAGGAGTGGCTGGGGGCACTCCTCCTCAGGAGGAGACTGAGGTCAGAGTGCATTATGCTCTTCAACACCCTCATGAGGGAAGCTGAGGGGCAGGCCCTGATCTCTGCTCTGTGTGACCAGGGACATGACCTGAGGGAACACCAGGAGCTGAGTCAGGGGAGGGTTAGGGTGGATATCAGGAAAAGGTTCTTCTCCCAGAGGGTGCTGGGGCACTGAACAGGCTCCCCAGGGAATGGTCACAGCCCCAAGGCTGCCAGAGCTCCAGGAGTGTTTGGGCAATGCTCTGAGGCACAGTGTGGGATTGTTGGGGTGTTTGTCCAGGGACAGTAGCTGGACTCAGTCCTTGTGGGTCCCTTCCAACTCAGCATGGTGTTGGATTCTGCCATTTTGTAGCCCAAAGGCCACAGCAGTCATCCAGGTGGCCAAAGATGACAGACCAGGGGACACAACCTTGGTGTGTCCCCATCACAACTTCAGTGTCACAGCTGTGCTGTCTGTCTGTCCCTCAAATATGTAAATGTGTATCACAATTTTAGGGCTGGGATTTCTCATTTCTCCAAAGACAGAGAGATTTTGTTCCAGCGCAATTTTTATTCTAGTGTGGGGGTTTTTTAATTTTTTTGTTTGTTTGGGGTTTTTTTGGTTTTTGAATTTTATTTTTTTTTTGCAAACCAACAGGAAAACCCAAATGTTGAAGTCCCCAAGATGCTAATAAATATGGAAATTCTTGACTTCCAGTCAGCTCTAGCTGCTGCCTGATACCAGCTTTGGGGAAGATGTTCATACAGCTTCAGGACATTAATAGCATTAATAGGGAATAACTTCACATTGGAAAGATATTCGTCATATGGCATCTGTGCATGTGTGGATGCAATTTGAAGACTTCTGTGATGTACAGCTCACCAAAAGCCATTTTCCACACTGGCAATGATGACAACCCATATTGGCTTGTGCTGGCCAGTCTTGATGTTGTCATGTTGTCTTGGAGGTTTGGTCAACTTTGAAAAGAAATTTCATTGCCACTGCTCAAAGAAATAAAAAAATAATAATAAAAAAATAAAATAAACTACCATATTGTTACGATTCTCCAGCTGGCTATCAGTTTACTACATGAAACTGCAAAGTGACATCTAAGTTGTGATTTATTTTTATAAATTAAGAGCAGGCCCATTATGCCAGCCCTAAAACACTCTGTGTGTTTGCAATGGCCAGTTACTGTGGAAACTGCTAAAACAAATAAGTGTTTGGATAAGGATCTGGAACAAACGCCTCCATTTTTTAAAGAATTTTTGCAAAATGCCACTAGACTAAGAAATCCCAACTGCTTCATCTGTTTGTTGCTACATCTATATCCTTCTCTGGAATTCTTTGCTGCAGATCTACAAAGGAATAAATGAAAAACTGCTGTTCTCCCACTTAACCTATAGCAAGCAACCTTTAAAAACAACTAATCTGTTACATTCCAGACATATTTAGCTGTTTTTATCAGAGCTGTGCAGTAGGAAATGATCTGTGGGGGTTTTGAAAGACTGAAATATGAAGATATTCAAGTCCTGCTTTGAATCCAATATAATCCTGCACATGAACTTGTCCCATTGAAATCAGGTTCATAAAAGCATACCTATACACACCCTTCCTAAAGTCAATTCTAAATGCCTCTGGTACTGTAATCCCACTTGATGGGGCAGATCTTGCTTTTCCAGGGAAAAACAGAGCATGGCAAGAACCCAGTGTCTTGCCATTCTGTGTGATTCCCTTTCTAAACAGTTCCAGTGGGAATGGAACAAAATATAAGAAAACAAAAAAAGAAAATGCATAGGTGGCACATAAATCAAAACAGTGCATTTTAATACTTAAAAATTCGTGCTGAAATACACACAAACATAATTTTACACAAAGTGAAAGGAAGACTGAAGTATTAAACTGAAGTATTTGCTCTTTCAGAAGTTTTTATGTAGATTCAAATAATGGAATAGAGATGCTATTTTATTTATTAGCACATTGCATCAAGGTCCACGTACAACATGTTATATATGTGAGTTACTAATTTTCTTTTCACTGTTAAATATATTTATTAGCTTTGTTTAGATTTATTTTAATATTGTTACACACACAAATGCATTTTATCCTATTTACAGATGCAGTTTTTGTGTGTTTATTGTTGTAATAACAGGATTCCCAAGAAATGACGTTCCTAATCAATGTGCTATTTATCATGTTATCTATGTTCATTTTTCTCATTTCCAGTTGCAAGGAAAAAAAGCCTCTTGGTTCTGTGAATATAACATACTGTTCACCCAGCAAAGCACTGAAATTAGATTTATCCTCCTCCTTTTAATGTCCCCACTCCCTCTGATTAGGGAGCAGCATACTGGTAACTAACATGCTTCTGTTTGTTAAAGATATACTTCTCATAAGAAGCATAAAAAACTTCATTTTTTTTTAATTAAGCTTTTTAATATTTGAAATATGAAGGTTTATGAATGCATATCATTTTATTAAAAGTCCTAAACAGCAGAAACTCATCAATGTCCCTATCTTGAATATATAAAGTATAGAAATGCATATAAATCATCACAAATTAAAACTGAAGATCATCTAACAAGGCAAATCATGTTAATTAACAGTTATTATAGCAAAAAATATTTCCTCTTGTTTATTTGCTTATTTGTTTTCCTCTTGTTTATTTGTTTTATGCGGTAGCTATTTTTGCTAGAGGCTTGTGATGTGAGAGAACAGCACAGTCCTGCAGTCCTTCCCATGGAAATGGTTCCAAAGGACATTCCAGAACCGGGGACTGTAAAAAAGATAGAAATCAAATTTAAAATTATTTGAAAAAATATTAACATGACAAAATTCAAACAAATAAATATGCCATTTTTAGGCAGAGTGGACAAAACACAGAAGAGAACAAAGAGATACATGAGAGAGCACTCAATTAGGTTCTCCGGGTAGGAGTCTTTAAGGTTGAGCCTTCTGCAACTAAGCTGAATTAAATATAATCCATAAATATAATGCATAAATATAATTCACAAATATAAATGAAATACACCTTTTCAGCCATTTTACATCCAGGTGTCTTTAGGTACCACAAGGATGTAGATGTGCTTCAACCCATGTCACACAGTAGGTGAGCAGTAACACCAGGAACAAACCCCGTATTTGCTGGTAGGACCACACAGAATTAAGCCCAGGGTGGATGGCTGAAATATCAGGCACCAAAGAATGAAATAAGATCACATGTACTTTTCCAAATGCTTTCCAAAAGAAAATGGTGGGGTTTTTTTCCCAGCACTCCAATCCCATAAGCACCCTTTTGTTTTCAGTGCTTGGTGATATTGGATTTCAGTTTGTGGTTTTGCTATTCTTCTTTTAAATGAAGTAAAGTAACATACACTAAATAAAATGAGGGGTGTAGTTGACCTCTAACATTTCATGACAGGGCTTGTTATGTTTGCCACATTTAAATGAAAATCAAATTCGGCTGGAGCAGCGAAATAAAAGACCTGAAGGAGCAAGGCAGTTGGATGATAGTGTTCCTAACAACAAGCACTTCCCAAGGCAGGCCAAGATATGGGACCAAATAATTAAGCAGACACTTGGCAGAGATCTAAATTAATTGGAAACTGTGTGTTTTACAGCCTGATATGTCCTGGGCTGGTTTTACTCTTCTCCTTCCCTGTTTTCTGATGCACATCTTGATTTCTGTGACAACACATCCACCTACCTACTACCAACCAACCTACACAGTTAATTATTCTAGTTTCAAATGCCCAGGGAAAAACTCATGTATATACAAGCTTTGAAGATTGAAGCCCAAGCTAAAAAATAATGGGAATTGAAAAATGGAACATTCTGGAATGTGTAGACTTTGCTTCCATTTCTACATCTCTCTTGTGGCTCTTGACCTAACCTATCTAAAAAAAGTCTCTCTTTCATAAAGATATTTGCAATCATTTTGAAAATTAAGGTAGCTCCCAATCTGCCTTATATAGGTATAATATTTCCCAGGTTTGCACTTTGGAAACCTTTGAAATGAAGCAAAAATTACTCCAAATGTTTATGTGCAAGAGCATAATTGCACTGTATTTATGCAATTAAAATATAAATATGCTATATATGTGTGACCAGACTTCATGAACCACAAAGAAAAATTCTGCTCAGCTTTAGATTTCCATCATTTAGGCTTTCTTCTCTAACATTCCCATTGCTGCTTTTATTTCACACTTGCTGTTCCACATCCCAGGCTTTTCTTGCCCATGGCAAGAAAGGGTTTAGGCATCACCTATTGAATATCCGATTGATTCACAGATTGATTAATTTTCAGCAGAATTACACCTGGAATGTTTTTGATCCATTAGTTTTAAATAGTACTTTTGTGGGAATTGTGCAGCTGGGGGAATATGTCTGCGTCCACCTATGATTTCCACTTGGGGTAGGGAAGATCATTTCAGATGTTGCTACTACTGTGAATTTATTTATTGAGCAGGTCTCAAAGTCCTGTGTCCATCCTTGCCCTCTTCTTCAGGGAAGGAACTGGGGAAAACAAACTATTGAAGCATGTGGAGAAAAATGACATTGCAATAGACATTAAAAATGTCCTAATGTTCTTCAGCTGCAAGTGTTGAGCTGCTATGAAATGCTGGAGAGTGAACAGAAAAAGAACTTTGTCTTTTTTTCTTGAAGATACTGAGCAAAATCCACAGGTGATATAGTTACCAGAATTATGACAGAGAGTAGAAATGCTCTTGAAGTTTTTGCTCTATTTTTCTGCGCCCTGCTCCTAACACACTTCTGGGGATTCCAGGAATGGTCTGGTACATGTGTGTGAAGGTTAGTGGATATCATCCTCCATTTGCCTCACCCCTAGAAGTGCTCCAGGCCAGGCTGGACAGGGCTTGGAGCACCCTGGGATAGTGGAAGGTGTCCCTGCCTGTGGCAGAGGGTTGGATCCAGATTATCTTTAGAGCCCCTTCCAACTCAGGTCATTCTGTGATTCTGTGATTGCATAATTTAGTAAATCTTTATTATTTCATATGGCACACAATCCTTAAACACAGTAACTAGAAAAAACTCCAACAGTCTATTTGTGTGGTTGTCTCCTGCTTGAGGGAATTACCTGAGTAACCAATCCAGCAAGCCTAGGTCAGTGAGTCTTCCTGAAGTGAAATAAAGTGTGAGTGTCCCAAACATAGAAATGGTATCAGAGACAGAAACTGTATTGCTAAACTGGATTAAGAGATTAAGAGTGACTGGCACTCGGCAAGATTTGCTTTTTTCAGATGGATCCTGGAGATCCATTTTCTGAACCTCCCCCCCCAAAAAAGGGAGCAAAACAACTGGGTGATGGCAGTCCCATATTGCAGGGCCACCTCCCTGCTTGCAGGGATTTAGGGATTTGTCAGTAAACCACCCATCACAACTTCACAGTCTCACAGAATGGGTGCTACAACTTCTACCCACAGTTTTTGCAATGTTCTGCCACATCCTTTTCGTCTTCACACACACAACAGGGAAGGGAAGCTGTGGCAGAGCCTTTATCCTACATGAGCTTTTCCTGGGATCCTATCCCAGTGCCAGTGGTAGAACTGGTAAAGTTTGCCAAGTTTCTTTGTAACTCCCAGATACCAAATCAAGTGAGATTGCTGATGAGTGACTTGCAAAATCCTAATCTGGTCTCTGACAATAACACCCTCTGTGGTTTTCAGCAAGTCCCAACACCTTTCTGCTTCTGCCTTCTCATGGCTAGAATGTTTATTTGTCTGTCACAGCAGGTTTTTAGGGAGAGTTTATAATTTTGTACATAACAGAAAATAGTGTTTTTCTGCAGTGAGTTAAATAAATCATGCAATCAACATTGAGATAAGGTCTCCCCTGAGAAGAGACTTGATGTCCAGGATCTTTTTAGGGTTTACAACACACCAAAGTCTACATAAATAAATCGATTCAATGCAGACAAGAGGAAAAATAGTCAAAAAAAGAACAGTTTAAGAAACTGTTGCTGAGCACAGGTTAATCACTTAAGAACAACATCTCCACTTGGAAAAAATAAGGTAATAATTGGGGGTATCATCTGGTCTGTAAAACCTAACTCACAGCTGGCACAGGTGAGAGGCTTTCAGTTAAGTGAATGAAAGAACATCCATCACTACTCCTCCCAGAGCACTCTGCTCCCTTAAAACTGGCACAGGCAAACCCCCCAAAACGTGCCACCTGTTCCTTAATTCTTGCAATGACAGAATTTGGGAGATGAAAATGGTCAGGCTTAGCCTGAGAATGGGGTGCATATTTATTTACAAGAAATGTTAAATTGTGACACCTGTCTCACAGGTTGTCTGACCTAGGAATGAGCCTCCCAGTCCAGTGGAAGGTGTCCCTGCAGAGAGGCTGGAAAGAGATGATTCCTGTGGTCCCTTCCAACTCAGTCCATTCTATGATTCTATGATACTATAAGTACACAGGCTTGTAATTTATATTTATATGGCCATACACTGAGATCTTTTTGTCTCTGTGCTGTCATTACAGCTTCAGGAGCAACTGCATAATATGAGGAATATTCAGAACAAAACTGACACCAGGCTTGGAAGACTCCTTTAAGGATTACAGAGAGTTGAAAGGGTAGTATTAATGTGACAAGGGCATCTCACAAAGAAAGGGAATTATTTCTTGTTTCTGAGAATAGCCTAGAAATACATTTCTCATCTAAGATGGAAAAGGCCAAGCTCTGCATTAGTAAAATGGCTACTATAAAAGGAGTAAGAGAGTAAAGGAATTGATTACTTTACTCTGCAGCAATTCAAAACCAGATATATGAAAATATTAACATGATTAAATGACAAGATATTGAGTAGTCCTGCAACATGTCAGAGTTTAGATTGTTTTATTGAAGAGCAGTTCAGGCCATTTAGGACAACCTCTGGCAGCTTTTTCCAGCTGTGATGCCCCAATGTCCAGTCCTTCGGACAGACACAGATCAATTTTATGTCCGCATTTCTGTAGGAACAATTCAGCACCCTGACAACTGACAGATGACAGGACAGATCTTCCCACAGGAGAAAATGGCTCCAATTTCTGCAGCTCTTTGCAAGAAATAGTTAAATTGTGTGGCTCAGAATTAAAATTCATAGAAACACAGAAAATGGGGATAGGAAAGCGCCACTAAGGTCATTTTTGTCCCTGCCCTTCCTTCTGCCAATGCTTTGTCTAACACTTTGTAGCCAATTTGAAATGCTCTCTACTTACCCAGAGCTTTTAAGAGACCCTCGTTTGATTTATGCACAGCAGAAAATGATACCTTTTCTCCAGAGATGGACAATTTCCCTCATTCAAAGAGTTGTGTAATCAATTTCATTTACCAATTACAGCCCTTCTGCTGCTGTTAACATGAGGCCACTGGGGCACTCTGGAAGGCAAGAAGTTAATGAGATTGAGGATGGGATCAGGAGGGTCTCCTGAATGCTTTCTTTTGTCCTGACAGTCCAGTAAATCTTGAGTAAGCCAAGTGCTTCAGAAGGAAGAAACAGCTTTGGAGACCTGAGTTGTATCCCTATTCATCCAGCTGTGGGTTAGATGGGTTTGCTGTTTTACAGGGACACATGGAGTTTGGCAGGGCAGAGAGAAATGGTGATCCAAACTTCCTAAAAGCTGGTGGGTATTCCCTGGGAAGTGCAGAGCACCTCCCAGTGGGGACTGAAGTGGGTTTTCAGTCCTCAGCCTCAGGTGGGGTAAATGCTGTCTGGAAGAGGCACTTTCCTTTCACATGGCATGGACATGAATTTTGGATCTCCCTAGAAATTTGTAGCCTAAGCCTGCAAAGCCTTAAGTGACTTCGCTCTTGATGCGCTCCTCCCACACCCCTGAGTCTTAAAAATGGGTCTGAGGCCCCTATCACCCCTTCCAGAGTTTGTCAAAATGCCTCTCCCCAGGGGCTGGGGAGTGTCTTGCCCAAAAGAATAAATGTTTATCAACCTTTTCTTTCAAATTGATATAAATCTTCTGTTCAAGACACAGGCCATAAATATAAAACTAAGCTTTCCCTGGGGATAAACTGCAATAGTCTACAGCTGAATCTCTTTTGAAATAACTGGCACTGCCTGAAGTCAGAAATAGAACACTGAACTTGGAGGGATACAAATATGATCTGGTACAGACTTCCTAGGCCTGCCCAGATCCTCCTCATATGGTTTGTCTGGAATTTTGACTCACCATTTGCTTGACGAGGGTCCTGCTTTCCAAGTGGCTGTCCCAAGCCTTATCCAGCCTGAATTGATGTTCCTGGTGACAACCAACAAGGACTCATCTCCCCTTCCTGCTGAGTACCCTGCAGAAATCCCTAAGCCTCCTGTGCCTGGTGGGAATCCAGAGCTGGAATGAGTTGGCTGTGCTGCAAAACCCCCCTGGCAAGACAAGTGCCATGGATACAGCCCAGTTTGACCCTGCCATGGGGACATGGCTCTCAGGATGGAGTGAACCTCCCCTCCCAGCAGTGCTGGTGACTGGGACACCAGGCAGGGTGCCTGGAGCCAGCTCTGGCACCCCTGAGCATCTCCCATGCCCCAGCAAAACTTCCTAAGTGGCCCATGCGCTGTGGCCCTCAGCAGGATAAACATTTCATGTCATCCCTCAGGTGCATAAAAATAATTTTCAAGTGATTGGGTCCAAATGGCATAAACATGGATCCATTCTGCTGATGTTTCTTTTCACATCCTTACTGTAAGAACTTATATTGCTCCAAGAAAAAAAAAAAAAAAAAAAAAAGAGAGAAAAGGAACAACTACATAAATGCACATTTCAGGGATGGCCTAGCTCTAAATGTGGTTGCAGTGTATAGAAAAGCCAAGCATAAAGGCTCTGGAGAGAGTGATGCAAGGAGAAATCTGAATTTATTTTCCACTTCCTTTCCCATCCTGTGCCAGCAGAAACACAGGCAATGAAAAAAAGCAATTTGATGAAGCAAAATATTTCAGTTCAATGTAGCATTTTTTAACGCATTATACATGACCTTTGTTATCTTGGCAGAATTTCTACTTTGAATTTGCTTCCTCTTGATTGTCTTTGTTCAAAACTATTTCAAATTGTGAGAGAATAAAAACCTTCATGTGGTAATGGCTGACTAACTAAAATTATTCATGTAAATTTCTAAAGGAAGTTTTCAGTGAAAACAGAAAATTACTGATCAAGAAGTCTTTATGAAAGTGTTTCCCTTTTCTGTTCAGCTCTCAGAAAGCACACAGGGCTCTTCTAGAGCGGAAATAAATCTATTTCCTACAGGAACACCTCAAACTCCACCAGAACCACGCACATCTTTTTGAGTTGCAGCTGACCCTCAATTTTTACTGCTGCCATTCTTCTGATATTGATACAAAGCTCAGATTCAGTCCTGGGCCTTAGGGTTGCTTTGGCTCTAGAGAAGCAGTAAGTGAAGAACTCTGTGTAGGGGTCTGAATGCCTCGAGAGCAGTGGCAGATGGTAATATCTTGCATTACATATAATTCACACCTTAATGGGCCTGATCCAAGTCGGAGTCCTCACAGGATTTGCTCATAAATACTGCAAAACTGTGCTGTTTTTAAGATAATTGAAGTGTCCTTCATGCTGGCTTATAGCTTTTAAAGGACTTTCAACTTTACTCAGACTGAAAATAAAATAATGTCTTATGGGTTCTTGTAAGAATTCTTGCCTGTAATTAGTATAAGAACTGATTTATCTGTGGCACACACCACTGCAGGAGGTGTGAGGGTGATTAAGATGATCTCCTGGGAAGTTTGAGATAAGGGTTAAATGCTGTAGGACAAGACCACCAGCTTGGTCTTTATTTTGGTGTGTAAGGATATCACTGTCACGCTCTGCTTCTGATGTGAGAAAGAGTAAGGACAGTTTGGGAAAACTCCAGTTCTGTATTTTTCTTGGATTTTTTTAACAATTTAAATTAAATTTCTCTTTCAGATTTTAAAGAGGATCTTTTGGCATGCAGAAATGTTTATTTTAATGCCCAAAATCTTGCCAGACTCAGCTTAAAGGCTGACTTGGGTATTTTAGAAGGTTTTGTTTGGTACAGTTTCTTTTTTCTTTCAAAGGAATGCTTTCACATTTATTCCATGGCTTGGAGAATGTCATCCAAATGTTAAAATCAGGTGCACCAGGGCAGGTACCTCAGTCCCCAGCCAGAAGAGTCTCATGCAGGCAGGGAGTGAGTACAAGCACAGCTCTGAGGGAGGAGGGTGGTGACAGTGGCACCACCCAAATTGCTGCTGCCAGGACGGTGACTCAGATGACTGACTGAGTCACAGTGTCTCCCTCCCCTTCCTCTGACCAGGGAAGGTACTGATGTTCTGCTGGTGCCTTGGAGATGTAAAGTATATTATTCCCACCATGCTGTAGAAGCCAAAGGAACAAAAGTTTCCTCCTCACTGTCCATGTGATCTTGCTCTGGGTAGTCTGATCAGGGGGAAGAAAGGGGAGGCCTGACTAACAGCCAAGTGACCTCTGGAAGCAGCAACTAGTCAGTGCAGATTGCCTTTGGAATCAGGGGAGGAGGCCAGCATCCTCCAGAGCATGATTCAAGGCAGAAGGCTCCGGTGGAAGACATGATTTGTATGGGAGTGGGGATGCCTTACTGTGGATGGAGATTCCATTGAAATGGACAGTCGTGCCACATTCTTGCTGGTACTGGTTGAATCTTGTGAGTATTGATTGAAATCTCAGGATTCGTAGAGGCAAGCAGCAACTCCTACATTTTCAGATAAGATCTAATTGCTTAGAAGGACATCCTGATTAAAGTCAGCAAATCAATATACAGCAATGTAGCTTAAATCGATAAGATAAGGCTCTGCCTGCTGAAAGATCTGCTCTCAGTGCATTGGGAAATCCCCCCACTTAATGAGGTTTGGAAAATAGTGCCAGGCATTTCATCTGTGTTGAAAATGTCTTGGGAGGCATGTATTCCTTCCTTCTGGTCTTTCCCTAGCTTCCACTTCTCACTCCTATGACTTTAAGTCTTAAGTCATCTCTTTCTTGAAAGAAGGTTGGTGCCTGTGTTCTTGATTCTCTGTCTCCACAACTAAACTGCCCAGGTTTTAATTAGTATATAAAGGTTGCTTTGGTTTGTTCTCCTTTGTTGTTTTTGGGTTTTTTTAATAATAAAAACCAAAACAATTCTTTTTTCTTTGAATTGCTTTCCTTGAGTTACAGAAAATCTCTTTGATGCTCACATGTTGTACCATTTTTTTCTTGTTTTATACACCTTCATCTTGAGTCTTCCTCCACTTTCTGGAATACTTTTTTTTAATTGTAGCATTGTGGCATTAGATTCTGCTAGTTCACCACCCTGGCAGTATCACATATAAGTCTGGGAATCAACACAGTGAATAATTCAAATGGTTATTCTTCAGCACTACTTAGAATAGCAAACCTCCATTTATAGATGTCCCAAAATCAATGGGAGATGGATTTCTTCTGTTGCTTGACAGATTAATAATCTTATCCAATTCATTTCCAGAGATACTAATTTTTTGTTCCTTGGCCAATACCAGACTAAATTCCTTTCAGCAACTGAGTACAAAACCATCATGGTTTCCCCATCCCAAAGTTTTCCTGACACACAATAATAACAACTCTTGAAATGAAATATTCTGACAATGGCTAATGACAGCCTTGCTGCATGAATTAATTTCAGAACCTGAGTTGCCCTTGGCTTGCACAATTCTCGCTCCTTCCTGACTGCAGTGCCTACAAATGGCCTGGTCTTCCTCAGGAAGAAAATAGGAAAGAAAGTTTCATAATTACAAATATTTATAATTATGTGTATATACATATTTATATGAATTCTAAGATTATATGTTTATTGCAAGTCACTCCTCATTTTCTCTGAGGAATTTTTCAGAGGTTTACAGACACTTTGAAAGCTTAGGAAAAATATACAACAGCCAAGGATAAGGATAAACCAGATATGATTTACTACTCATAGCAAAAGTGAAGAAAAAAAACGTGGGAGAAATAGACACTTAACATGCTTTCTTGTAGATGTCATATTCCTTCAGACTCATGGTCAATCTTCACTCTTATTTGCAACCACAAAGTGATGATGTGTTGGGGTGCGACACTGGTGGCTTGGTTCTTTTCCCCAGGACTGAGATTGACGAGAGAGACTTGTTTTCTTGTGTTCGGGGTCAGCTGTTTATTCTTTCTTATCTCAATTACATATTTACAGAGTACAAGGAGCTATGTACACTAGGGATGCAAGGTGCAAATGGAGAGAGGAAGAATCTCTCCAAAGCCTTTTATGTGTCTATTTACCCAAAATCAAATGCCAAGTAACTTATTTTCTTTAGTGACTCAATGACCTGACAAATGTGAGCTGCAATGCAGATTATTTCATCCAATCACTCATTATTACCCAAAAACCCTTAGGAAGAAGATGAAGAGGGAAGAAGAAAAAGAAGATGGAGAAAGAGACAATGCCCCAAATCTTCCATCTTGTATCTTACATATTAATATAACTAAAACTCCAAACGCTAACTTTTTCACCCATTGATTTAACACAATTCTATGTAACTCACACACTCACATTCTCAAATTCTCTACTTAGTTCTAGAAGCTTTCTCCATGGCTTTAAGTTAAACTCAGTGTTCTCTTGGGTGTCAGTACCTGTCAGCACAGATAATGGAATATTTCCTGTGCCTCTGACTCCAACAGTGATGTTTTACGGTCTGTGATTAGGAAGAGGTTATCTTTATCAAGCTTTCTAATGTATTATATTCATAGAACTGATTGTCATGATTTTTTTACTCACCAGCTGATAAATACTTTCAAAAATTGCTTTTCTGTGTGTTATTTGAGCCCTCGTTTTGATGAGAAAAAATATTGGCCTCAAGTCAGACTTCTCTAACATGGGCTAGGGTTTTACAGCTCAGCTTGGTCATCCACTGAAAAATATGACTCATCTTCTAAATCAGAAAAAGAAATAGCACTTGGATCTGGTTTGGATAGTTCCGATCCATTTACCCCACTAGCATTTTTCCAGTTCCTGTCTCAAAGTACCTGTGATCATTTCCCTGTGTACCAAAGAAAGTTCTGAAAGGTAACAGAACAAGGAGAGGGAAGAGTTGCAATCCCTGTAGGGAAGAGGTATAGCTGTAGCATTATGTAAAAAAATTTTTTTGCTGCTTATAATTTCAGTTCAGTACTTTAGTGCTTCAGATCTTCCCCCCAGATGTGGAAAGCCCAAGTGGAATTTCATTGTTTGCCCTACAGCATTTAACCCAGATCCTGCATCAGAGCCTGGGGTGGCCCTTCACCTATCAGTTAGTTTAGAGGTACCGATGAAGGCACTCTCACATAGAGGGAGTTTGAAAGCTCTCAAGCAAGGGTTGCTGCATGCCCAGAGTCATCAGGCACCCCTCAAAATGCATTTTCAACCTTCAGCGAACCTTTCACAGTGGTGACTAGCTCCTGGAATCCTCAGAAATCCTGGGAGGCCTTGGGAATAGCAGTTCCAGCAGCTCAGGGAGTGATGCTGCCCCTCTGCCCAGCCCTGCCAGGCACATCTGGAGAGCTGTGTCCAGCCCCGGGCTCCTCAGCACAGGAGGGACAGGGAGCTCCTGGAGCAGGGCCAGCAGAGGCTGCAGAGATGATTTAGGGTCTGGAGCATCTCTGACAGGGAAAGGCTGAGGGAGCTGGGGCTGTCCAGCCCCGAGAGGAGCCAGGCTCTGCTCCTCAGCACAAAAGGAACAGGCAGGAACTGATGGAATTTATTCTGGTGTTGTGAAGTGCCTCAGGGAAGTAAAGACTTAGTTTCAGATAAGCATTGTGAAAGGAGGGGAATGGCTGTAAGCCATGTGTGCGGATTTTGACCTCCTGTGTTGGGGGATGGGTATGTGAGCCCTGGATTAAGTTACCCCACCCCAAACCCCTTGTGAAGGGTAGCCCAGGAGTTCTGACTGGGTTTGAGTCCCTGGGGGTTTCTCCCTTGTTGTGTTTCTAGTGGTCCCTGACCCTGAACTCCACCCTCAAGGGTGGAGACCCTCAAGAGTTCTGTCCCTCAAAAGCCCCTGCTGTGCCTCTGTTCGGGGCTCTCTGTTCTGGATCTGAGTTTGTTCCAATGATGAATAAATGGTTTCATGAACTGGGAGCCCGTCTCGGTTGGTGTTCCATGCTGGTCTCCAGAATCCTGCTGCTTCCCTAGACGAGATCCTGAAGTTGCGGACTACAGGACTGGTTTTGAGTCTTAAAATGTTTGACTCCATTACTGTTGCTCTTTCATTTCAATGAATTTGATTGATTTTCCTCACTATAACTGTTAAAAGATCCCCTCTGCTTTAAGAAGATGCCTGTGATGCAGCAGTTCTGTCATACCAAAAAGTGTATTTTTGGGAATAGGAAAAGTAATATTGTCTTTCACTTCACTGATAGTTTTCCAAACTGTGCAATTTATCAACAGAAAAGGAGTTCATGTCACAATGACTGCAAAAATGTTGCACTGTTATTAAATGCTACTACCTCAGAACTTCCTTAAATTCCTCCAGTGAGAAGTAAATCGACATTTCTCATGATGACTCCCCGTTTTTTTCTGGTTCTTTTTCTTTTTTTTTTTCCTTTTTTTTTTTTTTATAAGCTTTGAATGTATTAGATATCTCACGACATTCAAATACCATGTGGATCTGCTCCTCAGGAATTACTAGGGTTTCACCTGACTTAGCATGAGGAACCAGAGGAAGTGAGGATGGAGAATCTTAGAAGAAAATATTAATTGCAACAAAGCATGGTTTTAGATTTCTGTTCCTTTAAAAATTTTCAGATTGCTACTACTGTTCTTGCAGATTACTAAAATTTGACAGTGTTATTATTACTTCTACTGCTGAACAGGATAGAGGAACCATTAATGTCTCAGAGTTTGCAGGAAACAGCATTAGTAGTGTTGGAGTGTCTAGAAAGTCAGTGCAACTTAAATAGTTTGTAGCCTCTAGAAGTATTTTCAGTGTTTATTTTCTAATGACAAAACAAAATGTTTGCCATCTGTGAAAGTAAATATCTCAAAATTGCTGATTTACAGCAAGTTTGCCTTTGCTACCTGACTTGTTTGCCCTTGGCTGTCAACATTCTGTAATGCTTTACACTGCCAAAGTCCTGCTTTTTCCAGACTGCTTGAACTTGTGCTCCATGTTTAAATGATTTTGTGGGACTGGAGAGGACCTATGCTTGGACACAGCAACACAGTGAAACACAGCAAAATCTTTAATACAGTCATACAAACACTCGGATTTTCCTTTTGTCTTATTGCATACAAGCAATGAATGAGCAAAAGAGATTTTCTGAGGGGAAAAAAACCCCAGTAATCACTGACATTTGAAATGAAGAAGGGAGAGTGCCAAGAGGAAGCAACCAGGCTGATGGTGCTAAGCAATGGCACCAGAAGAACAGGCAGGAACTGATGGCCAGGAAGTACCTCAGTACCAGGTAAGGTAATAGAGCAGTTTATACTGAGTGTCATCATGCAGCACTTACAGGATGGCCAGGGGATCAGACCCAGCCAGCATAGGTTTAGGAGAGGTAGGTCGTGTTTGACCAACCTGGTCTCCTTTTATGACCAGGTAATCTGCCTGGTGGATGCTGGAAAGGCTGTGGATGTTGTCTAGTTGGCCTGCAGCAAGGCCTCTGACACTATCTCCCACAGCACACTCCTGGAAAAGCTGGCAGGCCTTGGCTTGGACAGGAGCACTCTGCTCGGTTAAGAAATGGCTGGATGGTCAGGCCCAGGGAGTGGTGGTGAATGGAGTTGCATCCAGCTGGCAGACAGTCACCAGTGGTGTCCCTCATGGGTCTGTGCCAGGGCCAGTTCTGTTCAATATTTTTTTGATGACATGGCTGAGGGTATTGAATCTGTCACTAGTAAATTTGCAGATGACACTAAGCTGGGAGCGTGTGTTGATCTGTTGGAAGGTAGGAGGCCTCTGCAGAGAGATTTGGAATGGTTGGATGGATGGGCAGAGTCCAATAAGATGAAGTTTAATAAGTCCAAGTGCCAAGTCCTGCATTTTGGCCACAATAACTCCCTGCAGTGCTACAGGCTGGGGACAGTGTGGCTGGACAGTGCCCAGCCAGAAAGGGACCTCGGGATGCTGGTGACAACCGGCCGACCATGAGCCAGCAGTGTGCCATGGTGGCCAAGAAGGCCAATGGCTCCTGGCCTGGATCAGGAGTAGCGTGGCCAGCAGGAGCAGGGAGGTCATTCTTCCCCTGTACCCGGCACTGGTGAGGCCGCTCCATGAGTGCTGTGTCCAGTTCTGGCCTCTCAGTTCAGGAAGGATGTTGAGACGCTTGAGCACGTCCAGAGGAGGCAACGAGGCTGGTGAGGGGCTGGGAACACGAGCCCTGTGAGGAATGGCTGAGGGAGCTGGGGTTGTTTAGCCTGGAGAAAAGGAGACTTGGAGGTGACCTTATCACTCTCTACAACCTCCTGAGAGGTGGGTGTAGTCAGGTGGGGGTCGGTCTCTTTCTCCAGGCCACCACTGACTGAACGAGAGGACACAGTCTCAAGATGTGCCAAGGGAAATTTAGGTTGGATACTAGGAAAAAGTTTTTCATGATAAGAATAATAAAATACTGGAATGGTTTGACCGGGGAGGTGGTGGAGTCACCATCCCTGGATGTGTTCAAAAACAGAGTGGATGTGGCACTTGGTGCTATGGTCTAGTTGAGGTGTTAGGGTTGGGTTGGACTTGATCATCTTGGAGGTCTCTTCCAACCTTGTGATTCTGTTGAATTCTGTTGAATTCTGTTCAACTTCCCTGGGCAGTGACCGACCACTGAGCAGATTGTCCAGAGAGGGTGGGGAGTATCCTCACTGGAGATATTCTGGACCCCTCTGGACACAATCCTGTGCCCTGTGCCCTGGATTGCCCTGCTGGAGCAGGGAAGTGGGACCAGTGATCCATTGTGGTGCCTTCCAGCTTGGCCCATTCTTGGATTCTGGGAATATCCAAAAACCAGAAGGAGGTACTCGCACCATCTCACTCCATTCTGCAGCTTGCTGTGCTTACAGATGATCCTTTTTAAAAAATAAATCAGCAGTTACTATCATTCCAGGAAAGTGACCTAATTTCTCCTATACAACTGTGATGGGCCTAATGGAATGATTTGGGTAGATGATGGATAGGGGTGAATTCTGAAGTCATTTGAACCCGAAGATGGCAAGGGTTAAAAGAAGAACTGTACATATTATAACAAAATCGTCTTTTGGCCTCTTAGAAAACAGAAAGTGTCACTTCATGCACTCTTGTGTGACTTAGCAAAGGTGGATGAAGGAAGCAAAACTCTCCTTCCGTGCCAAGAGTTTAGGTAAATACTGAGGTTTAAAAATTAGTCCAGTCAGTGGGTGACTGAACTGAAAGGTCAGCTGCTAAATTGAGTGTTTCTAGTGCTAAACCTGGGGAGCTTAGAGCCAACTGAAGATCTGTTTAACAAACATTGCTTGCAAGCTCTGTGGTGGGTCTCCAAGCCAGAGCAGCTGTACTTTGGGGACTGGTTTGAAAAGAGGAGGAGAAATGAAGGAGTTAGGACAGGTACTACAGCTGCTCCTTATGAACCTCACCAAATAGCAAATGGGAAATCAATAGACGAGTATATTCTAGCAGAAATTCAAAGTGGAATTCAAAGAGGAAGGCTAGACTGATAGGTTCTAGCAAGTTGGGAGGGCATTGCTAGAGAAATACTGGCGTCTGCAAAGCTCAAAGCTCAGGGACTTACCTCTTTACTGCTTCACTCCCCCGTTCCATTTCCTCTCCTCAGGAGCAGCTCTTTTATTTAATCCATGAGAAATTGTTTGCTGGGATGCATTCACTTCCAGAGGTAGAAAGGAACAGGAACAGGCAACATTAAGTAGTGGGACAGAAGCTGAGAATTTAAATAATCTGGGAAAAAGTGGGGTGTCCAGTGGGGAAAATGAGTATGCAAGTGAAAAAAAAATAAATACAGCTGAGCAGTAATTGCAGGTAGGATTCATCCTGGAGGAGATGGCAAGATGTGCAGTGAGGAATCAAAGTTTCATAGGGCTGCGTTTCACCGTGTGGATTCACTGAGGGAAAAGTCAATGGTAGCAATGGTCTGGAATGAGATGTAGCAGTGGCACTTCATCTCACCTCATCCTTCCCTGGAGATACAAGGTGCTCTTTTCAGGTGGTTGAGGTTTTGCTCAAGGTCCTGCAGTACCTGAAAACTCTCCCCTGGGGCTCTCTGAGCCACAGCTCAGCCTGCAGGGTTGGAAGACATTCTTCATGGGCTTGATGAAATGGGAAATACACTCTGGGGTTGCAATAAAACGAAACTGTTTCCTGTTCCGCCTGTAAACATTCCATAGGAAATTGAGGCAGTTTTCACTGGAGACAAGGAAACTACCACCAGCCAGGAAAAGTTGCTTTAACTGTGAAAAACAGCAAACTTCTCCTTATGGCAAATGCACTGAAATGTACACTTTTATCCAGGGGTTGGAATTACACCCTTTTCTCAGAGAACAGCTGCATTTGCTGGTGGGAATGGTAAAGTTTTGGCCTGGATCCAATTTGATAATACCTACAGAAAGATGCAAAGAGGGTTTTTTCTTGTTTGTTTGTTTATTTTTTTCTTTTTTTGTTTTGTTTTGCTTTAATGTCATTTTGCTTTCTTTGAATATAAATTCTTCCAAAAAAAAAAATCTGGTCACTGGTAGATCAGCCTTGCAAAGGTGCTGAGTGCTCTGGCCGTGATCCAAAAGTGCACTTAAATCTAACTCTGAGGACATAATTAGTCTTGCCAGTTTCAGTGGGGCTGTTGACATGCTTAAAGTTAAGCATGTGACTAAGTCCACTGCTGCAAGAATGCTTAGCCCTTTGTAGGGTTAAGCCCAGCTCTGTGCTACACAAAAGAGCTTTTGTTCAGCCTTGAATGATGAGGACAGGCAATGGAAGGAATAAACACCGTTTTTTAAATAAATATTGTGCTGATCACAGAGATAGTGCACATGTTATTAATGCCGAGCCTGTCATCACATTTTATTAGCAGCATTTTAGCAGCACAAATGAGATGACTCACTCCTCTGAACCACGTCTTCATGATCTCTTTGTACCTGAAATGCCTGAATGGTTCTGTACCATGGTAACTCTGCAGCTGTTGGTGTTTGCATGGACCTCTGTGCATCTTCAAGCTCTGTACTCTGAATACACCAAGTCAGTCCTGTGAGGAGCAGCTGAGGGGCTCAGCCTGGAGAAAAGGAGGGACTTTTTCACTCTCTACAATTCTCTGACAGGAGGGTGCAGCCAGGTGGGGTCAGGGTCTTCTCCCAGGGAACAAGAGACAGGAAAAGAGGAAACATCCTCAAGCTGCACCAGGAGAGGTTCAGGTTGGACATCAGGAAGAATTCTGTCATGGAAAGGGTGATTAAGCACTAGAACAGGCTGCCCAGGGAGGTGGCGGAGTCCCCACCCCTGGAGGTTTTCAAGAAATTACTCAGTGCTCTGGTTGATAAGGTGGTACTCAGTAAAAGGATGGACTTGATAATCTGGGAGGTCTTTTCCAGTCTAAATGATTTTGTGATTCTGTGAAGTCAGCTCTGAGCAGGCTGCTGGATCTGTCTGGTGCAGAGACACCACACAGAGGCACTGACTCACCTTAAGGAATGAAGTGACCCTGGCAATGCGACAGCCATGTCCTAGCTTTGGGCTTCACTCATCCCTTGCACAGTGCTCCCACTTCTGGGGCTGTGCAGCTGCAAATGGCCTGGATCAGATCACCCCATGTCTACATCATGGAATTACAGAATGATTTGCATTGCAAGGGACCTTAAAGTCCATCTCATTCCCAGCCCCTGACATGGGAAGAGACACTTTCCACTATCTCAGGTTGCTCAGAGCCCCATGCAACCTGGCCTGGAACACTTCCAGGGATGCTGTTCTGAAGGCGAGGTTATCCCTGGTTCCTGTTAATAGATCCCTTGGGATGGGTTAAAGTGAAACAACACTGAATGATTGATGTTTATAAATATATATATATTCAAACTTTATTTTAGAACAATTGGTTTGCAATAGGAAGCAGGTTTTTAGCCATTTTAGTTATGATTATAGTAATACAGCAATATAAAAGCATAAAAATAACACTTAAGCACATCCAGAGATGGCAGATTGTTTTGAGTCATTACCCACTAATATTCCAGTCTCCCAGAAACCTATGCCAGTGTCTCACCACCAATCATGGAAGAATTATTTTCTAATATCTGATCTAAACCTAATTTCTGTCAGTCTGAAGCCACTGATCGAGGCCAGTGCATGCTCAGGCAAAGAGTGTGAAAAATGGACAAGGCCACAGTGCTGCTATTTCAGATCCCATTATCCTGGCAAGCTCTTGGGCAGGTTCTCCCTGGAAGCTTGGACAGCTTGAAGCAATGAGGCCCACAGGATTTCCTTGCAGAGGTGTTCTTGCAGGCAGGCCAGTGCAGTGAGGGACTGGTGGTGTGGCATTTTTCATGGTGCAGCAAAGGGAATGTGAATGTTTGCAGGCATTTTTCTCCCTAACATTCCCATTTTTGGTCACACAGTCCCAACTGAAACATAGCAGAAGCAGTGGTAAAGTATCAAAGGGAAAGGTAGTGGGAGGACAGATTTTGCACATTGTTGAGCTGTGATTGTTGAGGTCTGTAGAAGTGAGTCACTGAACCATTCATGCTAATAATGAAAATGAAACATTCTTAAAACATAATTAAGAAAAATGCCTGAAGCTTAAATAAATCATCTTCCCCTATTTACTCCTTATTAATTTTTCCATTCCAAATATTCTAAGCCTTGGCCTAAGTTTTTACTTTCCAGGGCATGTGTGCTTTTAATTCTTTAGGTTCTCTTATATTTTGTCTCATTGTTGGTCCAAACTACTTTTTAATGGCATTCCTATAGTTTTACTTTTTTCGTCTGAAAACGGCAATGTTGACAATTACTAATTCCAAACAGGGGGAAAAAATATGGGAAATCAGATTTCAGAAGACAAATCTAAATTTCAGTGGCCCAAATAGTTGTCACTTCGTAGACAAAGTCTTTCCAACTGAACAGTTTTGGATTTAAGAGCTGCAGAATCATCTCTGAAGTTGTCCAACACAATATTCACATTCAAAATTACTCCAACAGGTCTTTGAGATCATATTTTTATTTCCACGGGGTTGATGCAATCCTTACCCTGCGAGCAAAGTCTGCAGCTAATTTCTGCTCATGATTCACCAGAGTTCAGCAGCCTGGAGGGCACAGAGAAAGGCACAGAGGATCTGTTCTGGCAGGTTAAAAGATCAATTTCTGAATACTAAAAATAACTTCTTTATATTTCCATCCCATCTTGCTTCCAAGGACCTGACGTTTGGCAAAATTGAATGAAGTAAACCTTGCAGCACTTCTGTGAGGTCAATGTAAATATCATCCCCATTGACAGGTAAATGAAATTATAGCACAGATGAAGACAAAGACCTGGATTCAGATCCCATACAGAAATGCATCCTCTCTTACAGGTGCTGCTGGCAGGATCAGGGGACATTTTTTTCTGAAATAATTAAATGCGGTCCAGAAGTCATTGCCCAGACACAAAAGCCCATTTTTGGCTTGAGGAAATGAGAAGACATTGCTCATGGACAGCTCTGGAAAGTTCTTACTCACAACCAGGCAGAGTCCTCTGGAAGAAACTGAAAGCAAGAATTGTGAAAGAACATTGTTTTTTTGACTATTCAAAATGTTTTTCCTACTAGACTGAAATGAAAGCACACAGAAAATTCTGAATACCAGAAGAAAATGGAATTTCAAATAATTTTCCTCCCAAAAACTCTTGGTGATTCATATTTGTCGAGATGAGGACTGAGGGATGGGGCCACCTTGCTTTGAGATGATTTATTGCTCAAGTAGCCAGATAAGATGTCAGTCGGAAGGCGCCAGATTTAGAGAAGCAACAAGTCAGCCATAGCTCGAGGAAGTCACGGGTTTCTTCTTTGCATGGCAATATGTAACATTTTAGCCCAATAGGCACTTGACAAGAAGCTTGTTTTCACTTATTAACCCATCACCTTTACTTAATTTTGCTACACTGTGTCTGTTTCTTAGCCAATAAGCTGACAGGTCATGTACTCACGCAGACTTCTATTACAGTTTCTGGATCTCTAACCTACTCTGTAAGTCACACAATTACAGCTTAAACTTCAAACTACTCAATTACCCAATATAATTTCTTACCTACTTTAGGCATATTCTTACTTATAACTATAGAGACATAAGTTTATAATTTCTCTACCCAGTATCTGTGTACCTTCATCACTACATCAATCCAAGCTCTTTCTAAGGCTGCAGGCTGAACCCTTCAGTATCTGCAGAAGTTTCTATTTTTCGGTTTCCAACACATATTCTTAACCCCTGTTTTTGTTTTGTAATTGTAGAAATAAGTTTGCAATAAAAAATGAAACTTTTTTTTCCAGGAAGTTCAAAAGAGATTATGGGCTTAACCTGGACAAAATAAAGCAAAGTAAACCCCTTGAAATTAATATTATTGGTTGAGTTTTTCTTTTCTCCTGGGAACAAAAATGTCTCCATTGAATCTCTGTGTCCTTCAGACTCTGGGAAGAAAATGTGTGAAACATCTTTTTGTTATTCCTTGGCAGCCTCAGATGGTTTTAAGGATACTTTTTTTTTTTAAATTGATGAGCTTTCTTAAGCTTGCTATACATCATTATCCAGTTGCTCAGAATATAATCAGTGGGGTGAAAAAAACTTAAGGGGGTAGAAAGACAAGAGAGGGTGAAACAGAGAACAAGATTGATTTCCCCCACATTTAGCTGTCCTCACTTAGTTTAATCTCTCAGATGAGAGAGATAAATCACTCCCTTGAGGTGCTTGAGACAGAGCCCCACGTGAGCAGCTTGAGCCAGACATCCCATTTTCAGGGAGCTGATATTCAGCAGGACTAATCCTGCCTCATTCCTGCCTCTCCTCTTCCAGCTGGAATTGGCAGCTCCGATGGACAGTCAGTCTCATGGAGCTTCAGTTCCCATCCTGGACAGATTTTGAGTGATTTGCTTATTTAATAGTAGTAAAGAAATAAATACCAGTTTCCATGAATTATTGTGCCATTAATTCATAACTCCATGTCTTGAATAAGGCTGGGTTGGTTGTAGATTCAACTTGGATGCAAGAACAGCAGAAGTCCAGGGTGGAAGTCCACCAAGCTCAGCATCCTGGCCCATGGAAATATAAATACCACATTCCTTGGAAAACAGGTGAGTATCAAGTAAATCTCAAGTGACACTCCCCCAGGATACTCTTCCAGTTTCTAATAACCAGCTTGAGGATTACCTGAGATAAAGGTGATACCTTGTAGTTGTTCATGTTTTGACAGCCTAAATGGTTTTGATCCTGTGAAAATAAAACCCGGCAGGAATACAGCATTCCTTGCAGCCTGCACCTCCACTTTTATGAGGAGGAGAACCTAAGGGATGGCTGGAGTTCCTGATGACCAGTCTTGGCTGATTGAAACGTCACTCACTTGCCACCTGTGACCAGTGTACTTTGTGCAACATGGATTTCAATGTAGAATAATTCAATCTCTCACTTTACTTGACAATGTGCTGAATTAACTGTGAAGAGCTGAGTGGACCAAAAGGTACCTTGAGTTTGTAGTTAAAGGTCCATTATGTGGGGTAAGAGGAATTTGTAGTCCAAATACCCACAGGAAAATGAGCAAACCAAAGTGATGCTTCAAGAGAGCAAAATCAGGGCCTGATTTTCATGTGAGTGCTTGAAAATTCATGTACCTGTGGATGCACGCGAAAGGTCAAGCAAACAATGACATAAATACATAGAAATGGTTTTCCTTTGTGGAAATCAGGGCCTTCTGATGTCTCTGCTTGAAAGAAAAGCATGATTCCTATCTTGGACCACAGATTCATTAGTTGAGGTTCCCTGAAAGATTTGAGGAAAATTCATGTGTAGAGAGTTCTGATTGCAATGTCAAGATAATGAGAAAGAAGCACTACAACATCAGAGGAGAAGGAGAGAGAAGAGTTGATTAAGAATGTCAGCTATAAAATAACAAAAAAAAACCAAAAAAACAAACCCAAACTGTGGTGGTGGTGGTAGTGCTTTGCATGAAGATCCTTTTTTAATTTCCTTCAGAAAAAAAATCTATTTCCTGACCTGCTAAATTATTGGATGGAGCAGGAGTTGGCTACCCAATCCTATTCTGTGCAGGCAAGTCTCTTTTTTAAGGGGCTGCACTTTAGCACATGTTCAAGGCAAGCTTGCATTGCTATCTAAATATTTTGAATTCAACCATATGCTGAAGCACATCCTTCAGTTATAATGTCAAGCATGTACTTTGGGGAAAAAAGAAGTAAAAAAATCACTTTGTCATTGAAGTCAGAAATTTTGACTCTGCTCAGAATGTGGGACTGCTTGGTATAAGCTGCCATTTAATGTAGCATGTTTTCAGAGTAGAAGTATATTTCATTATGTCCAAATCTATCACAAGGCCAAATTAATCTCTGGTACACAATAGGGATGGCTCTCACCCACTGCATTTTTTTTTCCCTTGAAAATCAAAATGTAGCATCCAATTTTTATTTATAAAACCAAATAAATTGGTATTTTTTAATTTTACTCAATTAATTTATAAGCAAAATAAGCAAGGTACAGACAAACAGTGACAATAAACTATTAAAACCAGGTAAATTTTCAGGCATACAAACAACAGACTTTCTGTTGTTCATTTGTCTACTGGCTACATAGAAAATAAACTTGGTGTAACTCTGCCCCGACTCCTTTGGCAAATCCTTTTTTAATCAATAAGTATGAAGGATAAATGGAGAAGAAGGTTTTGTGCAATGCAAACAAAAAAACCCACCTTGATTTAGGAAATCATACGAGCATGTTTGGATGCAGTCCTGCTTGGAGGAACACACTGGGCTTCTCTGGATTTAATCCAAGCATAAATCCAGCAAAGCATATTCTCTAAAAACCTTGTCCTGGCTGGACGTGATTTGGCTGAAATCAGCAGCACTTACATTAAATTTTCAGAAAGCAGATCCAACTAAAAGGAGGAGGAGAACTTGAAAGAGTTATCTGCAATTTTCACAAAGTTACACCAGTTAAATTTAAATTTATATTATTCCTATGCCTTGTAAATAGACCGTGCTTGAGTATATCTGTAATAATTTGCTGGGATAAATTGTAAATGGCTTTCATGTTTGAGATATTAAAGAACACTTTGCTTATTTGGGAAGTTAATTTTGCAGGGAAATAGTTTGATAGAAAATGTGTTGTTTTACATTCAGAGAATACAAACCAGATTCCTGATGTATTGAAGGCATTGGGACCAAGCTCTGCCATGGCCTACAGTGGGACAGATGTGGGAGACTCCATATGAGCAGGGGACAACCTCAAAAAAAACATGTATCTGGTACCTGATAAAATTTGAATCCAAGCAATTTTCTTGTCTGGCAAATGTATTTAATATTTATTTAATGCGAGATTGGACAGACTGGAATCACATCCATCCTTGTGCTCCTCCTGTTGTCACATCCCCATCAGCCTGTCTGTTGTGGAAGCCATGTGGACAGAGACATTGCACTGATCATGAAGCCACAAAATGAGGCAGGATGTTGATTCCCAGTCATGGCAGAAAGCTCCAAAGTTGAAATATGTCAAGCATAAAAAGTAGTCATGGGTAGTCTTTAAATAAAGAGTTTTGACACAGTCCACCAAAACATCTGGGTGGGACTAATCACTGGGGCTGTGGTAATGTCAGAGTTTGTTGAGATTAAATTTATGGGTAACTATCTATTAAAATACTGAGCCGCAATGAATTCTTTCAGAATTTATAAAAATAGCATTAATTAGGATACATTTTGCGGACGTTAGTGAAGCTCTCACAAGTATTTTTCAGATATTTGATCATAATTTAGCATTAGTCAGGCATGAGTTAATGGACACCTAAAGCTTTATTCCCTTAAAAATCCCTTCTTGTTTGGTGAGTCCCATTGGTATTATAACATTTAATATTAATTTTCATGACACTAATCATGTTGTATTGATTTACATATTGCACATTACCATTGGGACTCTATTTTAATTTGATGTGCAGCATTAAGGTGTAAAACAAAAGTGTTAGCATTTTAAGTTATAAGTCTGACTAAAAAATTTCCATTTACTGGAATTCGCTGCCCCCATTGAGTCAAGAAGTCAATCCAGATCTTTCTTAAGGGTGCAGATTTGTAAACAAATGTCACACCTTTTATTTTAGGATTTCTGAGTTATTTAGTGGGCCTAAGGTATGACAAGCCACTTTGCAAAAGTAAAGGACCTTTACTTTGCTACCAAAAATTCACTGGGATATTTGACTTTGACTTCAGTGATTTCACAAAACCACGTCCAAAGAATTTGCCACTTGTTGCAATGTTGAAATGTTGCCAACAAATATTGAAATGGTATTTCACCAAGAGCAGACTAAATTTAGACTTCTCTATAATGGACTTTTTTCTACAATTAAGGCATAAAGCAAATGACCCAAGAAGAGAGAAAAAAACCACCTATTTTCCCCTTCCTTTATACCTGTGTGCCTCCCACCATAGCATTATCATGCCATATAAGCATATAAGCATATAAGCATAAAGGACAGAACCCTTGTACTCAGCATAAAAATGTCCCATCACAGTGAAAATTCCACACTTGTGGCTTTTAGGATAGTGTCCTTCTGATTCTTTTCCCTAGTGTGGTCCCACAGAAATCTGTTAAAATATAGCTGTAAACTTCAAATTTCTGTACATCTTTTCATATATATTACTCAAGACTTTTCTTCATGCCAATCTGCTATAATTTATGCTCACTGAGGCTTTTATAACTTTATTTTTAAGAAAAATGAGGTTTGGTCACTCTAATTAGACTGTAAAGAACTTTTTTTAAAAGCTGGATAGTCTTTTGCTGGGCTGTGGCCACAGTTATCCAGAGCAGCACACAATTAAATACACTTTCCCACCTTTCATTATGGCCGTGAGATGCCCTGTTTAACTGTTTTTATTAAGGAGAGAAACAAATAATTATTTTAAAGATTATGTGATCAGTGGGGAGAAGGGAAGAAACCTTTTACACTGTCCAATTTTAAATTTGTTGCCTTAGAATTTACTCCTAACTGGAAGCAGTGCTCAAAATGAATAGACACTCAAGATGCTGAGAAATAGAGGTGTATTCAGATCCATGTATTTAAAATCCATTCACATGGTACATCCAGAAAGCACACCCTTACTTTTTAGGCACCTATTATTTGTCTGAGGCAGAGAAAAAAAAAGGAGTATAGAGAGATGATACAGAAGAGAAAATATGGAAGTGAAATAGAAATGAGAAAGAGAAAAATCTGATTCTGTGTGCATGACAGGGACATAATTCTGCACAGAATCCGCTTCTGTGTGTGGAGCAAGGACAAAATTCTGCCCAGAACATTTCTAAAGTTGTTTCAAAAAGCATCAGTTCTAATAAAAAAGTGGAATCTGGACCCTGGGTCATTTCTCTTCTGGGACAAGAGTGTGCATGCAAACAGTACTGAGCAGAGAAAGAAATCAGGCAGACGCTGGATGCCACATCTCTCCAGGTTCCCTCAGATCATCTCCACCTCTCTGCTAACAGAGATAACCTGACTGTGCACTCTGAAACTTGTAGTGGAATTCCATGGTGATCCAGCTCCACTTGTGCTTACTGAATGAGTTGCAGCTACTGAGATCAGATGCCACACTACGGTGAGAACTCTCATTTATGCCTCTCAAATCTTCTGTGAGCAGTGCAGAGCAAAACCCAGCAAGCAGCAGAGCATCTTAGCTCCTCCCAGGAAAAAACTGCCATAGCTCTATTTTACAGAGCAGAGTGAGGGACTGAAATGAGAGTTATTACTGTTAAAAGCTCTAGAAAGCATTTCTTAGATGTATCTCCCCAAGAATCCTGGCAGCTTTGCAGCATCCAAAACTGTATTATGTACATTACAATTGCAGAAGTGTCATATTTCATGGCTCAAACCCATGAACATTTAAGAACATAAGAACATAAACATTTTGGTTGAAATATTCAATATAAATGAATGCCTCTACAATGTTCTTTTTCAGATATGCTTTTAAACTCAAGTACTGGGTTTCTGGGTTTATGTCCTTGGTATTCCCAAAGATGTTACCTTTTCTTGGAGGCTTGAAAACTCCTGAGGTTTTTAGGTTAAATTTATGTATATGAGTTCAGCATTGTCATAAACAGTGTGATAATGAAGTTGCATGAAAACTGTAGTTCTGAACTGCACCACTTGGCCAGCCAGAGCATGTCTCTTTTCTGCTCCTGGCCAGTGTCAAATCTACAGAAAGACACATATAAAAACCTACAGAGGAAGCTGAATAAAAAATCAATGCCAGCTGGAAATGCTTTATTCCCTTTTGCTGCTATTTTGTCCTTCAGAGCTCCTCCTGTAGCTTAGCAAGAGCAAATAATGATGAATGTTAATTAAAGTCTTTATAGATGCCTGAGTGGTAGATATAGATTGATCTTTTGCACTTAAGTTAACTATGGGAAACTTTTCTTGAACCTCTGAAAAGGCAGCCTGGAATATAAGTCAAGTCTGTGATGTGTATAGATAAAGCTTTGGTCCGTGCAAGGTGTCCTATAGAAAAAAAAAGGTATGTCTAAAAAACTTTAGGCATGCTTTGGGCATTTGCTTAGGGTGTTTTTACCCTGCCAGTGTTGGGAAATCCTGGTTTTTGAGGCCATATGGTGGTTTGTTGTAGCAGTGTGCCATGAATTTCTCAGGGTACAGGATTGTGTCCAGATGGTTCTGGAGTATCTCCAGTGAGGAGACTCCCCACCCTCTCTGGACAATCTGTTCAGTGCTCGGTCACTGCCCAGGACAGAAGTTCTGCCTCATGTCCAGGCGGAACTTCCTGGGATCAGTCCCTGCCCGTTCCTCTGGTGCCATTGCTGGGCCCCCAGAGCAGAGCCTGGGCCCTGCTCTGAGCCCTCCCTGCTCACAGGGACACCCAGGGCTGAGGGTCCCTCTACTTTTGACTCATCTTGGAGTGTTGTCATTTGATAAGAAGTTTACTTTGGGCACTGGAACTTCTTCAACAAAATATTTTTCAGCTGTTACACTCCAAATATAAGAATTGAAAATAAGTCTTACAATCCTCACCCAAGCATAGCACTGAGCAAGGGCCTTACCAGACACTGATTTTTGCTAGAGGTCTAGGGTTTCTTTCACCACAGTTTCAATGTGCACAAAGCTTTCTATTCTGTTGAGAATATAGAGCGCAGCAGGCTGATGCGACTTTCTTTACCACCCCAGTCCATCACCAATATGCAGGACTGGCTTCCTCAAGCTTTACTATTTGATGAGTAGTTTAGCAGAAGGATCTTGTACAGCATTTGTTACTAATGAATTTCAAACCAAACCATGTCTGTTTCTGTATTACGTTCTCTAATTATCTCAATCTTGGTGTGGTTTAGGCTGGGGAAGCAGTTCCACATGGCAGCTGAGAACAGAGCAGCACAAACTGTTCTGCTTGGCAACATCTGTGAGCTCTGAGTAACATTATCTAGAGAGGGAACAGTTCAAACCTGTTTACTGTTAGGCTTGTGGCACCATAACATCATGTTGGGATTTCCAAAGCCATGAAAATTTTTCTTCAGATACTTTCAGCAGAAGCTGCTTGAGGTCTAATTTGTTTTGGAAGGAGTCAGTGTTGGATCCTGCTGGGTATAAGCAGACACTTGCCCCATGCTGTCACAAGTGAGTGTCACTCAGAGAATGTACTTGCTATGTTCTGCTCACTTTAGAACGAGTTTGGGGTTGGCCTGAAATGATGCAGTGATTTTGGAAAAGCTTTTAATTTTTATTATTTTTTTATTATTTTTTATAAGAAGAAACTGTTTGGGTTGCTCAAGTGGAGCAAGGATCTTTATCCCTTTTTATGAGAGCACCATTTTGGATGTAAGGGACCTTTTAGATGTGAAGAATTGGTTACCTTTCTCATATTCCACATCTAAAGCATTATTCAGATCCACATTAAGGATATTCTGGTTTAGAGTGGTGGAAGAAGGTTCCTCTGCTGGCTGCTGTTCATAAAAGGATCACTGCCCAAGAATAGGGCCGTCCAAGACATGGGAAAGAGCAGCTGGAGCTTGGTGCTCTCTCTGTTATGGTTGGGGTACTAACCTGGCAAATGGAATGTTCTTGTCCCTCTGCTAGTGATCACTTCTGTTTATTGTGAAAATGCTTCAAAAGGGAGACTGAAATGCTGTCCAGATCTGGCACAGAGTTTGGAGGCCAGTGCATTCTGGGAGCTGGGGATTTGACACTTCTCCATGGGAGAAGACAGTGAATCTAAATCTCTGGTACTTTGGGTAAGCAGCTTAAGCACTGGGTTAGGTAGAAAGAGTGGCATTTCTTTGTTATTTTTCAGTGTTACCTAATGAAGCTTTTCATTTCCAGTACTTTGCTTTTATTAGAATTGTCAGCAATGAAAACAAAAATATATCTATTGAGTCATAATGACTTTTTTTCACAGAATCACAGAATATACTGAGTAGGAAGGGATTTGCTTCTCTAAGAGAAAAAAGAAGAAATCACTTATGATCAAGGCTAAATGTTTTGTTTGTTTGGACTAAGAACTGAAAAGTTCATTATTTGCACAAAGTATTAACTCAGGGTAAGTGCTTAATGGATTTCATAAAGATTTGAGTATCATGCAGAGAGAAAGGAAATCTGAAAGATCTTGAAAAATTGGCAAACCAGTCCAAGGTAAACAAAAACATTCTCAATAAAGCCAAGCACAAAGTGATATAAATAAGAAGGAGCAAATATATCTAAAGCAGGAGATAATTCCCAGGCAAAAGGGCTACCAAAAAAATATGGGGATAACTCTGAGTTTCAGAGAATCACATTCAGAGAATGTGACAACGAGAAAAGATAAATCTCACTGAATGATGCATTCAGAGGTCCTTTATTGACAGAAGGGCTAAGATTGAGTCCCCCTTTGGTTTTGGGCAGAGAATTAGGTTATTTATATATTAAAGAAGGGAGTGAGGGGTATTTTACTCTCTACACAATCAAGTGTGGCTACAGAAGGGAGTGTTGAAGTTCTCACGCTCCTTTATTTGTTTAATGCTATTTCTCAAGGCATCCAGGTCAATGTTGGTAAGAAATGGAATGTCCTGGAGGGCCATGTTCGCTCATCACCACACACACAAATCCTTCCTAGGTCTCCCAGCCCTGTGTAAGAGGTGCACAGGGAGGTGAAGCTTCCCTTCAAACCATCCACAGCTGCAACTCCAGCCACCAAACTTCAACATTGTCCTGGAGGTAGTGATGCCATGGCATGACATGAAATCCATGCAGTCAGTTCAAGGCTTCTGCAGAGATCAGAAGTAGACAATCCACAGAGCAGAGGAACAAGGCATCTGACCACTGCAAATAGACTTAGTCAGGGTTGGTGGAGTAAGAATGAAGCAAACCATTTAGATCCCCACGAGTCTAAGAGACATTTTTCCTATTTCTTTATATTCTTTCTATTACTATATTACTATATACTTTCTATTACTAACGCACTGCTGCTTCTGTTTCCTATTACTTTGTGTTCGCTTTATATCACTTGAACAGTTCAAAGGGCCCATAAAACAAGTGTAAATAACCTTCATGCATTCTTTATGTGTTCATGCCTTTATGTGTTCAGACTGCCTAGAAGGGCTGGCAGATAATTAAGAAGGCCCAAGGTGTGAAATTAAACTCTGAACTGGGGAAAAGAAAATTTATGTGCCTGGTTTATGGCCTCTACAAATGGAAAGAAATTGGTCAGGATATGAATCTTTTATATTTGGTACCAGGAATATATTGGGGTTGTGGTAGGGAAAGGGTGCTGAATTATCCCTCAGTTTTATCTACCCTCCCCTTTTCCGTATAAGGACTGTAGGCAGGACTACATTACAGCTGGGATGTCTGGGAAAAAGTGACCCAAGAGACTCATCCCTGGATTTCCTCACTGGGCAACAGGTGTTATTCATGTTCAGCAACAAGACTTCCTCAGTCCAGGCCACAAGAGGACACAGATAGTCTGAAAACTTTCCTCTAAGCAAAGCCCATGAAGTAATTTGAGTTACAACTTAGAAGGAAATAAACCCTCTTAAAACTCAATGGCTCTCTCCCATACTAGGAGCAGGGCTGCCAAGATTTCTGCCCATTAAGGCTTTTTATGGGCAGTTTCTAAAGCCCTCAAAATAGAGATTTCCAAAGGAAATATTGACCCAGATGGAACAGCAGCAGTGTAAATGGGGCTGCAATAACACTGCTGGGTCCCATAAAGAAGCAGGAAAGCATTCACCTGGAATTCGTCTTTGGCATCACATGCCCCCCTCACTCTTCACATCTTTCAGCATTTTGTGCTCTGTGCAAACTTTTCTTCCTGGGCATCTCTACCATTTTCTGTGCCTGTTATTCTGGTGGCTTTCCTCAACTTTCCCAAAGACAATGGGCACGATCTTTTTATCATTATTTGTTACAAATTGTAATTTTTTTCTGGTGGAGCAAATTTTGAATATTATAAAACTAAGCAGATCTAAGCATATCAAAATGAAACCTCAAGAAGTGAACACAATTTGTTGTAGCGTGTGTGTTGCTCAGTTCTGAAGGAGGGAAGCAGAACTAGAAAACACTCCAGATTTCAAAATATCCTTTATTCCTATGATCTGGTTTAGCATCAAAAATTTTGGTCACTTAATGTGAATAGAGCATGCTGACAGATGCAGGAACTCTGTATTGTGCTAATGTTTACCTCAGGCTAATGGGGGAGTGAGAACGCACCTGACAGAGATGCAAATGCACTCTCTGCATAGCCATTCCTGTGGCCTACACGGGATATCAGTGCCATTTATTGTGGGATTAATCAGTCAGAGTGTCTTTGAGGTTAAGCATTTGTCAAGAGTAAAAAAGGGACTGACACTTACATAATCAATCACATAAAGATCAACAGCTACAGTTACATCAGGAAGAAGTGGGGGAAAGAAAAATGCATCTGAGAGTTACTGGAAGGAAAAACAAAGCCTGATGGTTTAGAGTATAATCCCCCCTCCAAATGAAGCATAAAGGAACCAATTCCCGTTTGGTCATCAAGGTTCAATTAGCAGCTTCCTGAAAATGAGCTGCCTAGTGCAGGGAATGGCAAGAGAAAGGATACAGGGATGGCTGGGCTGGTGATCCAATGTGGTACTGCTCCTGTGCCATGCTTTCTGAACCTTTCAGGTGATACTGTGGGGACAGAAATTAGACTCTGCAAGCTGCTCCTACCATGGGACAATGCCACAGGGTTTGGCTTTGCACTTCTAGAGGAGGTTGTAGCAAGGTGGGAGCTGGTCTCTTCTCCAAGGCAAGTAGTGACTGGACAAGAGGAAATGGCCTCATGGTGCACAAGGGGAGATTCAAGCTAGACATAAGGAGTAGTTTCTTCTTGGAAAGGGTTGTGAAACGTTGGAACAGGCTGCCCTGAGTGGAGCCCCCATCCCTCACGGTGTTCAAGAAATCATTGGATGTGGCACTCAGTGCTCTGGGTTGGTTGACATGGTGAGGATTAGTCACAGGTTGGACTTGATGATCTCAGAAATCTTTTCCAACCTCAGTGACCGTGATTCTCTGCAGAGCAATTTGCATAGAAAACAAGAAACTTATCTCCAGGGTGAGGAAACATATCTATGAAAAGGTATTCCCACAAAGCCTGGGCACAAAGGCGCCCCAGGACCCAGCAACCTCCCTCAGCTGGATCAACACTGCTATCAGGATTAGTGATCTCCCCTCCCTCCCTCCTTTACTTCCCAACTTACTTCCTAACTTCCTTCCTAACTTCCTAACTTTCTAACTCCCTTCCTACCTTCCTTCCCTCCCTCCCTCCCTCCCTCCCTCCCTCCCTTTTTACTGTCCCACTGCACCTTTTCATTGACATGAACATGGAGGGACAGCATGGTAGCAGCCACCCACCTTTTAAATTTTTTTTAAATATGCTCCACGCATATTGCCTCTATTTAAAATCTTGGTTTATTTTCATGTATTTATGAAT
Organism: Pseudopodoces humilis; assembly: GCF_049639895.1. NCBI lineage: Eukaryota > Metazoa > Chordata > Aves > Passeriformes > Paridae > Pseudopodoces > Pseudopodoces humilis. Next base: position 12,174,215 of record NC_142204.1, on the reverse strand, counting down.
TTTCTTAAATCTTCCTTATTGCCAAATGTATTTGCCAAAACAATGAGCAGAAAAAGTATTGTAATCATTCTGTCTTCTTTACAAAACAGTTTTTCAGGGCATTATTTGTTATATTAGATTATGGTCTCAAGAGGTAACAGAGAAGGTAAAAAAAAAGTTGAATGAATTTTAAGAATCACAAGAGAAATATAAAATTAGCCACTAACTCGACAAGATGAAGGCTGGAAGGAAAACAATGCCTTTAAGCTTAGTTTCTTTTTACTGTTAGAGAATCCATCTTGGGAACTTGGGAAAGTATACTTTTCGGGGATATTTAAAGAAAGCACATTAAGAACAATTCTTTTTATTTTGACAAAAAATTCCAAAAAGTTTCAAAGGAACCTCATTAGAACTATAACTATTAACTGGAAAAAATAAGCGTTAAAGGCTTTTCCTGTAGGAATATGTCAGTAAAACGTTTTTTTTTTTCCCCTTCATGCTTTCCATGAAAAGGAAGACTTCACATCTAGGAACATCAGTTAATGTAACAGTAGTAGCATGTTGCAGTGTTGCAAACTAAGGAAATTTAATTTCTTTTTTAATGAGGAGGATTATTTCCTATAAGCAGCACAGTACAGTTTGTAAGATTCTTATTTTTTAATGCACAGGTGCACTGGGTGGGATTTCCCTGTCCTCATGTAAGACTGCATTTAGGTTTATCTACTCAAGACTTGTTTATAATTAATAATCAATAATTCTGGGCATGATTAATCTTATGTATGCCATTTCTCTGAATGAAAAAGCATGTGCATACCAAAAATGTATTTAGTTTTGAGCTGCCAGCATCTATGTTTGCACAAAAACTTGAGAGAAAATACTGATATTTACCTTTGTGATATTCAGGACAAGAGTTAGAGTGCATGGACATATTTTCATATGCAGATGAAAGCACACTCAGTGCCCTGAGGGACAGTAAGACAAGCTGGAAAACTTAAGATAAAACAATCAGTGAGGAGAGGGTATGAAATGATAGACTATTCTTTCTTCTTCAGGGAGCAAAGGGAAAGAAACAACCTTCCAAAAGTCTTCCCAAGGAGGAAAGAGAAATTTCTGGGCTGCACCCAGAGCCCCAGGGCAGCAGGGGAGGTGGATTCTGCCCCTCTGCCCGGCTCTGCTGAGCCCCCCCTGCAGGGCTGCATCCAGCCCTGGGCCCTGCACAGGAAGGACAGGGAGCTGCTGCAGCCAGGCCAGAGCAGGGACACCAAGGGCATCAGAGGGATGGAGCAGCTCTGCTGGGAGGAAAGGCTGAGGGAACAATTGGGATTGTTCAGCCTGGGGAAGAGAAGGCTTTGGGGTGACCTCACTGTGGCCTTGCAGTGCCTGAAGGAACGCACAGGAAAGATGGAGAGAGACTCTTGAGAAGGGCCTGGAGTGACAGGACAAGGGGCAATGGCTTCACACTGACAGGGCAGGGTTAGATTGGATATCGGGAAAAAATTGTTCCCTGTGACAGTGGTGAGGCCCTGGCACAGGCTGCCCAGAGAACCTGTGGCTGGCAGCCATCCTGGAGGTGTCCAAGGCCAGGCTGGATGAGGCTCTGAACAACCTGGGATTGTGGGAGGTTGTTGTCTTGCACCACAAAGACAAAAAAAAAAATCATGTTCCCTGTGCTCCCCCCAAGGTTTGTGACGTTGGTTCCTTCCCCTTGCCCCACCCCTTCGGTCTCATCCCATCGGTTGTAATTCTACAACCCCTCCCCTTTCCCCCCCAGTTTAAAAGTCCCCACCTTTTACTGTTCTGTCTCTTTCTTTTGCCCTGCAGTTTGTTCTGTGAAGAAACAGGGACAATGTCTCGGAAGAGAGCCTCCTTCATCTTTTAATCTTTGTCTGTGCCGAATCCTCTCCCCCAGTGGACTGGAGCTAGTTGGGCGATTTCCCGGGGCTGGGAGCGGAGGGATTACGGTAGAAGGTGTCCCTGCCCATGGCCACCTCCTCAGGTGAAACATCTGTAACAAGGACAGTGTTAGTCACTCTACATTTTTGGACCATGAAAATTATGCTGGGTCTTCTGTTAGGTGTTTCTAAGTTTCAGTATGCACACATGAGTTATGTTTGTGGCCTACAAGGCTAAGAAGGAATTGGCAGGAAGCAATACAATCCCATAATGAGTATTTTATCATACCTCTGGAAAGTAGCAATACATTTGGTAAACATTAAGAAGTTTGCAAGTGGGTATGAAGATTAATTTTAGTATTCTATTCTTCTTTTCAAAAATGCTGTAAAATTACGAATCTCCTGATTTCTGGAGACGACTATGTTATGTGTTAGACTGTTTTTGCAGCAATCCACTTAAGTGAGTTTAAAGTCAAAGGAAGTATGTCCTTACTTACACCAAGTCTACCTCTTCAGTGGACATTTACAAATGGACAAAGTGGATAAATTTGTTGTGTGGCTGCTTTATCTCAATCCAGGAACCAACCATCACATAACTATGTCTTCCACAGGAATCCATCCAGTCTGCACAGCTAAGATGTGGTAACCCACAGGAGGTAAAACCCTTGATGAGGCAGAGTGAAATGTAACTTCAGGATGCAACCTCAAGACAGAGAACTGCAAATAACTTTGTTGTGGTTTAACCAAACACAGCCACTTACTCTCCTGTAACACACTGGGAAGGAAAAAAGCTGGAATTGGCAGGGTGAAAGCCAGAAAACTCATGGGTTGAGATAAGGACAGTTTGATAGGGAAAGCAAAAGTCAGGCAAGCCAGCAGAGCAAAAAAAAGTAATTAATTCAGCCCTTCCCATAAGCAGGCAGGTGTTCTGTCACCCCCAGGAGAGCAGGGCTACATCACACACACCTGGGGAAAAAAATGCCATCACTTCAAACAACCCCACTTCCTTTTTCTGCCCCAGCTTTATAAGCTGAGCATGATGCCAAAGGGTCTGGAATGTCCCTTTGGCCAGTTAGGGTGACCTGGTCCTGGCTGTGTCCCCTCACAACTCGTTGTGCACCCTCCTCACTGACAGGGTGGGTGAGAAGTAGAAAGGCCTCAGTGCTGTGTAGTCGCTGCTCAGCAAGAACTAAAACATCCCAGTGTTACCTACCCTGCCTCCAGCACGAATCCCAACACAGGTCCATGCCAACTACTGTGAGGGAAATTAACTCTATCCCAGACAAAATGAGCACATCCTTCAACTCTGAGTTTCCACATGCCTGCTAATAACAGCTCTAAATCTCTCCTGTGACACGTGCATAGTAGTTGCATTGAAAGCCAGTTTAAACTCCAGGAATTGAAATAGACACACTAGGATTTGGATATTATGCCATATAATAAGCACTGATAACAGAATACATGGATTTAGTTCACTAATTCCAAGGCCTTTTTCAGACTTATACGGTATTCACAAAATTCACACTTCTATTACAATGCAGTCTCATGGCAAGTCCCTATACTTTTGGCAGAATATACTGACCTGTGTCTTTATGTTCTTCATTGTCAGGATAATCCTGTTAAAACCTCTTTTTGCAAGTGGTTTGTTTTTTTTTTTTTCATGGATTGTACATATTTTATTGGTGCGGTAATCATCTTGGTTCTGATCTCATTCCTTCCATTAAAACCTGTGGGGTGATTTCTGCAGGGAATCCTCTATATCACCTGTATACACGTGTTTTGGGGAAATGAAGTGACATAATGCTTTCAATAATCCACAGTAAATAAATTTCATAGAATATCCTGATTCGGAAGGGACCCACAAGGATCATTGAAGTCTCACTCCTGGCCCTGCACAGGACAGCTCTTAGTTGTGCTAGTAAAAAGCAGCTGGGCCTGGTATACATACTTTTTTTAATTCATAAACAAGGATCATACCTGTTCTAGCTTTGAGTCTGGCCCTTATTTTCAGGGGGTCAAAATTTCACTTGTCTGGCATTTCTAGTCCTGCAGGTCCAGCTTCTCTGTCTCCCACATATGACCCCTAAATTCCCTATTCCTGAGGGAAATGTTATGATATAACATAGAATAATTATGGTTGGAAAAGACCTCTAAGACCAATGAATCCACCCACCAAGCCAGAACTGACCCATGTCCCCAAGTGCCACATCTGCATGGTTTTGAACCCATTTGCCCAGAGGGACAAGTTTAGCTTCAGTAAACCTCACAAGGGTTTTATCTTGCACAAGAGAAGCAACAGGGACTCTGCATTACACCTGATCCTAACTAGCCCCTTCCCCACACTGACAGTGAGCTGAGGTACTGGGAGTTTTCACCTTTTAGGGTTTACAGCAAGACACCGACACAGTCTCCATCAATTCACTTCTTACCAGAGATTAGTTCTACCAGGCCGGGCCCTGCATGTGAAGGATGGAGGGGTAAGGGCTCAGTTACAGAAGCTCTGTATCCCTGACCCACTCACAGTCCTTTTTCAGACAGAATTCCTGTGTTGCTGCTTTCCTCAGGCACTGCCCTCTCCATACAGGCAGCCCTGCTGCCTGGCCATCTGCACTGCCACTGGCAGGGGACAGCAGCAGCAGCATAGCAATCACCATGGTGGGGTTATCTGATAGCCATTAAATGTAATCCAGATTAGTAGAGCAAATCCTTCTGAGTCTGCCTGATGGATTTGCACTGCAAGACAGAGCTATGGTGAATTTGGAACTTGGCGCTGGCGTTTTTGTGTTCACACTCAGGTGCCACCTAAGTGCCCTGGCCCAAGGGGACCTGGTGGCAGCTGAAGTGATGTTCTGGTCACCTAAAATCAGTGTTTGGCTGCATATCTGTGTGCATCTTGACCCTTTCAAAGGCAAGGTGAAACTCTCTTACTTTTACACAGGGTTTCTATCTCCTGCTCTTTAAAGGAATACTTTTTTCTTCTGCAACATCTACAGATTTAAGCATTTTTTCTTGCTCCACCTCTCTGTGAGACATCACAAAACAGAGAGGGGCTGGACTGAGAAGATAATGTCTTTCCCCTTTTTCTAAAAGATTAAGAAGGAGCTTTCACATGTTTAATTTAGACTGCAATTTCTTCACTGGACTTGTTATTCAGATATTCAGATCCTCAACCTGCAATACAGCAAGAAAGACAATCAAAGATATATCTTGCTCCCAAATGTTACAGATTCTCAAGATTAACTGCATGGAGCCTTCTAACAGCTCAAAAGTAACTTTTCTCTTGAAGCTCAGTTTTCTCACTAGCAGAAAAAATTAATTTTTTCTGGCAGAAGGATTTCTAGAGCTCAACACACAGGTTTATTTTCCTAAAGGATCCCAAGTGCTGTAGAAGAGGGGCTGTCACGGCCCAATCTTTATCTCCGGCTGGTGCTGTGCTACCCTCTGTTCTGCTTGAGGGGTGCTGCGTTGGCACAGAGCTTGTTAGCTCAGTGGAGTGAGAACGAGCTCTTCCCTCCTCAGAATTATCAGTCAGGGATCTCTTCAGTTGTGTTTTTATCCAGGGCTTCTTCTCAGCCTTTATAACCTTTCTTTTGGCTGCTGAGAGATCCTACCACACAACTACAAGGGAACGTGATTAATGGATTTACACGTCAGCCTTCCATGTTCAGCCTGGGATGACAGGGCTGGGATTTCCCATTGTTGCTAAACTGCTTTGGTTATGGACTTTTTAAATTAACTTTTCCCACAAATCCTGATAATTATGTCTCCCATTTAGCTCCACTGGTCAGCTCTCACTCACACTTGTAGCTTTCTGAAAAGTATTCTTGGGCTGAGACTGACAAAGCAGGCGGTAGAAGTGAGGTGCTCCTATCCCACAAGACTTAATTCCTTCGGACTTCCCTGAGGAGCTTTTCGTCAGTTTTGAACTTCCTGAAAAACCAGGTGTTCATTCATCCACGATGAGTGAGGGCTGGCCAGGCATAAATGATGGAGACATCATACCCTCTAGTGGCAGGAATAGCTGCCACTCCAGCGCCTTGAGAGAAGCATTCAAGGACTCTGGAGGCTTGTAAGGGACAGCCAAGTAGGTGGTGAAGGTCACTTAAACTCTTGTGGAGCAATCCTTTATAATGTATTGACATCTTAAGAATCAAATAGAAAGATTTTCCCAGAAAAATGTATGCTAAATTTGTGTCCTTAATATCAACAAGAGCCCCCTTTATTACTGGCTAGTTCAGCACAACATAAACCAGGAATAACTGTAGCAAAGACACTTCTTCGTTGTTACTTTCCTCTTTTTTCTTTTTTTTCTTTTGTTCTTAGATAATGTCAGCTGCTAACCCAGAGTTGTCACTAATTGTATGAAATAATGCAGCCAAATATCAGACACTTTCCATGCTTGGTTCTCATCAGCAATATATCCTTCAGAGTGAAACAAAAAACAATCTGCAGGAAGGAAAGTATCCTAGGTTTTGGCATTATTAAAAATATAAACTTAAAGATTGACTGAGAACAGGAAGGGTTTATTACCTGACATTTGAGCTCATATCCCTCTAGGTAGTTTTGTTCTTACAGAACAACAGTTGCCTCATCAAAGCCATGGGAGGGAGAAGCATGTTTAATTTATGCCTGCTTATATACAGGAGGTTGCAGAAAGCTGCTTACAAGTTTGCTTTTGAAAGTCTGGTGTTTGGGATTTGTTCAGCTATTTGCCTAAGGGCAGGATGACATTCCTGTGGCGTGTGCTTTCTTGAATTCCACATAATACGCTAAATATTTTTTCATAAAACCAGAGTTTAAAAAGAAAATAAAAAAGGAAAACCCCTCCAAATTCAAGAAATTGTAAATGATAGCAAAAGATAATAGGGCTTTAACTGGGTTCTGCTCTGTGATGAAGCATATATTGTTCCTAAGGTTTGGCAGTGGTAAAATGGTGTAATAACCCATTATTTACTGCAGTGATCCAAATCACCATGGCATTTTCAGGTTCCCCATCACATCTTTCAAAGCAATGTCATTGCATTTCAGCAGTGCTGGCAGAGCTAACAGAGTCATGGTTTTGTTGTTGTCACATGTCAGTCCATCCATATCCACTTTGGTGTCATGCATGAACTAGTTAAGCCACTCTAATTAATTAGACACATCTGGCTAATTTCTGCTCTCTTCATTACAGAGATCCTCTGAAGAAGATTTACCAAAAGGTGATCAGTTTTGCTACTTCCTCTGCTCTTGCCATGAGCCAGAATGCTTCAGTGAACTCCATCACCACAGGCACGCCACTCTGCACCAATTATTGCACAGCCACCCACATATCAGCACTGACCAGTGGAAAATCCAGTAATTATAAAATAATGAAATAAAATAAATAATCTTGCTTTTGCCATTTAAAAGTAGCACAAGATGTCCAGGTGTCTTCAGCCACAATCTTGTGTCCTTGTCAAAAGCTGGATTAATCAACATAAGAAATGCAGAGTTTTCAAAGATTTCTTTTCCAGAGCTGTGCCAATGGTCCAGCTGCAAGCTTTGTCCTCACATGGCAGGCTGAGGACACACATCTGTGTGCCTCCCCTGTGCCAACCCACCAGGGAGCCAGGGGTTAAATGCCAGAAAAGACTAGCTTGCACAAACAGGAACCAACATCTCTCCTAAGATGACATGGGGTAATAATCATTGGGACAAAATAGAGACACTAATAAATGGCATCTGGGGAAAGACAAGAGATCCCTCAAGGTGTCCTTTGGGGGAAAAAACTAAGATGACTTTTTGTTTTATTAGTCCTCAGAGATTCTGCCCAGTTGAGCCTCATGGCATGAAGCCAGTAGGAATCATGCTTCAGTAGTCCTCCTGCTTGTGAAATGGCTAATTTCACAATATATTTTGAAATCCTTATTGAGAATAACATTGTTTACCCTCCTCTACATGGAGAGTTCAAAATCCTTGTTATTGTTCAAAATCCTCATTAAAAGGTTATCATACACTGACTGAAATATAACAAAACTGAGACCAAGGAGCAGGTCTGGCCATGTGTGCGTGATGTAAGGGAAAGAAAATAAATTCAGAGACCTGGGCAAGAAATAGAGGAGAGACATTAAAGAAACAAAAATTCATCAGGGAAAGAATATTCCTAGAGAGGAGAAAAAAAGGATTGAGGACATCCACTGGTAGGGTTGAGGGATGTGAAAACACACAAGGAACAGGTGAGGTGTGAGAACTGAATATGGATGGAAAGACAAGGTCAAGACCAAGAGAAAGGGCCTGGGTTTTACTTTTGGAGCTTGGCTGATAATGTGGCACCAGAACTTTTGCTGCTTCAGAGAAAAGCTATCAGCAACTGAAAACCTTCTAGAGTCCAAACTTCCCTGGCTTTTTGCAGTTGGTAAAAAAAAAAAATAAACTGACTAGGCTACAAGTACAAAATGGCCTTTGGAGATGTACTTCTTTGTCCAAGAAACGTGGTCATTACTCATGGCCTGCACTTTTTAAAAATAGCAAATTAAAGCAGGCCTTGCTCCCTTTTTAACGGATATCAGTTCTTCAATTGATATAGAGGGACTTAGTCCAAATGAAACAAAACACTGATGCTCCTCTAGATAGCTACACTAGCCATAAAAACCACTTATAAGACAAATAAAACTCTCAACAATCAGTGTCCTAGCTATCACCCCATGCTACTTCTTGGAATATTTTTAGAATAAACCTTATGCCAAGTAAAACATCTTTAAAGAAGTGTAAAAATGCCTTGTGGGCAGAAAGGAGTGAGGAAAATGTGTGAGAAACATCCAGCAGACACAAAGTGAGAGCAGGAGGAGGGAGAGGCAGTGCTCCAGGCATGCAAGCAGAGATTCCTTGCAACCCATGGAGAGGGCCGCTATGCTGATTGCCTAAATCCTACGAAGTAAGCCTCTAAATGAAAAGTTCCATTAGAAAATGAGAGTGAAATAATTTTAATTACTTAGTACCACAGCTTATGGACTGATGAAGGTGACTTATATTCCTTTTCCAATATTTTTTTTCCACTCTTAGGGAAAAATATGTTTTTTCTTTAATTTTCTCTGAGTATTTCACTACATTCTCTACAGCATTTCAGAAATAATTGGTAGATTTTTAAGACACTTTTGTGTCAGCACCAATTCTACCCCTCCCTCTATAATCAAATATATAATCAAAGAACCTGTTTTTTTGTCCAAGATATTTTTTTTTTTTTTACCTGAGAACCATTTGCTGAAATATGTAATTTCTTCATCAAGGTGCTTTGACAAAGAAGTGAATATAAGAATCTGGCTCAGCAACAGTGTGGCCAGCAGGAGCAGGGCAGTGATTGTCCCTCTGAAGTGGGAACTGGTAAGACCAAACCTCGATTCCTGTGTCCAGTTCTGGGCCTGTCTCTACTAAAAGACATTGAGCTTTTCTCTGAAAGAATGGCCAGGCACTGGGATGGGCTGTCCAGGGAGGTAGTGGAGTCCCCATCCATGAAGAAATGACTGGATGTGGCCCTCAGTGCTCTGGTTTAGCTGACAAGATGGTGATTGGTCAAAACTTGGACTTGGTGATCTTGGAGATCTGTTCAAGCCTTGATGATTCTGTGGCAAATACAAGATTTATATAGCTTCTTGTTGTATTCTATGTAGTGCTTTTAGTCTGTACTCAGATTTATATTTATGTGACGGGTCTTTTCCCTCCTTTTTTTTTTCCTTTTTTTTTTTTCCCCCTTGATTCAGGAGCTGTTGAGAGACAATTTTTATCAGATTAAATATCCTCTGCCAGGCTGGAGTGGCCCTTTTAGACTGCCTCTTCAAAAGAAAATTGTCAGAAAGGAAGTGAATATGTGAGCCACATTGCTCTGAGTATATCCTTCTTCCTTAGCTGCAATAATTTTATTTTATTGAGTGCCACCTCAGCAGGGAGATAAAGTTTCCAGGAACAGATAAAAGGGACAGCAGATTCCAAGCTGGAACAAAGGATAGCCTGTTTAATAGTCAGCTGATTCTCACTGGGTGTAACCTAGGCACTGGGATCCAGGGAAAGAAGAGTATCAAACTGAGTTTATTGGCTCCTGACAGAGCATTCCCAAAGTCTGGCTGGTGCTGGAGAAGTCCTGGGCTCCCACAGAGGATTCTATCACTTTAAGGAAAGAGATCAGGATCATTAGGTTGATTTCCTGTGTTTTATTGAAATCAGTTCCACATCGTCACCTTCAAGACAGGTGGACTATGTTAAAAACAAAGCAAAACATAGCTAAACCTAGCAAGGACTGATTCTGATTCTGGTTAAGATGAGACTTTATAAAGTATTAGAAAGAGAAAATAGTTTCCCTCAACATTTGTGTGCAACATGGGAATCCATCTATCTTTCATTAATTTACACAACTTTTTCCATTTGGAATTGTTTTTTCCCCTAGTTCTTCTTGTTCCATCCCTTGTGTCCTGCATTCTTCTCCTTTCTCGTTTCCAGAGTTGCTCCTTCCTTGCTCCATTTTCTCCAGATTTTAACAGTGCTGAGAAGTAGCCACGCAGTGCTGGACAGATGCATTTTTAGGGACTATCAGCAGAGCTAATATGGAACAGGTGGGAAAAAACTCACATTAAAATAATAACAATCTGTCTAAGGCCCAGTTCCCTGCATTTACAGCTGGATTAAATTGTGTTTCACTCACTGAGATGTAGCAGGGCCCGCTCTACCCACCACTGGTTCTACTGAGGGAACTTCCACTCCTGCAGGCAGTAAAATAGCTGGCAAAGAGATCTCAGGGAAAAAGTTTTTTGCCTTATCTCCTGTGAGGTATAAGACACCTCACGTCTGAAAAGTCCAAAGAGAAATTGAAACCTGGAAATGTGCAACTGAGATGAAGGGCAAATATAAGATGTTTCAAGCATTTAAAAAATAATCAATTGTGTGAAGTAATTATATTGTACCTGGTAGTCCATAACAAAATAATGATGGGTATATAATGACATTTAGACGCAGGAAGCTTCAAAATGTCAGAAGCTCTAAAAAAATAATGTAAGGCTAAAGTACAGTGAGAAACTAAGAGGCAGAGAAGCCAAAAATGTAATCAAATTCAGAAGAAGATTGAATATTCATGTGCATATTCATAAGCATTTCAGAATACAACACATATTGTGCCACATAACAGATCAAGATTTTAATGGGAGACGGGAGGGGAAGGAGAGGGGGAGGGGAAGGAGAGGGGGAGGGGGAGGGGAGGGGGAGGGGAGGGGAGGGGAGGGGAGGGGAGGGGAGGGGAGGGGAGGGGAGGGGAGGGGAGGGGAGGGGGAGGGGAGGGGAGGGGAGGGGGGGGGAGGGGAGGGGAGGGGGGGGGAGGGAGGGAGGGGAGAGGAGGGGAGAGGGAGGGGAGAGGAGGGGAGAGGAGAGAGAGGAGAGGAGAGGAGAGGAGAGGAGAGGAGAGGAGAGGAGAGGAGAGGAGAGGAGAGGAGAGGAGAGGAGAGGAGAGGAGAGGAGAGGAGGAGGAGGAGAGGAGAGGAGAGGAGAGGAGAGGAGAGGAGAGGAGAGGAGAGGAGAGGAGAGGAGAGGAGAGGAGAGGAGAGGAGAGGCCAAGGGAAAACAAAAGCTCCTCCAGCCTAAAAAAAAGTTAAATTAAAAAATAAAAATCCCCCGAAGAAAAAGCCAAAAACCAAGAAAAAGTAATCCCTTCTAAAGGAATTACTTGATTAAATAATTCCATACAGGACCTCTGCCAGACTCCACTCCCTTGTAGTAACATAAATGGAATGATTCACTTTCACTGACTCAAGAGCTCAGAGGTTGCCAGAGGTAACCACTGTATTTCATGGGCTTTTCAAAGTCATTAGGAAACAGCAAATTAAAGAACAGTTAAAGCTTTTATATACATAGTACAGAGGAGGGATCACATCTCCTTGCAATTGTGGTGGCTTCCAAACACACCACACTGAAGGAGAGCTCCAGTGGTTTGTGGAAAAAGATGTTTCCCCTTTTTCCTGGAAGTAACACTCACACATTGCTCCTGCTGTGGCTTTGATCTGGTTTTCTCCTCCTACCCCCCAAAAAATACTTTCAGGTTGTTGGCAATGTCTATGACATATAAATTTCTGCCTTTCCACTCTTTCCCTGGACATTAGCAGGTGCAACAAAGGGGAAGGATGGATTCTTCCAAACCTTTCCCCCATTTATTGTACCTGCATGTAGATCAACGCACAAGGTCCTTCAGAAGCTGGTATAAAATCACAAAATAATTTAGGTTGGGAAGACCTGCTGAGGAGATCATCAGTAAATACTGATTTTGAACCCTTGCTCAGAGCTGTATCCAGTCAAATTTTGAACAGCTCCAAGGACAGAGCTTTTATAACCACTCTGGGAAACTGTTCCAGTGTTTGACCACCCTTGTGGTCCTTTTATCTGATCAGGCTTTCTTTAGCTTTAATGAGTCTTAAGAAACTGGGAAAAGGAAACAAATTCCTCTGTAGTTTCCAGATGTGCCATTGGAAAGACCCCATGAAGATCCTGATGATTTTCCGTACGAAATGAGACTCACTTGACTTGGTTTTGCTTTGCCTCCACTACATGACCCATCTTGACCCCCCTTAGCACCAACAGTGCCTCAGTTTTAGGATAGAGATGTCATTGGCAATATATCCATGTGCCAGAGCTGTTTCCCGGTGGGAGTCCCTCCAGCCTTGGCTCTGAGGGCACAGCCAGCATTAAGAGTTGCTGGATGAACTCAATCCCTTCCCCAAGGGAGTAGGATTACAAAATTAGTTGATTACCCTGCTGCAGGGATTGGGAATTTAGTAGGAATCCAGCAGAGTCTGGCTGGCATCAGAGTTTACATACTACAATCAGTTGTATATGAAACCACTGCAAACAGTTTCCTTTAAACCCTGAATTTAATACAGCTCAATACAGATATGTTCTAGCCTTAGCATTGTTAATTTGAACCTTGACACTCTTCATTACAATAAAAAAGCTAAACTAAATTGGTTCTAGTGTACAGAACCCCAAATTTCAGTTTTCAAAGATGCCAAATAGTAAGAATCTATTTGATTAACAGCAGCAGGGAAAAAGGTTTTAATGTGCACAGCTTTTAGGTTTTTTCTTAACTATTCGGCAATAGTTTAGCTGTTCTGGATGTCCTAGCTTAATAAGTCATTCTGGACAGGGGAGAAGTCTCAACACCATTAATACTGCTCAGAACAACTTAAATCAGGGAAGAATCCTCAAATTTGGTTATTTTCCTCCCTACAGTGGCTGCTCCTAAACACATGCCATAATCCTTGTACCAAACCAGGCTTCAGAGAGAGAGAGGAAGAATCAGCCAGCAGCAACTCAGGACCAACTGCTGTGGGATTCCACCTCTATTTTCTCCATTGAGAAAACCAAGTCTTTCCCGGGATGTGCTGTGGCACAGGCACATTGAACTTGCTGCCCTTTCTGTTCCTCCTCTCAGCTCTTAACTCTCCACATATGGAAATACAGAGAGGTTTGCCCTTGGTTTGCAAACCACAACAACTTGAACTACAGATAGTTCTGAGAGGACTAGAAAGGCTGGGGAGTGCTGGAAAAAAGAGCTCCTTGGGAGATTCGAAGATTGCAATGATTTCTGCCCAGACAAACCTTTCTGGATTTGGTTCCAAACTTCACAGTTTGCATGCTGGGAAATTCTGTCATTACATAAAAAATAAAAACAGCAACAAGAAGGAAAATGCATTTGTGGGTGGATGATTTAAACTTTTTTTATTGTGCTGGTGGGTAGAGCTGTCCTAACTCAACAGGAGGTGCTTACAACTCCAAGCATTTAAAAACATTTTCCTTATGAACATGTAGGACAAGGAGGTGTATCTGAACTAGAGAAGAGGTCAGGCTTAGTCACCTCATTTGCTATCCCTCCTACAGGAGTCCTGGGACTTAGACCTTTTCCTTTCATCACTGAAAACAGTGCTTGGCAGAAATCCTGAAATCAACAAGAGGATGACTCCCAACTTCAGGAGCTTAGCAAGCTTCTCTTAAGGTTACAAAATAGATTTAAAATGCAACTGCTGAGTTTTTAAAATAGCTATCATGAAAAGAAATCCCAAACCACCAATATTTTATAGGACTTCAATTTGCTTCTTAAAAGCACTATTATTATCTCATTTTGAAACTCTCTTTTCCTATTGTTGATATATTGCAAAAAAGTTTTTCCACAGCAGTTTGTCAAAATTTAGAATTCAGTTTTTATTTTTCTCCAGGACATTTGTGAAAATTACTTTTGGTCCAGTATTGTGTGGTAAGATTATGTTTGCTCTTAAGTCACTTAGCTTTCTAATTTAACTTTTCTGGCATTATTCAAAGGCAACTGAAATGGTAAAATTCAAACTTGGCCTATTTATCAGTCTTACTTTTCAAGCCAAATCTAAGAATATATATTATATTATTTTGGCAGCTTGTAATTTTACAGTTTATTTTCTAAACATGTATGTTTAAAGTTTCCCACTACTTCCCAAATTTTGCCCCAATCCCTAGATATGGAGATATCTGCTCTGCTGTCATTGCTAGACTGTAAATTCTAGCCAAAAAAATCTAGAAACTAAGGATTCAGTATTCAAATATCAAACCATGCAGTAAGAGCTTGATGTATTGTATTGACAAGTCCAACTAAATTTTTTTAACAGCAAAGAAATAAAATCATAAAATGTATAACGTTGGGTGATCAATAAAGAGCTGAAACAGTATCTTCACATGAAGGATGTGTTTATGTTTACAAGTTTCTCAGGAAATACTCCTGTTTAGTGAGCCTTAATATAGCCTCCATTATTTGGTTTTGTAGGATCTACAGTTTAAACTGGAATAGTTGAAAAATACTTTCTCCCCAAAAGGTATGTGGACAGTTTCTTCTTTCCATTGTGTTTCTATGTAGATATCCTGATCTTAAACTGCTTTTAAATACTGGTGTTTTTACCAGCTGGAAAGAAACAAGAAGTACCCCAACTCCCTGAATTTTCATCAGAATATAGCAGAAAAAGTGGCAATATCCCCACTGGGTCCAAAAAAGTCTTAGTAGATTTTTTTCAGATAAAAACTGAGCAATTATTCAGAGTTATTTAGAACAATAGCTTAAAATTTAAAAGACCCTTATTTTGGAACAGCTCCAGATTTGACACTAACAGAGGAATAAAGCCAAGAGTTGTGCTTTTACGTTTTCCCTCCTGATTAAAGTGTGTTCAACTCCCTTTTCCAAGATCTACTCCCTCCATTATGAAACTGGTATTGATCTGCCTCCAAAGCAGAAGCTATTCCTGTGATGAGGAATTCCAGCATGATGAAATTGTTGGGATTGACAGGACTGATAGCAATCAGTTATTCACCCCTGGGTGAGGGAATTGGTAACAAAAGTGGCAGGCTAATGCAGAATTAAGTGTTGGATCTGAGATCTGGGAAAGACTTCTTTAGAGATTATTAAAAACATGGTAAATCTTTCCTCTGGCAACAAAATCACCACCTGAGTTGAAGGGACATCAACAAGAAGGCTAAATCACATCTCCCACCTGCCAACTTTTCACTCACTGCCTCCCATCAAGTCAGCACAAAAGTATGTCTCTGAAAATGGATTGAGTTCAGTTTCTAAAACAAATAAACATGCAGCCAAACGTCTTTGTTGTATAAAACACAGCAGACTGACATGGGGTCCTCCTCCAGGATGAGGGGGATACAGGTTGGTGGCAGCCCAGTTGTGGTTTCCACCTCCCATCTGGGATCTGGGGAAGAACTGAGATCTCAGGTTAAAACCTTACACAGGTGTTTCTCGTGCCTAATGTCTCATATACCTCTGAAATTCAGAATCTTAGAATCACAGAATCACAAAACCACAGAATCATAGAATGGTTTAAGGGACCTTAAAGATTCCAGTTCCAAACCCCTACCATAGGCTTCATAGGACACCTTCTGAGTCGCAGGTTTTTCAGAGCTCCATGCAGCCTGGCCTTGGACACTTCCAGGGATGGGGCAGCCACAGCTGCTCTGGGCAAATGTCCCTCTCCAGCTTCCTTGTAGCCCCTTCAGATATTGGGAGGTGCTGTGAGGCCTCTATCCATCTGTCCCTTCTCCAGGCTGAACAGCCAGAGTTTTCTCAGCCTGTCCCCATAGGAAAGTTGCTCCAGTCCCCTTGTCATCTTTGTGGCCTGCTCTGGACTTGCTCCAAGTTTCATGTCCTAACTTATTCTGGTTTGGTGCACAGTTTTCCAGCATATTCTGGTTTTTGTACACAAATTTTCATAGGCTCTCCAGACTAAGCATCTGAGCTGAGCTGAAGTCATCTCCTTAATCAGTAGTAGATGTGTTCAAAAGGAGATTGTCACCCCAGGAGCCTTGTCTTTGGTACACATAGTTCAAGATCTGACACGTGCTTAACAGACAAAGTGGTCTTTTAGGGACTTTGACTCACATAGTTGGTAGGCCCCATCCTGCTTTAAATCAGCATAAAGATTTAACAAAATTTTTCTTTATCTCACATTGAAACAGGAATGAAGAAATGGGCAAGGAACAACTTCTAAAAGCAAAGACCTGGATGCTCCTGGTGTCTAAAGACTAAATCCTGAGGTTAGTGAGCCCAGCCTGCTCTGTTTCCAGGAGACAGTTTCTATCCTCTCCCTAAACAAAGAGGTATCCCAGAGCCAAATTCCCAGAATTTGAGGTCTGACGAGAGCACACACAAACAGAAAATAACCTGTCAAGACATTTGGCATAACACATAAGCATGGAAATTCTTCCCAGTTCAGCATATTCTGTTATTCATCACGAGGAGAAAAAGAAGAAGGCTGTTTTCAATGGCTCATACAGAATTTCTCTCACCTACATTGATGCATGTCACCCTCAGGCCTTCCTTAACTAAAGACAGAAACAACACCGATATGTACAAAGCAGTTCTGAGTATTGCAAGGAAAGGCTGAGAGAACAGGAATTGTTCAGCCTGGAGGAAGAAAAGAATTCAGGGTGACCTCATTGTATCCATCCAGGACCTGAAAGAAGCTTATAGGAGGGATGGAGAGAGACTCTTGACAAGGGCCTGGAGTGACAAGACATGGGGGAATGGCTTCACACTGACAGAGAGGAAGTTTAGATTGGATATTGAGAAGAAGTTCTTGACTGTGAAAGTGCTGAGGCCCTGGCACAGGTTGCCCAGAGAAGCTGTGGCTGCCCCATCCCTGGAAGCGTCCCAGGCCAGGCTGGATGGGGCTCTGAGAAACCTGGTCTGGTGGAAGGTGTCCCTGCCCATGCAGGGGTTGGACCTCCTTTCAAGTTTTTTCCAACACAAATCATTCATGAATCTATGACTTTATGGATGCAGTGTGTTAGTCTCAGCAGTTCAATCATCTTTGTCAACAAATGTTTTCCCCTCTGCTTTTGTCACCTCTGCTCCACAGAACTGCTGTGAGATAGAATGAACAGGAACATAAGGTTTTAGCACTGTTTTCCCTAATCTCCCTTTATTATAGCAAATTGCTCTATTCTCAGGGATTAGGGTCAGGCAAGGCCTGTTGAGCTCTCAGCCACATTGCTGCTGATCCTGACACTAAGGCATGGAATGGAGAGTAAAAAGAAATTCATTGCACTCAAACCAGGGATCAGACATTAAATGGCTCAAAGTACCTGTTGGGGGTTAAGTGTCCTTTTTTGTTCTGGCTTGCCCGTAGAATTTTTACCCATTAGTTGCGGGGACAACCTAACTCTGGATACTTAGTGGGTGCTCGACAAAAGACAAAGAGTGGCTGAGCCCAGGAGGGGAAGGGGGCAGGAAAGGAAGGTAGGGACAGTTTTTGGCTGGCTTTCTTCAGCTTCGGGGAGAGACATTCTTTTTTTTGGGGCACAGAGCTGCTGCGGTAGAGAGAAGGGAATTTCGCCATCACCCAGACGGAGCTGCTGCTTCTTCTCCTTCTTCCCTCTTCATTGGTTGGCCTCACACCCCCTGACCTGCAGGGACGTGTGGCAGTGCCAGGCACCGCCGCGGATACACCTCATCTACCAGCCCAGGATCTCAGCTCATCCCTGCTGTTCCAGCCGACTGTTCCTCAGAGCCCTGCAGGAGCACCGGGACTGACTGCCCGAGGGGGTTTGTGAAAACAAAGCCTCTCCTCCATCCCATCTCAGCCGAGAAAGCTGTCACTTGGTTCTGTTTTCTTGCTAATGCTGTAGTTATTGTTGTTTGTTTGCCTGGTTCTACTAGTAAAGAACTATTATTCCTATCCCCAGATCTCTGCCAGAAAGCCCCTTGATTTCAAAATTATAATAATTCGGAGGGAGGGAGTCTACATTCTTTCATCCCGAGGGAGGCTCCTACTCTCCCTAGCAGACACCTGTCTTCAAGAACCAAGACAGATTTTGGCGCCCAACGTGAGGCACTGAGAGAAAAAGGGCATAAAAGGAATAACACTTCTTAAATAACCTAACTTTTGTGTGCTGGATTTAGAAACCTTGTTAGGTAGAACCATGTTGTTTAGCTTACCCAGGTTCGTGGGGCATGTGGTTACAGCTATATTTCTCCCATTTGCTGTGCCTTACTTAAATATGGGTCCTATAACTAAGGCTACTGTGGCTATTATCCAGTTTGTTTTGTGGATTGATAAAGTGAGGAATTCATGGATGTTTAACGTCCTCTGGACAGCGAGCTCATGGATTCAGAGCTGTCACACACTAACTGGATGGTTTTTGGGTTACTTTAATAATGGTACCTACTGGGAAAAAAAGACAGCTGGGGAAATTTTCTTCCAACCTTTCACCCAGTTCCTTGGGCCTACCCCACCAGTTTTCAAAGGGTTAAAATCTTCTCTGAATGCTAATGACATCTTACAGTGGCTGGTGTTGCTGATAGGCCTGTTCTACTTAGCATTCAGAGACAAAGGGAAAGAGACTGGAGATGCTACTCCAGAACCTGGCACAGCCCCAGAGACAGCGAGTGCTGCTCCAAAGCCTGGCACAGCCCCAGAGACAGGGGGTGCTGCTCCAGAACCTGGCACAACCCTAGAGACAGAGAGTGTTGCTCCAGAACCTAACACAACCCCAGAGACAGGGGGTGCTGCTCCAGAGCCTGCCCCTGCCCCACAGCCCACCTCAGAAATGAACCACTCACAGTGGGTAGGGGTTCTGGTGAAAGAGATATGTGAGATGAGCCAGAAGCTAGAGTGCATTTCCTCAGCTGCTAGGAAACCCTCCCCCTGCCTCGAAGAGGGAGATGGTGCTGCAGTGGAACCCACAGACATTACAACCGTCCAGGTTCCAGCTGAACCACAAGGGCAGTCACAGCCAGCAGCTGTTGCCCCTGTGGAAACGAGGAAGTCTAAGATGAAATCACAGCACCCTGTTGATAAGGATAAGAAAGGAGGGCCCTCACAACCCACAGGGGAGCCAGAAGTTGAAATCATCACTGAGTCTCTGACATATGAGAGTCTCTGTAACTTGCAAAAAGACATTGCGAGGCGGGGGCGTGAGGCTTATACAACCTGGTTACTTCGGGTCTGGGACCTTATGGGTACAGGCATGCAGCTGGATGGTGGTGAGGCAAGGAATGTGGGACCCTTGACCCAGGACTCAGGTGTGAATCAGGTATTTGTCAGGGAGCAAGGGCCCCTTTCCCTCTGGGAGCGGCTTTTGATGAGTGTGAGAGAGAGGTTTGTCCACAGAGAGAGAATGGAAGAGCACTATCATAGAAGGGAACGGAAAACCATTGAGGAAGGGATCCAACAGCTGAGAGGAGTGGCGATATTAGAGATCCTTTTTGGGAGGGGTGGACAGCATGATAATGACCCCAACAAAGTCAGGTGCACTGGGCAGATGTTGTGGAGTCTGGCAAATCTAGGGCCACGTGAATACACCACCTTCATTGCGACAATTAATGCCGATAACAGCCGAGAGACAGTGGGTTCTGTCGCCACCAGGCTTAGACATTTTGACAGTATGGTCCATGGCCCACATCAGGCTAAGATTTCCGCTGTGATTAAGGAACTCAAAGAGGAGATGAGGGCAATGAGGGAAGAGATGAGGAAGAGCAGTTCCCATATGGCACCAGTGCGGGTCACAAGCCCAAAACTCCAAGCCCAGCGTCTCCCAGCTAGAGAGAGAGGGTACACCTCATGAACTGAGCTGTGGTTCTTTCTACGTGACCATGGGGAAGACATGGGAAAGTGGGATGGGAAACCCACTTCTGCCCTGGCAGCACGAGTGCATCAACTCAGGGAGGGAACCATTAACCAGAAAAGTTCCACTAAAGTGGAGGTAGCCTCAACCTCCTGTGACCAAACTGCCAGATATTACAGAAAGGAGGATGATCCCCTTGAAAGAACCTCTAGCATGTATGCCCAGGGAGGAGAGGATGACCAGTGCTAGAGGGTCCCTGCCTCTAGCCGGGAAGAGGCACGGGAAAACCGGGTCTTTTGGATGGTGTAAATCCGATGGCCTGGCATATCAGAGCCACAAAAATACGAAGCTTTAGTTGATACTGGTGCACAGTGTACCCTAATGCCATCAGGACATGTGGGGGCAGAACCTGTTTCCATTGCTGGGGTGACGGGGGGATCGCAGCAGTTGACTCTGTTGGAAGCCGAGGTGAGCCTGACTGGGAAGGAGTGGCAGGAACATCCCATTGTGACTGGCCCAGAGGCCCCATGTATTCTGGACATAGACTTCCTTAGAAATGGCTATTACAAAGACCCAAAGGGACTCAGGTGAGCTTTTGGAATAGCTGCTGTGGAGGCAGAGGACATTAAGCAATTGAACACCTTGCCTGGACTATCAGAGAACCCATCTGCAGTAGGACTCCTGAAAGTGGAAGAACAGCGAGTACCAATTGCCACCTCGACAGTGCACTGCCAGCAGTATAGGACAAATTGAGATGCTGTGATCCCCATCCACAAGATGATCCGAGAGCTGGAGAGCCAAGGGGTGGTCAGCAAAACCCACTCACCCTTCAACAGCCCCATCTGGCCTGTGCGCAAGTCTGACAGAGAATGGAGATTGACTGTGGACTATCGTGCATTGAATGAAGTGACTCCACCTCTGAGCGCTGCCGTGCCAGACATGCTGGAGCTCCAGTACGAGCTGGAGTCCAAAGCAGCGAAGTGGTACGCCACTATTGACATTGCTAATGCATTTTTCTCCATTCCCCTGGCAGCAGAATGCAGGCCTCAGTTTGCCTTCACGTGAAGGGGAGTGCAGTACACCTGGAACCGACTGCCCCAGGGGTGGAAGCACAGCCCCACCATCTGCCATGGACTGATCCAGGCTGCCCTGGAAAAGGGTGAGGCTCCAGAACATCTGCAGTACATTGACGACATCATTGTGTTGGGGAACATGGCAGTGGAAGTATTTGAGAAAGGAGAAAAGATCATCCAGATTCTGCTGGAAGCTGGCTTCGCCATCAAGAAGAACAAAGTCAAAGGACCTGCTCGAGAGATCCAGTTCCTGGGAGTAAAGTGGCAAGATGGACAGCATCAGATTCCCACTGAGGTCGTCAATAAGATCACTGCAATGTCTCCACCCACCAGCAAGAAGGAAATGCAAGCTTTCCTAGGTGCCATAGGTTTTTGGAGGATGCACATTCCTGAGTACAGCCAGATCGTGAGCTCTCTCTACCTGGTTACCCAAAAAAAGAACACTTTCCACTGGAGCCCTGAACAGCAGCAAGCCTTTGCTCAGATCAAACAGGAGGTTGCTCATGCAGTAGCCCTTGGCCCAGTCAGAACAGGACCAGATGTGAAGAACGTGCTCTACTCTGCAGCCGGGAACAATGGCTTGTCCTGGAGCCTTTGGCAGAAAGTGCCTGGGGAGACTCGAAGCCGACCGCTGGGATTCTGGAGCCGAAGCTACAGAGGGTCCGAAGCCAACTACACTCCCACAGAGAAGGAAATTTTAGCTGCCTATGAAGGAGTTCAAGCCGCCTCAGAAGTGATTGGCACAGAAGCACAACTCCTCCTGGCACCCCGACTGCCAGTGCTGGGGTGGATGTTTAAAGGAAAGGTTCCTGCTACCCACCACGCCACCGATGCTACATGGAGCAAGTGGATTGCCCTCATCACGCAGCACGCCCGTATTGGAAACCCAAATTGCCCTGGGATTTTGGAGATAATTACAAACTGGCCAGAAGGTGAAAACTTTGGTCTCACTGATGAAGAGGAGCAGGAACAAGTGATACGGGCTGAAGAAGCTCCACCGTACAACCAACTGCCAGCAAAAGAAACATGTTATGCTCTGTTCACTGATGGTTCCTGTCACATCATAGGGATGAACCGGAAGTGGAAAGCAGCCGTATGGAGCCCCACACGACAGGTCGCAGAGGCCACTAAAGGAGAAGGTGGATCAAGCCAACTTGCAGAACTCAAAGCTGTTCAACTGGCCCTGGACATTGCTGAAAGAGAGAAGTGGCCAAAGCTCTACCTCTACACTGATTCATGGATGGTAGCCAATGCTCTGTGGGGATGGCTGGAAAGGTAGAAAAGGGCCAATTAGCGGCGTAGGGGAAAACCAATCTGGGCTGCTGATGAGTGGAAAGACATCGCCACCAGGGTAGAGAAACTGTCTGTGAGGGTCCGTCATGTAAATGCCCATGTCCCCAAGAGTAGGGCTAATGAAGAGCACCGAAACAATGAGCAGGTGGATCAGGCTGCAAAGATAGAAGTATTAAAGACAGACTTAGATTGGCAGCACAAGAGAGAATTGTTCCTAGCTCGATAGGCCCATGACGCCTCAAGTCATCAGAGTAGAGATGCCACCTATAAGTGAGCACGAGACCGAGAGGTGAATCTAACCATAGACAATATTTCTCAGGTCATTCAGGACTGTGAGACGTCAAGCAGGCCAAGCGGTTGAAGCCGCTATGGTACGGTGGGTGGTGGTCCAGATACAAGTATGGGGAAGCCTGGCAGATTGACTACATCACACTGCCCCAAACCCGCCAAGGCAAGCGGTACATGCTCACAATGGTAGAAGCCACCACTGGATGGTTGGAAACTTACCCTGTGCCTTATGCCACTGCCCAGAACACCATCCTGGGACTTGAAAAGCAGGTCCTTTGGAGGCATGGTACCCCTGAGAGGATTGAGTTAGACAATGGGACTCATTTCAAGAACAGCCTTATAAACACCTGGGCTGGGGAACATGGCATTGAGTGGGTGTAACATATCCCCTACCATGCACCCGCTGCTGGAAAAGTTGAACGGTGCAATGGCCTGCTTAAAACCAGCTTGAAGGCACTGGGTGGGGGAACTTTCAAGAACTGAGAGATTAACCTAGCGAAAGCCACATGGTTGGTGAACACCCGAGGTTCTACTAACCAAGCAGGCCCTGCCCAATCTGAGCCCTTTAGAACAACAGATGGAGATAAAGTTCCAGTGGTACATATGAGAGGTATGTTGGGAAAAACTGTTTGGGTTAATTCTGCCTCCAGCAAAGACAATCCAATCCGTGGGGTTGTCTTTGCTCAGGGACCGGGTTGCACTTGGTGGGTGATGCAAAAAGATGGAGAGACCCGGTGCATACCTCGAGGAGACCTTGTTTTAGGGTGAACTACCCATGACACTGTGCTTGTATCTGTATCTGTATGTACATATGTATATAGTTAAAGTAGTGTGTGTTTGTGTATAATTTAAAGGTTTAATATTTGATGTAACATTTTAGTATAAGAAAAAATGCGGAGTAGATAGTGTTGGAGGTTAAGTGTCCTTTTTTGTTCTGGCTTGCCCGTAGAATTTTTACCCATTAGTTGCGGGGACAACCTAACTCTGGGTACTTAGTGGGTGCTCGACAAAAGACAAAGAGTGGCTGAGCCCAGGCGGGGAAGGGGGCAGGAAAGGAAGGTAGGGACAGTTTTTGGCTGGTTTTCTTTGGCTTCAGGGAGAGACATTCTTTTTTTGGGGCACAGAGCTGCTGCGGTAGAGAGAAAGGAATTTTGCCATCACCCAGACGGAGCTGCTGTTTCTTCTCCTTCTTCCCTCTTCGTTAGTTAGCCTCACACCCCCTGTCCTGCAGGGACGTGTGGCAGTGCCAGGCACCGCCGCAGAGCTGCTGATACACCTCATCCACCGGCCCAGGATCTCAGCTCATCCCTGCTGTTCCAGCCGACTGTTCCTCAGAGCCCTGCAGGAGCACCGGGACTGACTGCCCGAGGGGTTTGTGAAAACAAAGCCTCTCCTCCATCCCGTCTCAGCCGAGAAGGCTGTCACGGGGTCCCTGGTTCTGTTTTCTTGCTAATGCTGTAGTTATTGTTGTTTGTTTGCCTGGTTCTACTAGTAAAGAACTGTTATTCCTATCCCCAGATCTCTGCCTGAAAACCCCTTGATTTCAAAATTATAATAATTCGGAGGGAGGGTGTCCTACATTCTTTCATCCCGAGGGAGGCTCCTGCCCTCCCTAGCAGACACCTGTCTTCTAGAACCTAGACAGTACCATATGTCAAAACCTCTTTGGTGGCTGATTAACAGTTCTATGAGTGCTGTCCTAGGGACAGACACTGATTTATCTTGATTATTTCAAGCTTCTTTTATAAAAGCTGCAGGTTTCCTGAAGCAGAAATTTCTCCTCAGCAAAAAGACAGTGTAGCAGCAGAGGTTTAGAAGACAAACACCAGAGAAAATAATTGGTGCCCAGCAGCAACACCACGGAAACCTCTGGTTTGTTGCTTTTTTTATATGCTGATAACATAAAATCTTGCTACATTTTAAGTGTGAGAACCATGTGGGGATGTGGGTGTTATAAATGCAAAGGCAAATTTAGGTTAAATAATAAGAACAGTTTATTATAAAACAATTTTTATAATAAAAATAAACAATGAGAAAAAAAAACACAATAAAATAAACAGCGCAGCGCTGGGTGGACAGGGGTCTATACCCAAAGGTATAGGTGTTCCCAAATCCACGAAGGAGGGTAGACTGTCCGGGGTTTTTATAGGGATTTTGTGTCCTGAGGCCAAAACTCTGAGCAGTTACTGTTCAACAAAGAGTTTAGATGGCTGGTTGAATGAATTTCCTGGAACCGTGGAACTGAATCAATAGACGACTGGGCAGAGTCCTCTCGCATGTAAAAGATTCTGAGTGCTCCTTGATTATATCTTCGGTTTGGGCTCTCAGGGTGAAGTGTCCAAGTCCGGTGCGGAGTCGATGGATATCTCGGCTGGGCTTCCACTTATTGTCCGGCCTGATTGCATCTTCAGTCGGGGTTTGCAGGAAGGGGTGCCCAGGTGCGGTGTGGAGTCGATGGGCATCTCGGCCTGGCTCCTTTCTTTGTTTGGCTTAATTGTTCGTGTCCTGCTCTTTCTTTCAGGCTGATGAACGTCGCCTAGGGTCGTTACCGCCTGAATGGGTAGTTACTGCTGGGTTTGGGGAAATTCTTCGGCCACACTATATTTTATATACTTTTTACATTGTTACAAATCTAGTTATATACTTATCTATTCTTTCACGAATTTTTTATCCAAGGTTACATTTATCACAGTCCCCCGCCTAATAATTTATAACATTTAAAATTCGTGTTATTTCATTCATTTCTAGTGAGGGAGAACTGCGTAGTTTTAACTATATTTGTCTTCTTCCCAGTCTGTAAGTGAATTGTCACAGTATTCTTGAGAAGGGTTGTTTTTATTTTCAAATTTCTTTAAGGCTTCAGCTGCCTTCTGGTTCTCTCTTTTCTCCTCTAACTTCATTAGTTTAGAGAAAAGAGTGGGTTTCCCTGGTGCTTTTTCTGGGTCAATTGGAAGAGTGGCAATTTGCATTCCTTGCACAACAGAATGAATCAACCTGATGAAGCAAGGAATTAAACACGGGAGAAAGATGATTCCGGCAATTGAACAAGATATAAAGAACACTAACTTTTTCCACCAAGCCCCCTGTCCAAATATCTGGTCTCACCAGGAGGCTTGCAGAATTGAGTTCCATTTTTGAACGGGCACATGTGCTACCTTTTTTATTTCGGCAGCTAGTCCTTTTATTGTCTCTCCATAATCATCTATTTCCATGCAACACTCGGATTCATTGTATTTACCGCATACTCCTCCTTCCTCGGCTAACAAATAATCGAGAGCTAATCTGTTTTGGTACACAAAGGCTCTCATTTTTGAATGTTGCTTCGCTAGGAGTTCTAGGGCCTCCGAGGTGTGGTTGGAAACCACTTCTACTACCACTTGTAACCTGATAAGTCTGTTGAGAAGGTAAATGGGAGTCCTGTAACCCCAACTGCCATCGTTTGCCCAAGTGGCAGGCCCATAATACTTAATGATCCTTTCGGCAGGCCATTCTTCTTCTTTCCATTTCTGACTGCCTCCTGCCATGGGTAGTTCCCGTTTTAATTCCCTTTTTTGTCTATTTAATGTTTCAAAGAGGGGAGCTCCCAGCAATTTACTTTCTGTTCTGGGTAGAGTAAAGAAAAAGGGTCTAATTATTCTGAGAGTGCAAGACCCCTTCCATTTCTTAGGTAGCTCACTATATGCTTTTTTGCCACATAACCAGTAAATGCCATCGGGAGCTTCCCAGCCTTTGTTTGTTCTTGCCGGATCATCCCAATATTCTTTCAGGCCTTCTAGTGCTTGGAAGGGATTGGCCCCGGAGCTTTTGTACCAACATAGTTCAATTATTTCAACCCATTCGCAGTGATTACCCCGGCTGCGACTCCAATAGCCCGCGGGTGGTTCAGGTTGCCAAGTTTTTGATTTACTGTCAGAATTCACTGTGAGTGTGCTTACACACGGGGTATAAACTACTAAATCAGTGAATTCTTTTCCTTCTCTGCTAATGCAGACGGTACCAATTATCCTTTGGTCTATAACCCATCCCTCTGGTCTTTGTTTTGTTTTTGACATTTTAGAGCCTTCCCATTTTAGAAGTTGCTCTGGGGTGAGTCCCTCTCCCTTCCAAGGCCACCTTTCAGCCGACTTTAAACCGCCACAGATCCAACAGTTAGATAGACCTAATTCTGTGGCTGTTTCTTGCATTAGGTCTATGAAAAGATTCTGGTTGGGGGCTGGCAATCCCCAATTGCTGTATTGTCTCTCTAATTGCTCATAGTGCTCACTAAGAGAGTTAAGCCTCTCTTGTTCTAGTCTCTTTTTCCGAATTTCCACTTCTCGCCTCTTTAATTCTAGGGTTAGTTGTTTTATTTTGTTTTCAGGGTCCATCCCTTCCTCATCTCTGGAGAAGCAGAACACTTGGTCGAATTGCAAACATACTCGGTCATCATCACTTTTTAACAAATCAAGAATTATCGGTTCATTACTAAAGGAGGCTTTCTCTTCATGTTTTAAATTTTTACCTTCCCAATACACTTTCCCCCCTATGGTACACATTTTTAAGTTTGCTTTATTGTAACACAAAGGGTTGACTTTATAATATGCTAAAAAGGTGGATTGTCTTTTTCTTCCTATCCAGACAGTTTTGTTACATTGGCTGCAGATTGGAATTGGAGGGAGCATCCCCACTTCTCTCCTATACCTGAAGTGGGTAGCTTTGGTTTTTCTTCTCATAGGAGTTTTAGACTGCCCGTCCTTAAGACTTGCCCTTGAGTGATAACACCAGACCTCCCCCTTTAGTTCACAGAGATTATACCGAGTGCCGTTGGATAAACAAAACCCCTTTTGTTGTTCTGGAGGACAGTCAATTATTCGTCCGGCATCTGTGGCAGTCTGACACTGCTCACACTTCCCTAGGGGACGCTCCCCCAGAGGTACCTCGGGACTCATTCCCTTGGTCAAGCACATGACTAGATTCAGGACTATCAGGATTCTCCACCGGTGTATCCCTCTGCCTTGCCCTTCGCCCATATAAAAATATACGGCGGGGATTACCATCTTCTCGGCAGCAAGGATATTTTTCAGGGGCCCTTGTAGTCCTTATGGCGTACCTTCTTTTGAAAGCAGCCCACCGAGACGACTTAATCTTGTCTGTCCTGCACGGTACCTTTACTGTCTTTCGGCACTCGATTTCCAAAGCTTCTGCCTTGGAGTCTAGCTTCCCCCTTACCCCTTTTTGGAAAAGTAGGAACCACTCAGGAGAGTCGAGTTCTAACAACCCCGCCCTGGTGGCAAGTATTAAGAGACGGCTAGTCAAATCCTGTTCTTTTTCTAGACACTTTGTACACAATCCCTTAGGCTTGTACCCTCCCCAACAGTGGGTTACCCAAATCTGGTTACAATAAGCGCACTTAAAATGTATAAACGGAAAACAATCACACTCAGGGTTGATACAACTTATCTGGTCGTCACTGGTCATTTGTGGTGACGCTGAAGCCTAATTTTCTGTTCTCCCGGAGGGGTGGTGACTTTCCACTTGGAGGTGTCATATTCCTTTACTTTTTTTACTCGAGATGAGTGTGTCCAACCTCTTTCTGCGGTCCGGACAGCTGTGTCTGTGGTCAGGAGAACCATGAAAGGTCCTTCCCAATGGGGGGTGAGGGGAAGCTCCTTCCAAGCTTTGACGAGGACTTTATCCCCAGGCTGTATCTGGTGTATTGCGAATCCCAGAGTGGCGCTTTGGGGGATCAGTCCTCGTTTTAGCAATTCCTGTAAATTTTGGTTGATAGCAATGAGATATGGCTGTATTTGCACATCCTCCACTTGAGGGTGTCCTACTGGCATTCCATGTTTGTATGGCATCCCATACAACATTTCAAAAGGGGACAGACCCGTTTCAGAAGGGGGCATCGTTCTAATAGTTAGCAAAGCAAGGGGGAGACACTTAATCCATGACATTTTCGTCTCTATCATGAGTTTAGACAATTGGGATTTAAGTGTTTGGTTCATTCTTTCCACCTGCCCTGAACTCTGAGGATGCCAGGGAGTATGGTATTGCCACCTAATACCCAGGGCCTCTGAAATTTGTTTTATAATTTTTGAAGTGAAATGAGTTCCTTGATCTGAATCAATACAATCCACTATCCCATACCTAGGGATGATTTCTTCTAATAGAATTTTTGATACTGTTTGGGCTGTAGCCCTTGCCCTGGGAAAGGCTTCTACCCAGTGCGTCAGTTTGTCAACTATTACTAATAAGAATTTATATCTACCGATTTTTGGTAATTCGGTGAAGTCCACCTGGATCCTCTCAAATGGTCTGTATGAGAGAGGACGCCCTCCCCAAACAGTTTGTTTGGAGTTGGATCTATTCACTTTTTGGCAAACCACACAACCCTGTACCTCTTGCTTGGCAATTTCAAAAATCCCCTTGCACCCGAAAAATTTCAGGAACTGATCGGCCAGTGCCCGAGTTCCCCAATGGGTCTGTTTGTGTAGTCTTTGCAATACTCTCCTTGCCGCTCCCTTCGGGATCAGTTCCCTCCCATCAGGTAACCACCATTTTCCCTGTTTCATGACTCCCCCTATTTTCTTGAATTCTTCAATCTCTTTCTCTGAAGGGAGCACGGGGATTTCAGGTGATTCCTCCGGAGTCACCTCGGGAATACTTACGGTGAGCAGAGCTGCTCGTTTTGCCTCTTTATCGGCTAGGTTGTTACCTCGGGTTTGAAACTGCAACCCTGTCTGGTGTCCTTTTACATGGACAACTGATATTTCTTTCGGTTCTCGGACAGCCTGTAGAATCTGTCAGATTATTTCCCCATGAATTAGGTCTTTTCCTTTAGTATTTATCAGACCTCTTTCTTCCCAAATCTTCCCAAAAGTGTGTACCACACCTAAGCATACCGTGAATCTGTGTATATGGTCCCTCTCCTTCCTTTCAACCTCCGGAGGGCTCTCAGGAGAGCATAGAGCTCGCAAGCTTGTGCAGACCAGCTTGCTTTCAAAGGACCAGATTCTACAACCTCCCCGGATGCACCATTTATTATCGCATATCCTGATTTTCTTTTTCCCTCAATAATTTTCGAAGATCCATCTACAAACCACTTCTCTCCCCCTTCTAACTCCTGATCCTCTAAGTCTGGTCTTATTCTGGTCTGCAGCTCCACGATCTCAGAACAATCATGTACTAATTTCTCTAGAGGTTCACCGAATAGAAACTGAGCAGGATTTTGTGCAGAAGTGGTTTTCAATTCCAAACCGGGTGAGCTGATTAAGATGGCTTCATATTTTAGAAGCCTGGAATCAGTCAGCCACTTCTCTGCTTTTTGCTGCAATATGTTTCTCACATCGTGGGGAGTGTAAACTACCAGGGGAGCCCCAAAAGTTATTTTCTTCGCTTCTCCCACTAACAGAGCCACTGCTACAATTGCTTGTAAACACGTAGGCCAACCCCAACTGACTGGATCTAAGATTTTTGAAAGAAACCCTATAGGCTTCCTTTTGCCTGCCCATTCCTGAGTCAGGACTCCCTGTGCTGTTTGTCCACTCACATCCACAAACAACTGGAATTCTTTATTCGTATCTGGTAGAGTTAGTACCGGGGCAGTCATAAGAACAGTTTTCAATTTCTGGAAATTAGACTCATCCTGTTCAGTCCACTTCAGCCTGTCAGTGTTTAATCTTTCATACAAAAACTTCACTTTTTCACTGAAACCCTCAATCCACTGCCTGCAATATCCCAAGAGCCCTAGAATTTGTCTAATTTGCCTTTTTGTTTTTGGTGCAGGCAATGCAAGGATGCCTGCTACCCTCTCTGGGTCCAATTTTTTTTTCCCTTGAGATATCCAATGTCCGAGGTATTTTATTTCGGGCTCTGTGAATTGCAGCTTGGATTTTGAGACTTTCAAACCCTTCTTTCCTAGAAAGTTTAACAAGGCAATCGTGCTTTTCCTCACGCTCTCTTCAGTCGGTCCAGCTATTAGCAAGTCATCTACATACTGCAAAAGCTTTGTCCTGTCCTCAAGAGCAAATTGGGTTAACAATTGTTCTAAAGCTTGTCCGAAAAGGTTCGGAGACTCCACAAACCCCTGGGGGAGGACCGTCTACCTTAGCTGTTGCTTACGGTTTGTATCTGGGTCCTCCCACTGAAATGCAAAATAATCTCTACTCCTTTCATTCAGAGGGCAAGTCCAAAAAGCATCTTTCAAATCAATCACACTGTACCACACATCTTCTGGTGAGAGTCTATTTAGTAAAGTATAGGGGTTGGCCACCACCGGGAATCTAGTCCGGGTCCTAGCGTTTACCGCTCGTAGGTCCTGGACCAATCGGAAGCTGCCATCCGTCTTCTTTACAGCCAGGATGGGGGTGTTGTGTTGAGACATGCAAGGTTCTAAAGTACCCCCTTTTAGGAGGTCATCAATTATTTGTTTCAACCCCCTTCTCCCCTCCATCGGGATGGGATATTGTTTAACCCTTATAGGGTCCTCAGAGTTCTCGATTTCTATTTTGATAGGTTTGATATCTAGCTTTCCTACCTCTCCTTTTGAATGCCATACTTCAGGGTTTATTTTCTCCTCATCTTTAGGAGTCAACTTAAATATTTTCACCACCAATTCAGAATTTTTAATCATGATATTAATTCTTAAAGCGACAATCATGTCCCTTCCCAACAAATTGTAATCTGCTTCTTCCACTAATAGTAAATTCCCTAAGCAAATTTTATTTTCAGATTCTATTTCCACATCTTTTATTACAGGCACTTCAAAGGGGTCTCCCTTTGCACCGATTACAAAAACCTTTTCTCTGCTAGCCACACATCCGTAGGGCAATTTCTGCAGGGTACTTCTCTCTGCCCCAGTATCCACAAGAAAACTTACCTCCTGTCGTTGGGGGCCCACTTTTAATTTTATCAATGGCTCCTTGGATGTTCCGGTCCCCAAATTAAAGAGCCCCTGACACCACTAATCCTCCTGAAAAATTTTCTCGTCTTTTATTCTTTGTCTACAATTCCTCTGAATGTGTCCTACCTGTTTACAGTAGTAGCATTCAGGGGGTTCTCTCCATGGGGCCGGGGCTGCCCGGTGAGAACCTCGACCTTTTCCGGGTAGTGTTTTAAACTTACCCTGCATCTGCTCTTGTTTCTGGACCTCTTTCACTGCAGTTACTAAAACCTTAGCTTGCAATTTCTGCTTCTCATCTTCTCTCCTCATGTATACTTTTTGAGCTTCCCTTAGGAGCTCCTGGAGGCTTTTATCTTGCCACCCCTCGATCTTTTCTAATTTTCTCCTAATGTCCTCCCAAGATTTAGCAACAAATTGTGTTTTTGACAGAACCTCTCCCACAGGAGAGTTCGGGTCAGTCCCAGAGTAAATCTGTAAACTTCGCCGTAATCTCTCGATCCATTCAGTGGGTGATTCCTCTTTCCCTTGACACTCTCCAAAAACTTTGCTAATATTCTGGCCCCTAGGGACCGCTTCTCTTATACCTTGTACAATTATGCTCCTTAAATCCATCATGTTCCGTCTGCCTTCCTCCATCTGTGCATTCCAGCTCGGGCTTACGCTAGGCCATTTCTGGTTACCTGGCGTCCCCTGTGGATTGCGTCTGTCCCAGTCTCTGATACCGGCTTGTTTAATCATCTCTCTTTCCTCCTGATTAAACAATGATCTTAGGATTGCCATCAGATCGTCAAAGGAATAAATACTACTCCCTAAAAATTCATCTAACCTCTCAGCCACACCAAAAGGATCATCCAACAACCGCCCCATCTCTTTTTAAAAGCCCTTACATCTCCAGAGTTAAGGGGTACATTCACAAAACTGATCACTCCCGGGGCCGTCGGTACTTCCCTAAGAGGGAACAACTGGTGCCCCTCTTCACTCTCTCCCCATTCATTATCCATCATTCTCGCTCTCAAACGGGTTCTACTTGCGGGAGGGGAGTTAGTGATTGTGGGTTGCCTCCCCGTTATCAATTGTGGGAACTCCACCGCCACCTGGTTGACGGGAGGGATCCCCTCCGTTATATGGGAGGGTCCCGGTTGTGGCGCCTGGACCGGCAAGGACGGATAGGGTGATCCCCAGCCTTGTGCAGGAGAAACCTCCGAAGAGGCTACCGTGGCTACGGTGTTTGCAGGCGGGGAAAGGGGAAGGGCTGCCGGCATCGCTGCCGGCACCGAGTCTCCCGCTTGAGACACATGCATCTCAGTGGGTTGGTCTCAGGGGCCCAAGGGTGCTGAAGGCACCACTTG
Organism: Pseudopodoces humilis; assembly: GCF_049639895.1. Lineage (NCBI taxonomy): Eukaryota > Metazoa > Chordata > Aves > Passeriformes > Paridae > Pseudopodoces > Pseudopodoces humilis. The sequence continues at coordinate 12,141,376 of NC_142204.1, read as the reverse complement.
ATCTGCAGAGGAAGGTCCCGCCGGTCCATGATATGGGGGTGGTAAGTGGTCGAGGGGTTCCCAGGACTCAGCTCTCGACTCACGTTTTTCTTTTTGTTTTATTGGGAATAGCCCTACTCTGACGTTTACCCAGAGCTTAGCATATTCCCTCTCCTCAGGATCTGAGGGGACCTTGTTCTCCACATAGGAGAATAACTTATTACACGTCCATTTTTCAAATGTGCCTAACACTGGCCAAGTGAGGTGACTTCTCAACTCCTGTCCTCCCCAAACCTCCATACAATAATGTATCAATTTTGCCTTTGATTTCTCCTTCCTCTGGGGACAATCTTCCCAGTGTTTTAGCATCCACCCCAAGGGACTTTCCAGCGGGATGTCTGGTGATTCCTCCCCCTGATCGGAGGAATTTTTCCCTGTGCTTCTTCTTTGAAGCTTACTCTTTTTCTGCCCCATACTTCGCAAATATATTTTCTTACCTGTCTTCGACTTCTCCGTGAGTCGGTATCAGTTTCTGTGTTGTGTACTTACTCTAGGAATCAAAATTTTGCCGATACTCACCCTTCAGCGAGCTGAGCTGAGGTCTCTTGTAATCGGTACTTTTGATCCTCTTCCGGACCTCTACCTGGGTCCGTTAACTAAAAGGGTTTACCAGTTCCCGAGCTCGACAGGACGTATCCTTCCCCTTTTAGTTCCTTGCGATCAGTCCCCCGAGACACCCTTTGGCCTCAGGTTTTTACAAGTGTGTGTCGAGAAAAAAAGCTTTCACTCTGGATTGCTTCCTTCACGGCCTGCCAATTCCCTCGCGGGAGGATGGAAACGCGGCCTTGAAGTCCACACTCGCCCCGTGATCAGATCACGTCTCACACACTCGCCCGATCGCCCACTCAACCAGCAGTACTTACAGCTATTTTCCTGCGTGGGTGTCTTTGTGCACAATAGACGTTTTACGAGCTAAACAAGCCACGGCTTCCCGAAGGCTCCGTGCCTTCCCGAGCTCTCCGATCCGGATCCTTTTCCTTTTTATTGTGGTTTTTATCTCAGCCTAAATTTGGCTCGGACGTCGGAACGAGCTACGGGGGCTCTCAACTCACCAGGCCGCCAAAATCAGTGGGGGTACCCGTCCTGGGCAGTGAGATTCCCCGCAGTTTCTCCAATCCGAGTCACGGCACCAATCTGTTATAAATGCAAAGGCAAATTTAGGTTAAATAAAAGAACAGTTTATTATAAAACAATTTTTATAATAAAAATAAACAACGAGAAAAAAAAACACAATAAAATAAACAGCGCAGCGCTGGGTGGACAGGGGTCTATACCCAAAGGCATAGGTGTTCCCAAATCCACGAAGGAGGGTAGACTGTCCGGGGTTTTTATAGGGATTTTGTGTCCTGAGGCCAAAACTCCGAGCAGTTACTGTTCAACAAAGAGTTTAGATGGCTGGTTGAATGAATTTCCTGGAACCGTGGAACTGAATCAATAGACGACTGGGCAGAGTCCTCTCGTATGTAAAAGTTCTGAGTGCTTCTTGATTGTATCTTCGGTTTGGGCTCTCAGAGTGAAGTGTCCAAGTCCGGTGTGGAGTCAACAGATATCTCGGCTGGGCTTCCACTTATTGTCCGGCCTGATTGCATCTTCAGTCGGGGTTTGCAGGAAGGGGTGCCCAGGTGCGGTGTGGAGTCGATGGCCATCTCGGCCTGGCTCCTTTCTTTGTTTGGCTTAATTGTTCGTGTCCTGCTCTTTCTTTCAGGCTGATGAACGTCGCCTAGGGTCGTTACCGCCTGAATGGGTAGTTACTGCTGGGTTTGGGGAAATTCTTCGGCCACACTATATTTTATATACTTTTTACATTGTTACAAATCTAGTTATATACTTATTTATTCTTTCACGAATTTTTTATCCAAGGTTACATTTATCACATGGGGATCATAGGTATTCCCACACAGATGACACAGTAAAACCTGAGTGTATTTTCCTGGGACAGTCTGTGCTGAATTACAGCTTGAGTACCTGTCTGAGAGCAGATCACAGGAGGAATGAGGAACAGCTGGATGGGTATTTTCTGTGTGTGTGTGTGGCCGCCTGACCCTGGCTGGACACCAGGTGCCCACCAAAGCTGCACTCTCACTCCCTGCTCAACTGGACAGTGGAGAGAAAATATAACAAAAGGTTCATGGGTTGAGATAAAGACAGAGAGAGATCAGTCACCAGTTACTGTCCTGGGAATAACAGACTCAGCTTGGGGAAATCAGTTAAATTATTAACCAGTCAAATCAGAGTAGGATAATGAGAAGAAAAGTAAATCCTAAACACAACTTCCTCCCACCTCTCCCTCTTCCTGGGCTCTACATGTGCACCCCAGTGGAATAGGGAGATGGAGAATGGGAATTATGGTCAGTACACCACATTTTTTCTGTTGCTGCTTTCTCCTCAAGGAGGGGAATCCTTCCACTGCTCCAGTGTGATGTCCCTGTCTTAGGGGACATGAACTTGTCCATCATGAGTCCTTCCCACAGTCTGCAGTTCCTCACTAACTGCTCCAGGGTGTGTCCCTTCTATTGGGGTTAGTCCTTCAGGAACAGACTGCTCCAGCCTGGGTTTCTCCCACAGGGTCACAAGTCTTGCTGGCAAACCTGCTCCAGCCTGGGATTTTTTTCCCTAGGAGTCTGCTCCAGTGTGGACTTCCCACAGGGTCACAGCATCCTTGTCCTGGGTTGATTCCCTAAACCAGGACAATCCTTTAGGTATTCCCTGCTCCAGCAAGGACTGCACCATGGGCTGCAGGGGAATCCCAGCTCCAGCACCTCTGCTCCCTACTCACTGCCCTGGCTGTCTGCAGGGATGTTTCTCTCACATCTTCTCACTCCTCTCTTCTCTGGCCACAGTTACCTCTGCACAACATCATTTTTTACTTTTTAAAAATGTTATCGCAGAGGTGCTTCCACCATTCCTGATCTGCTCAGCCTTGGCCAACGGCACATCTGTCTTGGAGCTGCCTGGAATTGGTTATCTCAGACATGGGGGAAGCTTCCAGGAGCTCCTCATAGAAATCACCCCAGGGCCCCCTCTGCTACCAGAACCTAGTCATGCAAACGCCATGCAGTGTGTGGGCCCTGGGGAGAGAATAAATATGACAGAGCCAAACTGCAAATCAGCAAACTGGAGAATAAAACAGATTTAACGTCATGAGACATAGCCCATCCGTGAAATAAAACACCAGTGCTGAAAGGAGGCTCTCCATGGAGCAGAGAACAAACAGATAAGCCTTGAAATTCTGTTATCCAGAGCATTATTTTTCCCTAACTCATGCTAAGAACTAAAAATGGGTATTGCTCTTCTCTCTTCTCCACGAGATGTCATCATCTCTCTCCTGCCAAAGACAAACTCCTACAGACTCTGCTTCCAGTTCTTAAAAATACATACATTTTCAATGGAAGAGGGGCAGAAATCCAGAGCCTCCCTCTCCTGGGTGCCGTTATCACTAACATATGATGTCATGATTATACACCTTACCTTATCTCTCCTGAAGACTGTCAAAAGGGCAGTTCCAGCAATGAAGCCCATGCCAGAGTAAGTGGTAATTATGACATGACACAGGACAAGGAAGACTCTCCCAGAAAGGCTTGAAAATTTAGTCTCCCCTGTGCCTGGTGAGTGCCCTGAATTTTAATTTTTCCATATGAGATGTAGATGAAAATTAATACATCTCTAAAAAGGGAAGGGAAGGGAAGGGAGGGGAGGGGAAGGGAAGGTGCGGGAAGGGAAGGTGCGGGAAGGGAAGGGAAGGTGCGGGAAGGGAAGGTGCGGGAAGGGAAGGTGCGGGAAGGGAAGGGAAGGGAAGGGAAGGGAAGGGAAGGGAAGGGAAGGGAAGGGAAGGGAAGGGAAGGGAAGGGAAGGGAAGGGAAGGGAAGGGAAGGGAAGGGAAGGGAAGGGGAGGGAAGGGAGGGGAAGGGAAGGGAAGGGAAGGGAAGGGAAGGGAAGGGAAGGGAAGGGAAGGGAAGGGAAGGGAAGGGAAGGGAAGGGAAGGGAAGGGAAGGGAAGGGAAGGGAAGGGAAGGGAAGGGAAGGGAAGGGAAGGGAAGGGACTGGAAGGTGCGGGAAGGGAAGGGAAGGGAAGGGAAGGGAAGGGAAGGGAAGGGAAGGGAAGGGAAGGGAAGGGAAGGGAAGGGAAGGTGCGGGAAGGGAAGGGAAGGGAAGGGAAGGGAAGGTGCGGGAAGGGAAGGGAAGGTGCGGGAAGGTGCGGGAAGGTGCGGGAAGGTGCGGGAAGGGAAGGGAAGGGAAGGGAAGGGAAGGGAAGGGAAGGGAAGGGAAGGGAAGGGAAGGAAGGGAAGGGAAGGGAAGGGAAGGGAAGGGAAGGGAAGGGAAGGGAAGGGAAGGGAAGGGAAGGGAAGGGAAGGGAAGGGAAGGGAAGGGAAGGGAAGGGAAGGGAAGGGAAGGGAAGGGAAGGGAAGGTGCGGGAAGGGAAGGGAAGGGAAGGGAAGGGAAGGTGCGGGAAGGTGCGGGAAGGGAAGGGAAGGGAAGGGAAGGGAAGGGAAGGGAAGGGAAGGGAAGGGAAGGGAAGGGAAGGGAAGGGAAGGGAAGGGAAGGGAAGGGAAGGGAAGGGAAGGGAAGGGAAGGGAAGGGAAGGAAGGGAAGGGAAGGTGCGGGGGAAGGGAAGGGAAGGGAAGGGAAGGGAAGGGAAGGGAAGGGAAGGGAAGGGAAGGGAAGGTGCGGGAAGGGAAGGTGCGGGAAGGGAAGGTGCGGGAAGGAAGGGAAGGGAAGGGAAGGGAAGGGAAGGGAAGGGAAGGGAAGGGAAGGGAAGGGAAGGGAAGGGAAGGGAAGGGAAGGGAAGGGAAGGGAAGGGAAGGGAAGGAAGGAGAAGGGAAGGGAGGGGGGGGGACGGGTAGGGAAGGGAGGGTAGGGGAGGGGAACGAAAGGGAAGGGAAGGGAAGGGAAGGGAAGGGAAGGGAAGGGAAGGGAAGGGAAGGGAAGGGAAGGGAAGGGAAGGGAAGGGAAGGGAAGGGAAGGGAAGGGAAGGGAAGGGAGGGGAAGGTGGGGGAGGGGAGGGGGCGGGAAGGGAGGGGAAGGTGGGGGAAGGGAAGGGAAGGTGCGGGAAGGGAAGGGAAGGGAAGGGAAGGGAAGGGAAGGGAAGGGAAGGGAAGGGAAGGGAAGGGAAGGGAAGGAAGGGAAGGGAAGGGAAGGGGAAGGGAAGGGAAGGGAAGGGAAGGGAAGGGAAAGGGAAGGGAAGGGAAGGGGAAGGGAAGGGAAGGGAAGGGAAGGGAAGGGAAGGGAAGGGAAGGGAAGGGAAGGGAAGGGAAGGGAAGGGAAGGGAAGGGAAGGGAAGGGAAGGGAAGGGAAGGGAGGGAAGGGAAGGGAAGGGAAGGGAAGGGAGGGAAGGGAAGGGCGGGAAGGGAAGGTGCGGGAAGGGAAGGGGCGGGAGGGGAAGGTGCGGGAAGGGCAGGGAAGGTGCGGGAAGGGATGTTGCGGGAAGGGCAGGGAAGGTGCGGGAAGGGAGGGAAGGGAAGGGAAGGGAAGGGAAGGGAAGGGAAGGGAAGGGAAGGGAAGGGAAGGGAAGGGAAGGGAAGGGAAGGGAAGGGAAGGAAGGGAAGGGAAGGGAAGGTGAAGGGAAGGGAAGGGAAGGGAAGGGAAGGGAAGGGAAGGAAGGGAAGGGAAGGGAAGGGAAGGGAAGGGAAGGGAAGGGAAGGGAAGGGAAGGGAAGGGAAGGGAAGGGAAGGGAAGGGAAGGGAAGGGAAGGGAAGGGAAGGGAAGGGAAGGGAAGGGAAGGGAAGGGAAGGAAAGGGAAGGGAAGGGAAGGGAAGGGAAGGGGAAGGGAAGGGAAAGGGAAGGGAAGGGAAGGGAAGGGGCGGGAAGGGAAGGGAAGGGAAGGGAAGGGAAGGGAAGGGAGGGGAAGGGAAGGGAAGGGAAGGGAAGGGAAGGGAAGGGAAGGGAAGGGAAGGGAAGGTTCGGGAAGGGAAGGGAAGGGAAGGTTCGGGAAGGGAAGGGAAGGGAAGGGAAGGGAAGGGAAGGGAAGGGAAGGGAAGGGAAGGGAAGGGAAGGGAAGGGAAGGGAAGGTGCGGGAAGGTGCGGGAAGGGAAGGGAAGGTGCGGGAAGGGAAGGGAAGTTGCGGGAAGGGAAGGGGAAGGGGAAGGGAAGGGAAGGGAAGGGAAGGGAAGGGAAGGAAGGGAAGGGAAGGGAAGGTAAGGGAAGGGAAGGGAAGGGAAGGGAAGGGAAGGGAAGGGAAGGGAAGGGAAGGGAAGGGAAGGGAAGGGAAGGGAAGGGAAGGGAAGGGAAGGTGCGGGAAGGGAATGGAAGGGAAGGGAAGGGAAGGGAAGGGAAGGGAAGGTGCGGGAAGGGAAGGGAAGGGAAGGGAAGGGAAGGGAAGGGAAGGGAAGGGAAGGGGAAGGGAAGGGAAGGGAAGGGAAGGGAAGGGAAGGGAGGGAAGGGAAGGGAAGGGAAGGGAAGGGAAGGGAAGGGAAGGGAGGGAAGGGAAGGGAAGGGAAGGGAAGGGAAG